>NC_091132.1:22502105-23974605 GCF_040183065.1 Periplaneta americana | reverse complement strand
TAAACGACATACCGGATTTTAATAAGAAGGTGATTCAAAAGTTTGCGACCTACAAGACAAGGCGCATGGGACTAATCTTTAAATAAAATAAGTTGCTTGGTTTATTTTTGTATGCAGCCCCCCTTAATTCAATACTCACGAGCCGCCACTGAGCATGAATATGTAGTTTATGATAACTTATGAGTAATAACGACTGAAACAGGACTGATAATGTGTAGTATCTATGTTCTATTAATTGTTATTTATGGCACGTTAGAGATAAAAAAATATAATCGTCATAAACAAACGTAAAGCGATTATGACATGATGACGCGACAGGAATTACGTTAGTATTAAAACGCTTCGAATTCAGATACGTATATTAAAAAAAAAAACAATCATAAACAAACGTAAAGCGATTATGACATGATGACGCGACAGGAATTACGTTAGTATTAAAACGCTTCGAATTCAGATACGTATATTAAAAAAAAAAACAATCATAAACAAACGTAAAGCGATTATGACATAATGACGCGACAGGAATTACCTTAGTAGGCTATTAATGCTCTTCGGATTCAGATACGGATATTTATTCCCTGATAACTAATGCTGCTTGTGCAATATGAGCAACGAAGTCCATTGCGAACTCCAGAGGTGTTATCGTAAATTATATTTTTCTTCTGTCCTCATTTACAGAAATCGATGTTCAAAGGTCCAAATTGAGAGTATTTAATTTCATATGGAAGATTTCCGACCTATGATTATATAACAAGCTGTGATTGTTTTGATCCTATCAAACTCCAAAACGTTCGTCCAGATAGTTTTTCTTCACTCTGCATAAATCGAAACGTTATAAATATGGAATTCGAAGCAGCAACCATTCTCGATTAACCATCCAGTCATCATATTCTTCATAATCAAGTTTATCGAGAAATTTGAAGTGTGGGGCTTTGCGTTGTCCTGCATGAAGTAGTAGGAAGTTTTTTTTTTTTATGTAAACTCACTGAAGATCTGTCTCAATATTCATGCATAGTTTTCTGCCCAGGGACAGGTCCTTCGCTGTAAATCCAGCATACTCCAATTTTCATTATTTTCCGCCTTCCTTTTAGTCTCCGCATACGCTCCATATATCTTAATGTCTTCTATCATCTAATCCTTCTTCTGCCCCGAACTTTTTTCCGTTCACCATTTTTTTAGTGCATTCTTCAGTAGGCAATTCCTTCTTAGCCAGTGGCCTAATCAATTTATTTTCTCTTTCTGATCAGTTTCAGAATTCTTTCTTCACTCACTTTTTCTAGCACAGCTTCATTTTTCTATTTTTTCTGTCTATTTCACACGCTCCATTCTTCTCCATATTCATTCATAGTTTTCTGCTCAAGAGCAGGTCTTTCACTGCAAACCCAGCGTTCTCCAATTTTTCCTATTTTCTGCCTTTCTTTTAGTCTTCGCATATGATCCATATAGGCTAGCTTAAAGTCTTTTATCATCCGATACCTTCTTCTGCCCCGAACTTTTTTCCCCTTTCACCATTATTTCTTCCCGTGCATCTTTCAGTAAGCAGTTTCTTCTCATTCAGTGATCGAGCCAGTTCCTTTTTCTCTTCCTGATCAGTTTCAGCATCATTCTTTCTAGCGCAGCTTCATTTCTTATTCTGTCTATCCATTTCACATTTTCAATTCTTCTCCTCATCCACATTTCAAATGCTTCTAGTCATTTCTCTTCACTTCGTCGAAATGTCAATGTTTCTGCACCATGGAATGATACACTCCACACAAAGCACTTCACTAGTCTCTTCCTTAGTTCTTTTTCCAGAGACCCGCAGAAAATGCTCCTTTTTCTATTAATATTCTCCATATATACTTTGTTTTTTTGGAAGATGGGACATGACAGTTAAGCGGCCGAGCTTGGAACTACAGTGCCATGTTGCCAATATGGACTACCATGCTGCCAGCTGATGGAAGCTAGCAATTGTCGTTAAGATGGCTGACGTTAAAACATTCATTGACAATTGACGCGAAGGTAAGATAACAATACAAAAATCGACAGAGAATCAAAGACGAAACGTACCAATGCTAACATTGTGTGCACAATAAATGTTGCCAAGAAAGCTATTAAGCACTCGCCACGTGCGAACTGTGAGTTTGGCAACTCAACCGCTGTTACCATAGCAACAGGCCTACCACGCTATGTGACATTCAGTTGTTTTTCCATGTTCCATCTTTCAAAAAAAAAAAAGTATAGACCCACATGTTTCAATATGTTTTCAGTCGTTTCTCTTCACTTCTTAATATCCATGTTTCTGGATATCAGAAGTCACTTTTCTCATAAAACACTAACCGAATGTTCTATGTGTACACCTAGATCATAATAATGTTACATATATGGTCTAGGGTGTACACCAACTTTTATTTTTAAAGTCGTGGGGGAGAATCTCTCGCCACTTATGTAGGCCTATAAATCATATATAGTACTTGCTCAATGTTATACAATTCTATTGTATTTTCTTTAACACCTTCAAGTTACGCACTTCATTAAAATATATTACGTGTAATGTACCGTACGTAGCTCTATGTACTCAGAATCTCAGTTTATTCCACTAATGAAAAGACAAAACAAATCCGTTGCGCTACAGTCCATAGAGGGCCAAGGCCTCTCAACCGACTACTGGTCCCACACTCATAGAAGAGGTGAATGATTATCCAACTACGATGATTCTCCCAGCCGGCTTGAGATTGTACCTTCCCAAATTCATCAAGATGCTGAGTGAGCATCGGTTCCATAAACCGGCCGACATTTCATAAGAAATCACCTGCAATC
Organism: Periplaneta americana; assembly: GCF_040183065.1. Classification (NCBI taxonomy): domain Eukaryota; kingdom Metazoa; phylum Arthropoda; class Insecta; order Blattodea; family Blattidae; genus Periplaneta; species Periplaneta americana. Next base: position 23,971,806 of record NC_091132.1, on the reverse strand, counting down.
ACAATTGCAACACACAAATACGGAGGAAGAATCATAACTTCATAAGCTAGTCAAAGTCTAGTCCTAGACTTTGGACAATGAAGAAACTAGTCAGCCTAGGTAAATCCCATAGTAAAGAAGTTGGAAATTTAATCAGTGATAGATGTGTTAAAAGTGTATATAGAAAAATGAGGATTTTAATTACTAAAACAGTCATAAAAGAACAGGAGCAATTATATCTCCACTCTTTCTTAAAAACAAAACAAACAAAAAAAAAACATAACAAGCACTAGGTTGAATTCGAACGCACGATCTCATGAAGACCAACCGGGAACACTACCACTACGCTACTATAGTGATACGCATAACCCTTCAATTATAACTGCAGATATCAGGCCCGTGGTCCAACAACATGTAACATTGCCTGTCTCCGAATTGTACCGAAGATACCTGAAGGGAATTCAGCTTCTAGAGAGCGGTCACTTTTTCTTTTGATAGCTGTACAGAGGGAACGGTTTGATCTAAAATTGTTTTTTTTTTTTTTCGAGAATACATAGAAATTCATTCTCTTTATACCTGACAAACTGTTGCATTTCACAATTAAATAAATGCCCAACCGTCGATGTCCCCCATGATAGCGATACTCCTTTATTGGGCAAAGCTGCACCCTTCTGATTCGCGTTGAAGGTCATATGTAGGAGATTTGACGCAGCCGTTTTTCGTTGGACTACTCAGTTCGCCTATTTCTTTCTTAAGAATTCTACTTTTCACAAATTCCAGTCGCTTTAATAGTTCTTTCATACACTTGGTGACGGATGTCATAGGTTCACCGCACCTCGCATCGTCATATTCTTTCTGAAAATACTCGTGAATCCGGCTCTTCATTTTCGGAACGAATATGGTTTCCTCTTCCACCAATTAACCAGTCAAGATTTTAAGTAGCGTCAAAATGTTATGATACATCATTATTACGAACTTTCTACTGTAGCCTACTAGGTATTACAACTCAAATTTTTTGGGTATGCTAAGCCTCAAAAGCCTCTTAAAGAGCTTCGCCACAGTAAATATAGTTTTTTTTTTCTGTAAGAAGAGAGGTCTTATGCAACAAAACCAAAAGAAAACAGTGATTTCATTTTTTTGTATTCAGGTTTTTGAACTTCACCTGTTATATGCGGCTTAAAATTAAGGAAGTTTCCTAGTACCCGGTACTCGTTACATAAGCTGTTAAGTCAGCCATTGTTATATAATCATAGATGTATATTTTCCCTGGACCAAAATTACATTACAAACTGACTAGAATCGCATCTAGTAACAAACAATTAAAATTCTTTTAAGGAGCCACTGTGTAAACACAAAAACGATCTATGTAACGAGTACCGGGTACTAGTAAACTACCAAAATTAAACTAAAGAATATAGTTTATAACTTTAGATGCATCTGAAATACCCCGTTGATTGGGGGGATTTTCCCTGTTTTCACCCCCTTAGTTCTTATATCATATTATATAAATGATCTATATAGGGTTCGACTTTGGGCAGGTCAGAAGAAAGTAGAATAGAAAATTCAAACATTTGCACTACAGAAGAATATTTATAGTATGAAACGAAAATTTGTTGGACTTACCATTAACTAACTTGTTTTCTCCCGCCATCCTGCAGTCGATCAACCAAACCTGCCGTACCAGCCGAAATGATTATAATAATAAAATTATTAATGCAGAAATTGCACCGCTAGACTATAAATAGTGGAAAAATTATTAATTTGGCAACTCTGTCAAGTGAATATAATTTTTTACACGGTTTTGCGGTATTTTTATTTATGATCAGAGGGATTTTTCTTTTCCATGTGCTGTTGCATACACGGCCGACTTGATGCATAGAAGGGATGGTCATCGTGGAGGGAGTGACATTTGGTTTTTTTTTCTTGTGGCCGCATGTAAAGTTTCGAAGGCTAATTAGTCGTTGATCGAAAAAAGTCTGTTGTAAAAGAAAGAGAGAGAGAGGGGGACTTGTATTTACAAAACCGCCAAAGTGTTTTGAACGTGGTGTTTCTTGTTTTCTGTTAAATAATGTCAGATCCTGCCATGGATGAAGTTACGAAGCAGCTCTCTATTACATCCGTGGGCAGCAGTGGTGTCAGTTTTGAAGGAAAGTCATTGAAACTTAATACAGAAGACGATGGTAATTATATACAAATGTATCATCTGTTAGGTTATGTTGTATCGTTATGAGGTTTGTTTATATTTAACCGTAAGTAATTTTCGTAAGGAAAGCATAGTAATATATATGCATTAATCAAACATATAGGGCACAGGTACCCGTATAACCCGTATCAGTATCGTTAAGGTACAAATGTATTTACGTACTTGGCTTCTAGTTGAGTCATATGCTATGTACCGCGAACAAAAGGCAAATTTTCCTTTCCCTCTTCCCTCAAAATTCCAACCTTGTGCACACAAAATAAATTATTAGTAGGCCTACTGAAAAGTGTTTTTTTCGTAAGCGTGATGATGTGCAGTCGACAAACACAGACAAATCTGCTCCTTTTAGTGTCATAAGATAGGTCTACACTGTTGACAGTGAGGTAACCGAATACTGAAATTTTGCCAACAATTTTTAGGTGCTATGGTGACCTAGCACCTTGAGACTCATTTACCGTTGGTCATTTCTGTTCAAAATAGCATTATTATCGAAATAGCATAATTTAGCCGACTTTAAACAACCTTTTTGAATTAAAGGGATCAGTAAATACGATTTACTTTATTGCTTTTCACTCATTTTACATGAATTGATGCCACAACGATTGAACCAGGTAATCAGAGTTGTCCCATTATATTACCATATTTGCCTTTATCGCCGTTACACCCTCCTGAACTTACGAAGCATTTCTCACAAGCCGACAACAGTGCCCATTTTATTAAAATCTGATGGGATAAAATGGCCATTTCTCTCTTCAGACAAAGCTTAAGATATTCTTGATAGTGAAGTTTACAGCATTTTAAACGAAACAATTTCTGACGTGTGGTGTTCTAAATAGTGTCTGTACACCCCTTACAGTTCTTAAGGGTTAAGTTAATATGGCACAAAGTTATTTTATTATTCGTATATTTGCGTTGAATTTTAAACTTACTGAATCATAAAATGTACTAAGTGAGATTAACTTATGTGTGAGAAAAGTGGCTTAAATCTGCTTTAACTTTTGCAGTAGGTACAAACTTAGACAGCTAAGTATCTTGTATTAATAGTAATTGTATTTAAGTGTAGGTATTTACTTTGTAGGTACATAGCTATTTTACACTTTTATAATTTTTTTACAGCAAGGGATGTTATTAAGGCAGTTAATGCCTGTCAGAACTTGCACTACCTGAATTTAGAAGGCAACACCCTTGGTGTTGATGCAGCCAAAGCTATTGGAAAAGCACTTGAGGCACACAGTGAATTGAAGAGGGCGCTATGGAAGGATTTGTTCACTGGCCGAATGAAAACAGAAATTCCGAAAGCATTGGTAAGTTGTAATACAAATTACATTTAAAAAATTTGTGTAATGACTGAATAATTGTTAAAAACACTTTTAGCCTAAATGCTAATCTTAAACCTCTTTCTGTCGAATATAAGTTATTGTGCAAGAAAAAATTAAAATTCGTTTTGTGATTGGTTTTTCTAATAGCTCGTAGAAGTTCGTTTTTATGTTACAAGCAGCCCCAAAACATTCCTGTTTCTTATATCTGTGCCTTTATTATTTATATGTGAAAACACTCTCAATGTGGGCATTTGGTTCTGTAATACTCGTTGCTTTCACTACCCATGCTGGAATAAATTAACACTACTTCTTTAATTTGGCCCTAAATAATCTTATACTTTGAGTTTGATTTTTTATATCCATAGGCAGGCTATTAAAAATTTTTACTGCCATATAATGCACTCTCACTTTGAGAGAGGAACAGAGGTTAAGGGTGTTTGAGAATAAGGTGCTTAGGAAAATATTTGGGGCTAAAAGGGATGAAGTTACAGGACAATGAGAAATTACATAGTGCAGAACTGCACACATGGTATCATTCACCTGACATAATTAGGAACATTAAATCCAGACATTTGAGATCTGCAGGGCATATAGCATGTATGGGTAAATCCAGAAATGCATATAGAGTGTTGGTTGGGAGGCCAGAGGGAAAAAGACCTTTGAAGAGGCTGAGACTTAGATGGGAAGATAATATTAAAATGGATTTGAGGAAGGTGGGATATGATTGTAGAGACTGGATTAATCTTGCTCAGGATGGGGACCAATGGCGGGCTTATTTGAGGGTGGCAATGAATCTCTGGGTTCCTTAAAAGCCTTAACTAAGTAAGTATATAACACACTTCTTTTTACGATGAAAGAGTAATGGAACGGAGAAAAATTCTCTCTGGCGCCGGGATTTGAACCCAGGTTTTCAGCTCTAAGTGCTGATGCTTTATCCACTAAGCCACACCGGATACAACTCCGACGCTGGTTAGAATCGTCTCAGATTAAGCTCCAACTCTTGGGTTCCCTCTAGTGGCCGCCCTCTGCACTACGTCATAGATGTCTATGAACGCAGGACCGAAGTCCACACATGTGCTGAGGTGCACTCGATATGAGTGACTAGTTGGCCGGGATCCGACGGAATAAGCGCTGTCTTAAATCACGAAGTGATTTACGCATATCATATATATTATTTTATTTTAATGTACCGAAGTACATATGATATTTCCATGCAGATATTCTGCGTCATCATACGATGAAAGAGTAATGGAACGGAGAAAAATTCTCTCCGGCACCGGGATTTGAACCCGGGTTTTCAGCTCTACGTGCTGATGCTTTATCCACTAAGCCACACTGGATACAACTCCGATGCCGGTTAGAATCGTCTCAGATTAAGCTCCAACTCTTGGGTTCCCTCTAGTGGCCGCCCTCTGCACTACGTCATACTAGTCACTCATATCGAGTGCACCTCAGCACATGTGTGGACTTCGGTCCTGCGTTCATAGACATCTATGACGTAGTGCAGAGGGCGGCCACTAGAGGGAACCCAAGAGTTGGAGCTTAATCTGAGACGATTCTAACCGGCATCGGAGTTGTATCCGGTGTGGCTTAGTGGATAAAGCATCAGCACATAGAGCTGAAAACCTGGGTTCAAATCCCGGCGCCGGAGAGAATTTTTCTCCGTTCCATTACTCTTTCATCGTATGATGACGCAGCATGGAAATATCATATGTACTTCGGTACATTAAAATAATATATATACACTTCTTTTTAGCATGACAGACTGCCGATGGAGTATGAAAGTCATTTTTGACGCATATTTATGCAATGAACTGTTTAATTAGTTACAATGTTTTCACGATTACATATGAAGAAGTTTATTAATGAAAAAATATACTGACTGTGATTTTTTTCTCCTAAACCTTTTTCCTCGCATATAATGCACACCCTGGATTTTTAATCCAGAAATCATGGAAAGAAAGTTCGTTTATTACGTGGATAAATACGGTAATTAGATGAATACACTTCTGTACAAATCAAGGAAAGTACAGTGCGATCGAAAAGTCCCTCTGCAGCTCCATTAGTAGTAGTAAACCAGGAGAGTGTTGGCACTCCAACATTCATTCCGGTTTTACAGACTTACAGCTCTGCAGTGCATCATATGCTTGTGCCTACTGGATTCTCGGCTACAAGGCACTGCAGAGGGACTTCTCGATTGCACTGTACTTTATAAAGTGTATGTGTGTGTGTGTGTGTGATTTAGATTGCACTGTTCATTTATGTACGTTTCTAAGTAGCTACATATTTTACAGCATTTTCTCAGCAGTGGCTTGGTCTTGGCTGGTACTCAACTCCTGGAGCTGGATCTTAGTGATAATGCCTTCGGTCCCATTGGTGTAGAAGGACTTGCCATGCTGTTACGCAGCCCTTCTTGCCATCTACTTCAAATACTTAAACTGAACAACAATGGTCTTGGAATAAGTGGAGGAAAGGTAAATTTGCAAAACTTTGCACTTCATATGAATTAACTGATGGTAACTCAGTTTGAGACCTGATATAAGGTGTCATTGTGGAAGGAGTTCCAAAATATTAATTTCTAGAATAAAGAAACTAGGTCGTCATGCTAAGCATTTAGTTCTGTACCGTTCTTATAAGTACATGTTTACCCCTTTGTAGTCATGGTAAATTATGTTGTCTTGTTAAATATTGTTCTCAGAAAAATCAGAAAAAGTATGGGACACTCAACACTAATTTTAAAAATTAAGCTATGGTATATATTTTCCACCACACATATCCATTTTGTCTTCCAACACATTAAAGCAATACAATTAAATAGTGTTCTTGAAAATGAAGTACTTTGAATAAATTGAACAAAATATATTAAAAAGGTAAAAGGTAAAGGTATCCCTTTAACATGCCATGAAGGCACTTGGGGGGGCATAGAGGTAGAGCCCCATGCTTTCCATGACCTCGGCACTAGAATGAGGTGGTGTGGTCGACACCACGCTCTGACCGCCTTTTACCCCCGGGAAAGACCCGGTACTCAATTTTATAGGAGGCTGAGTGAACCTCGGGGCCGTTCTGAAAGTTTGGCAACGAGAAAAAATCCTGTCACCATCTGGGATCGAACCCCGGACCTTCCAGTCTGTAGCCAGCTGCATATTAAAAACGTACTCCTTAAAAATATGTTCATCTGAGAATATACTGTTATAAATCAGAAGCACCTTGAAAGGACAAAACCAAAATTCTTTCAATCATTTATTACCATAATACACTGCCCTCTTAAATTTACTGAATATAATGGGAATTAAATCAATGGCTTTTCCAAAACAAGCTATGAAATGTTTCATATATAAAACAACTTTTATTTCGAAAAAGAAGCAAAAACGAGCAAAATTGTATTGAACTTTTTTTGTTTGAAATATCTCAAAGAATAACCCCTTGAAATTAATGACATTACTTACTGTTCACGCTGTATAAATTTCGATTATTTGCAATGAAAAGTTGAAATAATTGTGCTTATATTATTATTAATTTCTCGAAACATAGGAGTAAGTTTTTCTTTTTTGTATTGCATTAAGTAATAGTTTTTTCTTTCCATTTAATAGTGATGTTTCAACCTAAAAGTGTTCAGGGAACAGACATTGTAACTTATATGCTTTGGGCAACACATTGTAAATTGTTTTAATGGTGGTAAAACTGAATTGAAGTCCACACCTATGGAGTAATGGCTAGCACGTCTGGCCGCGAAACCAGGTGGCCTGGGTTCGATTCCTGGTCAGGACAAGTTACCTGGTTGAGATTTTTTCCAGGGTTTTCCCTCAACCCAATATGAGCAAATGCTGGGTAACTTTCGGTGCTGGACCCCGGACTTATTTCACCGCATTATCATCTTCATGTCATTCAGATGCTATTTAACCTAAGATGTTGATAAAGCATCGTAAAATAACCTACTACTACTGAATTGAACACTACATACACCTGTAGGGTCTAATACGTGAGGGATATGATGATGATGATACAAATTGGATGAAATTATTGTAACAGATTGAAATCCCTTAATATTTCGATGGGCATTTTCTTCTTAGATAATCAGAGATGATTTGTCTTTTAATAGATGTTCAAATTGTGGTCAGTATGACTTGCTATAATTTTGGATATTCCATGTTTACTATTCAAACATGAGAAAATTGTGTTTTATCGTACCGGTATTGGAAATTGTATTTGTTTCTTTGTGATTTTGGTAATGGAATAAAGTAAGATGGCAGATACTCATTTCGCTGGCATTATCACTTTCATCTCATTCAGACGCTAGATGACCTTAGCAGTTGATAAAGCGTTGTAAAATAACCATTTAAAAAAACGGCAGTTGTCGAAATTGTGTTTGTTTGTTGAAGGGAAGTCTTCTGATCTCGTTAAATTATTTTTAGCTATGTATTGACAAAACTTCTGAGTTTCCAAATTACATTTTTTTGTTCTTGTGCGTTTTATGTCTTTTTTTTTTTAAGTAAGAATACAAATTTTATTAAGCATAAGAAATGTTTTTTTTTTTTTTTCTTTCTTTCCCAGGTGTCAGTAGATGGCACTGACAATTAGTAACATCACCTTTAAAGAATTAATTTTTGTTTGTATTGCTTGAAGAGTTGATAGTTGTTATTTATATTTATTTTATTCAGGATGATTATTGCTTTAATGATTACCAGAGGTAAAGAAATAACGAAGTGATTAAAGCTGTATTGAATGTTTTTTTTTCTACAGATGTTGTCACGAGCCTTGTTGGATTGCTACAATAACAGTAGAGAAAGTGGAAAAACTCTTGCATTGAAGGTTTTCATAGCTGGAAGAAATAGACTTGAAAATGAAGGAGCAAAAGCACTTGCAGAAGTGTTTCGGGTAATAATTTATGCAGATTATTGCTTCACAGAGATATCATATTGAGAACTATCCTATCTGGGGTTTGTCATTGGCTCATGTTCTGCACTTCACTCACACTATACTGGGAAGGACTCGGTGGAATTGGGATAATGTAGAGTCTGGGCAGTGACAGATCTGCACCTAATACAACACATACTGGAGATATCATATTTAGTATTTAATAATTGAATTCTTATAAATTTAATTCTGCCACGTTTTACTTAATTTCTTTTTCTGCTTTCTTTCTTCAGTTTACTTTTGTCTCGTTCTTCGTTCTTTTCTTTTTCTGTTTACTTGTTTTTCTTTTTTCATTTTCTTCTTCATTTCTATCTTTTTCTTTATTTCAATCACTCACTTTTTTTTTCTTTCCTTGAACACTTTCTCGTATTCCTTGTCCTCTGTTTGTTCCTGCTTTCTTTTTATCTCTCTTCCCTACGGTGACTTGCATATTCTTTTATGAACAACATTTTTATGATGTAATTCAGTCATTTTATTGCTCATTTCTAGATACTGGAATATTTCGCGATTTTCTTAGAAAAAATATTTCTCAACAACTAATTACAATAAAAATACTTCCTTCAATTTTTTTATGCCAGATTTGAAGTCACGAAACATCGCGAAATCAGTATCAAGCCGCGAATTTCCCCTGTTTTTGCGAACAATACGCGATTTTGTAATTAGTGAACAGTGTCTGCAAATTTTATATTTATATTTTTTTTTTTATTTATTTATTTTTTTTTTGTAGTACAATCAATAGTCGTAGCATAGATAAGGTCCATATCAATGGTCTGCACATTCGATAGTATTGAATTCGTTTTCGTTCAAATATCTGGTATGAATGCATTCCTGACGTCATATCCATCTGTGGTTTGTGGATATGTAAAGAGAATCATATCATAAGCACTATTAGCCTGCTGAATGCATCCTTTGTTCCCATGTGCCATATGCAAATGCAAACTGTGAACACTTCTTATTATATAATAATGTTTTGTCTGATAAATGCCATCATTTGTCAACCAGTAATAAATGAAAATTACCAAATCGAATTCCCATTAATTAATAAAATTTATTACTGCGAAAAAAAATCATGAAATTATAATTATTAAGATAGATAAGTAAAATTCACGCAAAAACTTATATAAAAAATAATTCGGTAGGAAACAAATTAAGTAAGATTAAAACTCATTGAATAACCAACATAAAAAACAGGTATTTTCCTCAAAAGTATTTTGAAAGCTAGGATATTTATTGTGCTATTGAAGCTATGTATTTTGAAAATGCCGAAAAATCCAGTTTCCCATTGGAAAATCCGAACTCAACGAAAAATTCCAGTCTCTGCTCATTTCTTATCGGTATTGCTTTTCATGTAAAACATTCATTAAATGGATTGATCCAAAAAATGTTTTTTTTGCAGACACTTGGAACTTTGGAAGAAGTGTGTATGCCACAGAATGGTATTTATCACGTTGGGATTACTGCTCTGAGTGAAGCTTTTGTACAAAATCCAAATCTCCGGGTCTTAAACTTGAATGACAATACTATTACTGCAAAAGGTGCTGTAGCTTTGGCCAATGCTTTCCCCAAATTACAAAAATTACAAGAAATAAATTTGGGGGATTGTTTGCTGAAGACAAAAGGAGCATTGTTACTAGCTGCTGCACTAGCTGATGAACACAACGATTTACAGGTAAAAATGGAAGATTTTCCTAATATAGGGAGGGAATTCTTTTACTTAAAGAGAGTCTGGCTTGCTGAAAATATTGGTTTGGAAGCTTCTGTAAATTGAGTTTTATGTAAGCTACATGTTTATGTAACTTTAAACTTGAGAAATACAGAGTGGCTACACTGAAATGCCCTATTTTTATTTTGCTCTCAATACGAAAGAAATAAAGATAAAGAAATTTTATTCACAAATATAAGTCGTATGAGGTATTAATTTTGTAACAAATGCACACTGCCACATTAGCCCCTGTGTAGACATAAAGGATATCTATGGATGGTACCAATGACTTTCACAATCCGACAAGGAGGAACATGATCCGACAAGACTGTCACAAGAACAACCTACCTGGATGTGCTATAGTTTCAACAAGATGGTGCTCCACCCCACTGGTAGCTGTGTGGAGCACATTCCCAGGGCATTGGATAGGACAAGATGGACCCCTGAATTGGACTCCACGTTCTCCTGACATCAGGCTGCTGGATTTCATTTTTTTTTTTTTTTTTTTTTGTGCTATGTGAAGGACAGGGTGTACACCACTAAAGTGTGGGACCTTCGAGTCCTTTGTGTCCGGATTGTCTCTCTGAGCATGTTGGAGTGGACCTGGACAGAAATTGAATACAGACTAGACAGCCAACGTGCCACCAAAGGGGCTCACATGGAAGTTTGTGATTTTTTGTTACAGACTTAATCCTCATACGACTTATGTTTGTGAACAAAATTACTTTATCTTTATTTCTTTGGATATTGAGAACAAAATAAAAATAGGGCATTTCGGTGTAGACACTCTGTATATTGAGCTCTAGGGAAGATTTAGTTAGAATTATACTGAAGTATAGTTTAGAGTTTTAGTAGACTATGAATGAAACAAAATGAATATATTGAAAATTTAAATATGTACGACATGTGAAGTAGATTAAAAGATATATAATATATACATATATATATTTTTTTTGTTTTCATATTTGTTGACATTAATTACTCGTTGTGTTAGTTTTATAATCTACCACTTTATTACTCATACAGTGATTTTTCATTGTAGGAAATTTAAAAATAATAATTAAACAAACTACTTACTGAGAAAAATGATCTTAAGTTTGAAAATGTATTTCTAGAGAAAAAGTAAGATTACAGTGTTATACAAGATACCGTCTTAAAGCTAAAAAGTTCTCTTAAAAATGTAATAGAAATAATGAGTAAAATTAGTTTTAACTGCCTGTACTTACTGATTTAATGTAATGTGGGCAGAATTCTGAAGAAGTATTAAAGATAAGAATGCATACCTAACATTGTATATGCTGTAATTGGCATAAAAATAATTTTATTAATGTGTCTGTAATTTAAACAGAAATTGCATCTAGGATTCAACGAAATTGGAGCAAGAGGGGGTTTAGAATTAAGTAGAGCCATGAGAAACAAAGAAAAGCTAGTGCTATTGGACCTGGGAGGAAATCAGTTTGGTGAGACTGGTCGACAGGAACTGCAGTCTGAACTGCAGGACAGTGGCCGCCTAGGCGCCCTCGGCAGTCTTAGGTAAGAAGTTTGTACGAGACTTTTGTCATCAGGGCAATATAGAGAACCTAGTTTCATATAAACATATGGTTTTTACAGGGTGAATCGTAAGTAATGTCATTAATTTCAGGAGGTTATTCTTTGAGATATTTCAAACAAAAAAGTTTAATACATACAGGTTTGCTCATTTTTGCTTCCATTCCGAAATAAAAATTATTTTATATCATACATTTCATAGTATGTTGTGGGAAAACCATTTCGCAATATGCTCAGTCATTTTAAGAGAGCAGTGTATTATGATAATCAATGATTGAAAGAATTTTAGTTTTGTCCTTTAGATGTGCAGAAATTTGACGTTTTGTTTTGAAAAGAATTTTAAAATGTTACATTTGTTCTGATCAAATTTCAGTAATAGTAATAATACGCAAAATTCAAAATACCGATAATGTAAATTGTAAATAATTTTAATAACGGCCCCCCTTGACAAAATTCTGCGTATGCCACTGTCTTCAAATATATGATTCATCTTCACATTACTAATTAGAAATAACAAAACATCTGAGAAAGTAACATTTATAAACGAGTTTACAATTTGTAAAAGAAAGTAGGGACATCTATTTGCTAAATAATATACAGCATTTTGAAAAATCACTTGGATATTTTTTATACTGAAATCCAGATAAGAAAAATATTGAGGTAGAGAACATTTGTTGCAAAATGTAATATGTCGCTGTGATACTGTCATCTATAGTCCCGTCGCTCTAATTTCCGGCAGCGAATCGTGTTGCAGGTCGGCTACAATTTAAATGTGTGCGTCTTGTGATTCGCTGATGAAGACATTATTCATTTCTTAAGGCTCGATAAATACTTAATATAATCGCCCGCCATTTTGGCTCTTTCGTTGGTGTTCGCAGAAAGCACACGAAGACGTTATTTGCTGCCCAATTATTTGCTGAATTACAGTGCGTTTGATTTATTATCATAGGAGGTACAACATGATAATGTTCAACGGTGTGGCAAATAGATTCCTCGTATGGTAGCTCGGCAACGAAAGAACAAAAATGGCGAACGATACTACCTACCTAGACTTTATAGAGCCTCCACTTCCTAAGACATAAGCAAAGAGGAGGAGTCACGCCGGGAATAACAGCGTCGCGACTAAAATTGCAGTGCGTGAACTCTCCATAGTACAGTCTGTTAATATGGGAATTAGGAAATTAGTTTTTGTTACTATGAAGAAAGGCATTGAATTCTATAAAGAATCCATTTTTATAATACCTTGTTGATGATTAGTCCGATTTTTCCACACAAAAACGATGTGGAGGTAAACATTTGATAATTGTATGAAAATTGTGTTATGGAATCGTCTTAATGCCTGTGCAGTACACCATGCTACAGCACAGACTCTGGTCTCTACAGTAGCAAGTGTTTCTGTTCACTGTTCAGTATAATAATGTTTATATGCTTAGGTACGTAAGGAGAAATAACTTTGTAGGATTACGAAAGAGCGAAACAGGTCTTGGCATTACATGCGAAATAGTATAGGTTAGGTTGGGATGCAGATTCTAGTTGTATGAAATGCAACAGTACATTCTAAAGGAAGCCCGTTAATATTAATTTTGTGAGAATGTGTTTGTGATAACTCATGCTTGTATTCTAAAGGTACGGTCACACGTCGCTACTTTTGCAGCGATGCAGTATAAAAAACTGCGCAACTCTCGTACTGCGACGTGTGAACAACAGTGCAACCCGAAAAATAGCGGCTGCCGAACCTGCTGCTCGCTACTTTTCCATGCTGCGTGCAGCTTAAAAGTAGCGACGTGCGAGCAGGGTTCTCAGGGTTGCAGCCGCAGCATTTTTGATATCGGTTTTGTTGAAACTTTGGCTGCAGTTGCGACCAGTGTTGTCACCCAAATGTGCCAATGATACTTTTATTGTTGGGATGTATTTTAATGTTAGATGTGATGAACATAAATTATTTGTAATAGTTATTAAATGCACAACACAGTCTGAGAATATTTGCTGACGATATAATTCACTTTTTTAATTTTCTGTAGTGTAGTTTCAAACAGGAGGGTTGCCAACATTGATTACATGAATATGCTGTTGTTTATCATTTAAGTATATAGGCGTTTTTAAAAGCTTTATAGTAAAAATAATACCAATTTCTGAATACTATTTAGGACAGAAAAGCAAATAATAGATAAGTAAGCTTTCGCATGAATTTATTAATAATGCGAACATAACCACAAAATGTATTTTGAGAAGTCAACACGGAGATGGAAACCTGCAACATGACTGCAGCTGCAAAAGTAGCGCCTTGTGTGTTAACAGACTCGCAACCTCCAGTCGCAACTTTTGCTGCACTCGGGTTGCACAGTACGAAAAGTAGTGTGCAGCGCGCTACTTTTGGCTTACATGTGAACACAACACGCAACTTTTGCAGCTGCAGTACAAAAGTTGCGCAGCAAAAGTAGCGACGTGTGACCGTACCTTAAATGTATCACAAATCTCGGTTCATGATTTTATCATATTTCACTTCTGTCTAAATTATTATAAACAGTCAATATCTCGCAAATCAAGATTTTCAGGTATAACTCCCTGTAAAGTTGATTTGAATAATTTCGAGGGAAAAATTGTTCCGGAGCCGGGTATCGAACCCGGGACCTTTGGTTTAACGTACCAACGCTCTACCACTGAGCTACTCGGGAATTCTAACCGACACCGATCCAATTTTTCCCTCTATATCCACAGACCTCAAAGTGGGCTGACAACTGTCAAGCAACCAACTTCGAGTGCACACTAACTCCGTGTGACTTAAATTGTGGTTTTCTGTTAACGAACAGTGACGTGTATTATGCAAATTAAGCTTTGCATAATACACGGATTGGTGTCGGTTAGAGTTCCCGAGTAGCTCAGTGGTAGAGCGTTGGTACGTTAAACCAAAGGTCCCGGGTTCGATACCCGGCTCTGGAACAATTTTTCCCTCGAAATTATTCAGTCAATATCTCGATAAGTAGTTGCGAACTAATTTCTAGTGCGTACATCAATGCTACCCAATAGGAAAACATGTGTGATTTGATATTATGATATGTAAGGTGGTAAAACTCCACCATTTTGTTTACCTCAGTTTTTTTCATATCTGGAATTCAGTATAGACGAGATGAAGCTTTAACAATGCTTTAGTAATTAGTAAAAAATTGTTTTCCACCAAGATATCTGGCATCTACAAATCCAAGGTACATGATTCAGACTTAGTGAGAGTAATAGATTTTTGGTGCAAAAGAAGATCCAAATGCAGCTTTAACGAGATCAAAAAGAAAATTTATGTGGTTATTTATGCTATTTAACACTATTTTGGTGGTTGCTGTCATAGTTCTTGATTGAGAATACTTTCGCTTTAATAAAATATATCATTAACTTTCAGTGAGGATGAGGATGAAGATGAAGAAGAGGGAGAAGATGAGGAGGAAGAGGATGATGAGGAGGATGAAGATGAGGAAGAAGAGGATGGAGATGATGAAGTTGATGGGAGTGAAGAAAGTGAGACAGAAGGAAAGAGTCTTGAAAAGGGTGATGGAAATATTGTGGACTTCGAGAAAACAATACAGCAAATCCAGAGTGTAAAACTGAGTGACAGTGAAGAAACTAAACTACAGTCAGACGTAGTTACAAGTTCGGTATGTTATAACACAAATTTATGCTTAATATTTTTATAGTTGTTAGTAGGTTGTGTACATTTTATCTTTCGTTACATTTTCCAAATAATCTAAAAGTATTGCATTTTTTTGTACTAATAAATATGGCTCAAATAGTGTACATACCTTAGTTTCCTTCAAATCCCGAGTTATTAACTTCATGATTTACTTGATTTATTATTACCCTACATATATAGGGTGAATGGTAACTGCTGCACCAAAATTTAAGAGGTGATTCTAATGTTAACAAAACTTTTATTACACTTTCCCTTTGATGAAGCACCGTTAAGCAGGGGAAAAAAAAATGGTCTTTGCTCAGTGTTTTGCTCAATGTTTGTGGTAACAGCCCGAGAGAAATGGCTGATTGTTATACCAGCAGATAGGTAAAAATAATCTGAACAATTAATGTCTTGGTTTCTTTTTTTTTTTTTTTTTTTTTTTTTTGCAAATTAAACCATTTCAACTGCATAATAGCGAAAATCGTTGAAATAAATCTTGCAACAGCACACATCACATATTACCGATTGAGTACAGCAGAGGGGGAGGGGAAGGTAAGGAGTAGAGGCCGCTCTTGCTTAGAATTATTACACCAGCTGTAATGTTGCCAAATGCTTCATAGAAACAATTTTCTCTAAAATGGTGAATGTTCCAGAGAAAACTTACTTGGATTTTTCAAATCTCTCCTCATGATCTATTACCAGTTTCATTTTGGTGCATAGGTTACCATCCACTCTGTATAGCTAGACATTTTGTGATTAATTAATTATATGTTGTACTGAGTATTTGAAAGATTCTAATAAATATACTATTTTTGTTCTAAGGTAACTGTGACAGAGTTCCTGCAGAGTCCAACACAAGAAAATTTCACTGCTTTAGGAAGCAATCGGGTTGAACTGATGTTGAAAGAAATTAGGGTACGTGATTGATTGTTTTCTTTTCATGTAATCTTCAGTGAGAAGCATCTACTGTAAGAGATGATAAGTAGGCTACCTTGAGTTTGGTTTATGGAGCTAAAGTTTTGTAGTGTGTTTTCATTATGCTAACACTGTTCAAATGCCATAGTAACTTCTGTGTTGTAACATTTACAGAGTAAACTGGAATAATATTTTCTAATTCTATGATCTTTCCCTCTTTTCATTTTCTTTTGTTGTTGAAAGTTATATACCTAAGAATATATACAGGAAAATTGTGGTTTTTGTATATTAATTATAGCAGCAATATCAAAATTAAACTGTTTTGTGGAACTGTGCCGAAATTTCTAAAACAGAGATTCATTCTATCATGCAGCAGTCAAAAGTACAATTACATATGAAGGGTACAGAGAAAGAACGAACAGAGTCACAATTCTCATAAGGGTGACGACATCATCTAAGTCAGTAGATTACTGCAAAATTTATGTGTTTTTCTTACCAAAACTGATAAAGGAGAATTATCACTACGGATACAATCATCCTTTCCTACATTTTCATTAGGAACAACAATAAATTTTGCAGTAATATACTGAATTAGATGATGACATCACCCTTAAGAAAATTGTGACTGTTTGTTCTTTCTCTGTACCCTTCATATGCAACAGACACATGACAATGAAAAACAAGAATTGTAACACAATTAAATTCAAGAGAAATGGATTTTTGGTGATATTCAGTGAGGTTTTCTAGAAAGGGCAAAATTAAGAATACAACATTAAACAAAAAATGAATGTGACTAGGTATCTATTGGTAGAGAATGGAAGGGGATAAGATACCAAAAGAAATTATGACCTGATATTTACCACCAGAAGGAAACGAGATGGGCCTAGACTTACATGGAAACAAGGGATAAACGGACTGATGAAAAAATAAAAAAGGATTGAGAATGGGGGACTGAGATTACAGAAACAAGAGGAGAATAGGAAAATGGATGCAGGAAGGTGTGAAAACATTATACAACCTGCTAAATACTAAATAAAACTGATTATAAATCAGGAACTACAAACTTCTATTTATCATTAGTACTGCATGCGGGTTTTTTTTTTAATTAAGATTCCTCAAGACCTTTAACTTTTACTGTATTATCTTGATACAGAAGTATTTGCAGATACTACTTTATTAAGAAAAAATGTTTAATTACATGTCCTCTTATCACAGCTGAAAATTAGGAATAGTTATTCTGAAACACCTTACCTTGTAGAACATCTAATAGTACATCCTTCTGAGGTAGCATGGTCTTTGAAAAGTTAAATGTAAAAGATACACAGTTTGCTGTTTCTTTAAAAACTGAGACCCCATTGCATTGATATGTTTTGCTCTTCTGTGGAATGTGGTACCTAGTACCTTTATGAACATTAAGGTTGCAATTAATTTCATTTTATGAACCGCAGTTTCTGCTGTTCCTTATATATATATATATATATATATATATATATATATATATATATATATTAACTTTACTAACTCATTTTATTGAAGTTCCACTTTACTTACAATCAATCAAATCAATCAAACTCCTTTATCTCCTCATGAGGAGCATAGGGCATTCACAAAGTGCCTCCATCGGACCCTATTTGTAGCCAACTTCTTCACTTCACTCCATATTTTCCCCTCCCTAGCAAACTGTTCTCTTCCATGTATTTTTTGGCCTTCCTCTTGTTCTACTACCCTGGGGGTTCCAATCCAAAACCATTCTTTCTACTGCTCCATCTTCTTTCCTGATTGTGTGCCCTATCCAATTCCACTTTCGTGTTTTGATTTCTATTGTGATTTCTTTCTGATTTGTTATCTTTCATAGTTCTGAGTTTGTGATTATATCTGGCCATCTAATTTTTAAAATTCTTCGTAAACATCTATTAACAAAGGTTTGCAGTTTATTTTGTATAATTTTACTTGTTTTCCATGTCTCACAGCCATATAATAAGATTGATTTCACATTACTGTTAAAGATTTTAATTTTTGTAGATCTAGATATAATATAAGATTTCCATATTGGGTACAACTGGACAAATGCACTATTTGCATTTTTTATTCGGTTCTATACATCCTCAAAGGCTCCACCATCCTTGTCAATTATACTACCCAAATATTTAAATTCTTGAACAGTATCAATATTATTATTTATTATAACTTTATCTGTCTTTTTACTATTTAATCTCATTTCTTTAGTTTTCTTTACGTTTATTTTCATATGAGCCCCTTTTATTACTTCTAATAAAATATTAAATTTATTCTGCATATCACCAAAACTATGGGAGAGCAAACAGATATCATAAGCGAAATCCAGATCTTCCAAGGTTTCGTTTAATCCCCATCTTATACCTCTTCTAACATTGCCAACAGACCTTTCCATAATATCATTCATAATAATCAGAAATATGATCGGAGAGAGAATGCAACCCTGTTTCACTCCACATCTGCTTACAATAGTAAAATAAAAATCCTGCTTATAGAAGGCATTAACAATGATACATGTATTTATAGGGGAACAATGAAGACACATTTTTGGAGAAGATGATGCCAATTTTAATGAAGGTGTCGTCATTAAGTGCAAGTTCCAAAGAGCAAGTGAAGCAGGAATCAGTCTCGTGCAGCGATGCACTTTACCGGGAGTTGTTCAAGTGGGCAGAAAAGCAAGAGCAGTCTTCGATT
Organism: Periplaneta americana; assembly: GCF_040183065.1. Lineage (NCBI taxonomy): Eukaryota > Metazoa > Arthropoda > Insecta > Blattodea > Blattidae > Periplaneta > Periplaneta americana. The sequence continues at coordinate 23,952,859 of NC_091132.1, read as the reverse complement.
GTTAACAACAGTTTATTGGTCCATCTCGGACTGATAAAGGTAGGAAATATTAATATTTCAAATACAAAAACTTAACAGTTAAAATAGCTAGTAAAAATAAAAAAATGTTTACTAAGTATTAAGTTATGTGCCACTGCCAAGAGAGAAGACCAGAAATGTCGAAAGACAATGATATAAGTCTTCAATTTTGACCTTTTTATTCCTTGTTATTACATTTGAATACTTCAAAACTTATGCATTTCACACATAGAGTCGGTGGAAATATGGATCTAGAAATGCTTAACAATTATTTTTTCGAACTAGAATTACCTAAATAGTTGCTCTTGGCCTAAAGCTCTTCATCCCCCCCCCCCCCCCAAGCATTTTGCAGGTTATTTTTCTGACTGAAGAATGTCGTACTTTATTTAAAAAACTACACCTGCCATGCCACATATACATTTTTTAATTCTTAAAGATATTTATATGAATGACTTCCCAAAATGAACTTATACCAAATTGAGTGACAAATAGAAGAAAAAGTAGATTTAACTTTTCTGTGAAGTCTACTTAGACTTCAAACAAAATTTGATAACACAGTCTCAAGGGAAAAAATGGAACTCTCTGCATCATAATCCACAGTTTAATTCCCGATTTACCACGAAAATCGTCTGTAGCTGCATTTAGATTGGCAACAGGCCATGACTGTTTGGCCAAACACCTGCATAGAATTGGAATATATCAGTCCCCTAACTGCCCATTGTGCAACTCAAACCAAGAAATGGATTCGGAACACCTCAAAATCTGTGCTTCAGTGGCTGGCCATGATAATATCTTTGAAAAATACTGGAGTGCAAGAGGTCAAATTACTTTATTGTCAAACACCTGGCATTAGAAAACAACTTTTCTGTGAAGTGTGAAATAAGTAAATTATTCAGTTTTAGGGATGCCTGTAGAAATGTTCTTTTAAATACTGTACAAAGAAATTAATAATGTGGCTGTAACCTAATGGTATCCCTGCTTAGAGCTCTCCCTTTCTGGATTCTCTCTCTTGGAAATGTAAAAATAATAAAACTATCAAAATGGTGGAATGTAATTTATTTTCTATTTTGCACATGTGTATCACAAGTTGGTTTTGCAGAATTTGCAGGTGACTTTTGACATATTAGTAATAGTTTGTAAAACTGTTTTCAGAGTGAAGATAAGAAGTTGAAATTAGCATGGAATTTGGATGGATGTATGTTTGCATTAGAACATGCCATCAGACAGGACTATTTTCCGAAAGGAACTCGAGAAACACTTCAAATCTTCCTGAACAGGCAAGTATTTGATGTGGAATCAGAGTCGATTTTGCCTTGTAACTAAAATTGCTCCTTCGGTGACCTGCATTAAGAGTACTGATTGCTCAGCCTTGCAACTGTGATCGTAAATGTTGTGTTGTGTATGAATCATTGTACATTTTTATGGTACTTTCAATTCATTCTACATAAGAGGTTAAAAGTTTTTCATGAAATTACTCAGCCTTGCAACTGTGATCTTAAATTCGTGTTTTGTGTTAGTCATTGTACATTTTTATGGTACTTTTAATTCATTCTACCTAAGAGGTCGGATGTTTTTCATAAAATTTTAATTTTTTCAGACCAAACCTGAATATGGATGTTTTTCCTGCAACTAAACATAAATTGATGAGTACTCTATTTCAATTTTAAGTTTAGATTATAGTTGCTAAACATGTCCGGAATAATATATTAAATGTTTTATAATGTTTTTTCTGCATATATTCGGAAATCAGTAATGTGAAATAGTACGTTAATAAAAATATATCAGAATTAAAATCAAGAAATGTGTAATTTATTATACACGACACACACACACACACAGCACTATTTTATATAAAAATGGACTCTTTCAAGAAATTACAAACTACAACAAAATTTAGATATACCAAACGAGAAAGAAAATTTCGCATTTGCAAAATCTGCACATTTTAAAATTGTGGGGTAGAAAGTATTTTTCTTCATCTGTAAGGTGATTTAGCATAATTTCTAGAATTGAAAATGCGAAAAATGCTAATTTCCTATCAAATTGTGAAATTACGAGAAAAATGCCACACACACACACACTCACACATACATATACACACACAAAAATTAAAGTTACTTCTTACGGCTTTTAAAGAACCTGGAGGTTCACTGCCGCCCTCACATAAGCCCACCATTGGTCTCTATCCTGAGCAAGGTTAATCCAGTCTCTACCATCATATCCCTTAGATACTCAAAATATGTTGATCGATTATCTCTATCAATTATTGTCTGCTCAATTCGATAAATTTCATATATTGATGATGAATGTCAGATGATTGATAATACATATTGTAATATCAATTATAAAGTTCTATATTCAATATGGACTTGGCTAAAACCTGTGGGTTCCTTAAAAGCCATTTGTAAGTGTAGTGAAAAAAGTGCTAATTAATATACATTCTTTCTCTTGCCATGCTCTATATTTAAGAAACTTTTATGAGGACTAGTTAAACTGTAAAATTAGAAACTAATTTTATTTTTCTGTGATATTTTTAAGAAAAGAAATGAAGCGAAATAATATACACTGACTGTCATGTAAACACATTTATTTTCATCCCATATTTGTTACACAAAGTATTTCTCCAGTTGTATAATTTTCTACAAATTTATCACAGTTATAAACAAAACATTTATAAATAAGCTTATAATTATTCTGATATTAATTCTAGTTACAATTATCGAATTCATTCCACTGAGCAGATATGAGAATGTAATAAAGTTAACATACCTTCATTAATTTCATCTAACCATTTCCCACTTTTTTTTTTTTACTTTATTTTGGCGTGAATTATCTTTGAGGTACAATTGATGAGAAAATCTAACAATGTTAGCATAACACGAAGTTCAAGATGTCTCTGATAGATGCTGCAACATCAAAGTGCATGTTTGCATGCTGCCATCTGTCGAGTGTTGCATAATCTATTTGTAAGTGAATAAATGAGTGATGATACAAAAGAAAACCTCAATCATATCATTAATAACCACAAATAAAATACAGTAAAATATATTAAACAGTAAAAACACCATATCCCTAATGAACAAGAAATAATACAAAGCAATAAAATAAAGATGTATTCATGCGATCATTGTGATTCCTTGGATCCTCTGACACAATTTTTAATGGTAGTTCGTTTCACGTGTATTTGTAGGTCGTGCTTGAATTATGAAGGCTGATCAAATAATAGTACATTATGCAACGAGCCTATAATGGTAGTAATTAAGACGCGAGTATGTTTGTTTATCAAACGAGCGCAAGCGAGTTTCATAATTTTCGTACGAGCATCTTAATTACCATTATAGGCAAGTTTCATACGACTTTTTATGCTCGACCATATTTCTAACTTGAAATTATTCATATGTTTTCATGTTATGGTTATGTCAGTGACGAATGGAACTGACCTGAATTCTGATATGTGCGCAGACGCGAAAGTATTGATTTTTTCTGAGGCACTAATATCATTGACCTTGATATAACCTAGAGAACATTAGTCTTGATATAACCTGGAAATTGATTTAGAATTGAAAAACGAGATGACAAATTGAATTTATTTGAATATTATTTACAATTAACGCTAATTATTATAGTAACAGAACATAACCTTCTGCGACAGTATTGGATTTCCAGCCTCCGTGACATTTCCCTAGTTTTCTTTCGATTGCATATCCGAGAATAATCGAAAACTTGAACTTTGAATAGGTGTACTTTAATGACATGCATTAAAGGACTGCTACCAGGTGTATAATTACTACATTTCGGCATGGTCGAGCATAAAATAATATTATTTTAAGAATATTAATTGTTTAGTGATAATGTGTTACATGTTGACATGACGCAAATAGTACTGCATCTGAATTTCCTCTGGGTGACAGACTTTGGGAATGAGAAATTGAATTACCATTATTCGATATATTTAAAGAGGACTTTACTGTAAACACTAACTTTGGATGCAAATTCACAGATTTTTCACATAGACTGCCCAGGATGTTCTCGTGGAAACGAGAGTATTGACAGTATTTCAGAATGTATTTACCACAATCCACTTCAAACCAGTTAATATTAGTTTAAATGTGAACCTAAACAAACAGATTTCATTTGATCACGCCGAATACATTGACATAGTTTTAATAACATCATCTTGAGTGTGTTAACAAAATGGAAAATTTGTAATTTGAAGTTTTTATTAACTATTTAACCTTATAGAGGCATTATCTTCAGTAAAATGATGGTAATGTATGTGCCAAAGAAGCAATAAAGAATTGAATGTCTGAAGAAAGAGTACCTCAATGAAACTTCCTCTAATGGCAGTTTTCTTCATAAATTCCATTAAGGCATATGTGGGCATTCCCCATGATTTTGGTTTGAAAAGCATTTAGGGAATGTGTCCTGAAACAGGGACAGACAAAACTCCAAAATATTCAGGTGCCAGCCTCCCCTTTTCTTTTTCAGGTGCCACCACATTTATGAAAAGAACATTGAAATAAAAGAACATATACTAAAATATATTAATATAATAGTTAATAAAACACATTACACACTCGAAACTTCCTCTGCTTTTGTAGCAACATAAAGAAATCAAAGCCTTAAAAAAAAATTTAACTCTATAAAAAAAACTCAAGTGTCACATAATTTTTTGGTGACCTGGCATCTGGGATATGTCCAACCCCGTATGTGTGTATATATACATATACATATTTAGAATAATGTAATTCATAAACAGTGAAAATAAATATACCACACAAATTGTCATTTTATTGACTCTTCTGCAGATCAAACTCATTTTAATATTTTGATTTTATATAACTGAAGGTGAGAGAACGAGACAGTCCAAAGCCACACTTTTATTTTTTTATTTTGCGAGTTCATTTCTTACACATATAAAGAAGTTACTATTAAAATATTATAAAAGTTACTCAACAAATGACTTAAGTATACACCAAAGAAATTATGATACCACACTTAATAGCATTGAACTCTAAACCTTTAACATGTTCTCCTGTAAAATTTTGTCTATGTGGCTTATGACTATATGATTCTCACCCCTTAAGTTCCAAAAGTATTTAGTTTAACTATACCTTTTTCTCAAAGATGGGAAAGAACAGTTAAAGGTTGGTTCACAATAAACCGGGAACGAGAACCAGAATGAAAACGAGAAGCAGAGGACGTGAATATGAAAATTTTTGATTCACAATAAACCGAGAACGTAGACGACTATGCATATCGATATGCATGTCAATAACGATATGTAAAGTCGATATTACGCATTCTGGTGTTATTTGTGTATAATTGACCAATGGCGTTCACTCATGAGTACAAGGCAGCCAACATAAACACAGGTTAACCAACTTCGAAATTTCAACTGAAACATTTCATTAGGTACGATACTATAAATATGCCCATGCATCTTTATTATACAACCTATTTTAAGTCTACCATAACGTAAAATAATTAGAGAAGAAACATTTGTAATAGAACAAAAATGAAGACAACAGTAGTTATTGAATTGAAGCATGAATATGTAGTGTGTAATACAACCAATACAGTAATAAAATATGATTCACTCACGATTGGTGTTCAAAGATGCAGCTATTGAAAGCCACGTATTCTCCTTCATTTTCTCATCTTTATACCAGGTGCGCCGCTTATCATAAATGTGAGGATTTTTCTCAACACTCAATATTAGAATCTCATCAAATAAAACTTGCTCCATGATGCACAGCACAGAACAAAATAATGCATAGGTTATATCACGGTCTTCTTGCTACAAAATATATGACGACAAAATAGCTTTTAGATGACAATAAAATGAATCTAGTTGGCTGTGATCGGAAACGTGAACGCCAAAGTTGAAACTTGGCCAACTCTCCGTACCCGACCTGGACTCCGGCAAGCTTTTCGTTAATTGTGAATGCTCACATTTAAACGTACACATTTTAACAATTTTACCGTTTTCGTTCCGATTCTCGTTTCCGGTTTATTGTGAACCAGCCTTAAGCAAACAGCCAAGTTTGGAACGTAAATGTTATGTTGCTAATATGGACGACCAGATGATCAGCTGATGCGAGCTACTAGCTGACGTTAGAACATTGACAATTGACACGAGGGTATAAATGACAAAATACAAAATCAACAAAGATTGAAACATGAAATGTATTAATAGCTGGCACTGTGTGCACAACAAATGGCACCAAGAGAGCAATTGAATATTAACCATGTGGGAATATAGCATCACTAACAGTGGCAACTGTTACCATAGCAACAGGCATTCTGTGCTATGTGATATTCAGTTGTTTTTCAGATAGCAACACTGTCATGTCCCATCTTTGGGAGGAAGAACATAGGTGATCATCTGTGGACACAAATACTTAAGATAATACAATGACATGTTATAATATGTAATCTCGTTTCTTCTGCTATTTAAAACTTTCGTGATACGAGATTTTTCGGTTTTTGCATCATCTCATAAATATAGAGCCATCAAACGTTTCAGAGCTACATGTCTGCTTCATCAGCAGAGATTCAGAGAAAAGGGAAAGCCATCTGTTATTAATTAATTTAATTTCTTTCTGTAACCACTACAGGTTGCCATCGACAAAGAGTACCATGATACAATAGAGTAAATGCCTTGAGGCTTAGTGATACATTGTTGTTAGAGTGAAAAATAACAATTTGAATTATATTGAAACACATGATATTAAACGAAGTAACGTCAAGGAGATGCGAATTAGTCATGGTCCATATGTATGATGCCTGAAAATAGCTATTGAGCCTTTGAGTGCTGCAATTGTTAGATCTCTTAAAATATTTTTATGCAGGCCAAAAGATTTACAGAAGTCGACTAGGAACCGGGATATGGTCTCATGGGCTCCTATCATTAGTCCCGTAATGACGATGGATTCCAGATGGTATTTGTCCTTATAAAAACTGATGGAAGGTTCATATATATTCCTTTTTTCCTCGTGTACTTCTTCTGGCTGGTGTTCGTGCGATTCGAATCTCACAGTAGGGTCTATGATGTAACCTTCAAGAGAGGGGGTTTAAATGCAATTATGTCGATTCTTTGATTACTGCCCTCACTGGATATGCCGTGTACTTCTTCATATACTGAATAACCTTTGTTCCTTAAGGCAGTTGCTATTATAGGCTATTCTGCTAGGGCTCTGAAACATTGGACGTTTCTAAATTTAGAACATGGTGCAAAATCCCAAAAATGTCATGTTTCATTTATTATTGGTAATTATTGTAAGAAAACCCCATATGGGAATGTTGAAGACTGAAATGACCAAAATTAAATTTTTAACTTTCATTAAATATACTGCTTTTTTTCAAGCAGAATATATATAATTTATTAAAGTTATCATCTACGCCCTTTAAATGGCATGTTAGACTACATAGCACCAATAATATTTATCTTTATTGCTGTTTTTCTCGAAACGGAATTTTACAATCTTCAGTGATCCTTTCCTCAGAAACTACTACAACTCCAATTTGATTCAAATTTTGTACAGATGCTTATCAATACTGTATTACACCATGTAACAAACAACCATGATACATCTTAAGACTCATTCATATCACATGTTAAATTTTCTGAAAACTTTTTTTTTTTCTAGTCAAAATGTTGAACATTACAAAATAATTTTCTATATGATGGTAATGAAGATATGAGATTCTCGGCTTTTCAGAATGGCTTCTAATGTGTGTGAAAAAAAAAAATTCATACTTTTGTGTATGATATAGTTTTTGAAGAAAAGTACATTAAAAACCAATGTTTTGAAAAATCGTAATTCCAAAGATCTCTTCAATATAGCTGTCAGAATGAAATTAATGTGGCATATGCGATATATATACAAAGATTCTTTAAAAATTTGGTCATTATTGATTGAATAGTAAAAAAAAGAAACTAATGGTAATCTGTCAATATTGACCACTTCAGTCTCCAACCTCTTCTTAATTCAATTATGTATTATATAGCGTGTTCACATATCTGCAGGTACGTTATTTGAAGACCATTGCAGTCTGTTGAGCCTGAGTTATGACGTTCAATCTTGCGATCATACATCTCTGTTTCATATACATCTGCATATAATAAAATGCAAACAAAAAGAAAGATGCTATACGAAAGCTTTGTTAGAAAAACACGACAAACGTATTTCTTTCACTCACTTTCACTGTACAAGTGATATACATCCAACAGCATGAAAGATCAGAGCAAAGAAACTGAAAAATCTAAGTAGATATAGAAACCTACATCATCTCATAGTTGCAAGAAACAAGCTACTGCATTGTTCTATTTTTACAAAAGTTGTGCACGTCCCTAAAATGGCACTCTCATCATCTATAACTGTACTATCGAAAGCATCTGATATTCTGGCTTTTAGTCTCAAAAGTCTTCAGATAATTTTCATTTTTCTACTCATTCTGAGAAACCTGTCTTTCTATTGTGAATCAAAATTTCGAACTTCATGTTTGGGAATGACTAGTATGCGAATGTTTAAAACTGAGACACATTAATGAAAATGACTGCATGCTATTTTTTAAGGAGGATAGAATGTTAAAAGTTTTGTAACAAAACTTACAAACAGATCAAGAAGCAACTTAATATACAGTTAAATAATAAAGGTTTTTAACTTCAAAATATTTATGGAATAAGTTATAAATTATTACACTTAGTGAACTGTAAGTTGGCAACTGTTACAGTAAAGTGAGCTCAGTTGTATAGGCACAGTACATACAACTATTTGACTATCAGTACACAAAATGTGGCAGTTTGCAAAAAGGTAAGTGGCAGAATAAAGAATGCTTTTGCTCATTTAATACCAGAGCATCAGTGCATATTATTCTAAGAAGAAGTAAACGTCTCCTGAAGTCGTCCAGCCAACTTAGGACTCCAAAACTGCATGCTTTGTTACGTTACAGTTGTCATAAAATAACATAAGTAGTTTAAATGCAACGAGCTAGCTCACTGTTTAAATGATAATGTAAGGCCAGTTTAATAATTTTTAACTGGACCACTCAATTATATAACGGATTATTAATCAATATTGAATAGATTGATAGCACCATTAATATACAATTTACTTCTCAAAAATTACACACATGCATTACATATAAAATATATCACAGATTCCCTTTGACAGGTAGGTAGTATATAGCCTATGTTTATAACAATGTTTGACAGGAAGATAGTATATAGCCTATGTTTATAACAATGTTACAGCAGAACATTGATTAATACGAGGAAGAACAATATGCTGTGTATTAAACATTTCAAAAGTCTTGTAAATTTCTTACATAAAAAGTCCCACACATTTTTGTTAAGATTTTACAACTGTAGGAATAGAAAGTGTTCAGATAGGCCCACAAAATATCTAAATTATTAACACATTAAAATGAAAATTTGTTTAAAATAAATAATTTGTAATGGAACATTTGAAAAATAAATGCAGATAACAGATCCTATAAGAACACAAAATTTATTACTCAAACATATATTTTCATTGTTCTTCTCACATACTGTCTACATATCGGGCACAGTCCATGGTCTTGTTGTATGACGGTGCAGCACTCGGTACAGAGACAGAGATGTCTACAAGGTAATATAATGACACACTTGTTCCTATCCTGACACACCACGCACAACTTGTTTTCTTGTTCCTGCTCAAGCTGGTTGAGCAAACCTCTTTTCGTATTTGACCTCCTTTGATCCATTCTCGATACAACACGAGATCGCAGACTTAGCATTGAATTGTTTGAAGACGAAGAATCATCTTGTACTTGGCTGTTAACGCTGTCGTCATCGACTGATTCATCACTTTCATGGGGTTCTTCATATTGAATTCCACGATTCTGGTTAGTAAACATTGCAAGTAATAATCTTTCCAAACCTGACCATAGCCAATGTAACGCATATTTTAGCCGATTTTGGAGATAAATAAAGCAATATATAATGAGAGTATGGTATTTCATACTAGCATATAATATACACAGTCCAAGTATTAATCCAGCTTGTGCCTCCAAGGGAATATCATAAAAGAATTGCATTACTCCATAAAAAATTGACGTAATTCCTTTCAGTGCGGATTCCACAAACGACATCACCTCTTCACAGCTTCGCCCAATAAGAAATACAAACATGCTTATGATATATACAAGTCCAAGTGGAATGAGCTTCAGTGCTAACCATATGCCTGAGCCAACTAATGTGAAACAATTTTTCAACACTTCTGGAATACATGAAATGAAATAAATAGTCTTCGTTACAATTGTGTAAATCGAATCCATTGTGAGAATTAAGAAATCATATATTCCCATACAGATGTTTCTCGCTGTTATCCACCAGCTACACACTGTATTTATAATCCAATTTATCATCGAGCGTATTATTTCAATTATGCAGGCTCCTTTATTCATCACATCTTGCAGAAATATAAAGTAATCTTCATACAATACTTTCATAACATCAAATAAAGTAAGAAAGGCAGTGCAGATGGATGTCGAAATGATCAATGCAAATTTTACGATGAACTGTCCTACTATGCTACTAATAACCAAACTAAAATAGGTTATTTTGCCAAACACATCGAAAACAAGTACAATCAATCCAAAGAGATCTTGTATACCCATCATTGTCTCGTAATTTCACGAATAATACAATACAGTAATCATTAATATTATTCGCTAGAGCTTCGTGAGTAATATTAACTGCCAATTTACATTAAAGACCTATGATCAACACAACTACCGGCGTATAAAATACTTCATGATAAAACATGTTTAAAAACATAACGAAATAAGAACAAATGACTAGCAAAATTCGTCATTTGAGCGCTGTCAGATATCTCCCTGTTGTTCGTCGAACACTGTTATATATAGTTATTTATGTTGTCCATACTGGTTTAATCAAACAGGAGTACGCCGGTTTTCTAAGGGGGGCGAGAGGAGGGCGTAAGAGGATGGATATGTTTCAGCATTAGCAAATATTTTTCATCAGAAACTGCAATGGCTCATAGATTATTGTCAACGGCAAGGAAGTTGGAGCGTTTGTTATGGAATGGTGTAAAACGAGGAAATATTGATACAAGTTTGGTAAGTATTTAAAATATAATATTTGTACATATTATAATTATACAGAGGTTAGGAAATAAATATACCACGCATTTGAATATTGGTTGAAATAATTTGTATCCCAAATCGTAGTTGTAACTACATTACTCTCCCTAGAGATTATATCCACCAGTATCGGTATTCGTACCAGTATGACTAGAATTTTCCTTTCATAATATACAACGTAGAGGTAGCTGCATTAACCATGATTGTCAGCTTTCAATTTACGATGTAAAGTAAATTTCTATAAAATTGTACATGTAGGCCTATATTTCGGATATAGGAAACAGTATGCATGAGAATTAGAGACCAATAACTTAACCATTTTCATTTGACTTGACCTTTTATTTATAAGCTCCTAGCCTGCCTCCTCCAGGACCTACATTACTAGTTAGGAGATTTCTGATTATGATTTGAAAATTGGCCCATTAGAGAAAAACACGGAATGTTCCAGTGATTTTGTAAGTAAAAAGCGTATTTTTGATCCATGGAAAATACTTTTCTTTTACGAAAATACTACCGTGTTCATTGAAATATAGAGCCTTAAATATTAAACTTCATGTCCACAAAAAGTCTCTCTGATTGAGGTTCTAGCTGATATGTACATCTGTTACCATGCAGTAGATCTCACTTAACTATATGTGTGAGAGGAAGAAAAATCGTTTGTATACATCTTAAATCTGATTAGTGTAATATGTAACTAGTCGGCAATGTATGCAATAGAGGGGGGAAAAGGAACTGGTCAATCTACCCCATTATCTCCTGGTTTATTTGTCTCATGAGTTATATCTTATGGATGTCACTTATGAGGTTCAAACCTGTCTTCGGACAGTTGACAAAAAAAAAAAAAAAGGATGGGGATAAACGTCAGAATCTGGATTCCTTACTTCCCATGTTCTAGTTACGCCGAAAAAATTATATAGAGATTAGTGTGATTTTGGACATTAATTTCTCTGAGTGTAGTGTATATGCATATAAGGGCACGACCCAGGTTAGTTTTTTCTATGGATCGAATTTTAGGAAAAAATATCTTTCACTTAGTTTGTTTGCTGTGGGTCTTGCTTCCTGTGCAAAGACTGTACCTTTATCTGCAAGCTCTTGACCTGTCAGCTATAGGAATGTGGACAACTTGTAGTTGTTTTTCTAGACTTGATTTCTAGATTCTCAGTGGCAAACAAATGCACCTGCCACTGCTACCAAAGCACTTTACTTCCACCCCTTCAGTTGTTTTCTTCTGAATGTCACTAATTTTGTTTGAGTTGTAATCCAAACTGGTAGTACCTGGAGTTGATTTTGTTTTTTCGTCTAATCACATCAGTTCTTGTCATTCCATGGAGAGGTGATCTACAAGTCTTATGTTTTTTTGTGGAAAGAGTTACAATAAGGAACTACAGAGGGTTCCATAAATCACACTAACGTTGAGAAATGACTATGAAATATTAAAAAGTGCTCACGACCCAGTGGAACCCATGTATGAATTTAAAGCTTTACATTCATTAGCCCAGGCTAGACACATACATACATTGCTCACACCATACAGAATCCCCTAGTACCTAGGACTTGAGAAGATGTTTGCATTCACTGGTGCTGAATACTGATGTAGCAAGGTTCCAGGTAGTTTTATTATGTACTGAAGGATGGTGAAACGTTGCTTTTATTTTTCATTTGATTGAGAATCATGTCAGTTAGAATGAAATGTATACTTAATTACATACAGTCAACTCTGGATATAGTGAACAGTGGCGGATCCTGCATATTTCTTAAGAGGAGGAAAGAAATTAACAGCACTAAATGGCACCTTCTTGATTAAAAACATGCTACAAATTAGCCTACATGCATACATGTAAGACCAGGTAGTGTTGGGGTTGGCCTTCTCTTCTGTATAGCAGTAATCTGTTCTTGTAAACTGATTCCTAAATTGTCCAAAATATATTATGATTTCACTTCCATTCATTGTTGAATAATTGCACAAATTAACAATTACAAGGAAATTCACAACCTCGTAGCATTTTCGAGCACACTACAGCATCACACATGTTGGAAGACACTAGCTACTAACTCGTAACCGGAACTGTTTTACGGAAATTGAAATGGGAAATAATCTGAGGAAAGCGAGAACACTGCACCCACCCACGTGGTCTGTTGCGTCACATGTACATTTTACAAGTTCAGTATCACATACTTTTGAAGAATGTCAGTTCTTGTAAAGCCATTATTGTTCAAAGCTGCCAGTGGCCGATTAATTTTTTATGTTAAAAATGATGTAGTTTGGAGTACCTACTTTCAGTTTCAACTTGGCTGTTGCCCTGTCTAGTAAACAATGAATAGAAGTGAATTTCAGGGGCCAACTACGTAAAACTACTTCCTCTTTGTTTTACATAAACCCGATTTTAACTTTCAAATATCCACGAAAGTTTCAAACCATGAATAGTAGCCTATATAAAGTGCAATGAATAATATTTTTGATTTATAATTTTAAAAAAAAGTTTACATAGCTTTGCGTTAAAACTGTTTTTGTTGTGTCTCCTCCTAGATGTGTTATAGTCCAGTTGAATGCAACGTCGTTAGGTGGCAGCGGTAGCGAGCTTGCTGCACGACCAGTCAGTTTCTATTTCCCGCCCATGACTGATTCAGAGGAGGATCTCCTCCCTCTCCGTTCATTTACTTGCTTTAAAACTCTGCTTCTTTCTCTGGCCACTAGTGCGCTGTTGTCTATGTGTGTTAACTGCAGTAAAGGAGGAATGGAGTGCCTTTCCTCTACACAGACAGTCTCACATCTTTCTCACAGTTTTCTACAGCACATGAGCGCGCGTCGTTTAAAACTCGATCAACTGAGTTTTCTTATACCTGTGAACTTAAAAATTATCGAATCTTCCTCTAAATTCAAGGCACATATTTTATTTGGTATTTACTTTCAAAAGAAGAAAATGTGAGGAGGACGTCCTCCCTTCCCTCCCCCGAGGAACCGCCACTGATAGTGAACATTCGGCTATAATGAACCTAAATTGTTGGTCCTGACCCGCATACATTAAAAAGTACATTAATATTTCCGTTTATAGTGAACCCTCGCTTCGGTTATAGTGAACTTTGTATCCTGACAAATTATTATTTGAATTCAGACCTTCTTGTATAAAATTGGAATAATGTGTTGAGAACAACATTCTAAGTTCCTTACTCCTTTAGTCTAAGGACAAAGATGGGATTAGTGTTCCTAGACAATGAGCTGTACTGTAAATCCAGGCAACGTGTGACGATGACCTTGCCTCACTCCACCGGCAAAGGGTTGCCATTCTGTTCTCAGACACACTACTTTACTATTATTTCTAATCCTCCACCATCAAAGGGTTGCCGTTTGTTCTCAGAAACATTTCCATTATGACAGATTAGCATCGAAACAAGGAAAAATTAAATTGCCTTCTTTTATTAAAAGGGGATGGACATTATGTCCAGAGCATAAATGAAGGTAAGATTTCGATGGCTTTCAAATTCCATCAACCCTCTCCCAGTTTCCATTAAGTGACCCGGGAAATTCCAAGGCTGAGTACGCAGTCACACCATAACAGCGTTTGTCATTTCTACCTGATTGTCTCTTTCTAGTGTTCCAACAGTGAATGTACTGTATAAAAATGTCGAAGCGTAAAGTGTTTTCTTTGGAAGATAAGGCGAATATTATAAGTGACTTTGAACATGGTCTTTCACAAGCGAACATGGGTCGACAGCATAGTTTAAGTAAATCAACTGTGAGTAACAGTGTAAAGTGTAATCCATTCCACAAAAATGAAATGTTTTATTTTCTTGTTCACAATTTCATTCATTTCTGTTATTTAAGGTTAGGGGAGAGACACTTAGGATATAGTGACCGAAATATGCAAGTCCGCAGAGGTTCACTATATCCGGAGTTGACTGAACTTACAAATGGCTTTTAAGGAACTCCAAGGTTCATTGCTGCCCTCACATAAGCCTGCCATTGGTCCCTATTCTGAGCAAGACTAATCCATTCCCTAGCATCATATCCTACCTCCCTCAAATAAATTTTAATATTATCCTCCCATCTACGTCTCGGCCTCCCCAAAGGTCTTTTTCCCCCCTCAGGTCTTCCATATGCTACATGCCCTGCTCATCTTAGACGTCTGAATTTAATGTGCCTAACTATGTTAGCTCAGGAATACAATGTGTGCAGTTCTGCATTGTGTAACTTTCTCCATTCTCATTCAACTTCATCCTTGTATATAAAAAAATAGTTTTTGGGTCTTCTTAATTACTTACGTGTTTTTCGTTCATGATGTGTTGGACTCATTAATGCAGTCACTCTGTCACACAGATCAGTTACTGGTATGTTATTCATTATCAAAAGATGAAGTACATTAATGCTCATTCTCCATGTAAATAGGCTACGTAAAATTCTAATAATCATTTGCAGTAATACACTAATTAGACAGAAAAGTATTCTAGAGTACACACATTAATTAAAGGAGATGAATGTAGAAAATGATGTTTTATTTAACAACGCTCGCAACTGTCGAGGTTATATCAGGGTCGCTGGTGTGCCGGAATTTTGTCCTGCAGGAGTTCTTTTACATGCCAGTAAATCTACTGACATGAGCCTGTCGCATTTAAACACACTTAAATGCCATCGAACCCGCAACATCGGGCACAGAAGGCTAAAGCTATACCACCTGTGCCACCCAAAGCGATTGGATGTAGATCTTGAAACTTTTTTTTTTTGTTTCTAATTAGTGAAAAATCGATTTCGATATTTTCGCGAAAATACACATTTACAGCATTCCGAAAGTTGACTGATTTTTGAGCATGCTCTGTGTCTGTCCTTCCATCCATTCATTTATTCATTCATCTATCTGTCAGTCCATCCATCCATCCATGTGCAGTGATTTCTCCTATTGACTTTTGTTCATGTTCAGTGTCTACTGATCAATTTGTATCAGACATGTATGATAATAAGTTACATATGTATATGAAATCTTTCAAATCCAAGTTAGAAAATTATCTTATGACGAGTTGCCAAACTAACTTACTATTATGACAAGTGTTGTATTGCATGTTTCCACGTATTCACATTTTTTTTTATGTTCTAGTGATATTCAACTTGTTTTATATTTTTGTTTTCATATTTTCCGATAATGGTATATCTCTAATGTGATAAGTTGAGCTATATATAATCATAATTTTCCTTATTGTGTGTACTTAAAAATATTGTATTCACTGTATGCTTTGTACTGCACTATTTTATTACTACTATTAGTATTATTACTACTGTTATTATTGTTATTATTATTATTATTATCATCATCATTACTATTCTTATTTTTATCATTATTATCATTATTATTATTATTACTATTCTTATTTATTATTATTATTATTATTATTATTATTATTATTATTATTATTATTATTATTATCAATAATTGTCTTTTTTTTATACTTTGTATGCCTCATTTATTTTGACCTGCTGTTCACATTTTATTATGCTTTTTTCTTTCTTTCTGTATGTTATATATTATGTCTGATTTCTTCTTACTTGTTGTTTACATTTTATTATTATTATTATCTTATTCAGTTTTGTGTGTAAAATTGTAGTGTACTTTGTAAATTTGTAGTGTTTTTGTAACACAGTCTTTACTCCTGGTTGAGTGTTAGAGAAGGCCGCATGGCCTTAACTCTGCCAGGTTAAATAAATTATTATTATTATTATTATTATTATTATTATTATTAATATTATTAATAATTTTAGTGAAAAATTAATGGGTCTTTATTTGAAACCAGAAACACAAAATGGCAGTTAATTCGATATAATCTCAAACACATTATTATTATTATTATTATTATTATTATTATTATTATTATTATTATTATTATTATTAATAATAATTTTAGTGAAAAATTAATGGGTCTTTATTTGAAACCAGAAACACAAAATGGCAGTTAATTCGATATTATCTCAAACACATTATTATTATTATTATTATTATTATTATTATTATTATTATTATTATTATTATCGTCAACATCATAATCATGATCATGTTAGTTTCATAGGATAAATAGATAAATGAATGAACTGATCAGTATGTCCCTGAACACATATTTTTTTAAGAAATAAATTATTTTATTCAAAATTATTTTTACTTTTTGTTGCGAATTCTTTAAAAGATCAGCTGTGAATAGGTTTGGACCAAGAGATTCCCCTGTTAAAAGAAATTTCCGCTCAGTTGTAAAAGCATTTGTTAACTCATGGTGAAACATTTAAAGAAGATCTGAAATCATTACTTTCGGTCAACAAATAAAACATTGAATTGTATCTCAAGTATTGACGACAGTATCCAAAAATGTAAGCTAGATCAAGTATTTTGATAAATCTTTCAAGAAAACAGAAAACAACAAAAAGAAGCAATGTTAAACTTTATTATTTACTCCTCATAATACCATGTAACATAATGATATACATTTGTATATCTACATTATAAATTGTGTGTTACAGCTTAAAAGGAACCTTACATTACTACAAAGAGCCCCTGGAGCTCCTAGTTTGGACACAGTTTTGCAACAGTGGAAGTTATTTTGTGAGCGACCTCCAAAAGGATTCGAAAAATATTTTAAGCCTGGTGGCAACAAGCAAGCTTCACAGTCAGAGAAGCCATCTGTCAAGGAAACCAAGGATGCTCCAAAGGAAGCTCAGACACCGCCACCATCTAAAGGTGCAGCGGGACCACAACCATCAAAACCACCAACTCCTTCCAAACCCTATGATCAATGGTCATTTGGAATGTTTGGTAATCAATCTAGGTAAGTTTTATTTATGGAATAGTAATGAACGTCTCATATAGAAACTATCTCACGGATACTTCATGTGTAAAACAGGAAGTTAAACTGTGTATAATATTCATAATTTGTTTATTTATATTGGCAGAGTTAAGACCATAGAGCCTTCTCTTACATTCTGCCAGGTCGCAAAGTATACAAGCAGTGAAATTTAACAAAAAGTTAAAAAACAGAATACTAACATATTACAAAAAAATTATAGCATAACAAAATCGACACTAAACAGTATGAAAATAATATCATAATAGAAAAAAAAGTAAACTTACAGATCTAAAGATTGGAATATAATATAAACAACTTAGTACAAATAGTTAACAGGGAAGAAGAATACAACAAATGGAATGTAATAAAATAATAAAAAAGTACGAAATTTAAATAAAAACCAAAATAAAAAAAACTATGATAATTCATCTGGTGATCATATCATATTGTTTTCTAATGCCAGGCTTTTGACAAAGTAATTTGACCTCTTGCACTGCAATATTTTTCAAAGATATTGTCATGGTCAGCCACTGAAGCACAGATTTTGAGGTGTTCCGATTCCATTTCTTGATTTGAGTTGCACAATGGGCAGTTAGGGGACTGATATATTCCAATTCTATGCAGGTGTTGGACCAAACATTCATGGCCTGTTGCCAATCTAAATGCAGCTACAGACGATTTTCGTGGTAAATCAGGAATTAACTGTGGATTATGATGCAGAGAGTTCCATTTTTTCCCTTGAGATTGTGTTGTGAAATTTTGTTTGTTGAAGTCTAAGTATGTAGATTTAATAAATCTTTTCACAGAGTAATACGTAGATTTAATAACAGGTCTGTAAGTAGCAGTGCTGCCCTTCTTTGCTAAAGCATCCACATTCTCGTTTCCCAGGATTCCACAATGGGATGGTATCCATTGCAATACAATTCTTTTATTGAGTGTTATTAATTGACAGAGCATTTTAGTTGTTTCTACTGTTTGAGATATGAAGGTGTGTGTCTAGATACTATTGATAGAATAGCTGCTTTGAAGTCTGACAATATAACTGCATTCTTAAATTTATTGATGTGACATAGAAGATTCCTGAGACTTCCACCTATTGCAATGATTTCTCCATCACAACTTGTTGTTCCATATATATATATATATATATATATATATAAACACTTTTTTTTTTTTACTCTCGAAGGTATGTTTGAGAATAAGGTGCTTAGGAAAATATTTGGGGCTAAGCGGGATGAAGTTACAGGAGAATGGAGAAAGTTACACAACACAGAACTGCACGCATTGTATTCTTCACCTGACATAATTAGGAACTTGAAATCCAGACGTTTGAGATGGGCAGGGCATGTAGCATGTATGGGCGAATCCAGAAATGCATATAGAGTGTTAGTTGGGAGACCGGAGGGAAAAAGACCTTTAGGGAGGCCGAGACGTAGATGGGAGGATAATATTAAAATGGATTTGAGGGAGGTGGGGTATGATGATAGAGACTGGCTTAATCTTGCACAGGATAGGGACCGATGGCGGGCTTATGTGAGGGCGGCAATGAACCTTCGGGTTCCTTAAAAGCCATTTGTAAGTAAGTAAGTAAGTACTCTCGAAGGTATATGTTTGAGAAAATGAGCACTACAGATTGCTGGCTAGTATTGTGTGTGGATGGGAGGACATTTTAATGTATAACTTGGTCAGTTGAGGCATTCCCTGGAATATTAATGTATGTTATGTCGTTTCTCCATTTCTGGCATATATTGAATCCTTAATAACACATCTCCCTCCTGACAGAATATTATTATCCTCTAACAAACCTAGTGTCCTCTAGAAACATTTGAATGTCATTATGCGCCATGCTGTAATGCTATGATCTAGGATGTTTGATGCTCTGTATCTTAAATTCAAGATTTTGTAGTTCTTGTTCCAGAGAACGCCTCAATTTCATAGATATCTAAAAATTTCTTTCACAGATATAAAGGTAAGAGTTCATATTAAATTACTATAAGAAAAATGAAAGGTTAATTTTTTTACCCTCGAAGGTGTGTGTAACCTCTTAAACTTTATTGTGTGTAGTTTATTCTCTTATGAGGAAATAGTAATTGTTGTAAGTAACAAGAGATAAGTGAATTATTTTGATTTTAGATCTGGTGGTCCTGGAGGCAAAGCTTTTGGGGAAGGAGGAGAACGTGAGAAATGGATAATTATTGGTATGGTTGGTACTGTGGCACTTCTTGGCACCCTTGCCTACTATGAGATGGGATATAAAGAAATTGCCTGGAAAGAATTTGTAAATAAGTAAGACTTACTGCATATTTATTTCATTTTCGTGATACATATTACCAGTCATATTTGTAATACCCAGTCTGTAGCACTTTGTTGCTCGGAGGGAATTTTTTTCCTGTTATTAATGCGACTTTTGCATATCGAATGTTTAACTTAAAACTAGTTCTAAGACACACTTCATTATGATTTTAAAATAATCTCAAGTAATTGATTACATTAATCATCATTTAAAGTATGAAATTTCAGGGAAGAGATTCCCTTGACACCCTCTATGTAAAGCCCTGCTCTAACAATACTAAATTCAGTATTTTTATAAACACTGTCTTCAAAAAAAGTATTGTTTTAATATTGTTTCTCTAAAGTATGCAAAATGTAGAATTAGCCTATCTTGAAATACAGATATTTACTGCTCTTGCCTACAGCTTTACCAACTTTCTTCCACAACATTTCCTTTCTAAGGGTATCTGTGTATTCTTTGGAATCCATACCTGTAGTGTACAGGGCAGGATGATTGGAATCAAAGTCTGATGATTTATTTGTAGGAAATTGGTAAATACACGATGTATTGCGGCCATATTGATTTATCGTCATTCGTTTGTATTCTAAATGAATGATGCAAATCTAGTCTTTTAGGTGAAGCTCCCTGTAAAGCAGATTTGAATAATTTCAAGGGAAAAATTGTTCCGGGGCCGGGTATCGATCCCGGGACCTCTGGTTGAACGTACCAGCGCTCTACCACTGAGCTACCCAGGAACTCCACCCGACACCGTCTCAACTTTTCCCTTTATATCCACACAACTCGCGTGGGCTGACGAAACGCCAGAGACCCACAACAAGTGCACACAATCTCTGTGTGACTTGGAATTGTGGTTTTCTGTTAACGTACACAGTAACGTATATATTATGCAAATCTAGTCTTTTAGGTGAAGCTCCCTGTAAAGCAGATTTGAATAATTTCAAGGGAAAAATTGTTCCGGGGCCGGGTATCGATCCCGGGACCTCTGGTTGAACGTACCGGCGCTCTACCACTGAGCTACCCGGGAACTCCACCTGATATCGTCTCAACTTTTCCCTTTATATCCACGCAACTCGCGTGGACTGACGAAACGCCAGAGACCCACAACGAGTGCACACAATCTCTGTGTGACTTGGAATTGTGGTTTTCTGTTAACGTACACAGTAACATATATATTATGCAAATCTAGTCTTTTAGGTGAAGCTCCCTGTAAAGCAGATTTGAATAATTTCAAGGGAAAAATTGTTCCAGGGCCGGGTATCGGTCCCGGGACCTCTGGTTGAACGTACCGGCGCTCTACCACTGAGCTACCCGGAAACTCCACCCGACACCGTCTCAACTTTTCCCTTTATATCCACGCAACTCGCGTGGGCTGACGAAACGCCAGAGACCCACAACGAGTGCACACAATCTCTGTGTGACTTGGAATTGTGGTTTTCTGTTAACGTACACAGTAACGTATATATTATGCAAATCTAGTCTTTTAGGTGAAGCTCCCTGTAAAGCAGATTTGAATAATTTCAAGGGAAAAATTGTTCCGGGGCCAGGTATCGGTCCCGGGACCTCTGGTTGAACGTACCAGCTCTCTACCACTGAGCTACCCGGGAACTCCACCCGATACCGTCTCAACTTTTCCCTTTATATCCACACAACTCGCGTGGGCTGACGAAACGCCAGAGACCCACGAGTGCACACAATCTCTGTGTGACTTGGAATTGTGGTTTTCTGTTAACGTACACAGTAACGTATATATTATGCAAATCTAGTCTTTAGGTGAAGCTCCCTGTAAAGCAGATTTGAATAATTTCAAGGGAAAAATTGTTCCGGGGCCGGGTACGTTCAACCAGAGGTCCCGGGATCAATACCCGGCCCCGGAACAATTTTTCCCTTGAAATTATTTAAATGAATTATGTTCTTTGCTGTCGATTTGAAGTCAAGTCAACTCAGAGCAGTGAATGCCAACGCAGATCGCTGCAGCCTGCACTGAACATTGTAAAGTAACCAGCTCCTTATACTTATACTTTGAGCTAGTCGAACGATGTTTTCGCTTGGTGACGATTGCTATAGTGAACCATAGCTTGAGGGTGAAACCTAACCATTTTCCCCCTTATTATTACATTTACCAGTGGATTAGAGTGACTTTCTAGTTGTCAGGTTGAATTTTCTTTTGCCAACTTTGTTTCGAATATCGGTACTAACATTTACTACAACTGGCAGTTACTTTCTAACTGTTATGTTGACAGCACTGTTTTCCTTTGAAGAAGTTGCTAACATTCATGAAACGAAAGTTACTAGCAAGTGTTATTTGAAATTTGAACGTAATTAATAATGTTAATAATATAGCAATATTTAATAAATAAACAGTATACATTTTAAAGTGCTACCCGGTTTTCGGAGTTCATATATATCATTTCATGTGGTCAAATGAAATACACCTTTAGCTTAGGTCTCATGAATCATAAAATGGTTAGCCAAACCAATGAATTTAATGTTGCCAGACGAAAGATATTTTGTATTAGATCAAATCAGTCATTCATAAATAAATACATTTATTTATTTATTATTGTTTCAATACCTAACATTGTGACTTAACCTGCTTTGGTGATATCTGGCAACATTTGGCAACATTGAGAAGATGACCATATTAGCTTTTTAGGAACAAATGTTACGTGAATCTCACTATAGTTGCTACATGACGTGTGTGATTAAACAGTGTTTTTCTATTGCTTCTTGTACACTTCTTATTTCATCTGTTTCTTTTCCAGCTACCTGGCTAAAGGCATTGTGGAAAAGTTGGAAGTAGTAAACAAAAAATGGGTACGAGTACGTCTCATGTCAGGCAACACTGTTGATGGATCAGTAAGTATTCCTTCCTTTATGCACCTGTAGTTTACAGATTCTCCCCCCTTCCCCCCCCCCCTTCCAGATTTCATCCACTGAGGAAGAACTTTCATGTTTCAGTGAAATTTCAATTTTAGAATTTCTCTTTGCAATGCTTTGTAATCAGTTATGGTGGCCAATATAAGAACAAAAACTTTGAAATTTAGCTTGGTTGACAGTAAAGTTATATCGGCATGGTAGACAAAAACTATCAGTTAAGAGTATACAAATGACATAATGCAGTTAGCTACCACTAAGCATTTCTTAGTTTTCTCAATTCCCCTTGAAACTGATAGTGAACTGATTTTAGTAAATTGTAAAGTCGCAGTGGACCCCAAATTGATGAGTGTTATGAAGATGAAGAAAAATGTAGTAGCAGGTAGATTGGGATCCTTCTTATAGAGTTCACTTAAGAGTTGTGTTAGATATTTTAAGAATGTCTTTTATTTCAATTCTCATTTGATAATCACATCGGATATGAAGAATATTGGACTAAATTGCTTTCCGATTACTGTACCTTGGGATGTCTAAAGTTAATACATTTGGCAGGAAAGAATACTATCTCGAGATTATTGTAGGCGTAAAATGACTGCCAGGAAAAGTCAGTTGTATGAATATATATATATATATATATATATATATATATATATATATATATATATATATATATATATATATAGACACACACAAGTAAGAGACTCCTGTTTTTCTACATTACTTCTCTAGGAAATATATTTTTCTTTCATTATATATATATATAACTATTTTTTTAATCTCACTAGAATATGAATATATATGTATATATATATATTCATATTCTAGTGAGATTAAAAAAATAGTTGTGAAGCGAAAATAAAGATGAAAGGTACCACCAATAAATGCTTCTTATGGAGACAGACAAAAATTATTGTACTTGACACTTTTGTGCGAGAAGTTTGCATAATTGTCATGTACAGTAAAAATCCCTCATATCCGGCACTCAAATAACTGACAATACCAAAAAAACGGCACTTTTGACTAGGCCAAAAAAAAGTCATTCATATGAAAGGGAAGTCGGACGAAGACGTAAGTTGTTCCATTATCTCACATGACGCATATTGTGATTATTCTTTACATTGTTCACGCGTGAAAACAGACAAAAAAACCCGTTATGTCCCTGGAGTAGATTGGGTAGCATTGATAAGCTGTCACTCGGGCCTTGCAAACAGTGCGCTGAGACGATATCTTTAAATTTACCACTTGAACTAGCTCGTTTCGAAGAGGTGTTGGTTGAGTCTAAATAGGGAAGTGTGAAATTCTCTGTTCCTACAGCGCGTAAAAGTTTCATTCGACTGATTGATAGTATAAATAAACAAGCAGACATTAGAGATATGTTAAAGAGGTTCAAATCATCGAGCGCTACTTCATTGTCTTCATAGTTGCGACGTTGGCTGCACTGCTCTTCACGTCACATGGCCGCGATTTAAAATTGTCATAAGGTTACGAAAACTTCTAGTATTTTTTTACACTATTATGTATTACTATAATTATGAATTGATGAATATACATTGTCGTATTCAGTACTAAAAATTAACATTGTATATATTTCAAAACTTTATTTTTAAATATCTATATGAAAATTACTAAATTTCAACATGGGAAAAAATGTTTGTGCAGTACAGTATGCGTTTACATAACCTATAAACGTATTTTCTAATTATCCGGCACAGGCTTTGTTCCAGAGTTGGATAAAGCGCCAGTATGTAAAGCTGAAAACCCGGGATTGAGTTCCGCTGCCAGAGAGAATTTTTCTCCCTTCTACCGATTCTTCACCATATGCTAAAAGTAAGATGACCTTTTACTTTTTCTGTTTCAGAGTGTGTTATGGTTCAACATAGGGAGTGTTGATTCATTTGAACGTAACCTGGAGAATGCTCAAATAGAGATGAATGTGGAGCCTCCAAATTTTGTTCCTGTTATTTACAAGACTGAATTAGAAGCAGCCAGCATCACTGGAATTCTTCCAACATTATTAATTATTGGTAAAGTATTTATAAACACACAATAGCCGTAAAGTATGGACACATTGGGAAATTCACTTATATAGGCAAATAGAAGTGCTTACACATATTTTTAATACAGAAAAAACAATATGAGAACATTAAATCACATTACATGACATAATCAGTATGTTGTCCCTCACAGACAGTGTAAAGCTCAACACAGTGAGCACATTCTAACTTCTTCCACGTTGTTTTCTTTTGTAGCACTTATAACATGTACAGGTGAAATTTCTTTTCCTCAAAATCTTTTAGACTATAGTCCAAGATACCCTCAGTTCCATAGAAATTCAGCATGTTGATTCGTCACTGTGTTGAATTACATGGGATCTCTCTTGGGATGACATTCATTGAAATGGTCTGCTATAGTCCCGTCGCTCTGATTTCCAGCAGCCAATCGCGTTGCAGGTCGGCTACATTTAAACGTGTGCGTCTTGCGATTCACTGATTCATTTCTTAAGGCTCGATAAATACTTAATATAATCGCCCGCCATTTTAGCTCTTTCGTTGGCGTTCGCAGAAAGCACATGAAGACGTTATTTGCCACTCAATTATTTGCTGAATTGCATTGCGTTTGATTTATTATCATAGAAGCTACGAAATGATAATGTTTAACGGTGTGGCAAATAGATTCCTCGTATGGTAGCTCGGCAACGTAAGAACAAAAATGGCGAACGATACTACCTACCTAGACTTTATAGAGCCTTCACTTTCTAAGACGTAAGCAAAGAGGCGGAGTCACGCCTGAAATAACAGTGTCGGGACTATAGTAACTGACATGACCAGCCTTTATGGCAATTCAAAAATATTAACTCCACACGTCCATCTTTTGTCAGCGACATTTTTAATATACCACAAAGAACACTTGTAAAAGAGAACAGAAATCTAACCTTATAAAATTGATTCATTGCTTAACTTATTTATAACTTAACCTACAACATCATTTTTGTTTCATATGTGTTTTTTTTATATGGCTACTCAGCTGTGCAGTGTAGTAATTGTAGAGAAATTAATGTGCAGCAAGATCTATTAATGCTTTGATGTGATCATGATCAGATAATCAAACACCATTAAATAAAACACTACTATTACTATAAATGTTGTAAGAAGTTAACTCTTTTCCGTGGTTTCATAACAGTGTACAGGTCTAGAATTAATGATTTTACTTTAAATATAGAAAAATTTGTATATTACGAGTCATAATTCAGTGGTCATTTATATTACATGTATCATGTTCTTTATTCTTTTGCAGGATTTTTAATATACATGATGCGACGATCTGCAGAGATGATGGGTGCTAGAGGTGGCCGAAAGGGAGGAGGTATATTCGGCGGAGTTATGGAGTCAACTGCTAAGCTTATCAATTCTAATGACATCGGGGTGAGATTTAAGTAAGTTTGAGGGGTTACTGGTAAACTGTGGCAATTGGGAAAACACATGGACTTATTTTTCGTCAAATGGATTCTTTTAGCAGGAAATATGACAACCTCGTTTATGTATTCAAGAACGTGAAACATCTTTCTCTTTTGTGATTAAATGGCAAATAAATTGCAGAAAAAAAAATGTTAATATGTCAATTTTAATAATAGAATAGGCTGATATAAAATTATAAAGTGCTTACGATTTCTGTTGTTGGCAAAAGTGCAATTTTACACAGACCACAAAAATGTCATTTTATATATTTTGGTGAAAAGTAATCAGTAATGTTCTTTTGCTTTCGAGATTCATTTAAATTCTTTCTTACACAAGTATGAATGTCACGAAGTGCAACAATATCAGTGTAATTTAAATCTCATTGATCTACATAATGTAGAACAGTATCAACATGCTACAAAGCTGTAATGTTCCACACAGTGTGTTCATCTTTCTACTAGAACCTCCTCTTCATTATCACACCATTCTATATGCCAGATACTGTGTAAATGATGTCGTCTTCTGGCTTAAACTGAAGTCCCATGCCTCTACACACAACCATTCTTCAACATTTTCAAATTCTTTAGAGCAGACAATTAACGTGATGTCATTTTCTTGTGTATGAAACCTGGAAGTTCTCTTGTTGTACTTCTCAGCCATCATGCTACAGTTCATGGTGAATTACTCTGTATTGTAGTACAGCTTCTGAGTCATATTTATTATTCTCTTACAGGGATGTTGCAGGTTGTGAAGAAGCAAAATTGGAAATCATGGAATTTGTTAATTTTTTGAAAAATCCGCAACAA
The DNA here is from genome assembly GCF_040183065.1 of Periplaneta americana. NCBI lineage: Eukaryota > Metazoa > Arthropoda > Insecta > Blattodea > Blattidae > Periplaneta > Periplaneta americana. Next base: position 23,925,446 of record NC_091132.1, on the reverse strand, counting down.
TATATAGATTTAGGAGCTAAGATTCCTAAAGGCGCAATGCTTACAGGTATGTAATAATTCCCAGTTTGTTCTGTAATTTATATTAAGTAAGAAAATTAAGAAAAAATGTTTTCTCTGGCATCTACATTACTTTTAGTGTTGCCAATCTTCCCATATTTCTCCCGTACTTGTCCCTAATTTTTAACAGTCTCCCAGCTCCCATATTTTCCCTCTCGAGCTTTTTCTTCCTTATTTTCTATGTAATGTAAAATTCTTTATTGTAAACATTTGATTTTGCCATGAATGATTGTTTATATGATAAATTTTAAGATTTTGTGTGTGTGTGTGTGTGTGTGTGCGTGCGTGCGTGCGTGCGTGCGTGCGTGCGTGCGTGCGTTTTTTTTCTTTTTCTTTTTTTTTCCAACACCTGTATAAAAGAAATTGTGGGTTTGAAGTCGGATTTTCGACAGTTCAGATTATTGACATTCGGATTATCAATACTCTACTGCAGAGATGGGCATCGTGCCTCACTTGAGAATTTGTGCCTCACTGACCTTCACAGAGCTTATCGCTCTGAGTGACATCATCTTCACAGTCCCCGTTTCTCCCTCACGCAGCTCCTGGGCGTGGGCAGGTTCTATATCAGTTTCATAAGCAATATCAGTGGTGGCATAATGGCATTATCAAAGCAGTGTGTACGCGTTAGAAAACGATTATTTCATGAGAAATGGGAGGAAGAGTTTTTTTGCTGTTTAGAAAGAGAGAACATACGATGTATGTTATGCTCGAAAATCCTATTAGGCATTAATAAATTTAATATAAAACGACATTACTCCTTATGTCATAAAGAACATGCTGAATTAGAAGGTAAGACAAATTACATGTTATTTTTCGTACTATTCCGAAGAAAATTTATGATCTTAACATTTGCATAGTATACTAAATACGACATTATACCTTAAACACGCTGCATTAAAAGGTACGAGGAATTAAATGTTGTTTGTACATATTATTTCCAAAAGAAATTTATAAAAAAAAATATATATATCAAATATGCGTAGAAAACGAAATATGATTTTCTGAAATTATTTTAGGTCGAGAACGTGCATATCTATTAAGTAATCTTGATAAACGCCAGAATATTCAAGAAAATAAACGTAGACAATGTGATGGAATATTATTGGCTAGTTACGCAATTTCTCGCCTGTGATTTAAATCAATTCAGCTACGGAGAAACAGTAAAGAGGTTTATGATTAAAGCTGCCGAATTAATTTTCCAAATTGAATAAAAGTTTTCGAGTCTCTCACGTTAACCAAGCGCTTTCCTAATAATTCGCCACTGACCGCCTTAGCGATTACGATAAGGTGACGCAGGTCACAGCAGTTTATATTTCCCATCCTACTCTGCAGTCTCCTCTCCTAGTAAACAAACTATTTCAAATCGATTGCCTCACATAACCGAAAATTGTGCCCATGTATGCTCTACTGCATCATATTTAGTCAATATTTTATTATACAGTATGCAAGCTTCTTAATGTGCCTGATAATAAGTTTTATATTTAAGTATTACTATTAATATTATTAATTTTTATTGTTTCAATGTATATTTCGCTTCTGGTAGTGTGGAAGAGAAGGCCTCATGGCCTTAACTCTACCAGAATAGGTAAATAAATAAATAAGTAAATATTATTCTCCACCATATCATTTATTTGTTGCCATAACAAACTTTCGTTTGTCAGTAGCACAGATCACGTTTATAGACAATTTCGCATTATATGAGACATCATGTATTATTACTATTATTATTTTAAGAAAGAATAAAAGTATGCCACGTCTTTCCTATGAATTGTGATGTAACAATTCATATAAACAAGAAAACGTGAAAAGTAAAGAACCCTTTCTTCCCTTCTGCCTTGAGGATTTCAGTGAGTGTTTACATCAAGGGTGGCTCATATTTTGGATAGACTATATGTAGTCATCTTCTTATAACAAGTGGCAGAAATGTCATCTTATTCTGGACACTATTAGTTTCATTGCAGCCTAACCTTCATTATTATTTCTTATTTTGTCCTTGGTGGTACATTGTACACTATGGAGCTGATGTTCGTAAATTTGAATCCAGCTGAAGGCAATGGGATAAAGGGTGATTAAACCTGAGCATGGTTTATTCCAGGAGGTAAGTCAAGTTGTGGGTCCTGTATTACAGAATTACAGATTATAAGAGAATACTATCCTTGATAGAGGACTACATGCAATATTTGTTGACCATTTTTTGCTCACATTGAATTTCAGTACTGAATAATCTCTCTGGTTCGGTGTGTAGTTTAAATAAAATACTGTTATTAATTGATGAACTAGTGGACTTACTCGTGTTAAATATGTAATATTTGTCCGGCTTACAGCTGTTTCAGTGCTTCACGCACCATCATCAGAGCCTACTAGATCGCGGCGTCATATCGAACTTCTCTGCCTGTTAAGAGGGTGTGTTTTATTGTTGGGAGGTGTTGAAGTGTGGAGTCGAATGTGTGTGTGTTCTGAAATTGATCTGTGTGTTGAGGATTTGATTGGGGTGTGTTTTAGTGTGTTTGTATATTTCGTATTGTTCTAGTGTGTTGAGTTTTTGGTTCTTGGGTTGTGTATGTAGGATTTCCATGTCCGTATTTATGTTATTGTATGTATGGTTAGTATTGGTTATGTGATCGGCGTATGTAGATGTATTGTGTCCTCTGGTTATAGTTTTAATGTGTTCTTTGTAGCATGTTTGGAATGATCTGCCTATCTGTCCTATGTAGAACTTGTCGCAACTATTATATGTGCGTTTGTATACACCTGTGTGGTCGTATTTATTTGTTTGTGTTTTTTGTGTGTTGAGATGTCTTTGTAGTGTGTTTTCTGTTCTGTATGTTATGTTGTATTTCTGTTTTCTGAATGAAGATGCGATCTTATGTGTGCTTTTGTTTTCATATGTTAGTGTGATGTATTTCTTGTGTCCAAACACGCTACAAAGAACACATTAAAGCTATAACCAGAGGACACAATACATCTACATATGCCGATCACATAACCAATGCTAACCATACATACAATAACATAAATACGGACATGGAAATCCTACACACACAACCCAAGAATCAAAAACTCAACACACTAGAACAATACGAAATATACAAACACACTAAAACACACCCCGTTCAAATCCTCAACACACAGATCAATTTCAGTACACACACACTATTCGACTCCACACTTCAACACCTCCCAACAATAAAACACACCCTCTTAACAGGCAGAGAAGTTCGAGATGACACCGCAATCTAGTAGGCTCTGATGATGGTGCGTGAAGCACTGAAACAGCTGTAAGCCGGACAAATATTACATATTTAACATGAGTAAGTCCACTAGTTCATCAATTAATTATATTCAAGTGTTAAAAGTGGTGTATGCAAGATTCAAAATGGAAAATACTGTTATTATTACTACTTCCCTTGCTGCTGCTGTTGCCATCACCGCCAAATTACTACTACTTACTTTACTGTAAGATTTGAATATTATTATTTGAGTGTTTTCACATGCAAATGCAATGATTGTTAATTAATAATTATATTTATTTACAGGCCCACCTGGTACAGGTAAAACACTGCTTGCCAAGGCAACCGCTGGGGAGGCCAATGTACCCTTCATTACAGTCTCTGGGTCTGAATTCCTTGAGATGTTTGTTGGTGTTGGACCATCGAGGGTCAGTTGATTTCATCAAGCTGACTAAAATGAACAATAACAGTACAAAAATTTTTTAAAGTAAATAGCAAATCACAAGATAACTAAAATTAATAACAATACAAACGAATTTGTGAAGTAAATGACAAATCACAAGCTAACTAAATTAGCAATACATATGAATGTTTGAAATAGATAGCAAATTACAAGCTAACTAAATTTAATAATAATTGAGACACAATTGCAGTGACAATTCACAGAACTAGCAACAAACCAAAACTAGTCTGCAGAAATTAAATGCGACGAATGAGAAGATATGTTAACAATACAACAATGTTTGATTTGACTTTCCAGGTTCGAGATATGTTCGCAATGGCCCGCAAACATGCTCCATGCATCTTATTTATTGACGAAATAGATGCAGTAGGTAGGAAACGTGGAGGCCGCAGTTTTGGTGGCCATTCAGAACAAGAGAATACTTTAAATCAGTTACTTGTTGAAATGGACGGTAAGCATTATACTGTTTCCTTATGTTATTCACATGCATTGCATTTACACTTCCTGTTGGAATTGCGACGTATTAACTGTTCTATTGTAACTTTTTTTTTACAATTTTTTTTGGATGCACAAAAAAATTTTAAAAGTTACAATGTCTTTAATCTCTTGTTAACTATAAATTAAAACATTTTGAAAATATGCTGTTACTGTACGTTTTATCATAAGTATGAGCATTAATATTACAATAATATTGGTAATAAGTCTTTCTGCGAAATAAATTTATAATTTAATCATATCTAATAGTTTATTTTATAGCTTATAGCATACTGGCACCTGTAATACATTGATAAAAAATGTGACTGAAAATTTCGCAAAATGGTTCTGCTCCTGTAGGGAAAGAGCTCCCTAACATATATTTTTGGTGGCTGCAAAAGGGTATCTGTCGGATACAGGGGGGAGAGCCATTAATCCTTTCCATTGAAGGCTTTAAGGAACCAACCTGGACAAATACCCAATGTCCCATCCCTACCTTCCCGTGGTGCAGCTGTTAGTAAGCATAATTTTACGAGCTGAACTAAAGGGAGGGGCTATTCATCCATTAGCACTGGTCAGCTTGATGAGTTATTGACTGAATTTGGTATGATTTTCCTCTATAAAAGGTAAAAAAAGGTATCCCCGTAACATGCCATGAAGGCATTTGGGGGGCACGGAGGTAGAGCCCCATGCTTTCCATGACCTCGGCACTAGAATGAGGTGGTGTGGTCGGCACCACGCTCTGGCCGCCTTTTACCCCCGGGAAAGACCCGGTACTCAATTTTATAGGAGGCTGAGTGAACCTCGGGGTCGTTCTGAAAGTTTGGCCAATACCTAATTCCCTCTTTACCCTTTCCTATCCAGTCCTCTGACTGAACTCTTACTTTCTTCGACCCCGACGGCATTAGAGCATTCGAGGCCTAGGGGTTCATTTCCCTTTCCTTCCTCCTCTTTCTACTTTTCTGTTCCTAGTGCTGACCTGCTATGGCACTAAAATCGTCCTCCAGTGGCTTAAGGAGGGAAAGCTGGTGATCAACAAGATCTCCCAGCTAGGTCCAATGGACCCGTCAACCAACAGCAGGTGTGGTCCTCCAGACATTCTGAGGGTTGTGTGTGAATGAAGTAGCCACCAAAACGTTAAAATATGGTGTTCACTTAAATCGGCTACAACTTGCCATTTAACCCTGCATAGAATTGGAATATATCAGTCCCCTAACTGCACATTGTGCAACTCAAACCAAGAGATGGATTCGGAACACCTCAAAATCTGTGCTTCAGTGGCTGGTCATGATAATATCTTTGAAAAATATTGGAGTGCAAGAGGTCAAATGACTTTATTGTCAAACGCCTGGCATTAGAAAACAACAACATATATTTTTGAACTTCCATCCATCCCCAGATCCCTCAGCCAATGGGAATTGGATACGTCACTCGCCTTTTTGGTGCCACACAGGATGCAGGAAGTGGACATGACATTGCCACGTAGATATATTTCCTAACTTTCCTTCCATGCTTGTGTTCTGATCATCCACTCACTTGCCATCAGCTGTCCGCCATCGGGATGAGGGAAGGATGAATACTGTTATTTGCAACATTGTGCTCAGGTCCTGTGCATTCCACGTGCTTTACTAGAGGTGTAAGAAGTCGAATCTTTCTCTGCTACCACTGTACCAATGCTTTCTGCATGTGAAGGATACATTACCAATTGATTCTTGATTGTAATATTGAAATCTTATTTGGTTATAATTTTAATTCAGAATATTATCATCAGCATATGTTTCCACTCAGTTGTGGGTCATCTCAGAACATAGCCTCCTCCACAAAGTCCTGTGTGGCCACAATTCCTCCTCTTGAATTCTTTCCCAATTATAGTCTCTCTCTCTTTTAAATCTATGCGTACTTAATCTAACCATCTAGCCTGGGATCTTCCTAATGTTTTTACACCTTCGACTTTCATTTTCAATGCCCATCTTGATATTCTTCTTTCATTCATCCTTTTCAAATGACGAACCATTTTAATCTCATTTTCATTATTGTATCTTTTAGTTTTGAACTCCTAATGTCTGTCTAATAACATCATTTCTGATTTTGTCCCTTCTTGTTTTCCTTTCTATGATTCTTAAAATTTTTATTTCTCCTGCCTGGATTCTACTTATGTCCTTAGTTATGGTTTAGGCCTCAGCACCATACGTAACTACAAGCATGTAAACATTTATACATCATGATTTTGATTTCTTTTGACATCTCCCAGTTCCACAAAATATGTTTTACTGTGTTATAAAATTTAGCACCTAGTCCAATCCTATTAGTGATTTCTTGTTGAATTTTTCCTGTGTATGAAATGTTGCTTCCTAAATAATCTACTTTCTAATATTATATCGCATAAAATTATGTAATATTGTAATCATATTATTATTTTGATTTCTTTTGACACTTCCCAGTTCCACAAAATATGTTTAACTGTATTATAAAATTTAGCACCCAGTCCAATCTTATTAGTGTTTCTTGTTGAATTTTTTTGCTGTGTATGAAATCCTGCTTCCTAAATAATTATCTTCTTCCTAATATTGTATTGCAGAAAATCATGCAATATTGTAATCATTATATAATATGAATAGCCACCGGCATAGCTCAGTCGGCTAAGGCACTTGTCTGCCTATACGGAGTTGCGCTCAAGCGCAGTTTCGATTTTCCAGTCGGGTTGATTACCTGGTTGGCTTTCTTCCGAGGTTTTCCCCAACCATAAGGCAAATATCAGGTAATCTATAGTGAATCCTCGGTCTCATCTCGCCAAATACCATCTCGCTATCACCAATCTCATCGACGCTAAATAACCTCGTAGTTGATACAGTGTCATTAAATAACTAAGTAAAATATAATGTGAATATTTCACTACAGGTTTTAACACCACAACAAATGTCGTCGTCCTTGCAGCAACAAACAGAATAGATATCCTGGATAAAGCTTTACTTCGCCCAGGAAGATTTGACAGACAAATCTATGTGCCAGCACCAGACATTAAAGGTAGAGCATCTATCTTCAAGGTGCATCTACAGCCATTGAAAACTGCGTTGGATAAACTGGATCTGGCAAGAAAGATGGCAGCACTTACTCCTGGATTTACAGGTATGCATACTTAGAAGTTCCAGGACACGAATCAAAAGGGAAAAGTTCTTTCATATGTCAATTGAGGAAGAAAGAAGTTACTTCTGTCACTGTTCTTACATGACCTTCTCTCCATCTATGAACCCTGCCCAAATTGTACAGTGAATCTTGGCGAATGTTCCCGATCTTTCTGTTGGCCAACCAGGAGCAGATCCCCTCCGCTACTTGCATCTGCGAACTCACACCACTGAATTTTGCTTCTGTTCTACTCACAGTTGACTGAGAAGTAGGTAACCGATTTGGTTGAGTTTCATTAAAAAGCGATAGCAATTTCTTATCATCTTCAGAATCTCAGTTTTCTCATTTTCTGTTAACATCTTGTTTTATGTTGATTTCATCAATAAAACTGCTTTCATAACACAAGGAGTTGGTTCAGATGGTAGCGATTGTGACTCGTATTTGGGAGGTCCCAGGTTCAAACCCTGTGGCCGGCCAATCTGACAGGGCTTTTTCATGGTTTACCTCAGTCACAAAGGCAAATGCCGGGTTGGAAATTTACATACTATGATTCATCACCACCTCGGTCACAATATCATAAACATTAATCAAATCTAAAATCAGTTACACGAACACAAGCCATCTACAGAGCGATCAGTTTTGCTTATGAGCGAGCGAGTGCACCGCTCGTTAACCAGTTAGCCAGGTCTCCGTGATTAGCGGGAGGGTAAAACAAACCAACCATACAACAGTAAGGAATTTAAGAGGTTCATTACTTACCAAATTATCAAATGAGTTGTTGAAACTACCCACCTTCATTCTCCACACATTTTTCGCAACTCTTTAGAAAATTATTTATCACGTACGGACTCACCTGGCTGAAGAGCATGTGCCACAGTTATTGTATATGGCTGGAAGTGGAATAATGTAGTAGCCTTTTGCACATACCCATATGAAAGTCCCACTCGTTGTACAAGATGACGGAGATATTTTCTAGCAGAATTTTCTAAACGATTATGAATGTCATCTAAACTTTCTTCAGTAAGAATCCTACGCTGCTTTTTTGGTTTCTTATGCTGGATACTTCCAGTTTGCTGAAATTTGTGATAGAGATTATGGACTGTTTTACAATGATAGAGATTATGGTAATCTTTCTTGAAACCATCTTGGAGCTTCACGAGCTGACTGAGTTAACACATATGAATCGTAAATAAAGACAGTAAACTTACAAGTCATGATACACTTTATGTATACTGTCGAATTAAGAAACGAACAACACAACACACACTCAGGAACAGTTGCATTGCGACATTCAGCAAGGTCAACAAGTAAGCAAACAGTCTTTCTAGTCCTTCCAGTGCATGGCAAACAAGTAGGGGCTTGCTCATAGAAAAAATCCTGTGCTGCGGGGGAAAGCGTAACTGGTCACACTGTACAGCATACAATAGAAAGAGGAACTCAACAATAGTAACAATGGCCTACTGGTATACCCACAGATCCTAAAAAGCAATATGACCACAGATGTTAAAACGTGTATATATATTTAAAAAAAAAACTAACAATAAAATTGTTACCGTAGTTAATCATAATCATAGTACTTATTTACTTACTGGCTTTTAAGGAACCAGGAGGTTCATTGCCACCCTCACATAAGCTCGCCATCGGTCCCTATCCTGAGCAAGATTAATCCAGTCTCTATCATTATATCCCACCTCACTTAAATCCATTTTAATATTATCTTCCCATTTACGTCTCGGTCTCCCCAAAGGTATTTTTTCCTCTAGCCTCCCAACTAACACTCTATATGCATTTCTGCATTCGCCCATACGTGCTACATGCCCTGCCCATCTCAAACGTCTGGATTTAATGTTCCTAATTATGTCAGGTGAGGAATACAATGCGTGCAGTTCTGTGTTGTGTAACTTTCTCCATTCTCCTGTAACTTCATCCCTCTTAGCCCCAAATATTTTCCTAAGCACCTTATTCTCAAATATCCTTAACCTATGTTCCTCTCTTAAAGTGAGAGTCCAAGTTTCACAACCATAAAGAACAACCGGTAATATAACTGTGTTATAAATTCTAACTTTCAGATTTTTTTACATCAGACTGGATAATAAAATGAAAGAGTGATGGAACGGAGAAAAATTCTCTCCGGCGCCGGGATTTGAACCCGGGTTTTCAGCTCTACGTCCTGATGCTTTATCCACTAAGCCACGCCAGATACAACCCCGACGCCGGTTAGAATCGTCTCAGATTAAGCTCCATCTCTTGGGTTCCCTCTAGTGGCCGCCCTCTCCACTACGTCATAGATATCCATGAACGCAGGACCGAAGTCCATACATGTGTTGAGGTGCACTCGAATGAGTGACTGGTTGGCCGGGATCCGACGGTATGGGCCGTCTTAAATCACGAAGTGATTTATTACGCATATCATATATATTTTGATGTACCGAAGTACATATGATATTTCCATGCAGATATTCTGCGTCATCATATGAAGACGGCGCCCATACCGTCGGATCCCGGCCAACCAGTCACTCATTCGAGTGCACCTCAACACATGTATGGACTTCGGTCCTGCGTTCCTGGATATCTATGACGTAGTGGAGAGGGCGGCCACTAGAGGGAACCCAAGAGATGGAGCTTAATCTGAGACGATTCTAACCGGCGTCGGGGTTGTATCCGGCGTGGCTTAGTGGATAAAGCATCAGCACGTAGAGCTGAAAACCCGGGTTCAAATCCTGGCGCCGGAGAGAATTTTTCTCCGTTCCATCACTCTTTCATCATATGATGACGCAGAATATCTGCATGGAAATATCATATGTACTTCGGTACATCAAAATATATATGGATAATGAAAGCTTTCATAATCATAGTATCTCCGTATAAAACAAATGAAGTATTGCATCATAAAAAGTAATATGCTCTTTCAGGTATTAAAAACCTGTAGGCTGTCATTTGAAAATGTTTTCGTTAATGTCATAACTCGTACAACAGCCACAAAAATATTTTATTTCCATGAAAAGTTTCTTTCTAAATACAAGATTTGACATGTCTGAGCTTTTTGTCTCAAATTCCGTTATTCAGTAATTTTAATTACAATTACGCATTACTTTTAAAAATTCCTTTATATCAATAGCGGAACACAATACAGAATGTATATGAAGTGAAGTGTTTTTTTTTATATAAACGGTGTTGATACTATTTGGGATTTATTAAACAGGTGCTGACATAGCCAATGTATGTAATGAGGCTGCTCTCATTGCTGCTCGAGACTTGAGTGACTCGATAAATATGAAAAACTTCGAACAGGCTATTGAAAGAGTTGTGGCTGGCATGGAAAAGAAGACGAATGTCTTGCAGCCTGAGGAGAAGAAGACTGTAGCATACCATGAAGCTGGTCATGCTGTAGCAGGATGGTTTCTGCAGTATGCAGATCCTCTATTGAAGGTTGGTGCTACTTATTCCAGAACAGATTCAAGTACACCTAGGTTACAGGCATATATGGTAGAGCTCTGCATGGGCTCGGAAGGCCACGGGCCTAGACCTGACCCAACCCATGACCGGGCTCAGGTTGAAATTCACTTATGCTTGTTGGGTTTGGGCCAGGCGCTGCACTGTGCACTGCTATTTCCACTCTACTTCCTCCATATGGAAAGATAAACTCATAGACGACATACTCATACTATACAAAGGGAACAAACGACAAAGACACAAACTACACCAACACATAAACTAAATACACCCAAAACTCCAATACACACTGGAACTTGAAAACAATAACTCCATAAATTTCCTAGACATCACCATAACAAAAGTTGACAACAAACACACCTTCAAAATATACAGAAAACCAACCACCACACACATACACAACACATCTAATCACCCCACACAACACAAACATGCTGCATTCAGGACAATGGTACACAGATTACTCAACATACCCATGAGCCAACAACACTACAATGAAGAAGTGAACACAATCAAATACATAGCACAAGAAAATGGTTACAACCCAAACCTAATAGACAACATCATAAGGAAGACAAAACAAAAACTCAACAAACACAAAAACACACATAACACAACACAAACACAAGAATATAAGAAATACATCACACTAACATATGAAAACAAAAACACACACAAGATCGCATTCTCATTCAGAAAACAGAAATACAACATAGCATACAGAACAGAAAACACTACAAAGACATCTCAACACACAAACAACACAAACAAATAAATACAACCACACAGGCGTATACAAACTCACATGCAATAGTTGCGACAGTTTCTACATTGGACAGACAGGCAGATCATTCCAAACTCGATACAAAGAACACATTAAAGCAATAACCAGAGGACACAATACATCTGCATATGCCGAACACATAACTAATGCCAACCACACATACAATAACATAAATACAGACATGGAAATCCTACACATACAACTCAAAAACCAAAAACTCAACACACTAGAACAATATGGAATATACAGACACACTATAACATACCCTGATCAAATTCTCAACACACAGATCAATTTCAGAACACACACACTATTTGACACAACTCTTCATCACATGAACGCACCCACACAACAGGCAGCGAAGTTGAGATAGCGCCGAGATCTAGTAGGCTCTGAGGATGGTGTCAAGTAACACCGAAACAGCTGTAAGCCACAGACGCTTACATAATTAACACGAGTAAGATCGCCATTTAATCAATTATTAAGATAAAATGTATTCACTGTATATATAATACAGTATATAAACACAAGTATCATCCAATGCACCCAATTTCAATTGTAATTTTTTTGTGTAATAAAATTATTTTTTTGTTTTTCAGGTTTCTATTATACCTCGTGGCAAAGGGCTGGGCTATGCCCAGTATTTACCAAAGGAACAGTATTTGTATAGCAAAGAACAGTTATTTGATCGAATGTGCATGACTTTAGGAGGCAGGGTTTCCGAAGAATTATTCTTTGGAAGGATTACAACAGGTGCACAAGATGACTTGAAAAAAGTTACACAGAGTGCATATGCGCAGGTTAGTTTATGAAGAATTATTATATGTTAGACATCTGAAGGGCTGTTACAGATTTTTTAACCTAATCATAACTTGAATCACAACGTAAAAATTATCCAGTTAAAATTAAAATATGAGTAATTTAAAATGTTACAGATGGATTTCTTTTTTTCTATAGAATCTATGCGAGAGTCATTCCAGAAGCACACACCATATTTTTTCATTTAAATACTTGTACATTTTATTTTACAGCTTTGCTGTTTGAACAATATCAAGATACACAAAAGATTTATTTACTGCATCACATTACTTTTGGAGTATCCTTGAAATACAAAGAAAATAAGATACTTACTTACAAATGGCTTTTAAGAACCTGGAGGTTCATTGCCACCCTCACATGAGTCTGCCATCGGTCCCTATCCTGAGCAAGATTAAGCCACCTCCCTCAAATCCATTTTAATATTATCCTCCCATCTATGTCTCGGCCTCTCTAAAGGTCTTTTACCCTCCGTTCTTTACCCTCCATTTCATTTCTGGATTCGCCCATACGTGCTACATGCCCTGCCCATCTCAAACGTCTGGATTTAATGTTCCTAATTATGTCAGGTGAAGAATACAATGTGTGCAGTTCTATGTTGTGTAACATTCTCCATTCTCCTGTAACTTCATCCCTCTTAGCCCCAAATATTTTCCTCAGCACCTTATTCTCGAACATCCTTAGCCTCTGTTCTTCTCTCAAAGTGAGAGTTCAAGTTTTACAACCATACAGAACAACCGGTAATATAACTGGTTTATAAATTCTAAGTTTCAGTTTTTTAGAAAGCAGATTGGATGACAAAAGCTTCTTAACCGAATAATAACAGCCATTTTCCATATTTATTCTGAGTTTAATTTGCTTCCGAGTTTCATTTGTTTGTTACTGTTCCTCCACCTCTTCAAAGAATAAATTTCCATTTTTTACATTTCCATTTCGTACTATGTTCTGGTCACAGGACATAATCATATACTTTGTCTTTTCGGGATTTATTTCCAAATCTATCTCTTTACTTGTTTCAAGTAAAATTCCCTTGTTTTCACTAGTAGTTTGTGGATTTTCTCCTAACATATCCACGTCATCTGCATAGACAAGCAGCTGAAACCCGTTAAATTTCAAACCCTGTCTGTTATCTTGGACTTTCCTAATGGCATATACTAGAGCAAAGTTGAAAAGTAAAGGTGATAGTGCATCTCCTTGCTTTAGCCTGCAGTGAATTGGAAAAGCATGAGATAGAAACTGGCCTATATGGACTCTGTTGTACGTTGAAAACAAAATATTTTTATATTTAACAGAAATAAACGTTTTGAGATTCTTTGAATATGTTTTGATAACACTTTACAGAATGATGTTTGTACATGTGTGCTCGCGTATGTGACAGAGAACGTGAATTAAAAGCTGTAGATTATTACAAATGAATTCTTTTTATTTCTAGATTGTTCACTATGGTATGAATGACAAGGTTGGCAATGTTAGTTTCGACATGCCCCAACCCGGTGAAATGGTCCTAGAAAAACCATATTCAGAGAGGACGGCACAAATAATAGATTCAGAAGTGCGTGAACTCATACAGCGGGCACATACACACACTACCAACTTGCTTACACAACACAAGGAGAATGTCAAGAAAGTAAGTAGAGTGTTCTTAACATTGTTCTTTTGCAACATCTGATGTTTAAATAACTCCTATTCTCTTGATCGCAGGCTTAATGATATCATGTCGAAACCTCTCCTCAAGCTGCATGTATAGATCTCCACTGCAGACAGACGAATGTAAAAAAAATAGCTGCTTGTACTAACCGTCGTCATCATCATCATCATCATCATCATATCCGTCACGTATTAGACCCTACAGGATCTGTTACGGTCTCATGCCAGCGCTTTCGTGGTCTTCCCAATTTTCTCTTTCCTCATGGTACATAAGTAAGAATCTGTTTAGGCCCTCTAGTGCGATCCATCCTTTCGACATGTTTTTTCCACTGAAGTCGATATTGTTGAACAAAATTAACTATAGGATCTATTTTTAGTTCCTGCAATATGTCCACATTTTTACAGTGTTCCAGCAAAGAGCATCCCGCTGTTCGTCTCATGAACTTCATTTCCGCTGTCGTCAGCCTTTGCTCATCAGCTTTTCTGATTGTCCATGCCTCGCTACCGGAAGTGAGGACCGGTCGAGCTAGTGTTTTATATACCTTTAGCCTTGTATGTTTCTGAACATGGGATGATTTGAAGACGGTGTTAATTACGCCAGTGATTGTACTAACCGTGAAGTTGCGAAATTAAAGCTTAATGAAAGATCGAACTACCAAATAGCCCACAGCCTTGATAGATAGTGCTCACTCAGCTGGCATTTTAAAATTTCTTTTCAGAACGAAAAGTTACATTTATTTGGATTAAATTTCTGCACATTTAAAGAACAAAACTAACATTCTTTCTATCATTTGTTATCATAATACCCTACCCCTGCTATGGTTGAGTGGTCAGACCTCTGACCTGTCACGCAGGCGGCTTGGGTTCGAGTCCTGGTCAGGTCTGGAATTTTTTATTGAAAAATCCATAGTGATACTTGTGGCGGCCAAGGTCGCAGTTGGGGTTTTTCTCGGGGTTCTCCCATTTTTCCCCATATTAGGCATTTACATCATTCCATCATCATTTCTCCATTTCGTCATCATTCCATAGCATTCCCTGATCGCCGGCTGGTGATGCACAGAGGGGCTGGCCTAGGGATGAGGAGCATTGCCTACTCAACACCTGGATACGCAGCGAACCTTAGTGCAGTCAGCCCGTGTGGATTTGAGAATGTGCCTAGCTTGAGGGTTAGCACAATATACTGTAACAGGTCACAGATCTGGGCTATAGTGCCCCTCTCCCGTAAATTCAATTTAATTCAATTTGTCATAATACCCTGCTCCCTTAAATGGAACATTTTGTGAATTAAATGAATGGCTTTCCCAAAACACACTATGACATGTTTAATA
This sequence comes from Periplaneta americana, assembly GCF_040183065.1. Classification (NCBI taxonomy): domain Eukaryota; kingdom Metazoa; phylum Arthropoda; class Insecta; order Blattodea; family Blattidae; genus Periplaneta; species Periplaneta americana. The sequence continues at coordinate 23,910,071 of NC_091132.1, read as the reverse complement.
TAAAACAATTTTTATCTTGAAAAGAAAGCAAAAACAAGCAAAATTGTATTAAAGTTTTTTGTTTGAAATATCTCAAAGAATAACCCTTTGAAATTAGTGATATTACTTACAGTTCACCCTATATACAGCAGTATTGCATGGTTGGAATATTATTTAATGTAATTATGTTTTTTTAAATTTAGTCGAACTGTAGATGCTATCACAATATGATGTATAATCTTTTCGCTGTAAGAAAAATCCTAATGTAAACAATAGCACGTGACTGAAGTGAGGCTTCATTGGCCACTGTTTGGCGCCATAGATTCTCAGTATGTGTTCCAGCCTACTGTTGTAATTCTGTTTCATGTTAAACATTTCCCGTTACTCATCATGTAGGCCTAACCTCACTACTATGCATTCGTTTGCTTAGGAAAAATTTATTTTATAATTACTGTAATTAAATTATTTTTAAGCCTTACGGCTTCACAATGGACAGTTGAGGATACAAAAGCCATACTTTAGTACCACGTGCTTACGTGAACAACTACGAGCTCACGTGACGCCAGCTTGTTACAAGAACAGACTACTTCGGTATTACTGTTGGTATTCATCCGCGTTCATAGTACATAACAAAATATAAAAGTAGCTTTTCTTTTACATAGCGTTTTACATATGAGTAAAGTTAAATGTTTCACCTTATTTAACAACTAGAATTCAATGTTTTATTTTCAAATAATACAAGATTGTGGTTTCCAAATACGAACTATATTTTCTTGCGTCATGTGAGTGTTTCGACTGGGAGCCAATCACGGGTATGACAACAACGTGCTTATGTTTACATTAGGATTTTTCTTACAGCGAAAACAGTATAGGAGCTAGATTGTTGTGGAATATGTGAAAATATGTTTTTTTTTTTTTGGTACTTTTGTTTTGATCCACTTTGTTCTGTTCAATTCTTTTCTATTATATTTTGTTCCATTATGCTCTGTCCCATTTTGTTATCTTCTATTCAAGGTTGCAGAACGTTTGCTGAAACAAGAGATTTTAAGTCGTGATGATATGATTGAGCTGCTGGGACAAAGACCATTTCCAGAAAAGTCAACTTATGAAGAATTTGTGGAAGGCACTGGTTCATTTGAGGAGGATACTAGCCTACCCGAGGGACTGAAAGAGTGGAACCAACCCAGGGACCAGCAAGGTGGTTGCAAAGAGGAGGGCAGTGCAGCTAGTGAAGCACGCAACCGCAAGGCAGACACACCAGCTCCATGAAAAAGTAAGCTGCGGAGCCATCCCATGCTGTATTCCGCTGTTACAGTATAGTTGTCTTCAAATATTTAATTTAACTGAAAATAGCAAGGATTGAAAATTTTCGTAAAAAGTACACACTTTCAGCAGTTGCAATAAAAGACTGTTTTATGTATGCTTTTCTATCTGAAGTCTTGCACTCATTTCTTCTAATCCGTAGGACAAGGTAAATACATACAGTAAACTTGGTTATGTCATCCAATGGACCAGAAAAATTGTGTTACAAATTAGTGTTGTTTTAATAACAAATATATGTACAGTAAAACTTCTTTTATACGTTTTTTTCTCTGAATTCCAGGCAAAATTCTTTTACTTTCCATGTTTTTTATTTTGTTTATTCCTTTTTTACACTTATACAACTGTATTTTAAACCCCAGGAGATACGAAATGACATGTATTCTAAATCAATTTTGCTCGAAATTAGGTGTGCCGTGAAAAATATAAGATAAAATTGTTAAGCTGTGGCCCACTTTGAAATTCGTGTTTTCTTCCATCAATCTTGTATTTTAATGATGCTTTTACTGCTTTAGAAACAGTGAAACATTTTGTAACACATCATGATTTAATTGAACAAATTATGAAACGATTATCACATTTTGAGGGCATGGTTTATTATTCCATAGGAGCAAGCAGTTCAAAATAACTGATTTTTTGTAAAATAATTACATGTTATTAAGTGCAGATCACACTAGAAAAATATGGTAAGTCAATGCTGTAAAATTTTCTGGATTGGAGTTTGAAATATAATAGATCAGCCAGCTTTGGCTTTAAGCAGCTAAGATTTCCTACAAATAATAATATTACATTCTTGAAGAATTTGTGTTATAAAGTTGAATATTGTGTTACAGACTCAGGCTTACTGTGAAGATCTAAATTTTTCTTGTGAAAATTTTACTAAACTGACTTAACTTGTTCTTCCCATAGAGTCTTTAAATGCTATTTCACATGTTATTAAATGCCATTTCAGTTACACATTTTTTTCCTTCAGATTTCCTACAAATAATAATATTATATTCTTAAAGAATTTGTGTTATAAAGTTGAATATTGTGGTATGGACTCAGGCTTAACTGTGAAGATCTAAATTTCTCTTGTGAAAATTTTAGTAAATTGACTTGACTTATTCATCCCATAGAGTCTTTAAATGCTATTTCAGATATTATTAAATGCCATTTCAGTTACACGTTTTTTAGACCCCATAAAAACTTATAAATAAAGTTTTACTGTATTATGGTGTCAATGAAGGGAGGTGAGGAATGATATCATTTTGACAACTAGATTAGGCCTGTATCACAGTTCTTACATTTTTACTCTATGTATTTTATTTAAATTGCAATACATTAGACATTATTTAATTTTACATTTTATTCTTTTTTTAAAATGTTGTAGGTACTCGTCAAACTATGTCAATTAGAAGTACAATAATCACTCCTTTTCTTCTGCCTTTTGCTGCTTACCCAAAAGTTTTAGTGTAATTGAACTGTGTAGCAACTACAATAAACTACCAGCAACTATAACAAACATTTAAGAAAGAGGAAACTGAAAAGAGAAATAATACTATACACCAGGACTTCTACACAGCAATCACTAGCAAAAGCTCAGACTCAATCACTAGGCTAGCCATGTACAGTTTTCACCATAAAATATGTATACTATACCCAAAGTGTACTTGCTTTGTCACCTTCTGTATTACAATCATCCACGTCATCAGTGTTGATGTCCATGTTATTTTCGCTCTCATTGCCATTCTTGTTATCATTTCCATCATTATCATTCACGTTATCTTCATTTCTATCATCATCTAGTTTGAATTTGCCAGAGGACAACTTTGTAGAGGGATGACACTTCAGTGCATCTAATTCTGAATCCGAATATCTGTACCACTTTCCACCATTTAACTTGTCCTCAAAACTCTCCAGATTTGAACCCTATTGAGCAACTGTGGGGGCTGTCCACGCTTGTGTAAAATTCTGCAAAGCAAATCATATTTTTAAAAATGAATAATTTTTATAATTGTCCCTTTCTGTTTGATGGCAGCTATGAACATGCAACTACATTCTACATGTAAAGTATTTGGGAAAATTGCTTACTATCACAGTAGATGCTAAAAATTTTTTAATCCAATGCCACCAGGTTGTCTTTTCGACATTTCTGGTCTTCTCTCCTGGCCGTGGCTTAGTTGTAACTCACTTCTGAGGTTGGGGCGCCTGGAAGGCGGAGTTACATTACCCCGATGATATGATAGGATGATTATTATTATGTGGTGCCAGGAGAGGTCTTAAATCTAAACTTAACCTAAATCCCAGACCATGGACGAACACAGGAATAATCCCCTTTAAGGAAAAATTCCTGTGCTCTAACCGGGAATCGAACCCGGGACCTCATGAACTATAGCCAGAAGCTCTGACCACTAGACCATGAGGCTGGTCAGATGCTAAAAATGGCCTCTATCTTCCTGTAGACACATCCGTACCTGTCACTCCGTGTTTCTAACAACCTGCTGTGATATGTCTTGGTCAATGCCGTTGGTTTTGGTGATGTTGGTCTTCAAATCGTCATTTATTTGTGGTCGATTTCGATAAACTTTATCTTTAATGTAACCCCACAAGAGGTAATCTGAAAACATTAGGTCTGGTGATCTGGATGGCCACAAATTCTTAAAATTACTCAGTCGTCAAAGAAACTTCTGATTAGCACGAGAGACTCTGCTGATCTGTGACAAGTTGCGTCATCTTGTTAAATATAACCTAGAGTCAGTTTAGTGTTATCCATTTTCTCAACTAATTCCTCTAAAATACGTTTTACTGGTCTATGTCCATCTTGATCGAGAAAAAAATGACTCCATTATGTTGTTGTTTAGTCAACTGTCCGAAGATAGGTCTGAACCTCACAAGTGATACCAACAAGGCACTACTTATGAGGCAACTAGGTCAGGAGATAATGGGGTAGGGTGACCAGTTCCTTTTCCCCTCCCTTGCATACATCGCTGACTAGCTATACGAGTCAGACTTCAGATGCATACAAACAATTGTTTTTCCTCTGACACACATCGTCAAGTAGGATGTACTGCCTGATAATTAATAGAGACTCCACAACTGCAAACCAAATGCTAATTTTATGCACTCTGTGTGGTTTGTGTGAGGCCCAAATGCGTGTGTTTTGTGAATCCAGATATTCAGACAGGTGGAACCAAGCCTCGTTTGTCAACCACGTGATGTTTAGAATGTCAGGTAGCCACACAATTAAACCCAAGATTCACGTGCAGTAGCGTACTCGTTTCTCCTTATCTGACACCTGCAACTAATGATTAGCAGTAATCCTGTATAGCTTCAGTTTTGCTCCCTTTGCCACTCTTTGACATGTGGAGTAGGAATACCCCATCTCCTGAAACAAACGACGTGATGATGACACATCATCTGCTGCATTTGCCAAACCAGCTGTGCATTGCTTGCCAGTCTCTTTCAACAGAGATCCTTTTGTTTCCAACTTCATCACTAAGGCCAGTACTGTCTTTCTTCTGGAAGTTATGCTACATACCATACTTTATCTGGAATGCCCTTCGTATGGTAATGATGGAGTAATTCTTCATTAATAGCACATGCTGAGGTAACATGTATGGTGTCTTCACTATTGCAGACTGTAACAAATAGAGCCCGGATTTTATGTAATATGAAAGTGAGAAACAGGAAAAGCAGGATACACTAAATGGGATCATAAAAGAAGAAATGAAGACCTCCTACAAGAACCGGCAATGGAATCTGTACTGCAGGACAACTGGCTTCACTATGTCAACCATATGCCTAGAACAAGGATTCCTCGAGCGATCTTGAACTACAGACCAACAGACAAAAGATCACTGGGTGTCCCTGTGAAGAGATGGCGGGAAAACTTTTGTAGACAGAACAGTCCTTCTAGAACTATCAGCAGTTAGGAAGATGATGATGATTAAAGAAATATATACATAAATAAGGAAGTTGAAGACTACTTTGTTGAAGTATAAGTTTGTACTTACAGACATGGATTGATTGCTGCAACATATTATCATCAACATATTGTTTACTATAGTCCCGTCACTCTAATTTCTGGCAGCCAATCACGTTGCAGGTTGGCTACATTTAAACGTGTGTGTCTTGTGATTCGCTGATGAAGATGTTAAGCATTTCCTAAGGCTGGATAAATACTTAATATATAATCGCCCGCCATTTTGGCTCTTTCGTTGGCATTCGCAGAAAGCACACGAGAACATTATTTGCCGTTCAATTATTTGCTGAATTACAGTGCATTTGATTTATTATCATAGGAGCTACGACATGATAATGTTTAACGGTGTGGCAAATAGATCCCTCGTCTGGTAGCTTGTCAACGAAAGAACAAAAATGGCGAACGATACTACGTACCTAGACTTTATAGAGCCTTGACTTCCTAAGACATAGGCAAAGAGGAGGAGTCACGCCGGGAATAACAGCGTCGTGACTATACAAAGAATTTCTGTTAAGATGGTATGCAAGTGTTATGTAGCAGGACAAGTATAGGTTTTAAATGTTTTAATTTTGTTTATAGTACTTCCTTGTTTATTTTTATACTAGTTAAACACCTCTTCTCCCTTTAAAGTAATGTCATACATATAAGAAATGTATTGTTAAGGTTTCAAAATGTAAGATGTTTCCATTTTCAACTTATAGTAATCTTTATAAAACAGGTGGGATCTGCAGGTCCATGGTAACCTCTGTGGTGCTCTACGTTTCATGATGCCTTGCTCTGCCTGTTGAGAAAATTTGTTGGCATTTGGAGGGGAAAATGAAGTGTAGTGTAGCCTTACGTGGTGGTTGAATGTAGTCCAGATCCATTGTACACTTGCGTCTGTAAGTATTGTATATTTTTAGGATTTTTTTTTCTGTAAAAATGAATAATTGTCTATGTCTTAACTTTCATTTCTATGTCAGATAATAAAGATATGACATACAAATCACTTGTGTACCACATATATCTTCTCTTTTCAATTCTGTACCATCATTCCTAGGGTGATATGGAATATAAGCATTGCACAATAAGTTATGGCTTATGAGTTGAGGAATTGTATTTAATTTAATCTTATTTTATTACATTCCACTAACTTTCGGGGGAAATTACATAATAGTTGTTTCAAGTAGTTCTCAAAAATTGATTTATCAAGTAATGCATGAAATGGAAGAGATGAAATGAGGGGCTTAGAACAAAAAGCAGGTAAGTGACATTATTAAAAAAATGAGGTAAGTGCGTGTTGTGATAGCCCAAAAGGACGTTTCTTTGGGATAAAATCAGGTAAGTGATCACACTGTGCAGTGCTGCTATATGGGCATCATTTCACCAAACTAGTGTATAATACTCCATTGCATGTATAACTTTAACTGTAATTTTCTCAAAACTAGGTTTCCGTCACTTACCTGCTTTTTGTTCTAAGCCCCTCAAATGGTAATATGAAGAGACTTGTATTATGGCATAAACTGATACAACATAATTCAACAGTAAAAATTAAATCAAAATCGTCATGTAATCTTTCCCGAAGAAAGGTTGGGCCGATGTTTCATGCATTCATAGGATTTGCTTAATTCTTCTATTTTTTTTTATTTTATTTTATTTTATTATCTTCCCCTTCTCCCCCCAATGGCAGGTACTCAACTGTCATCATTTGCTGCTGGAGCATGTACTCAGGGAGGAGGTCTACAGCAGGCCGGTATGATGGTTATGATGTTAATAGAGCAATGTTCCGCAACCGGTGTGTCTTCACAAGATGAAAGGTGTGACGCGAAAATTAATTGAAATTAAAATGGTGTGTTGACAAAACACGCCCAATCCCCAAGTGTGTTGTGTAATGCTATGGTTCCCAGTAAATTGAAACGACATTTGGTAACAAAACATTCTTTTCTGTCAAACAAAGATGTAGCCTATATTATTATCGTCGGTTGTTGGAACAAAATAAAAAAACAAGTGACGCTCATGACAATGTCGGTATAGATTTCACAAAAAGTACAGGAAGCTAGCTATAAGGTAGCCGAACTTATTGTAAAGGCCAAAAAATAGTAATATGCGTTACAAGAGCGGTATGTTGAAGTTTTCATGTTCGAGGAAAAGTTTGAAAAACCGAAATGTAATTGAGCTTTTTTAATTTATTTTGTGCAAAGATCGTTTATTACATACCTGAAAGAGGAATTTCTAATTAGTTGCAATGAAATCTCTATCTTGGTTTCTGTTCAATGACGGCAAATTTGCAAAACAAAAGTATCTATCTTCAACATTGTTGCTTTAAAATGTTTTCTGTGTTTACTATACTCCAGCAGGCCATGATATACTTCTGTCTTTTTTTTCCCCCAGTCTATGGAATCTTTTTGATTTTTTCACGGCTTCCTTAATGTTACTTGCATCACGAATGCAGTAACTTTAGTGGAGTTGTAGAGTTTATTTAATTTTTGCAAATATTTAAAAACAGTAATTAACAGTGCAATTTAGGTGAAATTGCAGTGGTAAGTTTCCAATTTATAATTATTACTATATTGAACGTCTCTAAAAATAATATGTTAAAAGCCTAAAGCAGTAAAATCAATATGTCACTTAAGCGGTAAGAAGAGGGAAACTGTTATGTGTGTTAGGTTGGGAATACTGAATGTGGAATTTTAGACTTTCCGCGGATTGGTTTTGTGCGGAAACCAAGCAAATATGCACGATCTCGCACAAAAAAACACAATAGCTGAAACGTTAATGCCTAAAAATCGGTCGTTTGAGATGTTCTCAACTGTATGGCCCCTTGCTGACGATAATAAAGTGTTGATGGACTCAATTAAAGAACATTTAGTAATCTTACAGCAGAAGTTCAAGAATTATTTCAGAGAGAGTGTTCAAGATTTTTACTGGGTTCGTGATTCATTCATTGTGAAGTCAAAACATCTTCCGAATAATATACTCGTACAAGAGGAACTAGCAGACTTAAAAGCTGACAGAATATTGAAATTAAAACTTCTCGAAGTGCCCTTGGAAACATTTTGGTTGTCAATAAGGAGTGAATATCCGGCTATCTCTGAGATGGCAGTTAATATATTATTGCCATTTTCAGCTATATATGTTGTGAACTGGGCTTCTTGACATTAACTGAAAATTAAAACCTCAAAGAGGGAGAGACTCAAATCCATCGATGAAGAAATTAGGCTTGCACTGTTAACGATTCCGCCACAGATCAGCCACTTGTGTGCAGCTAGGCAGGCCCATTGAAGTTATTTACTTTAACATTAGTAATAAAAATACGTATTTTCTACAGTGAATTAAAATTCATAAATTCTTAATAAATGCAAGAGTCAATTTCTGTTTATAACAACTACAACAACAACAACAATAATAATATTAATAATAAATTTAATTACAACCTGGGGCCCGTTTCACAATGCTTACAAATTACAAATTAACAATTTACAAATAACAAGTAAAAGATTACGAATGCTTGTAAATTGTGTTTCACAATGCTATTTTCTTAGTTTGTAAAGTCTGACGAACTTTACAAAATCTGCTAAAGAAATTTACAAATACGCATTATTGGTTACACAATATCGCCAACGACAGTTTACAAAAATCGCTAAGGAACAGAGCTAAAGTCACTGTATTTTTACTACTATCGATACATATGTTTATATTTTGTACTAAAATAGATTATTCTAAGCTTGCTGATTCATATTTCACCAACAGAAAATATATAGTATTGTTTAAAAAAAATTAAAAGTATTTAGATTTTTATATATTGGCGACAATGGAGTTTCATGTGATGTGATTGGTCGAGTATACCAATACGTCTATTACTTAAATGACCAAAGTTAGCACAAGATTCAGTCAAATAAGTAAATAACAGATTTGGTCTACGTACAAATATGCAATTGATAAAATAATTACGATGTCTAACCACAAAATCAGGTTAATTTTTTGTGTTGATCCATCAGTATTTATTAATGTTTCATCCCTAACCACACAAACATTAGTGATCCCATCAGCAGCATAAAAATTCTGTGCTATAGTAAATAACATTTTGGTGCTCAAAAAACTGCCCCGAATTTAACTCTTTTAACAACATCAACTACCCTGTGCGCACTTTTGCACATTGATATCTTAGAAATTCCGTGCTTATCTGCTAACCCACGGAACTGACTGCATCCAATGCAAAACAATACAGTTCTCGCTTTGAGGTTAGGGCATTACTTTTCTCTTTTGGATGTTGGATATATGATGTCCCATATCTTGTAGGAGAGATTCCAGCGAAACGGGACTCGAAACGATTTCAGAATACTGTGTAAGTGGTGTCGCTATTGCATTATTGAATTATTTATTTTTGGTGCAGGGAACTTCTTTATTAAGTGCGAGTATTTATTAAATACAATCTTTGTATATAAATACTTACGCGGTATTCTGAAGTATAGCGCGGGACTCATTCGAAACCTTTCATTAAATTTATACAATGATACGAACGTGCTATTAATTCTTGGCCGGAGAATTTTACGTATACGTCTTCGTTTGATTAGGTGTAAATTCAATATCTTCGTCTGAGTCACTAGAACTCCTTAATAACATCAAAACTGCTTTAGTTTAATTCTTAACATTATCCAGTTACTCAAAAATTAATTTAATAAGTATTTCTTTATTGTATTTATTCATAATTTGTTGCAATATCAAACTTTACACATCTCAGAGGTATTGTAGAAAATGTGCTAATTTTACAAGTAAAATTTACATGTTTGTAAAATTACTCATCATTGTGAAACAGATTACTTGTAAAGTGAGCAAAATTTAATTTGTAAAGATTTGATTTCCTTTGTAAAGTTCAACATTACAAACAAAGATTGTGAAACAGAAGTTTACAATTTAGAAGCAAAGTTTACAATTTACAAAGATTGTAAACATTGTGAAACAGGCCCCTGGTGGCATTGGATAAAAAAAATAATAAAAATAAATTTAATTACATTATGTAATTATATTAAGAGAGTCACATATGTTTTTCAGGGGATTAATATTTTGGTGTGCCATGTTGAATCCAGGCCCATCTAGGGTGTGCCGTGAGTATAAAAAAGTTGTGGAACACTGTAATAGAGCAATGGTTGAATGTTGGTAGGAGAAACTGGAATACCTCATAAAAAAACAACTGAACACTTAGATCCCCTGGCATTCGAATCCAGATAACCAGCATGGAAAGGTGACACTTTAGCCATTTGTCTAGTGCACAAAGAAAAAAAAAATTGATTAGGAATTAATTTTAGTGGATTTATGTTATTGTTTTTCGGACATAAATTTAAACATTTCAGATGAGCTGAATTAAAATATACAGTAGAATCCCTCGTAACCAGCACCAATGGGAACAAATTAGTTCTGGATACAAAATTACCTATTCGTATTTTATGATACCAACTGTTGAAACTGCAGCCATGAGAAGCTTACTTCTCAGTCACTTGATCATAACGAAATAATATAAAATCTGTGTGAATTTTCTTTATTAAAATAATCACACAGCACAAATAATACACTGATTTTAGGTTCGAATAATCACTGAACATAAAAGTTGGTGCGAATTTCCTAATGTGGCAACACTGATGGTCCAGGCTGTGATGCTTTGGCAGCACAGTAGATTTAACAATTTTTTCTCCCTCCCCCCTCCCCTCCAACAAAAGTGCTATTGTTTTGGTGTTTCTGATGAATTGGATGCTGGTTACGAGGAATTTTACTGTACTTAGGTTTTCTGCATAGACCTAAAACAAGTTTCCCTAAAAATAGTCCAAATTAGATACAGTAGAACTCCAATTTTAGGCAACCTCCATTTGACATTTTTTTCTGCATCTATGTTAAATTTTCACAGTCCTAACAAATTATTACATATGATTAATGTATTTTTACATTCAATTTATAGTTATTCTGTTTGCTGTTAAACCCATATTTTACATTAAAAGGTGTACTTGAATAATTTTTTTAATCTCATCTAATGCATTTCAATTCAGCACATGAAATACTAATTTTTTAAAGAGTCAAGTGTTTGAAATGCTTCTGCCTTGCCGCTGTGTCCCTATGTAACCAGACCCAGACATACAGCTCCTAGGCCAGGGCTGGGCATCAGGAGCAGAATCAGACTCTAAACGGGGACGCTTAATATTCATCCGTCTCTGAATCAACGCTGCGCGGTGTTCGGCAGGGAAGAAAGGGGATGAAGAGAAATCATATGGCTCCCCGTGAGAGAGTAGAATCTGCTCTTGCTGCCCGGCTCTGCCTTAGGTAGTTACCAGAGTCGGGTGCCCTTTTTTGTAATGCAGCAAAAACAAACTTTACTTTTATTTTATATTTGTTGAACTTACTTTGACTTTAGAAAATAGACCAGCACACTTAGAAATGAAATAGGTAAGTACGAACTATACTTTTTTTACACATAATTTTTACATTTATAATTACAAGATTACATTGCCATGCGACAAATTTTCTTCTCTGCAGAGGAATGGATGATCTCACTATAGTCCTCAGACTGCATTATTTCTGACTCTGTGTAGTCTACAACACAGAAAGTGAATTAAGTCTATTCTCTTCCGTAGTAAATCTTAAATAAATCTTTACTCTGTTTACTGAAAACGACAGAAATTTTAGTGTACCAAGAAATATCACATTATTATTATTATTATTATTATTATTATTATTATTATTATTACTACTACTACTACTACTACTACTACTACTACTACTACTACTACTACTACTACTACTACTACTACCACTACTACTATTGTATGGTCTTTATACTGTGGTTGGTATCTTAGGATTGTTGTCTGGGTAACGGAGACTGTGGCAGTGTTGCCAACTGTAGGATCTGGATCGTACATATACGATAATTTGGTATCATGTACGATCAAACCCACGGATAGTACGCAAAATGTACGATCATATCGTCAAATAGGAAAAAAATGTAAAAAAGAGGGGATATTTTAAAAATTGTTACAATATATCACATTTATATGCGTATACATTTCTGCAGTATTATATTTCACTTATGCATTCAAAGTAGTTTCTACGGTCTAGTATATATAGTCGCGGAGCTCAATACGTAGTAAATATGCAAACATTAGGTAGTTGCTCGCCACTAGGATCGCTAATATCGCTTCATTACAGGCAATGCAAAATAGTACCGTCACAGTCTATTGTTTCTAGCACCCTCAAAACTCAAGCTTCGTGACTATATAGTAGACTGTGGTAGTTTCTGCGTGTAGCACTTCTGCAGTACAGTCCTCTGTTACAAAACAGATTTTTCAAAACTCTATTATTACGGAAGCATGTATTATTGTAATAAGTTGGTAGTAATATTTTGGAAACACCGGAACAGAAAAAGGAAATAAACATTCGGTATGTAGGCCTACTGTGTATACAAAGGAACACGGAACAGTTTGTAATATTACTGCTTCGTGCCATTCTCATGTTTCGTGGTGGTGCACAGGTAGTAAGAAATCAGGTGTTATTGTGATAAGCTCTGACATGAAACAGCGGCAGTTGAATCAGAAGATATGATAGTGGTCCTAAGTACGCCATACTTCCAATAGGGTCATTAAAGAGGAAAGGTAAAAAATTTAGGATGTGAATTCTGAAGTCATTCTGAGTCAAAAAGTTCAAATGAATATGGATCCGTTTTCGAATGGTTACGGAGATATGGCTCTTTGATTTCACAAAAACTTCTGAGATTCCGTTGTACTAATTCGCATTTAGAGACAGATAACGGACAAATTTAAAGTTTATATTCACATATGCATACATACCTAATATTCTAGATGTAGGGGTCGATGTTTTCTCACATTTTCAAAGGTACCTCCTTCTGCTTCAATGCACTGTTGCGCTCAGGCATGAATCGCGCTCGTCGCTCGAGAGAGTTGCTCGTGGCTGTTCTTTATGCCGCATCCAAAATACGGTCGATTAGCGCCTCTCTCGTTTTCACCTTCCTTTGGTATTCCAAGTCTTTCATCCAATCCCATAGACAGTAAATACACTTCGATATGGTACCCTTCTGTTCGGAAAGCGTCGTTCATATTCAGCGACGGCACGCAAGAAACTTCCATCACAGAAACCATAAACATACACAATATCGGCGTATTCTGTAGTCGAAAATTTATAAGGCATCTTGAAAAACACAACTTAACACTTCCGATAACTGTACTTGTATAACTACTGTAATGTAGGTAGCTGACTGAACTGTGAACTAATAAGACGTGATAATGTATCTGTGTCATGCGTTGGTTCTGTGTCATTACATCAGACAGGGGCAGGCGATTGGACATTTGTAATGTCCCACCACCTGGTTTGTTTCTCTTATCAACATCGCCCACAATGCAGATTCCAATATTACGTCATTCATTGCGATCGGTGACCTTGTCTCACGTTCACACATCAGCAGCATATGGTAACGTCTGATTCACATTGGGGCGAGACATTTTACAAAAAAAAATGATCTAGCTCCGCCATCGTTCGAAAACGGACCTATGTTCATATGAACTTTTTCACTCAAAATGGCCTAAGATATCGTATTCTAAATTTTTTACCTTTCCTCGTGAATCACTCTGTGTATAATTATATTTAAATTTACGTAAAGATTGGTTGTGTGGTGTGAAACAAACTGTGAAAGGGCTAGGTGCAAGTTCTGCTGCTTACGTTGCTGCTGTTGCTGTTCCTCCTAAAGAGGAAGATTATTGTCTTCCATTTCCTAGCATTGTCATAAGGTAAGCAGAAAACAATGTGTTTAAAAACACACTGTCAAGGCGGTTTAGGTAAAAATAAGTAAAAAGACCTAGTTTTATATGTAGTGTACGATCCTCCAATGAAAAGGTTTTTTTTTTAAATAATTTCGCGGGAAAAATTGTTCCGGGGCCGGGTATCGAATCCGGGACCTTTGGTTAAACGTACCAACGCTCTCCCACTGAGCTACCCGGGAACTCTACCCGACACCGATCCAATTTTTCCTCACACAGAGTTAGTGTGCACTCAAATGTTGGTTGCTTGACTGTTGTCAGCCCACTTCGAGGTCTGTGGATATAGAGGGAAAAATTGGATCGGTGTCGGGTAGAGTTCTCGGGTAGCTCAGTGGGAGAGCGTTGGTACGTTTAACCAAAGGTCCCGGGTTCGATACCCGGCCCCGGAACAATTTTTCCCTCGAAATTATTCAAATTAACTTTACAGGGAGTTATTCCTGAAAGCTTAATTTGCATAATACACGTCACAGTACGTAACAGAAAACCACAATTTAAAGTCACACAGAGTTAGTGTGCACTCAAATGTTGGTTGCTTGACGGTTGTCAGCCCACTTTGAGGTCTGTGGATATAGAGGGAAAAATTGGATCGGTGTCGGGTAGAGTTCCCGGGTAGCTCAGTGGGAGAGCGGCTTTACAGGGAGTTATTCCTGAAAGCTTAATTTGCATAATACACGTCACTGTACGTAACAGAAAACCACAATTTAAAGTCACACAGAGTTAGTGTGCACTCAAATGTTGGTTGCTTGACGGTTGTCAGCCCACTTTGAGGTCTGTGGATATAGAGGGAAAAATTGGATCCGTGTCGGGTAGAGTTCCCGGGTAGCTCAGTGGGAGAGCGTTGGTACGTTTAACCAAAGGTCCCGGGTTCGATACCCGGCCCCGGAACAATTTTTCCCTCGAAATTATTCAAATTAACTTTACAGGGAGTTATTCCTGAAAGCTTAATTTGCAGGTTTTTTTTTGTTCTTTTTTGTTTGTTTGTTTTTTTTTAATACTTATGCCACATTTACAATCTGTCTACAATAGACAATAAGTAAATATAAAAAATATGACATGAGTGGAGATGTTATCCCATGACAACACTCCAAAAGAAAAATAACAATGCCAGTGAAAAGTTGTTGATGTTTTCTAATGCCAAGCGTTTGACAATAAAGTCATTTGACCTCTTGCACCCAAATATTTTTCAAAGATATTATCATGGTCAGCCAATGAAGCACAGATTTTGAGGTTGCTAATGAAAAGTAGGTACGATAATTTGGAAGCACTTGTGCAGAACAGAAGCGTCTGGAAGTTATTGTTGCTGGGCAGACATGTTGCATAAATTCTTTACCGCGTTTTGTTCGAAGCGTTGAATTACATGGACTACCTACAGGGACATCATTTTATTTTTACTTTAATTTTTATTGTACCTGAGTTTTTTAATGTACTTCACTCCCACTCTCGCTACTAGTAAACTTCCAACCATCCTCCACACAGAACCAAGGCCGCGTATGCAGTCAAAGTCGCCTTACGGTCATAGTAAACAGTACTGAGTTAGTGAGTATAGTACGTTCCAGAAATATGTTCGCGTTTTCCAGTGACGAAAGAGTTTTCAATATTGCATCATTTTCGCACAGATACTGTCATCCATTTGCCTACTTCGCATTCCGGTTTCCCCCACTCGCTTCTGCTCGCCCCTCTCGGCTGAGCTGTCTTGTCTTAGCTCTTTTCCGAAAACATTAATTTCTGTTAGGAATTGGACATCTACGTAATATTATAAAACTGTTTAAAATAACTTAAATAAAAGGGCCTCGTTAAATAATTAACTGTCACGTGATTTTTCCCCCTTTCTAGACCCTGCGACAAAACCACTTGGACGGACAGTAGATAGCATGTCTGAGTAATTTTATCTTTTCGGATCGGGCAGAAGTGAAGATTTAATTTACAGTACGTAAGGCATCCTTTTATAGAGTAGGTACAGAATTATTTCAACATGAGTTACTAGTACGAAGGACGAAACTGGTAGGCCTAATTGGAATTAGATACAATAGTCTATAGTGCGATAATATGCACAAAAGAACTTAATCCTGTATCGAAATGAACGGCTGCCATTTTCAAAAATATGTTTAAATATCCATATTATGATTATTTTTCAATTTAACTTCATTCTTTTATTGCATGCTAACGTGCTGTAGACAGTATAATATACACAGCATAATAAATACGTTCGAATGGATAGCTCAGTTCGTGAGCAAAACACTTCTTGCTAACACGATACTGTATTTTGACTAAACAAAAACCTAATTAAAATTATCAAACTCAAAATCGCGATATTTCTTAGTTTACGTAAATAGATGAACTACTTTTCTTCCCTCCTGTACCTAGTAAAGTGATCTGTTTGTATTTTACGCCAGTACCATCGAACTCCAGTCGTGGAATGGGGGTAGCAAACGGTGTTTCCGGTTCTCAACCGTTAATTCAAAGGTATAGTCAGATTAATATTAGAAATGTTAGTAAAAATAAAATGATGTCCCTGTATATGCAACGCTAACTAAAAGGTAAGTTTGTGCGACGTCGAAATTGATATTCCTGCTTTGAGTTAAGTTTTAATGCAATAAATCTAGATTTAGCAACGTTTTCATTATAATGGATTCAACAATGTAATTGATCGCCATTAGCAGCCATGATGTATAAAAAGATATGCTATAGACTGTAATTTATGTCATAGTTTGTCGTCTTGACACAATCTGTGATTGATGTGAATTTAGCCCGGTATTAGGTGGAAGACTACTGACAGAATCAGAACCGTTCTGGGATTTTCTTCCATTGTCCACGTTGACTATTTGCGGTGTGGAATGAGGGATGGCGAACTGGGATGTTGGAAGTTAGTAGATTGATTTCAAGTCCACTAAGTAAGCCTATGGGTTTTCAGGACTTTAAAAGTAATAATTAAATGTTGTCTCTGTACTCCATAAAAAGCGCGCCGGTCCAAGTAGAAGTTTATTAAGTGTAAAGAGTTTACTAAAAAACTGTTAGAAATATTTCCCAGTGATAGGTTTGCAGGAATTTATTACTAGTTTTTTTTTTAAATGATAAGGTCAGCCATTATGACTTTGATCTTTAATTATAGAATATGTGCTCTTTGGGTTTCGTTTTAAATTAGTAATATACGTTACAACAGCGGTATGTTGACGTTTTCATGGTCGAGGAAAAGATTGAAAAAGCGAAACGTAGTTGAGCTTTTTTAATTTCCGAGAACATGAAAACAAACATACCGCTCGTGTATCGTACATTATTTTGTGCGAAGATCGTTTATTACATACCTGAAAGACGAATTTCTAATTAGTTGCAATGAAATCTCCATGTTGGTTTCTGTTTAATGACGGCAACTTCGGAAAACCAAAATATCTTTCTTCAACATTGTTGCTATAAAATGTTTTCTGTGTTTACTATACTCCAGCAGGCCGTGATATACGTCTGTCTTTTTTTCCCCAGTTTATAAATGCGAACTTAAAACAAGCGGTAAGGTTATGTAATGATTTATTTTTCATTTTAATACTTTAACAATATTATTTATATAACATATTGCAGTAATAACATCGGCATCTGAAATATTGTTAATTTTTTCACGGCTTCCTTAATGCTACTTGTATCAGGAATGCAATAAGTTTCGTGGAGTAGTAGACTTTACTTAATTTTTGCAAATGTTTAAAAACAATAATTAACATTGCAATTTAGGTGAAATTGCAGTGGTAAGTTTCCAATTTATAATTATTACTATGTTAAACGTCTCTAAAAATAATATGTTAAAAGCCTAAAGCAGTAAAATGAATGTCGCGCTTAAGCGGTAAGAAGAGGGAAATTGTTATGTGTGTTACGTTGGGAATACTGAATGTGGTATTTCACACTTACCGCGTATTGGTTCAGTGCGGAAAACAAGCAAATACGCACGATCTCGCACAAAATATGTAGGCTATTTAAATATCATAAATGAGTTGTAATATTGTTAAGGTAGTAGTACAAAAGTAAATAAAAGTGTTGTTCAGAGCTTGAAATTGTGATAACACTGTTATGTTGGTTATTAGGCCTAGTTTGTATTGTCGTAACATAAGAATGCTACATTCGACAGAGGTGACACACTAGACTCGCATTCTGGAGGTCGAGGGTTCAAACCCCGTGACTGGCCAATCTGATGGAGGGTTTTCATGGTTTCTCTCAGTCACAAACGTAAATGCCAGATTGCCATGCTTCATCACTACCTTAATCACCGTTATCATAATATTTATAATAATTAAAAATTTAAACCAGTTAAAACGGGCTCTTAAGTGTTGTCGGAAAAATTCACCATTAAAATGGGACACACTCACGGACAGGAGAACGCGAATTCGATTATGCGCACTGTTCAAAACATACAGAGGTGAGCCTGCCTGGAGAGAAATAAAAAAATAGGTTGCAGCCGCCTAATTACTCTTTAAGGAACGACCACTCATATAAATTGAGGGAAAGAAGACAGAGGACGGACACTGGAAAGTTTTCTTTTCTCAATCGTACTATCAGGGACTGGAATGCTTTACCTGCAGACTTACTAAAGGCTTTACCAACAACCAAAAATGTATTTAAAAATAGGCTTAAGGACCTTACCAATAGACGGTAATTATACACAGTATTTAAAGGGTGTAAATGATATGTTGTTATTGAAGTGTTGTATCAGTGAAGAATTATATTGTGTCAGTGAAGTGTGTTGTATCAGTGAAGAAGTATGTCGTGTCAGTGAAGAGTGCTGTGTAAGTGAAACGTGTTCCTGTCAGTGAAGCTTTATAGTTTATAGTGGCAGTGCATAGTATTTGAACAGTGAAATGTTTTCGAAGTGTTAGTGAAATCAGGATAGAATCAGTGAAATGTGTCGTAGTTCCAGTGCAGTGAGTGAGTTGACAGCGAAATGAGTGTAATGTTGAAAGGTACTTGTGCAGATATGAACATATCATACTCGTGGGTTTTAGTTCGATCTTAGTTTTAAGATACAAATTAGATTTATTTCAAATGTTATTTTAAGTGATCGTTTCATTTAATTTAGTATATTCCCTGTTGTTGTTGTTGTTGTTGTTGTTATTATTATTATTATTATTATTAATTATTGTTAGTATTAATTATTAGTATTATTATTAATTGTATTTTTAATTAATAAGTTTATTATTGTCATTATTGAGTGTAATTAGTTACCACTGCCACAGGGTATATACCCACTGCAGTGTGAATAACTACACACATACAAAATAAATACAAGCCATAATAGGCCTATATGATAACAGAAACAGAAAATCACAACATTAGCCCAAATATCCTACACATACAAGGGCTATTACCTAAATGTTAAAGCGTCTATAAACAAACTTAACCTAACAAAAAAAAAAATGAGGTAGGTTGTATCGGAGACACAGCCGCAAGTTTTATGCTTGAATACGACTCTCGAGATGGGACGTGGAATGTAAGTTATCTGATTGCAGATGATAAATAAAATGTAAGTTGGAGAGTGTTGGTGGAAAACGGGAGTACGCCGGAAAGACTACTCTACAATGTCTTAGTCCATTTCAAATTCCGTAACTACCTGGCCAGAGATTGAACCCGGGTCGCTTGGAAGAAAGACAGCGCACAAACACTTGAGCCGCAGTCTCTGTATCAGTTGAACCTCTATTCTGATCAATAGGTTTGGGTCGCTCTCGGGGAATTCCAGTCAACAAAAAGCGGACTGAAATACAAGATCTGCGGGAAAACAAACGACGTCTTTCTTAGAAAGAACAGATCTGCATTATCTTTATAATATTACTGTCTTCTTTAAGGAAATTTTAAACTCTCATGCCTTCCCCTTTATGGAGTTTGTAGATACGCCACTTCATAGTCTCAATAAACATTTGAGTCTGTGATTGACGATTGTATAATATAAAACAATAGTGGTCTATCTTCCGATTGACATTCATTGGTAGGGTGAGACGTATGATGTTACGTCACCCAGTTTTCCAGTTTTAAGTTCAGAGTGCAAGACTGTAGGCATAGATCAGTGTGGAATAGTGCTAGTTCTTCAGTTGTTTTTCCGTGATCGTAGTGAGTAGCGATGAGCTGCAGTGGGGAATCGGGTTACTACCAATTGGGAAGTTCGGAGGATGTTGATAGAAACAATGTGTGTGATATAATTCCTAGTCCACAGAGAAAGGTTTGTATTATCTGTTGTAACTTCTGTAATAACCTTTTCGTTACGCAAATAGTGGTAAAAATATGAGATAAAACTATATAGCTATACCAGTATGTATTTCGCATTCCTAACAACACAATAATAGGAAAGTATTCATGAAGAAAAAGTGTGTGTGTTTTTTGTGTATATTTTGTCTTCCTGCGTTCCCCTAAAGACCTTATTTTGACATTAAGAACGAGGAGCTCGGGTTCTCTTTCATGAAAGGAGACAGGTTCGATTCCGGGCAGATTGTTCGATTTGTGGTGAACGACCCGGCTGTACCTAGACAGATTCTCTCCGATTATCGAAAATGTACGTTAAATAATTCATGTCAGTCACCCTTATTGTTTTCTGATTAATTTGCCGTAATTTTAAATATATTTATTATTATTATTATTATTATTATTATTATTATTATTATTATTATTATTATTAATATTACATTTACGAATATGAAAAGAGTAATCTCGTTTTAGTTTCATATTTGTGTTGTCATATAATCTTTAAGCGGCCGGGTAGCTCAGTTGGTAGAGCAGCTGGCTACGGACTGGAAGGTCCGGGGTTCAGTCCCAGATGGTGAAAGGATTTTTTCTCATTGCCAAACTTTCAGCCTCCTATAAAATTGAGTACCGGTTCTTTCCCGGGGGTAAAAGGCGGTCAGAGCGTGGTGCCGACCACACCACCTCATTCTAGTGCCGAGGTCATGGAAAGCATGGGGCTCTACCTCCATGCCCCCCAAGTGCCTTCATAGCATGTTACGGGGATACCTTTACTATTATTATTATTATTATTATTATTATTATTATTATTATTATTATTACTATTATTTTACATTTTTATTATTATTATTATTATTATTATTATTATTATTATTATTTTTAGATTTACCCTACTCCGTGTTCATAATATAGTAGATTAAGGAAATATCGGTCAATTCTGCCTAGGGATAATATTATAGCTTGGAGAAGAAGCCCCATTCACCCCTAATTGTTTACATGGATTTACTGTATCAAAAATGTTTAGTCATGACATAAAGTGATTTTTGTGCTTTATTTTGCTGTTGTCGGACAACTCGTACTGTTCATTATTCTCCTTTTAAATTTCACTTAATCTCTTGCTTTTTTTTATGTAGGTGACATGAGAAACAAATCTGTTTCAGATAACAATGCACGAATAAAGAAAAAGCAGTATGCAAACTTCTTAATTTACAGTTCCGCAATTAATTACTAGTACAGTTTCGTCGGTTAGCCCTAATTAGGCCTATTTTAAGATTTAGTTTCTTCAGGTGTAGATGATGGACTCCATTAAATTGTGACGCTAAATAATATTTGACTTTCACTTGTAATCTACGGTGCAGTCTACCCCTTCCCGTAACGAAGTGGGACTAAAGGCTGGTTCACAATAAACCTGGAACGGAAACGACAACTAGAACGAGAACGGAAAAATTGTTAAAATAAATGTATTTAAATGTAAGCATTCACAATTAACTGTTGTGAATGCTCACATTTAAATACATTCATGTTAATATTTCCGCTCTCGTTCTCGTTGTCGTTTCCGTTCCCCGTTTATTGTGAACCAGCCTTTATTTAAAAATTTGTTACCCGAGACAAAGTGTGTCAGTTTAGCACCATGATAGTAGGCCTACATTATTTACTTTTAAAAGTTAATACTTGAAATATGAAAGTGATATACAGTTTTTTGTTTTATGATTATTACAATGTATTATTATTATTATTATTATTATTATTATTATTATTATTATTATTATTATTATTATTATTATTATCCACGTATTAGAAGTATTAGATATTCTAAATTCTCGTCCGTCGGGCACAATAACCTCACCTTTAGTGTCATATCTGATCAGCTATTTAAGTAGGACTACGTATGCTTGGATTCAAGTATTCGCTGTGAATGATTCGATAATCAATTACCTTTAGTCACGGGACTGATATCTATATATTTTTTATTTCTTTCCCCAACTTGAAAGCAAATTTAAGATAATCCCTCGCTGAATCCTTGGACTCATCTCGCCAAATACCATCCGCTGATACTATCCCCAAGTGTACAATGAGAGACAGAAATGTTGAGCGGCTCGAGTGTTTTCTAACTCAAAGAGCTTCTGTCGTATGGAAGGAATAAAATACAATGCGATCGAAAAGTCTCTCCGCAGTGCCTGTGTAGCCGAGAATCCACTAGACAGAGAAGTAAAGTGTGTTTGGTAGAGAATTCAAGTGACAGCTCTGGTCGCTAAGCATGTGATTGACTGGGGATGTGAAGTTGTCAAATTGGAATGAATGGGGGAGTGCCAACTTTCTACAAGGTTGTGTTCTAGGGTTACTGGAACTAAAAGAGCTGCGGAGGGTCCATTTCCCATAACTTGTGAACCACGAGAGCTACAAGGACAAATTTTTGTGAGTTCTTCAGTTATAGGCCTATTGGTAGCCTATACTGTACACGTATGGTACAAATTTGAAAAATCTAACTTTCATAGTTTAGAATTTCGTAATTTCACTCAAAGGTACCCTTAAGTAACACCAATAAGGCATCACTCATGAGGCAACAAGGCCAGGAGATAATGGGATAGGGTGGCCAGTTCCTTTCCCCCTCCAATGAATACATCGCCTATTAGCTACATATTCCACTAATCAGATTTCAGATGCATACAAACAATTGTTCTTTTTTTAGTAGGTTATTTTACGACGCTTTACCAACAGCTTAGGTTATTTAGCGTCTGGATGAAGTGAAGGTGATAATGCCGGTGAAATGAGTCCGCGGTCCAGCACTGAAAGTTACCCAGCATTTGCTCATATGGGTTGAGGGAAACCCACGGAAAAAACCTCAACCAGGTAACTTGCCTCGACCGGAAATCAAACCCGGGCCACCTGGTTTCAGTGCTGGACTCCGGACTCATTTCACCGGCATTATCACCTTCATTTCATTCAGACGCCAAATAACTTAAGATGTTGATAAAGCGTCGTAAAATAACCAACATCTCTCTCTCTCTCTCCTACAGTACAAGCCCTGTACAACTCTGGATGTAACACTATACAGAAAATACCTTTATTAAATTATTATTTTCCGATATACTGTACCACGGTCAAGCTATAACGGAGGGAGGAGGTAAATAATATCTCCTATAACCTCGTTATATCGGGATTCTATGGTTTTGCTTTGCCCTCCCCCCCCCCTCAGGGCAACTGTTCTCTCTCCGCCTATGCGACTATCCGAAGAAAGGTCTGAATCTCAAAAGTGATACCAATAAGGCACTACTTATGAGGCAACTAGACCTTTCCCTCTCCATTTTCATACATCGCCGATGAGATACATATTACAGTAATCAAAATTCAGGTGCGCACAAACAAATTGTTCTTGCTCTGACACACAACGTGACGTGTTAAAATAGCAGTACTGGTTTTTTTTAAAGGATAATGGTTATAAGATGATGTCAACATTTTAAAATAACTAAACTATTTACAAAATATTTATTTTAGGATGCAATTGATCAGGAAAATGGAAGCAATTCATCAACAGAAACACCAGCTAGAAATTCTAAAGGGCTCACTATACTTTCAACATCTATATTTATTGCCGGTGAAATGGCTGGAAGTGGAGTTTTGGCTTTACCTCGAGCTATTGCTGATTCTGGTGAGTATGTTCATTTGTAGTTATAGTGATAAATAGAGCGAAGAATTTTGGGGAACAATCGGTATGTAATACAGTGTAGCCTACCCTGACAAAATTCTAGTACCGAGCAAGGTGGCTGAGTGGTAAAGATTAGAGTCGCATTCCGGAGGTCCTGAGTTCAAACCCAGTGGCCAACTACTCTGAAGTTTTTCGTGGTTGCCCTCAGTCATAAAGGCAAATGTCGGATTGAAAATTTACATACTGTGATTCATTATCGCCTTAATCAGGTTAATGAATACAAGACATAACGTACGATAATAAAAACAGTAACAACAGTCCACGGCATAATGATATGCTCAAAGATCCTTCGATGTCAGAAATTTTGTGTAATAAAACAGTATATTCTAATGTATACAGAGTTAAAAAAAAAAGCATATAATATTTTGAGGAAAAAAGTCCTATAAACGTGAGTCCTAAAATGAATAGTTTTTACGAAAAACATACATTAAAAGATCGTGTGTTGATGACAGGTTAATAGGGCCACAATTCTACTCCGTATATTAACTGGTTCTCAGTATCGGCGTTTCTTAGGAAACCAATTGCCCGTTTTTCTGAAGGAAGTGCCATACTATCAAAGACTACAAAATAAATGTGGTTTGTGGATGCTGGAGCACCAGCTCATTTCCATAGCAGAGTCAGACGACATCTACTGCGTGTTCAGTTCAAAGTGTGTCATGGTTCGCTGTATGCCGTCATGTGGCTAGTCGATGAGCCTAGAGAATTCAATCTTCCTACACTTCCGCAGAGATGTATTACTTATGTGCCAGACACGTTGCCTAGCAAGTACGGCGTTCATTCAGAAGAGTACTTACCGATACGTACGGTAACGCCGGTAGTGGCAGGAATGTGAACTGTTTGGAAACACGTACTGAGGTGAGTTTTTTCTTACTGTCGGGATATGGGGAGAGGGTTAAGACGATTACTTACGTACAGTATTTGTTGACATTAACTTCGACTGTCAACATGGACACGGAGCATTTGATTTGTGTTGTGGAATGTTGCCGTACGCAACCGATGATAACATATACCCTACGAACGACTTGCCCGCGCAAAACACAGTTCGAAAGAGGTTATGGTAGCACACAGACCGTACAGACCGCCATCTGTTGCTACGACGTTCAAGTCATACCGTACACGTTCTCAAGTTCAGATTGAACGCCTTGATTAATAGGCAACTTCTCTGACATAAAAGCTGAAACTCCCTTCAAATCGCTGACTCACAACAGTGACGTCATGACACACTTTGAAATGAACACTCAGTATATGTGGTACCTAAACACTTCATAAATGAAGTAAATTGTCTTGCTTTTGGCATTACGAAAAAACCTTTTGTGAAACGAAAGTTCATCTTATTTAAGTTATGTTAAATTGTTCCACTTATGTATGCCTTCATTATAATGGTTCAAGAAAATAAACTTTAAATACCAGTAACAATAATATCAATCGCAATTATGATAAAGAGATGAAATTGTTGCGAAACCTACAGAATGCGTAATCAGGAAGTATGTGTCATTTTCATGATAACTCATTTTTTATATCCTCATCTATTTTCCTACAGCTTATTAATACATTGTAGTGTTTATTGTTCACTTGAGTTTTGGAAACTAAATTTCGTTATGACTAATGTACAGTATTGAAAATGCATTCTCTGAGTCATGTCAAATGTTATCACACCAGTGTCTTATGGTCAGGACAATCAAGGATGATGTCAGTAACATTTCCTGTCGTGTTAACACTTGTGTTCACTGAGGCTACAGATATGACTAAGAAAAGCATGTCAAGGTTATGCTCTAATTTAATATACACATTCATGCAAGTGCGTGCAGCAATTGAAGGACTCCCTGCAAAAAGGGGATGACTCCACCTTTTAATGAAATTAATGTTTTGCTTGTTTCATACGTTAAAAAATATGCCCGACCTTTTAGTGCAAGAACGGTGTGATTCCGAGCATTTGTTAGTAAGTTAGGGTCTACAGTGAAAGTGGAGCTGAGCTCCAAATTGTTTTGTTGCAAAAAGGAGGCAGCTCCTGGAGCTATATGGGCTATTCCATCTCAAATCGACCGAAATATAGAGAAAATTGACCTTGCAATTTTTAAATACAATGAAACTTTTTCTGTCCGTAGACAACTGTGATATAATGCTTTGTGCAAAGTTTGAGGCATCAGAATTTAATAGTGTTTAAATTAATAATATTTAAATTTATCGTATTTTCATAAAATTAGCAACTTTAAACTGTTGTGGCTCCGAAACCTTTTCACCCAATGATCAAAATCATGGTTTATTTTGATGCTGAGAAGTTAAAGTTTATATTGACATGTAAACAGTTTTTCTTACTTTTTATGGAAATGGAGAAATTTAGATTTTTCCTCATTAAGACGCCTTTGGCCACGAAAAAATATTTTTGAAAATATGGTTAGATTCCGCGTTGAAAGTACAAATAAACACATATTTTTTACTGGTGGTATGTTGTTAAGAAAGTATTGAAAATATCAAATAAAGAAAATAAATAGTACGCATGTGAACTAACCAGCTGACTGTGAGGCGGAAGATAGCCAAGGGAAGCAAGCCCAGTAGACATAAACACGTGATGTGTCGTCTAGCAGTCATGGCTGTGCTAGCTTTATCACAGGTTTTCATAAACACAGGAGTAAAATGACGCCCAACGCTCGCGTATCTTCAGCTCTCGGCCAGTGCGTGCGGTACTGCGCCGTTCAAGTCTAGGCGTGTGAAAATAATCTATTTAATACCCTCGAAACTTATTGCCGAGCCACTAAGCAAACAATGCCGAATCCCTCTTAATAATGTAAGGTTTTTTCTCAATATTTTTTTACACTTTTACTAATGGCCAAAAAGCCTAAAAGCAAGTAAAACCAGATTATCTGTCTCTCTGTGTACAATAAAAATAAGGATTGCTTCTTAACATAACCTACCAAATGTCAGCTTCAAAATAAGCTCTCGATCAATGTTATGCAGTAAATGGTTCCAGAGTTCTGAGCACTGAAAGAGGCTTGTTTTTATAAAATACGCTAAATTTGTCGCTCAATAATACGAAAACCGTTTGACTTTCGATAGTATATTTTTGAAAATGTACTCCCCTCAGCACTTGTATAAGTAGGGAAAAAATTAGAGTATAAAAAATGCGAGGTTTTTTACAGATCGATTTCACATGGAATAGCCTATATATACAGAGTGAACCGTGTCATTAATTTCAGGGGGTTATTCTTTGAGATATTACGAACAAAAATGTTTAATGCAATTCTGCTCGTTTTTGCATACTTTCCGAGAGAAAAAAAAGTTTTATATGATATCATAGCGTATTTTGGGAAAGCCAGTGATTTAATTCCCAATATGTTCAGTCATTTTAAGAACGCAGTGTATTACGATAATATAAGAGTATTATTGAAAGAATTTTAGTTTTGTCCTTTAAATGTGCAGAAATTTGATTCGAACACATGTAACTTTTCGTTCTGCAAAGGAATTTTACAAAGTTATATTTGTTCGGATCGGATTCCTGCACATTTAAAGGACAAAACTAAATTCATTCATTCATAGTGTTCTGCCCAAGGGCAGGTCTTTCATTGCAAACCCAGCATTCCCAATCTTTCCTATATTCTGACTTTCTCTTTGAGTCCGCATTTATGATCAATATATCTTAATGTGGTCATCATCTGGCATCTTCTTCTGCCCCGAACTCTTCTCTTGTTCACCATTCCTCCCAGTGCATCCTTCAGTAGGCAGTTTCTTCTCAGCCAGTGACCCAACCAATTCATTTCCCTATTCCTGATCAGTTTAAGAATCATATTTTCTTCACTCAGTCTTTCCAACACAGCTTCATTTTTTATTCTATTGTTTCAATAATTTATTATATTAATACATTGCTCTCTTAAAATGACAGAGCATATTGCATTTAATTCAATGGTTGTTGCTGCTGCTGCTACCTGACAGAATTTTGTGTATTATTTTTGTTTTATGAACCTTTAGATGCAAAAATTATTTAATATCTATAAAGAACTGGTGAATAGGAAATGTGAAATTTCTCCGTGCCCTTTAAAAAGTTAGAAATATAACACAATTTTTCATATGAAACGATAAAAAGAAGACTGAAACTCTTCTGAGGCTTAATGAATTGAACCTAACTACTGGGTGTTCATTTCAAAGCGTGTTATGACGTCACTGCTGTGAGTCAGCGATTTGAAGCGAGTTTCAGCTTTTATGTCAGAGAAGTTGCCTATTATTCAAGGCATTCAATCTGAACTTGAGAACGTGTAGGGTATAACTTGAACGTCGTAGCAACAGATGGCGGTCTGTACCGTCTGTGTGCTACCATAACCTCTTTCGAACTGTATTTTGCGCGGGCAAGTCGTACGCAGGGTATTTGTTACCATCGGTAACGGCAACATTCCACAACACAAATCAAATGCTCCGTGTCCATGTTGACCGTCGAAGTTAATGTCAACAAATACGTAAGTAATCGTCTTAACCCTCTCCCCATGAAGAAAAAAACTCACCTCAGTACGTGTTTCCAAACAGTTCACGTTCCTGCCACTACTGGCGTTACCGTACGTATCGGTAAGTACTCTTTGGAATGAACGCCGTACTTGCCAGGCAACTTCTCTGGCACATAGGTAACAAGAGGACTAATATAGGCCTCTTGATAGTTAATACCCCTCTTCGGAAGTGTAGGAATATTGAATTGTCACGTCTCATCGGCTAGCCACTTGACGACATACAGCGAGCCATGACACACTTTGAACTGAACACGCAGTATGACGTGTTAAAATTTTTATACGAATAAGCCTACAAGGCTTCGTGAAAGAGTTGCGACTGCATCAACATTGACATATTATAAGCGTTCTTTAAATCTTCCATGGCCTTGTTCTTGTAGATCATCTATAGAATTGAATTGAGTCATTATTTCACTTAGCTGACCTTTGGACAGTATATTTTTTAGGAGAATAGAGATTAAGAGCTCTTCGTCACTGACCTGTGGTAACAAATAAAAGAAAATACAGTGACACACGATTTCATAACACCGCCTACATTTCTTTTTCAATGTCATGTTCAGAAGTATCGGTACGTGGAAACTGAAAGTGCGTTATTTTTTAAATCTAAAATTTTCTGTTTCTTTTCATTGTGAAATATCGCTCAGATTACTACCAAATTAGCTCAGTCGACTAAGGCGCTTGTCTGCTGATCCGGAGTTGCACTCGGGCGAGGGTTCGATTCCCGCTTGGATTGATTACCTTGTTCGTTTTTTTCCGAGGTTTCCCCCAACTGTAATGTCAGATAATCTATGGCGAATCCTCGGCTTCATCTCGCCAAATATCATATCGCTATCACAAATCCCATCGACACTAAATAACCTAGTAGTTAATACAGCGTCGTTAAATAACCAAGTAAAAAAATTACTACCAAATTTCTTACATATTCGATCATGCAAGTATGTACCCGTCTCATTTGGTGCTTCTATTATCATCTCACACTTTGAGATAATAATCTGTAGAGATTTTTTTGTGGTTAAAATGTAAACTGCTTAAATGTTCCTCTATGCTACTGTTTTTAAGTACAGCTACATTTGTCACAATTTTATTTTGAATCTGATGTTATCCCTCTCAGTTTACAAAAAATACAGACGAGGAAGAATGTTTAAATAGATACTGGATACTTGATGGAATAAGAGTCTGTGCAAGAAAACTGGATTTCGAGTGTTTTGCCATTTTTACTCCATAGAAATACAAATACACCGTGTCCCGCTTAGAGGGATCGAGAAATAAGTGATAATTTCAAGTGTAAATAATGGTTTATTAACATACCGTTTTACATAACTTGATAAAGAAAAAACTCTGAGTTTCGGAGAAAGCTCAATGCAACTGGATGTGTGCGCCTTGAGTTGCTCTGCAGACGTCTAAACAGTATTCAACCTCCCGCCAAGTGTTCTGTAGCATTTGTGGAGTCACTAGCGCAGCTGCATTTGTGATGCGTTGCCTCAGTTCCTCCAGAGTGTTAGGGTAAAAGCATGTTGGAGTTGTTCATCTCGCCACGCATATCGCCGCGCATCTCGCCGTGTGGCGATTAGGAAACAAACCAACGATATATAATGGGTAAAAACATGCTGGAGTAGTTCATCTCGCCACGCATATCGCCGCGCATCTCGCCGTGTGGCGATTAGGAAACAAACCAACGATATATAATGGGTACAAACATGCTGGAGTAGTTCATCTCGCCACGCATATCGCCGCGCATCTCGCCGTGTGGCGATTAGGAAACAAACCAACTATATATAATGGGTACAAACATGCTGGAGTAGTTCATCTCGCCACGCATATCGCCGCGCATCTCGCCGTGTGGCGATTAGGAAACAAACCAACGATATAGAATGGGGTACAAACATGCTGGAGTAGTTCATCTAGCCACGCATATCGCCGCACATCTCGCCGTGTGGCGATTAGGAAACAAACCAACGATATATAATGGGTACAAACATGCTGGAGTAGTTCATCTCGCCACGCATATCGCCGCGCATCTCGCCGTGTGGCGATTAGGAAACAAACCAACGATACATAATGGGTACAAACATGCTGGAGTAGTTCATCTCGCCACGCATATCGCCGCGCATCTCGCCGTGTGGCGATTAGGAAACAAACCAACGATATATAATGGGTACAAACATGCTGGAGTAGTTCATCTCGCCACGCATATCGCCGCGCATCTCGCCGTGTGGCGATTAGGAAACAAACCAACGATATAGAATGGGGTACAAACATGCTGGAGTAGTTCATCTAGCCACGCATATCGCCGCACATCTCGCCGTGTGGCGATTAGGAAACAAACCAACTATATATAATGGGTACAAACATGCTGGAGTAGTTCATCTCGCCACGCATATCGCCGCGCATCTCGCCGTGTGGCGATTAGGAAACAAACCAACGATATATAATGGGTACAAACATGCTGGAGTAGTTCATCTCGCCACGCATATCGCCGCACATCTCGCCGTTCAGCGGGAATCAAACTGGTTTGATTTTCAACATGCAGCTGCCTGAA
Source organism: Periplaneta americana (assembly GCF_040183065.1). NCBI lineage: Eukaryota > Metazoa > Arthropoda > Insecta > Blattodea > Blattidae > Periplaneta > Periplaneta americana. The sequence goes on along the minus strand of NC_091132.1, from coordinate 23,879,080 downwards.
ACTAGCGTTCTGATTGGTCGGTTGTCGCAACGGAACGTCATGATTCTCTCCATCCGTCCTCTCAAGGCATAAGATTGGAAGGAAATAAGTCGTACCAAAATTTGACAACTGTTAATGTAAATGAGATAAATAAAGACTTTCAGTGGCAGTAATTAGTCCATTTTCTGTTAATTTGTTGGGCAGTTTCTTATTTTTTTTTTAATCTTGCAGTTCTTAATTGCTTATTATATTACAGTATGTTCATTTTTAAAGCCATTGTTATTATTATTATTATTATTATTATTATTATTATTATTATTATTATTCATTTCGTTTTCAGAACAAAAAGTGTTTATACCGACGTCAAACTTTTGTACAATATTTTGAAAGAATTTGTGTTTCTTATTGTGATTGACAGTGAAAGATTTTTGCTAATAATAAGTAATACATTTTGATATTAGTACATTATTATATACTGTATAATTATTAATTACCTGAGAGTCACTACCAACCTCTCTTCAGCACTGATTGGTTGTTTATGTATGTTAGTGTACACTTTTTGGATTTTAGGTTCTATTAGCATCAAGATGTAATTGAATGTTGACTGAGACATTCTTAAATATTCGTAATATCTATCTGGAAACGCCTTAAGCTGCTGATATAATTGATAGAATTCACCAAGTTTAGTGCGTTCCTTATTGATTGGATGAACGCTGTATTTTCTTCTCCTGTTGGAAAGTAACCGCCACTTCGTTGCAGTACTCGTAGATAAATCGCTATCACTGTCAGAATTTGTAAACATTTTTTAGGTACTAATATGTACGACCAATAAATTTATTAGTATTTACCACGTTCTGTTCATGGAGAATCTCACATCTGCCCTCATTGTCCGCGTATCGGCGAGAATCATGGCGAGGTGAATTGCTTCACTATGTTCTGCTGAGGCGAGATGCACCGCGAGTGAATGCCGAGGTGCGCTACTCGGAGAGGCGAAATGAACAACTCCAACATGTTTTTACACTTAGCTCTACCTCTTTGGTACACTGCATCCTTCACAAAGCCCCCCCCAAAAAAAGTCCTATCTCCTCAGATACACGCCGTTTCGCATGTTTACCAGTCTACGGTAGCAAAGATCCTGTTTCTTGGAGTGTTATGTCCCACTTGAGAATTGCTTTATGCCCAGGTGGATCTACATTCCATGTACGACGAACACGGTGTTGTACTCGCGTATCAAATTTTTCTTCTGCTAACCATAGCACGCACTGAACTTTCTGTTGTTGTGTCCGTGTCCACATGTTTACCATAGCATCACAGTTTAGTATATACAGTTACGAAGCTCAATACGTAGTAAAGATGCATCCATAGATAGTTGCTAATCACTAGGATCGCTACTATCGCCTCATTACAGACAATGCGAAATAGTACCTGCACAGACGAGACGATAAAAGTCACCCTCGGCTCTCTTTTTGCGCATGCGCCATCGGTGTAGTATTTCCGTTTCCGGTGTGATGCTGGGCCTCGTTGTAAGCATAAAAATTGTTTTATTCACCGCATTCTAGATTCACCTTCGTCACGATCATATATTATTTACATTTCGGTGATACAAGTTACGTAATTATAATAATAGTGCATTGATAGATTTCACAATTATTACTCCAGCTCCTGTTATCCAAGTCAAACCTTATTTTCGTATAATTGTATTCCAGAATATTTCCTCATAAGTCTTGATAGGCTATATGTATTAAGAGTTAATTTCTGGTGGTAGTATTGATATTAAACTTGGCTAACACAATATTCCATCTACAACTTCAGAGGAGCGGCAAGAACTAGCGCTGAGGTAGTTCTGGATATTTCAATTGTAAACCAACTTACGAATCTCGTGATATGCAAATAAATATCACCAAACGTAGGTGCCAACTTCAGAGGGGCTGCAAGACACTTTGTGTCCAAATTTATAAAACCAGGGGCATCACATCCAGTAAAATTAAGAGTGATCTCAACCTTGTTAACAATTCGAAGAGATATTCCTATGTAAATAAAGCGGCGAAACTAGCGCTGAAGTAGTTCTGGTGATTTCGGAAGTGAAAATTGTTGAATTTATAAGGGTTTCTTTTTATGTAGATACAGTTGATCGTATATGCATCATAGACAAATATATGCATGGCGTAACAAAACCCTAAACTAACCAAATCTAACCTGTCACAGATTCGTATATGCAACATGTATATAAGCGGGGAATTACTTCAGCACTAGTTTAGCCAAAAATTGAATTAATTTGTTTGAAAGATGAAGTAGGTTATAGGCCAAAGATTATTATTTGAACTCTATAGAGAGTAGTGGTTTGGTTCGACTGGAACATCTCGGAAAAAAGAAGATATATATATATATATATATATATATATATATATATTATTACTGGTATAGACCTATATTCATTATTATTTATTATTCCACAGTTGAGTAACAAAATGGACAAGGAACCAACCAAAAGAACAAATCGGGACACCCTTAGAACAATAGCATTTTAAATATCATGGTAAATTAGGAAACATACCACTAACTTTATGAGTTCCTGTAGGCCCTAAATGTTTTTATCCATCTAAATCACTGATAGAGGAGGTCAGCTGTCGAACATGTTAGTAAAGCAATTCACAATGCCGCTATCTTTCCTGAATTTGAGATCGGTGAATCTTCACACACGCAACAGAGTGACTCCACTTCTCTATCCATGATCCACATTTTTGTAGTTCAGTTCAAATCTATGAACTATTGGGATCGAACAGTAATGGTCCTAAGTCTTACCAAGCGGAAATAACACAGAGCTAACAGTTAATTAACAGTGTATGGTAATTATGTAGTAATAATCGGCCAGGCCTCCATATTCCCGCAATAGAGGTCCAGGGCACCTTCGTTATCATATGTATTTTCTTTTATTAAATTTCGTTTGTATATGATTAACTTGTCATCCAGTATCCACTTTACACCCTGGATCTCTGTTGTAGTAAGATGATGGCCTGGCCGATATGACCTGTCGATGGTTTGTTTCTACACAATTATTAAAATATATGTGTATACTTGGTAATGTATCTATCCTGGATCTCTATTACGGGAAGATGGCCTGGCTGATGATTACTACTTAATTACCCAAAATTTAAAACTAACCATTATCAACACTCGTTTTTAGGTTGATTTTTTTTTTGTTATGATCGTCGTCGTAGGTGTGTGCTCGTTAATTGATTAGCAACGGCTATATAACTACTGATAATGGATAAATGCTTAATAAAGAAAATTGTCCCCACTGAAAGTGCAGTGAACGGGAATACAATGATAAATTGGGTTATATTAATGACAGTGAAATTAATGGCTCATCGTCGGGTGGCGATCAAAACCTTGTAATTCCAAAACTGAAAATTTTACAAGAGAAAGATATAATATTACTGATACGATATCATGTTCACGTGCTCTATTTTATGTACATGTCTTAAATGTCTGTTTAAATTCGACTGTTTACTAAATATGGTACTGCAATGTTTGCATACCACAGGCATTATTACAGAAGTTTGAAAACTAATCCATCAATCTTGAATGAAAGTAAAAGAAATCCAGTTCACAATTACTGCGGTAAATAAAACATTTTTATGCTTACAACGGGGCTCAGCGTCACACCGGAAGCGGAATTTCTTCACCAATAGCGCATGCGCAATAAAGGGAGCCGAGGGTGACTTTTATCGTCTCGTCCTGCACAGTCTATTATTCCTAGTACCCTCATAAAGTCAAGATTCGTGACTGTGATAGCGTGTTCTCCTACAAAATGGCGCCAGGCTTGTTTTAGTGCCCTAGCAACAAACAAACGAAAGTTAAGCATGCAGCTGTTGCACAAACTTGGACAGTTTCTCTATCTTGCGAGATGTAAATCACAACGATATCTTTATCTGATTTTATGTGGCGAGCATTTATTTCTCGATCCTTCTGCGGAGTGCGGTGTATATTTATATATGACAACACACCTAAAAAAACCACGTATAAGCCTCTGGTTAAGATCCTGATATGCACATTTATTATCAGACATCTCACTTGACGATATGTGTCAGAGGAAGAACAATTGTTTGTATGCATCTGAAGTCTGACTAGTGTAATATGTAGCTAGTGGACGATGTATGCAATGGAGGGGGAAAGGAACTGGCCACCCTACCCCATTGTCTCCTGGGCTATTTGCCTCATAAGTGGTACCTTCTTGGTATCACTTACGAGGTTCAGGCCTGTCTTCGGACAGTTGATTGAACGACAACTTTTTTTGCTCTCATTGTAACTCGATTTATAGGCCTACAAATTTAATTTATACCTACATATACGCATTTTGTAATTATATGATATTGTAATTTAAGCTAATCGTAATTTCTTTATGTAATTTAATAATTCTACTCGACACATATCATAGCGTCGCTGCGCCTCCAAAACCCTTATGTATTGCAGGAGAAAGGGAAAAACATGGCCACTTTTAATTCCCTTGATTTTCAAAGCTACTTTCGGTATAATTCCATCATATTTCTTGTAATGGTTGAAATTATACCGAAAGTAGCATTGAAAATCAAAGGAATTAAAGTGACGATGCTTTTTACGTTCTCCTGAAAAAAAAAAAGGGCGGATTTTAGAGGTTCAGGGACGATATGCTATAATTAACAGACGTGATAAAGAAGAGAGATATACACACATCCTTTGCAATTTGATAGGGACTGTATGTATGTGGTCTTAAGAGAATGAAAGGGATAGTAAAAAAAAAATAAAAAATACTATTAGAGGTAGACTTAAAAGTATTCTTACAACCGTATTACATTCGTAATTCTTAGTTGACTAACATTTAAAAATATGTTTACGTTTATTAAGAAGGGTGCACCATTAGCTGAACTACTAGAGCATTGGCTGTTCACACTATAGACCCAGCTTCAAATTCCAGCGAGTCCAAATGAAATTCATGGTGGACAGTATCCGGGGCAGGTTTTCGCAAGTAACCCCGTTTCTCCTGTCGCTAGTCCATCATCATCATCATCATCATCATAATTGTCATCATCATCCTTAGCATAATGCGGATCAGATTCCACATGGTGCATCACAAAATGATGATCGGCAGCTTTTGCAGATTACTCGTGGATATGGATGCAAGAGACAAATTGACCAAAGAACCTTCATTAAGAAGATAGGTGAAGACTTTCGTTTAAGATATTCTCTCAGTTCATGGAGTTGTGCTGGTAGTTGAGTAATTCGTCTGAAAGAAAAACAACCCTAATCAAATATCCATAAGAAGATGGCCGCTCAAACCCTTTGAGTTGTAATTTGTGGCCGCTACAGCCCATAGAGGGTGTCATGTTCACATGCCTTAGCAGAGGTGAACTACCATCCAATCAGTGTGGTTAGCACAATGATACCGACCTAGCAATTGTAGCTGGTTTTCTGAGTTGTAATTATTATTACGTACTGAAAAAGTGAAGACGAAAGTTAATAGCTATCGTCCTTGCTAGACAAAGAAAATTAATATAGAAGGCTTATAGGAAAAAATTATGAATTTGTGAGGTGATTTTAAGAACTGAAGTGTTGTTCATTGTGCCTCATGTTTGTAAATACATTCCTGCGCCCAAACTCGAAAATCAGGATGTTAACATTATTTCTTATCTAGAAATATTATGGGTCATTAACGTGTTTCTTATTAGAACATGAGTTCTGATAAATGACCTGACCTTTGCTTATAGTAGTTGTAACTGTTGTGTAAATATTGCATCATTCGGAATGTGGTGTAGCCAGACGCTGTTTCCATTTTTCTGCCTTAAGTCTGGATTAACGTCTTATCTCGTTGCTTGAATAGATATTGTCTTTGAGAAAATTAATATAAATGTTAAACTACAACACAAATTTTGTCATATTGGGCATCCTATGTTATTTTAAAATAATTGAAAACATATCTTCAAAAATTCAAATTACGGTACCGGTACTTTGTGAGTTATGTATTCTTTTTATTTTATTACTTCTTTCTTTATTGGCCTATTCTTATATTGCTTCATAATCTGTCGGTTGAATTGTCCACCAATTGGACTGAACTGCATACTAAGTTTCTAGTTTTTTATTATGTTGACGAACAATAAGGATGTAAATTGTATGATATTACAATAATTACTGGTATTTCTATATTTGACAAAAATTCTGAAAAACAATTTTTGTGCGAGATCGTGCGTATTTGCTTGGTTTCCGCACAAAACCAATCCGCGGAAAGTCTAAAATTCCACATTCAGTATTCCCAACCTAACACACATAACAATTTCCCTCTTCTTACCGCTTAAGTGACATATTGATTTTACTGCTTTAGGCTTTTAACATATTATTTTTAGAGACGTTCAATATAGTAATAATTATAAATTGGAAACTTACCACTGCAATTTCACCTAAATTGCACTGTTAATTATTGTTTTTAAATATTTGCAAAAATTAAGTAAATTCTACAACTCCACTAAAGTTACTGCATTCGTGATGCAAGTAACATTAAGGAAGCCGTGAAAAAATCAATAAGATTCCAGACTCATCATAGACTGGGGGAAAAAAAAAGACAGACGTATATCACGGCCTGCTGGAGTATAGTAAACACAGAAAACATTTTAAAGCAACAATGTTGAAGATAGATATTTTTATTTTGCAAATTTGCCGTCATTGAACAGAAACCAAGATGGAGATTTCATTGCAACTAATTAGAAATTCCTCTTTCAGGTATGTAATAAACGATCTTCGCACAAAATAATGTACGATACACGAGCGGTATGTTTTCTTTCAATTCTCGGAAATTAAAAAAGCTGAACTACGTTTCGCTTTTTCAAACTTTTCCTCGAACATGAAAACTTCAACATACCGCTCTTGTAACGCATATTACTATTATGTGTCCCTCATTTTCCGATTACCGGTACTAATATTTATAAAAATCTAAATGTCATTCTAGCTATTAGTTCACTCTTTTTCCTAACCACATTGGTCAGAAAGTCAGATGATCCGTTTCAATTAGAGCAAGGCGAAATATTTTTTATGCAGCACTGTAATGCATAGTAATCGCTCAGATATTTAACTAAAGACTAGTAAACGTAAAAAGTAAAGTTATTCCTATCTAGGATAGCAGAAGTTAAGAGTTTCACTTTACAGACAGTTGGCAGTAGTAGTAATAGTAGGCCTAGTGGCAGCGGTAACAGTGGCGGCGGTGGTGGTGATAGTATCTTCAGAGGGAAGCCTTCTGGAATTCTCCTTCTAAATAAAATTACCATATTGCATTTGAAGTTTAACTCTCTTAGAAATTCGTTGTCATATGAACCACTTCCGATCATAATAAATTATTAATTAGAAAACAAAATAGCCGCAAGGAAAACGTGTCGATAATTTGTGTAAAGTGTTGGATAGATTTTAATATTCAGTATCTACGAGTCAATTCATTCAGGAATTTTGTACAGTATCGGAACGTGAAATTTAATAATTTTTACTGTAAAATGTGACATGGGTTTCACTGAATCTAGATTGTTTGATTGCCTTTGTTTCATCCTACGATCACATATATTACAGTTGTAATCAAATTTATTTCCAATGAAGTGTTTATTGAAGTACCGAACTAAATATTCCTTTAATACAAAGCCTGTCTTTAACACACACTTTTTATAGTACAGATTTTACCTGTAATTAATCACGTAAAATGTTATCAGAACAACTGGATAAATCATTTGCATCGCATGCATAGAGATAGAATCCCAAAAGTCATGCTCCACTATCGTCCAAACGGGAAGAGATCTCTCGGTCGTCCAAAAAAGCGCTGGATTGAAACTTCAACTGTGAGATCGTAACAGGTCATTTGGCCTAATACTTGAAGGGAAGAAGAAGAAGAAGAAGAAGAAGAAGAAGAAGAAGAAAATCCAGATTTCTATATACCAGTACCGGTACATTGTTACGGTATTTAATTTTTGTAAATATTTTTGGTAGTTTTTTTTTTCTTTGGGTTGTATCAAGTCTCTATATCATTTGTTACAACTTTTCACTGTCTTAAAGTTTTTTCTTACACTTGTGATACGTATGTATGTTGCCCTTCACTGTCTTCGATCCATGACAAAACTCATTAATATACCGGTATTGTTATAGTCTACACTCTTGCACATAAATAAGCCTCTTCATTTTCAGTTCACTCCCCTCTTTTACATGGTTTCATCCAGTGACACAACTTCCTTCCAAGCATCCAGTTAACTTATATGCAGTTCGATTCCCGGTCGGGGCAAGTTACCTGGTTGAGGTTTTTCCCGGGGGCTTTCCCTCAACCCAATATGAGCAAATGCTGGATAACTTTCGGTGCTGGAGCCCGGAACTCATTTCACCGGCATTATCACCTTCATCTCATTCAGACGCTAAATAACCTAAGATGTTGATAGAGCGTCTTAAAATAACCTACTAAAATAAAATAAAATAAACTTATATGCAGATAATGCTACAGTCGCGCTCAAACATCCTGACGTTTGCAGATGTGTCCGCTTATCGGCGATAGCCAATAGCGGCAGTACTGCGTTGCAACATATGGGCATGCAGACTCGACGCTTAGAAAGTTTCAAAATCAAATAAATGCGCTCGGAAAATTGGTATGTTGTAGGGTCCCTGCATGTATCATATATATATGATAAATGTTTAATGTTTTCTGAACACACAGAAACAAAAATGACATTTCTACATATCCCCCAGTGGTTCCAATTTTATGGGTTAATACAGTAAAACCCCGATAAGACGCTGTTCAAGGGATCGCGTGTAAAGCGCGTATTAACCGGGACCGCGTATTAGGTGGGTATGCTAATTTTGACTTATAGTCTATACAGTATCTATTAGCATTTTTCTTTATTGAAATACATGATTCATGAAAGGTAATACAGTATTACTCCATTATGTAATTATTGTACTGTATTTACAAATGTACTGGACTTAATTCTTTCGAAAAAAGTAATTTATAGTTGTTTGCCGTGTGCGTGTTTTCCAAGTCCTCATGTTTACTACACTTCAATTTCCTGCGCTTACATACGTCGCAGCTGCAGTGATTGAGTCGCGATTTTTTATTATCGTCCTTTTAATGTCGTCTGCCCCTGGAGTAGAAATTTGCAGCACAAAAGATAGGTTAAACGGAACACAGGAATACGAGTATAATAACCGCTATTTTTGCAAGAATATACTTTGACAGCATGGACATAATGATATTTACGGCCATGTCAGTTCATTTGTACAGAAAATTACTATTTCAAATTAAGCCTATCATTGAATTTATTTTATGCTCGATCACGCCGAAATGTAGTAATTATACACCTGGTAGCAGTTCTTTAATGCACGTCATTAAAATACACCTACTCATTAAAGTACAGGTCTTCAGCCAATCACAAGTCAGCTTTGTACCGTTATATCGATTATTCTCGGATATGCAATCGACAGACAATTAGCGAAAAGTCACGGAGGTTGGAAATCCAATACTGTCGCAGAAGGTTATGTTCTGTTACTATAATAATTAGCGTTAATTGTAAATAATATTCAAATAAATTCAACTTATCATCTCGTTTTTCAATTCTAAATCAATTTCCAGGTTATATCAGACTAATGTTCATTCTTATTCTGTGCCAAGGTCAATGACATTCGGCCTCGGAAAAAATCAATACTTTCGCGTCTGCGCACATCTTACAATTCAGGTCAGTTCGCACATAACCATAAAAAGACCTAATTTTCAATACTTTCAAGTTAGAAATATGGTCGAGCATAAAAAGTCGTATGAAACTTGCCTATAATGGTAATTAAGACGCTCGTATGAAAATTATGAAACTCGCTTGCGCTCGTTTCATAAACAATCATACTTGCGTCTTAATTACTACAATTATAGGCTCGTTGCATAATGTACTATTATTACACTGTGCCTTTGTGTTATTTGACAACTTTATTAACCCTAATAAAAGTAAAACTATTACAAAAACTGATATAATCTCAGCAAGTATGATTATTTACGTTTGAGTCAACTAATTTTTATATATTTCGTGACTTTTAATTTCATTCGATGCAATCTGATGATATTTATTATTATTATTATTATTATTATTATTATTATTATTATTATTATTATTAATTCTTGTAAATTAATCATTGTAACCTGTTCTTCATTTTTTTGTTATCTTAATTATTTAGTTAATTTGTACTACAGTTATTCATTTTATTGTATTAATTGTATCACTGTGCTGGACTTTTATTGTCCAATGGCTGTTGTCCAGCACATTAAATAAATGAATAAATTATTAAGAAGCTTTCTGCATTTCCCTATCAAACCAATCTCAGGTAAAGGGTTGCGCTCCACAGTTTTAAAACTACTGCCGCTGAAAGACGAAGACAACGTCGCCCTCGCACGTTACTGGCGTTCGTAAAACGTCAGGAGGTTTGAGCGCGACTGTAGTTGCTTAATAGACGATGTTCGTCTCGTATTCACTTGCAAATAGATTATGCAACATTCGACAAATGGCAGCACGTGTATGCTTTGACATGTGCAGCATCTAGTGTTTGTGTAACTTTTATGTATGTACAGAAGAAACTCTGTTATCCAGACTAATTAGGACCAGGGGTCGTTTGGATAATCTAAAATCCGGATAATCGTATTCAAAATTTTAAAACAATATAACCAAGGATTTCAAAATGCTACATACTGTACAACAAAACATTTATGAACAATTACAATTGGCTGTTCTTTTCATAACTTTGCACCACAAACTTCCTTCAGCACTGTCAAGTTTGCTCGCAAATGTCGAGAGAGACTCAGATTGTTTCTTAATGTCGGAAAACAAAGAAACTGTCACTAACAGACGATAAAAAAAAGGCTTTTCACATCTGGATAACTAAGATCCGGATAATAGAGTTTCTCCTATACTTCAGTATTCAATAATATATCGTCGTTGTTCCTGCAATATTGATCGATTTTCAGAATTTTTGCTCTGTTAAATAACTTAAATAGTGATACAGCAAATAATAAAATCTCCTATATGTAATTATACTTCTTTGTTTAGAAAATGTAAGAATTCACAGTCTCCTATGTACGGGTGCCATAGGATGAGTAAATGTGTTTTCTCTTCCTGCTGAAAACTTTTATATTTTACACATAGGAGTTATTGCAGGAACAACGACGATATGTTAAAGGTAAAATGCACTAACTGTCTTGATACTTTTTCAATAAAAAGATGCATATGAAGAAAAAGCGTCTGGCAGAGACTTGTTGAACTTTGTGTTATACTGAAAATGTTACCAGTAATTTTCTCATCAATTGTACTTCGAACAATTTTCTTCTTCATTTTACATTGTACGAAAGAGAGTACCGAATGGAATAATATAAATAATTTCCAAAAAGCATAAGCTGTCATATATAAGATTGCCTTGAAAGTTAAAAATACATTATACCTTTCCTGCCTATGTCAGTGTTGATATGAATAACTGTTATTTAAATGTGCTGTTCCTTTTTTTTTTTTTTTTTTTTTTTTTTTTTTTTTTTTTTTTTTTTTTTTGTAGTATGTAATATGAAACTTGTATGTTCATAGGCTGGATTGGATTGGCGTTGATAGTGTATTTCTGTATCAATGCGGGATTTGGAGGAACAAAACTAGGGGAATGTTGGTCCATTCTGGAGGAACGATACCCAGAATACAGGAAGCCTGTTAGAAATCCATATGCTACAATTGCCTATAAAGCAGTAGGCAAATGGGGCAGGTATAATCATTTTAACGTCTATACCAGTTGATTTTGTAATTATACTTTTTTTGCAAATCTATTTTATTATATGTAAATGTATATGAACCTTGTATTCTTAATTTGTGAAGTATTTTCCTTACTAGTTATAAATTGCATGTATAAGAGCTTTTTAAACGTACAGGTAGTAACCAATTCTTCAGAAAAAAATAACTAGATGTTTTCTTAGAATAGGGTCGGAAGTTCTTGTGAGAATATCCACAACACACTCTTTCTCTCTCTAACTCTCAGTTTCTTGTTCTAACTGGTACTGAGTACAGAAATTCAGGACTAGATCTTTCCATACATGGTTTATTTTCTTGAGCTGTATGTAGAAGGGCTTAATGACTTACTGTTGACTTGGTAGGTACCGGTACTCTTGTTTCCTTCATCAGTTTATTTCTTTGTGTTTCTTTAATTGGTGCAATGTTGACTGAATGGCTAGAGAGTAGACTTTCCATACTGGACACGTTGTCTGTAAAGTGCAAGTTGAAATTGTGGTGGAAAAAGGTGTCGTGAAACATTTACACAGGGGTATGTCTGTCCCCTCTTTCCTATCATTATTCTACAAATTTACTATCTCCTCATTTCTGCTTCCATGAGGAAGTGGTCAGCATAACCAGCCATCATTGTCGTTGTATGGTAACATCTTTGTCACGTTTGAGAAGAATGTTATTTCGATATCTGGGTGTTAATGTATTACAAGGGATAACAGCTTTTCGATTTTAATTACTGGTGCTAAATAGAAAACTTCATATCTGACCAGCGACTTCAGCTAAAAGCAGGTTGTGAGAGAAAAATAAAGAATAGGCTGTTCTTACTATTTTATTGAACTGTTATATAATATACCTTTATAATTTATTTTATTCCCGTATTCTGCATCATTTGTCTTTATTTGAAATAACCTTGAATTTTAAACGAGTTGTAACATTTATAAACCACTTCTGTAGTAAGAGTGTGTTTGAATTTGGCTGGTATTTTTTCTAACAAATCATCATCATCATCATCATCATCATCATCATCATCATCATCATCATCATAAAACAAATCAAGGATTTAGGACCAGTGACCTGTTTCGGTCTTATTGTTCATCAAGGATTCTTCTAAGGCTCTAAGTGGACGACCTTGGCTCCATTTTCCTGTTAGTTGATATTTTGAAATTAAATTTGGTAGTCTATTCCTCTTCATTCTTCTCACATGTAAGCTCCAGTTCTTCCTATATTTTGTCAAGTACAGATTTGACGTCAAGCTCTGATAATATATTCTCATTTGTCTTGTGATCCTTCCATGTGTACTTTGCTGTTCTTCTGAAGAATTTATTTTCCACTGCAGTGATGTGGGATTCATCTTTATTTCTGATTGTCCAAGTTTCAAAGCCATATAATAGTGTAGGTATTACTAAAGTGTTGTAATATTTTCAAACGTGTATTTTTTTAACTTGAGAGGTTCTTAGGACTTTATTCATTATTCCATTAATTTTGAGAAATTTCGTAATTTTGGTGTTAATATCTACTTCATTTTCGTAGGAAATTGAGCACCCCAAGTAACTGAAGTTGTTTATTTTATTCTATTAGATTGTTATTTATTACTATTTTGCTTCTAACTGGATCTCTTAGCTTGAAAGTCATAGTTGTTGTTGTTGTTGTTGTTATTATTATTATTATTATTATTATTATTATTATTATTATTATTATTATTATTATTGTTATTATCCTCATATCATCATTCATAATTTTTCTGTAAATCTGTATGACTAATTAAGATTTTCTTCTCTCCACATCTAGCCGGCTAATCTCAGGATGTATCCAATTCACACTTTTTGGAGCTGGGACAGTGTACCTTCTCCTTTCATCGCAAATACTACGAGAACTACTAGAACATTTAGTACCAAAAATTGGATTCTGCATTTGGTTTTTAGTGATTGCTATGTTACTTTGCCCTGCAATGTGGTTGGGAACGCCCAAAGATTTTAGGTAGGATAAATTATTAACATTAAAGTACCAATCAAAAAGTGAAATGAAAATTCCTGACTAGTTGACGACAATGATGATAAAGGCTATGATAACGACCAGAAATAGATGCAAAACATCTGAAAATATCTATAACACAATACTTCAAGACACTTTTATATTTTCACGAGTTATACATAGGTACTGGTATAGACCCAGAAACAGTGCATGTGTAGTATGTTATAACTGGAACTTGGAAAATTCAAGTCGCCCAAATTTTGTTTCTGGGTCTGTACAGTAGGAAGTAATAAATTTTCGCACTCTTGTTAGTGCATAAATGAATTATTAAAATTAAATATCTCGGCTACTTTTCACAGTATTATGTAAAAAAGGGTTCATCAGCTCGAAGCTCTATAGAGCGCAGACCACCTGCTGCATTGCTCTGAAGTTGCATGGTTTAGAGAGCGGAGAAGTGGTTTCAGCTGTGCTGTGTTGTAATTTGACAGACATAAAAAACAGATTTTTGTGCATATTATTATTATTATTATTATTATTATTATTATTATTATTGTTGTTGTTGTTGTTGTTGTTGTTGTTGTTGTTGTTGTTGTTGTTTAGTCAACTGTCCATTGCATACATCGCTGACTGACTTACTTACTTACAAATGGCTGTTAGGGAACCCAGAGGTTCATTACGCCCTCACATAAGTCCGCCATCAGTCCCTATCCTGAGCAAGATTACCGGTAATTCAGTCCCTAGCATCATATTCCTTATCCTCCCATCTACGTCTTTTTTCTCAGATCTCTCAACTAACACTCTATATGCATTCTTGTATTCGCCCATACAATACAGCACAAAGGGAGAATCACGTGATTTTCATTTAATAGCAGAAGTGAAATTTAAAAAATCGCCATAATACGAAATTAGACTTAAAACGAGTTATGAAACGTACTTTTGCATGTATCATAAGTTTCATAAATACCGCAATGACCTTGAATTATACTAAAACTATACAGTACTTGAAAGAATGAAATAAAATTAATAATTTCCCCTTGCTCTTTCTCCCCTTAAATTTATTTTGCGTCTTATGATTACTATAAAACTGTCATATTTAAGTTTAATAATGTATTTTTCTAGGGTTTTTATCTCATCGTGCTACACACTTACTCAACGTGTATCATATTGTTTGCATCTGCGGTTGCAAATCAACATAAAATGAAATAGCCATCACCTTTGCAGTACATCCATGTATTGATACTCTGTTTTACGAATTATCCTTCTCATTAAATATGTTGAAAATGTTGTGCCTTTTCACAATAATCACTCTTTGCTGTAAACTATAGGCACACTCATAGGACAACAGTACGACTACGCAGTGTTGTCAGATCTTTAAAAAATATTTCCGGAGGTTGTGATGAAAAAAATCCGGAGATTTGTCCACAATTTCCGGAGGCACTTTCGAAAATCACATAAAATGTTATTTTAACCTTCTATTACAAAACATGAACCTATAATAAAAAGATTTCTACTTTAATTTTTTTAATTACCAATTTGATTAGTAGTTACCACCTTGTTCTCCTCATAGATGTTTCTCCAGACCAGATATGCTCATTTTTACGTGTTACATATTTTATATTTAGGGAAACTTTAATAGTCAAGTTATAAAATATTAACAAAACTTTAACTATATAATGTTCATCTATCAGTTTTAATGTATGCCAGAGATTGATTTTTCTAAAAAAGTAAATAATTTCCTACATTAAAAAATCCGGAGATTACAACATTATTTCCTATTTTTCCGGGAAGTTAAAAAATTCCGAAGATCTCCGGAAATTTTCGGAGACCTGGCAACACTGCGACTACGACTAAATACAGCTTGTGTAACCAACTGCCTGCTGGCTGACTGCCCACTCTCCCTTCCTTCCATCCGTCAGTGATAACGATGAATCACCTGAGTTCAGCACAGGCTACAAGTGATGCCACTTTAGTGTGTCTCTGTATACTGTACACTGATAGCAGCTGTACACTGCAACCCACAGTCACATACAGTAGAACCTCTATTATCCGTGGTAATGAAGGGGTTGGACTGAACGGTTAATCGAAAAAATCGAATAATCCGTACCATAAAATATTTTCGTACATTTAGTGAATAATGCTTACACTTTTGTAATTGGTTATTAACAACGGATTTTTAAGGGTCAAAGAAACTCCTTGTAATGCATTGATTAAAGTTCTCGTTAACACTTTGTTAAAAACATAAAATTTACTTTGTCATACGTTAAAAGTGTTAAAATTGTTAAAAAAAGGTGTATACCTTCGACAGACGGCCCGTTTCGACGCTATGTGTCATCGTCCTCAGTGTCTCTTGAACCACTGGTGATCTTGACTCTGCGATGTGCATTTGTCGATGGTAGGGGTGGTGGTGTGTTGTTCCTATGGTGGAGGCTGGCTGTTTGTATGTTATGATGTATTATGACGTCAAACTATGTGTGCATATCAAACTGCAGTTGTGTGTTAAGTATATATTGTGGGTAGGCTATTGTATTCTTATATATTTCGTACTGTTCTAGGATGTTTAACTGTGAACTTTTTGGTGTGATGTGTAAAATTTCTATATCTGTTTCTATATTATTGTAGTCATGATTATTGTTGATAATGTGGTCTGCATAATTTGATATGATGTAGGGTTTGGTTATAGCTTTAATATGTTCATTATATCTTGTATGAAAGGATCTTCCTGTCTGTCCTATGTAAAAATGTGGGCAACTATAGCATTTTAATTTGTAAACTTGTAATGGCTGTCAGTGGAAAGATAGGAATAGTGAAGGGCTCGTGTCGTAGATTTACATACTTTATACACTTTATCCTGAATTTTATTAAATTGAACACACTTGAGACTCCAATTTGAACACACTTGAGACTCTGATTTGAACACACTTGAGACTCGAATCTCGTATTCTAAATTGAGTCACAGTTTCTCGTTCTCCAAACCACTTAGTTTTTGTACTTTTTTGATACTTAGCACAACACGATTTTTTTTAAAAGCAAGGAAGTCATTTTACATAGAATTTATACAGCACGACAACTCGAACAGTAGACCATACTGTGCAAGGGTAAATTCTTGAAATAACCCTCTCTAGAAAAAATAACATGGTAATATAATGTACAGTATAGAAAAAAGCGACATAAAGACAGTTGGATAATCGGCCAATCGATTAATAGGGTGATGGATAAACGGGATTTTACTGTATATGTATACTTTGTTCCATAATGTCTGACAGGCGATGTAAACATTGCCGGCAGAGAGAGAGAGAAAAAGAGAGAAGAATAATTGCTATTGAACCAATGGCAGAGGTATCATTCCACGCTTATCTTGAAGTTGAGCGGTCTGAAGCGTTATACTCCCGCCCAACTTCAAGATGCATGGAATGAAACCTCTACCTTTGGTTGAATAGCAGTGATAATTCTCTCCTCCTGTGTCGGCAATGTTTACGTCGCCTGTCAGACATTATGGAACGAAGTATAGATTCATAACTTCTATGAATTTTATAATGAATGTAATTATAATACTTGTTGATTTTTTAATTTCAGAATTGTGGGTATAGGTGCATTGCTAACAACAGCATTTGCCTGTGTATTAATTTTTGTGCAAATTGTATTGGATGGATTCAACAAAAGTGTACCTGCAATACATGAAGTTCATGGCTTCGATAAGTTCTTTCTTGCCTTCGGCACTATTTTGTTTTCATTTGGAGGTGCATCTACATTTCCAACTATACAAAATGACATGATACGGAAAGAAAAGTTTTCTGTCAGTATACTCATTGGATTTTCAGGTAAATTGTGTTTTTACTTCAACACTTGCAAGGAAAACCAATAAGCTCTGAAAAAAATAAACGAAAATATTTATTTAATTTGATATATCTATGCAGCTCATTTATTTTCTAAAACTCAAGCAAATAGGTCGTAATCAAAAGAAAGATATGTTTCTTCTTCAGTCGCACACATGCACACGTACATGAAGTTTCTGTTGATAGTGGATTTTATTTCCTCAATCGAGAAATTCCCGTAGAATTTACAATAATAAAAAATTCAACACTTGGACAATAAATAGGGTGAATGGTCTCACTCAGTTGAATATTGACATTTTAGTTTTTACCTGGCTTTTCCAGCTAAATATTTTTAATGCTGAAAAATTAAGCGAATTTTAATAATTTCTCCTGATTCAGTTTTTGGATTAAAAATAATATTGTGTATGGAATGGTACTGTGTGTATTAAATTTTGCCTAAATTGGTTAATGGCTGTGTTAGTTATTAGAAAGACTCACACACATGTAGGGATACTACCTTGTAAGGTTTACTTCATTTTTCAGAACAATCATACAAGGAGGAAAGGGGGGAAGGATGAGGGAGGGGTTATGGAGGTGGAAGAGAGGAGTGGTGGGTGAGAGGAAGGGGGAGCATATAAGTAGATATGTAATAGAGATCCCAGGAAGCACTTAAAACCCATTCCACCAACATCCCGGGAATGCCAGGGGCTAATAAAATCTCCAAATTCTCCTTTAGAGTCATTGACTTGTAATGTCAATGAATTCGAAGAGCAAAAGCAAAAAATAATTGGTTCCTATTCCACTTTTGCTTATTTTTTCAAATCCAATGAAAGTCTGAATACATATAAATAAATGTTTTAAAAGGATTTCAACCATCCATTTTGCTATCTAGTACGCACTTAATTATTTTTCCTCTTTTTGCAACTTCATAGGTTTTTCGTCGTACAAAACAATATTAAGTGGCAGAAGGTCTAACCTTTTTCCAGAAAATGAAGAAAAATCATTTGTGTTGTATTGCAACCAGTGTTGAGTTTAGTCAGTGTAAGAAATATGTTTTTTCTTCTCTTCGGTATAAAAAAAAATTGAGTTATCTAGTTCTTGCATTCAGATAGGGATTTGATGATGCTGAAAAACTGTTCAATTACGCAGATTTATTGTATCTTATTTGGAAACATATTAAATACCATTTAGAAAACACTATTAATCTCTAACTAAAGGTTTATTTTGTAAATTATGTGAACCCATTCCAAAAGCTTTACGAACGAAGATATTTTAGCATTGAAATATTTAGGATTTCATATTTTGCCAAAATTTTCTTCAGATCATGTTGGTCTCTAATTATAATGTATTGTGATGTTTATTTCTACAGTGATACTAATTCTTTACCTGCCCGTGGCTGCTGCTGGCTATTTTGTATATGGGGAGGCAGTTGATACGAACATAGTATTAACAGTGACAGAAAGCACTTTGATAACAGTAGCCAATGTCCTGCTGGCAGTACATTTGGTTCTGGCATTTCTTATAATTATCAATCCCGTGTGTCAAGAATTGGAAGAGTTCTTTAAAGTTCCACATCGTAAGTATGATATACTAATAATTTTTTAAGCATATACATCTTGATTACACAACTTTTAACACTGTATCATTTCGGAATATGTATGATAAGAACTTTCTTGTGTTAAATTTTAACGTACCTTGTTAACATGTCTCGACCTATTTTCGGTCATCTTCAGAACTGGTCGTTGTTAAAGTTCCACATCTTGTTTCCTGTGTGGGTGCGTTCGTAAAGTAGAGTCAAAGAGTGTATGTGTTTTGAAATTGAGTTGTGTGTTGAGAATATCGTTGGGGTGTGTTTTTGTGTGTCTGTATATTTCATATTGTTCTAGTGTGTTGAGTTTCTGGCTTTTTGGTTGGATGTGCAGTATTTCCATGTCTGTGTTGATCTCTTTGTAGGTGTGGTTGGTATTTGTGATGTGTTCTGCATATGTGGAGGTGTTTTGTAATTTTGTTATGGCTGTGATGTGTTCTTTGTAACGTGTTTGAAATGATCTGCCTGTCTGTCCTATGTAGAAGTTGTTGCAGGTGTTACATTTGAGTTTGTATAAGCCTGTGTGGTTGTATTTGTTTGTTTGTGTCGTTTGTGTGTTGAGATGTTTTTGTAGAGTGTTATTTGTTCTGTATGCGATGTTGTAGTTTAATTTCTTGAATGAGGTTGCAATTTTATGTGTGTTTTTGTTTTCGTATGTTAGTGTGATGTATTTTTTGTGTTCTTGTGTTTGTGTTGAATTCTCCTGTTTTTTTTGTGGTTTTATTTTGTCTTGCATATTATGTTGTCTATTATGTTGGGGTTGTATCCGTTTTCTTGTGCTATGTATTTGATTGTGTTTAGTTCTTTGTTGTAATCCTGTTGATTCATTGGTATGTTGAGTAGTCTGTGTACCATTGTTCGGAATGCAGCTTGTTTGTGTTGTGTGGGGTGGTTGGATGTGTTGTGTGTTGTTGTTGTTGGTTTTCTGTATACTTTGAATGTGTGTTTGTTGTCTACTTTTGTTATTGTGATGTCTAGAAAATTTATGGATTTGTTTAGTATTGTATTGTAGTATAAATTTCATCCTTACACGTTTATTGATTCTCAAGAGACCAATACTTAGAAAGTACACATGACAATAGAACTATCGCAAAGTATTCTCTATTTTCATTTCATTTCATTTATTGTATTTCATAGATCTTACATTAGCACTGAACATTTAAGATGTGCAACAAGTCAAAATTTTGCAAGATTACAATTTTTTGTTGAGATGAAGTGAGGTTAGGCTGAGGACTCTCCATAGACACCCAGCATCTGCCCCATGGTTGGGTAAAACCTCGGAAGAAGCCAACAGATCAGATCAAACAGGGATCCCTAAATTGAAGACCTATCTTTACAAAGGGGCTAACAATAAGTGCCAGTTTTTCCAATTTCATGTTACAGTAGCATGCAAATTAATCCGAACAACGTAATTACTTATGCAAAAACACTCAAACTGGATAAAAAAAAGAATCTAAGACATACCTCAGTAATCTATGTGGCCTCCCTTGTTCCTAATAACAGCTCTGAGACGATTTAGCATGGATTCCACTAATTTCCCCCTTCGGACTTTGGTTTCTTCGGAGGTTTTCCCCAGCCGTGGGACTGAAGCCGGATGGTCTATGGCGAGTCCTTGGCATCAACCCCTTTGATTTGATTACCTGGTTGGGTTTTTCCGAGGTTTCCCCCACCGAAAAGGCAAATGCCGGGTAATATTTTGGCGAATCCTCGGACCTCATCTCATCTCACTACATCTCGCCAAAATGTAAAAAAAAATGTAAAAAAATGTAAAAAAAAAAACGTAAAAAAATGTAAAAAAATTGTACAAAATTGTAAAAATTGTAGAAAATTACTAAATTGTAAAACTATAAAAATTTGTAAAAATTGTAATTGTAATATTGTAAAATGTTGACATGTTCCACATCTTAAAGCTTCATTGCTCATGTAAGATCTATGGAATAAAATAAATGAATGAATGAAATGAATGAATGTATTCTTCATTTCATCATCGCGAAACCATACACCAATGAGGGCAGAAATCATCTTCTCCTTTGTAGAACAATCCATTTTTTGCATTCTTCTTTTGCAAATTGACCATAAGTTCTCAATGGGGTTGATGTCGGGTGAGTTGCCTGGCCAGGGGAGTACCTGAATATTCTTCTTGTTGAAGAATTCTGTAGTTTTTCGAGACGTATAGCATGGTGCCAGGTCTTGTTGGAACACGCCTCTGCCATCTGGAAATGATTTTTGCAGCTGATGTACGATTCTGGGTTCCAATAAGTGAATATATTTGTCAGAATTCATCATTCCCTTGATAGGTATTAATGCTCCAGGCCCTTCATGTGTAAAACAACCCAAAAACATTACTTTAGGGGGGTATTTGGGTGCTTGTTGGAGATGAGCTGCTGTTACTTTTTCGGATCCTTTCAGTACGTAAGAAACACGGTGGTCGTGGACCTCGAAATGAGACTCGTCAAAAAAAAGTACATTCTTGCAGTCATTCACTGTCCAGTGTTGATGTAATTTTGCCCACATTAAGCGTTTTTTGCACATAACAGGTGTTAGCAGTTGCTTCTTAATAGGCTTACGAGCCCTTCGCCCAGCTTCCAAAAGCCTATGCCGCACCGTTGTGACGTGAATATTCGCCCCAGTGGTAGCCATTAACTCGCGGGTTAAGTCGACAGCAGTTAGTCTAGGATTTAATTTACTTTTCCTGACAATTAAACGATCATCTGCAGGTGAAGTCTTTCTTTTCCTGGCCACAGTTTCCTTTTTTCTGGGGTGTGATGGATCCAGTCTCCCTGTATCATTTTATGATCGAATTAACAGTAGCCAAACCAATGTGACATTCTGCTGCAATTTGCCTCTGTGTCATAGAAGAATGCTCTGCTAATGTTATAATTTTAGATCGTTTTCGTGGAGTTGTATCCATTTGTGAAGACGACAGAATGTACACAGGATTGCAGTATTAAGTCTTAAACACAACTGAAATGCTTATAAGTACAAAACGACAGGCAAAATGTCACATATTATAAAAAAAATAATGACAGACCTTCAATAATGGAATTACACGTACTACAGATGCCAATTAAAGCGGTATGAGCAGCTGTGAGGCCATCAATGACAGAAAATGTAAAAATATGTCGTGTTCGGATTAATTTGCACGCTACTGTATTCCACCTAAGGGAGGTAGGCCTACATCTCTTTGAGCATATCATACTAAATGGAATCTGTCCTACTTCAACTGTACGTGACTCATTCATGCGCTGAAAGATGATGTTGGAAGTATCTCAACATGCATTTCGCAGTGTGTATTTTCATTAATAGCTCAGAAACTTGTTTTTTGTGCTTAGACACTTAGGAAAGACAGGTCTTCAATTGCAAATTAATATAGGCTACATATTGCTGTTTCAATCTCCAATAATAAATTGAAAGAATTTCATTGCATTAATATTGAGAACAGTGGCGGCTCCTGCGTATTTCTTAAGAGGAGGAAAGAAGGTAACAGGACGAAATGACACCTTCATGAATGAAACATGCTACAAATTAGCCAACATGCATACATGTAAGACCAGGTAGTGTTGGGGGTTGGTCTTCCCTTCTGTATAGCAATAATCTCTTCTTGTAAACTGAGTTTCCTAAATTTTCCAAAATATATAATGCTTTCATTTCCATTCATTGTTGAATAATTGCACAAATTAACAATTACAAGGAAATTCACCTCGCAGCATTTTTCGAGCACACTACAGCATCACACGTGTTGGAAGAGACTATAGCTACTAACACGTAATCGGAAACGCGGAAATGGGAATGGGAAATAATCTGAGGAAAGCGAGAACACTGCACCCACCGACGTGGTCTGTGTTGCCACATGTACATTTTAAAAGTTCAGTATCACATGCTTTTGAAGAATATCAGTTCTTATAAAGTCATACTACCATTATTGTTCAAAGCTGCCGGTAGCCAATTAATTTTTTAAGTTAAAAAATAATGTAGTTTGGAGTACTACTTTCAATTTCAAATATATTTGTACAAAACTGACAACTTGACTGTTGCCCTGTCTAGTACACAATGAATGGAAGTGAATTTCAGGGGCCAAAAAGATCTGCGATACTAACGTAGAACTACTTCCTCTTTGTTTTATATAAACCCAACTTTAACTTTCAAATATCCTTGAAAGTTTCAAACCATGAATAGTAGCTTATATAAAGTGCAATGAATAATATTTTTGATTTATAATTTAAAAAAAAGTTTATATGGTGTCTTTCATAGCGTTGCGTTAAACTGTTTTTATTGTGCCTCCTTCTAGATGTGTTATAGTCTGGTTGAATGCAAGATCGTTAGATGGCAGTGGTAGCAAGCTTGCTGCACGACCAGTCTGTTTCTATTTCCCATCCATGCGGTGATTCAGAGGAGGATCTCCTCCCTCTCCATTCATTTACTCGCTTTAATACTCTGCTTCTTTCTCTAGCCGCTAGTGCGCTGTTGTCTATGTGTGCTTTCTGCAGTAAAGGAGGAATGGATTGACTTTCCTCCACACAAACAATCTCGCATCTTTCTCACAGTTTTCTAGCAGCACATGAGCGCGCATCATTTAAAACTCGATCAACCGAGGTTTTCTTATAGCTGTGAACTTAAAAATTATCCAATCTTCCTTGAATTTCAAGGCACATATTTTATTTGGTATTTACTTTCAAAAGAAGAAAAACGTGAGGAGAACGTTCCTCCCTTCCCTCCCCCGGGGAACCGCCACTGATTGAGAATATAAGTAGTACCAAAAATTTAATGTTTTTGTGTTTGAATATCATTTCACAGATTTCCATTGGAAGCGGTGCCTGGTGCGGACAGGAATGATTTGTGTAATGATATTTATTGGTGAAAGTATTCCAAGATTTGGAAAGATACTGTCATTGGTTGGTGGATCTACAATCACACTTCTTACATTTGTATTGCCATCTTATTTCTACATGAGACTGTGTGATCAGGAAAGGCAGGAGGATTGGCCTGACAGGTATTATTACTTTATCATAAAAATTATCGGTATTATGAAGTCTAATTAATATCTAACTAGTTCAGTTAGTATTTGGTGACTTGTCAATAAGGAAACGTTATTACACAGTGACGAAAAATTCGATGCCCAAACTGCTAAGGGCAATAGAATAGACTAAAACAATTTTTTTTTTTTTTGTGAAATAACTCATTCTAAGTGTAGTAACCACTTGCACGGGACAAACTGAATTTCTAACTTAGAATAAGGATTGGTGATTAAATCTTCACGGGAATTTTGTCATTTTTAACCTCCTTTTCACTCAATTTTAAGACTTTCAAGGACTAAGCGGAGTTCAAAGAAAAATTAATTATCAACACATTTCTCGGTTTCATGATAAAAAATATAACAAAGACCATTTCGGTACTTCTGCCAGAAAAAAAGCGCTCATTATTATTAATGTTGTTGTTATTGTTATTTGCAGATTTTTTCTCTTATCAGAGATTACCCAGTAGCCTATTCCCAAATGCAGTCTACCCTGTCACTGTTCTTCTTCCAATTCACAGTCTTACATTTTCCTTATCGTGAGACCTTTCCATATAAGTCATGGCCTTCCTTTCTTCTGGCATCCTGAAGATGACCAATACAAAGCCTTTCTTGGCCATATGTTAAGTCCAAAATAATGATTTGTTTCAGATCTTAAAATACTCATCCTGCTTGTCTTTTCTCGTCCTGGATTTCATTTCACTTGCTTTTATACAGTAATTTACGCAACTCTGAAATTTTGTAATGTGTGTTCTCGAAAAGTATGTTTATTTTCTCTCTCTTTTTTTCCCCAGGAACATCCCATTTTACATCCGTGTGTACTTGTGGGAACTTATTATCATAGGTCTTGTTGGTGGCAGTGCTTCAACATACAGTGCTATTTTAGCAATTTTTGGACCACACTCCTTTACAAAACCATGCTATTTGCAATGACTTAAGTTATTATTAGGAAGCAAAATTAATTTAACAATGTATTGCCCTCTTATGTATAGTATAATGAAGTTACATAACAGTATCTAATGCTTTGTAAGGTTTATTATTATTATTATTATTATTATTATTATTATTATTATTATTATTATTATATTAAAAATGTCTTCTTTTATAATAATGGAAAAATTTCTATCATGTTCCTGTAAATGTAGTTCTAAAATTTCAAAAGAATGTCCATTTCAGAATCCTTTATACAAATATAAAATGAAAGATCATGTAAATTGCTTTAATTGGTATATATATGCTTAAGCAACTTCCTGTGCCCAAATTTTTCTTCATTCTTCTTCCTAGTCTCCTTCTGCCAATCCTTTGTATTGCATACAGGTAGGTATTTTTATGACCATCATCCATCCATGTAGTTAATGGCCTTTCCCTCTTCCCTCTGCCTTCAGGGATCCATTTCAACATCTGTCTTGGCAGTCTCTTCTCCTCCATCCTCCGAACATGGCCGTACCAGGTTAAACTGTTTGCTACGAATATAGTCAACTATAGAATTTTGATATTCCATTTTTTTTTATTTCTTAATTTCACACTTTATCCAATTTTGAACATCGACGTTGGACCTCGGACTCATTTCACCATCATTTGTTCAAATGCCATTGTCATCATTAACACAGGTCGGGTTAAGTTGATTGTACATTGTGCTATAGATCATTCATAGAACAAGAGTGGTAAGCACAATAAGCCTCAAGCTGTGATGCAAGCCTTAGAACCCCTCTTTCGTAAAAAGGTTTTGTCAATTTTATGCCTTGGGTACATTTGTATGTTCATAATAAAAATATGAAACTATTATTGAGCTTATTTTATCGTCCTATTGTGTCCTCCCCCACAAAGAAATCGTTCTATCTTTGCCTATGGGTGAGATGTTCTGGAACTGGGCCCCAGCTGAAATTAAGCCCTGCATCATTATGAATTCCATTGAACTTTCTTATGGGGGACTATTACATAGTGAATTGAACTAGAATAAGCCACTCATTAGGTCTAAAATCTTGATAGTATAACTGAAACGTTTAAAAAAAAGTTGAGTTCCGTCGGATTGAGCCCCATTATGTTATTTCCTAACTCCTGCATTACTATGCTATGATCAACACACCACACCCATTCCTAAGATCACGCATACACGCTCCCATCCATTACAGGAATGTTGGCTGGTGCTGGCTGTATTACACAGCGACACTTTCTGTCACGGATCCGGGGACTTTCCTCGGGGTATATGAGTTACTAGAACTCCGTATGTTACCCTGCAGCTGGAATCGCAGGAACTCGTCAGCTGCGCTTGGAACGACTGCATATATAGTAAACGAAATAAAATATTGCTACCAGCAGGTAATAACGAGTACGTTAATAATTAAAAATTTCTTATATGTAATCCACCCATTAAATGTAATATTTACAATTTAAGACATTTTATCACATGAAATGGTTTATTAATTCACGGCGATATTTATGTGTGAGATGGTTTTCTATATTCTGATATTAAAATTAAGAAGCGTCATATTCCATTTTTGCACGTACTTCGACAGGATCTACATTAGTCCATATTCCGTAATATTGGCGACACTGGTCAAAGTTGCTAATGGCAGGAATATTTATAATCTGTTGTGGCCTAAACAATAATCTGATAACGTCGAAATTCCTCACTCCCATGTAATACATTCCATGTAACGATTAATTATGAAATATTATTAAATTTATAAACGCAAGAAGTGATTTTGGAGGTTAACTTCCAGCCTCAAAAATTCCCTTTCGTCCGCTGCTTTGGAATGGTTGCTAGCGTGCTTGATTGCGAAACTAGCGCGCCCGGGATCGAATCTTGGTTACGCCAAGTTGGCTGGTTGAAATTTTTTTCCGGGGTTTTCCTCAACCTGTTAATAGGAAATGCTCGGTAACTTTACGCGCCGAACCTGGATTCATTCGCTATCATCACATTCCTCATCTATCCTGCTTACTACTCTTGATACACTACATTTTAAAATAAAAACAGTTCATACAAATTTATGTGTTATTACGCGTACCGGTATTATTATTATTATTATTATTATTATTATTATTATTATTATTATTATTATTATTATAAGAGATACAGGGTAAATATTAATATTTTGGCATCGTTTAATTTCCTTCATGGTTAATTCTGCACTAACTGCATAACGCTAGCTAGATTTTACTTTCAAAATGTGTGTTCAAGCTTCTGCCCAGTGACATTCCTGATAAATATATTGTATGTTTATTTTGAGGACTAATTAATTATTAATAATGCCATTCATACAAATATCCAGACTTCAGTTACCCAGGAAACTTTTCTTCTTTAAGAAAAATTTCCGGAGAATTCAACCCGGGAATCGAACCTGTGTCCTCCAGATCTGGAAGCCAGCATGTTGGTCCAATTTCCTTTCTTAAAAAATAGTCGAAATTTCCCTGAGAAAGGGAAATTTCTCTCAACTTACCAACATTGGTTTAGCGCCTTCAACCTACGAATGTCAGAGCACTCGGCGTTGTTCCATTCAATTTGTGTATTTGATTTGGCTCTATGTATTCACCTGAAGACTTTCAAGAGGACAAAACTTATTTAAGCGAGACTTTTTGTATATAATGTTCACTTTTTACTTCTGTATCGTATGATCGTTTGTATGATCAGTCGGATCAATCTTGTTTTTGCCTTGTCACGCAACTGTGCGATCAAAATGGCATAGTGTGCTTGAATTGTAAGGAAGAGTGATATGGTTCGATGTGTAATGTCAAATGTACAAAATATTATATTGGGAAGTAATTTGATGTAGTGTAATCAAGACGACATTCGTTGAGGGATGTTGGAAATATTTAAAGACATATTTTAGGATTAATGAGGTAATTATGAAGATAGTTAAATGTTGTTTATTTTGCGGTTGTCAAATAACTTCATTCACATTCATATTGATTTCAGCTTCTGCTTTGACATTAGAATTAGAATATTAGAAGTATTGGCAAAATGCATGAAAACCACTAATTTGTTGTCACTTTAAGGAAAGTGATTATTATATAATGATTTTCACTCTATTTTATGTTCAAAATAGATAGAAACTTTTAAAACGTAGATAGAGATTATATTTATTGCAGTCTAATGAGAGGCTACTATTTTATTCGTGAATGCATCCGCACTAATATTTAAACATGTTACGAGCAGAGAAATTGTTGTAGACAATTAAACATACTTTGAGATCTGAATGTAACGTGATAACCAGACATGCGCGAGCGCGCACATACAGTATAGTAGTATACTGTTGTAGTAGGCCTACTATGTTTAAGCTGGACTAATGGAAACCACAGTCTAGTATATATAGTCACGAAGCTTTAGTTGTTGAGGGTACTAGGAACAATAGATTGTGCCGGTACTATTTCGAATTGTCTGTAATGAGGCGATAGCGATTCTAGTGATTAGCAACTATGTATGGTTGCAAATTCCGTACGTATTGAGCTTCGTGACTGTGTATACTAGACTGTGTGGAAACTATAGTTGTGGGTTGTTGCAATGGTCATTCAATTTAGAATCAATATACTAAGTAAATAATCATTCATTGGAATCGTTTATTGCATCATCATTGAATGTCTTCAAAGTTTAATTACATTTTATGGCCTACAGCTTCTCACAGGACTGTTCGTGTAAAATCTTGATGTTTTTTGTGCTGTATGTGAATGAAATTAAATACTTTCATGATTTCTAGTTTAGGCTTACTATTTCGTTAAGTGTTATGGCGGAACACTCATCTTGTAATTCTTCGCATTCAGAATGTGTGTTATTTGCTACATTTTTATCGTACGAATCCTGTAAATTAATTATGGACTTATCGCTAATTTCAACCTTTAATCCATTCTTTTCCCAGTAAAACTATTCAATTTTTGCATACGATCACTGGCTTTTTTTTTTTTTTTTTTTCAGTTTCTTCAGTAACTTTTTCAGTAACACACTCAAACAACGGTTTTACAGCAAAGCTTTTAAATGAAATGTTATATTTGGCAACGTCATTTTTTGCCTGTCTTCATATCAACTCTGTGCACTGAAGTCTCAGTGATGTGGTGTCAGTCGTACTACAGTGTGACCATTTCTCCGAGTCTATTTCATAAATCCTTAAATTTTCCTTTTTCAATTTCCTAAGTTTATACAACACGGCTTTAGTGGATCAGGGATTGAATTCTATATTATCATTGTGAATTTATGACTGTGTAATTATGGCCTTGAAATAGCAAAAGTGCCAAAAATAAGGAACAGAGATATTTGAGAAAAACTGATACTATAAAGACCTGTGAAGTATTGTCCAGCGTCATGTACTGGTCATGATTTGAACTGCTTAGAGGTACCGGTATCTTGGCAGTTGCCCTGATTGATATGTAGGAATAACCGCCTAACCTGAGATGGTACAGAGCACATACCAGTCGACCTGGTTGGCGAGTTGGTTTAGCGCTGGCCTTCTATGCCCAAGGTTGCGGGTTCGATCCCGGGCCAGGTCGATGGCATTTAAGTGTGCTTAAATGTGACAGGCTCATGTCAGTAGATTTACTGGCATGTAAAAGAGCTCCTGCGGGACAAAATTCCGGCATATCCAGCGACGCTGATATAACCTCTGCAGTTGCGAGCGTCGTTAAATAAAAAACATAATGTTAACGTTAAAAAAGCACATACCAATGTGAAAATCTTAATTTCGAAAAAAATGATATTTGGCATCTGACTCAAAAGCAGCCATTTTAGCTACAACATCCACTTTAACACCAAAAAGTCAACAAATTCTTGAGTGCTGGAAATGTCTATTTCACCTCAACAACCTGAAGAAAAAAATAGTTTTCCAATGGATACCAGCACACTACGGATTGACTGGCAATGATGCTGCTGATTATCTTGCCAAAAAGGGCTGTGGTACTAAGGACTTATTCAGAAACCTGCTACACAATTATCCTATTATGTAACAAAAAGAATGATTACTTCACAATACCACAAAATTATAACAAATCATCATCTCCAAATTTCCAAAAATAAAAGGTGGGATTCTGTCTCAACCCAAAACTTCCCTGGATACTCAAGGAAGAATGCAGTTGCAATTTTTAGACTGTTTACGGCCATGACTGCTTGGCCAAGCATCTCCACAGGATTGGGATATTTCCTTCACCACTCTGCTCCTTATGTGATCTTCAAGAGGAAATGGATCAAAATCATCTTTAACACTGCCCAGCCACTATCAACTTGGCGTCCTTGAGTGAAAAATACTGGAGAGCGAGAGAATTAATGATTTCGTTGTCAGAAATTCAGCATTAGCAAACAACAGCATATTTTAAAGTCTTAATTATCATTTTAAGAGAGATTTGGAAGAGGTGGATGGAGAGAGGTGAACCCGATGCCTAACAGCATCAGAGATTGGAAGAAGAAGAAGAAGAATTATGATCATTTTTAATATAAATCTCGATTACACATTTTTAACATTTTCATCACTTAAGACACTATTGTGTTAATGACTGTTGAACTGTGGTGGTAATTTACCTTCGTTGACTAATTTCGGTTTATATGTAGCCAACTTCAGATTCTTTTTAAGTAAGGATGAAGTAGATGCCTTGTTTATTTTTGTGGAATGATAGAGTTATTCATAACTATGATTATGTTTTGGGGAATATTGAGTAACAGTTGATTAACAACCAGTCTTTAAAGCAGAGATAGGCATCGTGCCCCACTGACCTTCACAGAGCTTATCGCTCTGAGTGACATCATCTTCACAGTCCCCATTCCTCCCTCACATAGCTCCTAGGCGTGGGCAGGTTCTATATCAGTTTCATAAGCAATATCAGTGGTGGCATAATGGCATTATCAAAGCAGTGTGTACGCGTTAGAAAACTATTATTTCATGAGAAATGGGAGGAAGAGTTTTTTTGCTGTTTAGAAGGGGAGAACATACGATGTATGTTATGCTCGAAAATCCTATTAGGCATTAATAAATTGAATATGCAACGACATTACTCCTTATGTTATAAAGAACATGCTGAATTAGAAGGTAAGACAAATTAAATGTTATTTTTCTTACTATTCCGAAGAAAATTTATGATCTTAACATTTGCATAGTATACTAAATACGACATTATACCTTAAACACGCTGCATTAAAAGGTACGAGGAATTAAATGTTGTTTGTACATATTATTTCCAAAAGAAATTTATAAAAAAATTATCAAATGTGCGTAGAAAACGAAATATGATTTTCTGAAATTATTTTAGATCGAGAACATGCAAATCTATTAAGTAATCTTGATAAACGCCAGAATATTCAAGAAAATAAACATAGACAACGTGATGGAATATTATTGGCTAGTTACGTAATTTCTCGCCTGTGATTTAAATCAATTCAATGATGGAGAAATAGTAAAGAGGTTTATGATTAAAGCTGCCGAATTAATTTTCCAAATTGAATAAAAGTTTTCGAGTCTCTCACGTTAACCAAGCGCTTTCCTAATAATTTGCCACTGACCGCCTTAGCGATTACGATAAGGTGACGCAGGTCACAGCAGTTTATATTTCCCATCCTACTCTGCAGTCTCCTCTCCTAGTAAACAAACTATTTCAAATCGAGTGCCTCACGTAACCGAAAATTGTGCCCATGTATGCTTTAAAGACTGTACTACAGTACTCATCTCTTCTTGGTAAGCCTTTGTGGACTTCGATTTAAAAGTTGACAATTGGGGATGAAATCAGTTGAACACGCAACATGTAAAGCTATGAAGCACTGACGTTTTCCTATTGGGATTGTAAGTGGGACGTCATTGTCATCTTTTTGGTTTTCCATAGGTCTGCTTTGCTTTTGGTTTGGTGTACATTCACTCATGTTTCGTCTACGAAGGCCTACTCAGTGGGATGACCCGTAGCTTATAACTGTGTTCTAAAAAATTTAAACTCTTTGAAACGATATCCGGCCTTTCCATTAAGAACTATCTTTCTT
This sequence comes from Periplaneta americana, assembly GCF_040183065.1. Taxonomy (NCBI): domain Eukaryota; kingdom Metazoa; phylum Arthropoda; class Insecta; order Blattodea; family Blattidae; genus Periplaneta; species Periplaneta americana. The sequence goes on along the minus strand of NC_091132.1, from coordinate 23,846,994 downwards.
CCACTTGTAGGCTATTTTTAACGAATCGAAAATTTATTTTCCTGAAAACTTGCTTTAAACTCCATGTACTTCGCTTGCTTGAGTTTTCTTTTGTTCATTAGAGTTATTGAACCGTACAAGCAGTTACACCAGTAGCTGCAACGTTCCTTCAATTACACTCATTAAGTTACTTAAATTCATTTTGAATCTTGCGTACACTACTTTTAACACTTGAATATAATTAATTGATTAACTAGTGGACTTGCTCATGTTAATTATGTAAGATTTGTGCGGCTTACAGCTGTTTCAGTGCTTCACGCATCATCCTCAGAGCCTACTAGATCTCGGCGTCACACACACTATTTGACTCCACTCTCCAACACCTTTCAACAATCACACACACCCACATTACAGGCAGAGAAGTTCGAGATGACGCCGAAATCTAGTAGACTCTGAGGATGGTGCGTGAAGACTGAAACAGCTTTAAGCCGCACAAATCTTACATAATTAACAAGAGTAAGTCCGCTAGTAAATCAATTAATAACTTAAATTGTTTACCACATTGCAGTGCCTCATCACTGAAAAATTGAAGAACTTTAATAATAATTTCCCTAGTATATGACTTTACTGTTTTTCCCATTTATTATGAACCTAAGCACAGTTACCAGATAATTTACAGAATACACACCATTGATATTTCCCTTGTTGCTACTTCGGTTCCAGACAATTGGCCACAGAAAATTGATAATAAGGACAATTCGCCACAGATAGACAATTCGCGACAAATAGACAATTTGCCACAGATAGACAATTTGCCACAGGTAGACAATTTGCCACAGAGAGACAATTTGTCACACTGAGGTACAAAGATAAATCCATGACTTCCAGAAGCTCTATAATGTGCGAATGGATACAGAGATTAATAATTGTAAATTCCACTAGGAAAGTCCAGGATAACAGAGAGGGTTTGGAATTGAACGGGTTACATCAGCTGCTTGTCTATGCAGATGACGTGAATATGTTAGGAGAAAATCCACAAACGATTAGGGAAAACACGGGAATTTTACTGGAAGCAAGTAAAGAGGTAGGTTTGGAAGTAAATCTCGAAAAGACAAAGTATATGATTATGTCTTGTGACGAGAATATTGTACGAAATGGAAATATAGAAGTTGGAAATTTATCTTTTGAAGAGGTAGAGAAGTTCAAATATCTGGGAGCAACAGTAACAAATATAAATGATACTCGGGAGGAAATTAAACACAGAATAAATATGGGAAATGCATGTTATTATTCGGTTGAGAAACTTTTATCATCCAGTCTGCTGTCAAAAAATTTGAAAGTTAGAATTTATAAAACAGTTATATTACCGGTTGTTCTTTATGGTTGTGAAACTTGGACATTCACTTTGAGAGAGGAACATAGGTTAAGGGTGTTTGAGAATAAGGTGCTTAGGAAAATATTTGGGGCTAAGAGGGATGAAGTTACAGGAGAATGGAGAAAGTTACACAACACAGAACTGCACGCATTGTATTCTTCACCTGACATAATTAGGAACATGAAATCCAGACGTTTGAGATGGGCAGGGCATGTAGCACGTATGGGCAAATCCAGAAATGCATATAGAATGTTAGTTGGGAGGCCGGAGGGAAAAAGACCTTTAGGGAGACCGAGACTTAGGTGGGAGGATAATATTAAAATGGATTTGAGGGAGATGGGATATGATGATAGAGAATGGATTAATCTTGCTCAGGATAGGGACCAATGGCGGGCTTATGTGAGGGCGGCAATGAACCTCTGGGTTCCTTAAAAGCCAGTAAGTAAGTAAGTACTAAGTATTGCTATACATATAAATTTGGCTTCAAAAATGTCCTGCTAGGTTGTGGCCTACAGCTCTCAAGTACCGGATGACTGTGCCTTCTGCCTTGTACCTCGAGTATTCTTCAACTATACGTGATATTCGTCTGTCCATGTCGATGTACTTCCGCTTCTTTTTGGTAGGAGAATGACCACCTTCCAATCTCTCTGTGCATCTGTTCACTTCTTCCACTTCCAACTGCAGTTGCTCCAGCACGTGATACAAGGAAGGATGTGCTTTATATATTAATTTGTCAGAGCCTCTTTCTGATTTTGTGAAGCGAATTTCTTCTGCCATAGTTCCGAATTAGTTTACAGCTTCTGGATTTGTCTTGTGTTACCATAGAAATACATTCTAAATTGTTGCGAATTTGAGTGTTGCCTTGAATTTTAATATGTGGGTAATTGTCTTGATACGAATTTCAATTATGTGGCATGTCTTTGATACCAATTTCAATTATGTGGCGAGCTTCCTCTGCTGCCAATTTTCTGTAGCGAGTTATCCCCAACCCGTTGCTATGTCTGTAACAATATCAGTAAGAGAGACAGGGTGTAAAAAGTCTGTTATTTCTAATAATTCAGACAAAGAGAGATGGTTAATTGTGTTGTTTTCATCATCTTGTTGGCAAGCCTAGACAAGGACAGAAGAAAATCTGCCAACATAGCCCTCTGCTAGGGCTTACTGTAGTTGAAAAGGCACTATTTCAATTGTGAACCTGTACTTATTCTGTACCGTGAAATATTTATGCTGAATGTCACTGCAGATGTTTAAGAATTAATAATAATAATAATAATAATGATAATAATAATAATAATAATAATAATAATAATAATAATATGAAAAACAATAGTATTTAAATTCATTAATATGTCACATCAGTGGACGTGTATACGTCACCAAACATCGTAAGATGAAGATTACATTTGTAAAAAGTTTCTTCACACCCATAAGCAGTGCTGACTAGATCAGACGCTATGGACAGTACTCTATAACAGAGTCGCCAGTATGAAAGGATAATTCCAAGCCTTTGGCGTGAGATGAACTCGATAGCTCAGTGGTAGAGCGCCTGACCGGAGAACAGGAAGTCGCAGGTTCAATTCCCGCTTGAGGTTGTGTAATTTTTCTCTCATATCATGGCATGATTGTGACTATAATAGTATTTAAATTCATACACTCTTTCACCTTTCCCAATAACGGGACTGCCTCATTGGACAAAGCATAGCACACAGAGTGAAAACAAAGGAGACCACAAAAGAAAAATATAGGGAACAAACAAAAAAAGGGAAATTAAGAATAGGAAAAATAATATCATACATATAATAGGCCTAAATATAGTAAACAAGGAGATTAGACGTTCAAACCAAAGTACTTTGTTTTTAGGAAACAAAGTACAGGTGGTATTTTAAAATGGCAAGTGATTCTCTGATAGCAGTAAGGGAAACATCACGAATTATGTCGTTCAGCTGGAACTTCTTGCAGAAACTGACAAAGACGAGAGGTATTGTGCTCCTAGCACCAACCATTAGGCAAACTACTTCAGTGGAGGTGAGGTGATATTTCCCCAAATAGAATGGAACTGTGGGCTCATAAATTCTGCATTTTTCTGCGTGGACTTCAGCGGGCTGTTGTTCCTATGCCTCGAACCTGTCGAGTCGATAATGTAGGCGATGTAGAGCCTGGTGGAATGGCAAGCATGTTAATTCGCCGATAATTCTGCTGGTAAACATGCTTAAATGTTAATATTCTTTCTAGGTACCAAAATGTGGTGAATGTGTGCTTAATTCACTAAAGAGATTTCATCGGGATGCTGCTGGAAGGGGAAGAAGTGGTGAAGGAGGACATGGCAGAATGTAAGTGCTACATTCCTTTACTACATAGTGACATTGCATTTTGGGAAAAAAGTATTCTGTGACGATCATCATCATCATCATCGTATAAATAATAAGCCAGTAAAACGGACAATTTTAAAATCTTAATAATTATGGTACTGATCGATTTTGGAAAAAAAAAAAAAAAAATTACTCTATTATGTAAAGTATATATGAGTATTTTGTTATTTAACTGTATCTCATAATAGAGTAGTTTCTGAACACTATGTCCTGAAGATGGCCTCCATTTCTCTTCACACATTCTTCAAGTCTAGATTCTGTGGTTCTCATTATACATAATGCAACATGTCCACAGGAATTTCGGAAACTTCATTACGAATTCTTTCCTCGAGTTCTTCGATGTTTCATGAAGGTGGTTCACTGAAAACACTTACTTACTTACTTACAAATGGCTTTTAAGGAACCCGGAGGTTCATTGCCGCCCTCACATAAGCCCGCCATCAGTCCCTATCTTGTGCAAGATTAATCCAGTCTCTGTCATCATATCCCACCTCCCTCAAATCCATTTTAATATTATCCTCTCATCTACATCTCGGTCTCCCCTAAGGTCTTTTTCCTTCCGGTCTCTCAACTAACACTCTATATGCATTTCTGGATTCACCCATACATGCTACAAGCCCTGCCCATCTCAAACGTCTGGATTTAATGTTCCTAATTATGTCAGGTGAAGAATACAATGCATGCAGTTCTGCGTTGTGTAACTTTCCCCATTCTCCTGTAACTTCATCTCTCTTAGCCCCATGGTTTTTTAAGAACCTTATTCTCAAACACCCTTAATCTATGTTCTTCTCTCAAAGTGAGAGTCCAAGTTTCACAACCATACAGAAAACCGGTAATATAACTGTTTTATAAATTCTAACTTTGAGGTTTTTTGACAGCAGACTGGATGACAAAACCTTCTCAACCGAATAATAACAGGCATTTACCATATTCATTCTGCATTTAATTTGCTCCAAGATATTTGAATTTTTCACCTCTTCGAAGGATAAATCTCCGATTTACATATTTCCATTTCGTATAATATTCTGGTCACGAGACCTAATCATATACTTTGTCTTTGCGGGATTTATTTCCTAACCTATCACTTTACTTGCTTCAAATAAAATTTCCGTGTTTTCCCTAATCGTTTGTGGATTTTCTCCTAACATATTCATGTCATCCGCATAGACAAACTGATGTAACCTGTTCAATTCCAAACCCTCTCTGTTATCCTGAACTTTCCTAATGGCATATTCTAGAGCAAAGTTAAAAAGTAAAGGTGATAGTGCATCTCCTTGCTTTAGCCCGCAGTGAATTGGAAAAGCATCAGACAGAAGCTGACCTATATGAACTCTGCTCTAAGTTTCACTAAGGCACATGCTCTTCAAATATCCCCACAAGAAGATATCGCATGCTGTCAGAACTGAAAATCTCGCGAGCTTTGTAATATTGCCATACTTGGATATTTTGGAGAATTATTTATCTGTCTTGACTTATTCTTGAAATATGTAGTGTTGTAATGTTGCAAAAATAAGTTTCTAGGTTTATATTAAACTACATATAATGATCATTCGTACTTCTTAAAATGCTATCATGTCTGTCTGCACGAAAATTTATCCTTGGTATTAAAGTTTCGAATTGATTGAAAACATTGTTTCGTTTGAAGCCCAAAGGCAAAGTTAATTTACAAATAGCGATGTTCTTGAAATGGGCTGTAATAATTTTTGTTTTTGTATTTTATTGCAAGAAATGTTTCTCAGTAAAGTCGTATAAACAGTAAGTCCTCAAACCTGTGTTCGATTTCCGGCATTCCTCTGATTTGTGTTGGGCAAACCTGTTGCCCAGGTAACTGGTTTTCTCTGGGAACTCCTGTTCTTCTGTGGCATCCCAACAAATCTCCGTCATCCCATCTCATTCTGGCTGTAGCATAGACCAACCTTTTGTGGCACATCGTGGGCAATGACTCTGTTGGTAAATTTGTCTCCTGGCTTCATATGGGTGAATAACAGTCAAGTACCCGCCATTAAGAAGACAAAAAAGAAAACATAGGAGAGCAATAATTTTTATGTATGACTTAAGGCTTTCCTGGCGTTTGATGTAGAATAACTCTTCTTGGGTTCTCAGCCAGGTGAGTTGGAGATTTGCTTCCAAGTTTTCAATGGCTAGCTCTGCCATCTTCTTCATTCCCTGAAGAAGATGGCAGAGCTAGCCATCGAAAGCTGCGAAGCAAATCTCCAACTCACCTGGCTGAGAACCCGAGAAGAGTTATTCCAATAATTTTTATATTTAAATGTGTAACCAAATGAATTTTTTTTAGGCCTAGCAAAAGTTTTTAATTTCGAATTGTTATCCATTTATCATTAAAATAGTAACATAAAATTAAGTATTTAACAATGTCACATTTATTTAATAGCATATTAATTTATTCTTTAATAATTATTACCGGTACGGTATGTTATAGGCGTGAATTGTGATACCCATACAGAAATATGAGAAAGAAGTAGTATCTGTTAATGCACTGCTTGTTTTTTTTTACTGCAGTAATATTGAAATACTTCATTTATTGCTGTTATGCATGGTAATGATGCTGATTTCTTTTCTACAGCTAGTCAAGAACAAACCGGTACTGGAGCCACTGGCAATGACAACATTGGTGGTAAGATAATTTTCATAATTTTTGTAGATGAATATTAATATTTTGTTGCGCCCTGTTGACTCTAAGCTTTCCACGTTTTCACTTGTTACGTGTACTAATATTAGTTTGTGTGCATTAATTCATTAGCTTGCTGGTGTGTATTAATTTATAACTATGTGTTGGGTGAGTGGAAACTGCAGAATGAAATATATCCTATGTAGTGTATTAAATTTTGTCTATTTAAGTAAAATCGTATTTCATAATTTAATGATTCAATTGATTCTAGTTCACGTTAACACTTTGTTTAAAAACTTAAAATTATTTAGTCGACTTGTTAAAAGTGTTAAAATTTATTAAAAAAAGGTTATGTACCTTAGACAGACGGCCCGTTTCGACGCTGGTGCTGCGTCATCTTCAGTGTCCTATGAACTACTGTTGTTCCTGTTGACCTGTTTTTAATGATTCAAATAGCTAAAGAAGTGTCATTTGGTATTTATGTAGGTCAGTAATTGAAGCGTCAGCTGGAACAACGTTATAAGTTACATTTGGTAAAATTTATAGTAGCTGCAAAAATGTGTACACGTACGTTGTTCTTAGGGTAGCAAACGTTTGAGTGGACAAATTTCACGTACTACATTGATGGACAGTTGCAAGCCAAAGAGTATAGCAAGATAACATGACATACAACATTATTACATGGAAACACACCGAATGAAAATTTTATAACTTACAACGTTGTTCCAGCCAACGCTTCAATTATTGTTACTGGCTGTGCCACGAGATATTGAAGGGAACTGAAAATAAAATTTGGGGGAGGGGAAAGGGAAAGAAAAAATTTGAAATTAATGGTTTTTATCTTTACCGTTAATGATTATGTTACTTCCCATGTATAATAGAATTCTTAATTATGATACGGTTTTAATTCAGTTGATTATATATTGAATGGCGATATAAATAATCAATCCACGAGGTTTGTAGTGAACGACCTGCCCTTGGGCAGAAAACTATGAATGAATGAATGAATGAATGAATGGTGTACGAATGGAAATGATTTTTGGATTCATAGCTGAACTACAAACGGAGCATCAATATTTTTCATTTGTATTTATTTACATACTGGACGAGGAATATTATTAAGGTTCTTGTAAAGTTTTTCATTTGCATTTGTTTGAGCAGCGTTTAACTTAATTTCGAGGGAAAAATTGTTCCGGGGCCGGGTATCGAACCCGGGACCTTTGATTAAACGTACCAACGCTCTCCCACTGAGCTACCCAGGAACTCTACCCGACACCGATCCAATTTTTCCCTCTATATCCACAGACCTCAGAGTGGGCTGACAACAGTCAAGCAACCAACATTTGAGTGCACACTAACTCTGTGTGACTTTAAATTGTGGTTTTCTGTTACGTACAGTGACGTGTATTATGCAAATTAAGCTTTCAGGAATAACTCCCTGTAAAGTTAATTTGAATAATTTCGAGGGAAAAATTGTTCCGGGGCCGGGTATCGAACCCGGGACCTTTGGTTAAACGTACCAACGCTCTCCCACTGAGCTACCCAGGAACTCTACCCGACACCGATCCAGCGTTGGGAGAGCACTCAAATGTTGGTTGCTTGACTGTTGTCAGCCCACTTTGAGGTCTGTGGATATAGAGGGATCGGTGTCGGGTAGAGTTCCCGGGTAGCTCAGTGGGAGAGCATTGGTACGTTTAACCAAAGGTCCCGGGTTCGATACCCGGTCCCGGAACAATTTTTCCCTCGAAATTATTCAAATTACTTTACAGGGAGTTATTCCTGAAAGCTTAATTTGCAGCGTTTAACTTGGATTCCATTATTGAACATTTCTATAATCACAGTGAGTCCAGAAGGAATTTCATTGGAATTTTACCTGATGTCTGAGACTGCACTCATGTAGGAAGCAGTATTTTTTAAAATACGTGTGTGGGCAGTTATTTTTTTCATATGAGTTTACTTTGGATCATGAAAAAAGATCCTTGCCCTGTGTATAGTTTCTGGTAGGAAAGAGTAGGTACCTGTAATGCATGTAATGAAGTAAGCTTACACGGCATTTAAAAACCAAATATATTAGCGACTTAGTAAAAAAAAAATTGTGTTATTCACTTCTCTTAGAGTGCTAGAAGAAAATAATTGTGTTGGAAGAACGCTTACACTGTCTTTGAGACTTCTTTTAAAATCTGTTTTGGCTCAGACTGATGGAAGAATATCCATTTGTAGTGGAGAAACGCAGCAGATCTATTTCTGCTCTTTTCAAAATTGTAATTATATTATCAAATTTTTTTCTGCATTGACTACATTGAAGAATAATCACAACCAAAAGGTGTATTTTGTGTAACAATTAACAATTTGATAGTTAAAGAATTTATAATGAAATTCTTACAGGATCCAGTTGAGGAGAAGAGAGAGAATTATTTCAATGAAAGACGGGAAGCAAGTCGTACACTTAGGAATAAAAAGAGAGGTTACTTGAAGGAAAAACTGAATGAGGTAGAAACAAATAGTAAGAATAAAAACATTCGAGATTTATATAAGGATATAAAGAAATTTAAGAACCAATATCAGCCAAGGGTAAACGTGATCAAGGATGAGAATGGTGACTTGCTTGCAGACTCTCCATCAATCCTATACAGATGGAAAAACTATTTTGTGCAACTACTAAATGTACATAGGCCAAATAGAAATGATCGGGACGAAATTGAAATACAAACTGCTGAGCCATTTATACCCGAATCCACACTTTCAGAAGTCGAAATTGCGAGAGAAAATCTGAAAAAGTACAAGTCTCCAGGTATCGATCAAATTCCGGCAGAATTAATACAAGAGGGTGGAAGGGCATTATATAGCGAAATTTATAAACTTGTACTTGCTATTTGGGAAAAGGAAATTGTACCAGAACAATGGAAGGAGTCCATAATTGTACCTATTTTCAAAACCAACTGTGGTAACTTTCGAGGAATATCACTTTTGTTGACGTCGTACAAAATTTTGTCCAATATTCTTTCGAGAAGATTAACTCCGTACGTAGATGAAATTATTGGGGATCATCATTGTGGTTTTCGGTGTAATAGATCGAATATTGATCAGATTTTTTGTTTTCAACAGATAATGGAGAAAAAATGGGAGTATAAGGGTACAGTACATCAGTTATTCATAGATTTCAAAAAGGCATATGACTCGGTTAAGAGGGAAGTATTATATGATATTCTTATTGAATTTGGTATTCCTAAGAACCTAGTTCGATTAATTAAAATGTGTCTCAGTGAAACATACAGCAGAGTCCGTATAGGTCAGTTTCTATCTGATCCTTTTCCAATTCACTGCGGGCTAAAGCAGGGAGATGCACTATCACCTTTACTTTTTAACTTCGTTCTAGAATATGCGATTAGGAAAGTTCAGGATAACAGGCAGGGTTTGGAATTGAACGGGTTACATCAGCTTCTTGTCTATGCAGATGACGTGAATATGTTAGGAGAAAATACACAAACGGTTAGGGAAAACACGGAAATTTTACTTGAAGCAAGTAAAGCGATCGGTTTGGAAGTAAATCCCGAAAAGACAAAGTATATGATTATGTCTCGTGACCAGAATATTGTACGAAATGGAAATATAAAAATTGGAGATTTATCCTTCGAAGAGGTGGAAAAATTCAAATATCTTGGAGCAACAGTAACAAATATAAATGACACTCGGGAGGAAATTAAACGCAGAATAAATATGGGAAATGCGTGTTATTATTCGGTTGAGAAGCTCTTATCATCCAGTCTGCTGTCCAAAAATCTGAAAGTTAGAATTTATAAAAGCTATATTACCGGTTGTTCTGTATGGTTGTGAAACTTGGACTCTCACTCTGAGAGAGGAACATAGGTTAAGGGTGTTTGAGAATAAGGTGCTTAGGAAAATATTTGGGGCTAAGCGGGATGAAGTTACAGGAGAATGGAGAAAGTTACACAACACAGAACTGCACGCATTGTATTCTTCACCTGACATAATTAGGAACTTAAAATCCAGACGTTTGAGATGGGCAGGGCATGTAGCACGTATGGGCGAATCCAGAAATGCATATAGAGTGTTAGTTGGGAGACCGGAGGGAAAAAGACCTTTAGGGAGGCCGAGACGTAGATGGGAGGATAATATTAAAATGGATTTGAGGGAGGTGGGGTATGATGATAGAGACTGGATTAATCTTGCACAGGATAGGGACCGATGGCGGGCTTATGTGAGGGCGGCAATGAACCTTCGGGTTCCTTAAAAGCCATTTGTAAGTAAGTAAGTAAAGAATTTATAATGCATATATTTCTATGTTAAAAGTAGAGATTGAAGTACATTATACTCCTACTTAGGCAAAGTAATTTATATTCAAAGTCCGAAACCATAAAAAATGTTGATCACAAATTTCACTTGTTTTTTTACTGATTTTTACATTTTAACTTTTGCAGAATAAATTATTAAATGCTAAGGATACTAGTTTGATTGTCAATAGCATTTTTTTTTTTTTTTTGCGTAGGCTAACTACAGTACTGCATTATGTTTGCTTAAAATCCTTACGTGTATGGTCACTATAAATAAAATTTCCTTTATTAACTGAAAAACTTTCTGTGATGGGTAATCTTGATAAACTCGCATGTTACATAAATTTATGTTTTAAAAATAAAAAAAAAATGAAGTTTGAAAGGAAAATAGGAAAGAAAATATAAATAGATTAAAATAGAAATCAATCATGAGTGCCAGAAGTTCCTAATATTTTTGAGAGGTATGCTGTGAACATGAAAGTTTGGGAATCATCACTTTATCTATTTCATACACGGCTTCGGACATGTACGTTTTTAAATATCTGACTTATTGAAACAATAATTTTATCCATTGACTAATATCAGTAAATGCTGAAAAGAAAGGAAGAATTTGCACGTAAATAAATAAGTTACCTGCAAGAAATAATGTTTATGAGATTCTGTTAACTCATTTATGAAAATGGAAACTTCACACAGTGAAGCATGACGTCGTTATTAAATCATGTAATGGGATAAGAAGGCTTACTTATACACGAGCAAAGGCTTCTTCTATTGAGTTACTTTCCTTAAAAGGCCTTGTGAGAACTGACTGCTATGAGTATTTGATTAAAGTTAGCATCTGAAGTTACACGTTCTTCATAATTAATGTTTCAGTGTGCACAGAAACTTACCATATAAGAAATCATTTACGTCACTTTGATTGTAAGTGATCATAAAGACGAATTATTGCATATTAAGTAGATAATTTAATAATTCTTGAAATTACTTGATGTAGTAATTAACGTTAATTTATTACTCAGTGGCAGCTTGCAGACTGAATTATGAAGGTGCTTGGTATGACAAATAAAAACAAATGAAAACGAGATTGGAAATGACAAATCATGCATTGAGAACACTTGAATTTAAGCAAGCGAAAATAAAGTAAATATACTGAATTATTTCAACAGGAAGAGTGGTGCACTGAACTCTCCTCAGTAGGTGCCACCATCTGAATTCGAGTGATTTGTAATATTGTCATACTGCTACATATTTTTCTCGAAATTAACGCGATTTCTTCGAACATTATCAGAGCATTGATAATCATTTCCAAGACATTTAATGTTACCTTTCTTTTAGTGTAACTTCAAAAGTAGCGGAATAGAATGTCATTTATTTTTAAAACAATGTGTTAAGAGTGAGTGAACCACAAGCAAGATGTAATTTATTTTAACTTTTAAATGGTGGTGTTTGTAATTAGAAAAATATTATTGGATATATGATTGCAATATATTACTGGTACATCCAAATATTTTGTGTTAATATATGCAGAATTATTAATTACGTATATCTTCTTCAACTGTTAAAGTAGAAATGAAGTCAAAGATTTTATTCTTGAGATTTTAAGGACTGTCCTACAAGCACAATTTAGGATACGAATATTCATTGTTTGAGTGCAAGTTAAATAGTTTAGTTTGCCTTTTAAATAATAATTCAAGAGAGGACTATGAACACTAATATCATTCTCAGAATGATAAATCAACTCTATTATTGCGAAACTCGTAGAACATAATATGACAAAGTGTGTCACTTCATGACACTTGTTCTGTATAGGAGGAAACAAGTTTGGTTAGCCGCTGTTCTAGGAAAAATATTTTGGCTCTCCTCAGCTCAAGGTTAAAGACTTGCACTTCAAATTACTTATTCATTAATAAACCAAGTAAGAATATTATCACCACCAAAAAATATTTCATACTTCTTGTGTAGCTCTGGGTTCACTAGCCTACCTGCTCATACCGGTGCTAAAACATGATGATCATGATGAGGACGACAACGTTAATAACAGATGTAGCCTGGAAATAGATTGCAATTAGTACAACACCATTGAAAAAGTGACAGGTTCAAGTAACAGCCTACCTTGTGCTGTTTCATTGTGTCAAATTTCAGAAATAAAATTTCACGACTTATACGCTACATTACCTTCTAATATGTGCTAGAATTGTCGACCATCCTCTCTAATCTTTTGAAAAGGTTTCTAAACACACGCTGGATATTGTCTCTGTCAATTGAGTTGAACCCTAGGCACATGGTCCATTTCATTCAATTTATGAACGGTTTTATTGCATAAGGCTTTAATTTTAACAATTTCGTTGCTTCCAAGCTGATGTCTTGGATACAGTTGTCTGTTGTGCTAACTTTCTTAACAGTTTCATAGGAGACTGTTTCAGCCTATTGCCTTTGTAATTGAGTTTTTCTTTAGTTAGAACGCGATTTATGCAGCTTATTTTTTTAATTCAAAAGTGAATTCCTCTCTAAATTCTGGATTGTTGAGTCAGACGTCTTTTGAACGCCGATATTGTCGTATAAATATGTTGTTATTTTCTAATGCCAGGCGTTTGACAATAAAGTCATTTGACCTCTTGCACTCCAATATTTTTCAAAGATATTATCATGGTCAGCCACTGAAGCATAGATTTTGAGGTGTTCCGAATCCATTTCTTGGTTTGATTTGCATAATGGGCAGTTAGGGGACTGATATATTCCAATTCTATGCAGGTGTTTGCCAAACAATCATGGCCTGTTGCCAATCTAAATGCAGCTACAGACGATTTTCGTGGTAAATCGGGAATTAACTGTGGATTATGATGCAGAGAGTTCCATTTTTCCCCTTGAGATTGTGTTATCAAATTTTGTTTGTTGAAGTCTAAGTATGTAGATTTAATAAATCTTTTCACAGACTAATATGTTGTTGTTGTTTTCTAATGCCAGGCGTTTGACAATAAAGTCATTTGGCCTCTTGCACTCCAATATTTTTCAAAGATATTATCATGACCAGCCACTGAAGCACAGATTTTGAGGTGTTCCGAATCCATTTCTTGGTTTGAGTTGCACAATGGACAGTTAGGGGACTGATATATTCCAATTCTATGCAGGTGTTTGGCCAAACAATCATGGCCTGTTGCCAATCTAAATGCAAATCTATACGATTTCTTTGTAATATACGTACCATAAACTAAGATTCGCTGTTTTAATGTGTACAGCATTGCTGTTACATTGATCTGAATGGAAGTCAACTTTGTTCTAATGCTTTAACCTTAATGTTCCTTCAGTCTTTGTTACCTGTCCATACTACGCAACACAAAACCTTCTAAGGCTCGGTCGAGGGGAAATGTACATACTATTTCCTTGGCAATCACGTTCAATTTGTAACCAGCAGCATTTACCTGAGCGAAACCTGTTTCCTGGAAAATGTTTTGCATATAATCGTTATCATAAGAATTTAAATTCATTTAAGTGAAGTTTCCATCTTAGTTTACTCCTTTCAACGAAATGTTTACTTTTAACAATGCGAAAAAAATATTTGATTTTGTTTTTTTTTTTTTATGGATTTGGGCTGCCAGCCCTCCTGCTTAAACCATTACTAAAGCCATTGACATAACTCACATGGTAGGTGCGTGTACCTGCTAATCTGGAGTTGTGCTCGGGTGTGAGTTCGATTCCTGCTTGGGTTGATTACTTGGTTGGGGTTTTCCGAGGTTTCCTCAACTGTAGGGCGAATGTCAGTTAATCATATGGCGAATCCTCTGCATCATCTTACCGAATACCATCTCGCTATCAGCAATTACGTGGACTCCAAATAACCTAGTAGTTGATACAACATCATTAAATAACTGACTAGAAAACCATTACTGAACCTGATGAATTGATGGTTAAAATGAAATATGGTGGTAATGGTGATGATGACGACGATGACAATGATGAAATCAGAATTAGTATTACGAGAATTAAGGAATACAATAAGAAATGTGAATAATATAGCAAATAATCGTACAAACAATTATAGGTTTCACCACCGAAGTCTTCTCTCTAGTCATAACAAATTAAACACGTAAAGAATAATTAGTAACTATTGTACATCTTACCAACCAACCAACCATCCATCTATCCATAAGTAGTAACCAGGGAAAGGATTTATATGTAAATACATATTTACTTATAAAGCTAATATAATTTATATTTTGCATTATCTTTATGTTTCACAATGTGTAGGGTTGAAAAATCCTACTTTTATTTTCCATATTTTTCCATATTTTAGAGTTTAGTACATATTTTCGTTAATTTCCATATATTTTCCATATTTCATATAAAACAGTCCATATTATATTAGGTTTAACAATAAAACAAAACAAAATTCCATTAACTTTTAAAAATACATTTCAACAATAGAGATTTAAACACATGTTCAGTAATCCCTTTAACATCAGCGTTATTTGAAAATTAGCAGTCCTATCAACAATGGGAAAGTAAGTTACAAAACTGTATTAATTTAATTTAAAATTTTTAACAGACTTCAGTTGTGCAGCTCAACAGTTAAATGCCAGTCAGAGTACACATAGGTTCAGTTTTGTAAATCATACTATAAAGACGGTAAATATGCCAAAAGTACGTCATTCAGTCAATTTAAAATCAAAACTAACAAGTTACATTTCAGAATTTAAAGAAGATGGTTTATCAACTGACAATAAAATATTATTTTGTAATTTGTGTCAGTGTGCAGTATCATCTACACAAAAGTTCCTGGTGCAACAACACATTACAACTAGTAAACATCAGGCCAACAAACAACTAAATTCCAAGCAGAGACAATTGTTTTTAACACAACCAACAACATCGAATGTAAGATCTGAGTTTAACATCGACCTGTGCCGTTCTCTCATCTCTGCTGATATTCCTCTCTACAAACTAAAGAATAAGGTCTTCAGGGAATTCCTTGAAAAATATACTCAACATACAATCCCGGATGAGTCAACACTTAGGAAGACGTATGCTCCATCCATCTACGATGAGACAATACAGAAGATAAGAGATGAAATTAAAGATAGTTCAATTTGGGTTTCCATTGATGAGACTCCCGACAAAGAAGGTAGACTTGTTGGTAATGTAGTTATCGGTTTGTTAAGTGAACAATATTCTGAACGAATTCTTTTACATTGTGATGTTCTAGAAAAGTGCAATAACAAAACTATAGTTAAACTGTTCAACGAAGCTATGGGTATCCTGTGGCCAAAGGGTATTATGTACGATAATGTGTTATTCTTTATTAGCGATGCTGCCCCTTATATGGTCAAAGCTGGACAAGCATTATCTGTTGTATATCCTAAATTGACTCATTTTACTTGTGTGGCGCATGCATTTCATCGTGTGGCAGAAGTGGTCAGAGACAATTTCCCTAAAGTAGATTTGTTGATTTCATCAGTGAAAAAAGTATTTCTCAAAGCTCCCAGTAGAGTTAACGTGTTGAAAGAAATGTACCCTGAAATTCCATTGCCACCAAAGCCAATTTTAACTAGATGGGGTACATGGCTAGAAGCAGTTGAATATTATGCCGAACATATAGACTCTATTAACAATGTTCTCCTTGCATTGGACTCTGAAGATGCAGTCTCAATTGATACTGCGAAAACAGTTACCTGTGACATAAGTGTGAAGAATGACTTAGCTCACATTCAGCATACATTTTCATGCATCATAAAAACGCTCAAAAGTCTCCAAAATAGGCACCTTTCACTATCTGAAAGTTTTGAAATTATAAATAGTACTGTGGAACAACTGAATCGTGGTAGAGGTAAAGTTGCAGATGCAGTAAGAGCTAAGGTGGACACTGTACTTTCAAAAAACCCTGGATATGAAGAACTACAAAAGGTTGTTGCTGTGATGAGTGGTGAATCAACAGTGAAGATTAACTTGGACTTATCCCCAGCAGACATTGTGAAATTGAATTATGTACCAGTTACTTCTTGTGACGTCGAACGCTCTTTTAGTCAGTATAAATCTATCCTCAGAGACAATAGAAGAAGATTCACTTTTCAGCACTTGAAAGAAATGTTTGTAACCTATTGTTATGGTAACAGACAATAAAAATTGTGTTTTGTTGAAACTACATTGGAAGATAAGGTACGTCCATTATATTTTTTGTTTAGTTTGATTAAAATGTACCAATATTTAACGTACATAGTCATTTTTTTATAATTTTAAGTCCATATTTAATTCCATATTTTGGTAAAAATCCATATTTAATTCCATATTTTGGTAAAAATAACTACATATATATTTACATATTTCATATATTTTTAGTCCATATAAATCCGTTCCCTGGTAGTAACATTAGACGATTAGACATTTAGACTATCACGTAAAACATTTCTATCTCAGAGCAAAAGCCTATAGAAGTGTACACTTACGAATTATTAATTATGATTTTATGATTGTTACATGTTTAATAATAATAATAATAATAATAATAATAATAATAATAATAATAATAATAATAATAATAATAATAGGGCTAGGATTTTGATAACCTATAAATCATGAAAAAATGTCCTAAAAACAATGCATTTATGAACTAAAAATCTTTAAAAAATGCCCTTAAAAATACCCTAAAAATTGATCTTACATAATTGGCTTACTAGGAAAAACTTGCTGATTACATTTATTGGTTGAAAGCCTTACAAAATTGATATATATATATATATATATATATATATATATATATATATATCATATATCATAACCTAAGATAAATAAATTATATCACTGACACCACAAATCAATATTTTATTATATTATATTAAACTACTTAAGTAAACAACTGTGTTAAAAATGCAACAACAGGTTTTGTACTACTTAATATTTAGACTAGTAATTAAATTAAATTTTACATATTTTTTTCTAAGTAGTACACTTTAATTATTTTACCTGATGTAGTTTCCATGTATGATCCTTCACCTCTGCTTTGACATGTGGACGTGAGGTCAGCAGTCAGCTGGTCGGTCTTGACCCTTCATGAGCTGTAGCGCCATGGATTTACTTTACTTATAGTTTTCATGTTGTCTACCACAAGGCCACTCTTGTTCAGAATTAGCAGGTATAGAGTTTACATTGAAGGGGTGGTTGGAGTGATCCATTACATGGGGTGTACTACGTTAAAATGGCAATATTTGTGTAGAAAAACGATTAAAATATTATACTACAAAATAATGGGTATTAATGGACAAAATATGTAAAGAAAAATCAAAGGAAATAAACATTATTTTACATTAATAATAGGGATTTATAGCCAAAATTAAATGAAAATGCCTAAAAACTGACCGAATAAAACAAATGATGCTCTTATGGGTTGAAACAGGCAAAAAATGCAAAAAAATGCCCTAACAAATATGTCTTAAAACACTCAGTTTATCACATAACATATGAATACTAAAGTAGCTATGTTTCTGGCTTACTAGAAAAAAGATGCAATTTCATCAAAATCCTAGCCCTAATAATAATAATAATAATAATAATAATAATAATAATAATAATAATAATAATAATAATAATAATAATAATAAAAGACCTTTGGGGAGGCCGAGATGTAGATGGGAAGATAATATTAAAATGGATTTGAGGGCGATGGGATATGTTGATAGGGACTGGATTAATCTTGTCCAGAATAGGAACCGATGGCGGGCTTATGTGAGGGCAGGAATGAACCTCAAGCCATAAGGAAGGAAGGAATAATTAATAATGATAATAATAATAATAATAATAATAAGAACAACAACAATAACAATAATAACCTTTCAAGATTAGTAGTAGCAACTGATAATGAATCTCTTTGTTACTTTTTACTCTTGAAGACACAATGGAATGCTGTTTTTTTACCATGCTTGTTGATCTCACTTGGATCTTAATTATCACTCACTATTGAATGTAATTTGGTAAATGAACGATTAATATTCACGTATACGTGGAGAAGTGACTGTGAGATTAATGTTTCAGCGGGGTTGGAATAGCTGATTAGATTAGAATGACAAACTTAAATAGCAAACGAGTTCGAGTGCGTTTATCTAAGTGAGCTGTACTGAAGTAAAATATAGGCTGTGTGTTATCAGTATAAACAGATAGAGCACCAGGTGTAGTGATGTTTCGCTTACTCATTTGCACCTCACACGCTATATTGTCATTTTCGTGTGAACTTGGATTGTGACAGGTGAATTGTGGTTTGCATTGTCTATATTATTATTATTATTATTATTATTATTATTATTATTATTATTATTATTATTATTATTATTGTTTTAATACTACTACTGCTGTTACTGTATTACTGTTACCACCACCACCACCACCACCACCACCACCACTGAAACGGTCATATTGATGGTTCGTTACATTGTAGTCTTTTATTGAACATAGTACAATATTCATACTGTACTTCGTATGATAGCAGTTTATTTTATTTGTATTTTCTTTAATAATAATCGTAATCAAAAATAAAATATCATCCTTGGCCCTTAATTTTTTTCTCTGAATAAGTGCAACATTGAAGAAACATTGTGGAAAGTACATTGAATTAAACACTCAGAGAGATGATTATGTGAGTAGATATTTTACTTTCGTGTTGTTGGAACACGAAAAAAGTAGACTTTTACATTAAAAAAAAAGTATTTATCTATTAAAATAAAATTACTGTAAGTGTTGCTCCCTCCCCCTTATAGTAAGATGTAGCTTCGCTCATATCATAAAGTTCTCTGTGAATGAGTTTTCATAAATTAGAAGTTTGTTTTTGGTTTTGTGGGTCTTTAGTGTGAAAATATTATAAATAGATTAATGCTTTATTACTGATACACTGTTTATACTACTACTGTCACGTTGCTACTATTGTTGCCACGGTTAACAGAATGTTAGTCCATTATAGATAGATAGGTAGGTAGGTAGGTAGGTGGGTAGGTAGGTAGGTAGATTTATTCGTTCCGTAATATTCTTACATTTGCTTTATAGCATAGAATAAAGAACATGTCCAATTCTTACGTTTAACAATAAAATGCAATACATATAAAATGCAAATATGAAATATGTAATACCTTAATAACAATAATATTTTATACAGTGTAATATGTTTACCATTTAATATTATTATAATATTTACACAGTACTGTGAAATGTCAAGAATTCATCTACAGAATAGAATGTGTGAGATATTAAGTAATTTTTTAGTTTTACCTTAAATAATGCAGGGTTTTGGCTATGATTCTTAATGTCTTCAGGAAGACTATTGAAAATTTTTATAGCCATGTAACGTACTCCCTTTTGAAAGCATGATAAATTTGATGATGGCGTATGAAAATCATTCCTTCTGTGGGTATTGATACTATGTATGGCTGAGTTAGTTGGAAAATTTTCTTTATTACGTAAGAGGAAATTTATTGTAGAGTATATGTATTGATTTGTTAAGGTTAGAGTCTCTAATTTTTTTAAAAATAATCTACATGATTCTCTAGCCTTTGCTCCAACTATTATTCTAATGGCTCTTTTTTGTAATAAGAATATATTTTTACGTTTTCGTCCATTCGTAATTTGGTCCTAATTTTACATTTGTCCAATTATATGTTTGTCCTGCATCAAATTTAGTCCACAAATCTTTTGTCCATGTCATTTTAGTATTATGAGAAATTTCGTTGTATATATTTTTTGTCCTTACCTGATTTAGTCCAAATTTATTTACTTGAAATTTTCGTAGCTGTGTTTGTTACAAAAAAAAAAGTATCATTGAAATAAAACATTAGAAATTGTTAGTTCCTTCTTTAATTTCCATCTTCGGGGTTCTGCGGGTAGCTGTGTAATTTCATTACAGGTTGCATTACAGATTGACCGATTCTCACATCACCAATATATGCCTATCCTGGTGTTGATAATAGTAACCGTCTTGTATGAGCAGTGGTTTGTTTCTTTTTGAAGTAATTACTTTGGGATCCATACCTGATAATATTAAGTAAAAGTAATGTATCCATTTCCTTAGCAACACCTGTCCATTTTTGAGTTCTCCATTATTTGGTATTTTATTGTTAGCATCTGTTTAAAATGTACTTCTAGTATCTGAATATCCAAAATCAATCACGATTGAACAATATGTATATTGGACTAAATTTTTGTGGACTAAAAAATTTCTGGACGAAATTTACTCTTGGACGAAAATGCTAGGGACTTATTCCACTGAACTTAAATGTGTTGGTCATAGAAATTTGGACGAAATGTTGTATTGGACGAAAATGTTTGGACAAACATTCCTGAAAGCGTTGCTTTAACGTTTCACAAAAAATGATAATGCAAAATTGTATCTTAGTCATATTTCAGGTCTTAACAACAGTATTGTGTGTACAAAGTGTACAGCATTCTAGACACGTTACTGTTGAGATTTTGTTATGAATTTAGACCTAAACATTTCATTTGATGATTTTATTGCTTCAGATATTCAAATATAATCCTGTTATTAAGAATATAGAAATAAAGTTCCTAATAAATTGTGTCTGAAATTTAATGAATTAATGAGAATAATACTATAATGCAAGCAAAGCTGAAGGGTGTTTCTCTGTTCGTTAATGATAGGTATTATTGATACATTTATAAATAAAAATTGACAAGGGATTTAAGAAAATCCCAATAATTGCGTGAAACATCTATTCTTGAATCTATACTAATAATAAATTTGTAGCCGAAATTTTTCTGGTAATTTTCGATTTTCCAAAAATAATTGGTCCTAACATATATAATTAACCACCCTGAAACCGAAAATCGCTTTTTTGAAATTTTTGTTTGTATGTCTGTCTGGATGTTGTTACCTTTTCACGCAATAATGGCTGAACCGATTTATATGAAAATTGGAATATAAATTAAGTTCGTTGTAACTTAGATTTTAGGCTATATGGCATTCAAAATACTTTATTTAAAAGGGGAGTTATAAGGAGGCCTGAATTAAATAAATCGAAATATCTCGCTTATTATTGATTTTTGTAAAAAATGTTACATAACAAAAATTTCTTTAAAAATGATTTCCGATAAGTTTTAGTCTATGCAAAATTTTGATAGGACTGATATTTAAGGATATACAAGACTTTTAAAATAACAATACAATACATTTTCACCGCCGCCTCAGATTGTAGCGTTGTTGTTCCTGCAGTAATTCCTATGTGCAAAATATAAAATTTTTGAGTAGGAAGAAAAAGCACATTTATTCATTCCATGACAATGGTACATAGGAGATCGTGAATTCTTACATTTTCGAAAGAAAGAAATATAATTACATATCACTGTTTATGCTGTATAACTATTTAAATTATTTGAAGGGTTCAGAACCATAGTGGGCCAAGCGCTATTTACTGAAGACGTAGAAAACAATGATTAAAATTAAGTTATTACCATAATTCAGTGGAAACCTATAGTAAGGAATATAAAGTTTACACATTAAAACTAAAAGATATGTCAGTCTTCATTAAACTATGGTTGCATGTAATAACAAATAAGAAACATGTTAAAGGAATTGTCATTGCACCAAATGAGTGCTCTCTGGATCAAAATGATCGCATTTTAATTATTTAAATACAATTTCAATTAAGTAACATATTAAACGATTTATCCTTCTAACAAACACGAATGTTCCCTGGATCAAACGTCCTATTTTAATTATGTAATTACTTTATATTTATTTCTAACAGGTGCAGCGGAGCGCACGGGTACGGCTAGTTAAAGTCATAAAATACAATATACAGGAAGTAAACGATATAAATTGTCTAAATGGTAATGAATTGAATTGAATTTAACGGAGGGAGGCACTATGGTCCAGCACTGCGACCTGTTAAGATCTATTGCTCTGACCCTCTGGTGACGCATTCCCAAACTCCACCGGCTGATCACACTAAGGTTCTCTGTGTGCCCAGGTTTCGAGCAGGCAACCCCACTTGTCCCTAGGCCAGCACCCCATTGATCTCTGGAATATTTAGTGGGAACTACTCCAGTGTGTGTGTGGTCAGCTAAGGATACAGAAATTGCAACGAACTGAAATTAATGCAATGCTTTATATGTTGGAACTTGTACCTGCTTAAGAAAAATATCCGTAATAATTGTGTTAACCTGTAGTTTGCATGATAACCTTCCAGAAGCTTCTGAGGGTGGGTCTGCAGTACCTGGAATAACCCCTGAGACTGACTTGGTGACCCATGAACTCAATACCAGTGCCCTGTTGGATGCTGCTGACCGCAATTCAACGGGACAAGTTGCGGAAGTGAGCAGGGTAACAGGCTCTGATGTTGATACCACAGCATCCACCTCAGCTGCATCAGGTGATCCATCTCAACTATTGCTCTGCGAGGCCTTTGTTATTTTAAAATCATTTTAAATATGTTATAAATTAAGATTAAATCATTTTAAATTTCATATAAGCTAAATGTTGCTTTAATTTCATTATAATAGATTGTTTAATTCATTTGAAATGACATGTAACTTGAAATGTTGCGTTCATTTCATTGTTGTTTTTCATTTGCTGTTATATTTTTGAATGCTGGTCACATCAAAATTTTAATGATTTTTATCTCTAGGCCTATGTTTTGTAATACAGTGTGTCCCACTTGCTACTGAACCCAGAATTTATTTTAGTAATTCCAATACTAATGAAGATATTGCAATGAAATTTAAAGACGACTTACCTCATTCTGCGAGAAATGTGGTAACATCATAACAGATGCTGGAAGTGCCCGCCATTTGCATCCAGGCAAGATTGAATTCGCCGGACCATATTATCGGATGTCTTCGCTAGGATGTCCGGATTTATTGCCTGGATTTCTGTGATGATGTTTTCTTTCAAAGCGTCTATGGTTCGTGGTTTGTTCTTATAAACTGTCCCTTTCAGATGCCCCCACAAAAAAAAAAAAAAATCAGGTGATATCAGGTTGGGCGAGTGTGGCGGACAAAGCTCTTTCGAAATGACGTGGTTGCCGAAAAAGGACTGAATTTCGGTCATGCTGGAGATTGATGTGTGGCATATCGCACTGTCTTGTTGGAAATATCCCATGTTGAGTTGATTTACAAACGTATTGAATATTTCAAGGTATTCATTTGTTGCGATGGTTATATTGAAGAAGATGGGACCAATTATTCGCTGCTGAGATATTGCACACCAAACGCCCATCTTTTCTGAATGAAGTGGCTCTTCGTGTATCATATGGGAGTTTTCACTTGCCCAAATACGGGAATTTTGATTATTTATGTATCTCGACAGGTGAAACCACTCCTTGTCCGTGAACCAAGTGTAGTCCAGAATGGTCGGATTATTTTGAAGTAATGTTTGGAACATTTTACATTTCACCATTTCTTCCAGTGCATTCTTCAGTAGGCAGTTTCTTCTCAGCCTTTTTCTCTTCCTGATCAGTTTCAGCATATTCTTTCTTCATCCACTCTTTCCAACACAGCTTCTGAAAGACCTGAAAACTATGAATGAATGAATGAATGAATGAATTAACTATTATTATATTCAGTGAACATTTCTAGCATGGACATTTTTGCTAATGAGTAATACGATCGTGGACTGTATGCCATGAACATTTCTGGCATGGATTACTTTTGGTGGACATTGTGTTTTATGCTTCCTCGTACTCATGCCAACTGTATGGGAGACAAATTATCACATCATACCAGCGCCATTTTTGATTAATGCTATTGTAATGGTGATAATGAATACTGAACTGGAAAGTGAGGATGAAATGTTGGGAAGAAAACGAGAGACTCCTTAGAAAAACTCGAGAGCCATGACTTTGTCCACCACAAATACGATTCTGATATTACCAGGATTTGAATCTGGGTCCAAAGTCATCGCAAACTAGTGCTGTACGAACTGATCTATCTAGGCGGCTTATGGTCTGATTTCATAGTACTACTTGCTATTTGGCAAGAAAGGAATATACTTAGAACCTCATTATAATTATCGTAATTTTCCTTTAGGCATTAAAGCCTGTTCTGTCTTCTGATTATGTTCGTTTAACTCTACCTTTCCCTGGGACGTTTGACATTTATTTTGCCTTTAGGTCGCTATTTTTGTATCAGTGTTGGTATTCTTTCACTATTCATTCGAGATAAGTGTTGTTTCCACTTTGTTCATATTAATCTATTTTATCATTTAGATTATATACAGTCAATTTTTAGTGGATATTGTTATTTCTTATCAAATTTCTTGTACGTCCTTTTACTTTACAAAGAAATCTCATCTCCACTGCTCGTAATTTATTTCTCTTTGTATCTTTAATTATCCACGATTGACTTCCATATGTTAGAACTGGAACTGCCCAATTTTATAAAACTTTATTTTTGTGTGTTTTTTCCTTTGTTTTGCTCTGTAGTGTTCTATTTATTCGTAGTAATTGACATTTATTTTATTTTCGATTTCTTAACTGTTTCCAAAGTTCTTCTTCTTCTTCTTATATCCTGTTGTTCCTAGGTGGAACAGGGCAGCAGTAAAGTTCCTCCAGCATACTCTGTCGCCAGCCATCTGTTTCACCTCTTTCCAGCTTTTCCCACAGCTCTCTACTTCCTCCTCTATTGATCGTTTCCATGTTCTTCTAGGCCGTCCTCTCTTCCTTACTCCTTGTGGATTCCAATCAATTGCAGTCTTCTCAATAGCTTCATCTGGCTTTCTCAGCGTGTGGCCTATCCAATTCCATTTTCTTTGTTTTATTTGGTAACATATTTGTGATTGGTTAGTTCTTCTCCACAGTTCTTCATTTGCTATTATTTCCGGCCATCTTATATTTAGAATACGTCTCAGACATCTGTTGACGAGCATCTGTATCTTTTTATTTATTACGTCCGTAATTTTCCAAGTTTCACAACCATAGAGGAGGACTGTTTTTATATTTGTGTTAAACAGTCTGAGCTTTGACTTCAATGAGATGTTGTTATTCCGCCATATGGGATATAGCTGTACAAATGCTCCATTTGCTAGCCGAATACGTCTTTTCACATCTTCTTCCGCTCCACCTGTTTTTGTAACCACACTTCCCAGGTATAGAAAAGTATCCACTTCTTCTATTTCTATATCATTTACTGTCAATTTATTTTTATTATTACAATTTACCCTCATCTGTTTTGTCTTAGAGGAGTGTTTCCAAAGTTACATGATAGCTAATTGATCAAAATGTGATATTTCTTTGGAGTTGATTATAAATATTATATATTAACAGGACTATATTGCTTATTCAAAGATACAGGATTTATGAGCTGGTACTGAATAAATCAGACACGCATAGTAGCCTTTGGACTGCATTGTTTCTGGAATATAGTAGATGAACTTGCATTAAAGGAAAAAAAAGTTTAATCTAGTAGGGGAAAGTCACGTAGTATCGGACATCGGGTAGTATCGGACAGTGCGTTTCTTTCATCTACCACCATATTGTAGTAGATCGTGTGGTAGATGAAAGAAACTCACTGTCCGATATTACCCGATGTCCGATACTACCCGACTCTCCCCTAGCTGTTTGCTTTGTCTGAGTTGACGCCTGCAGGTACATGCCACGTCTCGTCTTCTAGTGAACACTTTGTATGTTGGGAGTTGGGCACACTGCTAGAGCGTTGTCTTTCTGTGCTGGAGATCTGCATTAAATCCCACCAAGACTGTTATTCATGTGGGCAAAATGGCATGGAGACTGATTTTCTTGATGTTCTTTCGTTTCCCGTATTTTTTCCAACCCTTCTCAAAGCTAAGAGAACTCCTTTAAGTGCTTTCTCTGACCTACTTATTATATCTGTGCATAATTATACTGTTACCAGGGTTGATTTATTTTTTATGTTGAATGACCTCTGCAATTGAAAGTGTCCTTAAATAAAATACTACTACTGCTACTGCTGCAACTATTACTGCTACTACTAATCATCTGTTTTTAACAGAATTTTAGATTGTGATTATTTGAGGTAGAGATTTTAGCGGCATAACTTAATGAGAAAGAACTAACTTCTGATGATGAACAAAACAAAATTTGGGCCGTCTGACTATTTTCCAAGTCCAGTAACATACTGTGCATGCTCAGTGTTTACTGAGTAGTATGTTATAACTGAAACTTGGAAAATTCAGGTGGCCCAAATTTTGTTTCTAGGTCTGTACAGTCACAAAAAAAAAAAAAAAAAAGGCCCAACTCTTGAAGCTACTTATAGAATACGATTTACACCACAACAATTTAAAAACGGTTTCAACCCAGTATGATTTGAATAGTGTTACAGGAAGGTATTTCACAACTAATGCAGAAAGCACGAAATTAATCTGAAAATGAGATCAAATTAATGCATAAGTATCATTATGAAACAAACGTGATACAATATGATAACCCTGATTATGACAATTAATTGCAAGCAGTCTGATAACTCTATGCTAGCATTCTTGCTTGCAGACTACAAAGCTCAGGGTACAGGTACTGTTGAGAATAGAGTTTTCTTTAATTAATTATGTAGGTTAATTTCGTTTACCATTATTCTGTTTTACTGCACAATTCATATGTACTATCAAGATTAGATCAATTTTCATAGCATGTTTTCAAATGCCTTTTTTGTTACGACAACAATCGAACTAAAATGAATTTCAGTAACTTTCAAGTACCACGCTTTGGAGCACTGAGCATATGAAGTGGAACTTAGAAAATTCAAGTGGGCCATTTTTTTTTTCTGGAGCTGTACTTCATTCTCCTTGCTTACACCCCATAGTGTTTATTTCAATATCGTGTGTTTTCTACATCTCAAATTCATATTAATATTTCGATTACCTGTTGTGTATTAGAAATTTTCTGAATTTCATGATGTGTTCTTTTTCTTAATAACCTTTCGAAAAAACTTGTTATGAGACAAACTTTATTTATGAAAATTTGTTACATTTTACCATTACTGCAACAGGGACATAGAAGAACGACTTTTCAAGTTTCCTTATTTTTAAAACTTTTAACCTAAAGGACTGTGCTGAAATTTTGTTTGGGTCCTGTGCATTTGAAGCAGTTATTAATGACATTAATCTTTGACCAATACATTACTTCCGAATTGAACAGTAAAAGACCAACGTAGTTGCAAGTTAACGTAATTTCTGTCCCTCCCATTGCATCTGTCAGTCTACTTCAAGCCAAGCAAGAACATAGTTCGAACATCCAAACCACATCGATGAGTCATTCATCCAAGTTGCATTTTTTTCCATTCTTCTTTTTAAAAAATGGTCTTTGTCAATTTTGTCAGATAATTGTACATACATTATAAGATTTCACTTTTTAACTTTTTATATGTCACTTCAATTTTCATATTTTTTAATTTAATTAATCATACAATTATTGTAGTTTCTCATAATCATTTTTCAATACTTATTACATGTGTACACAGAAGATATAACATAAATTGTTTAGTCAGAAATTAATTATATTTTACATTATTTTAGTTTTTTCAGTAAACAAAAGATATTTAAAGTATCCTAGTTTCAAGATAATTTCATTTCAAAATTCTTTTCACAATTTTTTAAAATTTAATATTTGATAAATAACTATTAAAGTTATTAATTGCAATTGTTTTCGTTGCAGTCTATGTAATTTGTTATCACTGAAGATGGAGAAGCGTTCTCTGAAACATGTCTAAGAAGCTCAACAAACTTATGAAGTGCTTGTACAACTGTATATCTCCTTTAATATATTTTATCGATTTTATGTGTATTTTATCATTAACAGTGAGTGTTAAAAGGCCAGATAATATTTGACCTTCTTTGTATCATCATTAAGTTATTGTTCTTTTATTAATATGCCTTCAAATTTGTTGCAGGGAGTGACAGTGCAAAAACTGGAAGTGCAACAGGCACTGTGTTACCTTGGGGTGCACATAAGGAACGCTCTCCATATCCAGCTTGTGTACATATCGACATGGATATCAGACCTGGAGAATTTGTTATGCGCACTCTTTTTGCTGACTTCACAGTACAGGCAGAGAAAAAAATGGAAGCTGTGATGGCAGAACCATTGGTATGGAGCTTGAATAATGTTTGCTTAGTATCCACTATATCAGCCGTGGCGAAAATGCGACTCACGAGCACAATGTGGCTCGCAGTGCTTTTCTCTCGCTTCCTACCTACAACCCCCACCCTCTTACTCAATGGAGTCAAACTCCGTTCTATTTGTATTTGTCTCGGACCTGCAAGTGGCGTATCGTCGCATTATCTCTCTCGAAACCATGTACCTCTATAAAAAACGAAAGTTTCAAGTAGGATGGGAGGATGCATTCTTTTGCTTACAATATGATGAAAATATTAAATGTATGATTTGTTCACAAATATTACTAGGAAAACGGTTGTATAACATAAAACGGCATTATAAGTTACTACATGCTACTGATGAAACATTAAAAGGTTGTGTTGTTGTTATTATTATTATTATTATTATTATTATTATTATTATTATCATTATCATCTCTGTACTTCGATTCTTTTACAGCAGATGTACGAATAATGCATTTAGATTTTCAATTTAAACTCACAGATTTACAATGTGACGTTAAATGAAAGCTAGATGTAAGGACTTGACAGATATTGAACTTTTCAAATCTTTGGAAAAAAATAAATATTTGAAGCTTCGTTCTTTCGCTTGCTCTGTTGAAGCCATGTTCGCTGTAACTTACGTTTGTGAAAAATTATTTTCAACAATGAAAATAGTAAAAATCAAATTTAGATCACGACTGACAGACAAATACCTTCGTGATCAACTATGATTGGCAGTAAGTGACATAATTCCTGATTTTGAAACTTTGTCGCAGAGACATTCTGAAGACAGTTAACTTTAGGTTGTGATAATGTGTCCTATGTTTTCTTGTTCATTTCTTTCTTCGTTACACGTCCTAAACAACTTCCCCTTCGGTTGTCCGCCTCCCTCCATAGGTGTTATGCACGTTGCAGCTTACACAGTGGCTCGGCTCACCATGGCCTTTTCGCCACGGCTGCACTATATTATTGTAATATAACATCTTGTACGTAATACCTGTCCACCATTGGCACCAGCATTTTTAGTGTGGGATGTTGTTAGGATTTAAAGAAGTTGGTCAGCCATCTTTTCTTGTGCCCCACAGTATTGAAAATTTTATGGGAGTGACTTATTGCTGATCAAAGAAAATATTTTTAATTTTAATATTTGGTGTAGCAATTGTACTAACTATATATTTTATTCTAGAAAATTTATATTATTGTCTTCTAATTTGTAAGTACTGAACAGGGTAAAGAAAGCAACATCAGCATACCATCAAATAAGTAATACAATAGTTTGGGAAAAAGAAATAACCACTAAGACAAAAATACAGATTACTAGTGGCTTGTGCAGCAAATGCTGCAAACTAAGTTCATTAGACGTTCAAATAAACATTTTTCAGATTTATTTTCATTGAAGAATACCAGACATTCAGAAAGTCATTTGCTTCCATAACAATGAAAGATACTCTCTCTTGAGTCAATACTGAAGAGAACCACGCATATAAATATCTACACCACACCGCCATTAAATATATGAAAAAGATCCAACCCCACTTGATTAATAATTATAAAAATATTTGATTTTTAATAATATTATCTTACGTAAGTTTTATAGCTTTCAGTAACATATACTATATATACTATATAGCCGCCACTCAGTAAAATATAGAAATCAAAATCTAATTTAAGTTATTCTCTACATCTACTTATATAACCCCAAAATGTTTCACTTTCATATCATCAATATAGCATTAATATGTATAATTAATGAAAAATAGTCACATCATGGCATTAACTACAATAATATTTCATTCCTAATGGTAATAATGTCATCAAACCACCTCACGTTTTGTAGTTTTTAATATCCGATACACAGCTGTACCCAGAAAATTACACACCACAGAATAGAACCTGTAAATTATTTTTAGTAAGTTAAGTTTTTAATAACCAATTTAATTTGAGCTCTAAATATGTCAGCATTCTTGCAGATCATGGCCTTCGTGTAATATTGTTTACTGTAGTATGTGTTTTGTTTTATTCTGAAATGCCACATGGCCAACTTGATGCTCGCTTCGCTTCTCCTTTACAAAAAAGCGAAGGGAATATGAAGTCGGCTGTGAATTCAATTAGCTAGTTCTCAAAACTGACGACAGATTGATTTTGGAAAATAGGAAAATTATGTTTAAAAATTGACATTACACTAAAAACTACTATTTTTCCGAAAAATTTTGAGTTCCAAGCTTCAAAATGAGGGGTCATTTATTCAAATCCGTCCAGCCGTTTTCCCGTAATTTCCATTACCAGTTCAAATTATATATATATAGATAATTCAATAATTGAACCTATAATACAATATAGTACCGAAAGCTTACCACTCTTAGATAAACATCGAAGTAAATTAACAGCAGTGGAAATGAAATATCTTAGAAGAACTGTAGGAAAGACCAGAAGAGATAGGATAAGGAATGACAGGATAAGAGAAGAAGTTAAACTGAGAAAAGCATTAACAGAGGTGATTAATGAAAGGCAGTTGAAATGGTTTGGGCATGTATATCGTATGGGAGAAGAAAGGAAGGTTAAACAGGTGATGGAAATGAGAGTGGAAGGAAGAAAGAGAAGAGGAAGACCAAGGATTAAATGGGAGGATACAATAGAAATAATAGGCCAACAGAAAGGAAAAACAATGGTAGAGATGAAGAGAATGTGTAGAGACCGGGAAAAATGGATGAAATGGACGGAGAGAGGTGAACCCGACGTTTAGCAGCAGAAGGGACTGAAGAAGAAGAAGAAGAAGTCTTCTAATTTCTCTGTCACTTGTTCAGATCATTGTGTGTGTGTCTAATGCCTACGCACTTCACTTGCGTGATTCGGGTTTTGCATACTTCGGATAGATGGCAGGACTGTGACCCATTTTTAAATTGCACACCACTTTGGCTGACCATGTTATGCATGATCTGCATTGATCTTTAAATTAATTTATTTTATCTTATTTGAAAGTAATATTTTATTAATATTCAGTGATTATTTTAATTAATTTTGTTGTTAGTCATGTTTAGGGTATTTTTTAAAATTTCGTATTTACTTGTAATATATATATATTTTTTTTGCTTAAGCATTTCATTACAACTCAGTGAGCTACTGGACTAATATCCTACATTGTAAGACGTGTACGATTTAGTTGCATCACCTTGTAGGTAAGTAGTATTTATGGAACTCATATACTACAAACGAGCATTCTATGTCACTTTTCTTTTGCAGGAGAGACCGCTATCCAAAGTTCTACAGAGAGGGGAAGATCCACAATTTGACCAGCTTTTAAGTGCGTTCGGGTCAGTGGCTGAACATTGTCTACCTTCAATTCTTCGTGCTCTATTTGCATGGTATGAAAGGCAAATGGTGGATGGAAGTACCACTGAACAGAAGAAGGTGGACTTGAAAGGGAAAAGGTAGTGTAATTTAACTAACATATTATTTCGAAGTTAAAATTCCTTGCTAAGTTATTTTTATGGAGTAAATAAAGTTACTGTTGTGCAATAAGTACTCTGAAATCTGTTGTAAAAGATATTTGGAAATTTTGTATGGGTATTGAATAGGAATATGATCTGCTCAACATTATGTTCCGTGAAGGTTTACATATGGAAAGAGATATGTTAACCGATGGATGGCAAACCTGAATTACTTCAGACATTGAAGACATAAAGCTACCAAAAAATAAAATGAATAAAGAAAAGGCTGAAAGATATATTTGGATTAGTGATATGCTGAATATTCGAAATAACAAACATGTTGTAACGAAGTTTATGCAGACCCAGTTGATGAAAGGTGTGTAAATTTTTAAGTTCTATTTGTTACATGATGTTGCGATACTTTGTAAAATAAATCTAAAAATTGACTTTCTATTCAAATTTCATCTCTACTCAAAATTCTAGAATTTTAATACTATTACATTCAGATTCTAAAGCTGCAATTCAGGGAATATGTTCAAATGCTACAAAGAAGTCAACAAAAATAAGAGAATGCTACAAAATGCTAACACAACTCCAAAAAGTTAATAAGATTGTCCATCTCCAATGGATTCGAGCACACTGTGGAGTCATGGGGAATGAAACCGCAGACACACTTGCAAAGAAAGGCACAACAATAAAATAAAAGTCTAAATTTAATTTCTCATATTCCTCAATAAAACGCTTGATCACTACAAAATTTTCTCATTCATACCTATAAGAAATAGAATCAAATGCTAAAGACAAAAAATGGATTACACTACTTTCCAACCCAGATATAATCCCCCAGAGACCAAGGAAAACAGCAGTTGCAGCCTTCAGACTATTGACAAATCATGACTGTCTAGCAAGTCATCTCTACAGAATAGGTATCTCAGCTTCACCCATATGTGTCCTGTGTAACGATCCAGCAGAAATGAATGAAGACCACTTGAAGACCTGTGAAGCATTAAGATCAGAAGAAACTACAGTTCAAAAGTATTGGAAAGCACGACCGCTAATGGCTTCATTGCCAAATGCAAGGCACTAGACAACAACAACAACATTCAGACCTAATTTTAATGACACATATTTCTTGAACACTATGAAATAATTAAATGGTATCATTTACAAGTTTATAAGTAATTTCAGCAATTGGATTTCTGTACAGTTGTGGCTCTGAATGTGTGGCTTAATTTTGAAAATTCGGAAGTTGAATTTAACTTAGCCTATGCATAAAACTATATTTTCACCAGACTTAAATTGAGTTTTAAAATTTTTGTTTGTAGTATTTTCTACAGAAAAAAATCAAAGGAGATGCAAATAAATTAATAAGTGGCAGCAACTTGTTACGATAATTAGAATGACATAAGATCTCAGTTTATAAGAAGACTAAATGCATGAGAAATGAGTCGAGTAAGACATGTTGATAATTACGCTCGGTTAAGAGGTGATGACATCAAACAATAACTGAATCAAAGTGATAATATGGTATATGCTGAAAGATACTGATTTCTTACTTCTTAATACGTGTGTTCAGCTATAAGCTGATTACGCTATGTCCACTGTAGATCAAATATGCAGCTTTCCAGAGCTGTGGATTGGTGAGAATTTCGTGTAGTGAGTGGTACATGATGAAAAATGAACCATTAAAAATTTAAAACAAGGTGCTGCACTGTGTAGTCCATTTCATAGCAGAAAACTAGCTAAGTCCAGACAAATCTGTATTCTAAATTATCTTGTTTTCAACTCCAAAGAGAAATAACATTTCAATGGATACCTAGTCATTGTGGTATACCTGGAAACGAGAAAGTCGATAATATTGCAAAACAGGCAACATATTTGCAACCATCACCTCTTCAAGTGATATCTCTATCCAGTGCTTTTACTTCAGTAAAGTCTCATTTTATAAACCTATGGATGAACAATTGGCTTTCTTCTAACAAAGTAAAAATTTTACAGTCTGTACAAAAGAAACCAAATGACCTGGAAATGTTCAAAAACTTGTCCAGACATGTTCAAACATTTTTAAAAGAGCCAGAACAGGTTACATTGTCACTCAATTGTACTACACCGATTTCACTTTTCTGATAATCCTACTTGTCTGTGGTGTAATAATCATGATGAAGATCTGGAACACATTCTTCTATACTGTCCATCCATAAACCACAAAAGAAGTAAATTAAAATAATCAGTACCAGTTGCAGAAGACACAGCCCTGCAGTATATATTGACTACACCCCACCTCTGGCTACTAGCAACAGGCATCTATAATGAACACCGATCAAAATACCCCTCATTTCTCGTGAAAAACAACAACTGAATAGACTACACTGGACTATAGTGGACTTTATGTTGTCAGCAAACAGCTGGATACATTAAGAAGATTGATTATTATATTATTTTAACATTTCGATTCTGAAGCAACTTTTAAGCTATAGACCTAGAGGAAAAAGACATTTGGGATGAGCAAGGAAACGATTGAGTGGGACTGTAACAGGCCACATGGGCAAGGAAGAAGAATTTGATGATGATTTTAACATCTTACTTTTCTTAGTTCATTTCTTGCGTTACTATTTCTTGTTATTACAACATTTGTACAAAATTTGAACCCAACTTCTTGGCCTTAATTAGTAACAAAGGATGATAATTTTGTCACCTAGTATTATCATCATCATCACCATCTTAACTTGCACTTGGTTTCTTTTGTACAGACTGTAAAATTTTTCCTTTGTCAGAAGAGAGCCAATTGTTGATCCATAGGTTTGTAAAATGAGACTTTACTGAAGCAAAAGCACTGGATAGAGATATCACTTGAAGAGGTCTTGGTTGCAAATATGTTGCCTGTTTTGCAATATCATCGACTTTCTCGTTTCCATCTGCATTGGACAGACACCATACTATATTGATTACACCCCAACTCTGGCTACTAGCAACAGGCATCTATAATGAACACCAATCAAACTACCCCTCATTTCTCGTGAAAAACAACAACTGAATAGACTACACTGGACTACAGTGGACTTTATGTTGTCAGCAAACAGCTGGATACATTAAGAAGATTGATCTTACGTGCACTATTAAATCTGACGGTTTGTTACTATCTCCTGTCAACATATTGTCTCTTCCAAAAGATCTACTCTTTGGATGGTAATTCAGGAACTGTCGATGTAGATAGATGTGCTCAGTGAATATGGAGTACATGTAGTAATTGTGTTGTTTTATATGAACACATTTGAAATTGGCATTTGCTTCCTGTAAGTTTTACTTGTATACAAAAGTGATGGTAGATTATGTTTTGTCGATAGCACGGAAACTGTTGAACGTAGTGAGGCTGATACTCTTCAAGAGAGGCGAGACCTGGCAGTGGAGTTTATTTTCTGTCTTGTGTTGATAGAAGTTTTACGTCAACTACCATTTCATCCAGGGCAGGATGACCTTGTCAGTTACATAGAAAACCTGGCATTCAAACATTTTAAATACAGAGAAGGGTGAGTGATTTGAATTGAACACACAACAATGAAACATGTTTACTTCTTGTTATAAAAGAATGTTATTATGTAAATAATTTTATGTCCCGCGCCGTGGCGTCGCGGTCTAAGGCATCCCGCCTAGGACTCGCGTTACGGAATGCGCGCTGGTTCGAGTCCTCGTGGGGGAAGAAATTTTCTCATGAAATTTCGGCCAGTGTATGGGACCGGTGCCCACCCAGCATCGTGATGCACTTGGGGAGTTACGATAGGTAGCGAAATCCGGTTGCGAATACCAGCTATAACGGCTGGGGGGATCATCGTGCTAACCACACGATACCTCCATTCTGGTTGGATGATCGTCCACCTATGCTTCGGCATGTGGGCGTGAGGCCAGCAGCCGGCTGGTCGGTTGGTCGGTCTAGGCCCTTCACGGGCTGTAGCGCCACGGATTATTATTTAAATAATTTTATGTTAATGTTTGGGTATACTTTGGAATGAGGTTGTAATTTTGCTGTGTGTTCTTATATTGTGAAGTCTATTATTTACAATGAACGTTTGTTGGCTTCTATAAAATTGTCCGCTGTAAATTATCTGAATATAATGTAGAATCACCATGTTTCTTTTTCAAGAGGGTTGCTTTAGCTTCGAAATATGATTTCTAAGCTTACAGTCAATTTTCTTATTTTGTCCTGGTTAAAAGACAGCATTTAAATGTTTGTATTTATCACTCTTTTGTTACTCATCAATATTGAAAACTGTAACATAAATTAGACATTGTAGTAAAATTCTCAGAGTTTTGCAAATATGTTAACAAAAGATTACCGCTAGTAGCAATTAAGATTATTTGAAACGAATAATGCTTTGCTGTTGAGTTTAATTTTCCTGCGTTATATTACAATTTAAGTTTTGAAATCTAAGTTAATATTATTTATCCATGACCATAACGAAAAGCATACCTTTACTAAATACATTTGCGTTTGTAAAGTAGGCTTTTATTCAACATTACTGTATTCCACTAGGGAGATAAAGACTTTACCTCACAGTTTGAACTTTATCTCACAGTTCATTAGTATTTTTCTAGTACCCGGGCACACATGTATACTTTTCCATTGAACTATTACTCAAGAAGTTAATCTATGAGTTACTAGATGTCACTACCACTACTTCTTTATTTCCATTTCTTAAATATACATACACTCAATCTACTTCTCTTTTCTCTATCTACTACATCGTAATTTGTGCATTGCATCCATATCTAATATGTATTTTTTTTTTTTTAATTTGTAATAATTTATCTTTTGGGAGGTGAGGAGACTTGAACCTGCGAAGTTGGGTTTATAGGTTTATAGGATTTTATAACTTTATAACAAAACACGCGTTAGTCAACTGAGCTAAACAGACACGATGATTAACTACTTTTTAATATTCCTCTTAAGTTTACAGAAGTAAAATGTGAAATTATTTTAATCACATTAGTGCCGTGAATGCTTCTAAATAATCCCTGAAACTTCAAAAAGATGAAAATACACGTTTAAAAAGAAAAAATATATATTAAAATTATATAATTAATTATAATTTGTTATTTATCCAACGCCTTAGATACCATTCTTCACTAATCATGGCCTCCTACATCATGACCTACCTAGTACACGTATCGATTCTGAAACCCATTGCCATGATATGTGATTATATGAGGATTTATTTTCAACATATTTTCTTTTATAAAACATAATTTTTCGTTATGGTCATGGATAAAATTACGTATGGTACTTGTGAGCGTGATCTTTATTGCGCTCGTGTAATTTAAGCACTTGGCTGATGCCTCATGCTTAAATCTTTCCGCTCGCGCAATAAAGATGCACTTACCTCACAAGTACCATAAATAACTATTTTTCTACAAGACATTAAATATGACAATTTTTGCGTGTTTTATTTGCTTTACAATAAAGTATTTACTTGAATAGTTTTATATTAGCTCTGTTTTAAAAAAATAGTTTCTTGAGTTCCCAGGCAAGCTCTGGAAAGTGTTGAGTGTTTCAGTTACACATAAGGGAAATTTTAATCAGAAACTGTTCCTAATAGTAAATTTAATATGAAATAACGGAGGGAAGAGTTACATAGCACATAGTACTCGTACATTTTCCCTATTAACTTCAATTTATTATGTTTTTCAGAATCCAGAGTGGTCCAAATGCTGCCAACATTCACATTATAGCTGATCTTTATGCCGAAGTAATTGGGACCTTAGCTCAGTCTCGATTTATGTCTGTCCGCAAAAGATTTATGGCTGAATTGAAAGAACTGAAGAGCAAAGAACCAAGTCCAAATACAACACAGAGTATAATATCTCTTCTTATGGGCATGAAGTTTTTTCGTGTCAAGGTATTAATTATAAGCAGAAAATTAAACATTTTATTGTTTCACTTAACTTGTTCTCTCCGTGTTATTTTCTGATGCTTTTATGTTTTTTTTTCTTCAGACCTTCATAAAAACGTATAAACTGAATTGAAAGTAGTGATACTAGTATCAATGTTTCAAGGTATATAATGTACTTTCACGATATTATATTTATTGTCTTCATAGTAATTGTAACTGTATTATTGATATTCGTTTCTAACAATTCATTCTGAAGTTAAATTTCTTTGTTGCTAAGGCCATGAACATTCCAGGTTGCAATTTTAGACTTTTGAAATCCCGTTTCCTCTTTTATTCATTTTCATAGTCATACTTGTTGCATTTGTCATTATTTTTATCTAATACTAATTTCGTTGTTATTCCAGATGGTTCCTATTGAAGAATTTGAGGCGTCATTTCAATTTATGCAAGAATGTGCGCAGTATTTCCTAGAAGTGAAGGACAAAGATGTAAAACATGCTCTGGCTGGTCTCTTCGTTGAAATTCTAGTCCCTGTTGCAGCTGTGAGTGCATACATGTGCATGTATTACAATTAATGGGTTAATTATGTTGCATTTTCAACAAACTTATTTAACAAAAACAGTGGCTTGACTACACTAATCTTTACTAATAATAAATCTGTAGCCAAAATTTTTCTGGTAATTTTCGATTTTCCAAAAATAATTGGTGTTAACATGTATAATTAACCATCCTGAAACCGAAAATCGCTTTTTTGAAATTTTTGTTTGTATGTCTGTCTGTATGTCTGTCTGGATGTTTGTTACCTTTTCACGCGATAATGGCTGAACGGATTTCGATGAAAATTGGAATATAAATTAAGTTCGTTGTAACTTAGATTTTAGGCTATATGGCATTCAAAATACGTTATTTAAAAGGGGGGTTATAAGGGGGCCTGAATTAAATAAATCGAAATATCTCGCTTATTATTGATTTTTGTGAAACATCTTACATAACAAACGTTTCTTTAAAAATGATTTCTGATAAGTTTTATTCTTTGAAAAATTTTGATAGGACTGATATTTAATGAGATAAATGAGTTTTAAAATTAAAATAACTGCCATCTAAGGCAGTGTTTTGAAATAAAAACCAAATGACTTCGTCTATAAGGGGCCTTGGACACAACAATCGAAAGCTATGAAACATAGCCTACAGACAATGTTTCTGTGTTTGTATGAAGTAATATCAGAAGCTAAATTAACCGATTTGTATAATTAATTATTATTTCATCATTGGAAAGTGTAGTTTCTCTGGATGGACATAATGCTATAATGTTATTACAGTAACTTGTGAGTGAATTGAGGACAGGTAAGATTAAAATAGCTTCTTATGCACAGAAAACTTGATAGGTTATTCTGTATATTCATTTCCTGTATTTCTTAAAATAATGTTTATGAACATATCCATTTTTATCTCAGAGAATTAACGAACGAGAGTGTATTGATTTAGTATGCAGTAATAGTACATTAGCTTAGCAATCCATTATTGTGTAATTTAAATTTTAACTATGCTCAATTGAATCGTGTTAAAATACATAAAATATATATGCAATAAATGCAATGCAAAAGAATTGGGTAATGAGCCAAGCGGATTATGTTGCGCTGTTGTAAAAGCTGTTCCTCCTGAGATTCAAGAGCTCCGACAACAAATTAAAAACTTTCTAATTCGAGTACATCCGTTATCAACACACTTTTTACATAATATAATATAATATAAACATAATAATAAATCTGTAGCCAAAATTTTTTTGTTAATTTTCGCTTTTCCAAAAATAATTGGTAATAACAATTAAGAAACATGTTAAAGGAATTGTCATTGCACCAAATGAGAGGTCTCTGGATCAAAATGATCGCATTTTAATATTTTAAATACAATTTAAATTAAGTAACATATTAAACGATTTATCCTTCTATCAAACACGAATGTCCCCTGGATCAAATGTCCTATTTTAATTATGTAATTACTTTATATTTATTTCTAACGGGTGCAGCGGAGCGCACGGGTACGGCTAGTAGTATAATATGATGATGACTACATAAAGTCATGGAAAACACAATATTTAATAGAGGATGGCGAAGTTCTCAAATAAGAACTGTTGTTGAAAATGGCCATAAAATCATTGAAATATGCGCTCTTGTATATATGACATGTATGTCTAAAATGCTGGTAGTAGGCCGTTGATGATGCGAAAGAGAAGAGTTTGACTGTTGCTGTGGATCGGATTAAGAGCACTCAGTGCGCCAAGCTGAGGATCCTGGATTCGATTCTCAGTGCCGGATCCAATTTTTCTCCATTGATAGTAAACTTACGTTTACCAGTTGCTTGTGTTTGATTCAGATTATTATAAAGTGTGATTCTGTTGTGAAATTTTCTCGTTGTGTTTCAGACTGTGAAAAATGAAGTCAATGTTCCGTGTCTGAAGAACTTCGTTGAGATGCTGTATTCACAGACACTGGATATGTGCACCAAATCTAAACACAGATTGGCTCTGTTTCCTCTAGTCACTTGTCTTCTATGTGTCAGCCAGAAAATTTTCTTCCTTCAGAACTGGCATTACTTTCTGGCCATGTGTCTCTCACACCTCAAGAACCGAGATCCTAAGATGTGCCGTGTTGCATTGGGTAGGTATTTTAAATTCCTGAGGATTGCAATCAGT
This sequence comes from Periplaneta americana, assembly GCF_040183065.1. NCBI lineage: Eukaryota > Metazoa > Arthropoda > Insecta > Blattodea > Blattidae > Periplaneta > Periplaneta americana. Next base: position 23,806,296 of record NC_091132.1, on the reverse strand, counting down.
TTTTATCTGTAATTTCTTTGTGATTGAAAAAATAGAGTAATGAAATCAAAATTATTCCTATCTGTTTGTTCTACAAATAATTGAAGGCATTCATTAGTGGATGAAGGGTTATGTTAATATGACACTTTCATCTATTAAAAATCAGACTTGCATGTGTAACATACGTCCTTTATCCTCTATCTATTTCTATATTCTGTGACAAGACAAACATTCGATTAATTAAAATGTGTCTCAGTGAAACTTTCAGCAGAGTCTGTCTGATACGTTTTCAATTCACTGTGGGCTAAAGCAAAGGAGATGCACAATCACTTTTACTTTTTAACTTTGCTCTAGAATATGCCATTAGGAATGTCCAGGAAACTGATTGAAACTGTATTTGATTGACATGCTAAAGTAAAATGTGATGTACTCGTATACTCTACTCAGAACTGGTGAAGTATGTTTGATGATTATAGCTTTCTTCAATACTTTTTACAGAATCCCTGTATCGCTTGCTGTGGGTGTACATGATCCGAATCAAGTGTGAAAGTAATTCTGCAACTCAGTCACGTTTGCAGAGCATTGTTAACTCCTTATTCCCAAAGGGTTCCAAGGCAGTTGTTCCAAGAGACACACCCCTCAATATCTTTGTTAAGATCATCCAGTTTATTGCTCAGGTATTTATTCATAATTTATGTAGTATTTATTTTAAAAGAAAATTACAGTAAAATCCCTCGTGTCCGGCACCGAAATAACCGGCAGTACCAAAACAACGGCACTTTTGGCTAGGCCAAAAAAAAAATAGACATTCATATGAAAGGGAAGAGTCAAACGAAGATGTGAGTGGTTTTCATGGATCGTACATACTGCATATTGTGTTTGGTTTTTACATTGTTCACATGTGAAAACATAGACAGAAAACCCTTTATGTTCCTGGAGTAAAAGAAATAGATCAAGTAGCATCGGTAAGCTGTCTCTTAGACCTTGCACACAATGTGCAGAGACGTAATTATCTTTAAATTTACCACTTGATCTCGCCAATTTCGAAGGTGTGTTGGATGACTCTAAATAGGAAAGTGTAAAATTCTCTGTACCTACAGAGTGTAAAAGTTTCATTTGAGTGATAAATAGTATAATGGCTATTATCGTTAAGCGCTGCTGTTGCACAATAGATTTCGCGAAACGCAAGCAAAATGTTCTTATGCTCAAATCATCGACCACTACTTCGTCTTCACAGTTGCGACGTTGGTTACACTGCTCTTCACATCACATGGCCACCATTTAAAATTGTCATAAGGTTACGGAAACTTTTAGTATTTTTTACGTTATCATGTATCACTGTATTACAATAATTATGAACTGATGAATGTACATTACCATATTCAGTACTAAAAATAAACATTGTATGTATTTAAAAACTTTATTTTTAAATGTCTCTATGAAAATGACTAAATTTCAACGTGGAAGAAAAAGTTTGTGCAGTACAGAATGTCTTAACATAATCTATATACATATTTTCTAATTATCCGGAAAAATCAGTTATCCAGCACTGGCTTTGTCCCACAGTTGCCGGTTACGAGGAATTCTACTGTATTAGTTATGGCACATTGTTACGAATGGATTTTCTCTCTCTCTCTTTTTACGAAAAAGGGGTCCAAAGCAACCTGAGACTTATTGTGCTTAACACTGTATTCTGTGAAAGATATTTGTTACTGAATGGTCATGCTCTTGTGCATTTACCTACAGTGTACTGCATTGTAAACTTAACCTGGGCGATGGTAATGATTATACATTATTCCGTAGTCTTTATTGGTTCTCTTCCTGAAACTGTGGTACATATCATTTTATACGCATTTCTTCTTGTGTTAATGTGTAACGAATTTAAGCATTGTTCATTCAAAACACACAGATTTTCACTTTTCACAGCTGAGCAGCCCTGCTTTCAATATGATGAAACATGAAAGACAAACCTATTTTCATATGTATTTTGAATCTTTCATTGTCGAAAATATAGTAAAATTTTGTGACCGACAAATGTACAATTCAGCGATATTCATAAAAAGAAACGTGTTTATTGCAAACAATTGTTGAATTCCCAAAAACAAGAAAAATGAGCAAAATTCGCGACAAATCGCCATCGTAAAACGTATCTATAGAATGAGTGTCGTTCATACCTATAAAAATTTTAACATTATTCTCAGCAGAAATTTGTGAAAAAATCATTCGCGAAAATTGAGCGTACCTACTGATGAATATAGTGGAACTTCGATTATCATGATCGTCAATATCATAATTTAAACTAACAGTCGTTCTTTATCGGTTTTCATCTTATTTTTATCTTGTCATTTGTTAAGAGTTTTAAGCAATTTATTTTATTTTACAGGAACGTTTGGATTTTGCAATGCGTGAAATAGTATTTGACTTGTTGTCAGTTGGAAGACCAATTAAAATCATTCTTACACCAGAGAGAATGAGCATTGGACTTCGTGCATTCCTTGTAGTCGCAGACAGTTTACAACAAAAGGAAGGAGAGCCACCAATGCCTCGCACCATGGGGGTTCTTCCTTCAGGCAACACTCTGAGAGTAAAGAAGACATTCCTAAACAAGGTATGTTTGTTTGCAAGTCGAAAATATTCAAGTTTACTGTAATTTTGGCAGGTTTTATCATGTACTTCGGTGAGATTTCTTTGAATATAGTTGCAATCATGTTTAATTACTTTATCTTATGTAAATAATTTTCTCAGTGAACTCCCTGAGCCTCCTTTCCTTCCACGCCTCATCTCCTCCCTTCAAAGAGAAGAGTAGTTTCATGATCTGATAAGAGGAGAATGTAAAAGTGAATACAAGATGGAAAGTGTTCAGTGACAATAACATTAAAGAATAAATCCTCAAGGTTAAAGGAACAGAATTTTCCTTTGCCATTTTGCGTTATTTCTTTTTATTTAAGGGGTAATCGATTTTGTTTTTACAAATAATTGCAACATCGCAGTAAATTCAGTAGTACTCCCCAACGCATGAAAACATCCCTTATCCACAACAGTGAGAGGAAAAGATGTAAACTAACTGGAATTAATGATGTTCATATTGCATAATTATATAGATGCTGACTGAAGACACAGCTCGCAGTATTGGAATGTCATCGTATTTTCCACATGTCCGAAGAGTTTTTGTTGACATTCTAAGGGCATTGGATGTGCACTATGGACGTCCACTAATGATGACAAGCACACAAAATGTTAACAAGGTTAGTTTTCACCTGTATATCATGCTTTAAACTCTAACAACTTTTAACATTTTTAGCTTCATTATAACATTGTGACATGTTAAAAAAAATCCTGTCAAATTCTAATTAACATGAATGGTGCCACATTAATGCAATTATAATTTTTAATGCCCTTTTCTGTTTCTTGTTTTTTTTATTATTCATTACTTATATTTACATAATACGTATATTTTGTTTAGAGTGTACAGAGTTCATAAGGGCTACTCTTGATGGGGGAGAGGGGGAGTTTGTAAATAATAATAAATGCTTCGTGGTGATCAAGCAAATCAATATTGTATCATTTCGGTAAATGTATTTCCATATTTACCATTTATTTTTTTATGAAGATGTCACACAATTCAGTTAATTGATTATGCTTGGATCATTTGAACTCATTTTCATGTTTATTGTTTTTATTCTAATAGACATCTTACAGTTAAAGAAGTTGAATTTTCGTAATTGTTGTAAATATTACCGAGTATTGTTTTTTTAAATTATTTTTAATCTCGTTCAATTGTATGTTTTGTTGTAGGAGCCAGATGAGATGTTGACAGGTGAAAGAAAACCACGTATAGATCTGTTCAGAACCTGCGTTGCAGCTGTTCCTCGTCTTATACCAGATGGAATGACTGGTGCTGAATTAGTTGATCTCTTAGCACGACTGACTGTTCATATGGATGAAGAGCTACGAGGTTTAGCATATCAGAGCCTGCAAACTTTGGTAATGGACTTTCCAGATTGGAGACAAGACGTTGTGTATGGTAAGTAGTTGTAAAAAATGGGAGATTCCTTCAATTTCCACAGTTACCGAAGGGAATTAATATGTATTAAATTTGTGTGTTTGTTTTCTGTATATTCATATATATGTCTATGTGCAATTCAAAATTTATTTATTTAGTATTTATTTATTTATATATGATGAAGATTGTTGCATGGTAGTAGAAAGAAGGAAACAGGCAAAATTGAAATTCTTACAGGATCTAGTTGAGGCGAATAGAGATAATTATTTCAATAAAAGACGGGAAGCAAATCGTACGCTTAGGAATAAAAAGAGAGATTACATGAAGGAAAAACTGAATGAGGTAGAAACAGATAGTAAAAATAAAAACATTAGAGATTTATATAGGGGCATAAAGGAATTCAAGAATGGATATCAGGCAAGGGTAAACGTGATCAAGGATGAGAATGGTGACTTGCTTGCAGACGCTCATTCAATCCTTAACAGATGGAAAAACTATTTTGGACAACTACTAAATATACATAGGCCAAATAGAAATGATCGGGACGAAATTGAAATACAAACTGCTGAGCCATTTATACCCGAACCCACACTTTCTGAAGTCGAAATTGCGATAGAAAATCTGAAAAATTATAAGTCTCCAGGTATCGATCAAATTCCAGCAGAATTAATATAAGAGGGTGGAAGCGCATTATTTAACGAAATTTATAAGCTTGTACTTGCTATTTTGGAAAAGGAAATTGTACCAGAACAATGGAAGGAGTCCATAATCGTACCTATTTTTAAGAAAGGGGACAAGACTAACTGTAGTAATTTTCGAGGAATATCACTTTTGTTGACGTCATACAAAATTTTGTCCAATATTCTTTTGAAAAGATTAACTCCATATGTAGATGAAATTATTGGGGATCATCAGTGTGGTTTTAGGCGTAATAGATCAACTATTGACCAGATATTTTGTATTCGACATATAATGGAGAAAAAATGGGAGTATAAGGGTACAGTACATCAGTTATTCATAGATTTCAAAAAGGCATATGACTCAGTTAAGAGAGACGTTTTATATGATATTCTTATTGAATTTGGAATTCCGAAGAAACTAGTTCGATTAATTAAAATGTGTCTCAGTGAAATGTACAGCAGAGTTCATATAGGTCAGTTTCTGTCAGATGCTTTTCCAATTCACTGCGGGCTAAAACAAGGAGATGCACTATCACCTTTACTTTTTAACTTTGCTCTAGAGTATGCCTTTAGGATAACAGAGAGGGTTTGGAATTGAATGGGTTACATCAGCTGCTTGTCTGTGCGGATGACGTGAATATGTTAGGAGAAAATCCACAAACGATTAGGGAAAATACGGGAATTGAATGTAAATTTCTTTTCTTATCTAGTTCAAGCCAACCTATTGTTTCCAGGAATGAAGTAATATGATCATATTTACGAACATTGTTTACAAAACGTACACACAAATTATGAGCACGTTGAAGTTTCATTATGTTGTCGCTGGAAAGGTCAGTCAGTAAAATGTCAGCATAGTCAAAATAGGGAAATACAAGCATCTGCACAAGGGACTTTTTTAAGCAAGAGGGAAGATGAACATTTATCATTTTTAGCACATGGATAATAGAATATACTTTTCTGCTGGTTTCTGTGATTTGCATGTCCCAGTTGAGATTATTAAGCTCTATTAACAAAAAAACGTGTAGGGATTTCAGGTCCACATGGTATCATGGCATCATCCTGTTGCTAAACTTTAGGGACCTGCATTATATAGAAATTGTGAAATATTGTACAAGTAAATGTGATTTGTATCATGTGTAATTCATTCAGTTGAATCATTTTTTTTTCACCTTGAATTTCTATGCTTGCAGGATTCACACAGTTTCTTGCTCGAGATGTACAAGATACATTCCCACAGTTGGTAGATAATGGTCTGCGTATGCTTTTGCAATTGCTTACCAGTTGGAAGAATGCACTGACACCAAATATGCTGCGTGGCTCAAAAGATACATCAGGCGGACCTGATGGAGCTCGAGGAGGGAACAGAGACATGCAGGTTGCAAGGAAGACTGAACATGTCCAAGTGAGTTCATTCTACTGAGCCATCTAACAAAGATACATATCTAACATGTCTTACATAGTAAACTATAGTATAGTAAATTTGTCGTCGTCCTCCTCCTAATCGCCGCCATCATCATCATCATCATCATCATCATCATCATCATCATCATCATCATCATCATCATCATCATCATCATCATCATCATCATCATCATCATCATCGCAATCTTTTCTATGAATTATTAGGCCCCAGGTCTTTCAGGACGGCTGTCTAGAGAACCTCTAACCATTAGGATGATATTTTAAGATAGTCTGGTCCACTGCTGTGGAGTAATGGTTAACATGCCTGCCTGTGAAATGAGCGGGCCCATTTTCAAATCCTGGTTGGACAAGTTACCTGGTGGAGGTTTTTTCCAGGGGTTTCCTCTCACTCTGTTAAGAGCAAGTGCTGGGTAACTTTCGGTACTGGACCCTGGACTCATTTCACTGGCATTATCACCCTCATCTCATTCAGACGCTAGGTAACCATAGCAGTTGATACAGCGTCGTTATATAAACCAGTGAAAAAAAATTGTGATGTGGTCCAATATCGATTCAGTCTCTAGTTATTCTGAAATTTCCTCATTTTTATTGTGATAAAATTTGGTATATTGCATTGTTCATCTCAGAAAATACTGCAATTCTGTTGTCGGACTTTTTGAGAGTCCATGCTTCACTATAATAGCATAGAGTTGGACTTGCTAGAATTTTATATGTATAAGTGTAGGGAGATATGTTTGTGGATACATAACAATTAAAAAATATTGTTGATGATTCCTCTTGATTTTGTGTATTTGTTAATTTGCAGATCTTCGTAATTAAGGAACTTAGGTACCGATATTACTTATATTCAGAAGTAGACTTTTGCATTTTCCAGTGTGTGCAGAAACTTAACATCTCCAACTTTTCAGAACTGCATGCAGATTAAGTTCCAGCATATGGTGGAATAATTAACATCTAGTTTTGAATATAATCACTGTGGAAGATTAAGAACTAATAACTATCACATTGTTACTATAACACTTCAAGATTCTAAGATAACAATAATAATAATAATAATAATAATAATAATAATAATAATAATAATAATAATAATAATGTTTTATTTTCGCTGGCAGAGTTAAGGCCATAAGGCCTTCTCTTCCACTCAACCAGCCTTAATCAGTACAATACATATTTAAATTACAAATATTTACACTACACTTAAAAGGTTCTCCAGCAATATTCTTCAGTTTTAACGAGTAGTAGACTACATATTTATTTAAATTTAGATAAACCTATAAGGTAAAGTAGTAACTTAATTTATGAGCTAATTTAATTCAATCAATTGTAATTAATTTGAGGTTTGAGATAGCTAGTAAAATGATGAAAATTAATTTAATATAAGCTTACTAGGACTATGTTACAGGGAGAAAAATATATATATATATAAATCTAAAATATATTTCTATAATGTATTAATATTAATGTAATTGCCAGTAGAGGTTTTGTAAATCTATTTAGAGAAATTAATGATAATAATAAGAATGGACTGATGTTAGTTTCATTATAAATAACAAATATTAATAAGCAATTAATCTGTTAAGTAAGAATTTATGTAATTTTGACCTAAATGAAGTTATTGTCCAACAACCCCTTACATCACTCGGAAGCGAGTTCCAATTTCTAGCAACTGAAACTGTATAAGATGAAGAATATAAAGATGTCTTGTGGTAGGGTATAATGAGTAAATTGTTATGATGAGATCTTGTACTTAGCTGATGATATGCGGATAAATTTTGAAAACGAGAAGCCAAATAGAAGAGAAGATAAAGAACCAATGAATTTTTTTTTTCTCTTGGTTGTTGGAATTTCATTTCATGTGTTCATATGGGATCTGTGTTTGGATATTGTGTTTAAAACACATTATTATTATTATTATTATTATTATTATTATTATTATTATTATTATTATTATTATTATTTTTACAGAAAATGGAGCCAGTATCAAATGTGTTCTACCTTGTGGAAGGCTTTGCACTTGTCATGTTATGTAACTGTCGTCTCTATCCACGCCGACTGTCTGTCCATATTCTAAGGGAAGTAAAGACATTGATCAAAAGTCTGGGATGCTGTGAAGATGAGCAACCTGTGATTGATGTGGTAGATCGGTGCTGTCCGCAAGTGATGGAAAAATGTTTAGGAATGCTGCCACCTGCAGAAAAGGCTGCAGCACTTTCTATCTCTAATGTAGATCTTCAGTGGATTGCAGATCGAAGCTCATGTATCTGGACAGCGGGTAAGTCTGTGTTGTAGCAGTATTAATCAATACTGTGTTTATGATATTGAAGAGAAATTTATATCATTTTATAATACAACCACCTGAATGTATCAAGTGCATGTGTGCTTGTGCATGGTTACATTTTTTGAACATCATGAGTTATCGTGGCATTACATTTCTATGCTGCTGATTTGGCAACTATCTATTTCAGTCACAATTACATAATTGTGAAAATATCTTTCTCCATTAAGTTAACATAATGTTAAGTTTGTATGAATGCATTCTGAAGTTCATACAAATAGCTTGAAGTGAACCAAGAAGTGGAGACGAGTTTTTTTAGGGAAGGGAATAGATTGCATTGGATTTATAAATAAAAAAATCAATTATTTTCGATTTGAAAGTTATGGAAAGTTGTTATTATTATTATTATTATTATTATTATTATTATTATTATTATTATTATTATTATTATTGTTGTTGTTGTTGTTGTTGTTATTAATTAATTAATTAATTAATTAATTTATTTTTTGGTTTCATGTAAGGTTATTCAGATTCTGATTTATGTTTTATGCTTTTAAGGATTCCAGGATGAAAACAGCACGAAGAGTTCTTCATCATTAAATCTAAATGGAGTAGATCCTTGGAGTACCTGCTTATTTGGTTTCCTGGAGAGAGATCGTGTCCTTACTCTTTGTCCATCAGCTGTTATGCATTCCTGGCCAATTGTTTATGGAAGAGTAAACTCTCTTTTCACTGTTGTTGACCCCACGTAAGTAGGAACGCTGTTTTTAAGAATAAGATCTACGGAGTAGGCCTATAATATAATTGACAAAAAAGTAGTGTTAAAATACTAAAGTAGCCATACATTCTCATTATGCGAAATGTAGGAAAAGCATTGAAAAAAAAAATCATTTTTTACTCGGCAGAAATTACAGTGTTAAGTATTCATAGTACTGAGTGAGAGCTTTATAGCATGCCATCTGTTTGTATGCTGCTGTCCTTCCAAAGCACTAGAGGATATTTTTTTGTGTTCATATTATCCAGACTTTGTAGTGACACTGCAGCTGTACATTAATTTAAACCATTGGGAAGAACCATCAGAGAATAGTGGTTAACTCCAAATTGATTTTAATGATTTTCCTCCTTGATTTTTTCTTAGATAAATTGTGGAAAGTAAAACAATTCAGGCTGAAATATTCTGAAAAATGTTCATTTCTCTTAATTGTGAAATACTAAAATGTTTCTGAAAAGAGAAGGGTAAGGTCAGGTACTGTGCGGCAAATGGATGAGCCATATTGGAAGCAGGTTGCTGCCGTAGCTTTGTCACCATCAGATTCTTGTTAAATTATAGACCTACTAACTTCCATTCATAAGTGCGAGTCACCTGAAGTTAGCTCATGACTCCTGTTCTCTCGCATTGACATGATAATATCTGGGATATAATGTTATGTTTTCGTCCCATTGCTATTATTATAGTTCAGTCAATAATCCTTCCCACTCCAACAAACTGTCCTTTGATATGCACATGCATAACTATGCTTATGGGGCAGGACCTATGAAAAATTAAAATGTTAGTTTGAATTTTTGGACAAACTGGGGGTCATAAACAGGGGAAGAAGGAGAAGAAAAGTATTGTTGTAAAACGAGTTAACTTCATTTTTTGACATGAATGCATGTTATATGGCTCAGAATGAGAGGTTATGAACCATGTAACAAATCTGTAGTCGCGACGCTGTTATTCCTGGCGTGACTCCTCCTCTTTGCTTACGTCTTAGGAAGTGAAGGCTCTATAAAGTCTAGGTAGATAGTATCATTGCCTAGCTACCAGATGAGGAATCTATTTGCCACACCGTTAAACATTATCATGTCGTAGCTCCTATGATAATAAATCAAACGCAATGTAATTCAGCAAATAATTGAGCACCAAATAACGTCCTTGTGTGCTTTCTGCGAACACCAACGAAAGAGCCGAAATGGCGGGTGATTATATTAAGTATTTATCGAGCCTTAGGAAATGCGTAACGTCATCATCAGCGAATCACAAGATGCACACGTTTAAATGTAGCCGACCTGCAACGTGATTGGCTGCCGGAAATTAGAGTGGGGGGGGGCTATAGTGAACAAATTTTGAAAATACTTCACTGAGAATTTTTAAAAATGATAAAATATCACTTTAATATCTAACTTAAAAAAAACAGTCTGGAAGACAGCCTACCCGTAAGACCTTCAGTAACCTCAGTGGATGATTTCTACCATCGTGGTTGGTATGCATTCCATTGGATCTGAGATTCATGGGCTCTAACCAAAGATAATAAATTTTTAAGGGTGATAAAAATCCTTAGCATTGGCGTCTTTGGAAAACAAGTAGGCTAATGCTGGCAGACCTGTATTAATAGATTTGTGGCACATGAAAGAACCCCGTGCCTGAAAGACATTACTTCAGGCAAAATTTTTCTCTCAGATAGCACATTTGGCTCGAATGAGTGATCTAAGCACACATGGGTTTGTTCCACCCCACCTGTAACCTTTCATTCATGCAGCCACCCATTCCCCCAATTTGTAAATGGGACATAATGAACTCACTTTCAGACTTCAGTGCAATGCTACTTGCAGAGAGCTTGCGAATTTTTGTTAATTTTGTTTGACTCTAATTTGCTTAAAATAGGTGTAGTAATAATGTGTGATTGTATACTTGCACCGTTTCGGTATTTAGCGTATACATTTGACTTTCATATTATTTTTTCTTACAGCCCTGTGAATGATAATAGAGCTTCCTTATTGCGGGGCTCAACAACTGTGAAAAAGCCTGTAAATGAGAGAGATATTTACATGCATGTATGGAAAAATTATGTAACATTCGCATTCCGTGTTGTTCCTCCTGTTCCAAGTCCTATTGTAAGATGTGCGTCACCGGATCTTAGTCTCAGGTATGTATTAGTATTGTTTGAAGTTTTGAATGATTTCTTATTCTAATACAAAAATTTTTGAAAATAATAATTATTGTAAAGGCATTAGATTTAATCAGAACTTATGAATATTTTATGAAATTTATGATTAATACTGTACTTATTAAACTTACATCTCAAATTTTCTATTTTCTGTTTCACCTGCTACATCCATAATCTAGAACCAGATTTAGACTTTGTTTTATGTGTAATTGTTTGCACACTTTTCTTTGTGGTGTTGGACTAAGTTGAGAGTAGTCTTTTTTTTTATTTAATGTTATTTTTCTGTTATTACTTTATTGTTTTTTTTTGTGACTCATAATGGCTCATTGTTTTTGCTTCACATGTTTCACCGTAAAAGTGAATATTGCAGATTTTTATGCACTGCATCTTGTATACGTTTGAAACTGAAGGTAATATATTTCTGTGAAAATAAAGTGTGTAAAGAAGTTTTGTAACTCCATTTTCATTTTAGCTAAAAATTTAAGTTCTCATGGAGAACAAATTTGACTTAATTAAATATTGTAAAGAACTTCGAGCCGGGTGTATTTCAGTACAACTATTTGTCAGAACAAAGCTTAGACATGTGTCATGAGATCGAAATTGAGTCTAAGATATTTGGCGCCATTTTATATGCGATCCTAAACATAGTAACTTGACAACACTGCATCATTTTCTTGGCCACTTGTAAAATGTTGATTATGGTGCTAGATGGGCGCTCTGGAATGCCACACTCCTTATAAAAATAGTTATAATTTGAAATTTGAAAATTAAATTTTGTTTCCACTTGTCTGACAAGTTTAATTCTTGTTTGAATTGTGACTTGTATAAATTCAGTGCACAATTTGTCATTCCAACACTTCAACAGTTTCATTTGACATTTTGGTCTTCCATAACTGGAAGTATCCATGGTCCGAATTTATGAGCCACCACTATTGTGCACTGTGTAGGTTCTGGACGGATTATCAGATAAATGGTATAAGCACAGTCTACTATATACAGTCGCGAAGCTCAATATGTAGTAAAAATGCAAACATGGGTAGTTGCCCACCACTAGGATCACTACTATCGCCTCATCATCGCAGATCTCTCTCCTAGCAGCTGACAAAATATGTTATACTTTCGTTGTCGTGTTCTTTTGGAAAAATTAACGCCTTCCTTCCATTATTGAAATATTAAATGCATAAAGTTAATTTATTATTTTAATGAAGTATATTAAATTCCACCATAAACTCGAAGATACCTGCAAGAAATAAGTTAACATAATTTTTGTTTGTGCAAAACGAACTGAGATTTACTATAATTGCTTCACTCATTCAAGATTATAGCGATAATTAACTATGAAACCAATAAATATTAATTTGCATTTCTCTTTACAACAATAATAATGGAAATATGAATTAATGGAGTAACTTACGTGTACCGGTACTTGTAGTGTAGGCTTACGTAGTTAACAAAGTGGGATGAGGTTAAGCAATAATAATCACACCAGAATTGGAAATAAAACGTGATCAATAAATTTTATTGTAACAGACTTTTCCTACGTCTCTAGTAAAGCAACAAATAAAAATAACAACAAAATTAACAGCTATAATTAAAAACATATCCTTTGAAGAAAAAAGTAGGCCTAAGCAATAATAATCCCACCAGAATTGAAAATAAAACGTGATCAACAGATTTCATTAAAACAAACTTAATTTTTCTACGTCTTTAGTAAAATAACACATAAAAATAATAACAAAATTAATAGCTATAATTAAAAATATGTCCTCTGAAAAAAAAGTAGACCTAACCTTTATTTCTCTGGAAATTTAGCAGCCTAAGTGACAGAACTTTAACCGGTATCTAATGTCCTTTCGGTTAGACTGAAACATGTCATTGTGAAATTTAAGGATATCATGTATTCTAACAGTCACAAAGAACTTCAAATTAAGAGTTTTGTTTCTGCACAGCATTCTTGTGGAAACCCAGGAACCTTTCTGAATCTTTCGGAAATCGGAAAAAGGATAACTCTGGCCTCTTTCTCTTACTGTTGCTACAATTTATAGCACTACAAACGTCTCCTCCTTGTCCCATATTATTATTCCAATTATTATATTTTAGCCATTAACATTTTCATTATAACCAATAACGAACATTTCACAAGCATCAATGTGAAATACGCAACGAGCTAGCACTTGATAGAAATACGACACAGTCCAAAGTCGATCATGGACAGTCTATTGTTTCTAGTTGCTAACTGCTTGGAGCAACTACATACGAAGTAGATATACTCATAATGCTGTTAACAATTTGATAACCACTGACATAGTGTAGGGCTAGGAAAGGAATTTGGCTTCAAAGCTTCACATGGGTATGGGTTTGAACCCTGTTTGGGAAAATTAACTGATTGAGCTTTTTAACGTTTTCCGAGATTTATCCTAACTATAAGGCAAATATTAATGAATCCTTGATTGTCTCACCAATATACTATCATCTTGTCACCATTTCCACCAGTGCTGTAAACTGTGCACTTGATACAGAATCATTAAATAATCAATAAAAATATTGTTCTGTGTACACGTTCGTCCATTTACTCTTCTCCTGTTTCGTTTTAATCGTGTGTTACACTGAAGTATGAGGAAGGGAGAAGTTAATTAAATTTTGTAGCATAAAATTTTCGTTCTTTAATATACATATTTTAAAGATTTTTTTTTTTACTTTCATTTTATCACTTCAAGATTCCATTTTATTAGTATGTATACAAAACATACCAACAGTAAAATCTTGGTATAAAAGTACATCCGACCATAAAAAATGTAAAATTAGAATTGTACAAATAAGAAAACTTGACTTCCGAGAAGAGCTTAAATTCAAATTTCCTCCATTGAATGTTGTAGGCCTATTTGGACAAAGTGATGTTTTCAATAAAATGGTGAGGTAGTTCTGTATCAATGAGATGAGAGAATAATTGAGAATTGGCATGGAAAAATGAGTTTTTTAAGAGAATGCTAGTGGTGTATTACGTGATACTATTCTAGATTTTGTCTTGAGAAAATAACAGAATCCAAGATGGCCAATTTTTTCAATGAAACTGTTGATAAAATCAGAATACTACATCACATGACTCATTTGGTCGGTGAATGTAGTGGCTTTCAAAAGAAATAATTGTAAATAATGAAATAACTATTTCGTATATAATTAGCATCTTAACTACTTGCATGAAATTAATTAGTAGTAATATTTCTATTTTAAACAGTAGTGACTTTATATATTTAATATGACTAAATCATTGAGCGAAGTTTCATTGTCTCTGCAATTAAAATGAATAGTACATGAAATATGTGACCTTCAGTGATTTCAGTTTCTACCAAGTTTAATCAAAGGCTTATGAAAAAGAAAAATCGTGAGAATATAGATGAATGAAAATTTTTAAATTATGATGCAAGACCTCGAGGTGGTGCAGGAATCTTAAGTATGAAGTTATGTGAATGGGAAAATAAAGTCAGTAAACTGAAATAAATAAGTAAGAAAATAAGTAATGAAAGTTAATCATATTTCTGATTAATATTGGTAGTTGTTTTCATTATTCGACTATAAATATTAGGATACTGATATGTTAACCTGGAATTAGTGGCAGCAACAGCATTTTAAATTTGTGGGATCAGAAATTAATCTAGTTGGACAACCCTCCTTTTGTACCTCACACCATTGAATTGTATTATGGAGTGTATAATAATTACTAGATAAACCATTGCGCGAACATCATAGCCATTGGCAGGTTAAGGATAAGGCCATGGTATTAGATCCAATTATCTGCTTTGAGAGAAACCTCTCACAAGCGGATGAAGTCAACAAAGAAAAACAAGAAATATGAACCATGCCTACCTTTCCACTCTTCTAAATATAACATATTGATGGCTGAGAAGCAGACTGTTCTAAGTCCAACTTTTTATAAGAAAGAAATCTGTGTTTCATTGTGTTCCAGTTCCATATGAATCGAACAAAATTGTAAATATTCCTCCCAATAAGGTTGCTATGAAGCTATTCCAAATTTTTTCATGAAGCTTTGAATGTCAGGAGCTTAAAATAGCTCTCCTGAAATGAACAAGGACTGTTAGATGAGTTAGTGCAGCCAGCGGCGACAGTACTCTGTCAATCTACTGCAGTGTGTAGAACGTTCACTTTCATAGGGATAGTGCGAGTGCCCTAAGACCATCCTTACAAAACTAGAGCAATGTTCCTGGATCAAAATTGAAATGGCACGAGGTCATAGTGCACAAGAATGTTTTCAGGGACTGTGTGAAGCATGTGGCGATGCAGCGTTGCCATATCGCACAGTTGCACGATGGGTTAAAGCGTTCCGGGAAGGCCTTGTTGCACCTGTACCAAAGGGAAGGTGACGACTTTCTTGGACGAATTGTCGCTATGGAAGAAACCTGGACTCGCTCGTATGAATCAAACTTGAAACGCCAATCAAATGAATGGAAGCATCCCGGTTCTCCTCGTCCAAAGAAAGTGC
Source organism: Periplaneta americana (assembly GCF_040183065.1). Classification (NCBI taxonomy): domain Eukaryota; kingdom Metazoa; phylum Arthropoda; class Insecta; order Blattodea; family Blattidae; genus Periplaneta; species Periplaneta americana. The sequence continues at coordinate 23,790,509 of NC_091132.1, read as the reverse complement.
ACCCTACACAAAGTGCTGTGAAGGAGATGTTCATTGTGACGTATGACATTGATGGGGTAATACTGCACCACGCTGTACCTCCAAGGCAGACGGAAAACGCGGACTACTGGAACATCCACCGTACTCACCCGATATGATCCATGCGATTACGATCTTTTCAACAAAGTGAAAGAACGACTGCGAGGGACCCGGTACAATACCAGAGATGAACTTATCCGTGCTTTAGGGCGGTCGATATGGAACATCAACAAAGATGGACACGCTGATGGTGTACGATGCCTTCCAAACATTTGGCAAAAGGTAATAAATAAGGGGGGGGGGCTACTATATAGAAGTACGTAAATGTTGTACCCCTGTGAATAAAGCCATGTCAGAAATATCGAACTGTTGCCATTACTTTTTATCCAACCCTAGTAGTACAATGGACTTGGAACACTCTGGTTCTGAGCCATCAATATCTGTTAATCAGTGGGTCATCAAAGATATGTTATTTGGAGCGAGAGGTTCGTTTCACAGTTTACCTACCAACTATTAGTGAAATTAAAATTTCAAGTCTTTCAAATATAAAACATCCTATTAAAAATTCTTAGGGACTCTTTACATATCATCCAATATCATTTATATTTTCAAGAAAGATAATTTTGTCAATATGACATTTTGGCATCAAGCGAATCCCAAATCCAAAATTTAGTTTTTTTTTTTTAATTAGTCGACTTAAAAAAGCAACTGCTCTGTATCCAGGATCCTTGTGGTCACCCTCACTGGAGGGCTGATGATTTAATCAAATCCTTTTTTCTCTTTCTAAATAATGGTATTGAGTAGCATAAGATGCATTTTCCATTTTCACAACACCTAGATGTGAAACAGAATTATATATACCATGTAGTTAGAGATAAAAAAACAAAATGTACAAACACAGTGATTCTTTTCCAACATCAGGTGATTTTGAATCGCGATCATTTGGCCTAAAACATTGAAACTTTCATTGTTTATTATAAGCATCATGGGAAGCAGATGAATGTTATATCAGGATTATAATAATGAGATTATTATTATATGACGAAATGGTAAAGGGAAACAGAAATACCCTGTGAAAATCAGCTGTATCACTATTTGTGCACCAGAAATTCCGGTTGAACACTACGAGATTTGAGTCCAGATCCCTGATGTGAAAACTTGATGCTCCACATTTTCAGCTAACAGAGCACCACACTACAAATACTGTGTAATGTATTTCATCTTTATTGTAATATTGCTTACCTTCATAGCGATCTTATATAAGAAGAGATATTTTCGTACTTAACTTTACTATACAGAAAGACAACCGAGATGAGAAATGTCATTTGAAGAATTATGATTTTACTTTTTAGGGAAGAGGGGAACTATCTATAGCTGTCCATTTAATTCAGCAGTCATCAGCACAGTGCTCCCTTGCGCTAGCATCTAAGACATTGTACTGGTATGCATCCATGGCTGCTGGCGGGTATGTTTCCTCCCTCTCCCTTCTGCACGATGGTGCATATTGTGATACACTTCTTACCCATTACCCATTTCAGCAAGTGCTGATGACAACTGATTTAATTTCTATAAATTCTGCAGAAACATACATACCATCATGGACAACATTTTACAGGTTTTTTTTTTTTTTTTTTTTTTTTCAGTTTTATGTTATGGCACATGCTCTGTGTATCGTTTGTTTGCCAGCAACTTGCAGAAATTTCTTTATGTTTTGTGTATCTTGACACTTAAACGTCTTAATTTTCAAAGTTCGTGTTTTTGCACTGTATTGTGTGTTTTGGTGCTGTCTGCTTCATTTAATATGTTCTGATTAGTGAATGGAATGGAAAGTACATTTTCAATGCGAGGATAATGGTAACTAATCAAATAAATTGACTTCCTTATATAAAAATCGTGTTAGTAAATCAGAGCCTATTGGTTTTTGAGAACATAACGAAATCTACTTGGTGCAGATTTATAAATGGAAAAAAAAAAAGGAAAAGAGAGTGGGTTAGTGAATGAAATATGTTCATGTGTGCTTGCACTGTGTGTGTTTCTGTATAAATTTATATCTGCACAAACTTTCTAAGCATAAAATCGTTATATTATATAAGCAATTTTGATTGAACTTGGTAGATGCGCAGTGTCTTTTTCAACAGTACAATTTTATTCGGGTTCTTTAATAAAATAATTGTTGGAGTTAGTAGTAGTGATTAATGTTTATTTATGCATGAAAAAGTAATGTACTTGGATTTGTATTGCTTTTTAACATACCATAGTAACTACTATTGCTTAACAGCCACTGGCGTGGGCTAGGGTAAAGAGTGGAATTTGCGCCTGGATGCGTGTTTGGGTTCGAATCCCACTTGGACTGACATGTAGTTTGGTTTTTTTCCATTGATTTCCCCAGATCTGAGGTGAATATGCATTAGTCCCATGGCAAATCCTCAGATTCATTTTGCTAAATACCATTTTGCTATCACCAGTCCCATCAAAGCGATTCTGTATAACCATATACCTTTAATTGATACAGCATTATTAAATAACCAATTGAAATTTCTGCTTAATAGTGATATTGGAAAGCCTGTAGGTAGCAACTTTAATAGAAATATAAATATTCCTGATTCTGAAATACTTCGTCATACTATTTATCTGTGTATCCATTAGTTCATCTCTCTATCTTTTTCTGATATTATTTTTTGAGTCATTTTATAATTTTCATTAATATTTGATTTGTTAAATTTATACTTTGTAGCCATACGATTTATAGAACTTCATAAAAACATGCAAAACAATAGTTGTTTGAGATTTGTAGTAGATGCATGTCCCAAAATGACAAAGATAATTTTTCTTCTAAATAGTGACATAGTGGTGTAATAAACAAAATCAGACAGTGTCTATAACGAACCATTTAAAATATATGCTCTTGTTCATGTTTTATAGATTAAGGTAATTCAGGGGAAGACGCCACAATTAAGGTACTTCTTGGCTATACAACTCAAACCTGAAGTAATAAGGCAATACAAACAAATTTATCGTATTTTTCAATTATAATTGGCTCTGTATAATGATTCGTTCCTTTCCAAGTACGTATATTAGTAACAATTTTTCATGTTAAAAGAATCCGTGTCGGGGTGGCATCTTTCCCCGTATATATGGGGAAGACGCCACTTGGTATGGGGTAAGATGCAACAACACAGTAAATGACGTACATAAAGTAAATATTGGAATATTATATATGTATTTTATTACAACTATAGAGAAACATCTATGAAATTAATTATAAACTCATTTAATGATTATTTTGCAAAAATTAATTAATTAGGACACAATTCTGAATGATAGTACGAGTCTGCACTACATTTCATACTGTGAAAATTATCACCACTGCAATCGTCGTGCAACCATTTCTTGCATGCAATGCAAGTCACACTTGGGACCTTTCTCAGGATAAAAGTATCCATTACAAACGGTACAAAAATTATCATCATCTTGATCAAAACTATTGTCACTGTCATCGTGACTAATTTCGTCACCAGAGGAAGAAGGTGAACTTACACATCTCTTTTTCTTCCCTCGTTGGAAGGTTTCTTTTTATTTCTGGCCTTTTTCCGCATAGTTTCTCTTCTCTGTGGTGTAGTTAAGACTTTCGCTGTTTGTTTTTTATGCCCAGAAGGTTTAGGTTTTCTTACTTGAGGAATAGGGCTGATTGTTTTCAGAGTTGAAATCCCGTTATCTGTATTGATGGAAGCAACTGTTGATGTAGATCTACTGCCACATGCTTTGCTAGTAGAAAGACCTGGTGAATTTTTAGTAAGGTTTGAAGATTCCATCCGTCATTTCAGAGTTCTGTATGGAATTCCATACATCCTCGTTGCAGCCCATAACGTCCATACTTTATGTCTTCAGCAGCTCGAATTAAATTTGATTCTGATCAAGATGCCCGATCTGTTTTTCTTTTGTAGTCTTGAGTCATCATTTGTATAGAAATGAAATGTTAATTACGTGTTTAATCATTAATAGCTTTTGTAAATTATCAGAGAATATGTAAAATAATATCAAATATTAACCTTTCCACAACATAATTTATAAGTTAAATAATGTATGTTTTCACCATGTTGCGTCTTCCCCCAGTTAAAGGGGGAAGATGCCACACACACTTACTTGCCTACTGCCGCAAGATTGTGCTGCAGTTACATGCCTCGTGTGCATAACAGACTGTACAACTCACGTATATAGCAGATATTCCATTTAAAATAAAATATCAGTCTGTGAACCTTATATATATTGTTGTTGACCAATGCTAAGGATCTTGGATTTCTTCCATTCTCCTGCGAGTGTACCAAAAGTATTTGGTGAGCTACGATGGTAAATCAGCATCTATTTTCTTATTGCTGGGCATTGTAGCAAATGTTCTTTATCCAAGATGGAGTTCTGATTTCTACAGAGGCTGCACTGTGGATGCTGGTAGATATTAATTCGATGTAGATGAGAGTCGAGACAATCATGTCCGGTTGTTAAGCAAAATATAGCAACAGCCTTTTTTCTTGGTAAATCTGAGATGTCCTGAACCTTAAATATAAGCAACAGAATATTATAAAGTACAGTATGTACTCACCAGGCTATATGCTCACAAGATCCAAAATAACAGCAATGAAAGGTGATAAAGTAGGACAAATGCACACACTACGTGTCCACCCCGTCAACACTCTTCACACTAGAGGGTCCGCACTGCCAACTCCTGACATATAAAAGAACTACAAACAACATTGGGTCTTCCCCCAACTGGCGTCTTCCCCCGAATTACCATAATGTAATTTATTTGCTTAAAAGATACTAATTTTATTCATATTTTCTTCTTAAATGAATAAGAATGTTTTGATCAAATCTGTAGGAAGCAGTGTGTTAAATATTATACAGTGTAGCAATTTATATTTCGATTAATTTGAAACCCAACATATGGCATTATCATTCGAATATCTACTGACAGTGGGATGTACTCAAGATTAGGGGTGAAAAATAAGAAAATTCTCCAAGTAAAATCGTTACATGAACGGAAAAGTATGTGCAAAATGAAATATGTACTGTGATCAGGAAACTTTTATTTTGGTTGCAGTTGCTTTGTTTTTCTGTTTGTTGTACTGCATTACTTTTTATCAAGATGATGATGATCATTTCAATTTAAAATGTCATTTCTTTCCTTGAATGTACGTATTTTGTGTTTAATTAAAGTGAACTTACAGTGAAAAATAACTGATGTTTGTTTATTTTGCCACTTTATTAATGTAATTTTGTGGGTTAGGTTATAAAAAGAGTGAAACTTGTTTATAAATGTGGAATTTTGAGCAACTCTTCTTCAAATCTTCTACCATCCGACTAACATTTTAAGTTTTGAACTGTATACATGAAAATGTAGACACTAACTTTGTGTATATTGTTCGAATGTAGGAAATATTAAGCAGGTGTGCTTAATTGTCTAAGAAACATGAAATACTATATAACACAGTACACCAAAGACAAATGTTTAACAGTAATTGGACCTAATTGAAATATTAAATACACAGATTTGTACACTTTCCACATTTAAAAATAAACAAAAAAACTTAAGTTACGCTCTGTCTGAGTGAAGTATCACTGTTTTTATATGTTTTGCTTTCCGTTGCTTTCTTGGTTTGTGTTTGGATAAAGAGGCACAAGAGTTGACTGTTTGGTATTTGCAATTCTGGTGTTTGTGTCATCAGCCAATCTGAATAGTGGGGCAAGGGAATGTCTTCTTCGGAAGATCGTGCTTCCAACCACTGACGAAACTGTTGCTAGTGTATGTTTACATCACAGCACTGTCTTTGTCAGTCTGTCCTCTCCTCAGTGCGTCATTGCTTTTAGTTTACTCCGCCATCTTGTGGCACTGTGTGTACATCCAGACATGGCTTACTCTAAGCAGGCTTCATCTCACTCTTCACTTCTGGCCATGTTCTGATTTAAAGTGTGCAGGATTCTGGCTCACCAATGAAGCTGAATGTACTGAGCGATTCCATTGAGAATCTGCTACTCCACACTCAGTCTTTAGGTCGCATAGCTGTGCCTCAGTCCAAGAATCGGCACAAGCGCAGCAGGTGAGGTTATCTTGCAACCTGGATTCTTCCTTAGGTCAATTTCAATTTTGGATCTGCTTGATATCTCTTCAGGAGACATTATTTTTTAGCATATATATATATGTACCTACAGCTATTACCGTTTCTTTTGTACTGTAAATATATATATGAGTATGTATATGTGCATGTCTGTATGTACATATGCAGTCTGAATTTGCTAGAAATCTGTTTGTATATATTACCATAAAAGAAAGGATTGACTGAATGTGTGAATAATGTCTGAAATGTACACTGTGTCAGTAAAGTCATGGTGCGGTTTCAGACACCTACAATGGCTAACAATAGTAATATGAGTTACAAGAGCGGTATGTTGACGTTTTCATGTTCGAGGAAAAGATTGAAAAAGCGAAACGTAGTTGAGCTTTTTTAATTTCCGAGAACATGAAAACAAACATACCGCTCATGTATCGTACATTATTTTGTGCGAAGATCGTTTATTACATACCTGAAAGACGAATTTCTAATTAGTTGCAATTAAATCTCCATCTTGGTTTCTGTTCAATGACGGCAACTTTTAAAAACAAAAATATCTATCTTCAAATTGTTGCTATAAAATGTTTTCTGTGTTTACTATACTCTAGCAGGCTGTGATATACATCTGTCTTTTTTTTTTTCCCCCAGTCTATAAATGCGAATTTAAAACAAACGGCAAGGTTATGTAATGATTTATTTTTCATTTTAATATTTTAACAATATTATTTATATAACATATTGCAGTAATAACATCGGCATCTGGAATCTTGTTGATTTTTTCACGGCTTCCTTAATGTTACTTGCATCAGGGATGCAATAACTTTTGTGGAGTAGTAGAGTTTACTTAATTTTTGCAAATATTTAAAAACAATAATTAACAGTGCAATTTAGGTGAAATTGCAGTGGTAAGTTTCCAATTTATAATTATTACTATGTTAAACGTCTCTAAAAATAATATGTTAAAAGCCTAAAGCAGTAAAATGAATGTGGTGCTTAAGCGGTAAGAAGAGAGAAATTGTTATGTGTGTTACATTGGGAATACTGAATATGGTATTTCACACTTACCGCGTATTGGTTTTGTGCGGAAAGCAAGCAAATACGCACAATCTCGCACAAAACTAAATTATGACATACACTGCATTGAAGAGTATTGCAAAGAGTTTCAGAAATGTAAAGAGGAAGTGTGATGAGCACACAGGTAGTCATTTGAAGTGACAGTGAAGCGAATTGCATCACAACTCGCCAGTCAGTCAAGATGTGAACTATGCAGAGAAAAGTTAAATGCGTCCATTGGCTTGCGACATTTGAATCTGTGATGCTTCGTCGTGAATATTGTAGCATGTACATTGAAAAGCCACCACATAAAATAACATTCACCAATGGGTTCGACAGCTTAAGGAAACTGGCAGCCTGTTGGACGTAAAATGTTGCAATTGTATGCAGTGTCACAAATTCAAGATCAATGTGCAAGTATCATCTTTCAGTAAGATGGTCTTCTCGACACTACACCAACATTGTTTGCGAGTTTCTGGATACGATATTTTCACAGTGGTGGATAGGAAGGGGTGGATGAAAGATATGGCCACTACGATCCCCGGACTTGACGCCTTTAGACTTTTTCTTATGGGGCTACGTCCAGAAAAGTGTATACAGTGTTCGTATCAATGACATTGATAATTTGAAAGAGAGAATCAGAAAAGATGCTCAATCTGTTACACCTGATATTCTTAGTTGTGCATGGAATTAATTAGAATATCAGTTAGTTGTGTATAGGGCAACAAACGGAAGCCACTGTGAACTGGATTAAAATATGTAATTTTCAGGAGCATGTCAATAAATATTTTTGAAATCGCATCATGACTTTACGGACACAGTTTATGTTTTAGACGTGGATATGAAAATGGGTATGGTTTGTACAACTTCCTCGTGTGCACTTCGAGAATTTCTTTGAACACCCTCGTAACAGATTTATTACTTTCTGCCAAAATACTCTGACCACCCCCCTTCACATGCTGTACATTTGCTACATTCCTAGTAACCCTCAACTGCTCAATGACTGCTACTTAAGGGGATTATTTATAGTTGTGGCAACTCTCCCTTCACGTGGAATTGAAAGGAAAGTGTCAGTTTTTCTAAACGAGGATTGTGATTGGCAGGCAAGGGCAAGATTTCTATTGCAATAAGAAAGACATTTATTTTTGACACTCAATTAGTAGGCGACGGTAGAGGGACAATCAGCAAAGTATTTTGTGTGAAACTGCACTTGAGGAAATTGAACGGACTATATTGGCTCGAGGACATAGAATTAAGGAGTGTAACTAAGAAATTGCTTAGAATGTGTTAAGAAGTACGTAATTATTGTGCAAATTCTTTCTCTTTGATGCCAATATTTCTTATTGCTTATAACTGAGTTACTAAATATCAAGAAAATATTCAGAAGGAAAGTTCTCAGTTTTACCCCATGTGTTTGAACGTGACATCTCCAATTCTTTGGGAATATGTACAGGTTCTGTCGTCACGGTAATGCAGTACCAGACTGAAGGTTTTGTTTACTCTGTTGGACTAGTTATTTGGATTAGCCAAACTAATCATTTCCAACTGAGTAGATGACATTCCATCAGGTGGTATTATGTTATGTTACACTGATGATGGAACCTGCAAGTAGTTTCTAAGTAGTGATCGATTATTTAAAAAAAATTATTCGTGGTTTAACAAATGAATATCAAGTAATTATGGCTGTACGAGTGAGGAATAAGATGTCAGTGGCTCCATGAAGTAAATTACTTAGTCAAACATTAGTTTTATTTTTTTAAGAAATTAATTCTCTTGTCACAGCAAAGAACATTTCAAAAAGAAAGATTTTATAATATACTGTAATAAATTACTTTAAAATATATTCATCAGTCATTAATAATCATTAGATACTTCGCTTGTTTACTTTACGTGTTAATATATATTGGTCTTGGAGAAAGATTCGATTTCTGACGTCTCTAGTAAGGCACGTGGAATGTACAGAGCCAGAGTGCGACGTTGCAAATAACAGCAATCCCTCTTCCCTCACTCCGATGGCGGCCAGTGAGCTGTGGACGGACAGGCAGATAAGCGCAGAAGAATAGTTAGTGGATGTATCTATGTGTCAAGGTCTTGTCCACTTCCTATGTGGCACCAGAAAGGAATGTGATGTATTTGTTTCTCATTGCCTGAGGGATCCGGGGAATAGATGGGAGTTCAAAAATACAGTAGCGTGCAAATTAATCCGAACGACGTAATTACTTATGCAGAAACACTCAAACGGGATAAAAAAAGGATCTAAGACATACCTGAGTAATCTATGTGGCCTCCCTTGTTCCTAATAACAGCTCTGAGACGATTTGGCATGGATTCCACTAATTTCCCACAAATATTCTTCATTTCTTCATCGCGAAACCATACACCAATGAGGGCAGAAATCATCTTCTCCTTTGTAGAACAATCCATTTTTTGCATTCTTCTTTTGCAAATTGACCACAAGTTCTCAATGGGGTTGATGTCGGGTGAGTTGCCTGGCCAGGGGAGTACCTGAATATTCTTCTTGTTGAAGAATTCTGTAGTTTTTCGAGATGTGTGGCATGGTGCCAGGTCTTGTTGGAACACACTCTGCCATCCGGAAATGATTTTTGCAGCTGGGGTACGATTCTGGTTTCCAATAAGTGAATATATTTGTCAGACTTCATCATTCCCTTGATAGGTATTAATGCTCCAGGCCCTTCATGTGTAAAACAACCCCAAAACATTACTTTAGGGGGGTATTTGGGTGCTTGTTGGAGATGAGCTGCTGTTACTTTTTCGGATCCTTTCAGTATGTAAGAAACACGGTGGTCGTGGACCTCGAAATGAGACTCATCGGAAAAAAGTACATTCTTCCAGTCATTCACTGTCCAGTGTTGATGTAATTTTGCCCACATTAAGCGTTTTTTGCACATAACAGGAGTTAGCAGTTGATTCTTAATAGGCTTACGAGCCCTTCATCCAGCTTCCAAAAGCCTATGCCGAACTGTTGTGACGTGAATATTCGCCCCATTGGTAGCCATTAACTCGCGGGTTAAGTCGACAGCAGTTAGTCTAGGATTTAATTTACTTTTCCTGACAATTAAACGATCATCTGCAAGTGAAGTCTTCCTTTTCCGGCCACAGTTTTCTTTTTTCTGGGGTGTGATGGATCCAGTCTCCTTGTATCGTTTTATGATCGAATTAACAGTAGCCAAACCAATGTGACATTCTGCAGCAATTTGCCTCTGTGTCTTAGAAGAATGCTCTGCTAATGTTATAATTTTAGACCGTTTTCGTGGAGTTGTATCCATTTGTGAAGACGACAGAATGTACACAGGATTGCAGTATTAAATCTTCAACACAACTGAAATACTTATAAGTACAAAACGACAGGCAAAATGTCACATATTATAAAAAAAATAATGACAGATCTTCAACAATGGAATTACACGTACTACAGATGTCAATTAAAGCGGTATGAGCAGCTGTGAGGCCAACAGTGACAGAAAATGTAAAAATATGTTGTGTTCGAATTAATTTGCACGCTACTGTATATGTTACAGAGCTGTGAAAAGTTGTTTCTTTGCTTATGGGAGCTGTAACTTCCTCTAAACTTTGTTTATGAAAGTACTTACTATTGTATATTATGTACTATATTCCTATTGTTGTGTCATTATTATTAATATTAATATTTCTATTTAATTTCTGTGTAGAATGCTCCCTATGTGACTAAACTTATCTAGAGTGCTGTACACAATACCCCGTTATGTCATATCATAGTAATACTCTGTACGTACTAAATATACATGATTCTGCATCTACATACAGTGACGTGTGCACACACATACACATATATACAAACAGTTCTTTTTGTATTATTATATTTATAAGGCTGAGAATATTTTTTGACTCAAATGACTCCATAATTACAATTTTAAAACAGTGTTGGCCATATGATGGTCTCAATTTCATGCAGAAATATTAAGTGCAATGCATATCATTTATAAAATTATTGGTGCTTATGTTTATCTGCATGATAGGATAAATTGAGACAAGAAAATAATGTTGAAGTAGAACTAAATTGAATTAGCTTCTCTCATGAGCACTGCCTAAAAAAAGAAAGAATTACGAAACTATGTTATAGTGTTTGTCTGACCTCCTAAGATAGTGACAACTAAATATTTTTATAATAATTCATCAGTAATATAATTATTAAGTAGTTTATTGCTACACTACCCTTATTAAAGGGTAGCCACAAGGACAAAGTTTTTAAAAATTTACATTTAGTAAATATAAAATGTTTCGTTTACAAACTAAGGCATCGTCGTTGTTCCTGCAGTTACTCCTATGTGCGAAATATAAAATTTTTCAGTAGGAAGAAAATAGTAATATGCGTTACAAGAGTGGTATGTTGAAGTTTTCATGTTCGAGGAAAAGTCTGAAAAAGCGAAACGTAGTTGAGCTTTTTTAATTTCCGAGAATTGAAAGAAAACATACCGCTTGTGTATCGTACATTATTTTGTGCGAAGATCGTTTGTAACATACTTGAAAGAGGAATTTCTAATTAGTTGCAATGAAATCTCCATCTTGGCTTCTGTTCAATGACGGCAAATTTGCAAAACAAAAATATCTATCTTCAACATTGTTGCTTTAAAATGTTTTCTGTGTTTACTATACTCCAGCAGGCCGTGATATACGTGTCTTTTTTTTCCCGCAGTCTATGATGAGTCTGGAATCTTGTTGATTTTTTTCACGGCCTCCTTAATGTTACTTGCATCACGAATGCAGTAACTTTAGTGGAGTTGTAGATTTTACTTAATTTTTGCAAATCTTGAAAAACAATAATTAACAGTGCAATTTAGGTGAAATTGCAGTGGTAAGTTTCCAATTTATAATTATTACTATATTGAATGTCTCTAAAAATAATATGTTAAAAGCCTAAAGCAGTAAAATCAATATGTCACTTAAGCGGTAAGAAGAGGGAAATTGTTATGTGTGTTAGGTTGGGAATACTGAATGTGGAATTTTAGACTTTCCGCGGATTGGTTTTGTGCGGAAACCAAGCAAATACGCACAATCTCGCACAAAACATATTTATTCATTCTATGACAGCGGTACATAGGAGATTGTGAATTCTTACATTTTCGAAAGAAAGAAATACGAGTATAATTACATATAGGAGATTTTATTATTTGCTGTATCACTATTTAAGTTATTTAATAGAACAAAAATCTGAAAATCAATAAATATGTCACATAAGAGTTATTGCAGGAATGACAATGATACGTTTTCAATTTAAAAAAGAATTATACTTATTTTCATAATCATTAATCTGTTCCAAAATAAAACAAAATTGTTGTATTGAATGAATTATGATTCTTATGCTGATGTTGATTATGATTTCAGAAATTAGAAAATAGTAATAATAACAAAAAATATTTGAATTTATTTTTGATATTTATTCTAGACATGAATAAATGTGCTGAAGATAATAATCGATGTTATTTTTCCGAATTTCATTCGTAGTTAAATCATTTTGAAACGTAAAACTTGTGGCAAACACTGCTTTAAAATACTATTATTTAAAACTGGGTTTGAGATAAATGCTTTGTTTTATGTGTAAGTACTGTACGTAACTTTTCACTAAACAATTTTTATAAGCATGTGTAAGTTAAACTGTTTCATAGCTTTAGGTACAAATGCAGTACCGGTAACACAATGTGATTGTTTTGTAGCTCATCTCCTGACAGTCTGACTACTGAGCGTAATGATAACAAATCTCCTGGAGGCAATGTATCGCCAACAGGGCTGTACAAATTAGTGGTTCCTCTGCTGCGCTGTGAAACTGTTGATGTGAGGGATGCGGCAGTCCACGCACTTGGGAAGGTTAACTCTGATGCACTGAAGTAAGTTAGTAGTTTCACTACATTGATTTTATGAAAGAAAATATTAACTTACGAAAAATCCCACACGAACGTTTCTCAACCATTGAACGAACTCTTTGATACTAGATGACCAATGAGAATCGAATTAATGATAGTTGGAAGTATGCTACCAGAGTCTAGTATATACAGTCACGAAGCTCAATACGTAGTAAATATGCATCCATAGATAGTTGCCAATCACTAGGATCGCTACTTTCGCCTCATTACAGACAATGCACAGTCTATTGTTCCTAGTGCCTTCATAAACTCAAGCTTCGTGACTGTATATACTAGACTGTGATGGTACTCAAAATTAATAAGTGACAGATTTTCCCCCTACGTTCATTTGTTTTATTTGTATCGTCTCTGTTTCGATGTGTCAGCAATCAAGCAATTACGTGAGACTCGCAGTCTCAACATGCAACAGTAATTAATTACAATAATTGCACAATTAATTACTATAAGTAAAAGTGTTTAGACTGCCTCCGTGGTCTGTTGGTCAGCATGCTGTCTTCCAGATCAGGAGGTCCCGGGTTCGATTCACGGGCTCGACTCTCGGTGAATTTTTCTTGAAGATGAAGAATTCCCTGGGTGTCTACAGTCTGGAAATTTGTATGAATGTGAGTGTGATTGTGAGTGTGCTGGGTTAATATTAATTAACCAATCATCACAAATATAAACAAAACAAAAAATACATCAGGACTGTCGCTGTTCAGTAACCTGAACACACGTTTCAGCATCACATTGTTGACAAGTAACTCCATCTGTTAGCACAACCAAAAGCATCTAATAGATGTTATAGAGTTACCAACAACGAAAAAAGAAAAGTGTTTACAATAAAATTATAAAATTACAGCTAAGCAATGATAAAAGAGTTCAAAATGAAGTAGTGTTATAATCTCAAATGTTCAGTTGTTTTTATTCCAAGGAGCCGTTTATTCTTGTCATCTCTGCTGACTGTTTTTCTGGATCTTATTATTATAACCTCGAATATTTAGTTGTTCAGAATTACAGTTGTTTGCATTGGGATTATCTTGCAAAATACAGTTCGTGAAAATAGTTATCCTCAGGTAATTTGATTTCGCTTTTTAAACTCATGTTTCCTATCATTAGATAATTATTTCTCAATCTCTGGTCTCGAAATAATTATCATGACAACAAACATTCGTTAAGCTCAATTAAATTACCGGAAAACTATCAGCACTCGTATTATATAAGATAATTTATATCTAGGTCACTAATAATAATTGAAACATACTTTTACTAGCAATTACTTCCTTGTTTCAGCATAAGTCATTGTTAAACATATCAACTGCTCAGAAAGTGGAGACAGGTAAATAATCGGTTAGCACGTTAGACTGAGAAACAAGTGGGCCCGGGTTCAATTTCTAGTTGGGACAAGTTACCTGGTTGAGTTTTTTTTTCGGGGTTTTCCCTCAACCCATTAAGAGCAAATGCTGGGTAACTTCTGGTTCATCTCTCTAGCATTATCACCCTCATCTTACTCAGAGGCTGGATTAAAAAAAAAAGAAAAAGCTATATAATTATTGTTTTATTATGCCAATGTCATGAAATTTGTGACGTCAAATATGTCCCATGTGACAAGTAACAGGTAGGGATATTTGGAACTGATTTATCTATTTTTTTTTTTCGAGATATTCCTGCTGATTTTTCATTTTATTTTAATAGCCATTAATTTGTTTGCTTCCCAAATTTGTATTGAGTTGCAGTTCCTCATGTTATAATACTTTTAATTATTGAGTCATAAAGACTTTGATTTTTTAATTGTTTTATTCCACAAACTTGGATTAAGAGCACTTATTGCTTTTACTTTAAATATTAATTTTTGTGCTCAAGTATGTTTTACTTTGTGCATAATATTATTAATTCCCCTTTTGAGAAGTTATCGGTTTTTTTCTAATCAATGAAAAACAGATAAAATAAATGAAGTCGCTACTTTTAATTTTCTTCTTTCAGTTTCGACGTTATGTATTCCATATAATAATGAATGATCTTCTAAAGTTGTAATTTCCATAAAGAATGCACTGTAAATTTTTATAAAAAAAATATACGTGTGAGGGTTTCAGATGAGTTACAAATAGTGTTTGTTGTTTCCAGAGATCTGATGGAGGAATTAGTGATTTACATTCGTGAGGCTGTTGATAGAAAACAAGAGAATATGAGAAGAAGACGACGGCGTGATGCTTTAAGACTTCAGTTGGTCAGGGTTTTCGAGCTTGTTGCTGAGTATGGAACATTTGGTATCAGGTAGGATTCTTCATTCATATCTCCTCATTTGTTTCATTTTTTGCGAACATTTGTGCGTATTGTTAGAACTACTATATTTGTTTCATGTGTGCTTGTACCTGTACTGTAATCATACTTCTACCCATGTATATATCCTATAACTCTGGTATTAGAAACTGGAGGTACAGCTAAATGTCATCTTTCAAAATCGCCTGTCTTGTGAATTTTGAACTTGATGCCCTCTAATACCCATAATTGTAATAGTAACTCTCTTCACATCTTCTTTGTTCTATATTTCCTTCTTTCTAGTGGCTTCCATTCACACAGTAAGTTGTTTGTGCCATCTTTTTATTCCTTCATTATAAGATGATGTCCTGACCAATTTAGCATCCTATTTTCAATTCTGTATGTGATATGTTCATTAGCATTAATTTTCTTTATAATCTAATTTTTAATGCAATATATTCTAATCTTGAGAGCCTAGCACTTCTACACAGCTAGTTCATTTCTGCTCCTAGAATTTTTTTTTTTATATTTCTATTGTCCTTACACATAATATCCATATTGTAGCTATAGCTGCACTTAAACTTACAACCAACCCCATATCCACACCCACATTCATGCTGTTCTCATTATGTCCATTGTTCTCGCTCATATTCATATCCATATCCATCCATATTCACCCATATTCATTTTCATACTCATGCCCTTGCCCATGCCCGATTTTCATATTCATGCTATTTATAGTTAACCATATCCGTGTTGTACCTGTGGCCTTCCTTTATCCATGCCAGTTCCAATGCCCATGCTCATATCCATACTCATATCCGTGCCTATACCTATGTCCACAGCCATTCTCATCTCATCCATACTTAACACACTTATACAGGGTGATTCACGACTAATGAGCCGCACTTTAGGAATCACTTCTATAGGCCATATCATTAGCTTGAAAGTTATTCGTAAAAATCCAAATATCATACTGTGAATCAGGCTTTGGAGTTGCTTGCGTCATACTCGTATTACAAACATTGGAACATAAACTAAATGGAGGGTTGCTCTGTGACTTGAAATAAGGGGATGAAGGGGAAGTTAGGTCTGGTGAGCCGTGATGAGGTAATGAAAGCTAAGCACCATTCGCATCAGTGTGGCCAAGTGCATTGAAGTGGAAGGAGGGATATTTGAAAATCTGTTTCCAAACTGAGGTGTGTTTATGATTAGTACAATATTTTAAATTAATATTTCTGTGTATTTTAAGTGAATAATTCTCAGTTCTGTTGAAACCCAAAGGATTCAATCAGCTGTAACTCCTTAATGATCAATAATCAGACCCATGTTCATATGACATTTTATGTCCAAAATGGCCCATAGAACTGATTTCTAAAGACGGGTCATTAGTCGTGAATCATCCTGTATATATTTCATATCCATGCCTATACTAGTGCCCATACTCGTCTGATATCCATACTTATAGTTGTTCCCATATCTATCTCATATCCATGCCTATGCCCAAACTCATTCCCATCCCCATCCATGCCTATGTGTATGCCCAATTCCAAAGTGTGTTATTTTATTGATAAGAATTTGGAATAAACACATGTCTGTGTAGCTTATTGTGTTCGGATTGTGTTGATGAAAGGCAGTGACTGGTTACATTTTGGTTACAGCCCTTGCGTCTTGGACAGGGATACACAGTCTCTCCATCCTACGTTTGTCGAGTACATAGATGGAGCACGTTTGTACCTGGAGAACGAAGCAGACAAGGAAGTCCCAGCTGTGAGAGATATCAAATTGCACTTTTGCAACTTTATTCGCAAAATGATCAAGAGCTTCTCATGTAAGTCCTTTCAGATAATCTTACTTTAAAATGTTTTTTCATCTTGCTGTGTATTCTCATTTCCAAGAATATGAACAATTTCACAATATTCCCTGGTTATTTAAGCTGCTATTGATTGTGAACACATTTGTTACTCAGAACTGAACCACTGAAACAAGATCTTTAAGGGTTGAAGTTGAAAGGGAAGAAATTTGTTCAAAATCTGAATTAACAGCAAATATTCTTTTATATGCCGATTTTCATAACTGGTAAAACATGAGAAGTGATTACAATATACATACAGCTATTTATATAGATCTTTGCAAGCTTGATAATATAATTTGCTTGAACTGTACAGTGTATAAATGTGTGGGATTATCAAGAATGTCTTTTGTTGTATGCAGTCAAGAAAACGAAAGTTCATCTTATTTGGGGGTGGACATTAAAGTGATTTCATTTATGCAAGTCTGTCTTTTGAATAGGTAATAGTTAAAGGAAATTACCTTTAATTTTTAGCATTATGAAGGAACTGAATTGGTAACAAATCAATCTTCTTAATGTATCCAGCTGTTTGCTGACAACATAAAGTCCACTATAGTCTACTGTAGTCTATTCAGTTGTTGTTTTTCACGAGAAATGAGTGGTATTTTGATCGGTGTTCATTATAGTCCCTCAATCGGATATCCGGGTAGGAACTGCACTGAGAGATGCCAAGAATCGTACTAAAGTACTTATTTGGAACACCAACAGTCACACCTTCCAGTCAATCATAGCCAAGTTTAATATTGAAAAGAATTGGTAACAAAACACAATGAGAAAACGTGTGTTCTCTTTGTAACATTATTTTTTTTATAAATAATTTTTATGCTCACGGAGATTATTTTTGTGATTTTCGTTTCATTTTTATTACTTTTTATTGTAGTTCTTGTATTGAGTTGATGTTAATGAAACGACCATTTTTATGCTCTAATTTTCATTTTACATTTTTGTGCTTTTAATAGAATTAAAACATTTTAACATCTTATCGTTATGGCTTTCATATGAATTAATTTGTTATATTATTTGAGTCACAACAATAAAACAAAAGCCTAAATTTAATTTCTCATATTCTTCAATAAAACGCTTGATCACTACAAAATTTTCTCATTCATACCTACAAGAAATAGAATCAAATGCTAAAGACAAAAAATGGATTACACTACTTTCCAACCCAGATATAATCCCCCAGAGACCAAGGAAAACAGCAGTTGCAGCCTTCAGACTACTGACAAATCATGACTGTCTAGCAAGTCATCTCTACAGAATAGGTATCTCAGCTTCACCCATATGTGTCCTGTGTAATGATCCAGCAGAAATGAATGAAGACCTGTGAAGCATTAAGATCAGAAGAAACTACAGTTCAAAAATATTGGAAAGCACGACTGCTAATGGCTTCATTGCCAGATGCAAGGCACTAGACAACAACATATTATTTGAGTCTAATAGTTCAGGCAGAAATTCTAGAGTCAGACAGACAATTAGAAAGAGAGAGAGAATGAGTTAAATTTGTTTTTTTATGTTTGCCTACTCTCTTGGTTTTCGTGAGTGTGTGCAGGCATTTGTTTTATGACCTTATTCTTGTGGGAGGAAAATTTCATTACTATTAATGTCGAAAATATCTGAGATTGCGGTTTTGGTTTCAGCATTTTGCAAAGTAATCTATGAAACTGTACTTAAATAACTCAACTTTAAAATCAAATTCATTCTATCCTTGTTTCTTTGGCTTCTGTCATTTTTGGATAGGCTCTGCAGTTTAAAGGGATGTTAATGTTTGTATGTTTAGTCAGCAGTTCGAAGACTTGTTGGAACCTCATAAGTGACACCAATAACTTAAGGCATCACTCATGAGCAACTAAGCAAGGAGATAATGGGATAGGGTGACCAGTTCCTTTCCCCAAAATAAATATCTGAATTCAAATTGAGGAATAGTTTTTTTTTTTTGCAACCATTTTAGCTTTGTTGTGTATTAAAATTTTACATTATTGACTTAATATTTTGAGTGTGTAATTGTTCTATTTCAGTGGAAACATGTGTGACGCTCTTAAAGAGGGACCTCCGTCGTAACCTTTTCACGTTGTTTGCTGGATGGAGTGGACGATTTGGTCGACCACTGGGCCATCAAACTTTGGGACAGGATATGGATGAGCGACCCTGTTCTGAGCTGCAGTTGTCAGCACTTCAGGCCATGAGTGCATTGCTTTGTTGCGGATCGTGTTTCAATCCACAAGGGTTGGCAGAGGATGGTGTGTTCTATCCTTGGCTGGATATGTTGTTAGCTTCTCGTGACGAAAAGGTAAGACACAATTCTTTTTATGCTGTTAGGAAAGCTGGTAGCAGTAAATGTATAATTTGATAATTTCGAATACTGAGTGCATGATTAATGAATGCATGCCAAATTCTTAGATATTATGAAACAATTATGGGGTCTTTGTATCGTAGATTTATTGATTCCTTTCAGTACCTCATACAAGATGTTAAGACATGATGCAAAATGCTAAATAGTTGAGCAATACTTGATTGATTGTTGTAACACTAAAGTTTCTCTCTAGAAGTAATGTACGGAAACTGTAGGTCAATAATTTGCGACTAAATTCCAGTTATTGTCACAAATTGCTTCTCTTGTTCTCACTAAGCAGGTACTGCATCTAGCCATGACTGGTTCTGTTAGGGTCGTCTGATTACTTGTGTAAATGAAATGTGAATTAAAGCATTTTGTAATAACACTAATGGCCATTCTCCAGATTTTTTTATGCTGGTTTAGTGTAGTCGAACTTTTCTTTTACGCTTTTCTTAAAAAATGATGTAAACAGAGAGAAAGTGTAGATTATGGGAATCTGTTTATGCATACCAAGAACATTAGGGATACAATGTTCAGTGGATAGAATGATTTGTAATCAATTCTCGGAACTTTTATAACAAACAGAACTATATTAAATATTACAAGTATTGAATATTAAATTTAGAAATGCTAAATTTATCTTACACATTATTTTAATCTCTTCAAAATATCAAAATATAAGGCCTACACGCACATTTCGAAACGAAACACACTAGTTATTTTTACAAAAGAAGTCTGATATTTTATACTGTTTACATCTCTTATGTCTCAAATTGTCTATTTGGTTCTCTAGTTCATACGGTTTATCAAATATTGAATCATCTCCTTCTGTAACAGAAAGATATCCCCTCATAGTCTCTCATGTTACAACTACATCTGCTCTTGTGGGAACACCAAAACTGTCATCAACATTACCAGCACTGTTATCCTGGAGGTGGATGGGTGTCGAGGTCCTCCACAGTTTGTGCCTCATCAGTGATCACATTATCCTTCATGAGAAAAATAAGTGATTACAGAATTTTTTGTACTTGAATCTTCATAAATTGTCTGTATTTATAGCAAAATCTACGTTAGTAGTCACAGTTTTATGTTGGGTTATACGCATTGATGCCATAGTTTTTTTCTCCCTTTGGCCGAAACAAACGTAAATTGCGAGAAGTTTGAAATTAGGGCAGCGTAAATACAAGGGAAGAAATATAATAATAGGAAAATTGAAGGGACCGTCAAAAAAATGTTTTAAACGACGGAAAAACATTAATTGTGGGAATGTAAAAGTGGGATTCGACTGTGTATTTTATGTATGTACAGTACAGTAGACCTATTTTTACTACTTACATGATTTGCTCCTTAGCTGCTATAATGGTGTAGTGGCTAGAACACTGGACTTATAATCCTGTGGATCCTGGTTTGTTTCCTGGCATACCCCTCATTTATTGGTCAAGCCCATTGTCCAGGTAACACAGGAATTTTCTCTGGGAGTAACAGTTCCCCTGTGGCATTCCAAACAAATCTCCATCATCTCATCTCATTGCGGGTGTGGCATTGCCCAGCCTCCTATGGCACACCCTGGACAATGACCATTTCAGTAAATTGGTATACATAACTGGCTTCATTTGGGTAAATGACGTAAGTCAAGTGCCTGCCATTAGAAGAAGAAAGCCTTGCTTGAAGAAAGTACAACTCTTTTGGAAAGTCAAGTTTAACACAGAGGATTTTGACTTGGCTTCATTAATGGAACTATATTCTGTAGTCAAGGATACAGGTTTTTTGAGATGATACTGAATAACTTAGGCAAGCATAGTAAGCATTTAGCCTACGATGGATCTGGAACACACTAGATGGGCCTGCATAAAAAAAAAAAAGAAGTGGTACTTTCACATCTACAATTGCACTACTGTCTTCCATCATACTGCTTTCTAAGATTACTGCAAAAGAATGTCTTGCACAGCTATCCGGCATTAATTCTTATTACATTAAAAATGAAGTTGAAGTCCATTGCTTTACTTAAAATGTTCTACATAAAGGTGTTACGTGCTGTCTCTTCTCACTTTATAGATCTCTTGGATATGGAACAACAAGTTTTGATGGTGAAATCATTGCAATAAGTGCATGTCTCAGGAATCTTCTATGCCACATCAATAAATTTAGGAATGCAGTTATGTTGTCAGACTCCAAAGCAGCTATTCATCAATCGTCTCTAAACACACACTTTCATCTCAAACAGCAGAAATAACTAAAATGCTCTCTCAATTAATATCACTCAATAAAAGAATTGTATTCCAATGGATACCATCCCATTGTGGAATCCTGGGAAACGAGAATGCGGATGCTTTAGCAAAGAAGGGCAGCACTGCTACTTACAGACCTGTTACTAAATCCACGTATTACTCTGTGAAGAGATTTATTAAATCTACACACTTAGACTTCAACAAACAAAATTTGATAACTCAATCCCAAGGAAAAAAATGGAAAACTCTGCATCAAAATCCACAGTTAATTCCCGATTTACCACGAAAATCGTCTGTAGCTGCATTTAGATTGGCAACAGGCCATGATTGTTTGGCCAAACACCTGCATAGAATTGGAATATATCAGTCCCCTAACTGCCCATTGTGCAACTCAAACCAAGAAATGGATTCGGAACACCTCAAAATCTGTGCTTCAGTGGCTGGTCATGATAATATCTTTGAAAAATATTAGAGTGCAAGAGGTCAAATGACTTTATTGTCAAACGCCTGGCATTAGAAAACAACAACAACAACATAAAGTGTTACTATCATTTGGGATTTCTAGTACCAAAACATGTCACCTTCTTATATGCTTCCCCCTCCCCCCCGACAAAATTATACACTATAGTACTAGTATGTTTAAGGACTTAGACACTTGAATTCTCTCAAACCATATTTATTCTTGTCGTGTAGAGTTAGTGAGTACATGGGACACATAAACACTCCATCTTGTAAAGTAAATCGAGAAACATCGAATCTAATCACACAAACACCACAAAAGAAATTCTCGCTCTCATAGTGACTACCATATCCAGCAGGGAATTTAACTGTTTACTAAACATACATACCACAGTCTACTATATACAGTCGCGAAGCTCAATATGTAGTAAAAATGCAAACATGGGTAGTTGCCCACCACTAGGATCGCTACTATCGCCTCATCATCGCAGATCTCTCTCCTAGCAGACGACAAAATATGTAACACTTTCGTTGTGTTCTTCTGGAAAAATTAACACCTTCCTTCCATTATTGAAATATTAAATGCATAACGTTAATTTATTATTTTAATGAAGTATATTAAATTCCACCATAAACTCGAAGATACCTGCAAGAAATAAGTTAATATAATTTTTGTTTGTGCAAAACGAACTGAAATTTACTATAATAGCTTCACTCATTTAAGATTATAGCGATAATTAACTATGAAACCAATAAATATTAATTTGCATTTCCCTTTACAACAATAATAATGGAAATATGAATTAATGGAGTAACTTACGTGTACCGGTACTTGTAGTGTAGGCTTACGTAGTTAACAAAGTGGGATGAGGTTAAGCAATAATAATCACACCAGAATTGGAAATAAAACGTGATCAATAAATTTTATTGTAACAGGCTTTTTCTACGTCTTTAGTAAAGCAACAAATAAAAATAACAACAAAATTAACAGCTATAATTAAAAACATGTCCTTTGAAAGAAAAAAAGTAGGCCTAAGCAATAATAATCCCACCATAATTGAAAATAAAACGTGATCAATAAATTTCATTAAAACAAACTTAATATTTCAACGTCTTTAGTAAAATAACACATAAAATAATAAAAAAATTAATAGTTACAATTAAAAATATATCCTCTGAAAAAAAAAAGTAGACCTAACCTTTATTTCTCTGGAAATTTAGCAGCCCAAGTGATAGAACTTTAACCGGTATCTAATGTCCTTTCGGTTAGACTGAAACATTTCATTGTGAAATTTAAGGATATAATGTATTCTAACAGTCGCAAAGAACTTCAAAATTAAGAGTTTTGTTTCTGCACAGGATTCTTGTGGAAACCCAGGAACCTTTCTGAATCTTTCGGAAATCGGAAAAAGGATAACTCTGGCCTCTTTCTCTTACTGTTGCTACAATGTATAGCACTACAAACGTCTCCTCCTTGTCCCATATTATTATTCAAATTATTATATTTTAGCCATTAACATTTTCATTACAACCAATAACGAACATTTCACAAGCATCAATGTGAAATACGCAACGAGCTAGCACTCGATAGAAATACGACACAGTCCAAAGTCGACCATGGACAGTCTATTGCTTCTAGTTGCTAACCGCTTGGAGCGCTTTATCACGAGATTTGCAAAAAAACACCTCAAGCTTCGCGACTGTATATAGTAGACTGTGTACATACAGTAGTTTAAATTGTTTCATTTTTACATTTCACGGATATTTGTTATTTGGAATCCCCAATCTGAACAGAATTCTGTATCATTGTCCTAGAGAGAAATGTACTTTGACATCATATTGACAAGTTTGAAATCACTACTGTACAGGTTGATGGATCAGCAGATAAAAGTTAGAGGAACATTTGAATGAAAAGATGGAGAGAAATTAATTGAAGGGGTTGGGTCTAGTTTGTGACAAGCCACATTTTTCCATTTTGGATATTTTTTTACATGTATTACGATAGTGACTAGCCACCAGTGAAGTCTCCTGGTAAATATTCTCCGTAGTTACTCTCATAATCTTTGAAGCCTCTCTTTCTTGTATGTTTTTTTGTGCTAGACAATGATATGCCACAAAAATAACAACAGTGGAGCACTAATTTCCAGTGGTTCGTAAGGAAAATTACGTGTGTTCAGTTCGTTAAGTAATATCACTGAATTTTTTGGTTCAGATGAAGTTAAAGAATATATTCATAGTAAAGGAGTTGAAGAGGAGTCATCAGATGATACGTTAGAGGTAAGAAAATATTGATTGTGGCATGTCATTATATAACTCTACATAATGTTGGCTAAATTTTCGTTATTGTTTAAAACCTAATATTTATTTTTAATATATTTAGAACTCATATGAGAAAATTATTCTCATAGAAGTAGACTATAAGATCTAGTGTGTTATGTAAAAACCAGCATACTAAAACAAATTTAAATAGAAGACTTAATTTGTAGATTATGAGTTCCCTTGTTTTATAAGTATTGTTTTATTTAACTTCTGTAATTTTTTTATGTTATCATCACAATTTTAGGGGAGTGTAACAGTGTCAAGATCAATCTCTTACGCTCGTGTAAGGCCAAAACTCCAGAGATGGCGGCAAAAGAATCCTGAATCAAGAAAACGTGAAAAAAGAAAAATTCGTATAAATTTGGTATGTACATATTACCAGTATTTTTTTCTTGTGTTGTGTGTAGCTTTTCTACATTCTATAAACTGTAAAGTACCAGTACGCATAATAGTGATATATATGTTATTTATCCCTTTATTTTAAAATCTAGCCTAATACATGTTCACTTGAGAGGAGAAGGGCATTTACAGCTACATAAAACATGAACAAAAAAAGAGGGAATGTGACTTTCGTCAAGAAATGTGAAATGTATTTTTCGCTTTTTTCTATTAATAAGTTTAGTACTATATAATTTAATTTTTTCTGTTTCATTTCAGCACTATGCCAGTGATGCTGTAAAATTAATAGTATCAGGTCTAAATCTTGGACCTCCATCTACGTGCAAGAGTAGATCTCGACTAAAAGGACAAAAGATTCATAGATAATATTACTGAGAAGGAAACAAGAAGATTTTCAAGTCTAAAAAGACTGGCAGGAAAAAAGTGGGGATGCACAAGAGAAACTATGAATATATCATAAAAAATATACCACGCCAATTATCCAATATTACGGAGAAGTATTGATGGCTTCTCCCAAAAACTATCTCGATAAACTCATTTTATTTCAGAATCAGGCCCTAAGATTAATTACAGGAGCGGAAAAAACAACCACAATAGTTGCTATGAAGATTCTTACGAATATTCGTAATATAATTGAGGAATTGAAAGAACAAGCACTAATACAATATGAGAAATTAATTGGGTTGCCATGTACACGAAATAGTTAGTATAATATCAAAACTTTGGCCAGATTAAAAGCACGGAAATGTTTTATAAAGTTTATACAGAAAGTTAAAAAAAAAAAAAAAAAAACTAAAGTGTTCCTCAAAGGAAAAGTAATTTATTAATGAAAGACAACCTATTAAATACCATTCATATAGAACACAGCCCTCATGGACGATGTTAAAAAGTCTGAAACAGTAAATTACGTAGTTTTGAAGACTCTGGCCATAGAAACAATTGAGACAAGATACCTACAGAAGGTGTGGTTACAAATTTATACAGATGGATCCCTTATATTACATTGAAGAGAAGCAGAAGCTGAAGAAACAAGTCCTCTCTTTTCATTTTATCATTCTGCAGAAGAATATACAACAAATTTTGAAGGAGAAGTTACTGCAGTTTATATATACAGGGTGGAAGTGAAATAACTTTGCAGATTGAAAGGAACAATAGGGTACACTTACGTAAATGAATAGAAAACTAACATTACGTTTTGTGATTAAATGCATGTTTAATTAGAAAATTAAGTTTGAGGTTTCAACACTCCAACATCACTGCTAACACACTCTTCTCGTGATACAGATGTAAGAGGTCAACGAACTTTGTGTGTCTTGCTAGGTGAGCTGTTTTCTGGCGTGATGTTGCAACCTGCCCTCATCTTGCAGTGGCTTGAAATTAGAGATTTTTAAAATTAAATTTACACGAAAACCATCCAAGCTATTGAAATGTGCCAGAGGGATAAATTATTCTTTATTAGTTTTCTTATTGATATGGGCAAAAATCACAATCCTACTCCCAGTAGTTACCGAGTAAGAGGTTGTTAAACATTTCAGAAAAAAAAAAAACATTTTTTTCTGAATATTTTTTTTTTTTTATCCAATGCCACCAGGTTGTCTTTCGACATTTCTGGTCTTCTCTCCTGGCCGTGGCTTAGTTGTAACCCACTTCTGAGGTTGGGGTGCCTGGGAGGCATAGTTACATTACCCCGATGATGTGATAGGATGATTATGATAATGTGGTGCCAGGAGAGGTCTTAAATCTAAACTTAACCTAAATTCCAGACCATGGACGAACACAAGAATAATCCCCTTTAAGGAAAAATTCCTGTGCTCTAAGCGGGAATCGAACCCGGGACCTCATGAACTATAGCCAGAAGCTCTGACCACTAGACCATGAGGCTGGTCACATTAAAATATATGGATCATATGCGGAGACAAAGAGGAAGGCAGAAAATAGAAAAGATTGGAGAATGCTAGGTTTGCATTTTTCTGAATATACTATTAACTTTCCACCAATATGATATTATAGTTTTTTGTTACTTATAACGTGAGCTGTTCACTCTGAAAATCTGCAAGACTATTTCACTTCCACCCTGTAGTTGCAAAATCTATTATGCAGATTAAATAATTTCCAAAATGCTGTCCTATTATCAGATTCAAGAACAGCCATACAAGCTGTAATTTTACAACAGTCTACAAAAGGGGCTAAAATTCATTATTATTATGAGAAAATGATTGCAAGAAAAAAATTAGTTTACAGTGAATTCCTTCCCATTGTGATATAAAGGGAAATGAAACAGCAGATTTTTTGGCTAAACGAGCACTTAAATTTTACAACCATCTAATAATAGAATTCTATTTTATTTTGTAAAACATCAAAAGTAAATTCAAATCTGCCTAAAAACAACAAAATTCGGATGGAAGGAAATGATAAAACCTGGGAAATTTTATTGATTAACTCCGAGATAATCCTTCAAGAGCCACGCAAATCTGCTGTTGCGATGTTCAGGTTGATAACAGGTCTTGATTGTTTGGCAAGCCATCTGCACAGAGATGAAGTTGACATCATTGTACAAAAATACTGCAATGCAAGATGGTGAATTACTTCATTGTCAAGTGCTTAGGCATTAGGCCAACAACAACATATTTAATACATTTTGAGATCTCGTGGAATGTGTATTTTATTGTATACTTAATGTATCTAAGAAGAGGAACTTTCTAAAGAAAACCAAGAAACAATCTTCATCCTGGAGGTTATGTCACCTGCTAATAATATCCAAATTTATACAATTAAATTCATGGAAGTTTATGGATTGTGATATTCACGAGCTAGCTAGTTAAATAAATTAAACTTTGTAAACCATATTGCTGAAAGAAAAAGTGTAGCGAAACAGATGGCAGGGGAGATCATTCAGATCAGAATTTTAAACAAACTCTTTAGCAAATACAGTCTGTTCATTATTATATTACAAGTATTCCCAGGTACATAAGTCATTATAGCATGGAAAGTAATCATAGAGAAAACTTTGATTACAAACTTAACATATTCAGGCTATATACTGTAGTGACATACGTTACTTGGTGTGAATCCAAACAGATAATTCTTGTGTTCGAGGACAAATATCGAGGGATATTTTGTACAGAATATAATATTGCATTGAAAATTACCCAAGTCTGTCACATGTAACATATGTGTCACTCTTAAAAATGACCCCCCCCCCCCCCCCCCCTTCTGAGAAGGACTCCAAGGTTCGCACTGCAGCCTGAAGCTTAAATAATCATGGCCGGGAATTGAACATGGAACAATCTGTTGGCAGGCTAACATGCTACCATTCAGCTGTTAAGGAGATTAAAAATGATCTTACTTTTGAGTGCATTCTTTCCCTCATGATGTTTTATTTTTTCCTTTCTTTTTTTGTTAGGCTTTTTTCACTTTAAGTGATTTGCTTCTAATGCTCTTTCCTCTCGAGGGGAATGTACTCAGTTGCAATACTTCTCTGTCAGATGGCCGGTCTGTCATGGAATGGTGAGAAGATGGAACGAAATAATAATATGAAGGATTATAGTATTGGGAAGGAAACTGATCCTGTCCCTTGTAATTGGTTCTATGCTAGCATTCATCTGGAGAGATTTGGGTCATAATTTCTTCAGCATATACTTACGTCATTTGTTGAGTAAATTTTATAATATTTTACTAGTAGCTTCCCCATATGTTTAAGAAATGAATTCGCACAAAAAACTATTTTTGTTAAAAGTGTGCCTTTGGACTACTCATTCTCATCCCCTTCAATTAACAGACAAACAGTCACTCTCAAAGATGAATGACTAATCAAGAAAGTTATTGCATGTAATTCTTCAGAGACTCTAGTTTCTGTTATTTTCTATAACCATTAATATGTTTTCCTTAAATAATTAATTTTTTGTTTTCTGATCCATGTACTTTTAAAGAAGAATCTCCTATCCCTCTAGTCACTGGATCAGAAGATTGTGGGTTTAAACCTGCACCTGGCTAAGGGCAATGGATTTTCAAGGGCGTTAATCTTCTAAACATGTGATCCTCTGGGAGGGAGGTAAATCTTGGGGGGGGGGGGTTCTGTTGCAGAATTGCGGCTTGTGAAAAAATTCTCTCACTCATAAAGGGTTCCAGGTAAAACTTGTCGACTTTTACTCGCCCATGTTAATTCAGATTCTGAATAACCTGTGCAGTTGGAAACGTCATTAAAAAATATTACTGCTACGTCTGTTAATTTAATACTGAAATTACTTTTTAGGCTGGTTTCCGAAGGGAAACGAGTTTTTTTAATGATATTATGTTGTTGTTTTCTAATGCCAGGCGTTTGGCAATAAAGTCATTTGAACTCTTGCACTCCAATATTTTTCAAAGATATTATCATGACCAGTCACTTAAGCACAGATTTTGAGGTGTTCCGAATCCATTTCTTGGTTTGAGTTGCACAGTGGGCAGTTAGGGGACTGATATATTCCAATTCTATGCAGGTGTTTAGCCAAACAATCATGGCCTGTTGCCAATCTAAATGCAGCTACAGACGATTTTCGTGGTGAATCGGGAATTAACTGTGGATTTTGATGCAGAGAGTTCCATTTTTTCCCTTGGGATTGTGTTATCAAATTTTGTTTGTTGAAGTCTAAGTATGTAGATTTAATAAATCTCTTCACAGAGTAATACGTAGATTTAGTAACAGGTCTGTAAGTAGCAGTGCTGCCCTTCTTTGCTAAAGCATCCGCATTCTCGTTTCCCAGGATTCCACAATGGGATGGTATCCATTGGAATACAATTCTTTTATTGAGTGATATTAATTGAGAGAGTGTTTTAGTTATTTCTGCTGTTTGAGATGAAGGTATGTGTTTAGAGACGATTGATAGAATAGCTGCTTTGGAGTCTGACAACATAACTG
Source organism: Periplaneta americana (assembly GCF_040183065.1). Classification (NCBI taxonomy): domain Eukaryota; kingdom Metazoa; phylum Arthropoda; class Insecta; order Blattodea; family Blattidae; genus Periplaneta; species Periplaneta americana. Next base: position 23,760,692 of record NC_091132.1, on the reverse strand, counting down.
CATTCCTAAATTTATTGATGTGGCATAGAAGATTCCTGTGACATTCACTTATTGCAATGATTTCACCATCAAAACTTGTTGTTCCATATCCAAGAGATCTATAAAGTGAGAAGAGACAGCACGTAACACCTGCACCGGCACCTTGTTCTCTGGAGATCAAGGATCCGTCGGTGTATAAATGAAGCCAGTTTTGTGGAGGGTACCTAATATTAATTGTCTCTAAAGACAATTGTTTCAGTATGTATGTGTGTGTTTATGTGCGTCTGTCAGTAACTCTCACTGATTTCTTTGTGCATGAACCTGTTTTGATAAGATTACTACTGTTCTCCAACCAAGAGATCAACCGTGAAAGGAATGTGCTTGCTATTACCTCATCTATTGGAACGAAGTAGATAAATAATATTACCGTTATAACGCCAGTTTAAAAACCATGCGCTCTCCTGCATATGTTATTTCCTGTATGAAGAGATTAAAAGACCAGGAGATTAACTGTGATCTAATTTTGTAACTAGGGTAGTATCAATATGTCTGTATCAATGTTATGGTTTATGCTGTGAGAGCTAGCCAATAGAGATAAGAGTAACCACGTGTGTGACCTTATGACATCAACATTCATTCACAGCATTACCCCTCTTCGTCTCATCCAGCGGAGACTTTCTCGTGGTTGGAGCACAGTATATTATTTATGTAAATATCTCTTTGATTCAAATCCACTTATATACAGAGGGAGTAGCGAAGTGCATTCCATAACCTCTCCTATTCAAAATCCATCCTCACTTTCCCATGGTGCAACCTGTTTTTAACAAACGAGGCTCTGAGTATAATTATTGTTCCATCAAAAATGGAGGAAATGCCATTTCAGCATGCTGATCTATCATGGCATGCATAAGGGTCCCCTATGTGGTGAAGGGTGGATATAGTAGGTGGAGTTGTCCTTGGCATCAACCCCTTTGATTAGATTACCCCCCCCCCTTTGATTTGATTACCTGGTTGGTTTTTTCCGAGGTTTTCCCCAAACCAAAAGCAAATGCCAGGTAATATTTTGGCGAATCCTCGGACCTCACCTCATCTCACTACATCTCGCCAAAATATTGTAAAAAATTGCACAAAATTAAAAAAATTGTAGAAAATTACTAAATTGTAAAACTATAAAAATTTGTAAAAATTGTAATTGTAAAATTTTGACTTGTTCCACATCTTAAAGCTTCATTGCTCATGTAAGATCTATGGAATAAAATGAATGAATGAATGAATGAATGAATGAATGAATGAATGAATGAATGAATGAATCCTCATGAGGAGGTTATATGGACCAGCTAACCAACGACAGGTGTGGTCCTCCAAACAGTTTGGGGGTTATGTATAGGCAGTGAGGGAAGTGGGAAAAAATCAGAGGCGGTATGCTATTCCGAGATTTTCCTCTGGCATACCTCGATTTTAAAAAAGGCTTTCCCCAAACCAAAAGCAAATGCCAGGTAATATTTTGGCGAATCCTCGGACCTCACCTCATCTCACTACATCTCGCCAAAATATTGTAAAAAATTGCACAAAATTGTAAAAATTGTAGAAAATTACTAAATTGTAAAACTATAAAAATTTGTAAAAATTGTAATTGCAATATTGTAAAATTTTGACTTGTTCCACATCTTAAAGCTTCATTGCTCATGTAAGATCTATGGAATAAAATGAATGAATGAATGAATGAATGAATGAATGAATGAATGAATCCTCATGAGGAGGTTATATGGACCTGCTAACCAACGACAGGTGTGGTCCTCCAAACAGTTCGGGGGTTATGTATAGGCAGTGAGGGAAGTGGGAAAAAATCAGAGGCAGTATGCTACTCCGAGATTTTCCTCTGGCATACCTCGATTTTAAAAAAGGCATACCTCCTCCCTTACAACATAGACATAAATGTTGTATACAATAAATTGTTTCGTACAGTCAGTAACTTGAATCTTTGAAGCTTACGCAACACATTACATTCCTTAATAAAATAATTTCTACTTCAGTTATTTACTAGATTGTTTTACAATGTCCTTTGAGATTTATCACTTAAAATAATGATAAAGCTTCAAAGTGCCTTACTTAATTATTAATAAAAAGTGTAACAAAGAAAAATGAAACAGTCACTAAATTGGCAACAATGGCCACCACAAGCCATTATACTACCGTTGTAAGCATTCCAGGGGTTGACTTATCAAATAAGCGTGTCTAAATACATATTGAATACAGTTCCAGTTTAGATTTACGAAGCAAACAGATAGTGCTTTTTGCTGTGAAGAAATTTATAAACAAATTTTTACGATCACATTTTTTCAGTGACGTTATGTCATTTTTTACTAACGGTATGTTTTCTGGCCAAAGAAACCAGTGGCGGTATTCTATACCGGCACATACCTTCTCTCTTCCCTCACTGTGTATAGGTGATTTAACCGCTATAACCTGAAAATATGATGGCTAAATTAAAATGGTTATACTTTTTGCTACATCACTTTCCTATATTAGAGAGAAGACAGTTAATGGTTTTATTGTCAAGAATTCAACATTAGTTAACAACAACAACTTATCTATAGTAAATATAAAAAACCTTAATTATTTTAAATATTTAGGTCTTAGGCAGGTCCAGACCAAGGTGAAAAAATAAAATGTTTAGGTTTTTTCCCGAAAGTGGTAGGAAAATAATATAAACCAACCAGAATACAGACAGGAGTGGAGAAAATTATAGTGGAGGCCACAAACCTCCTGAAGTTTGAAGTGCCATGAAATTGGACCCAAATTCAGAACAGAGATGGCTATTATTAAAAAATCATTAAGGTATAAGGAGAGTTGCAAAACTGGTACAACCTAAAAAAAAAAAAAAAAATAAGGCCAGCTTCTTGGTAATGAGGCATGAGTCAGGACAACAATCTGTGCAGAAGATGCAGTGAGATTGAAACTAACTGATTTGAAGTCTTTCTATGACTTGACTTGCTCCCGTTTTAATTTAGCGGTAGCTTTTGTTTATTTTGCAATAAAGTATGAATTTAAATGCTACCAGTGCCTTGTTTGTAAACATCGATGCATGGGTTTGTTCAAAGCCTGCCAAACTGCATTTCAGAACACTTTTAGTGACTGAAGTGTATTTTCAAGAGTTTCTATTAAAAATTAATAACAAAATTCGACTTATATCTACAATAGAAAGCCTTATCAGTCAACTTTCAGGGGGCCAGAAGCAATTTGATCCCATGATTCAGAGTGTGAAAGATTGCTTGCAGGCATCACTGTCAGAATTCGTGAGAGGAATTTACCTTCTATATTTCGCGTGTCAAAGGGTTGCCGAAATTGGTGATCATGTTGTCTGACGTTGGTTCATGAATTCCTTTTAAGATCATGAGAAATAAATCCAATTTTGTTGATGGTTTCAATATTTTGTTACTGAAAATTATTTGACTTTGGAAGTAACATGGCTTACAGAAGAAGCATGATTTCGTCTTCGTGGGTACTGAAGCTCCCAAAATACGCATGCCGTGCATGGAAAACCTTTGTATTCAGAGAAAATCATTGTGTATTATGCTTTATCTCATAAGCGAGTTATTGATCCAATTTTTAACCACTTCTATAGAGATCTTCGTCCAGATATTGAGTGGATTTTTTTAAATGTAATAGTTTAATTACTACGAAAATCATTATTTCCAACAGTATGATGTAACATCATATTTAAAGTGAAAACATGAGAAAATTGAAAGTTTTTTTATATATTTTTTGGAAATTGAGTGATCTCAAAATATCTTTGACTGCAAGATCTCTTTCTTCAACACTGCAGACTTATTCCTGGAGAGACCAATTAAGGGAAAGGTATACATAAATGAGCCTCACACAATCATAGCCGTCAAAGAAGCTATACATATAGAAGTTGCTGCAATTAGTGAATATCTTCAAAGAAGAATGTTCCAGAATTCGGAATGCCAGATCGAAAAGTATTTGATTACTGGTTGAGACCATTTCAACTTGTTTTGTAAGGTCCACGAACTAAAATTGTATAATTAGTTCATTTCGAAAAGACAAAGTGAGACAGTGGAACAAGCGAACAGCTTCAAATACTTGGGGTGTACTGTACTAGGTAATACGTAACAAGAACTACTGCCAGGAAGTAAAAAAAATGATAACAATGGCAAAGGAAGCTTTTAATAGAAAAAGAAGCATCTTCTGCGGACCTCTAGAAAAATAACTGAAAAAAAGAGACTAGTGAAGTGCTTTGTGTGGAGTGTGGACATCGTATGGTGCAGAAACATGGGCATTACGACGAAGTGAAGGGGAAGACTAGAAGCATTTGAAATGTGGATATGAAGAAGAATGGAGCGTGTGAAATGGACAAATAGGATAAGAAATGAAGCTGTGCTAGAAAGAGTGAATGAAGAAAGAATGATGCTGAAACTGATCAGGAAGAAGAAAAAAAGAAATTGGTTGGGTCACTGGCTAAGAAGAAACGTGAAGGGTGCACTTGAAGGAATGGTGAACGGGAAAGAAACGTTCATGGCAGAAGAAGATATGAGAAGATATTGTGGATCGTATGTGGAGTCTAAGAGGAAAGCAGAAAATAGGAAAGATTTGAGAATGCTGGGTTTGCAGTTGTAGAGATCTATGAATGAATCATGTTATCACGTTATACCAGTGATATGTTGTTTTATAGTCATATGATATGTTAAAAATGCTACCGCATTTTATTTTCATTTTTATAAAGAATGTTAAAGTTTCTGACGTTTTCGAGTAAATATTTGAGATCGCATTTCCCACTAAAAGAGCCATCTTTGAACGGGGGAAAGAAACCCAGAAATTTTTCCCATTTAATCTTTGACACTTGGACAGCACATACTTTGAGCAAATGTAAACAACGTAATGAAGTTTGAGTTTTTCGTATTCCTTCGTTTGTATTCCAGTTTTCGCTTATTTGAACAGCCTCACAAAATGAAGTCCATACAGGTTCGATATTCATGAACATTTAGGTACCGTTAATCATCATTTTACCTAAAAAGATTATCCTACTCTGTTGAGTCCATTGTGTCAAGATGAAAGGAATTATTCGAGCGCTGTGTAATCATTAACTAGTACGCAAAGTGCTCTGGATGTGGCAGTGCCCAGAAGCCCACAGTGGCGCAGAATTTTAAACTCGACAGACAAAATACACAATGGTCAAATTAATTGACTTCATTATGTACAAATGGATGGAACTAGACGGACTCTCCGAAGAAAAATATAAATATAATCCTGAAGAAGTGAGAGTGAAGGAGAGAGAGAGTATGAGAAAGAGAGAGAGAGAGAGAGAGAAGAGAGAGAGTGTGTGAGAAAGAGTGTGAGAGAAAAGAGAGAGAGAGAGAGAGAGAGAGAGAGAGAGAGAGAGGAAGACAGAAATATAGTAGGGGGCAGGTGACATTCACAGGAAAGATGGAGAGAGACCGATTTTAACTCATCGGATTGGATAAAATGTAGTTAGTATTTATGAGAGCTGTTGATGATTTTAGGAGCTGTGGTTAGCTACATTAATTTGAAACGGTAGGTAAGTGAAATAACTTTTAACAAAGTCGACGTTAGTTTGGAGTTAGGCAGGGTTTAAGCTAGGAAATAAATAATTGTTGCAAAAATGCACCAATGAAAAATTATATTTGTGCAAATTGCGAAATGCTTGTGCAATATCATGCAAAAATATAAAATTAACCCTTAACTTGGCAAAGCTTCATTTCTCATACTAGTTTATTAAACCTTGTCGGACCGTAAAGAAAACAACTATCGCAATGTCCATATTTTTATGTGTTGTACAATCTTATAGTCATTGATTATAGTTCACGTTAACACTTTGTTTGTTAAAAACGTAAAATTGTTTAGTCACACGTTAATAGTACATTATGCAACGAGCCTATAATGATAGTAATTAAGAATCGAGTATGGATATTTATGAAACTCGCTTGCGCTCGTTTCATAATTTTCATACGAGCTTCTTAATTACCATTATAGGCGAGTTTCATACGACTTTTTATGCTCGACCATATTTCTAACTTGAAATTACCGGTATTCAGATGTATACATTTTATTTGTATCTGACAAGATCGGGAGTGACCTTGTTCTAGGTCGTGAATTGTGAGATGTGCGCAGACGCGAAAGTATTGATTTTTTCCGAGGAACAATAATGTCATTGACCTTGACGTAGTCCCGTTAAACTTGATAATATTATAATATTATAGCCTTGATTATTGAATTCGACATTGAAAAACGAGATGACAAATTGAATTTATTTTGAATATTATTTACAATTAACGCTAATTATTATAGTAACAGAACATAACCTTCTGCGATAGTATTGGATTTCCAGCCTCAGTGACTTTTCGCTAATTCTCTTTCGATTGCATATCCGAGAATAATCGATACTTGCGGTTTTATAACGGTACAAAGCTGACTTGTCATTGGCTGAACACATGTAAGCTGAGTTATCATTGGCTGAAGACCTGTACTTTAATGAGTAGGTGTACTTTAATGACATGCATTAAAGGACTGCTAGCAGATGTATAATTAGTACATTTCGGCATGGTCGAGCATAAAAAGTGTAAAAATTTAAAAAAAAAAAAAAAATATATATATATATATATATACCTTGGACAGACAGCCCGTTTCGACGTGATGTTACGTCTTCATCAGTGTCTCCTGTTTTAAGTTTTTGGAAATGTATAACTAATAGGTTAGTGCTGCACATGTTTTGCCCAGCATGTTCACAAAATTAGGGTAAATTATTTCTATAGTGTTATCATTAAGATATCGAAAACACATTTCTTACTCCACCGGAAAACTTCTGCATTGGAAAATGAGAAATTCCATAGTTTTATGGCTTCTGTATCTGTCAGATAGTATCACGAATGCAAATTGTGCGTTATCTTTCTCACAGATAGGTAGTCTTAAAAACGAAGTCGTCGTGACAGATGTCTGGACTCAGAGACAAGACACCTGTAGAAGCAGCACCTGTTGCTGGAAATGTTAATCACTGTCTCCAAGTTGCTAATCCTACAATTGAGTACTCTTGCGAACACCCAGTACGTGAACACTTCACTTGACATGGAAACTGTAACGAAGTTTGAGAACCAGCAAACACTTCGGAGCAGTAATATGTCATTACATGGTTCGTATTTGAGTTACAAAGACCCTTATCCTTATGTGAAGGGACGGGCAGAATGTTTGATGGTAACTACGACGCAGATGTTAACGATAGGATCCCCGTTAATTGATGTAACATCTATGTTGCCAACAGGCACGGAGAAGGGAAACAGATCTATTAAACTGTAGGTCTTCGTGCCTCAAGATGTTCCCGGGTGTATGCTCTAATGCACTAATAATACGAAACGCCTTGATCTTAATTGGGGCTCTGAAACTCTGCTTAAAGCTAAAAAAGGTTGAGCGGCAATACTGGCACTAGAGAGTTGAAACATAGCATGAGAAATATATGAAACAGTCTTGTTTCATGTGCTGTTGAAGCAAGTAGCCTATGTCAATTCGCATATCATTATTCTAATACAAATAAATATTCTTCCAAAATTAAATTTAGGCATAAGGTAAATATGGAAGTGGATGTACGTTAATAAACCTGCTCACACACCTCATGAAGAGACCATGTAAATTCTCCCTGCCAGTGATAGTAAATCGAGGGAAATTTCCCTTTTCGGGGAATTTTAGTTATCGATTTTAAAGCACAAGGGAAATTTTTATCATTTTGCCTGTATTTCGGGGAAATTTATGAGTTTAGAAGAGAGTAAAATATATTATAATGTTAACTAGACATCTCTAACAAAATACAACAATAATTAAATTAAACAATAAATATTTTAATTATGTAAAATGTTAGTCAAGCAATTGTATAAGGAACAGTGACTTTTGAATGTATATATATGTGTGTGATCTGTGATGTATAGATTTATTTTACGACGCTTTATGAACTGCTACGGTTATCTAGCGTCTGAATGAAATGAAGGTGATAATGCCAACGAAATGAATCCAGGATCCAGCGCCGAAAGTTACCCAGCATTTGCTCTTAATGGGTTGAGGGAAAAACTCCGGAATATACCTCAATCATGTAACTTGTCCCAACTAGGATTTGAATCCGGGCCCGCTTTTGAATATTACCAACAACTACTTTAAACTAGATTTTTTTGAAATTTGATTTACAAGAGCTGTTAAAGAAGTTGATTGACAGTGGAAAAAACATTAGCTACTGAATCTCGGTCAAAATGTGAAAATGTTTATAAAACGGTGGTGCGCGGTATATATTTTTGTTGCATTCTGTTATAAATGGAGAAATATCCATCGTTTGAAGTCGGCCTGGTTGGCAAGTTGGTATAGCGCTGGTCTTCTATGCCCGAGGTTGCGGGTTCGATCCCGGGCCAGGTCGATGACATTTAAGTGTGCTTAAATTCGATAGGCTCATGTCAGTAGATTTATTGGCATGTAAAAGAACTCCTGCGGGACAAAATTCCGGCACACCAGCGACGCTGATATAACCTCGGCAGTTGCGAGCGTCGTTAAATGAAACATAACATTCCGTCGTTTGAAGCACTAGTGACCAACTCACTGCTCTTACGAAGCATTGCGTGCATTGACGTACACTCACGAGCAAAACAGAGCAACGTTGGTATTGCAAGAATTGGACGATCTGTTCTCACATACTTCTCGTGTGCAGCGAAGAGTGCAGATTCGTTGTGTGGATTCGTTTTTACCAATTTTGGCTGATTTGCTTGTTGTCCTTGGCCAATATTCACCTGAGAAGAAATTTACGTTCTAAAAGGGAATTTGAAATTAAGGAAAAGATAAATTTTGCTAATAGGACTTACTATCATTGCTCCCTGCCAATTAATTAGGCCTAAGTATATTGTACGGTCTTTCTCCCAAATAACATGCTGGAATTTTATGTTTCGAGTAAGCGAATTTGCTCGCGCGATGAAGCCTGAACTGAGTTCAAAGAGTAAATGTTTCTAAATGAGTTACATCGTATTAGTTTCAATCAAGATATGTACTGATAAAGGACAAATCATTTCTTTTCAACATTCTCTATTGTAATGAAACTATGCATGTAAAATTATACAGAACTTCTATTAAGGCTGGTTCACAATAAACCGGGAACGGAAACAAGAACGAGAATGGAAAAAATGTTAAAATGTATTTAAATGTGAGTGTTCACAATAGTTAATTGTGAATGCTCACATTTAAATACGTTTAATTTAACAATATTTCCGTTCTCGTTTCCGTTCCCGGTTTATTGTGAACCAGCCTTTATATGTACTGACCACTGGCGCGGTGTTTTGCTTCTCGGGGGCTGGACATATCGCAGCCAGCCGCACTCGTACGTTAACCCCGCTACTTAAAACTTGTATAAAATCGTACCTTATAGAAGATGCTAGAAATGTCTTCCTCCCTCGGCTAAACAGGCGTTGTATTGGGAAAACAGATTCTGATTGCCACTGTAATGTTTCTGATTTCTTTTGTTCTACCAACCTTACAATAATTAAAATGCTCATGACTTCTGTTATGACGGCATAACTTGTGCCGTGAAGTTCATATTATGAAACGATTTGCCGTGCTATAATATTTAATATATCATTGTTGTCATAACAGACCATGATATCAAACTAGTACTACTCATAATTATTACAAATTTGATGTTATTAGTTTATTAATTGTTTTATAATGCTGTCGTACAAAAATAATTTATAAAACATGTTACATAGTTATTGCGCTCGTAAGCCAAATGCCAAATAAAGGAAATATCCCAGAGAGTATGCTATACCATGCATTCTCTTAACCAATTCAGAAACTGCCTTCCGCCAGAATTAAAACAGACTTTAGTGCAAACCCTCATATTACCACTGTTTGACTATTGCGACATAATACTTACAGATTTGACAGCTGAACTTTCGAACAAGCTACAGCGTGTGCACAATATGTGTGTCAGATTCATCAGCAATGCTCGCAAATTTAACCATATTACACCTCCGTTCAGATAATTATCCTGGCTACGACGCAATAACCGCAGATCACTTCATTCGCTTTCGCTTCTGTTTCGAGTTCTCCACACTTCTACTCCAAATTATCTTCGTTCCCGGTTTAACTGCTTATCCTGCAATCACAATCTAAACACCAGGTCACAAGAGAGCCAAATCCTAGCAATTCCTCCCCATAGAACATCCCACTATTCATCCTCTTTTACTGTCTCCGTCCCTCGTGAATGTAATTCTCTACCTCAGAAGATTAGGGGCTGCCAGACAATAACTACTTTCAAGACAAAGCTAAACAATTTCTTACTGACGCAGACAAATTGAAGTTGTAATTATAATCATAATCGAGTTTAATGATTTAATTATATTTAGGTATGATTATTATTATTAATGTTATTAGTACATAATCATTTCATTGGAGTGTTGGGAAGGTAAAAGAATTATTATGTATTGTATTGTATTGTATTGTATTAATTATGTTTTGCTCCTTAGCAATATAGTAATTTTGTATTTTTGTATCGCACTGGTTGAGTGGAAGAGAAGGCCGAATGGCCTTAACTCTGCCAGTTAAAATAAACCATTATTATTATTATTATTATTATTATTATTATTAAGCTTGAAAAATATTACGATTGTATATTAGTATTCGCCTAGGTTATATGTTGTAATTTCTTCTTTAAAATGCCTACTAGCATTGGTACTTCAGGTATATGCCCTGCAATTTCCTCGTACATATTATTTTTTCTTCATTTTATTGTGATGTAATTGAATTAACTTACATCTTCTCTCGTCCAGGACGCCATGTTTTTTTGTGATTCTCCGCGCCATAATATTTTCGCATCCGAGTTGTCAATTCTTTCGAAGACTTTTTTGATCGATTAGGACATTTTCTTATTTACTTTCAAGACAAAAAAGTATTGTAAGTGATTTGACAATAGAGTTTTATAATATTGGAAAGTCTTGTTAAGGTAAGCGTTCACTACATCGTATCGCACTCATCGGACGAATCGCACGGATCGGAAAAAGACAATCTTCGCTGTAATTGTTATGTAACCGCGTTCACTATATCGTATCGTACGAATCGGCTCTCGGCAAATCCGTCCACGTTTCTTGAATGAGCAACTTTTCCGATGCATGCGATCATGGCCTTCTTTAATAAATCAATTTTAATTGATCAACTGTTATTATTATGGTGTGTCATGTTCAGTGTCGCGCCAAAATGGCAGACGGAAAACTTATTTCGCTTGTAGAAAATTGCGAAGAATTATATAATTTGAGGCGTTCCCATTACAGTAATCAAGTCGTTTATTACATATATATTACGTAACCAATATTTCTTTAGTTTCTTCCTCTTTAATCAAGACGCATGAAGCAGTTATAAATTCTTATTCGCTAACAATCATAAATAATAGACCTAACCTCAAACTCTTCTGTTTTCTGCAATGTCAATATCGTACGACGTCATGTTTTAAACAGCTGATAGGGAATCCGATGAGGCGATGAGGTAGATCCGTTACAGTGAACGCACTGCACTTAAAATATCCGTTGCGTGCGATTCGTACGAGGAGTGCGATACGATGTAGTGAACGCTTACCTTAAAACGATGAACTTAACGATAATTTGCTCGCGTACAATCAGCTTTACTCAATGATAAAGCAAAAAGTATTAAAATAATTAACTGGACAGTAGATTATTAAATGTATTAATACAACTTATAATTTAAAAATAATATAAAAGTAAATCAATTACCGTAAGTAAAATAAAAACTTAGTAAATTAAAATTAAGATATTAATGAGTATTGGCTAGAAGAATAAATTAAATTCTACAATTTGGAATTTCTCGTTAGAGATCTTTCCTTCTCCGCTATGTCCTAGAGTAAGTAGTGGTCGACAGAATTTTTGTCATCACACTTCTCTAGCAACAGAGAAAACGCAAAATTACAAATAGAGTTTATACTCTTTAAAACAAATTTGTGTTTTCGCGGATCATTGCCAAAGGTTTAATCCTTTGACTGCATTTGGTATTATCCTTTGCATTTTTTTGATTTTCCAAAGCTTTTGGCCCGTGAAACACAAAATGGGACGACATTATTTTACCCAGTTTACGAATCTTTGGTTTCGAACTATTCGGTCCTCATCAGTACGACGAAGTCGTGGAACGATAATCTCCTTTGGAAAATCCAAAGACTGCAAAGGATAATCCCAAATACTGTCAAAGGATTAAACCTTTGGTAATGATCCGCGAAAACACAGACTTGTTGTGAAGAATGTAAACTCTATTTGTAATTTTGCGTTTCCTCTGTTTCGGCTTCAGTTCGCCTCTTCAGCTAGAGAAATGTGATGACAAAAATTCTGTCGATCACTACTCAAGGAAAGATATCTAATGAGAAATTCCAAATTGTAGAATTTGATACACCTCCACAAAATATGCTATTACTTTAATGGTCTTACTAATAAAAACCCTATATACAGACGTTTAACTGTCTTATACTTATACAATGAGTAGCTCGTTTATAAGTCGTGTGTAAATTCCTTACTAATAATCACTACATACGTCGTGTATAACAGTATAACTGTTACACAGCTACGTCATAGTTTCGTCATTACTTCGTTACGAAAGGTAATAGAATGTCTGAGGTTCTCTGTTGCATCCGGTAGGGCGCTCTAGTGTGGCGTGTTAAATATCGATAGTACAACTGGCTCTAATCGATTACCACACTACATTTTGGTCAAAGAGTAGAAGCTACAGCAATATTATTCTAATAATTCTATGATCTTTGGTTTGTTCTTCTGTGGTTACAAGGTAACCATTATCATAAAATGACAGTCGATACGAACAGCTGTTAAAGGGGCGGCCATTTTTTCGCTATATACAACGCTTAAACAAGGGGTTTCATGTATATAACTACTGCAAAGCAATTCCCATTGTATAGTTACAGGCTGTTTATACGTCCATAGCTTATTCACGGTTTATTGGTAACGTTTTCTGTCTCAACTCTGCATAAGTCTCGTATAAAAACTATACACTGTTTATTAGTAAGACTGTAAGTGTTCGCGTAGGCTTCCGCGGCTGGTATACATGGTGTGTGGATAAGCTTCAGGGCTTCTACCGCGTTGTCTTCATCCGGACAACGGGCACGGTATCAAGGTCACTCTTTCGGACCTTATGAGGACCAGTATTTAATATGAATACTCCCCTTCATACAGACCTCAACCGGATTGGACCACGTAGGACCAGTCAGATGCCAGAAGGAGAACCTACGACATCTAGTACTCCCCCCATCGAGACTACTATATATATAAGTACTGGCAGACTATTTCCAACAACTGCTCTGAAGATGGCCACAACACAGCGGTCGAAACGTCAGCCAATAACACCAAGACAACGCGGTAGAAGCCCTGAAGCTTATCCACACACCATGCTATTACTTTGTCTTTTGACTTAGGACTACGTCTTTTGACTTTGCTTTGTAAATAAATTAAAGTTAAAAAAACACATTAGAAACTAAAAAAAGTAGAACAAAAAATTAAAAATAAAGAAGTTCGTAAAGGAAATTATGATTAACAAGAAGTTAAACGTACGTAAATAAATGAAACAAATATAAACATAATGAAGAAACAAAATTATCAATAATAAGAACAATAATGTATTAGTAAGTAAACAGAACACTGTTAGAAATAGTATCTCCGGTCAGTCTATACGAGGTAGGCAAGTTATATTTTCATCATTGTTATGTATTTAATGCAAAATTGAGATGCGTTAATGGAAAATGAGGGTTACCAACCCATGTCGTTATACTAATTGAGTTCCATGTTTCGTTAAGCTACTGTAAATAGTTGAGAACGGAAAGGTATCTCCTGGCCTTTGTAATTAGAAATTGGGTTACATACAGGAGCAATTAACAAATACGGTACAGTCACCCAACAAGTGACTGCACGCTCCACTGAGTTCTCATCAGTCTTCCGGTATTATCCTTAATACACATATTTAATGCGCCTCGTGTTAATTAAACTTCTAAGTGCATCAGAATTGCTATGGTATCGTGGTGCGTGATTCACTGTATGGGCACTCACAAGATTATGATCAACTTGATCCGGATCTCTGGACTGTAGTTACACTTTCATTTTAAGAGTTTATCTTCTGACGACGTTTGTATTTTCATATTTATAGGGATTTTTATTTCACTAGTTTATCGTTTTACGAACAAGGAAGTAATCTTTTTATAGGTAGTATTTTGAGTTTTTCATACTTTTTTTGCTTCTTAATATCGTCGACGTTTCGGAACTAGGCCTACTTGTAACCTACGTCATCAGCGTAATACATTGGAACTTAGATCATGATTGTTTTGGGCTGTCTTTTCTACTGACTGTCGTTCGACATTGAATAACGTTAAACTTAAATTATAATAGGTGATATCACAAGAGATTTTCGTAAGTTTGTCCATACATTTACTAGCGCGATATTTAATACGACTATTTCGGGAATAGAATAATAAATAAGTAGATAAATAAGGAAATGAATAAATGAAATAAATGAATAAATAAGTAAATAATAATGATACATAATAAATAAATGTATAGATAGGTAGGTAGCCATGTAGGTAATTAAATAAAGAACATAGTATCCTGTCTGTTTAAATCCTTATTTTATAAGCATTCGGAAAGAAAATACTAAAATATTTCTTTAGAAATTCGCTAGAAGCTTCTAGTGTTAACTACCCCAACTACACGTGAAAAAAGAACGAAAATATTTCTTTAGAAATGCATTAGAAGGATCTAGTATTAACTATTCCAACTACACATGAAAGAGAGAACGAAAATATTTCTTTAGAAATACACTAGACTGGGTTTTTCATGATTTCCCTTAGTCATAAAGACAAATCCCGGATTGGAAAGATACATGCCATGATTCATCACCGCCTCAATTACCAATACCAAAAACATTAATCAAAATCAGTCACGTGAACACAATCCATCTACAACACAGAATAGAAACAGGAACTCAACAAAAGTAAAAACGGTCTACTGATATACCCACACATTCTAAACACGCACCATGACTACAGATGTTGAGGCGCGAATAAAATTAACTTAACAAAAAAAAAAATGCACAGTAAGATTAACATAAAAATTACCTTCGTACACAATCCACTCTATTAATTTGAAGTGATTTATTAAAGGATGCATTCAAGACTAATTTAGAAAAATGTTAAACGAATTATCCTTGCACCAAAAACGGGTGCTCTCCTGAACCAAATGATCATATTTTAATTATTTGCATGTAATAACAATTAAGAAACATTTTAAAGGAATTATCATTGTATCAAATGAGTGGTCTCTGGACCAAGATGATCGCATTTTAATTATTGAAATACAATTTAAATTAAGTAACATATGAAACGATTTATCCTTCTATCAAACACGAATGTTTCCTGGACCAGATGTCCTTATTTTAATTATGTAATTACTTTATATTTATTTGTAACAAGTGCAGCGGAGCATACGGGTACGGCCAGTTATCAATAAAATTATTGTTGGAGCAATTTATTTAATTTGTGTACGTTTCCTAACCAAAGACAGTAATTTTTAAAAGTAGGCCTGCCGTTGTTTGAATCGCTTTATTGATCGGTTGTGACATCCGGTGGGAAACAAATAGCAATCGGCACAAACAGTTGAAAGTCAGTGTTACAACATTTTTCGTACAAGTGTTAAAAAAGTAGGCATACTTTTCGCATGCTACCGCGTCCAGTGTCTAATTATAACACACCGCTATTTTAGCAATCAGCCTTGTATTGAACATGCCATTCCAATTTCTTGTGTGTAAGAAATGATGCTTTTGATGTTAAGTTCTTTTCATTACACTTCCTGTTCAGTAATGTATAGCCTGCAACTTTTCTAAGGAATTTAATCTCTATAGCTTCTGTTCTATGCAACTTATCCTTTCTTAATGTCCAAGATTCGCAGTAGCACTGCAAAAGAGAACCGTAATGACTTGCTTTGTATATTTTAATAAGCATTTTCCTTTCAGCAGACTATGTTATTTTTAGTTCTTGTTCAACGTCTTCCCTTTGGGTAAATGTTTGAAATTATTAGACAAAAATAATAAGAAGTGTTGCTATGATACGTTATTATTTCTTAAGAATTCAATACTGGTATAAAGATCAGTATTCCTGTTGCATGTTGGTTGAGAAAGACTAACGTTTTTCTTTGTAGACATTTTTAGTTTCATTTTTTTGCGTGAGAGAATCTTTGTATTACATAGTAAGATAGCGATTGGGAAATACGATTTGACACATTTACATTATAGGCGTAGAAGATCAACCATTAAATAAAATTTAAACGGTGCCGTTGTAGCTTCTTGACTAGGCATCGTTTTCGATCCAGCCTAGTGGAGATCATTGTAGACTACTTCGTTAGCTTGAAGTTCCATGAGCGACACTTTCACTTTTCCATTTATTTTTTTTAGCTTAATTATTGTTCTTTGCCGTCCATTAATTTTATACCATAATTACATATCCCTTCACACTTCTTTAAACACATTTCTCAAAACTTGGCTGTGAAACCAGTCAGTCATTGTTTGCTTTGTGAGAGAAATGCATTTACACATGATTGAATAAATAAAATACCGTAATGTAAAAAAGTGACGGAGGTTATTAAATCCCACTGATAGCGCGACTACGTCGCAGTGCTGACTCATGCCTATTCCATTTTTTTTACAATATTCCCTTCTCTGGTCTCTTCCTATGCTTTCATTTGTTTTTGACGATATTCTTTCCCATCGTATGATATGGATTCGTTCTATACTTAGAGTGTAACATTGTGTTTTCGCTATGGTCCTCAGTCGCTGCGTCCTGTTACACCTAAAATGTGACACATTTTTTCTCCATTGTAGCATTGTGTTTTCTCGATGGTCCGCAATCATTTCATGACGTCACTGCTTTCTGTGTACATCTAAAATGTGATATTTTTCACACTTATACCTCCAATAAAGACGTCAGATCAAAATTGAGGAGCGTTTTTGCAAAAGTCGATAGATGCAGAAATTTTAGAAAGTGAATTACATATGGATATCGTATGTTTTCTACCTCCGGAAGCGATCTATGAAATCAGATTTACTAAAACTTGATTCATACCGTATGTAGAGACTACCAAACCTTCCAGGTTTTTTTTCAAAACTCGATAGATCCTGTCCCTTAGTGTAATTTCTGTAAAATCTTGATTTCTGCGTCTATCGACTTTTGCAAAAACGCTCCTCAATTATTGAACAGTTAAATTGAAAAATTAAAAGTGTGTTACGAAAATGATATTCTTTATAGTGTTGCGAATGCTGTCTTTTAATAGTTAAGTTTCATAAAAAAACACATAATTTACTAACAGAAAGATGAATTTTCGCGTCTCCTGGATAACCTGATTGCATGCGAAAGACAGCTTCATATACAGGGTGATTCACGAGGATTTACCATCCCTTACGGAGCTTATTTCCGAAGACATTCTGAGCAAAAAATGTCATATAAACATTTGTCCTAATCTCAATATTTTCGAAGTTACATTAATTTGAAGTTGTTAGTAAAATACCTTTTTTCTTTAGTTTTAAGGGCAAAAAAAAATATTACAAATAAAGAATGAACTATTCGGAAGTGTCATTTCTTTAATTAGCTAGTGTTCTGAAGCTAAAAATGTGTTCTTAATTGTTTTGCACAGATTTTGTTTTTCAATTTTTAACTAAAAATGACATCATTCTTACGCACTTATCAAAAAAATTGTTACAAATCACACGACTTCAGGAACTTGATTCTTTACAATTTAATTATGCATTCTAATGTACAGTCTTAAAGAATTTACAAGAGTGGCATGATTTGTAATAATTGTTGTGAAAAATGCGTAAGTAAATGTAATTTTGTAGTTAAAAATCGAAAAAAAAAATATATATATATATACGAAGCAACTATGGAATTCACAACACATTTTTAGCTTCAGAATACTAGCTAATTAAAGAAATGATACTCTTGAATAGTTCATTCTTTATCTGTAATATTCTTTTACCCTTAAAACTCAAGAATAATTATATTTTAGAAATAACTTCAAATTAGTGTAATTCTGAAAATATTGAGATTAGGACAGTTTATATGACATTTTTTTGCTCAGAATGTCTTCGGAAATAAGCTCCATAAGGGACGGTAAATCCTCGTGAATCACCGTGTATATATAATGTTACACATATATTTAATTTTGTACAGATTTAAATGAAATAACTATACGTGTATTGTAATCACTTTTAATGTTACATTCCTATAAAAGTGATGTTAATGTTGAACTATATTAGACCTTACTTCAGTGGTCATCCGCACTATAAAATGTGTTTAAAGTAAGAGTAGTTGTTGAACAATATAGCGCCCTGGTCTCCCATCTAGTATCTGGCTTCCAGTTGGGAGGACGTCATACTTGAAGAAAATGATAATCAAAAGTAGCTACAATTCTATTTCTCTTAGTAAAACTTTTCTTCACAGTTGCTGTCTGGACGCTCTCATTTCTCAGTTTATTTTACATAATACAAAACAATTACGAAGTAAATTGTGTGATGATTCTTGAAGTGGTGCATCATTGTATGTTTTTGATTTCTGTTAAAGACACATTCATTTTTGATAAAATTATATTTCATTTACATAATTCCAGCAAACTGACTTTTAGATACTGGATTTCAATGAAACAGTCCATCATAAGAAATTATTGTCCACAGACAGGCACAGACCCTGGTGGCATGTCCAGTACCACTACAGTATTTCGGTATCTTGGACGCTGGAAAAGAGTGTTTTCGCGAAAATCTAGAAGTACATTTTTAGCAGCATCAGTTGAAGAAAATGTATGTAGGGAGATTAGATCCTAGAAGCTAATGCAAAGTTTCTGTGATATTATACACTTTATTTGTTTGGCCCACTGATGTACAGTAGTAACGGTCGCGATAAATGCATTAGGAAGAACCTTAACGACGGCAGTGTTTTATAATAATTTTTTTATTTGAAAAAATGTAGGAATTATCTGGACTTTAACTAGGTATGTCCCGCGCCGTGGCGTCGCGGTCTAAGGCATCCCGCCTAGGACTCGCGTTACGGAATGCGCGCTGGTTCGAGTCCTCATGGGAGAAGAAATTTTCTCATGAAATTTCGGCCAGTGTATGGGACCGGTGCCCACCCAGCATCGTGATGCACTTGGGGAGCTACGATAGGTAGCGAAATCCGGTTGCGAATACCAGCTATAACGGCTGGGGGGATCATCGTGCTAACCACACGATACCTCCATTCTGGTTGGATGATCGTCCATGTCTGCTTCGGCATGTGGGCGTGAGGCCAGCAGCCGGCTGGTCGGTCTAGGCCCTTCACGGGCTGTAGCGCCACGGATTATTATTATTATTATTATTATTATTATTATTATTATTAACTAGGTATGCTGGAATCTACTCTTCGGTCACTAAACATGGTACAAGTTTCATTAAAATAACGCATTTCCTTTTTGCGACCTACCCCTATTAGTGTAACTAAACAAGTTTTGTCCCTTCAAGGCAGGTTTGAAGATAGAAAAATATATATATCAATTTTAATTGTGTAAACTTACTGAACGAGTTTCACACCTCGAAACAGCTTCTGGAGCTGTAATCATATCTGTTTATTACTACGTGCTAATTAAAATAAGTGTTGTTCCTCGAAACAGCATTGGAGATATGAATGACCTATATCTAAATTAGGACTGTCTGCTAATTAAAACAAGTATTTTTTTTTCTCGAAACAGTTTTCAAGATATAAACTTATCTAAATTATACTGCGTGTTAATTGAAGTAGGCCTATGTTTTGTCCTTCGTAACAGCTTTGACGATAAAAACATATCTATACTAATTAAAACAAGTCTTGTTCTTTGAAATAGCTTTGAAGGTATAAACGTATCGAATTTATTACTGTGTACTAAATAAAACAAGTTTTGTTCTCCGAAACAGCTTTGACGATATAAACATATCTAAATTATGACTGTACTAAATAAAACAAGTTTTGTTCTTCGAAACAGCTTTGACAATATAACACATCTAAATTATGACTGTACTAATTAAAACAAGTTTTGTCCTTTGAAATAGCTTTGAAGGTATAAACTTATCGAATTTATTACTGTGTACTAAATAAAACAAGTTTTGTTCTTCGAAACAGCTTAGATGATATAAACATATCTAAATTATGGCTGTACTAATTAAAACAAGTTTTGTTCTTCAAAACAGCTTAGGAGATACAAACGTATCTTAAATATGACTGCGCACTACCATACGATGTAAAAGATCTTGAGACAAAAGCATGTTTATATTTAAATATTAATTAAATATAGCTATTAGAGAAATGGAAATATAAAAATTGGAAATTTATCTTTTGAAGAGGTGGAGAAGTTCAAATATCTGGGAGCAACAGTAACAAATATAAATGATACTCGGGAGGACATTAAACACAGAATAAATATGGGAAATGCCTGTTATTATTCGGTTGAGCAGCTTTTATCATCCAGTCTGCTGTCAAAAAATCTGAAAGTTAGAATTTATAAAACAGTTATGTTACCGGTTGTTCTGTATGGTTGTGAAACTTGGACTCTCACTTTGAGAGAGGAACAGAGATTAAGGGTGTTTGAGAATAAGGTGCTTAGGAAAATATATGGGGCTAAGAGGGATGAGGTTACAGGAGAATGGAGAAAGTTACACAACACAGAACTGCACGTATTGTATTATTCACCTGACATAATTAGGAACATTAAATCCAGACGTTTGAGATGGGCAGGGCATGTAGCACGTATGGGCGAATCCAGAAATGCATATAGAGTGTTAGTTGGGAGACCGGAGGGAAAAAGACCTTTAGGGAGGCCTAGACGTAGATGGGAAGATAATATTAAAATGGATTTGAGGGAGGTGGGATATGATGGTAGAGAATGGATTGATCTTGCTCAGGATAGGGACCAATGGCGGGCTTATGTGAAGGCGGCAATGAACCTCCGGGTTCCTTAAAAGCCAGTAAGTAAGTAAGCTATTAGAGATGGAAATGTTTTTGTTATTCTTACGAAAACTAAATAACAGAGGAAATGTTCAGTGATTGAAATATCAAAAATAGGCTATCAGTTGAAAGCACGAGGAATAATTTATATTATAGTTGACAGTTACCAAAGAAGGAAATAGTGCTTCTATTTAGGCCCGTTACACAGTCATCCGTATGCTACGGACTATGGGTCCGTAGCAACTTACCTTACATATATGGGAGCTTACACAGTTCAGCGTACTGTACAGTACGCATCCGTAGGATCCATACGGACGTCCCTCTACGCGCTACAGATTACGGAGAACAGTTGAATACCTTGGATAAGTGTGGGCTTACACAGTCATGTGCATTACGCATAGCGTAGCGACATAGTGTAGCAGTGCAATGCATGTTTGAATGCACTATGATTCTGGATACCGAGTTTTTAATCAGTCAAGTAGATAGAAGACAGTGTTTCTGGGATACTTTTTGTGAAGAATACAAAAATAGATCATTTTGAATCTTACGTACACTACTTTTAACACTTGAATATAAGTAATTGATTAACCTCTTCCCTTACTATATATTTTACCAGTTATGTGAAAAAAGTGTCATATTTTTTTATTTTCGTATAGAGGTCATTTAATATTGCAGAATCACTGTACATCACTAATTTTCTTACATACCTAAAAAGTCTCTATGAAATTCATACCTCAATTATTATCCCGAGTTATCTCGTGCACCTTAATTCCAGCTCTGGTAGTTGTCCCACTTTGATTTTCTCCTGAACTATTTACCAACTTATGTTCTTTTTATGGATTAATTTATGAGGTACAATACCAGTGCTGTTATCAAGGCGTTAAATGTTGCTTGTCGTGTGATAGACTCGAAAGCAGGGTATTACGCACAGTGGCACATTGCATTCCGGACAGTAGTATCTGCTGTCCTATATGAGAGCGTTTTGGGAAGAATGGTGTAGCAGTCATTGAATATTTGTACCAGTACATCTGTTCTTCAGGTTTGTGAATAATGTTCTGCAGTATCACTATGCCCAAAAGTACACGTATTTCAGAGTCTGTAGTAGGCCGCCACGAATTATTTTCAGCATTCTGTGAACACTTATTAGCATGCCGAATCGTCTCCTCGAATATAATGTTGATGAGGTCATTATTGAAGAATAGTTTTAAAAATTGAGAATTATCGTTATCAGAAACAATGTTAAAATTTCAGGGAATGGGGACCTCGGAGGTGCAGAAGAAATGGTGCCAGATGTCTTCTATTCAAACCACTATCGAAAAGACGCGACATCAATTGATCTGAGTTTGTTTGTTGGTCTATAACTTCGTCTTCTGATACCGATGTTTCATTTTCTAGTCTTCCACAGGAATATATTCCTGATCAAAAGTTTCGGAATCACTAACTTGATCCATCTTTACACAAAACAGCACAAAAACACTAAACACAAACAGAAACCGCCAAAACTAAGCATCTACTCACTACTGTGTGTGAATGCTATATGAGCATAGAATTCCACTCGAAAGGAAGAAGTACAAAAAACACCACGAGATACAGCAATATCACTAACTTCTGTAGCCATCTAGTGAGGAAAAGGTTAATGAAAGAATGGAAACGTATATATTCGGGATATAATCCTAAGAAGCGAAAATGGGACTCAGACGAGTTAACTCGGGTTAATAAATTTTGACACAAGTTAGCAACCCGAATTAACTCGGGTTAATCAGGGAAGTGGTTAACTAGCGGACTTACTCGTGTAATAGTTGCGAAAAGTTCTACATTGGATAGACAGGCTGATCATTCCAAACGCGCTACAAAGAACACATTAAAGCAATAACCAGAGGACACAATACATCTACATACGTCGATCACATAACAAATGCTAACCATACATACAATAACATAAATGCGGACATGGAAATCCTACACATACAAACCAAGAATCAAAAACTCAACACACTAGAACAATACGAAATATACAAACACACCCAGATCAAATTCTCAACACACAGATCAATTTCAGCACACACACACACACACACACACTATTTGACTCCACCTTTCAACACCTTTCAACAATCAAACGCACCCACATAACAGGCAGAGAAGTTCGAGATGACGCCGAGATCTAGTAGGTTCTGAGGATGGTGATGAAGTACCGAAACAGCTGTAAGCCGCACAAATTTACATAATTGACACGAGTAAATCCGCTAGTTAATCAATTACTTACAAAAATAGAGTTATCAGGTCGAGATAGTGGCGTGAAATGTGTGGCATTGTAGTGGACAATTTTGCAGAAATGGACATATCACACAATGTAATGCGGGTGGGTGATGAGGATGAGAGAAGAAATGGTAGAAGTTCCAGAGAAAAAAAAAACTTTCGCAGAAAACGGCCCCACGAAAAGATCTTTGAGGATAATTTAGTTCTTATGCTAAAGAAAAATGAAGAGAAGAAAGAGGATGAGGCTCGTTCTTTCCTAATTTCAATATTACCAGCTGTTAGTGCATTTTTCAGGAGTAGAAACTATATTATGGTAGGGAAGTGCTAAACACAATGTTGCGAATACAAAACATGAACAAACCCCCTTTTATACAAATTCCGTCATTCCCATCCACATCACTTATAGTCCGGATCAGCTTACTTAATACCGTAAGGGTGAAACCTAGTCATTTTCCCGCTATTACTAAATAAGCTAGTGAATTATAGTGATTTTCTAGCTCTCAGGTTGAATTTTCTTTTACCAACTTCGTTTCGAATTTCGGGTACTGACAAATACTACAACTGGCAGTTATTTTGTAACTGTTATGTTGGCAGCAATGATTTCAGTTTACAGTAAAGCAAACTGATGAAAATGCAAGTAAGTAAATACATTTTTAGGTTAGGTCTCATGAATCGTAAACTCTTTAGTGAAAGCAATAAATTTCATGTTGCCTGACAAAATAAATTGTATTATTAGATCATATTAATTCCTCCTAATTACCAATATAATATGCTAGAAGTCCAGGAGGAAAATATAATATTTCATAAATAAATTATTGAACCATTTAGGAAACACCTTGCAACATAAAGATGAGATGTGGTAAATAAGACATTGTTGTTGTTATTATTATTATTATTATTATTATTATTATTATAGTACGTAGCATTGTGATTTTACCCTCTTTGGTGATATCTAGTATTAGTTGGCAACACTGAAGAGACGGCCAAATTAGTCTTTTAGGAACTACAGTAGAACCCCGTTTATCAGCCACCCTATTAACCGATTGGCGGATTATCCGATTATCTTTCTCTCGCTTGTTTTTTTTTTTTTTCGCTACAGAAACGTATGAAGTTGATACTGTTTTACGCTATATTAGTATACGTATTTTTTTCTAGAGTGTTATTACAAACATTTACACTTAGGCCTACACAGTTTTGGTCTACTGTTCGAGTTGCTGTACTCTATTACTCCTATATAAAATGTTTTGCATGAGTTTAAAAAAAACTTGTTGTGCTAAGTGTCGAATAAAATCCAAATAATTAAGTGGTTGGGGAAAGAGAAATTATGAGTCATCTCGCATCACGATACGAGACTGATGTTACAGCTATGAGCGATTTAATAAAAATCAAGGATAAAGGGTATACAGTATGTAAATCTACAACATGAGACCTTTACTATTCCTATCTTTACGCTGACAGCCATTAAAAGGAGTTTCTTTTACCTCTTAAAAACACGTCTTTGACAACCGAACTTAAATTAATGAACTTCTGATTCACTACCTAGCGTACTAAACACAAGACCACGGAGAAAATAACCAGTGTTATTCACTTAATTTACGAAAATATTTTATGGTACGGATTATCCGATTTTTCGATTAACCGTTCAGTCAACCCCCTTCATTACCGCGGATAATAGGGGTTCTACTGTACTCTTACGTGATCCTCACTATACTCGCTCTCTCCTCTCGCTGCGAAGTGCAGCAGAAGACCTTTCACCTAGAAGAAGCCTGTTCACCATATCAAAGAATTCACCTTGGGAACCAATTTGTGAGCAGTGGGATATGAACTTTCTTCAAGAAAAGTAATTGTAGAAGCAATCTGGACACATCGTTCTTTCACGAAGGCAGCCTCAAACATAATGGCTTTCTTCTCATTGTCTGACAGGCTACGGAAATATGACACTGCGCTGTTGGAGTCGCTGAGTTGTGCGAAGTATTCTACAATTAGAAAATATGTAATCGCCGTTAGAAGAAAATAATCTACTTCAGAATTCCTCCACCAAATCATTTATTTGTAATTCAAAATACATGATTTCAAAATGTATAAACCCCATTCTATTAAAGTATATATATTTGAATTCCCCCATCAAAGCATTTATCTTTAGTTCTCTGAATGTAATTGGATTCGACATAATTATTTACTCTTCGCTCTTCTTGTGATCAGATCACAGGCATTATTGGACTGTATGAACTAATGTAAAGTGAAGGCGAAATATGAGACAGTATACTTCCGACCCAGTTCAAGCTACTTCATGTTGCTGGCGCGTGTCTTTATTGAATAGCCTTCTAGACGGTGACCATTTTGTCTGCGGACACGATTCTAACTCAGACTCAAGTCTGTTGCCTCAGCCACGCGCGCGGGACAAAAGATCGGACGGAAAACCCGAGCTTTAGTTGTGACACTACGCTGCGGGTGGGGACGAGAAAAATACTTTTCTCATTAACAGGCAAAACTAAACTTTCTCTCGAAAGACCAGACTAAAAAAAATCGTGAGAAAATATAAAAATACAGGAACTATGTTTGACAGCAACGACAGTTCTGAGCGAGATTGGCAAAATAAATATTTTGAATTTTTTTCGTTTATTAAATTAATGGTTTACAGAGTACAAAGTAGGCCTATACTTACAGAGTTACAGTGTCCGAATTCATTGTTTGAGTCGATGTAGACGGCTGCGGTGATACGTCTCGCCGTTCTACAGTCCCGCGTGCGCCGCCGCTCTCATGAACTATCTCTGCCATCTCAGTGCTTATCTACATAAAGATTAATTTTTTTGATCCTATAGAATACGTCTGTTACGGTAACAATATTAGAGGAGAAAAATTCGCTCCGGCGCCGATGATCGAACCCGGGTCCTTGGTTTTACATACGAAGCGCTCTAACCATTGAGCTATGTCGAAGTTCAATCCACAGCACCGGATTGAATCTTTCTCCTCCAGTGTTTTTCCCTTTGTGCTCCGAATTTTTCTCCTCTAATAACTTATTAATTAAATCTCAGTGCTTGCTGAGCATGCGCAGTATTTATATATATATATATATATATATATATATATATATATATTTCGTCACAACATTTCTTATATGTAATGGTGGACCTCACATTTTCACGTATACAATGCCACCATTAACAATCATTACAAATAACACTTCTTTTACACTTTATTCAAATACCCTATTCTCACTGGCTATACCCTCTCCTACTGCTCAGTCTATTCACTAGTTCACATATACCTTACTGTTTATACCAGTCACTTCTACAGCCGATTTGTTATTCAGTTCACTATTCGCTACAATAACTTACGTCCACCATCAATAATCCCTACTATTCACACTTTCATTAACTCCGATGCTTTGATATTAATCTTTGCACTTATTCTTTTCTTGATCTTTTACTAGTTCACTAATATTGGTCACTTATTAACTCGAGAATTACTATTAAAGATTTTTTTTACTAATTTGTCCTACAGAATAATATCTGTAATGTTGACAATTAATATTTGAGGAGTAAAACTCGCATCGGCGCCGGGGATCGAACCCGGGTCCTTGGTTCTACGTACCAAGCGCTCTGACCACTGAGCTACGCCGAATCCAATCCACAGCATCGGACCGGACTCTCCCCCACACTATAAAGGGAAACATTGACGGGGGAGAGTTCGGTCCGGTGCTGTGGATTGAATTCGGCGTAGCTCATTTGTCAGAGCGCTTGGTACGTAGAACCAAGGACCCGGGTTCGATTCCCGGCGCCGGAGCGAGTTTTTCTCCTCAAATATTATCGAGAATTACTGTTCACTACTATTTTTCTTACCTCAGTGAAACAGGTTGATATCATTGATCTCTATCTCTTACACTGACCACTCCTCCCCCCTCTTCGTAGCTAGCATTTTCTTCACTCACTTGTCTTCCTTATACTATCAACGCTCGTCTCCCCCACCATATTTTTCAACAATTTTCGTTATACCCCACGGCTCACTTAACGATTGATTTAATTCCTCGAATTTTTTTAACATCATGCTTCTAAAATATTTAAAATCCTCATCAATATCACCAGCAAACACTACATTAGAATCTTTTAAATTACTTCTTTCACTCCACTCTTGGTACTGTTATTTCCTCCTCCATTTCCACGTTTCGACTCATGGATTAATTTTTTCCCATCACTATTCTTCTTCCCTTTTCCCATGCTCCTTGTGCCATTCATCCTCACATTCAAGTGTTTTCTTAGCAGATTTGGATTCCTCCTACTCTGCAGTGTCCACACCTGTGGAGTAACGGTCAGCGCGTCTGGCTGCGAAACCAGGTGGCCCGGGTTCGAATCCCGGTCGGGGCAAGTTACCTGGTTGAGATTTTTTCTGGGGTTTTCCCTCAACCCAATACGAGCAAATGCTGGGTAACTTTCGGTGCCGGACCCCGGACTCATTTCACCGGCATTATCACCTTCATATCATTCAGACGCTAAATAACCTAGATGTTGATACAGCGTCGTGAAATAACCCAATAAAATAAAATAAATTAAATACTCTGCAGTTTAACGTTGCTTCCCTTTGTATGTCAAGTCATCAAGCTTATTATACTTCTTCGTTCGTCATCGATATTTAAGACGTTTAACAACCAGTTCCCTCATGTGAACCTATCTTAAACATAGGCTATACGGTGTATGTCCATGGTAATTGCAAATTTTACCTAGAAATAATTTAACAACCGGTTCGAAGTGCTTTGGCTTGCTGAATTTAAATCTGTTACCAGAGTTCGACACCGATTTCGTCTAGAATTAGAGCTGGAGCTTGTACTCACTTAGTTTGAGTCTTTTATGAAGAACGTCATGAACAGTTGATTTGGGAATCTGTAACTGATAACTAGCCTGCGTAATAGACTTCCTTGAGCTCCGGTTGAATGCAGTTTGTATACGATCGATCGTTTCTTCGCATATTTTTTTCTTGGGATATTTGCCTGTTTGTGGAATCAAGGATCCTGTCCCTTTAAGAGTTCTGTCCCACTGCAAAATTAATTTCGACGTAGTTCGATTCACGTTGAATATTACC
This sequence comes from Periplaneta americana, assembly GCF_040183065.1. NCBI lineage: Eukaryota > Metazoa > Arthropoda > Insecta > Blattodea > Blattidae > Periplaneta > Periplaneta americana. Next base: position 23,732,338 of record NC_091132.1, on the reverse strand, counting down.
AATATCAATACATGTATTTTTTGAATGAAGATTCTAACCTACAACCTAGGCTAATAATCGTAAATATTTTGTTTTCAAACAGTATGCAATCGTAATATTCTTCGTTGTAGAGTACGTTACGTTTAAGTAATACAAATACAGAGTGTTTAAAAAATACGGGGCATAATTTCAGGTATGTATTTCTCACATGTAGACAATCAAAATAGTTCATTACAACATGTGTCCGAAAATGCTTTATTTCCGAGTTATAGCCTTCATAACATTGAAATTTACCGGAACGTTTTTCTTTCCGCAGGTTGTTGCCGTCAAAGGAGACATTAAGAGGGCACTCTGAAAGTTCATTCCGAGGCGAAGGTTACATTCAGTGTTGTGTAGGCGTTAGACTGTGCGACATGTATTCAAATCAAGAGCTGGCAGAGATACACTTCATATACGGTAAGGCGGACGGCAATGCTGCGCTGGCTCGTCGTTTGTACCAGGAGAGGTACCCACAGCGACAATGTCCAGATCGGAAGACATTTGTACGTCTCCATTACCGTCTGTGCGAGTATGGAAAATTTATCTCTCCTGGTTTGGGAAGGGGACGACCAAGATCTACAACTCCAGAAGTACAGGAGGAGATTCTGGAGGCTGTGAACATGACTCCTTCTATCAGCACACGAAGGGTAGCGTTGCAAGTCAATGTTCCTCATGCGACTGTCTGGAGACTGTTGAAAGAGTATCAATTGTATCCTTATCATTTGCAACGTGTACAGGCCCTGTCACCAGCAGATTACCCTGCACGAGTTAGGTTCTGTCAGTGGTTCTTGCAGCAGTGTGGTGTAAACCCGAACTTTCCTGCCTTACTATTATTTACAGATGAAGCGCAGTTCACACGAGATGGCATAACAAATTTCCACAATCAGCATGTATGGACGTATGAAAACCCACGTCCAACTGTTCCATCTCATCACCAGGTGCGGTTCTACCTCAACATGTGGGCCGGTATCATTGGTGATCGATTAGTTGGACCCCATGTACTTGTAAACAGACTTACGGGGCAGGCGTACACAAACTTCCTGGAAAACACCATACCTCATGTTTTAGAAGACACTCCACTGATCAATCGTCAACACATTCACTTCTTGCATGATGGCGCTCCTGCACACTTCAGTCGTACGGCTCGCCGGTACTTGGATCGAAGGTTTCCTGATCGATGGATAGGTAGAGGTGGCCCAATTGCTTGGCCTTCACGCTCACCTGATCTGAACCCTCTCGATTTCTACTTGTGGGGCCATTTAAAATCATTGGTTTATTCGTCTCCGGTGCCTGATTTGGAATCCCTTCGGAATCGAATTGTGGCATGTTCTGAGGACATACGTAATACTCCTGGAGTTTGGGATCATGTTCGCAGGTCAATGAGACATCGATGTGAGGTCTGTATTCAAGCAGGAGGTGGACATTTTGAACATCTTCTGTAATTACAGCGACCTGCGGAAAGAAAAACGTTCCGGTGAATTTCAATGTTGTGAAGGCCATAACTCGGAAATGAAGCATTTCCGGACACATGTTGTAATGAACTATTTTGATTGTCTACATGTGGGAAATACATACCTGAAATTATGCCCCGTATTTTTTAAACACTCTTATTGTTTTGTATAATCTAGTTATTTTCAAAGAAATTACACACCGGTATTTATAATTTAATATTTAGTAGGTAGGCCTACATAGATTATATTAGCATAATTGTACCTATTTTTAAAAAGGGGGACGAAACCAACTGTGGTAACTTTCGAGGAATATCACTTTTGTTGACGTCATACAAAATGTTGTCCAATATTCTTTTGAGAAGATTAACTCCGTACGTAGATGAAATTATTGGGGATCATCAGTGCGGTTTTCGGCGTAATAGATCGACTATTGATCAGATTTTTTGTATTCGACAGATAATGGAGAAAAAATGGGAGTATAAGGGTACAGTACATCAGTTATTCATACATTTCAAAAAGGCTTATGACTCGGTTAAGAGGGAAGTATTATATGATATTCTTATTGAATTTAGTATTCCCAAGAAACTAGTTCGATTAATTAAAATGTGACTCAGTGAAACATACAGCAGAGTCCGTATAGGTCATTTTCTATCTGATGCTTTTCCAATTCACTGCGGGCTAAAGCAGGGAGATGCACTATCACCTTTACTTTTTAACTTCGCTCTAGAATATGCCATTAGGAAAGTTCAGGATAACAGGCAGGGTTTGGAATTGAACGGGTTACATCAGCTTCTTGTCTATGCGGATGACGTGAATATGTTAGGAGAAAATACACAAACGATTAGGGAAAACACGGAAATTTTACTTGAAGCAAGTAAAGCGATCGGTTTGGAAGTAAATCCCGAAAAGACAAAGTATATGATTATGTCTCGTGACCAGAATATTGTACGAAATGGAAATATAAAAATTGGAGATTTATCCTTCGTAGAGGTGGAAAAATTCAAATATCTTGGAGCAACAGTAACAAATATAAATGACACTCGGGAGGAAATTAAACGCAGAATAAATATGGGAAATGCGTGTTATTATTCGGTGAGAAGCTCTTATCATCCAGTCTGCTGTCCAAAAATCTGAAAGTTAGAATTTATAAAACAGTTATATTACCGGTTGTTCTGTATGGTTGTGAAACTTGGACTCTCACTCTGAGAGAGGAACATAGGTTCAGGGTGTTTGAGAGTAAGGTGCTAAGGAAAATATTTGGGGCTAAGCGGGATGAAGTTACAGGAGAATGGAGAAAGTTACACAACACAGAACTGCACGCATTGTATTCTTCACCTGACATAATTAGGAACAGACGTTTGAGATGGGCAGGGCATGTAGCACGTATGGGCGAATTCAGAAATGCATATAGAGTGTTAGTTGGGAGACCGGAGGGAAAAAAATCTTTAGGGAGGCCGAGACGTAGATGGGAGGATAATATTAAAATGGATTTGAGGGAGGGGGGTATGATGATAGAGACTGGATTAATCTTGCACAGGATAGGGACCGCTGGCGGGCTTATGTGAGGGCGGCAATGAACCTTCGGGTTCCTTAAAAGCCATTTGTAAGTAAGTAAGTATTATTATTTTAGTGTACCGAAGTACATATGATACTTCCATGCAGATGTTCTGCGTCATCATACGATGAAAGACACTAGAGGGAACCCAAGAGTTGGAGCTTAATCTGAAATGATTCTGTCCGACGCCGGGGTGGTATCCGGTGTGGCTTAGTGGATAAAGCATCAGCACGTAGAGCTGAAAACCCGGGTTCAAATCCCTGCGCCGGAGAGAATTTTTCTCCGTTCCATTACTCTTTCATCCTACATAGATTACATTGAACTTGAGGCACATGTTTTAAAATATTATCAAATCATTAATAATAAGATATAGCCCTTAACAAATCTTTTTCAGTACTGATCAGTCTTTGACAAGTTTTCTTGTGAAGTACTGAATTATAAGAAACATTTGATCGTGTACAAGCGGCTTAACTTAAGAGCGAAAGTGTCAAGTATTTCATGAAGTGCAGAATTTGTTCCGAGGGCATGTGATGAGACTGATGTGTTTGTGTTGAAGCATATTAGCACAGTAAATCAGATTATATTAAATTTTTGTCTAAAATAGACTCTTTCCAAGGGAAAGTGAAGTCCATGCTTTTTGCCCATGGGTACGTCAATGTCATATAACAGGTGGGGTATGAGTAAACGTGCAGACATATCGTTTGAGAATCACAAAGGTGTACTATACAAAAGGTTTCATTATTTCAGAATAAACAGTAATGCAAACGTCCACTCTTTTGGCATGATGCTTTTTTTTTTTATTTATTTATTTAGAGCAAGGGAGGAAGTTATGTAGTGGATGAGGGCATTTGCGAGTGGATTGAGCGCGGGTTTGATGATTAAAGAGGCGGGAAATTATCTGTGTCGCTCAGGATTAGGTGATTATTTCTGGATCGCCGGTCGACTGTTCGTTCCTGTGTGAGACGGCGGAACAATCCATTTCCAGACTTTGTCGCATTTAATGAAACCAATTCGTTACTCGAGCTCGGCTATAAAAGGAGGAACATTGCACCTAAGTCACAGCAAAAACTGTCTAAGTCTGTTCTTTTATTTTACGTGCATAATAATTGTGGGCTTTCAAGCTATCTTACTGGTAATTTGCAGCTCAGTAATTTAAAACTGGAAGTAACATTATTATGGTTAAAATGACAGTTATGCCAACAGTTGAGAAGCTGATTCCCAAGATGCTTTAAATTATTATTATTATTATTATTATTATTATTATTATTATTATTATTATTATTATTATTATTATTATTAAAGTTCGTATCAAGATTGGGCAGCGATTTTCAATAATTATTATCTTATAGACTAACAGTTTTAAACTATCTCTATCAACATTCTGATTGCTTTTAATAGGAGTAAGCTACTACAATTTGTAACATTTCTTTGCAGAACGAAAAGTTACATTTGTTCGGGTCAGATTTCATCACATTTAAAGGACACAACTAAAATTCTTTCAATCATTTATTTATCATAGGCAATACACTGCTCTCTTAAATTGACTGAGTATTGAGAATTAAATCAATTTCTTTCCCAAAGCATGCTATGAAATGTTTGATGTAAAACAATTTTTATCTCGAAAAGGAATCAAAAGACGAGCAAAATTGTATCATAAGACTTCGTACGAGTATAATGAATGACAGGGAAATAATTTAATGACAAAGTAAAAAATTTCTTTCAAGCTAAATAATAAATCAGTTTATAATAAAGGAAACGAGGGAAAAATATAAAATATCTGGTCACGAGACGTAATCATATACTTTATCTTTTCAGGCTTTACTTCCAAACCTATCTCTTTACTTGCTTCAGGTACAATTTCCGTGTTTTCCCTAATCATTTATGGATTTTCTCTAACATATTCACGTCATCCGCATAGACAAAAAGCTGATGTAACCTGTTCAATTCCAAACCCTGTCTGTTATCCTGAACTTTCCTAATGGCATATTCTAGAGCGAAGTTAATTCTTCTTAACTTAATGAGAGTATAAGGTAGTTGTTAGTACTTACTTACTTACTGGCTTTTAAGGAACCCGGAGGTTCATTGCCGCCCTCACATAAGCCCGCCATTGGTCCCTATCCTGATCAAGATTAATCCAGTCTCTATCATATCCGACCTCCCTCAAATCCATTTTAATATTATCTTCCCATCTACGTCTCGGCCTCCCCAAAGGTCTTTTCCCCTCTGGCCTCCCAACTAACACTCTATATGCATTTCTGGATTCGCCCATACGTGCTACATGCCCTGCCCATATAGTTGTTTGTGCTTTTCGAATTTTGCTGTGAAACATACAGGAAATATAGACTAGTATTTACAAATGATTGATTTCCCATATTAAATCCGTATGTCCACTACTTCGATTTGTACAGTGTGTATGTAACTTTATGTCTCTATATATGTAGTTGACTGTGTAAGTATATATCATAAATGTTGAAAGTACCCCCAATCATGTTGTCAGCCCGAGCGAGAGTCGAACATAAACCAGAACGCAATCTTGAAGCAGGAGTCCCGCTCGTCACCATATGGTTTTGGTTCCGGAGAATCGAATGACGCTATTAGCAATGAGCTAAACTGCAAATTACAGTAGTGAATTGAAAGTGAAATATGCGAGTATCTTCAAAACTTGTTATCTACAGAATTGCGAGTTTTAGCATAAGTTATCTACAACAGAAGGAGAGATAATTTTGTTAATAATACATATTGAGTAAATATTATTTTTATCTTGTGGTCACACTTGTTTAGTTCTGGAGAACTTTTTGCAGAATGTCGAGTTTTAGCATAACTTATCTACAAGACAAAAAGAGATAATTTTGTTAGTAATAGGCACTGAGTAAATATTATTTTTATCTTGTGGTCACACTGATCAAGTTTTGAAGGAATTTCGTTTTCTTTCATTGTTAGCTACATATGGGACACACTTCATTTTTGTTGTGTTATCTCTCTGATTATTGTATGATCTGTGCCAGTAGCCTTTAACATTTTGACTCCGGAATTTAAATACTTCTGTGGCCGGTATTTAAATTCCAGTGTCCTCGTTTGAGGACAGTTTCACTGTGATTAAAACATACTCTCATTTCATTTCACAATGTACGTTAGGGATAATTTTTAATCTGTTGTGTATTAATAATTCCTGCAGGTACATTTTGCGCTTGTTAAGCACGTATAAAAAACTAGATTTGAGACTTTCTGGTCTGAGCTGAGCTGATGTCTGCACTAAGGAAAACTCTATCCCACGCCGGCGGAAACTGCACACTTTGATCCGGAAACTGCACACCGCTTTTCGAGGGACCCACTAATCCTATCCGGATACTGCACACTGATTTACAAGGGTTTTACTCAGTGGCGTAGCATGAAATTTTGAGCAGGGGAAGCTAACTCAAGTTGTCTTTCATGCAATATGAGAAAACGTATTACAAAAATACAGTCTTAAAATAAATAGTAGTCAATTTCAAGTCAGCAGTCGAAGATTGGTTGGAACATCGTAAGTAACATGACCTCAAATGATATGTAGTAAAATATGATTTCACGGTTTACACATATCTCTAACAAATAGACACGTATACGTATAACGTTAGCTCACTCCCTGTCATACTTAGAGAAATCACAATATTAGTATCATTACGTAAGTATGCGTCAGACTTTTGGTTGTGTCCTTCATTGACAGCAAGGGAGTCGGTCATTTGCTTTTTAAATCACACTTTTGTTCGTAAGTCAGTCTTGATAATACAATTGTTCTAAAAAAATTCAAGTAAATTAGTGTCAGGAACTGTTATTTCTCTCATTATTTATTATATCAGCCACAATGCAACTAACACTTCAACTGAACACAACTGATGAAAAGGGATAACTCGGAAACTACTTATTTTAAATGTTAAAGCTAGCTTCTTGCGAGCCTTGCGACTAGGATAGTTCAGTTAGAAAGGGATGGAAAATCTGCGGGGTGGATTATACAGAAGAAACCAGTCTGCTTGGAAACTGGTGTGTGCAGGCTTCTTGTTTACTGCTGCATCACAAATCATCCTGAGCTGCCGCATCACAATATTTAACGCGTAAATATAAATTCTATTAAAATTAATAAATAATTTTCTCCAAAAAACTGCAGGTTTATTATGAAATTATTATTAACTGGGGAAGCTAAGCTTTTTAGCTTACATTGACGCTACGCCACTGGTTTTACTAATCCTACTCGAAAACTGCACAATTTACTAAAATGTTTATTTTGCATTAGGCTGACTTCATATTGAAACTTCGCTTATTTTCTTGCTTCATTGCTTTGCAGTTTAATATAAGTATCAGTTTGTATGTCCAAAAGTTAATTCACGAATTTATACAATGAAGGATGACTGCTGTAAAAGCTGGCTTTTCTTTTCGTAGCTGCATTAATTATTTGGCGACTTAATTTCCTAATGTCCACCACATGGTTATACTCACCGCGTTCTCTGATAACTTCCATATTGTTCAGCAAGCTATAAATTTTTGCATTGCACTCTCTAACATAACATTTCCACATCACTTCATACTTTTTCAATTCCTTGGCTTTATAAAATTTAGCTACAGTCTTCATATACCAGCACTATATTTCCCCGTTCACTTTCAGATGTAAGCAAACACTCCATTTCGAACAAAATTTAAAAGTTTGGTAAATTAAAACTATGTATAGCATCGGCAAAGCAGGTAGAAAATATTTTGGTGTGCAGTTTCCATATGACCGTAATCCAGGTAGAAAATTTTGGTGTGCAGTTCGGTATGGCATAGTTGCGCCCCGCTGTCAATTGAGAGGCCTAGGCATGGCATAATTGCGCCCCGAAGAAATCAGGTAGCAGAAAGGACATGGCATAGTTGCGCCCCGAATAAATCAGGTAGCAGAAGGGACATGGCATAAATGCGCCCCGAAGAAATCAGGTAGCAGAAGGGACATGGCATAGTTGCGCCCCGAATAAATCAGGTAGCAGAAGGGACATGGCATATATTGCGCCCCGAATAAATCAGGTAGCAGAAGGGACATGGCATAAATGCGCCCCGAAGAAATCAGGTAGCAGAAGGGACATGGCATAGTTGCGCCCCGAATAAATCAGGTAGCAGAAGGGACATGGCATAGTTGCGCCCCGAATAAATCAGGTAGCAGAAGGGACATGGCATAAATGCGCCCCGAAGAAATCAGGTAGCAGAAGGGACATGGCATAGTTGCGGCCCGAATAAATCAGGTAGCAGAATGGACATGGCATAGTTGCGCCCCGAATAAATCAGGTAGCAGAAGGGACATGGCATAAATGCGCCCCGAAGAAATCAGGTAGCAGAAGGGACATGGCATAGTTGCGCCCCGAATAAATCAGGTAGCAGAAGGGACATGGCATAGTTGCGCCCCGAATAAATCAGGTAGCAGAAGGAACATGGCATAATTGCGCCCCGAATAAATCAGGTAGCAGAAGGGACATGGCATAGTTGCGCCCCGAATAAATCAGGTAGCAGAAGGAACATGGCATAATTGCGCCCCGAAGAAATCAGGTAGCAGAAGGGACATGGCATAGTTGCGCCCCGAATAAATCAGGTAGAATGGACATGGCATAGTTGCGCCCCGAATAAATCAGGTAGCAGAAGGGACATGGCATAGTTGCGCCCCGAATAAATCAGGTAGCAGAAGGGACATGGCATAGTTGCGCTCCGAATAAATCAGGTAGCAGAAGGGGCATGGCATAATTGCGCCCCAATAAATCAGGTAGCAGAAGGGATATGGCATAGTTGCGCCCCGAATAAATCAGGTAGCAGAAGGGACATGGCATAGTTGCGCCCCGAATAAATCAGGTAGCAGAAGGGGCATGGCATAATTGCGCCCCGAATAAATCAGGTAGCAGAAGGGATATGGCATAGTTGCGCCCCGAAGAAATCAGGTAGCAGAAGGGACATGACATAGTTGCGCCCCGAATAAATCAGGTAGCAGAAGGAACATGGCATAATTGCGCCCCGAAGAAATCAGGTAGCAGAAGGGACATGGCATAGTTGCGCCCCGAATAAATCAGGTAGAATGGACATGGCATAGTTGCGCCCCGAATAAATCAGGTAGCAGAAGGGACATGGCATAGTTGCGCCCCGAATAAATCAGGTAGCAGAAGGGACATGGCATAGTTGCGCTCCGAATAAATCAGGTAGCAGAAGGGGCATGGCATAATTGCGCCCCAATAAATCAGGTAGCAGAAGGGATATGGCATAGTTGCGCCCCGAATAAATCAGGTAGCAGAAGGGACATGGCATAGTTGCGCCCCGAATAAATCAGGTAGCAGAAGGGGCATGGCATAATTGCGCCCCGAATAAATCAGGTAGCAGAAGGGATATGGCATAGTTGCGCCCCGAAGAAATCAGGTAGCAGAAGGGACATGACATAGTTGCGCCCCGAAGAAACCAGGTAGCAGAATGGACATGGCATAGTTGCGCCCCGATGGGTATAGTACACACGAAAGTGATTGTCATAATATAAACAAATTACTTAAAAATATTACAGTGATAACTGCATTGAAATTAGGTAGGCGTAGCATATGATCAATTTTGCTATTTAAAATAACACCTTTCTATCGATCACACAATAAATGAACTGCATTTTTTGTTTGTACATCGATATCTTAACTTGCGGTATAGGGTTTCGAATATTGAAACTTAGAACCGTCGTGAATTATTAACTCTTTACCCTTTTCACTAAACTTAATATTCATTTTAAATTATTCTCATTATACGCCACACACGGTGTGAAAATCACTAATAAAATGCCAACGGCTCACTCATTTGAATATGTCAGTTAATGAAGTACTGCCAACTTTATGGTGTTCATTTTAACGGCAGGCTATTGATAATCACTGCATAAACAGTAGAAAAACAGTTAATAAAGTACTGCCAACTTCATGGTGTTCATTCTTACGGTATCGATAATAAATATTAAATCGAATAAGAAATCAATAAGGTTGGTTGATCACGAGGCTCGAGTTTCCGTAATGTCTTTTTCTCTACCTATTTCATCGGGGCGCAACTATGCCATGTCCCTTCTGCTACCTGATTTCTTCGGGGCGCAACTATGCCATGCCCTTTTCTCTACCTGATGGGAACGGGGTGCAACTATGCCCACAAAACGGGGACCCTTTTTTATATGCTGCATTTTATCTGACCGTGGGGCGCAACTATGCCTTGCCCGTGCAGTTTCCGACGCCTGCCCACGCCCGGGGGAGGGGAGAGGGAGCATGTTTTCTGCAGAGATCAGTAAGACCCGCTGCGGTGCCTTTGAATTTCGATGGGGTGGGCTCAGATTAAATAAACTGTGGTTCGGCATACCCGGGGCATGTAGTTGCACAGCAGTGTGATATCTGTTTTGTTAAGTTGAAAACATAATATATCATGTTTATGGCTTTTTATGATTGAATGCTTCAAAATAATTGATAAAACCTTGAGGAATGATGGTAAAGTCCTTGAGAAACTGAACATAAGCTTAAATTATGATGGAATACGGCATCGGAAACATTATTAGAAAGGTGCATAAAATGAAAAAAAATCTAAAACGCTAATGAAGATCTAAATATGTGATTTGAGACATTTTGAAGAAGTCCCATGGCTTATTATGATAGAATGCTTAAACATAAACTGATCAAACCTTGAAAGATGGTGATAATGTTCCTTAAAACTGGACATAAGTTAAGTTATGATGGAATATGGCATTGGATACATTATTAGAAATGTGTATATTACAGTAGGGAAACCCCAAAACGCTAATAAAAGACTAAATCAGTCATTTCCAACTGGACAACCTATGACGTCGAAGCGCGTTTCCTCTCTTGGAGTAGGGCTAGTAGAGCACGTGAGGGAGGATAATGTTGCGTCTCCGTTATTTAAACATCTCCATCCCTTCCCCTGCCACTTTCCATACTTTGCTCTTATAGCTATGCTTCCCCTCAGGGAGCTCGAGAGCACAGACGTGTGACGTCTCAGAGCCAACAGTTGGAAATGCTTGGTCGAAATCATGTGAATTGAGACATTTTGCAGAGGGCCCTATTATGCACCTGAATAGTATATTTGTATTAAAATGACTGACACACTGCGCTTAACATATTGGATAATAATATACAGCTCATAATATAATAATAATAATAATAATAATAATAATAATAATAATAATAATAATAATAATTATAATAATAGAAAGAACACGTTTTGTGAAAATTCGTGACATTGATTTAATTTTTAAACGATATTATATTATGATAAAAATAATGTTTGAAATACCATAACCTATTTCAATTTAAGGCGCCAATATGTAATAATTTTGAAAAAAAAAAGTTCCTTTACAGTATAAGTGTATTGTTAAAAAATGTTTCTCCTGAAGAAAAATGTTTCTATAGATAACGAGTTTTATGGGATTTCTTGAATTTGATTATTTTTTCAACGATTGTTGTTTAGTCAACTGTCCGAAGACAGGTCTGAATCTCACAAGTGATACCAAGAAGGCACCACTTATGAGGCAACTAGGCCAGGAGATAATGGGGTAGGATGGCCAGTTCCTTTCCCCCTCCATTGCATACATCGCCGAATAGCTATATATTACACTAATCAGACTTTAGATGCATACAAACAATTCTTCCTCTGACACATATCGGCAAGTGAGATGTAAAGTAGTGGCCGACCCTTGTAGCTGATTTCAGAGCCTTGTTCACTCCAGAGCACTATAGACTGGTAACTAAGACTTTCGTGGTTCGAATCCTGCCTGGGAAGGAAACTTTTTTTTTTGTTCCTTATTCAAATTTATTCCCAATACTTTTCGATTGCTGGTAAAATTCATGTTCTGGGAATAATAAGTTAATTAAGTAGTAAAATATCCCTGCAATCGAAAAGTATTGGGAATAAATTTGAATAAGGAACAAAAAACAGTTTCCTTCCCAGGCAGGATTCGAACCACGAAAGTCTTAGTTACCAGTCTATCGTGCTCTGGAGTGAATAAGGCTCTGAAATCAGCTACAAGGGTCGGTCCGGTTTTTTTTTTTTGCCACTACTGTACATATCAGCCAGAACCTCAATCAGAGGATTTTTCAACGATATTGTATCGTAAAAATAATGTTCAAAGTACGTAACATATACTGATTTAGAGTGCCAGTATGTAAATAATTAAAAAAAAAATACATCGCGATATAGGTGTATTTTAAAAACCGCCCTTTCTTAAAAAAAGTTTTTGTAGATAACGAGTTTCGTGAAAACGGCTCTCATTTTAGATGTTTTTCTACATGCGAGAAATAAAATGTACAGCAGATTTAAATAATTGCTTCCTGTTTCAGTGCACTCCGTTACATGCGTGTCATTTCGAATCTGGGCGACCGTAACACATTTTGAACCTATCATGACTCGCTGTGCCGCTACGTGTATGTGATCAGGCTACGTTTTGTCAGAAAAGCCCGGTTCGCAGTTTATTGTTATGATGTCATCAAAATGTGGAAATACAAAGTACTAAACTACAAATAAAATAAAATTGGTTGAAACACTCGTAAAGGTAGAATATTCCCAATAAGTGGAAATGCATTTCAATAAATTTTAAAGTGGATGGAGGATTTGTAATGGCGGAATATTGTCACAGTGTTGATATACATACCGGCAGTAGAAAGTCATACATATGCCATTAAAATGGAGGGATCGAAAAGACTTTTAGCCTGAACTATGATTGATTGATTGATTGATTGGATGAATGTATGAATAAATTAATTCAATAAATTGGTGAATGAAATATTCCGGTTAACTCTGCCAGTCAAACGAAAATATTGCAGGTTTCATTTTAATAAAATTTGCTTTGAACGAAAGGAAAAGTAAAAGCATATAATTGAGACTCGGAATCCAAGAGGGGCCCAATATTTAATCACTTTCACAATTTATTTCTCATGCAAAATAATTAGTAGAAACTTGTTGCCATGGTTATATGAAAAGATGTAATGGAGATGTACTTACGAGACAAAAAATAATTAGTCAGAGGCATTTTGTAGCAACAGCAGACATTTTTTTCATTTTCACAAAAGTTTGATGAAATGGACTTGGGCCCCTCTTGGATTCCGGGTCTCAATTTAAATTAGTGGTCTGACCCAATATTTTGGGTTTGCCCTGCGACATAGAATAGCTCACAATAAAATTTAAAATGAAAAATTATATAAACAGGTTTCAGACAAAAGTGATTAAGACATAAGAAAAAAATAGAACCAAGTATAATTTAAATTGAATGTGTGTGTGTGTGTATATATATATATATATATATATATATATATATATATATATATATATACACATATATTAGTATAGATTATATACTGTATAGACGTAATGTGTGGCCAAAATACCTTTCGACAAAAATGTAATGTGTTACCAAAACACTGTGTGTAAAAACAATTCAAGCATTTCTTAGCACGTTTGAATAAACAGCAAGTCTTTGCACGCGCTTGTAATTTCCTGTTTTATTTTTATTTGTACAGTCAATAAATAAAACATTCTTTTTAATCTATTGGCGAGTACTTGATGTAACGTCATTCACCAAAGAGTCCTCATTTAGGAGCGACGCGCCGCCGTAGGCGTTGCTCTCGTGCATGATGGTAGCACCATGTGGTGATTAATGGAGCAGTGGTGGAATACCAGTAAGGGACTACCCCGCGAAAACCTATCACCAAGCACCGTCTTTGCCCACCATAAATTGTACTTGAACCCGCCGCGATTCGAATCTAAGTTTCCAGCGTGGAAAGCCGTTTGACTAATGGTGCGCCTCGTACAAGAAAGTTTTAATAGCACACTTTTACATGTCCGAATTCTTCATTGAATTTCAGAACGAATATTTGTAAAAATTAATTTTATTCTTACATGTATCGAGATAAGTATTTTGTGATCTTATTATCAATAAGCCTATACCTGTGTAGTCCTATTTCAGACAATAATATTTTCAATTAAAACATTAGATTAAATTGGTCTATTTTTGAAGTTCTGTGTTTGTTTGCGGAAAAGTGCTAAAATGTGAATTTTCCTATAAATAACTGTTCTACTCAATTGAAGGGTATAGAGAAAAAACGGTCACAGTTCTCTTAAGGGTGATGTCATCATCTAATTCAGTATATTACTGCAACATTTATTGCAGTTTTTGATGAAAATGTGGGAAAGGATGACTGTATCTGTGGTGATAATTCTCCTTTATTAGTTTTTATAACAAAAACATACATTTTGCAGTAATATACTGAATTAGATGGTGTCATCACCCTTATGAGAATTGTGACTTTGATCGCTTTTTCTCTGTACCCTTCATTTGTCTTTCAGTTGCCAGGAAACGGTCGATTTGTTTATCTCTGTTGTTGATATTGTTTCGAGCCATATAACTGCATAATCATCTAATCGCGGTATATGATTTCTATTATTTATCTTCAGTTTCTCATTGGAAATCTGCGACGTCACAATCGTAATTCGAGCGCTTGAGCGTTTCTTTTGGAAAAGAAGGAATGAGTACAAAATTATCAGCTGGAGAAATGTGAAATGGAAGGTGAAGGGATGGTTAGTAGTAGAACGGAATCAAATTGGTTTAAGCGATTCATTGATGGAGATCTAAGCCTTGAAGATAAAGCTCGTCGAAGACCACCTAGTCTGAGGAATGAGGCTATATCCACCAAACTGAAGAGCAGCCAGTCTTCGTGTTTTATGGCAACAATCTGGCGTCACCTCCACCAATTAGGACTTTATTTAAATGACGACGATTAAATTCCTTTGAATTGACAGAAGCATAGTTTTATATATATATATATATAATATTAAAGGAAGCAGCTCATTTTGGGAATCAGATAACCATCATGAAAGGAAATAATTCATCTATATGTATTAACTTACCGGTACCAATTTGATCAATGATTATAAGTAATAACCGACTATTATTATATTTGCCAATTACTCACTATTACAGTAAATGTCCATTAATTACATCATAATCATAATCATCACCATCATAATAATAATAATAATAATAATAATAATAATAATAATAATAATAATAATCATCATTGGCGTGGCAATCCTTTTAGTTTGACCTTAGCCTCCCTTTCAACAGCCATCCATGGCCCTTGCTTTCCAGTTCCTTATACCTATCTTTCGTAAGTCTGTCTGTACATAATCCAGCCATCGTAACCTGGGTCTGCGGACTTTCCTCTTGCCATCTAGTTGTCCATTACTTACATCTTTCCTAAATCACTGTCTGTCTTTTATAAATTTTCTAAGGGAAAGGGATCTATAAGAAAGACGTCTAATTCATTTTATGTGTAGATTTGTTTTTCATGAGGAAATATCATTTGTGTGACGCCATTTAATTTAGTCGTAGTTTAGTGGAAATGTCGCGAACTTCAAATGTTTGAATGCCACATGTGCAAACATCTGACGTAATAGTGTGGGGCTTTTGTTATTGTTTATTTTACATGCTTTGTTACGAGGGTCTCTTGAATACAATTTGCAATTGCACGCACGGGCAGATTAACGCATGCCAAACATCCGCCTTTCTTCTTTCCAAGTTACACATGACATGTATCAGTTAATGCTTTGCCTTTTATTGCGTTACGGTCCGATAAGTTATCCATAAAATGTGTAATTAAATACGAATTTGCTTGGATGTGATCGTATGAAGGTCGACGCAAGTGCAATTAATTTGCAGGCAAGCATAGAGACTGATCTGTCACACTGCATTAACACAACACTGAGTACAAATGTGTTTATGTAATTATTTATTTTGAGCTTTAAATTGGTTTTTTGTCTCCATATAAACGACACAACATGTACTGTAACATGTAACCGAGCGATTGGTTCTAAATTTTAATTGATATAATAAGTAATAGATATAATATAACATATAATATAATGTAATGTAACATAATATATAATATAATATAATATAATATAATATAATATAATATAATATAATATAATATATAATACAATAAAATACCATATATCATATATCATATCATATATCATATCATATCATATATATATCATATCATATCATATCATATATCATATCATATCATATCATATCATATCATATCATATCATATCATATCATATCATATCATATCATATCATATCATATCATATATCGTATCGTATCATATATCATATCATATCATATCATATCATATCATATCATATCATATCATATCATATATCATATCATATATCATATCATATCATATCATATCATATCATATATCATATCATATCATATCATATCATATCATATCATATCATATCATATATCATATCATATATCATATCATATCATATCATATATCATATCATATCATATATCATATATCATATCATATATCATATCATATGTCATGTCATGTCATATCATATCATATCATATATCATATCGTATTGTATCGTATCATATATCTCATATCTCATATATCATATCATATCATATCATATCATATCATATCATATCATATCATATCATATATCATATCATATATCATATCATATCATATCATATCATATCATATCATATCATATCATATCATATCATATCATATCATATCATATATCATATCATATCATATCATATCATATCATATCATATCATATCATATCATATCATATCATATCATATCATATCATATCATATCATATCATATCATATCTCATATCATATCATATCTCATATATATCATATATCATATATATCATATATCATATAATATAATAATTACAATATAACATCGACAACTACTAATGTGTTTTCTTAAGACCTTATTTAGGACTCACAGTAAATAAATAAATGAATGAATGATCAATAAATGAATAAATAAATAAATATGAATGAATGAATAAATAATAAATGAATAAATGCATAAATGAAGAAATAAATAAATAAATAAATAAATAAATAAATAAATAAATAAATAAATAAATAAATAAATAAATAAATAAATAAATAAATAAATAAATGAGTAAGTAAATGAATAAATACACTTCAATGAATCCTAAGGGACATAAGTCTTCAGCATTGTCGAATTTTATTTATACGGTGCGCTAGTCCAACTGAGTAGGTCTATTTCTGTCGGACCTGTTTCGAAAACTTGACAGAGCTTTACAACAGACAAATAGTTTCTGAAGATCGATGGTTTGAGTCGAGCGTGATACACTAGAGATAAAATATTCATATCATTTCTTGCTGTTGGACTCTTGTTCCCTGCATAATATGGTAGCTTGAAAAGTAAACTAATAACTTTTCCTCCATATTTTAAGTTTAATATTCATCTATTTCTTGGAGACAGCACACCTGTATTGTACTGAGATGAGATAGTAATTTGCAAGAAGGCAGATATCAGTTACAAGTAAAAAGAAAATAATATATTATCGGTGTTACTGTTCCATCCATTTACTCGTATAACTTTATAAAAATAGAACACAAGTTTTGAAATGTGTAGCATTTAAAAATGACATTCAGCATATTTGAAAGCACAAGTAGAAAGAAGTTTTATCAGGGAAGGTATAATACCAAAGTTACTCGAAATACAACTGTCAAAGTTGCTCATGACAGCAATTGCTCTACCTGAAACTCAAGGAGCAGCAATGTTTTATTTTAAACTTGTCACATCACAAGGAAGTTTCTCATTCAGAATGGTTTGTCATAGGATGTACAGAAAAGAAATCGGGGCAGAGTTAAAAAAAAATCTTTATTTTCGTATTAAATGGCGATGTGTTGTCAGTAATAGATTAACATAATGATATATACGTAACGTTAATACACAAAGTAAATAAGTCACTAATTACTGTAAAGGAAAGAGGATTACTATTTTATTTTTACTGTATAATTTAGCATTTTACATGAATCTGGACACCAGGAAAAGAGAGTTGGAATTTTCATTTTTTAAGAGGACACTCCATTAAAAATGACAATTATTTTCCTAATCTTTTTTTTTCAACCAAATTTTGAGAGCATGTTTATTATGTAAAAGACTAACAAAATCCAAATTTTGAACTCCCAAATGTTTTTGGATTTTTATTTTTTCTAGTTCTCTAAGAAATGCTTTCAAACTCAAGTTTGTAGTAGAAGATCTCAATTTTTAAGCTTCCTTTCTTGTTTGGTTACATTCATAATGCAAAGAGGAACATTTCTATGCATTCATTTTATGAAATATCTCATTATTTTACTTTCGATTTTTTTTAAGTTTCGAATGTTATTTTTTCCGTAATTCATGAAAAAAAATAAAATGAACTAGCAGCATTTCATACAAAATAAATGCATAGAAACATGCAGCTACCTTATAAATACTTACGATGAAAGAGTAATGGAACGGAGAAACATTCTCTCCGGCGCCGGGATTTGAACCCGGGTTTTCAGCTCTACGTGCTGACGCTTTATCCACTAAGCCACACCGGGTTCAAATCCCGGCGCCGGAGAGAATTTTTCTCCGTTCCATTACTCTTTCATCGTATGATAACGCAGAATATCTGCATGGAATTATAATAATATATATGATATGCGTAAATCACTTTGTGATTCAAGACGGCGCTTATTCCGTCGGATCCTGACCAACTAGTCACTCATTACGAGTGCACCTCAGCACATATGTGGACTTCGGTCCTAGGTTCATAGATATCTATGACGTAGTGCAGAGGGCGGCCACTAGAGGGAACCCAAGAGTTGGAACTTAAAACTGAGACGATTCTTCCGACGCCGGGGTGGAATCCGGTGTGGCTTAGTGGATAAAGCGTCAGCAAGTAGAGCTGAAAACCCGGGTTCAAATCCCGGCGCCGGAGAGAATTTTTCTCCGTTCCATTACTCTTTCATCGTATGATGACGCAGAATATCTGCATGGAATTATCATATGTACTTCGGTACATTATAATAATTATAAATACTTGCAGTAAAAATTTCATCCAGATTGATTAATATATTATTTGGCATAAAAAAGTTGGTGTTGCATCAAGAAAAATAAACTCACTTAAAATGGATTTGAAAGTAAAATGAATATTTATGTAATGCATACTTACCAAAATTCTCCTCCGCTATATTCATCAAGTAACTTCAGGGAGCCAACTTAGGAAAAGAAGTTACTAGATTTGTAATCAGAAATTTATAAAAAAGAATTCTTTGATGAAAAATTAATTTTGACAGCTCTTTAAATGCCACACCCCCTTATAGTCTTAATTAAAAAAATTAACATTTTGTAATCAAAATTGAACTAAATCCATTTAGGTATGAAAGTATACATTGTAAAGAAGCGAAAGAGCCAATACATTTTTTTTTTTTGGAAATGTTTCTTGATTTTCAGTGGAGTCTCCCCTTAAGAGGTAATGACTTTTCACGCATTCATAGAAACACGTGAACTAATATTAATAAATGGCAGATCGTACGAGTATATGTTTTAAGACGTTAAGAGGGCATCAAGATATTAATGCAGAAAATTTAAACTGCGACACTTCCTTGTGGCCACAATATTTCTCATAAGTTTCATAACTAGTTTTGGTACCATTGAGCAGCAATCTGAGAGGATAATAATAATAATAATGATAATGATGATAATAATAAAAATAGTAATAATAATATATACCCATTTCTGTCTTATTCAGTATAATCAGTTGGAATAACATTAAACTAGTCAGGGAAACTTTGTACTGCTTTCTAATTTCGTTTCAAGTGACTGAGGTTCCATGTGCTTACAATATATTTGCACAAGAAATATGGATTTACAACATACTTACTTACTTACTGGCTTTTAAGAAACCCGGAGGTTCATTGCCGCCCTCAATAAGCCCGCCATTGGTCCCTATTCTGAGCAAGATTAATCCATTCTCTGTCATCATATCCCACCTGCCTCAAATCCATTTTAATATCTTCCCATCTACGTCTCGGCCTCCTTAAAGGTCTTTTTCTCTCCGGCCTGCCAACTAACACTCTATATGCATTTCTGGATTCGCCCATACGTGCTACATGCCCTGCCCATCTCAAACGTCTGGATTTAATGTTCCTAATTATGTCAGGTGAAGAATATATTGCGTGCAGTTCTTGTTGTGTAACTTTCTCCATTCTCTTGTAACTTCATCCCTCTTAGCCCCAAATATTTTCCTAAGCACCTTATTCTCAAACACCCTTAACCTATGTTCCTCTCTCAAAATGAGAGTTCAAGTTTCACAACCATAAAGAACAACCGGTAATATAACTGTTTTATAAATTCTAACTTTCAGATTTTTTGACAGCAGACTGCATGATAAAAGCTTCTCAGCCGAATAATAACAGGCATTTCCCATATTTATTCTGTGTTTAATTTCCTCCCAAGTGTCATTTATATTTGTTACTGTTGCTCCAAGATATTTGAACTTCTCCACCTCTTCAAAAGATAAATTTCCAATTTTTATATTTCCATTTCGTACAATATTCTCGTCACGAGATCATATTGTGCAAATATATTGTTAACAATTAATAGAAAATCGTCGTTGTTCCTGCAATAACTCCTATGTGGCATATTTATCGATTTTCAGATTTTTCCTCTATTAAATAACTTAAATAGTGATACAGCAAATAATGAAATCTCCTGTATGTAATTATATTTCGTTTCGAAAATGTAAGAATTCACAGTCTCCCATGTACTTCTGCCATAGGATGAATAAATGTGTTTTTTCTTCCTACTGAAAAATTTTATATTTTGCACATAGGAGTTATATGTCACTTAAAATTAGAAGCAGAGCAAAGTTACCCACCCTATAAGTACTGCAGATGTATTCTTGTGGTTCGTAATCAGTTCTTTCGATAGTGTGCTGACGCTTAAAAGTAATTATGTTTTTCTGCAATATATATTATAACGAGTCTTATCGTTAGATGGTGCTATTCCAGTATCGGAGTTGCCATTTTAGCCCTAGGCAGGCTTGTTCTGCAACATTTAGTCTGCTGTTAATTCTACCTTATACCGCTGTGACTCATTCCCCAGAGCCCTGTCAGTTGGGACAGTTTGCATCAGGGATAAGGCGAGGTTGGGAATCAGTAGGAGAGACTGCATGTTCTGTATCCGTATCCCTTGGAACTCGCATGTATAAATAGGATCTGCAAAATAATTAATGGGGCGTAGTTGTATTGAAATGATTGCTTCTAACCAGAGAGACCAAACTTCGATCCCCGGTAAAGGTTGACAGATTTGTGGGATAGGTTTTCTCACTGCTACTGAATATTATTACTAAATAATAATTTATTTACTGTTAGTGACATTCACACACCGCCACTCAGTGGAGCTTCACACCATCGCAAAGCATTAGTTCAAATGGAAGCTTTCCGTTGTACACGGTAATATGCCACTGCTGAATACTTCCAGTGCATATGGGCTATTCCATATGAAATCGATCAGTAAAAAACATCGCATTTTTTATACTCTATTTTTTCCCTACTTATACAAGGTGCTAAGGGGAGTGCATTTTCAAAAATACACTATCTAAAGTCAAACGGTTTTCGTACTATTGAGCGACAAATGTAGCGTATTTTATAAAAATAAGCCTCTTTCAGCGCTCAGAACTCTGGAACCATTTACTGCAGAACATTGAACGAGAGCTCATTTTGAAGCTGACATTTGGTAGGTTATGATAAGAAGTAATCCTTATTTTTATTGTATACAGAGAGACAGATAATCTGATTTTATTTACTTTTAGGCTTTTTGCCCATTTGTAAAAATGTGAAAAAAATTGAGAAAAAAACTTGCATTATTAAGAGGGATTCGGCATTGTTTGCTTAGTGGCTCGGCAATAAGTTTCGAGGGTATTAAATAAATTATTTTCACACGTCTGGACTTGAACGGCCCAGTACAGAAAGCACTGGCCGAGAGCTGAAGATAAGCGAGCGTTGGGCGTTATTTTACTCCTGTGTTTATGGAAACTTGTGATAAAGCTAGCCCAGCTATGCGCTACTAGACGAAACATCACGTGTTTGTCTCCTGGCCTTGCTTGTCTGGGCTAAATCCCGCCTCACAATCAGCTGTTACTTCACACGCGTACTATTTATTTTCTTTATTTGATATTTTCAATATTTTCTTATCAACGGTGCACCAGTAAAAATATGTGTTTATTTGTACTTTCAATGCAGAATCTAACCATATATTTTAAAAATATTTTTTCGTGGCCAAAGGCGTCTTAATGAAGAAAAATGTAAATTTCTCCATTTCCATAAAAGTAAGAAAAACCGTTTACATGTCAATATAAACTTTAATTTCTCAGCATCAAAATAAACCATGATTTTGATCATTGGGTGAAAGGGTTTCGGAGCCACAACAGTTTAAAGTTGCTAATTTTATGAAAATACGATAAATTTGAATATTTTTAATTTAAACACTATGAAGTTCTGATGCTTCAAACTTTGCACAAAGCATTGTATCACAGTTGTCAACGGACAGAAAAAGTTTCATTGTATTTAAAAATTGCAAGGTCAATTTTCTCTAAATTTCGGTCGATTTGAGATGGAATAGCCTATATGTATAATGACGTAGTTTCTGTGATTTGCTGACGTGGAAAGTGGGGAGTGTGCAGATATGTGTCAGAGACGGATTGTATAATTCTTTGCTAGAAATAATGTTTAGTATTTCGGCCCTTATACTGTATATTTAATAGTTATTTATGTAACAAGTGGATAATCTTGATGATTGTGGCATAAATGTATAGTGTTTTCTTTTATTGTAGATAATAGGCTACTGTATAACAGCTGAAAATGTAATAAAATTGAACAATGTGTTTTTACGCCGTGCTCATGCGGCAACTTCTTTAGCACATGTGTGTAGCGGGTATGTAGTACTCATGCATACATGCGCTTACACATTCGTGCGACAATTTTCACGAGTGTCATAATAAGATTATCCACGAGTTGGACACAACACTTTAAGGCATCTTAGCGTTATAAATTGTAGGAAATAAATTGTGGAATTATTCGGCATCCATAGCTGGCAAAGTCTTCATATGTTTGTATCGATTAGTTACGTCTGGCATTGGCATTGAATAAAGAGAAATGGATGACCTTGCAGGTATTACAAACTCTAGTTATACCTTAGGTATCAAATTTTATGTTACAAATGTTCCTTAATTTTGTTAATACAGTTTCTCTGAACCACAGAACTATTTTATTGATACAAAACTGTTAAAGATTGGAAATAAATGATACGTTGCCTTCTGTCCTGCGTTTCATTTCTTGTTCTGTCGCGCGTAGAAGCGGTAAGCAAGATAGCCAGACGAGTTGCATGCATCCCCACCCAAGCGTTCCGGTATTACGTCATAGCGAATACGTAATTGCTGTTATTGGCAAGCCATAATAAGCCGATTACGCACGATATTGGATGTAGTACAGCTGGCGCCAGGGTTTTTTGGCGTGTCTCCTAGATATATAGTGCCCTGTATGTGAGCATGTTCCTAGTGCAGCTGAGAATGGTACCACTTCCTATACACGTCACACCAGCCATATGCCAAACACAGTTGTCAGACTGACTGCGGTAAATGTAAAACACTCGCACTTAACGTTCCCATTACTTATTTCACACGCCAAAAACGGTGACGCGGACTGTAACAACCTGTTTATAATGCTAGGATGGTATAAAGAAATGTACGAACTAATAATTTATTTATGATGGGGTTTATTCATATCAC
Source organism: Periplaneta americana (assembly GCF_040183065.1). Lineage (NCBI taxonomy): Eukaryota > Metazoa > Arthropoda > Insecta > Blattodea > Blattidae > Periplaneta > Periplaneta americana. The sequence continues at coordinate 23,708,632 of NC_091132.1, read as the reverse complement.
ATTATACATTTATTTACAAGTCGATTCCTCGCTTACAGTAGATAATGAATACAGAGGCCAGTGGTGCCTCGCTCATTATTTCTGTCCTGTAAGTGTAGCACACACAGACATGGTTTCAGTTTATGAATTCCCAGTTGTTAATCTTATCTTAGGCTTCGCTTATGACGTTATAGCTGCTGACTTGTTCCTTTGTCAGTTGCCGATCGTAGGTACGGTTTTCTTAACAGTATACAATTTACGAATTAAACTTTTTTTTTTGGCCTTCTACAAATCATCAACCTCTATCCTTTTCTTTCTTTCACCCGCTTTATCTTCAGCTGTAGAAAAATCAAAACTCTCCTTCCACAGCGGTATTGCCTTCTTTTTTATTTTTGTAACTAAACATTGACATGCCAGAAGCTTAGCCGATTCTGCAACGTTATACAATAGTCCATATTTTCTTTCATGTTTTTTAAATGTTGCATAACATTATAAACAGAATGGCAAAAGTGTTGTGAGTAAAATAGAAGGGGAATACTTGTAAGCCCGACAGACTGATGGACGACCTGAGCATTACCGAAGTGAAGTCCCGCCCGCAGTTTGGTAGATAAGAATAGATACGGAAATAACATTTTGAGCTCCCTTACTGCATGTTTCGCTTACAACACACTGTTCATGTGCGGTAAATAATAGCCCCTGTATATATGCTACTTATGGACAAGAGTGCGAAATTGTTGCCTACATACAGGTGGACTCCCATCAAGATTTCGCATCTGTACATCGTGTTACCACAGTCTAATATCATACAGTCACGAAGCTTGAGGAGATTTTTTTTATATTTCTCGCAATACAGCGCTCCAAGCGATCAGCAACTGAGTGCACTAGGAACAATAGACTGTGCCGATACTATTTCGCATTGTTTATGATGAGGCGATAGTAGCGATCCTAATAGCTAGCAACTAAAGTTCAACTGTCATTGCATGCATATTCCCTACGTATTGAGCTTCGTGACTGTATGTACTAGACTGTGGTATTACTTTCTACATGGTACAGCTATATCTCCACAGAGTATCAGTAGCGCTGTTGTGTGAAAAACTCCGTTTAAATACGTTACGAGAGTTGACGATGCTGTAAAGCCCCACTGAGTGTCGGGGTGCGATATGAAGAGAAGCTTATACTAATGATCACGAGTGGTTTAATTTGCTTTTGGTCTTTGGAATCAAAGTGCAGTTGTTCTTTTCCCAAAGGTGGGCTGGCTCTCTTTCCCACCATCTGTCCCTCTCATCTCGTTTCTCTTTTTTCTCTCTCTTCAACTTAAGAGAAGCTACATTTCAATTTCTTGGCTACTTATTGTACATTGTTCCAATGAATTTTAGCTTGCAAGGGAATTGTTAATGGGGTTATATCGTAACCTCCCTTCAAACAGCGATTGGCTTGAGTGGCGCAGTTGATAGAGTGCTGGACATGCCCGAGGTTGTGAGTTCGATCCCGGTCCAGGTACTTAAATGCTACAGATTCATGTCAGTAGATTTACTGGCATGTAAAAGAACTCCTGCGGGACAAAGTTCCTGCACACCGGCGACGCTAATATAATCTCGGCAGTTGTGAGCGTTGTTAAATAAAACATAATTTAAGATGTAAACATTTCAAACAGCATACACATCTCCACAGTAGGTACACAAATATAAATATTTCGCTGCTTATAGAGTACTATCTGCAATATCGTGGCATTTATTTGAAATGTTTATAGAGAAAAAGCGACACATAGTGGAGAGAGAAGTTGAGTTGCCACCCTCCGCGATTCGTTTCACATGACATGCGAGATAAGATCATGCACCCAACGATCTGTCCCAGAACTCTCGACTTAAACCGGGGACTACTATTTTTTTTATCTTATTGAGTGTGTATTTGATAGTTATTTATACAGGGACATCATTTTATTTTTACCAATATTTTAATATTAACCTGGCTATACCTTTAGAGAACCGGAAATACAGTTTGCTACCCCCTTCCGTAACTGTAGTTCGATGATACTGGCGTAAAACACAAACAAATCACTCTGCTAGGTATAGGAGGGAAGAAAAGTAGTTCATCTGTTTACGTAAACTAGGAAATACCGCGATTTTGAATTCGATAACTTTCATTACGTTTTTGTTTAATCAAAATACAGTACAGTATTAACAATAAGTGTGTTTACTCACGAACTGAGCTATCCATGCGGACGTATTCATTATGCAGTGTATATTATACTGTCTGCAGCACATTAGCGTACACTATAGAGAATGAAGTTAAATTGAAAAATAACCTTAATATGAATATCTAAACACATTTTTGAAAATGGTGGCCGTTCATTTCGATACAGGCTTCAGTTCTTTTGTGCATATTATCGCACTATAGACTATTGCATCTAATTCCAATTGCCAGTTTCGTCCTTCGTACTAGTAACTCATGTTGAAATAATTCTGTACCTACCCTATAGAGTACCTTACGTACTATAAATTCAATCTTCACTTCTGCCCGACCCGCACAGATAAAATTACTCAAACATGCTATCTACTGTCCGTGCAAGTTGTTATGCCGCAAGATCGTAGAAAGGGGGGAAATCACGTGACAGTTAATTACTTAACGAGGCCCTTTTATTTAAGTTATTTTAAACAGTTGTATAATATTACGTAAACGTCCAATTCCTAACAGAAATTAACGTTTTCAGAAAAGAGTTAAGACAGCCCAGCTTTTACAGAGGGGCAACAGAAGCAGGTGGGGGAAATCGGGATGCGACGTAGGCAAACGGACAGTACCTGTGCGAAAATATGATTCAGTATTGAAAGCTCTTTCGTCACTGGAAAACACGAACATATTTCTAGAACGTACTATACTCATTAACTCAATGCTGTTTACTATATGCGGTATTGGATCTGTGTGGAGGAACTTCATTAGTAGAGGGGGTGGGAGTGAAGTACATTAAAAAACTCAGGTACAATAAAAATTGAAGTAAAAATAAAATGATGTCCCTGTATTAATTACATGAAAGATATAAAGAAGCACGAACACCCGTATGAGCAAACTCGTGTTTGGATGTAAGGGTAGTTTAATCTACTTACAAGAAATGCAAAAGTTAATACACAAGTATAAAAAATAAGAACACAATGAACGTAGAATCAATTTAAATATAATTTATAAGCTGATGTTTAAATTTTTGTAGAATTTCATAATGGAAAATGTTTAAAATTAAGGATGCATTTTCATTATAAAGTTATACAATTTGGTCCTAGACTGAACTGCATTTAAACCTGCCGTTGTGAAACAATTTTGCTTTTCTTAATGGTAAATTAACATTCCGCCTAGTATAAGTAAATGGTAAGTTATATAATCTTTGCAATTTTTGTGATAATACTTCAGTAATATATATTTTCATAATTGTTCTATCTTATAATTTTTAATTCAGAAAAGATGACATTAGGAAAGTAAACAGTAGGATTTTAGGCAGGTTTTATCATATTTTTTTTTAATTAGAGGATCTAAAGCAGTGGTCGTCAGCACTCGCTGAAATGTGCAATGAGTACGCGGTGCCGTCCCCTGTGCACCGTCGTGCAACAGGGAGAGATAGAGAGCATACCCGCTAGCAGCTACGAGAGCACTATAGTGCACTGCGTTTTCCGCGGGTAAAAGAGGCTAGCCCCAGCGTGCTCTGTGCTGACGACCCCTGATCTAAAGCAATTAGTCCACACCTGTGGAGTAACGGTTAGAGCGTCTGGCCGCGAAACCCGGTGGTCCGGGTTCGATTCCCGGTCGGGGCAAGTTACCTGTTTGTGGTTTGTTTCGGAGTTTTCCCTCAACCCAATATGAGCAAATACTGGGTAACTTACAGTGCTGGACCCCGGACTCATTTCACCGGTATTATCACCTTCATCTCATTCAGATGCTAAATAACCTAAGATATTGATAAAGCGCCGTAAAATAATCTACTAAAATAAAAAAAAATTCTAAAGCAATTTCTGAAGTTCCACTCCTCGCGTTAATGCCATATTGAATGATGAATGAAAAAGAACTAAATAAACTGTGCGTAAAATTCTGATGGATACGATGAAGAATAACAAATTTATAAATTGTTTCACATAATCTGCTCCATAGGTAAGAAAATAAATAGGCCTATGATAACATCATAATATCAGATATTGATCAGTAATGATTCCGAGATATTTCACAACTGCAGTTTCTTCCAGTGAGAAACTACTATAATTAAAAACTACAATTATGTATTACTGAACTTCAATTAGCCTACTGCTATGATTGAATGATTATTGACCAATAGATGTTAAAGAGAAAGGGATCGATGTTGTTTATTTTAGTATGTAACGAAAGAAAAATAAAATTAAACCAGTTTTTAACGATATTTATGCTATGTTAGCATTTTTATAAACTTCATCCCAAGAATAACCACTGTATCATTTGCATAAGTATATGTGGAGCCGCTACTATTTTTCATATCTATATTTAATAAATCGTTATCGTATATAGGCGTACTCACAAATTCATTTCAAGAATAACCACTGTATCATTTGCATATGTATATGTGGAGCCGCTACTATTTTTCATATCTATATTTAATAAATCGTTATCGTATATAGGCGTACTCACAAATTCATTTCAAGAATAACCACTGTATCATTTGCATATGTGTATGTGGAGCCGCTACTATTTTTCATATCTATATTTAATAAATCGTTATCGTATATAGGCGTACTCACAAATTCATTTCAAGAATAACCACTGTATCATTTGCATATGTATATGTGGAGCCGCTACTATTTTTCATATCTATATTTAATAAATCGTTATCGTATATAGGCGTACTCACAAATTCATTTCAAGAATAACCACTGTATCATTTGCATATGTGTATGTGGAGCCGCTACTATTTTTCATATCTATATTTAATAAATCGTTATCGTATATAGGCGTACTCACAAATTCATTTCAAGAATAACCACTGTATCATTTGCATATGTATATGTGGAGCCGCTACTATTTTTCATATCTATATTTAATAAATCGTTATCGTATATAGGCGTACTCACAAATTCATTTCAAGAATAACCACTGTATCATTTGCATATGTGTATGTGGAGCCGCTACTATTTTTCATATCTATATTTAATAAATCGTTATCGTATATAGGCGTACTCACAAATTCATTTCAAGAATAACCACTGTATCATTTGCATAAGTATATGTGGAGCCGCTACTATTTTTCATATCTATATTTAATAAATCGTTATCGTATATAGGCGTACTCACAAATTCATTTCAAGAATAACCACTGTATCATTTGCATATGTGTATGTGGAGCCGCTACTATTTTTCATATCTATATTTAATAAATCGTTATCGTATATAGGCGTACTCACAAATTCATTTCAAGAATAACCACTGTATCATTTGCATAAGTATATGTGGAGCCGCTACTATTTTTCATATCTATATTTAATAAATCGTTATCGTATATAGGCGTACTCACAAATTCATTTCAAGAATAACCACTGTATCATTTGCATATGTATATGTGGAGCCGCTACTATTTTTCATATCTATATTTAATAAATCGTTATCGTGTATAGGCGTACTCACAAATTCATTTCAAGAATAACCACTGTATCATTTGCATATGTGTATGTGGAGCCGCTACTATTTTTCATATCTATATTTAATAAATCGTTATCGTATTTGGCGTACTCACAAATTCATTTCAAGAATAACCACTGTATCATTTGCATATGTGTATGTGGAGCCGCTACTATTTTTCATATCTATATTTAATAAATCGTTATCGTATATAGGCGTACTCACAAATTCATTTCCAGAAAATACATTTAGGGAGATGTTAGTTCTGGTTCTTATAAACAGTGTAGGGTGATGCTTTTGGCAATAGGGTGATAAATCCTTCTCATTCTCCCACCCTTCCCCACAAATCGTATTCTGTACAGCGTATTGTTTAGCCAACATTGATTTGTTTCATGAAGTGTAACAAAACTATCTCAATTTCTATGAAATTCCAGAATCTAGATTTTACTTGCGTGTCTTGTGTGCTGTGCAGATTACTTCAAGGTTTATCTTACTGTCAGTCAGGTTGTTTTAATGTGTGACTGTCTTCCTCGTGTTAGAAACCTCAATGCGGAATGTTACCATTAGCAGTAAGATATATTGTAATATGATAATGGAATCGACATATTCTGTATACGAAACGTGATTGTAAGATAAAACCTTAAGGGGTCTAAATGTTGTGACAAGGTTCTGGTGAATCTGATATTGAGAAAGTTTTAATTGAATCTCTAGAATGTAATAACAAACTGTCATTTTACATCTCTGTTTCATACACTGAATACAACATATATACTGTAGTTTCTCACAATAGTGCTCTGGGTCGTACGAAATAGGAAGTTACCATATCTGCCACATGTGTGGGAAATAGTCTTTGGGAGAGCTGGTTAGCATCAAATAAGAGGTTATGATTGAACTACATAGTTCAGAATTACTTATTTGCTTGTAATTACACAAAATCTTTGTTAATATCACCTGTAGAAAAGTGAAAGTAACAAGAATGAAGCCATTGACCTTGTTAAATAATACACATAGGCTACAGTGATTGAAGTACGTTTTCGGACAGAGATACGAGACGTTTAATGAAGCCCTTTTTTTGACTAACAACAACAGATATTGGTTACTTTGTATTAGGGAGTTCAAATTTGATCCTGACTTCATTTATTTGTAAGAGATTAAAACCTTGACTAATATTATTTTTTTAAATAGTCTCACAGCTTATCGATACATTTCTATCAACAACCAGGAAGATTCTTTATTCTTTTTTGTAAGCACATCTTTAATTAGTTGGGCAGCATTTTCAATAATATTGTTTCATCAGATCATTCGTTACAAGTATTTTGTCTCCTAAGATGTTCTTTCAGCTGATAATCGCACGGAGATAAATCAAGGCCCTATGGAGGATGTGACAACGGTTCCTAGCAAGTTCAACATGGGTATCTTTTTTATTTTTGCGCTGCGAGGACGGGTGTTGTTATGAAGGACAATGCTGTCTTTAGACAATTTTCCGTATCTTCTAAACCTTATGGATTCTTTCAATTTTCTTTTCGAGAGATTACTGTAGTTGCTTCATTCATTGTCTGTTGATCTAAGAGACAGTCGATTAATATCGATATTGCGCGTCCCAAAACGTCGTGACCATTATCTTTGACGTAGGAACACGTTCTTCCTGAGTGTGGTGACATGTACTCACGAAGTTTCTCATGTCCCAAAAAATGAAAATTTTGAAACGAAAACTATGAGAGCTACGTTAATGATTTATTTACAGCTGGATAGAGGACAAATGTCGCTTCAGAACAATATGTAAACTGGTTGAATCGGGTGCTTGAAGGGCAATGGGGCGCGGCGAAAATGGCCGTCTTTAGCTATCTCAACGCGGCGCCATGGTATGGATCAGGGTCGATTGCATCAGTGTGGCTTGAGATATGGAAGCGAACAGTACCTTGTTCCGTAGCTTAAAGACAGCTCTATCAGTGAGTTACCTGTGAGTTAAATTACGAGAGTTACGAGACCAGTTTGTGAGGAGAGTAGTGAAAATTTCAAACATGTCAAAGAAATTTGGATCAACGTATCATAGCGACCGGTGAAATGCACTAAGAGGGATGGCCGAGGGACAAGGATTCAGCAAATATTACATAATATGTTGGAAGGCGAACCAAAACGAGAGTACAGAGCCTGGTTGAAAGGCCACACGCGAGAGTGGAAATCAGCTGCACTGTGTAGTGGACACAGTTACTGTAAATATAGATGGCTTTGACATGAAGCAATTTCCAGGTGTTTCTGTGATTTAGATCCTTGCCTAGTATTCCCCTTGTGTGATGGCACCCACGCCCAATTCTACGTAAAGATATATGCAACATGATAAAACTATGCACCTGTCGATCTAATTTTTTTATACGATTTCACTTCAGCCTTTTGTTGTGGTGCGAATTAGATTGTTTCCGTCTCTTGCTAGTAATCTTCATTTGAGGAGTTTATTGCTATATTCATGTTTCATCGGTTGTCACATTTCTATCCCGGGACTCATGACATTCTTTGTTATAGCTCTGGGGTTTTGGGAACAAAATTCCTCACGTCTTATTATCCTCATCCAGATTTCTGGACATTCACTTTGTCCTTGCACACACTTTGGAAAACTTTAGGTGTTGATGAATAACTTTCACATGCGGCCGATGGGCTGGTACATCTCATTCTCATTCCATAAAATTCGGGGTGCACAATAGGCTTCAGTATAGCCGACGTGAGATCATTCCTAACTCGCTCTCAGACACCGTTACCTAACCTAACCTAACCTAACCTAACCTAACCTAACCTAACCTAACCTAACCTAACCTAACCTAACCTAACCTAACCTAACCTAACCTAACCTAACCTAACCTAACCTATTCAAGGTTTAAGTTCAGCTGCGTACTGTTGAATTTTTATGTTGCCAAACTTAATCTCACAGTTGCAGCCTCCATCAGTTAAGGAAATAGTTATTCCTGCGTACCACAAGATAGATTGAGATAAGAAATTTAATTTTCGTGATATTGTGGTATAGTCACTTCTGGTTTGAAACCTTTTATTTTTATTTGTATGTGTCCATATATTATGTAATTTATTTTGTTTCAGATTTATCAGTTGGCTAGAGAGACAGTGGTTCTGTTGCTGGAATGCAATCCTGATATCGGTCCCCTACTGGACTGGGTAGTCGATCGCTGCTACACCGGAGCTCCGGAAGTGGCAGATGGCTGCTTCCTCGCGTTGGCTACTATCTTCAGCGCGAGGTAAGTACCTGTATCAGCATGTTACTTGAATAAGCTATGTGTTCCGGATTTGCTTGTATGGAAAAGTGTGGAATATTAATCGAAATTTATATTTTCTAATTTTAAGAATTTTATTTTCAAAAGTTATCTATACTAATAATAAAACTGTAACCTAAATTGTTCTGGTAATTTTCGCTTTTGCAATAACATTCGGTGTGAACATTATATTATTATTTTATTATTTAATTTCTACCCGTAACCACTACAGGTTGCCATCGACAAAGAGTACCATGATACAATAGAGTAAATGCCTTGAGGCTTAGTGATACATTGTTGGTAGAGTGAAAAATAATAACAATTTGAATTATATTGAAACACATGATATTAAAGGAAGTAACGTCAATGAGATGCGAATTAGTCATGGTCCATATGTATGATGCTTGAAAATAGCTATTGAGCCTTTGAGTGCTGCAATTGTTAGATCTCTTAAAATATTTTTATGCAGGCCAAAAGATTTACAGAAGTCGACTAGGAACCGGGGTATGGTCCCACGGGCTCCTATCATTAGTCCCGTAATGACGATGGATTCCATATGGTATTTGGCCTTATAAAAACTGATTTTAGCTTCCTCATACAAAAAATCGCAGTTTTGAAATTTTTGTTTGTATGTATGTTTGTTACCTTTTCACGCGATACTGGCTGATCCGATTTCTATGAAAATTGGTATATTAATAACATTGGATCCAACTTAAAATTTAGACTATATGGCATTCAAAATATTCTTTAAAAGGGAGGTTATAAGGGAGCTTGAAGTCAATAAATCGAAATATCTCGGTTATTATTGATTTTTTTTTTAGAAAAATGTTACATTACAAACGTTTCTTTAGGAAATGTGTCCGACAAGTTTTATTGTATGCAAAATTTTAATAGAACTCATATTTTAACGAGATATATGAGTTTTAAAAATAACAGTGCTTTTTATATCAGTGCCGCGTTAACCAGACTAATACAATGCAGTGAAAACAATGACTCTACGTTTATTTAAGACGGCCTTGCACAACAAGTGGAAGATGTTCAATTAGCACTGTTGTTATATGGATGTCATTGTAATCTATATGCATGTAAATGCTTATGAATATTGATATGTAAAAAGAGAGATACTTAACCGATTTCGATAATTTTTTCATTATTGGAAAGTGGAGCTCCTCTAGATGGGCGTTGTCTATATATGACGGTAACTCCAGAGTGAATCGAAGACTGAGCACAGTTGCGCAGTACGGTAGGATTAAAACGTATCCTTATGCACAGAAAACTTGATTATATTGTCGAAACATTTTTATTACTTAATTAAGTATTTTAGTCACGGTATTCTGTAGCCCTACTTAAACTTCATTTAGTCCACATAAAGTGCTAATTTTGTACTGCATATTAGTTTCTTTTTGTCCATGGAACATAAACGATTTTTATCCTCTTCCTAATAATAAAACTGTGACTTGAATATTTCTGGTAACAGCGACCCACACTTTGGGACCACTGCTTTATATTAATTAGTTTTTACGTAGGCTGTTTGAAATTAACAGTAAATTTTATATGTGAAAACATTAACATTTCATTCCTGTGACTGAATATTTTTTAATAATGTAATGCAGTTTTTCTCGTCTAAAATTTTACAAAGTTAGTAGGTGTATTCATGTAGAGTATGCTCCACTTGTTTCGATGCACGTCAGATATCATGCTCCAAGGAACAGATCCGGTTTAACAGTTCAACATATGAACTGCGAGCTCTACTTTCTCACTGTATGTCGTATTGGAGGTTCTAGGATACTGTTGGAAATGAATAGAATGTACTGTGTATAATACGATTAGAGATGGAAATTGTTAGTGATTTCTTAGTTTTGGAAGTCCTGTTTGAAGTATAAAATAGTTGTGCTGCGTATTACACACGACTATTTTAACACAAAATGCCGATCTTAAGGCATTAAAATTACAGGTATCGGAAGAGAGGTCGGCCTGGGTGGCGCAGTCTGTGCCCGAGGTAACGAGTTCGATCCCGGCCCAGGTCGATGGCATTTAAGTGTGCTTAAATGCGACAGGCTCACATAAGTAAATTTACTGGCATGTAAAAGAACTGATATAACCTCAGCAGTTGCGAGCGTCGTTAAATAAAACATAATTTTCGGAAGAGAGTTTAAGACCGCCCCTACAAATCTTTTTATTTGTCTACTGTCTTATTCTTTGTTATATATCAGCTGTCTCATAATTCTGTCGTGATCTACGACTACGCTGAAAGTGAAAGATTTTGATGAAAGTAGCAATCCTTTAGCCGAAACGGCTTAAGAGCTATGATGGTTTTATTTATTTGCTTATTTATTTATTTACTTATTTAATTATTTATTTATTTACTTACTTATTTATTTACTTATTTATTTACTTACTTATTTATTTATTTACTTACTTATTTATTTACTTATTTATTTGCTTATTTATTTGATTACTTATTTTTTACTTATTTATTTACTTACTTATTTATTTACTTATTTATATACTTACTTATTTGCTTACTTATTTATTTATTTACTTATTTATTTACTTACTTATTTACTTACTTATTTATTTACTTACTTATTTACTTACTTATTTTTTACTTATTTATTTACTTACTTATTTATTTACTTACTTATTTACTTACTTATTTATGTATTTATTTATTTTTCATTTATTTATTTATTTATATCAAGGAACTGCACTTTTTTCGTCAAGGAAAATATTATTGTTCAAAATTGGCTGAAATAAAGCTATGATTTCTGGTCTGCAAAAAGAAGTAATGAAGGAAAATTAAATGCAAAATGTGAAAAAAAAAAAACAGAATATTTTTTTCAACTCAAAATTTCGTGAGGTTGTTTTTTTCTGAAATTTGGACTAAAATTCTTAACTCTATAATTTTATTTTTAGTGCCTTTTGAAATTCCCGTTACGTTGACAATATAGTATGTTTTGTCTGATGTTTATAGATGCTATTGCCAACTTAATTCTTACGCCACGTAAAAGACATTGAGAAAGTAATGTACTATATTTCCAAAATGTCTCCTTAATGTTGCTATCGTAAAACATTTCATGGAACAAGTGACCAAAAGGAATGCTACATACAGTACAATGTCATCATGTGGACCTCACCTCTTATCCATGACATTTGAGATCGATGTCGAGTTTAGATGTTGAAGGGAATAACAAGGAGAGTTGTATCTGCAGGCGGTTAAGTTGTGTGGTATATACACAAGCCCTCTCCCGGGAAACTTTAGTAATATACGCCCTCCTTGCCTTAAAGTTCACCCAAGGAATAAAAGTTGGAAGGCAATTACAAGTTGATTCTGGCTTTGCTCTTCAGCTTAACTTCAGAATCAGTTTAATGTCGTGAACGCGTTTATGAATCTCTAAATTCACATTTATCTAAGATTATATGACTTCGTAGTTTGCATTCATAGCTGTGTCATGCCGTGAAAGACGTGTTTTACTTATTAAATACAGTACTGAAGACGTGGTAATCGACGTTCAAACACGTTTGAAAGTTCGCGAGTTCTGGGACCTATTTATGGAATGTGCGCAGTTGACAGTGATAGTGAAATGATAAAATTACAGGCGGTGTTTTTAATATAATGTAAAATCTGTGAAATCTGAGAAAGTTGCTATGTTGAATGCAAAATTAACTTCGTTAGATTAAAATTTTGACCATAAATCTAATAAGAACTTCAACAGCATCTTTATCCTCTTCAGCAGAGGTCTCCAAAAAGCGTATCGTCATTCGTGCTCTCGATACTGCCCGCCGAACACAGGGAGCTGTAAGGGGGAGAGATTCGTACTTCAACAGATGGAAGTGATCAGTGGGGGATCGCGGCAACAGTCTGCTTATGTTTACAAATAATAACATCAAAAGAATAAGAAATATCATAAGTTTGTATATTATTTTGACATACTATGAAGCTGGAGCCCCGTCTGTTGCTATTGACACAAGCCACTGCAAATTCAACCTCTTCTGTTCTATGGTGCCTTTCAGTGCCTGGAAAAGATCTTCTCCATTTGTATTTTGTAATTATATCTAGAAGACATTCAGACACAGTAAAATGTTCATTAACTCCTCGGATGAAAATGGCTAGGTGAGCTTTGTCATTTCTATCTGTGCTTTCGTGCAATGCAAGTGAGTAAGCTACAAACTGGTTAATTGTGGTTTCGACTTCAGATTCAATTACATTTACAATCTTGAAATTCCTTCTCTGATCTGTAATTGGAAACAATTTAATTTTCTTAAACTTTGACTTTGTTCTGGACACAGTATTTTAGTAACGTTCTGTATGCACGATTTTACAAATGATGCTTCTGTAAAGGGCTTCATTGATTTTCCAATATTCCAAGCTAGAACATAGCTAGCAAGAAGCTTTTTTTGTTTAAGACTGAGGACCATGTGTGATTTATGTTTGTATTTTCTTGTTTTATATTTATCAAAATATTTGTAGGCCTACGCATTTCACCTAAAATTAAACGAAAAACTATATGTTTGTCATGCGGAACTGAGTGTAAACGTATTGTAATACACTGATTATTATGTATAACCAACAGTTATACAGATAGCCACAAAATAAATTATTTTCACATGTCCAGCATGCCTGTAATTGTATGATATTCTTTCTGAAGAGTCGAGTATTGTCGTCGCATGTTGAATTTTAACACACCCTTAAGAATTTTCGAACAAAATAAGCATTTCACATTCTCCCCACTAATACAAAAAAAATTTATCTTCCTATTCATCCTTGAATGTACTACGTCCATGATTAGAATACATTGTGAAACGGTGGAACACGCCGACCAGTACAATGATAATGGCAGTCCGCCACTGCTCTTCGTTTGCGCATAAACATTGAGTACAGTACAGGTGGGGATGTGTGAGGCGGAGCGCGCTCATTACGTACTGGCTTCGGTTCCGTTCAGGGGCTTACTCGCGAGTACGCTTTTGGAGACGTCTGCTCTTCAGTCTTCAAGGGTTAAATATCTTTCGAGCCACCGGTTTAGCTCAAGCGATAGGCGCGTTTGCCTGCTGATCCATAGCTCCACTCTCTCGTGGGTTTGATTCTCGCTTTTCATGACTTTCTGATTTGGTTTTCCCGATTGTTTTTTCAATTGTAAGGCGCATGTTAGGTAATCCCATGGGGAATCCTCGACCTCGTCTCACCAAATACCATTACATCGTCACCAGTTTTATCGACGATAAATAACCTAGTAGTTGAGACAGTGTCTAAATCACCGGGGTAAAAACAGTTCTTGTACTTGTTCCCACCTGAAATTCAAATTCCTGACAGCTATGTCTCTGTTGTCTGTTGCTTGATGATATTACAGTACTGATTTTGGTGTTATATACAGGGTTGAAGTGAAATAATCCTGCACATTGATAGGGACGGTAGGGAACACTTAAATGAGTAGAAAAATCTATATTAAGTTTTGATTAAATTCACGGCTAATTAGAAAATTGAATTGAAAGTTTCAGTAGTCGGGCAACATCGCCGCTAACACACTACTCTTCCTTCTCGTAATGTAGATGTAAGAGGTCAACGAATTCAGCTCTGTCTTCGTTAGCGAACTACCTCTCATCTCCCTTTCTGGCTACAATGTTGAAAGCTAGTCGCATCGGTCAGTGGCTTCATTTCATTTCTCTTAGCCATGAATAAAGACATGCCATTTTTAAAAATCAGTCCGTGGCGCGAGGTCCATAGAGGGCCCAGGGCCTACCAACCGACTGCTGGCCTCACGTTCACATGCCTTAGCAGAGGCGAACGATGGTCCATACAGTACGGGGGTACCATGTGATAACATGATTATCTCTCCAGCCGTTTTAGTTGGCTTGCGAAACCGGATTTTGCTGCTCACTGCAGCTCCCCAAAATCATCACGATGCTGGGTATGCACCGGTTCCATACGCTGCCCGAAATTTCATGGGAAATCTGTTTCCCCTGAAGACTCGAACCAGCGCACATTGCTTAACTCAAGTCCTAGGCCACGTCATGTCACATTTCACCAGTATAAATACCATCGCAGTGCACAGATAAAACGAACAAGTTCCGTAATTATTCATGCAATATTAGGAAGAACGATATGGAAGTCAGCTCTCCGAATATTTAAACAGGAACTTAATTATTCTCATCATTCGTAAAATGTTTGCATAACAAACCGTCGTAGAAGTCGATTTTCTCTGAGATCACTTCTTTGAATTAAAGAGCGTTATAAATAGAATTATTATGTACATATAGTTCAGTCCTTGTTCGTTCTTCTGCTGCAGATGTTTTTCAATTATAATGAATTGGAGAATCGTCTGTAGCGTACTGTCGGGTGTGGATCGTAATACAAAGATGTGACAAGATAAATGTTCGTAATTCCTAGAATTCTTTCTCCATTTCGCGCAGGATTCCGTCTGATTGGTAATCCATTGATGTCATTGTATTCTCCTTGTCCCATTAATGACAGAGTAGCACGTATATTGAGGAGCAGTCCTCATATCACTTGAAGAATGGTAAGAAATATTCGCGTATTTTCTTTCGATATATATATATATATATATATATATATATATATATATATATATAGAATTAGGCTGTACGTCTACAAACGATATTTATCCTCTGGTTTCGCATTTTCTTTCTTTTTTATTCCCTCTCCAAAGCTTATAGATTGATCTGTTCGTCGCTTTCTGAATGTCGTCTGTCAGGTTTTCTTTATGATGATGATGATGATGATGATTATTATTATTATTATTATTATTATTATTATTATTATTATTATTATACAAATAACAACTAATTATAATATGTAAATATTCACAGACAAAACAAACATTATGGCATTTTACGGAATAGAACCAGTACAATAGTACATTATGCAACGAGCCTCTAATGGTAGTAATTAAGACGCGAGCATGTTTATGAAACGAGCGCAAGCGAGTTTCATAATTTTCATACGAGCGTCTTAATTACCATTATAGGCAAGTTTCATACGACTTTTTATGCTCGACCATATTTCTAATTTGAAATTATTCATAAGTATTCATGTTATTCTTACCTGACTGGGGAGCGGATCTAGTAAATTGTGAGATGTGCGCAGACGCGAAAGTATTGATTTTTTCCGAGAAACAAATGTCATTGACCTAGAATCTAGAGAGTAAAATAAACATTAATCTTAATATAATCTTGAAATTGATTTAGACATTGAAAAACGAGATGACAAATTGAATTTACTTGAATATTATTTACAATTAACGCTAATTATTATAGTAACAGAACATAACCTTCTGCGAGAGTATTGGATTTCCAGCCTCCGTGACGTTTCACTAGTTGTCTTTCGATTGCATATCCGAGAATAATCGATACTTTCACTTTCATATTGCTACAATGGTGTTTTCTGATTGGTGGAACACCTGAACTTTAATGAATAGGTTTACTTTAATGAGGTCCATTAAAGGGCTGCTACCAGGTGTATAATTAGGCCTACTACATTTCGGCATGGTCGAGCATAAAGTAAAATTAGTGTTTATAACAAGACACTTGAGAAAATAATATTTTTTCTTGCATCGGATATAATCTCTCTGTTTTGGAAGAGAAGGACATAGTAGAGAAAATCATTAGGTGCAACAGGACAATAGGCATTATTAATGGAGTTATGAGACCATCCCTTGTTCAGAAGGACACTATAGTACACCTTAGCACGGCCCGCATTAAGCTATGGCAGCGAAGCATGAGCGTTAAAGAAAAATGATGAGAGCAGAATAACAGGATCTGCAATGCGATTCATGCGCTTGTAGCAGAGTGTACGAAGTGGGTTCTAAAAAGGAACATCGATATTTTAAATAAATTCCAAACTGAATCAGTTCTACAATACATCCATCAGAACAAACAAAACTGGAAATCTTACCTTCAAAGAATGAGTTCACAAAGGATCCACAAAGCTGTTTATACATCAAGAGGAAAAAGATCCATAGGCAGACTTGTAAAACACTGGCGTGAAAATTTTATGTAGGATCGGATCGTAACGCGCCTTATAGCCTAAAACTTGTTAGGAAGATGAGTAGGGGTGTAATTTTTTGGTATTAAGGGGACACTATGGTGAAATAATGGTGAAAAATTAAGAAAATCGATTTAAAAATTTATTGTGGCTCTCTCTTTAGACCGAGCTCAAAAAGCTAATTAATTTATGTTCCCACGACTATTTTCAAGCTTTTGAGCTAATATGAATTAAAAATTGTGAAAATTGTGACGCAAGGAGCCTTTTTAGTGACGTCCATATAAAATACATTTAAAAAATATAATTTCAAAACGATTAGCTCTAGTGGCACAACATTTTGTACAGATGATAGTATTGTAGGTATGTTTATGTAGTTTAAAATTCATAAATTTTGGATGAAAATTGTGAAAGTTTTAAAACTCACAGAAGTGTCCCCACGAAATACGCAGTATGTTTGAAAATGTAACTGTATTCGCCAAACAGACACAAATCTCATCAAGGTATCTAGAAAATCAATGATATTCAACATTGAAATGTCGCAAAATTTAATGATTTCAACGAAATAACATCATGGTCACGAAATTAGCACTTGAAAACATTTTTTTCACGAAATATTCGCGAAAACAAACAGAAAAACCTTTAAAATAAAATAAAAAATTGAATTTGGCTGTCTTATAAAGCTTTGCGTAGCCGTAAAAACGATCCTACAACGTCTTTGGAGACCGAAGAGTCTGCATACTAGTTATAATTTACAAGTTCTTTCAATCAGACAAGGATCACAACATGTCTTTGAGTGCTGTTGTTTTCTGCCCCTAAGTATCAGGAAATTTGTAACAAAATTAGTAACTGGATTTCTACATGTTGTATTACACAATGATAATTTGTATGCCGTATCCTGAAACTTTAAAAAAATAAACCTAAATATTTCCACGAAATATTCAACGAAATCATTACAGAATAAGCACCGAACTAAAGGTAAAATAATCACCACAAAATCACATCCTTATCTATGAGCGTGAGAGGAAGTGTACAGCATGCTTTACATTTCATTATAACGACCTTGCACTGGGACCTGGCATTGCGCTGACTCTCCTGCTAAGCGAATTTCCAACCCACACCAGACGACTACGCTAAGGTTTGCTGAATATTCAGATTTCGAGCAAGCAACCAACCACGCCCGTCCCTAGGCCAGCTCTCTCCGCGCGTCGCCAGCTGGAGATCGGGGATTGCTATGAAATAATAATGGAATGGATGTCGGGCGAATAGATGTTGATGCCTAACGTGGGGAAACGGGAGAAGGAAAAACCCTACCTACGATCTTGTCTGCCGCAAGAGTCACTATGCGCTTTTTGCGGAAAACCCAGCCCTGGCCGGAATTCGAACCCGAAACGCATGCATGACGGGCAGAATGTCTAGACTACTCAGCAAACTTATTCGTAACTGAAATTTGACGTTATTAAACGAAGTATCTATTGAGTTTTATTCTACATGAAGACGTTAATATTAAGGCTGGTTCACAATAAACCGGGAATGGAAACGACAACGAGAACGAGAACGAGAACCGAAATAATGTTAAAATAAATGTATTTAAATGTGAGCATTCACAATTAACTATTGTGAACACTCACATTTAAATACACTTATTTTAACATTATTTCCGTTCTCGTTTTCGTTGTCGTTTCCATTCCCGGTTTATTGTGAACCAGCCTTTAGAATTTAGTCCTTTGCTGGTTTTAGGAGCATAAAACGTAGGCAATTGCGAAGCTTCGTGAGATGTAAAGAAATAAGGTTATCTACGCGACATGAGGGTGTATAATTGACTGCATTGATAGGTATTTGTGCAAAATAATTGAAGTTCTTAGTAGTGATTTTAAACACTGATTAGTATTCTATTATATATATATATATTCACTTTTGTTACTTTTCATTTTTTCTTTACATGAAATTTTTGAAAAAAAAAAAAAACAAATATTTTTCTAAGCTAGGAATCTTTCAGTCTTTCAAAATTCAATAAATCAATTAAAACTAAAGTATCATTTATGTATATAATAATTATTACTCCATTATATTATTACATAATATTTTGAATTTATTTTACAAATTGTATTATTTAATATTTTTCATTTCAGTTTATTATTTGTACTTTCTAGTTAACCGAATCGTCTATGTTTTACCTGACATAATTTCATTGTATTTATGTATTATTCTTTCTTGTATTATTATTTTGATATTCATCACTTTCTTTTGCTTACATATATTTGATATAATTTCATTGTATTTCTTATATTATTCTTTCTTGTATTATTATTTTGATATTCATCACTTTCTTTTGCTTACATATATTTGATATAATTTCATTGTATTTCTTGTATTATTCTTGCTTGTATTATTATTTTGATATTCATCACCTTCTTTTGCTTACATATATTTGATATAATTTCATTGTATTTCTTATATTTTTCTTTCTTGTATTATTATTTTAATATTCATCACTTTATTTTGCTTACATATATTTGATTATTTAAATTAAACAACTAAATAATTATTTTAGTGTAGGTTTAAACTTGTAATATTACTTTTTCATTATTCGATGTAAACTCCACTCCCGGCCACAAGCTTTTGCTTCATCGGGAGTGCGAACCAAAAGTGTACCATTATTATTATCGTGCAAATAAATATTATATATTATTATATAAATATTATTTATTATATAATGACTGAAAACGACCAGCAATATCAATTATTGAAAACAATATTAACATCTTATTTTTTCCATTATCTTCGATTTCTTTATGCTCTTAAACATTGTAGTAATGTTATTAAGTTATTTACAAAAGAGCAGACAACTTCCTCTTTGAGCAAGAGTGTGAGTGACAAGTTATTAACTTGTGAACTACTTACGTAACCACGTTCCTAGGGACTGGAAGTAGCCGACAGGGCTGCAGAAAGGAAGACGAGCGGCCGAGTCCACAAATATAGTACAACTCGCAAGATAAGCTACAGACGCTTTGTTGCCCGCATACAGAACACAAATGAAAATCACCTTACACAAATCGGATGTCTGTCTGTCCACACGAAACAAGTCGAATTCCATCAAACGGATCTTTGTGGCACTACAAACGTTGTTTTTACGAAAATGTACTCTTACAAAGGCGAGAAGAGAGACGGAAACTAAAAGGAAAAAATAAGAAAAATGAACAAGTAAACACAGAAAACATCGTGTGTGGCAACTCCACTATTCCATATGATCTCGAAGCCTGGACCTTTAAAACCGGACAGTGAAAAAATTCAAACATCCGTAACGAAATTCCTTTACCAGTAGGAAGTGGCTTATAAGACAACACGAGTCATGAAGATAAACGGAAAGAATTAACCATCAAAAGCAATGGACACATACTTCACGCACGTAATGAAAAATAATATTCTATTTATCAATAAACAACACAGAGTTCAAATGACAATTAGAACGTCCAATGGAGAGATGGGTAGACTACCTCTAGACCATATCTGCACAAACAGCGCTCAACGAGCGCGCGCGCTCCTTCGGGGCGGGAGAGCTGTGTTTACCGCTCGCCGAAACGGAGAGGAAGATACGTCAGAATGACATAGACTTGCTATAGGTAGAGGAGAGGGAAACGACTACTCAGTTATCTAGTGGAGTGCAGTGTGTAGGCCTATTCTCAGTAACTGTTTCACGTTGCTTACCTACTGCTACAGTACAGTATGGAGGAATCTAAAAGACGGAACATAACATTTAACGATTTACAGCTCGAACTTATTGATCTTCAGTGTGACCTAAGGGCTAAAGATCGTTTGAATAATACTACTAGCCTGGATGAGTTTTACAAGACTAAACATTAGCAATAATATCCACGACTACACAGGCTGGCTGTGAAAATGATTGCTATGTTTGGCTCAACATTTATATTTGTAAGCAACTGTTTTCTATAATCAACTTTAATAAAGGGAGACATCGAACATCTGAACTGAAGTTTCATTACGATCAATAGGCTACTGTTCCTTTCAGCTGCCAACAGCATAAAACCTCGTTTTGATGTACTGATAAATAAAATTATAACAACATGATAATGTACATTTGAGTAGGTAGCTATAGAATTTCTACTATTTCTGTAAAATAAATATTTCTTTATTAATTAATAATAGCCCAAGATAGTTTTGCAAACACTGAACGGGAATTCATTTCATAAACACTCGTAATAGTACCTCCTTGTGTATATTTTGTACGAGATCACCCCTTCTTCCAGTCCACCCTTATACAGAGCGCAGATAATATCTGAATTCCGCTCATGAGCTGTGAGCTGGCTCGGAGAGCGCAAACCTTGTGCAGGCCTGCTCTAGACATTAACTGAAGCCGCAACTGATCCATCACTTCAAACCCATCATTATACAATCTTTCCTATTCTCCGCCTTCCTCTTAATCTCTTCATACGATCCATATTATCTTAATATTGTTAATCATTTGATATCTTCTTCTACCCGGCACTTTTTTCCTGTTCACCATTTCTTCCAGTGCATCCTTCAGTAAACAGTTTCTTCTCAGTGGCCCAACCAATTTTCTTTCTCTTCCTCATCAGTTTCAGCATTATTCTTTCTTCGCCCACTCTTTCTAGCACAGTTTCATTTATTATTCTGTCTGTACACTTCACACGTTCCTTTCTTCTCCATACCCACATTTCAAATGCTTCCAGTTGTTTCTCTTCACTTCATTGTAATGTCCTTGTTTCTTCCTCCATACAATACCACACTTCACGCAAAGCACTTCATTAGTCTCTTCCTTAGTTCTATTTCCGAAGGTCCACAAAAATGCTGCTTTTCCTATTAAAATAATGGTAAATAAATAATCCCAGTTTTTTGGTACACATACAATTTCTGTATACATATCTTCTTCTTCTTCTTCTTCTTCTTCTTCTTCTTCTTCTTCTTCTTCTTCTTCTGCCTTTCCAAGGATTGGGGTTTATCCCGTTCCGAGCCAAAGACATTTATTCTTGAAACTGGTCTTTCCATCTGGTTCTCGGTCGTCCTATATCTCGTCTTCCATTTGGTTTATAAAATAAAGCTTGCTGCGGTAGTCTGTCAGGGGACATTCGGTTGACATGCTCTTGCCAGTTCCTTTGTTACTCAATTGCCTCTTGCACTATACTACTTCTTATACCCAGTGCCGCTCTTATGTCTGCACTTCTCACTCTGTCTCTTAGAGATGCTCCTAATAGCCGTCTCATAAATCTCATTTCTGAGCTTTCAATTTTATTTTTGTCTTTTTTTCTCATTATCCAGGTTTCACTACTATAAAATAACATCGGTTTCGATACTATCTGTATACATATAAGGCAGGGGCGTATTTTGCGGGCTACCGGCGGTAGCCCAAGGAAATTACAAAAGAAAAAGTTTATAATATAACATAATGTAATAATTTTGTATTATTAGTTTTACCATAGAAATTAAAATTAAAGTAATTGTTAGATATATTTTGTGTAATAATAGGGTCAGCGGTAGCCCAAACCCTTTAGCCAGTATACGCCACTGATATAAGGTAACAATATACAGTAACTCTTTTGTAGATTATGTTCAAACGCCAATTTATAAAATTAGAGACACTTTCTCCGAGCAGTTCATACATCCGCGACCACGATTACACTATGAACAAGGAAGGGAAAAAAATGTATAAATTGGTAAGTTTATTTTGAAAAATGCATGGTTATTCTGAACTCAATGTAAATGCAAGATAAATTTCACAGAATGTAAGGCTGTGCCAGAAATTCATACAGCTCAATGAAGTAATCTGCACTGACAACCACCCTGAGCACAAAACCATCGATTTCTTTGCATTCTCTTAAGTGAGGAAAGGAAATGGGAATAGACTTTTCCTCTTGAGAACTGTCTACCGCAGGCTTCTATTGTTTGGTTTTTAACTCCGGGATTTCCGATATAGCTTAAAACGTCGTTTACACAAACATTTCAATATTTTCTCAGTATCCAGAGAAACGTTCGTAAACTCCATTCTTATAATTATTACACCATAGAACAACAATAACCCACTTAACAAATGAGGAATTAATAAACTGGACGCAATTATCCGTGATCATCATAATCAGTAACCATCATCATGGTTTAGGCTTGTAGTAATTTTCAATTCCCGATTAATGTCCCCTAGGTCTTCTGATCTGCCATTTTCGCATTACGAGTTGTAATGATCACTCTTTTTCTTTCAATTTGGCTCAAATGTTCTTCTCAATTTAGTTTACAGGCAGGGGTGCATTTCAGGCCTGACGGGCCCTGGTGACGCCAGGGTAACTATTTTTCGAGGCCAGACGGCGTCAAGCACTATACAGGATGTTTAAAAAATACGGGGCATAATTTCAGGTATGTGTTTCCCACATGTAGACAATCAAAATAGTTCATTACAACATGTGTCCGGAAATGCTTTATTTCAGAGTTATGGCCTTCACAACGTTGAAATTCACCGGAACGTTTTTCTTTCCGCAGGTCATTGCCGTCAAAGGAGACATTAAGAGGGCACTCTGACAGTTCATTCCGAGGCGAAGGTTACATTCAGTACTTGGATCGAAGGTTTCCTGATCGATGGATAGGCAGAGGTGGCCCAATTGCTTGGCCTCCACGCTCACCTGATCTGAACCCTCTCGATTTCTACTTGAGGGGCCATTTAAAATCATTGGTTTATTCGTCTCCGGTGCCTGATTTGGAATCCCTTCGGAATCGAATTGTGGCATGTTCTGAGGACATACGCAATACTCCTGGAGTTTGGGATCGTGTTCGCAGGTCAATGAGACATCGATGTGAGGTCTGTATTCAAGCAGGAGGTGGACATTTTGAACATCTTCTGTAATGACAACGACCTGCGGAAAGAAAAACGTTCCGGTGAATTTCATTGTTGCGAAGGCCATAACTCGGAAATGAAGCATTTCCGGACACATGTTGTAATGAACTATTTTGATTGTCTACATGTGGGAAATACATACCTGAAATTATGCCCCGTATTTTTGAAACACCCTGTATACAAGTGCTAATTGCTGGATATTTGTTATTAACATTATTAGGTAGATACTATAAGACTATTTTTAAATTATATATTACCAAGACTATTAATTGATACTCAAATTACATTACTATCCTTAAATTTTGCATTTATAAAAATCATATTTTATTGATCTACTCCGCAGACCTAACAACCTCTTATATATATATTCGAGCACATGTATTTTCGTCTGACATTCCATAAATGATGATGATGATGACGATGGCGACGACAAAGAAAACTACTACCAGCTCTATCGAAATCTCAGGGCCAGGGCACTTTTTTGTTTAGAAATACACCACTGGCTACAGGATGTAGCAAAATTTGACCGACAAACTTCGTAAGGCAATAGATTGAGTCAAGTAAAATCAATTTTATCAACGAACCTATGTCTGAAAACGCTTCTCTTATAAGCTAGATAGCGTCGAAGTCCTCGACAGAATGCCCATTTACAGATAAATAAACATAGTATAACTTTATTAACGTGGGAATTTTTATGTTAGTGTCCTTTTCGACTTCGCAAGATTCACATCATCCGCCTTGGTAACTCACTAGCTTGCGATGACTGAGGATCCGGTGAAAATTCCAGTGACGGCGGAGTCGTATTTTTTGGTTGGTAAAGGGCAAGAATTCTGAGGATTTCTCTCGGGATTTTCTCGTGTCCATCCATCATTTCATCGTCACTCTCCATTTCAATATCCATTATCATTAGAGCCCGGATTTTCATGCAAATGCATATAGCTTGTCACACTTAGCAAACGTTGCAAATTTTCGTGTTATGACTTATCGATTCCAAATAACCGTACTTTTTCCGTACATGTTTGCATGTTTTGGCTTTTCTTTGGAGTAAATTCATGCATAATGCATATTTGGAAGATTTTAGATTTAATGACACATATTTAGACTTTTGTATTACAAATTATGTCCTTTTTTCTGCCTTTGATGCATATACTCATATTATGTTAACTTGCATAATAGTGCATTTTATGAATGTTGCTTCGTAGAATCTTATATTTCCATGTTATTTATCTATTGAAAAAATAAATAAAAAAAATCTACCTGGAATATCATTTCGTCACATCCTACCTGACAATTAGGCTTTGGGCTTTCCTCTAAACTCTCCATTTGTTACATTGGAATTTCCAACCCCCAACTCTCGCTCGTTACAAGTCGGAGGTCAAAATATTGAAAGGAAGGAAGGGAGAAGCAGCATGCTTGCAAACTGTAATTTAGTTCACTTTTGTGTAGGATTGTGAAGTGTTGCTGTATCACCTTTTAGAACTGGAAGAAGAGATCTTGGGTCAAAATGGATTGAGGAAAAGAAATTTCTAAAGACTGACTGTGATGTTTATTGTGATTGTTGTAATAAAAACGTAAGTACTTGTGCGGTAGCGTCGCGGTTAAGGAGTAACGCTGCAAAGTGGAGAAGGTCGCGGGTTCGATTCCAGATATGTGGTCATGGTCTTACGAAAATGCAAAAGACAATTCGATCTCACTTGTCCCAAAGGTCTTCGCTAAAGTATGCACGTGTTACTTCTTGTGACGTGTAAATTATTTTCTATGTTGTTCAAGAACGTGCTTCAGATAAACACATGCGCTTAAGTGAAGAAAATTTTGAGAAATTAAATGTATTACGTTGTTTAAAAATAAAATAAAAATGTAATAATGTGGAACTCAATTTTGATAGTGAATATTTTTATTGTTTTTTTTTTTCGCTTAATTGTGCATGTTTTGTCATATGATAGTGCATGAATGCATGTATGTTTTAAGTTTTGATAGCGCATAAAAATCCGGGCTCTAATTTGTTCTCGATTAGTATAATCGATTGTGAAGAGTCGATTGTATATCCTTGCGGAGACAATTTGCTATGTGTACGCTGTCATGGAGTGGGTGGTGCTAGTGCAGAGAAGTTTTGCAGAGCTCCTGGATTTCTTGTACATTCAAGGACGTAGAACACGTCGGAAAACACGAAGATAACTTCTCTCTATTATTGGGTTCAGCTCTCGACCTTCGATTATTGCGTTACTTGTAAGTTGTGATTGGATTATTGTCTTCAACGTAAACTTGGTCCTGCCGTGCTTCTAATTTTACGTCGTTACCGTTGTATCTACACGAGCGTATAATGGATGGTCGTACTCAATAACATGGTTCATAGTTTTCTTGCTGAAGTGTAAATTTGCATTGTCATTGAAGCCTCTTTGTTTTGTCACATCTTTAAAACAGCCACTTCATATTTCTTATAAGGAAGTGAAAACTCTTTTGTTGTTTATATCTGTCATTTCAGTCGCACTGAATCTCACCATATAGCCTACACTGTAAGTACAACAATGAAACCTAAAATTCAAGCAACCGGTTTCATTATAAGTTTAATCAAAACTTATACTACCGTACCTTTTTTCTTACAACACTAAAGCAATCGGTTTCATTATAAACTCAAAACAATTATAACACACATCTATACTAATAATAAATCTGTAGCCAAAATTTTTCTGGTAATTTTCGATTTTGCAAAAATAATTGGTGTTAATATGTATAATTAATCATTCTGAAACCGAAAAACGCTTTTTTGAAATTTTTGTTTGTATGTCTCTCTGTCTGTCTGGATGTTTGTTACCTTTTCACGCGATAATGGCTGAACAGATTTATATGAAAATTGGAATATAAATTAAGTTCGTTGTAACTTGGATTTTAGGCTATATGGCATTCAAAATACTTTATTCAAAAGGGGGGTTATAAGGGGGCTTGAATTAAATAAATCTAAATATCTCGCTTATTATTAATTTTCATGAAAAATGTTACATACAACAAAAGTTTTTTTTAAGGTGATTTCCGATAAGTTTTATTCTATGCAAAATTTTGATGGGACCAAATTGCACCAAAAACGGATGTTCTCTGAACCAAATGATCATATTTTAATTATTTGCATCCAATAACAATTAAGAAATATGTTAAAGGAATTATCATTGCACTAAATGAGTGGTCTCTGGACCAAAATGATCGCATTTTAATTATTTAAATACAATTTAAGTTAAGTGACATATTAAACGATTTATCCTTCTATCAAACACGAATGTTCCCTGGACCAGATGTCGTATTTTAATTACGTAATTATTTTATATTTATTTCTAACAAGTGCAGCGGAGCGCACGGGTACAGCTAGTACCTAATAAAGAGAATGTCATCATGAAATGAAAACATTGCAATGTCAACATAAAACGCAAGCATTAAGGCTGATTCACAATAAACCGGAAACGGAAACGACAATGAAAACGAGAACGGAAATATTGTTAAAATAAATGTATTTAAATGTGAGCATTCACAACTAACTATTGTGAATGCTCGTATTTAAATGCATTTATTTTAACATTATTTCCGTTACCGTTCTCGTTATCGTTTCCATTCTCGGTTTATTGTGAACCAGCCTTTAGTCTCACCACATCAGAAGCCTTAAGGAGTTGAAATACACTATATACGAAATCAAACAAAACAGTGTCAATCATAATACATAAAAAAAAAACTCCAAGCGGTGGAAATACACGCAAGTAATAGAAATCTCATTACAAGTTTAAGCATTAAAATTTCAAACATAAGGCTCAAGCAATAGTTTTACCACAAAACTCAAGCATCTGTAATACACCACATAAGTAATTGAATCCCGTCAATAATTCAAGCATTACAATTTCATCGCCAAATCAAACAAAACAATTTCATCAGACAAATAGTTGGAATACACCTCATACTTGAGTAGCCTAATGAAATGTCATCACAGATTAATACATAACTCGATTTAGTTCACACTTGACGTATTCACTCTACAGTAAAATACTTGCAGTTTTTTTTTCTGTATATTCAAAGTAAATTCCCATCACTCATTTTAATTGATTGGTTTTGTGACTTGATGTTTTTTAAATTTATGAAATTATGGGTGAAGTAAATAGATGGATGGGTAAGTATGTAAGAGGTAGATAAGTAGATAAATAAATAAACAAATGAACAAATAGAATGAATGAATAAATAATGAACACGCAAATATTTAGAACACATGAATATGTATAACTAGGTAAATAAAAAAATAGGATTAAATAAATAAACAAACGAATAGACAAGTAGATAAATCTATACTAATAATAAATCTGTAGCCAAAATTTTTCTGGTAATTTTCGATTTTCCAATAATAATTGGTATTAACATGTATAATTAACCATCCTGAAACCGAAAATCGCTTTTTTGAAATTTTTGTTTGTATGTCTGCCTGTCTATCTGTCTGTATGTTTGTTACCTTTTCACGCGATAATGGCTGAACCGATTTATATGAAAATTGGAATATAAATTAAGTTCGTTATGACTTAAATTTTAGGCTATATGGCATTCAAAATACTTTATTTAAAAGGTGGGTTATAAGGGGGCCTGAATTAAATAAATCGAAATATCTCGCTTATTATTGATTTTCATGAAAAATATCACATAACAAAAGTTTCTTTAAAAATAATTTCCGATAAGTTTTATTCTATACAAAATTTTGATAGGACTGATATTTAATGAGATAAATGAGTTTTAAAATTACAATAACAACGCCATCTAAGGCGCTGCACTGAAATAAAAACAAATGACTTCGTCTATAAGGGGCTTTGGACAACAACAATCGAAAGCTATTAAACATAGCCTAAGAGAATGTTTCTCTGTTTGTATGAAGTAATATCGAAAGCTAATTAATTGTTTAATTATTATTGCACCATTGGAAAGTGTAGTTTCTCTAGATGGACATAATTCTACAATGTTATTACAGTAACTTCTGAGACATATAGCAAGTAATATAAAGTATACACATTAAAACTAAACATTTTAATCTTCATTAAACTATGGTTGCATGTAATAACAATTAAAAAAACATGTTAAAGGAATTGTCATTGCACCAAATGATTTCTTTGGACCAAAATGACAGCATTTTAATTATTTAAATACAATTTAAATTAAGTAACATATTAAACGATTTATCCTTCTATCAAACACATTTTAATTATGTAATTACTTTATATTTATTTCTAACAGGTGCAGCGGAGCGCACGGGTGCGGCTAGTATATAGCCTAAATAAGTAAATAAATAAGCGTCCAGACGTATTTCCGATACTCAAAGTCTTGGTTGAGTTTGTTCCTCCTGGTATTTGGCCGTTTGCTCTTTCATGCAACGTCTGTTTTACTTGACATACGTGGGTGAAGGCTCGTAGCATGTAGCATGGCGCAGGGCCTCCACCTGAAACTACAGGGCATCATGTTGACAACTGAGTAACATCCGTGCCCGAGGTGCGATTATAACTCACGAGCATGACTTCCACGCAACGTTAAAGCTGCACACCTCTGCCGTAGCCGACGGACTCGACATCATACAAATAGGACCACTCGTCTATTCGTCCTTAATTCAGCCATCCATTCATGTGATTATTGTCTACATATCTTTCCGTTCCCTTACCTTATGCATCTGTCAGTCTGTGTTATATTATATACATATATTTATTATTTGAAGGAAGTACAGGGATATCATTTTATTTTTACTAACATTTCTGATATTAACCTGGCTATACCTTTGGATTAAGGTTAAGAACAGGAAACACCGTTTGCTACCCCCTTCCACTACTGGAGTTCGATGATACAAACAAATCACTTTACTAGGTATAGGAAGGAAGAAAAGTAGTCCATCCATTTACGTAAACTAAGAAATATTGCGATTTTGAGTTCGATAATTTTCATTAGGTTTTTGTTTAATCAAAATACAGTACAGTATTAACAATGAGTGTTTTTACTTAACAAACTGAGCTATCCATGCGAACGTATTCATTATGCTGTGTATATTATATTGTCTACAGCACATTAGCGTACAATATAGAGAATGAAGTTAAATTGAAAAATAATCATAATATGGATATTTAAACACATTTTTGAAAATGGCAACCGTTCATTTCGATACAGACTTCAGTTCTTTTGTGCATATTATCAATCTATAGACTATTGTACCTAATTCCAATTAGGCCTACCAGTTTCGTCCTTCGTACTAGTATCTCATGTTGAAATAATTGTGTACCTGCTCTACAAAAGAGTACTTTACGTACTGTAAATTCAATCTTCACTGCTGCTCGATCCGAAAAGATAAAATTACTCAGACAGGCTGTCTACTGTCCGTCCAAGTGGTTTTATCGCAGGGTCGTAGAAAGGGGGGAAATCACGTGATAGTTAATTGCATAACGAGGTCCTTTTATTTAAGTTATTTTAAACAGTTGTATAATATTACGTAGACATCCAATTCCTAACAGAAATTAATGTTTTCAGAAAAGAACAAAGACAGCCCAGTTACTAGACTTTACAGAGTGGTGAGCAGAAGTGGGTGAGGGAAACCGGGATGCGACGTAGGCAAATGGACGACAGTACCTGTGCGAAAATATGATTCAATATTGAAAGTTCTTTCGTCACTGGAAAACGCGAACATATTTCTGGAACGTACTATACTCACTAACTCAGTAGTGCATACGCGGCCTCGGTTCTGTGTGGAGTACGGTTGGAAGTTTACTAGTAGAGGGGGTGGGAGTGAAGTACATTCAAAAACTCAGGTACAATTAAAATTGAAGTAAAAATAAAATGATGTCCCTGTATAAAGCGAGCATTGTGTTGCTGAAAAATACTACTTTCAAGATTTTTTGTGAAATACACGTCAGCAGTTCTGATTTCGGAAAAGTCTGTTTTTTTTTCTGACACATTAGACGATTTTTTTTTATAAGTATTCGATATTTACAAGCCGCCATCGGTGATCTAGTCAGTGGTTCCCAACTTTTTTCTTGACGTAGAAGTACGTTTTAGTATTCGGCACGATAGATCACCTTCTGCTCGGAACTCTGTCCAAAAAAATGTGTTACATTAGACTCGCTTATAACATTTGAACAAATAAACGTAACGAAACGAAAAGTATACCACCGCGTAGACAAAGGAGTCCGTAACCGTAAACACACGCATAAACCGGTCGGACTCTCAAGGCCGGTGAGACGAGTGGCTCAAAACATGCCTCGAAAACTGCATTCCGGCGGCTATATGTGGATAACACCGTGAGATCAGAAACGATTCTGACGTTTGAGATGTCGATCGCTCGAGCGCGACCTGAGCAATTAATGCAAAGTGACCCTCTACTTTAAAGTGTAATGGTGGAAATATGTGGACTTTCAAAATGCCTCGAAATTCAAACGTTGAGAGAATACAAAACTGGAGGCGAGCACAATATGAGAAATGGGCGAATCAAACGAACCCAAGACCATCGCTGTGGAGTACAATAGACGACAGAGCGAGCGGCGGCGCACGCGAGCTCCGTGGACTCTGTGGCTGTAGAACGGCGAGACGTGTCACCGCAGCCGTCTACATCGACTCAAACAATGAATCCGAGTACTATACAATAACAGACGGGGCAAGATGATCACTCAGTGGTGCTCATGGAGGCTGACAGCCCGTGGACGCCGTATGTGGTCTTGCTCTACGGAGTCGCCACTTCTTCTGTCTTACTCATTTTGCAACATATTAAGAGGGGGGAGGTACACCATTGGCCTGCAAAAATTGAGTGAAATTATTTTTTTTAATGCCTCAGCTACTATAAAAGCTAAATGAACAAAACTTTTCATTGATATATAATTTTATTTAAAAAAAGGCCGTCTATGCTTATCTGATACAATTGTGGCAAAATTACACAAATGCTATTTTTACATTTTCACTGATAAACGTTTTCAGCTCAAATGAAATGGTTCATTTCTTGAAAATTCTTTTCTCCTAATAAAAAGATTATAACATTTAATATTTAAGAAAAATTATTTCTTGAAGGAACAGGTAAAAGATCCTAGACTGTGTAACAACACAGGTCTTTAAACATTCCAGTAAAATAATCATGCAGATATATAATTAAAATGTAGGCTATATTTTTTTATGTAAATGCTTTACGGTTGTAAAAATTATGCAAATTTGATACTATTTTTACAAGTAATTATTAGCTATTTTAATATTCTGAATAGTGTTTTATAAAGTGTAATGTACGCATATTAAGCATGGCAAAGTTTGTTCATTTAGCATATATATAGTATTTAGATATAAAAATAATAATTTCACTAAATTTTTGCAGACCATAGGTGTACCTCCTCCCTTAAATGAAGTGAATGTTGTGAAGCGAAAGTGTGCGTCAATTCCTTGATAGTATTTTTCCCTTTCCAGTTCTCTTTTCCCTTGTTTTTTTTTTCGTTACGACGGTAGAGACATGGACATAGTAGTGATACAGATTTTAATAGTTTAATTTTCAATATTTCGGAAATATATTTTCATTAGTAGGCCTATACTTATTATATGCGGAAGTACATAAAAGTTGAGTCGTTTAAGAATTACTTTCGGAGAATCGTATAATTTTCTGGTTTGAAATGTACGTCGCAGTGTCTTCGCGCACTATTTAACAAGGCAGATATTGCAGCGTGCAAAGGTGGAAAATTGTAGCTTCTAAGAACGAACTTGTTTCTCCCATTTGTGTAGGCCTAAGACTTTAGAACTAGCCAGAAATTGCCACTCTTGAGTCATATTCCATGTTATTTCATATTCATCCCTAGGGTGTATAAAATACTTTGGCACTTGTAGATGCACTTCAGTCACAGAAATAGAAGCCCAAGCCCAAGGGAAAGGGAATCCGGAGTTTGAAAGTAGCGTATTCACTGTGTCTTCACACCATGAGAAATAACAGATGCTTCCTACAAATACTGATTCCCTTGCCTTGACCGCGAGAATGCTGAAGCTTGTATATTTCCTTCCTTCTCCACGATCATATACAGTACAGATATGAAACTACGTCTCTTCGGCTGGATCCTTCTTTATATAAGAGATTACTGCAGAATTTGTTCGTCCTTTTGAGAACAGAGGAAAATTTCCAGCTGTTGGGCCGAAAGGGATTTGTAAACAAATTTTTATAGATTTTTTTGTAATATTGTCCCAGCTTATGTGTGAAGAGATTATTAAAAACGTTTAGCCTAGATGATTTCCTCGATATCGAAGCCTGTATTTCCAAGATACTACGCCATCAGAATACCCTACTGCTAATCCCTTTGCTTTCTTAGGGTATGTACATGTTGGAGCAACGATGAACGATAAGAGAAATGATCTAGCGACGCTTTGGTATTATCAAAGAATCAAATGTTCATATCGGAGCAACGAGGACGCGGGAAGCGAACATTTTGATTTATCAGTAGAAGATATTCTATGCATCCATTTAATGAAAGAAGATATATAGGAAATATCGGCTGCTAAGTTCAAGGTTAATGTAACTTAAATACCTACAAAATTGAACCCGTTTCTCATCCCAAAGATAGTATAAATTCGTTGTGCTGTGATTGGTTCTTGTGATCACATAACATATGACGAATAAATACACAACTGATCAATTTGTCAATATCTACAATAATTAATTTAATAAGCCGAAATAATAATAAATCGATTAATATTCGGATATATTGATAACCACCGGTAATTATACAGATTAATATTATCTTAATCAGAGATCATATGAACGACAAGAGCGAAGAAAATGGAACTTTGATTTTTCGTCGCTTTTATCGTGTATCTTCGGTTTTATCGTTACTCCAATATGCACACCTCAATGAGAATGCATGCTTCAATTCTCTCTGATATAGCATCGCTGCTTCTTTTATCGTTTATCGTCGCTCCAACGTGTACTTACCCTTAGACTGTAGATCTGAGAAATGTGATCGAGCCTTGAATTGATTGTCCACATCTCACTGCCGGTAAAAAATATAATAATAAAATATCCCTTCAATGTTTATGCAGTTTCGCCCGTTTCGTCTTCATTGCGGTTTATGAACCAATATTAGGCACTATAGCGGGATTTTTTGATCATGTGACCAGTATTACGCAATACCACTGCATACGAGAACAAATGAAATGCAGACCTTTATTCTGAAATAGTTGGAGGCGACATACTGTACTCCAACCACGAGAAAATCTCCAGGGAATGAAACGAAGTGGGGTGATGCTGTGAATGAATGTTGATGTCAAAATGTCATTAGGTCACACACGTGGGTACTCGTATCTCTATTGGCTATCTCTCAAAGCACAAACCATAACACTGTATACACATTTTTATACTACCCTAGTTACAAAATTAGATCACTGTTAATCTCCTTAGGAAATAAATATATGAAATATTATTGTGATGTACAGAAGTACATATATTTCCGTCCAGGAATTCTGCATTACCATATGATGAAGGATGGGTGGAACGGAAAAAAAATCCCTCCGGCACCGGGACTTGAACTCGGGTTTTCAGCTCTACATGCAGACGCTTTATCCACTAAGCCACACTGGATTCCAGTTCCGATGCCGGATTGAATCTTGATTCCTGCTGGAGGGAATTTTTCTCCGCTCCACTCATCCTTCATTAAATATGTGAAACTGAAGTTTGTGTTGACAGTGTTTGAGAAAGATGTATGAAGAGGAAAGTAGCCCATGTTCGTTATAGCAGATTCCCATGAATAGAGTCTAACGTAAGCATTAAATATTTAAAAAATGTATTAATCTTCAGTGTCAATTTTACTTTCTCGTTAAAGAATGTATTTTAATGCTAAACAAATAGATTGAGGGATTTTCGCAAAAATACATGTTTTCAGCATCCCAGATGACGAATTAAGTTTATTAGGCATGTCTGTCTTCCTGCATGCCTGTCCGTCCATCCATTCGTCCAGTGTACAGAAATTTGTTGTTGGACGATGTTTATGTTCAAATTATCTGCGAACCAATTTGCCCGGAAATAATGCACATGAAATAATTATAATTGCTGTAAAAAATTAACGGGAGTTTATTTGAAATCATAAACACGGAATGGCAATTCAGATCAAGTCAAAGCCGATGTTTTTATCTTTGTCATTTGCAATACATAGAATAAACTGAGAAACGAGACGATGATACGTGTCGACGACGAAAAGTTTGTTGCAAATTCAGCCAAGGTATCTACCTCCTTCGGTCAGAAACAGATTGTAAAATATGACTCTCTCATTAATAAACTATAGCCGGTCGGTATTTATAAACAGAATAAATTGAATACATGTACTTCTCTTATTTTGTGTATCTTAGAAAATATGTAAGTCATATGTAAGTAAACAAATTATTTTAGTTATATTACAAAGTGGGGGGATGTCCGTTAAGAAGATGCCTTTGTACCCAATGGTATTGTCTAAACTCCGAACGCACTGAAGGCATGATTGTTTAGAACACGGCGTTACAACGCTGGACTAAATGTAATATGTATATAAGGTAACATTAAATGTTAATAGACCTACATATGCGAGATACGTAAAGATTGTCCTTAACATCTGTAAGTAAGAGGATATACTGTAATTACACAATAGTCTACTCCGTAGTCTTAACGATAAGAATGGAATGAATGCGGAGAGACCGACCTCAAGAGACCAACCGCAAGTCCCGTGGTGTTTGTGAAGACCTTCCTGTACTTCCTTCGTTGCCTCAAGATATGTCAGTGAACTTTGTATTAGTCTAAAAACAAAATGTAGAGCGATTCTATACAGCGTACACCTAATTACACAGCTGCTGGCATTCTCTTTGAGGATATTTTCACTTCTTTTCTGTGTTTAAAAGCCGGAGAGATTCGATATAAGCGAAGTAGGTCTACATATCATATTAAAATCAAGGAGAGCGAGTTAGCGACTAAAGCTCGTGCACCAAGATGCGGAATCAAAGACTGCTTGCCTGTGTCAAAGGATGCTTTCATCATCAACTGGTGATCGCATGCGTGTTTAATTCGTATCCTCTTTATGGTGCCAGCGTTTATTTAGATTTTCGTAGCTTCAGTATAGCCTACTTTCTAGTCATCTCTGTCGTCTTAGTCTTCTATTGCCTGCAGCTAATTTCTTTTGAGTTTTCGTATTCCCTGATTGGGATGGTTAGAGCATGTTTAGCTGGCTTCTGTATTTTAAATAAGCGTTTAACCCTTGTAATCAGCTTGCAACTTCAGTGATGCCGTCAGTCAACTTAGGACATCTCAGCAGATAATCTGAGGCTGTGTTACTTGGAAGATACAGCAATATTAACAAAGTGGCCACTCGTCGGACTTCATTCGACCATTATTCCACAGTCAGAACTATCAAATGACTTAGACAACTGAAATGTTTGCTCTGAAAAAAGAAAATAGTAAGAAAAACTAGATTTGATCGCATATGAAATGATGTTAGAGAACAGAGACTGAATTATCAGGCCAAAGAAGAATTGGAAATGATCAAAATGAGAGACGACTGACTTACGAAAATGCTGACAACTCGCCGCTGGAATTCGAGTGCGTGATCGAGACTTTTTCGGTTTATTGTCACATGACTTTCGGTCTTGTTTGAACTGTCTCATCCACGAACGGAAATTTTCACATCCATGGCACCACCGCATGTCTCACTCAAGTCCATGGATGTTACGGCACGCAAGTAGAGAAACCTGATGTTAACACACTGTTATTGTAATGAAAACGTCGCCATTTGAAATATTGAAAACTCCATATAACTATCGCTCCGGCCACTCGAGTTATGTTAGCCGTTCGGTGCTGCTAACTGTGTCACGCATTCACAAAGAATGCCTGCAGGTTTTTAAGTTCAGTTGCATGTTTCTGTCTGCTCCCAGTCCAGAGAAAAAAATTAGGAGACCTAGAACTTGAACGCAAAGCGTATGTAGCATGCAACAGAAATCTCTGGACCTAATCCAGGCTCTTGTTTCTTTTGAAAATGGCGGCTTTCAGTTTCACTTCCCGATGCGAAGTTAGCTGTCTCGGTAGTTGTGGTTGTGCGCCCAAAAGACACACATTACATTTGTGGTTTATGTACCCAAAAGCGGCACATCACATCGTGGTTTGAGCACCCCAAAAGCGACACATTACATCATGTTTTGAGCACCCCAAAAGCGGCACATCACATCGTGATTTGAGTACCCCAAAAGCGGCACATCACGTCGTGGTTTGAGCACCCCAAAAGCGACACATTACATCATGTTTTGAGCACCCCAAAAGCGGCACATCACATCGTGGTTTGAGCACCCCAAAAGCGACACATTACATCATGTTTTGAACACCCCAAAAGCGGCACATCACATCGTGGTTTGAGCACCCCAAAAGCGGCACATCACATCGTGGTTTGAACACCCCAAAAGCGGCACATCACATCGTGGTTTGAGCACCCCAAAAGCGGCACATCACATCGTGGTTTGAACACCCCAAAAGCGACACATTACATCATGTTTTGAACACCCCAAAAGCGGCACATCACATCGTGGTTTGAACACCCCAAAAGCGACACATTACATCATGTTTTGAACACCCCAAAAGCGGCACATCACATCGTGGTTTGAGCACCCCAAAAGCGGCACATCACATCGTGGTTTGAACACCCCAAAAGCGGCACATCACATCGTGGTTTGAGCACCCCAAAAGCGGCACATCACATCGTGGTTTGAGCACCCCAAAAGCGACACATTACATCATGTTTTGAACACCCCAAAAGCGGCACATCACATCGTGGTTTGAGCACCCCAAAAGCGACACATTACATCATGTTTTGAACACCCCAAAAGCGGCACATCACATCGTGGTTTGAGCACCCCAAAAGCGACACATTACATCATGTCTTGAACACCCCAAAAGCGGCACATCACATGTTTTGAGCACCCCAAAAGCGGCACATTACATCGTGGTTTGAGCACCCCAAAAGCGCCACATTACATTGGCATTTTGTGATGTCACACTCAGTCTGAGTAGCATATGTATAACAGAAATCTGTGGAGAAGATACAGCTTTTTGTCCTCATTAAAAATGGCGGCTTACAGCTATACTTTCCGAGGCGAAGTTGGAGATATCGGTAATTTTGAAATCTGTGATTGGTGCACCCAAAGACGGCACATAACGTCGGCATTTTGTGATAACGTCACACTCAATATGCACACTAGGTGTGTGAGGGTGGAGGAGATAAGCTGGAAAAAGAGAAGAATGGAGGCGACGTCTGAATGTGGCCGAGGCTTGGCAGGGGTTGTAGCGCCTTTATTGATGATGAATGTGCACACTGCACATTTATATGTAGCATTAACAGAAATCTGTGGCGCTAACACAGCTTTTTGCTGTGGCGACTTCCAGCTTCATTTCCCTATGCGAGGTTAGCGATGTAGGTGAGTTTGAAATCTGTGGTGGTGTGACTAGCGTACAGATGACATTTGTCTGAGGAGGCGTATTACGCTTTCGGAGAGCGGATGGGAAGGCACTTTAGTGGGACTTTACTATACATTCAGCCTTCACGTCTGAATCGACAAATGGCATGACATAGCGAATCAAGAAAGCGACCGTTCACATTTCAACGAACATTCCTAAATATATAAGTTTATCCACAAAAATTCATTCGAAGCTGCGGTGCTAGCCGTCGTTCCATTCTACGTAGTCTACAAGGAAAGACAGCGGAATACTCTGCGCACGAATATTAAGGAATTAAATATAATCTATACTAATAATAAAACTGTAACCTACATTTTTCTTGTAATTTTCGCTTTTACAAAAATAAAATTGGTGTTATCATATATGATGAATATGATGAACTCTCCTGAGACTGAAAATCCCGTTTTTCAAATTTTTGTTTGTATGTCTTGTTCTTTATGGTTGTGAAACGAGGAACAGAGGTTAAGAGTGTTTGAGAATAAGGTGCTTACGAAAATATTTGGGGCTAAGAGGGATGATGTTACAGGAAAATGGAGAAAGTTACACAACGTAGAACTGCACGCATTGTATTCTTCATCTGACATAAAACGTTAAAATATCCAAACGTTTGAAATGAACAGGGAATATGAAAATGGATTTGAGGGAGATGGGATATGATTGTAGAGACTGAATTAATCTTGCTCAGGATAGGGACCGATGGTGGGCTTATGTGAGGGCGGCAATGAACTTCCGAGTTCCTTAAAAGCCATAAGTAAGTGTCTGTATATTTTTTTACCTTTTTCACGCGATAATGACTGAACTAATTTATACAAAAATTGGTATGTGAAATAAGTTAGGTCCTACCTAGATTTTAGGCAATATGACATTCAAAATACTTTCTTTAAAGGGGGTGGTTATAAGTGGGGGGACTGAAGTAAATAAATCGAAATATCTCGAATATTATTGATTTTTAGGGTATTATTACATAACAAAAGTTGCTTTAAAATGATTCCGTTAAGTTTTATTCTAAGCAAAATTTTTATAGGACCGGTATTTAACGAGATATACGAGTTTTAGAATAACAATGCCCCCTCAATCAGGCTGATATAATAAAATGAAAACAGATGACTCTGCGATTATTTAAGTTGACCTTGTACAACAAGCGGAAGATATTGACTTAACACTTTTTTAAATTTATTGAGTACCGCATCTCCGAACGAGTAAAATTCATATTCAGGGGCTATACAAGAACAGATACATATCTTGTACAATATAATATAACATATAATTAAGCTACAAGATTTAAAGAAAGAAAATAAGTAAGAATAGTACAAATATATCATTGAAGCTGAGAATTAAAATAAATAATTTTGCCAAAAACGTGTTTTTCTTAAAACACCGGAATTTGATACAACTTTATATTCTAATGGAAGTTGATTATAAGTTTTTATTAAAAGTGCTTAAAACCTTCCGTATCATAAGTTGCTGAGCCATTCTGAGAAAAAAATGATAGGCCTACTTGTTTGTAGCAAGTGCAGCGAAGCGCATGGATACGGCTAATTTAATAAATGAACCCTTCTAAAAATAAGTCCGAAGAAATTCCAGTAGCTTCTCCTGATCGTGTTTCTTTACGCACGTACACTATTAAGTAAATGGTTCACAAAGTACGTAGTTATATTTTATCCGCAGTTTACAAACACCAATACGGGAAATCTTTGCTATTGGTTTGTGAATGGAGAGCGACTGTTGGAAGCTGCGGGTCGGCGAGCTAGGTTCTCTCACAAAGCCATCGGAGTTAAACCTGACGCCCTTTGTGTTTGCTGTTTACTCTGTTCGAATCTCAGACGCGACATCAACCATTCCACTTCTCTTCGCCTACGTTATTTCCTCCAAACATGCAGTTCCATATTCTTTTGAGTTCTCGGAATTGTGATGAGCGATGACCCAAATCGTAGCACGAGATCGTGTATGTTATCGTCGTGGCAGTTTAACTAGGGCTTATAAAAATTTATGGCAAGCTAATACGTAGTCTATATGGTAGCCTTAATGATACAATTATTTTGAAATGTTTAAATATTTTCCTGGTTTCTATTCATTTTTATAGATGGAAAAAGATTAGTTGTTTTTGAACGAGAAATATTCACTTGAGCCCTAGAGTAAAAATAATGGATATATGAAAAAAAAAAATTGTATTGTTTTACTTCAGTGTCTTCTGACAAGTGGTGAATATACATTACGATTGAAACTATAGAAAATGGAAAAGTGTCCCACTGTAAATTGATTTAATAATAACAACTTAAAAAGATCTTTAGAATTTAGAAATTCATTTCTAGCTTAGAGTGAAATAGATAAGTCATTCTAGAGCATACTTGCACAAACAGCGCTCAACGAGCGCGCGCGCTCCTTCGGAGCGGGAGAGCTGTGTATACCGCTCGCCGAAACGGAGAGGATGATACGTCAGAATGATATACTGGGTGTTCAGTTCAAAGTGTGTCATGGCTCGCTGTATGTCGTCATGTGGCTAGCCGATGAGCCTAGAGAATTCAATCTTCCTACATCTCCGCAAAGGCGTATTACCTATATGCAAGAGAAGTTGCCTACCAAGTACGGCGTTCATTCTGATGAGTACTTACCGATACGTACGGTAACGCCTGCAGTGGCAGGAATGTGAACTGTTTGGAAACACGTACTGAGGTGAGTTTTTTTTCTTACTGTCGGGATATGGGGAGAGGATTAAGACGATTACTTACGTACAGTATTTGTTGACATTAACTTCGACGGTCAACATGGACACGGAGCATTTGATTTGTATTGTGGAATGTTGCCGTACGCAACCGATGATAACAAATACCCTGGGTACGACTTTCCCGCGCAAAACACAGTTCGAAAGACGTTATGGTAGCACACAGACCGTACAGACCGCCATCTGTTGCTACGACGTACAAGTTATACCGTACACGTTCTTAAGTTCAGATTGAACGGCTTGATTAATAGGCAACTTCTCTGACATAAAAGCTGAAACTCGCTTCAAATCGCTGACTCACCAACAGTGACGTCATGACAC
The DNA here is from genome assembly GCF_040183065.1 of Periplaneta americana. Taxonomy (NCBI): domain Eukaryota; kingdom Metazoa; phylum Arthropoda; class Insecta; order Blattodea; family Blattidae; genus Periplaneta; species Periplaneta americana. The sequence goes on along the minus strand of NC_091132.1, from coordinate 23,667,415 downwards.
ACTTTGAAATGAACACCCAGTAGACTTGCTATGGGTAGAGGAGAGGGAAACGACCACTCAGTTATCTAGTGGAGTGCAGTGTGTAGGCCTATTCTCAGTAACTGTTTCACGTAGCTTACCTACTGCTACAGTACAGTATGGAGGAATCTAAAAGACGGAACATAACATTTAACATTTAACGATTTACAGCTCGAACTTATTGATCTTCAATGTGACCTAAGGGCTAAAGATCATTTGAATAATACTACTAGCCTGGTTGAGTTTTACAAGACTAAACATTAGCAATAATATCCACGACTACACATGCTGGCTGTGAAAATGATTGCTATGTTTAGCCCAACATTTATATTTGTGAGCAACTGTTTTCTATAATGAACTTTAATAAAGGCAGACCTCGAACATCTATAACTGATGTTTCATTACGATCAGTAGGCTACTGTTCCTTTCAGCTGCCAACAGCATAAAACCTGTTTTGTTGTACTGATAAATAAAAATATAACAAAATGATATTATACATTAAAATAGCTATAGAATTTCTTTTATTTCTGTAAAATAAATATTTTTTTATTAATTAATAATAGTCCAAGATGGTTTTGCAAACATTGAACGGGAATTCACTTCATAAACACTCTTACTAGTACTGTATTTCCGTTTGTGTATATTTTGTACGAGATCATTCCGCTCATGAGCTGTGAGCCGGCTCGGAGAGCGCAAACCTTGTGGATGCCTGTTCTAGAGTAACTCAATAGCGAAACGTTCCCTTATGCAGCACACAGTTTCCAAAAAGCTACTATTTTTTAAATCTATGGGAATCTGATCACACACTCTTTTTTTTTTTTTTTTCGAATTTTTCATGCAACAATCTTCCCTTGAACTTTATTTTCGTATCCAGGGCTGTATGTGTGAGAGAGAGAGAGAGAGAGCGAGAGAGAGAGGAGGGGAAGGAATGACGGGTGGGAGGAAGGGGGAGAGATATATGTGTAGAGATTGATTGATTGATTGATTGATTGAAGAAGAGGTATGATTATAGTTATTTCTCGAGATGCACTGATTGTGATGATAATAAAAAATAAAGAAATGTTGAAATAATGGAAAGCGAAACGGCAGTGCCTTGTATACTGTTCAAGAAGAGTTCGTGCACAAAATAGTCTATTTAATTCTGGAGAACGTAAGGGCGCTCTCTGGAGCCAATATATTGATGCGTGGCGGTGTTTTGTTTTCGCACTGACAGGTCCTTGCGTGCTTGAGGCTGCTGGTCAATTACTTGTTGGTTATGAAGGACACATGTCGGTTATTACGACAGCTTCTCTGCTCCTCTACTTATTGATTTAGTCCCTGCCTGCAGTTTAGACATAAGGCTTCAGGGATCGGTCCTTGATGGCGAGATGATTAAAGCGAATTGTATGACGCTGAGAAAACGGTTAATTGACCTTTCTGCAGTACTACTACAAGAGAGGGGCACGGCAAAGTGTGGGAACCAATCAGCTGCAGCTTCTTGCTTACAAAAGCTTCAGTATTTCTCACGTGCCTTCATTTTTTAGAGGTTTCCTACAAACTAATGGTTCAATCGTTAGCCTATACAACAACATAATACTGTTCCCTGAAATGATGAATATTGCTCGGGCTCTATTGTGTTTCGAAACAGTGGTATCGTTGTTTTAGTATGGAATTAATTGCGACTATTTTATGAACTTCTTTTATTTTTATTAAGAAACATTTCAATTTGAAGAGCACATTGTAAGCCTTTCCTTGTATGAATGAAGGTTTCTTTACAAGGGCGCCCGCAGGATCCAATCCTAGTGGTAGAAAGGTGGTTAGAAAATTAGAGGAAACGGGTGGGGGAGGAGAGAGAAAATTGAATATAAAAAATAGCCAGTTCTGAAATATAAATTACTCTGCCCACCCGCTTTTGTTGAATTATTTCCTGAGGGTTTGAGAAACATGTGTCCAACTCATAAAGAAAAATAAAAAAGAAACTCGTAAAAAAATTAATATCTCGGTAGCAGCAATTGCTACCACTGGCTACCCCCCTGCGGACGCCCTTGTTTCTTTAGTAAATCAGAATACTTGTCAACTATTTCATCTTTGTTGAGAGAAAAATACTATAATAGTACATTATGCAACGAGCCTATAATGATAGTAATTAAGAAGCGAGTATGGATGTTTATGAAATGAGCGCAAGCGAGTTAAATAATTTTCATACGAGCTTCTTAATTACCATTATAGGCGAGTTTCATACGACTTTTTATGCTCCACCATATTTCTAACTTGAGATTATTCAGATGTATACATTTGATTTGTATATGACAAGACCGGAAGTGACCTTGTTCTAGGTCGTGAATTGTGAGATGTGCGCAGACGCGAAAGTATTGATTTTTTCCGAGGAACAATAATGTCATTGACCTTGATGTAATCCCGTTAAACTTGATTATTGAATTCGACATTGAAAAACGAGATGACAAATTGAATTTATTTGAATATTATTTACAATTAACGCTAATTATTATAGTAACATACCATAACCTTCTGCGACAGTATTGGATTTCCAGCCTCCGTGACTTTTCGCTAATTGTCTTTCGATTGCATATCCGAGAATAATCGAGACTTGCGGTTTACAAAGCTGACTTATCATTGGCTGAAAACACGTGTACTTTAATGAGTAGGTGTACTATAATGACATGCATTAAAGGACTGCTACCAGGTGTATAATTACTACATTTCGGCATGGTCGAGCATAAATTCTTTTTCACTTTATTTCTTCCCCTAGTAATATGTTTTTGCCATTTATTAAGCATTTTTTTCTTTTTGCATTAACTAAATCATATGCAGTACAGTACGATTATTTAGTCCTGACAGTCGCCGGAGATGTGCGCGTGGGACAGGCGAGTCCATTTAGTTACGCCAAGGTGTGTTTGGTTTATTCACTCGCTTGCCTTTACCGACTGCTCGCCCTTATCTCTACTCCGGAACTCTCCCCACTCCTCCGATTACTTCCCCTCTTTCGCGTCGCTGAGCTGTCAGGACTAAATAATCGGTCTGTACATCACTTATTTTTATGTGACACTGTACGGTCAGTCATAGGAACAGTTACACAAACATTATAAAACGCATTTCCTTCAGTGGTATTCGTAAACTCCATGACTTAACATTCTTTTACCCTATTGTAAATACTATGATTCTTACTCTGACATTTAGGTATAAAGCGACTATTTTTGTAACATAGAAATTGATTTTAGGTGGTAAATCTATGGGGGAAGGCGTGCAAACATTTTTGTGCGAGATCGTGCGTATTTGCTTGGTTTCCGCACAAAACCAATCCGCGGAAAGTCTAAAATTCCACATTCAGTATTTCCAACCTAACACACATAATTTCCCTCTTCTTACCGCTTAAGTGACATACTGATTTACTGCTTTAGGCTTTTAACATATTATTTTTAGAGATGTTCAATATAGTAATAATTGTAAACTTACCACTGCAATTTCACCTAAATTGCACTGTTAATTATTGTTTTTCAATATTTGCAAAAATTAAGTAAACTCCACTAAAGTTACTGCATTCGTGATGCAAGTAACATTAAGGAAGCCGTAAAAAAATCAACAAGATTCCAGACTCATCATGGCGGCATTTATAGACTGGGGGGAAAAAGACAGACGTATATCACGGCCTGCTGGAGTATAGTAAACACAGAAAACATTTTAAAGCAACAATGTTGAAGATAGATATTTTTGTTTTGCAAATTTGCCGTCATTGAACAGAAACCAAGATGGAGATTTCATTGCAACTAATTAGAAATTCCTCTTTCAGGTATGTAATAAACGATCTTCGCACAAAATATTGTACGATACACGAGCGGTATGTTTTCTTTCAATTCTCGGAAATTAAAAAAGCTCAACTACGTTTCGCTTTTTCAAACTTTTCCTCGAACATGAAAACTTCAACATACTACTCTTGTAACACATATTACTATCACCCTATTGTAAATACTATGATTCTTACTCTGACATTTAGGTATAAAGCAACTATTTTTGTAACATAGAAATTGATTTTAGGTGTAAATCTATGGAGGAGGGCGTGGAAACATTTTTATGTACTGCAAAGTCTTCAAAATGCTATGTAGTAAATAGTGAAACATATGTTGTAATTTTTAAATGGTAAATCGTCACTTTATCTGTGCGTTCTTATCGCTATCGAGTAATCACGACGCAGGGTCTTAGTGCTGGAAAAGAAAGAATGGTAAGACGGTTGTGATACAATTTATCGTTAACCTTAGCTGTCATCTGAGGTAAGGGATGATATCTACTAATACTTTATCATTTTCATGTATGTGAACTGCATGCTTGTGTTTTAATAGCACTGCAAAAGCATTAGTGGTTAGAAAGGAGATAATTCGGTTCGACGTGTGATATCTCTCTTTAAATGTGCCCGGAAAAGTTACAAAAAAATGTAGCTTTGAAAGAGTGCGTTTATCATGAACCTTTGATGCCCATGCTTAACCCATCAGCCGACACATAAATTACTACCAGCATGAACATTTCAACATTTGAAACCATCTAAAAATAAAATCGATGTATATCTATTACCGTGCTTCGCTTAGTTCTACCTGTCCGTTGGGAAAGGTGTAGTGATGTAGTTTTAACTAACCTTGTGAAACGTTTGCATTTATTTATATACCAGCGATTCGCGCTTTGTTTTGTCGACTCCAGTGTATGTATAAATCTCTGAAGTAAAGGTGAGAAAGAATAAATTGCATGCAATGTGTAGTAATTTTTTTCCAGAGGAGGAAGTTGCCGAACAATATCCTCAATTAAGGCGCGTTCCTCCATGCCTTTTGTCAACTATGGAAGGCTCGCATGAGTTTACACTGCAGAACTTTTTTCTTCACCTGCTTTACATCCTCATTATGAGTGCTGACTCTGGACAGCACGTCGTGGATTCTAAAGCATTTCAACATGTGACACCTACAAATGATGTCGCGGCAAATTAATTGTGTTTATAAATGTATTCTCTCTGTCAGAACTTGAAGTACATTTATGTACACGTCACAGATGCCTTATAGGTAAAAAACGCATTTTAATTGCGTTGAGACACGTTGAGTTTATTAAAAAAGAGCTCTGTAGGTTGTATGTCAGCATGTAGCTACTCGACTTCCACGATAACTGCAACGCTATCCATTACACTACGAACTCTTGTAGCAGATGAGATGAGATGAAATAATAATAATAATAATAATAATAATAATAATAATAATAATAATAATAATAATGTTTTATAATAACGTATAGTGAGGATCACGTAAGAGCAGCTCCTAAAAGGCTAGGCCGTCTATTCAGTGTTGCCAACTAATATCAGATACCACCAAAGAAGGTAAAATCACAATACCATGTACAACAATAATGATAATAATAATAATAATAATAATAATAATGATAATAATAATAATAATAATAATGTTTTATAATAATTTATAGTGAGGATCACGTAAGAGCAGCTGCTAAAAAAGCTAATTTGGCCGTCTCTTCAGTGTTGCCAACTAATATCAGATACCATCAAAGAGGGTAAAATCACAATACCCTGTATAACAATAATAATAATAATAATATTAATAATGCTTTATAATAATTTATAGTGAGGATCACGTAAGAGCAGCTCCTAAAAGGCTAATTTAGCCATCTCTTCAGTGTTGCCAACTAATATCAGATACAACCAAAGAGGGTAAAATCACAATACCCTGTATAACAACAACAATAGTAGTAGTAATAATAATAATAATAATAATAATAATAATAATAATAACAATATAATAATAATATAGTATTAACAGTAACAATGTCTTGCTTATTTACTTATTTATCACATTTTGCCTTTATGTTGGGATGTTTTCTAAGTGGTTCAATAATTTGTGAAAGTATAGGCCTATATTTTCCTCCTAACCTCTCGCACATTGTGTTGGTAATTAGTAGATTAATATTATCTAATATTTAAATCTATTTTGTCTGGAAACCTGAAATTCATTAGAATAACTCTTCTCGGATTCTCAGCCAGGTGAGTTGCAGATTAGCTTCCAAGCTTTCGACGGCTAGCTCTGCCATCTTCTTCAGGGATGAGCAACTCGCCTGGCTGAGAACCCGAGAAGAGTTATTCTATATCAAACGCCGGGAAAGCCTCAAGTCATACAATGAAATTCATTGCTTTGTAAACAGATTCACGGAATCTAACCTAAAAATTTATTTTGTTTGATCACGTGAAATGATTAGTACAAACTCCGAAAACCGAATGTTATTTTGAAATGTATGCTTAAGAATACTTACTCCTAATAATTTTGCTATTCTAGTTATAATTGCTGTCTTTGTGCGCCTAAGTCCATGGGGTTTTTGATCAGAGACCGGGAAATCCAAATTAGCCTTTGTCCCTTGTCTCTCTATGAGACACAGCGGACATAATGATTCATTCACTGGTTCTACTGTAGGCCTATATACTGGCCGAAACGTCATGTAAAAATGACTTTCTCAGTGAGAACTCTAGTCGGCGCTCATTCCGTATTACGAGTCTAAAGATGTCGCTTTAGAGCACACGCTACGGTGCAGGACCGTGACGAATTTTTTAGTGGGTTATTTTACGACGCTGTATCAACATCTCAGGTTATTTAGCTTCTGAATGAAGTGAAGGTGATAATGCCGGTGAAATGAGTCCGGGGTCCAACACCGATATTTACTCAGGATTTGCTCATATTGATTTGAGGAAAACCTCGGAAAAAACATCAGGGTTACTTGCCCCGACCGGGATTCGATCCCGCGGTCAGACGCGCTAGCCGCCACTCCACAGGTGTGGACTCGTGACATTTTAAATCAACTGTAATTAATCTGTCTAGAACAACGGTCATCAGCACAGTGCACTCTCGGGCCAGAGTTTCTTACCCGCGGGTAAGAGGTGCACTAGCGTGCAATCGTGACTGCTAGCGAGTATGCTTTCTCTCTCTCCCTTGTGCTCGACGGTGCATATTCCGATACACACCTTACCCGTTACTCATTTCAGCGACTGCTGACGACCATTGGTCTAGAAGAACCGGCTATGATTTCCGACTGAAAAATTAGAATTGAAATTTTTCTCCGATGCGGACGGCAATGTGTTTGCGGTAGTTTTGCGCGATGGCAACCGCATGACCACATAATTTATTGTTCTTCTTTTCTTTTTAGTGTTATTTTACGACGCTTTATCAACATCTTAGGTTATTTAGCATCTGAATGAGATGAAGGTGATAATGCCGGTGAAAAGAGTCCGAGGTCCAGCACCTAAAGTTACCCAGCATTTGCTCACATTAGGTTGAGGGAAAACCCCGGAAAAAACCTCAACCAGGTAACTTACCCCGACCGGGAATCGAACCCGGGCCACCTGGTTTCGCGGCCAGACGCGCTGACCGTTACTCCACAGGTGTGGACTTGTGCTTCTTGTAAATGCATAATGTTGGTTGATAATCTATACTAATAATAAATCTGTAGCCGAAATTTTTCTGGTAATTTTCGATTTTCCAAAAACAATTGGTCCTAACATATATCATTAACCACCCTGAAACCGAAAATCGCTTTTTTGAAATTTTTGTTTGTTTGTATGTCTGTCTGTCTGTATGTATGTTTATTACCTTTTCACGCGATAATGGCTGAACCGATTTTGATGAAAATTGCAATATAAATTAAGTTCGTTGTAACTTAGATTTTAGGCTATATGGCATTCAAAATACATGATTTAAAAGGGGGGTTATAAATCGAAATATCTCGCTTATTATTGATTTTTGTGAAAAATGTTACATAACAGAAATTTCTTTAAACATCTTTTCCGATAAGTTTTATTCTTTGAAAAAGTTTGATAGAACTGATATTTAATGAGATAAATGAGTTTCAAAATTAAAATAACTGCCATCTAAGGAGGTGTAATGAAATAAACAAATGAATTCGTCTATAAGGGACCTTGGTCAACAATCGAAAGCTTTGAATCATAGCCCACAGAGAATGTTTCTGTGTTTGTATGAAGTAATATCGGAAGCTAAATTAACCGATTTGTGTAATTAATTATTATTTCACCATTGGAAAGTGTAGTTTCTCTATATGGACATAATGCTATAATGTTATTACAGTAACTTCGGAGTGAATTGAGGACAGGTAAGATTAAAATGGCTTCTTATGCACAAACAACTTGATAGGCTATTCTGTGTATTCGTTTCCTGTATTTCTTAAAATAATGTTTACCTCAGAGAATTAACGAACCACAAGAGTGTATTGATTTAGTATGCAGTAATAATATGTTAGCTTAGCATTCCATTATTTTATAATCCAAATTTTAACTATGCTCAATTGAATCGTGTTAAAATACATAAAATACATATGCATTAAATGCAATGCAAAAAAATTGGGTAATGAGCCAAGCAGATGTTGCGCTGTTGTAAAATAAAATTTGTTCCTCCTAAGATTCAAAAGCCCCCATAACAAATTAAAAACTTACTTATCGGTGTACATCCGTTATCAACACATTTTTATATAATATAATATAATATAATATAATATAATATAATATAATATAATATAATATAATATAATATAATATAATATAATGTAGGTAAAGGTATCCCCGTAACATGCCATGAAGGCACTTGGGGGGCATGGAGATAGAGCACCATGCTCTCCATGACCTCGGCACTAGAATGAGGTGGTGTGGTCGGCACCACGCTCTATAATATAATATAATATAATATAATATAATATAATTTAAGTTATTTGAAGGGTTCAGAACCATAGTGGCCCAAGCGCCATTTACTGAATACGTAGAAAACAAGGGTTAAAATTAAGTTATTATCATAATTCAATGGAAACATATAGCAAGTAAAATAAAGTATACACATTAAATCTAAATGATATGTCAGTCTTCATTAAAGTATGGATGCATGTAATAAAAATTAAGAAACATGTTAAAGGAATTGTCATTGCACCAAATGAGTGTCTCTGGACCAAAATGATCGCATTTTAATTATTTAAATACAATTTAAATTAAGTAACATATTAAACGTTTTATCCTTCTACCAAACACGAATCTTCCCTGGATCAAATGTCCTATTTTAATTATGCAATTACTTTATATTTATTTGTAACGGGTGCAGCGGAGCGCACGGGTACGGCTAGTGATTGTAATAAAATTATGATGAGTGTGAATAAACATCAACTGTAAGTGAACGCTCGTCAGTTCTGACTTGAATACAAGCAGTTCTCTCACTTCTGAAATCCCTACATTGTGAATTGCAGTTATTCGCTTACGAATTCTTGGTCATATTTCCTTTCAGTGTATCCGAATCCATTGTGCCTCGTAGTCGTAGGCTTCTGGGATGGAACTCATTACCTCCAACACAATGAAATCATCTGCGTTCGCTCAGGGATGAGGGATCCATGCATGTCTCTGTATCACTGCAGTGGAATTGCCTTGTGTGCTTAGAGCATTCTATTCCGTTATCGACTTGTATAGTAAATATTTGTTCATTGTAGGTTTATCTTTCAAGCCTTAGAGGATTTGGAAGCTAGCGCGGTAGAGTAAACAGGCCTATGTCTGAGAATGTAGCTTACTCTGCTCTATCGCCATTGTGGGCAGCAGCCAGGCAAAATCAATTCCGGAGGATATTAATTTTGATGACATCGTCATTTTGTGGTGCAATATTGTGGGAGGTTGCAGTGATATGGACACGTGAGGAGCGCTAGGCAGCGGCGCCGAAGTAATGTGTGCTTTCACATTAAAAACTTATCGCACTGCACAGAAAATATCTTGATGTTGCAATAGTAATATACGTTACAGGAGCGGTATGTTGACGTTTTCATGTTCGAGGAAAAATTTGAAAAAGCGAAACGTAGTTGAGCTTTTTTAATTTCCGAGAACATGAAAACAAACATACCGCTCGTGTATCGTACATTATTTTGTGCGAAGATCGTTTATTACATACCTGAAAGACGAATTTCTAATTAGTTGCAATGAAATCTCCATGTTGGTTTCTGTTTAATGACGGCAACTTCGGAAAACCAAAATATCTTTCTTCAACATTGTTGCTATAAAATGTTTTCTGTGTTTACTATACTCCAGCAGGCCGTAAAATACGTCTGTCTTTTTTTTCCCCCAGTCTATAAATGCGAACTTAAAACAAACGGTAATGTTATGTAATGATTTATTTTTTATTTTAATATTTTAACAATATTATTTATATAACATATTGCAGTAATAACATCGGCATCTGGAATCTTGTTGATTTTTTCACGGCTTCCTTAATGTTACTTGTATCAGGAATGCAATAAGTTTCGTGGAGTAGTAGACTTTACTTAATTTTTGCAAATATTTAAAAACAATAATTAACATTGCAATTTAGTTTCCAATTTATAATTATTACTATGTTAAACGTCTCTAAAAATAATATGTTAAAAGCCTAAAGCAGTAAAATGAATGTGGCGCTTAAGCGGTAAGAAGAGGGAAATTGTTATGTGTGAATACTGAATACTCTGGGAATACTGAATGTGGTATTTCACACTTACCGCGTATTGGTTCTGTGCGGAAAACAAGCAAATACGCACGATCTCGCACAAAATCATTTTTGTACTAGTATCTCTCTTTCTGGAATGTGGTATTGAAACATAATGTCTGTTTGTTCGTCCATTTTCTGTGTCAAGTATTTATTGTAAATATTAATATTTAAGGTTTAGATCTTATGTATGCCGAAAATTATCTTAGATAGTACCACGAGAGGATTTGAGATTACTGATAATTTCTCTAGTTACGTAATAACAACAGAAAATATCTAGGAAGCTCAGATACTTGAGTGGTATTTATTCTTTCCTCAACAGTATGTAGTCTGCAAGCAAGCACGTCACCACAGAGCTATTGGAATGCTTGCGATGAATTATCGTAATCGGGGTTGTCGTGCTGTAAAGAGTTTAATAACTCTTAGGCATTAATATGATCTTATTTTCTGGTTAATTTAGATCTTTTGGCATTAGTTGTGAAATATTTTCATGTAATACTATTCAAATAATACTGGATTGAGTCCACACCTTAGGAGTAACGGTTAGCGCGTCTGACCACGAAACAGGTGGCCCGGGTTCGATTTCGGTCGGGGAACGCTAAATAAACTGAGATGTTGATACAGCATGGTAAAATAACCCAATAATAATAATAATAATAATAATAATAATAATAATAATAATAATAATACTGGATTTAAAACCTTTGTTAATTCGTTGTAATGTGAGTCGTGCAATATAGGGGAGAATCGGGTAGTATCGGACATCGGGTAATATCGGACAGTGAGTTTCTTTCATCTACCACACGATGATAGTACCTGATTGACATGGTTACGTTTCTGTGATGTCGCATAGAGAAACGTAACCATGTCATTCAGGTACTACCATATGGTGGTAGATGAAAAAACGCACTGTCCGATATTTCCCGATGTCCGATACTACCCGACTCTCCCCTAAGTGGATCGTCGAGAGTCGGGCTATTTTTTTCTGGGACTGTACATACATTTTTTATTTATATAGCCTATCTTTATATTTTATATTTATTTTTAAGTATTACTATTACTACTGTTATTATTGGAATGCACATTTCACTTCTGGTAGTGTGGAAGAGAAGGCCTCATCACCTTAACTCTACCAGAATAAAAATAAATAAATGAATGAGTGAGGTCATAAGTAAATAAGAATAGAATTAAGTAAATAAGTAAATATTTAATTATTTAAATCAATCACTCAATCAATCAATCAATCAATCAATCAATCAATCAATCAATCAATCAATCAATCAATCAATCAATCAATCAATCAATCAATCAATCAATCAATATTTAAGTGATTAAATAAATGTAAAAAACTGGTTGCAGTTATGTTCTTCCTGTGCAGTAACTGACTTGAACTAAAGAACTTCAAACTTTTTCTAAATTGATTGTTTTGTGTTCCATTTATTTGTAAAATAGAATGATTAAACACTAAGGTAGTAATTAAACAGCTATAAGATATAATTTTTTCTTAAATTTTCGAAATGATCCCACTTGAGTAAATTCTCTATTATTCGGACGTTCACTAATTCAGACTGCCGTTTTACAAGAAGAAACTGACTTGTGAGTCAGTAATGACTAATACACATTTATAATTTTATTGATTCGCCGTGTGTTCCGAACGAAAAATCCATCATTAACAAGCAGTAAAATAAACATCTTAACTCGAGCCTCTCTATTTAGAAATGACACGTCATGGTGTAGGGCTAGTTCTTTTTACCGCCGCCTTTAGCGCTGCCCTCGATGCAGCATGAGAGGCGAACTAAATGCATCACGTGATGGTTAATGAAGATGATTGATGAAGCAACGTTGGAATGCCTGAAGTGGAAAGGGGAGTACCCTTCGAAAACCTACCATCAAGCACTGTCTTTGTCCGCTTGCATCTGCCTGATTCAGACCCGGTTTACTAGCCGATGGTATGTCATGTAGTAAATTGCTGAATTCACAGAGCCTCCAGCTGCATGTGTGTAATATACTCTTCGCGATTGGAAAGTTCACTAAGCTTGCAAACATGATATACTGTACTTCCGATTTATCTGATCACAAAATGTTTATTATTCGACATGACTTATTGCATGAAGCTGTGTATCTAAAGTTAGAGAACTTTACACTAATGAAATTGAAAGAGCAAGGCCAAGCCAAACTAAATATTTTGGTGTTCTTACGAAAACACAATTCAGTATTTTCGAGTCATAAAATCAGAGAACATTTTCCAAGTTTCTCTTTGCGACAGGAACAAGGCAGTATAATATAAAGGACTTCGTCTGTTTATTGCCACAACAATATTTTGAAGTCCATTACATAGTTACGAGAAATGAAAAGCAGTGTTTGGGAAAATGTTAAACCCTGCCAATAATGTTCAGGCACACCGCAACGCAGCAATGCGTGTGTCTAATAATATTGAACTAATCGCTCAAACAAGTATAACATAAGAGAGTGAAGGATTAAGAGACAGAATAGCACGTCCCTACTTCCTGGTTTCTTTCAGTTAGTCCTAATTCGGACCCTGTTTATGGAGTCTTTATCATTTATTGTATTTTATTTCACGTACCTCCTAAGATGTCAGAGTGAGTCATAATTATAATAATATACATAAGGAGCACTCGAAAGAGTATTAAGTATGACTTTTATATATGTTGATCTTGTTTCACACATTAGTCACTGTAGTCTCTTATGGATTTTGTTCTTTTTCCACACGTTATTATGTGATAGCGTTCGCACTTTCGGTCGCACAGTGAGCAGACGCAGTCGTCGTCTGGATGGTGGAATCTTTGCGTCCTACATATCTTGTGGTGGAAGCCGTGGATAGCGAGTCTTGTTACCACGTGTCTTTGGTCCTGGCACATCTCTGTCCACTTCCGGTCCGTCATTGCGCTTGTACAATAGAAGTCCGGGTCGATGTCTTCTTGCTTCCTACGCCGTGTCTCCAGGTGTGCTTGCTACGGGCCCGTAGATGGCAGCATTAGTTCCAGCCTGAGGTCCTCTATGAAGAAACTCTCTTTGGCCAACACGTAGACGATCCTGGTAGGGGACTGCTTTCCTACTCCTAGGACTCTCTTCAGGAACCTTGCCTTCACATTTTCTAACTTTGCAAGGTCGTTGTTCGTCTTTTTCTCCCATATTAATTCTATTCCATAGGAGGCAATCGGTGTTATAACTGCATGAAATAATGACATTGCTGTGGTCAGGGAGAGTTTGCTGATGTTCTGAATTCTGTTTATGGCTTTCGTGGCTGCCGTTGCTCTTTCCTGGATATGTATCCTGTAGGAAGTCATTGTCGGTTGCAGGTATACACCTAGGTAACGAAAGGTGTTCACGGTCTCCAGCGTATCTCCTTGCAAGGTAAATTTCTCGTCTTTTGCTGGTTTTCCTCCCTTTCTAAAAACCATGTGCACTGTTTTTTCTTTGTTGATCACGAAGCTGTTTTTGCAGGCCCACTGTTCGAGCCTCTCGAGTGCTGTTTGCAGATCGCTCTTGCAGTGCGACCCTAGAGCCATGTCGTCTGCATACATTATTAACTTCACTGTGGGTAGGTCCTTAACTATGTCTATGATGTCTGCTGTTAAGATGTTGAACAGCAGGGGGCTCAGAATGGCAGGAGAGTCATAATTATGTACTATATAGTATTGCGTAGTATTGTATATACCAAAACAAACATATTTTGTCGTATAAACGTATAGCCGATACGTCATTGTTATCAAGGTACGGCAAAATTGCATTATTTCAAAGCTAGTCTAAAATCGGAACTAACACTCGTGTTGTTTTGCGGCACTTGTACCTGGTGAACGCGGAATGTTTTCTTCAGCGGCAGCAGTCCTGCGACTTCGCGGCCTACCGGCATTGTTCATCACAGGTGCAAAGCGACCGGTTTCCCTAACGCGACGTTCCACTGCTGCAATTGTTTTTGTGCGAGATCGTGCGTATTTGCTTGCTTTCCGCACAGAACCAATACGCGGTAAGTGTGAAATACCACTTTCAGTATTCCCAACGTAACACACATAACAATTTCCCTCTTCTTACCGCTTAAGCGCCACATTCATTTTACTGCTTTAGGATTTTAACATATTATTTTGAGAGACGTTTAACATAGTAATAATTATAAATTGGAAACTTACCACTGCAATTTCACCTAAATTGCAATGTTAATTATTGTTTTTAAATAGTTGCAAAAATTAAGTAAACTCTACAACACCACAAAAGTTACTGCATTTGTAATGCAAGTAACATTAAGGAAGTCGTGAAAAAATCAACAAGATTCCAGATGCCGATGTTATTACTGCAATATGTTATATAAATAATATTGTTAAAATATTAAAATGAAAAATAAATCATTACATAACCTTACCGTTTGTTTTAAGTTCGCATTTATAGACTGGGGGAAAAAAAAGAAGACGTATATCACGGCCTGTTGGAATATAGTAAACACAGCAAACATTTTATAGCAACAATTTGAAGATAGATATTTTTGTTTTTAAAAGTTGCCGTCATTGAACAGATACCAAGATGGAGATTTCATTGCAACTAATTAGAAATTCGTCTTTCAGATATGTAATAAACGATCTTCGCACAAAATAATGTACGATACACGAGCGGTATGTTTGTTTTCATGTTCTCGGAAATTAAAAAAGCTCAACTACGTTTCGCTTTTTCAGTCTTTTCCTCGAACATGAAAACATCAACATACCGCTCTTGTAACGCATATTACTATTGCAGTTGGGTGTCGTCGGACAGGAAAACGTTCAGCGTAGATGCGAGTAGCAGCAATAGCAGTGTTTCTTACTTCACCGTAAAAATCAAGATCATATTGGTAATTTCACTGTTTGTGTATGGTTCCCCCATTCTGTATTAGTGCCAACTGTTATGTTACGCAATTCAGTAAAGTAAAAATAACACTAATCTCAGTTACAATACTCAACGTCATGAATCAAGAAAACATCACTATAACTACAAGACATGGCCAACTATGAATACATATCTTTTTAACCACAAAGCAATACTGATTGTTAGTTCCGATTTAGGCCACGGGTAATTTGTAGACTAGCTTTGAAATAACTCAATGTTTCTGTATTTTGATAACGATGCAGTATCGGCTATACATTTTTATGATAAAATATGATTGTTTTGGTGTATAGAATACTCTGCAATACTTTATAGTACATAATTACGACTCATTATTTATTTAAGTATTCAGGACGAAGGTCACTGATTCAATCGGTGATGGATTATTTTTTCCGTTAGCATTGCTTTCTTTGGAAGTGAAACAAAAAGTCAGGGGTCCCATGCAATAGATTTACAGTATGTAAAATTATGTCCGTCCTTGTTCGAGGGAAAACAGAAGAAATTATGAAATAATAAAAATGCAAAATCATGTAGTTGATATAGCCTACAGAATATTTGTCATATATCAGCAGAGATTTGTAAGAGCCTATCTGGTATTTTAAGTAGAAGACGAAACTGTAATGTACCGAACATTGTATAAATCGACTTCTGAGTAATAGAGTTGTGCGATCGACATCTATGCATCTTGCAAAAGGAGATAAAAGCAGATGACACACTACGGTTTGTGTAAGAACTAAGTTAGAAAAATGAAGTTATAAGGAAAAAAAAATTAGAGATGTAAATTCTGTAGAATGAAATAAAGAAATGCTAGAAAACTTGTACAAATATTGACAAAGGAAGAATTCCGAATTGGTTTATTCAAAGCTTCTAGAAGGAAATGAAACTGCATGGAGCAGTTGTGAAAGCAGAGAAAGATCGCCGAAAAACTACGTAAAAAGTCGTAATAATTAGGGATCACGGAATTTCGCATTTTTTGTAAATAATTCGCGATGAAACGCCTTTTATCGAAAATTAATTGTATTAACGCAAAAGTTGGCATAAATGAAATATGTTTTATGCTGAAATGGATGGGGTATTTTTTTTCTTGTCATTTATTTTTTTATGGCACTATTTGACGTTCTTCTTTTGGGAGCCATACTTTCCTCTTGTAGCCTGAAATGTTCTTCATTCGGAGACAATAGACGCTGTATTATATTAATTCCAATACATCCTCAAATTACAAGATTTGAAGTTATTGTATTAATTTCGGATACATAAATACCTTGACTTGTAAACTCTTTCGCTCTGCTATGCACTATAACAGAAGCGCTCTATATTTTCACAAAAAGATTTGTCCCAAAACTAGAAAATATCAATACATTTCACCCCCTCACACTTGAGTGTTACTGACTTTTGAGAACGTTAGGTAGAAAGGGTGGACCATTAAATTATTTTGGTAGACAATGCAATGCATGTTTTAATATGCAGTTCTCAGTGCTACGAAACATGTTCGCTTTTGTCAGTACCAACAAGTATACGTGATTAGGCATCAGAATCATTTCGCTTTTTTTCTAAAAAAAAAAAATAAATTGTTTCGCTGCAAAATATGTTTCTCACGAAAATTAGCGATAAAAATATTGATATATTCGCGATTATTACATACATATTCATACAGAAAACCACTTTATGTTTTAATTCAAAATTTATCTAATTTATTGTTAATGTGACCTCTAGAAATACCAGTGAATAAATTCAAAACGAGTTTGCAGACATAAAATCATTTCTGATGACGTACAGTGTTGTTTTTTGTTAAATGTCCGAAGATAGGTCTGAACCTCACAAGTGATACCAACATGGCACCACTTATGAGACAACTAGGCCAAGAGATAATGGGGTAGGGTGGCCAGTTCCTTTCCCCCTAAATAGCACACATCGCCGATTAGTTGCATATTACAAGCTTAGATATTAATGAACTACGTTCAGTGGCATTATATTGAATTTAAACTCGTCCGTTTTTAAAGAAAATCAACACGATAACTTAATTGTAACATTGAATGATTATTTTTCTGTGAACAGACGCTGTCCTCATTTTTTTTATTATCCAATTTAATAAACCTTATTTCACCCTGAGGTATATTAGGGTTATAGTTGACATCAAAATACATATTTTATAAAGAAACAATAGTAAAGTGATAACATAAAATAGTGATCACAGTTACAATTTACATGAATTATGCAGAAGCATGCACATTAGTGAAAGAATGGCTCCTGTTAAAGATTAATGAGATGTTTGAGGAATAAAAAAAAGTATACCGTACAAGAATTTCTAACCGTTTCAGAGTAAATCACGATCTTAAAAAATAATCAATAGTAGATTAATAAAACAAAGTTTCACTTTCACTTTCAAATTAATACTTAATTCATGAACGATGAAACAGTTAAGAGTAATAAAGAGATATTACAAGCAATGATTTACGGTTACAAGTTACATACATGATTCAGGAACAATTACAATAATCCAAGAATGTCTAGAAATTAGCGAAGATGCGAGCTTCTTAAATTACTAAAAATGATTAATTCATTCATACAAAAGTCGTTCACTAGGTAAAGGGAAGTATTTGTATTAAACTGATGAGGAAGAGAAAAAGAAATTGGTTGGGTCACTGGCTGAGAAGAAACTGGCTGCTGAAGGATGCACTGAAAGGAATGGTGAAAGGGAGAAGAGTTCGGGGCAGAAGAAAATATCAGATGATGGACGACATTAAGATATATGGATCATATGCGGAGACTAAGAGAAAGGCAGAAAATAGGAAAGATTGGAGAATGCTGGGTTTGCATTTGGCAGAACACTATATGTGTGTGCGTGCGTGCGTGTGTGTTTTTTAGTAACATTAATTTACAGAGAAAGAGAAATGCGAAGTCGTATGAACATGAAGTACTTAACTGTTTAAACATATATTTCAATGCTGATGTTTTTACGGGTCAAATTTAAAGTACTTTTCATTTAATAGATGTCACTGATATGTAAGATGAATATACAGTAGCTGCACACATTTAGGTGCGCTTAGAATTGCTTTCCACTCAGGGGATTTCTCTCATAAGCTCGTTTGCTGTCCCCTTCGGTTGTCAGCAGCAAACCCCCGCCATCGTAGCAGTGATCCATGCGCCCAAGGTAGACTCTTTTTTACTCCGCTGTGGCTATATCCTGATTAAAATTCTCCCCTCGTTCGTCATACACGACTCAAGTTTTTAGGAAAGGAGTCCAAGTGTGAACGGGGGAAATGGATTTTTGGTAACATGTGGTGTTAGCACTAGAGCAAAGTTTATGCTAGGAATTTGTGATTTTCATCCTCCGTCCTCTTTATTAGAAATGTCATATCACTGCTTTAAATGTCTGCGACAGATGATTCTGTTACTTACAATTAAGCCATTACATCTTTAACATTTTCTTATTTAAGGTCATGTGAAAGGCATTGAATAATTTTAAGTGTTCGCGTAGGCTTCCGCGGCTGGTGTACATGGTGTGTGGATAAGCTTCAGGGCTTCTACCGCGTTGTCTTGGTGTTGGTGGCTGACGTTTCGACCGCTGTGTTGTGGTCATCTTCAGAGCAGTTGTTGGAACTGCTCTGAAGATGACCACAACACAGCGGTCGAAACGTCAGCCACCAACACCAAGACAACGCGATAGAAGCCCTGGAGCTTATCCACACACCATTGAATAATTTTGTTTGTTGGTTTTAAGTACGGTTCTAAAATAGGTAAGACACTTCCCTATTTATGATGTGTCAGAAGAAGAACATGGGCGAATCCAGAAATGCATATGGAGTGTTAGTTGGAGGCCGGAGGGAAAAAGACCTTTAGGGAGGCCGATACGTAGATGGGAAGATAATATTAAAATGGATTTGAGGTAGATGGGATATGATGATAGAGAATGGATTAATGTTGCGGGCTTATGTGAGGGCGGCAATGAACCTCCGAGTTCCTTAAAAGCCAGTAAGTAAGTAATAGAGAAATATGCCTACTGCTGTGCTTTTTCCTATACAAGCCCTTAATATGCAATCACTAGGGTAAATCTGAAGCTTTACGAGTTGCAGAAGTATCGTATTCCAGAAAAATCTTCTTTTGGTGAAAATATTAAATAGTTTTTTTCAAGGACAAATTTCCATGCTGAAGAAGAGAATCGAACTCGGGATCCGTGTTTTGTGGTCAGGAATACTGACTACAAGACTACAAATCCGTTTGTTATAGACTGTTTGTTATATTCCAGTTTTAATAGCATTGATAGCTAACATTGCCTGTTGTGTATGCATGTAGCAGAATCTTGGTGTATGTAAAATTGCATTGTATTCTACGAATTCTGCTAGGAGACTGCCGTACGTATTGTACCCAGCCATTTCGTATTCTGTGGTAGTCTAACGCAGCTTTACATCTCTAATTCCTATTGAATAACCAAGTCTGGCAAGGAAATGGTCGTGTTTGTAAACCCTATATAGACTACACCAACAGAGGTCCATGAAAATTGTGTCGGTTTTACATTGAGGGTGGTTTGAAACAGCATCCGTTATCGATCAAAGAAAAGGAATGGAAAGATACGTAAAATGATTACATGGCCTGGTTCTTGCTTGACAGGGAGTACCCATGCGACCATTATACAGCAGTGATCAACGTGACGCTGATGAATACGGGCTGTCCGAGAACTCTGGTGCACGAGACGGCCCTTCAGCTGCTTCAGATTTTGGACAAGCGGTTCTTTGGTGCTGTGGGACCACTGCCGGCCGAGGGAGACGCCAGTGAGTTAACATTCACATTTTATGATAAGCATGAATTGTAGATGATTATTACATTTTTAGTTAGACGACTGTCTTCATCATGAATCTGTTTTCTCCATCAACAGTACATGGATTGTTTCTCTTTTCAGCCTGTTTAAATATTATCCAATTTTTCTGTGTTTTGAATTGCCATTATATTCTTGTTTAAAGTACCTCGTTGTAAACGAATTTTGTGCTGCAACAGATTAGAGGAAATGCTTTAATTTTGAGCAACACGTCGTTAAAAAAATATACGCACATCGTGTATGAAATTATATTTGGATATACTTACATATTTTTTCTGTTCTTGAGAAGTAAATATAAATAAATAATCCGTGGCGCTACAGCCCGTGAAGGGCCTAGACCGACCAGTCGGCTGCTGGCCTCACGCCCACATGCCGAATCAGAGGTGGACGATCATCCAACCAGAATGGAGGTATCATGTGGTTAGCACGATGATCCCCCAGCCGTTATAGCTGGTATTCGCAACCGGATTTCGCTACCTAGCTCCCCAAGTGCATCACGATGCTGGGTGGGCACCGGTCCCATACACTGGCCGAAATTTCGTGAGAAAATTTCATCCCCAATGAGAACTCGAACCAGCGTGCATTCCGTAACGCGTGTCCTAAGCAGGATGCCTTAGACCACGACGCCACAGCGCGGGACTGAGAAGTACAAGAATTACTTCTCACTTAGTGGTACGCCGACAATCTATTGAAATGGAGTCATTTTCTGTATATTTCTAATGTAAAAACTAACTCGGAAGCCGTGAATACAGAGTGTTTCACAATTATAGATACACACTGTAGAGATGACTAGAAGACAATGAAAAAGGCAAAAATTCTTAAAAAACATAGATCCGGAAACCAAAGGTTTCCGAGATTGTCATAACTGTGGCCACCATCAGACACACCTGTTACATTTCCAGCCTCATTTATTGCCTGACAGACTTAATGATCGTGCGTACTTGCATTTTTTAAACATGAGCTACGCTACCTATTGGTTGATATGCCTCAGGGAAAGACAGCGGCTGTAGTACATGAATCAAGAAGCACCTGCTTACTTTCATTTGAACGTTCGATAGTTCTTGCGCACAAACTTCCCCAACAGGCGTATCGGCCATGGCTTACGATATAGTGGCCTCCCTTGCTTCCCGACTTCAATCCTCTGCGTTTTTTTTTGTTTGGGGATATTTTAAGTATTTTGTATTCCAGCCCTGTTGATAAATGTGAACGAACTCAGGGAATGCATTGTCATTGATTGTCAACGAATTAGAGATACGTCTTAGATATTTGAACGTGTACGATTGTCGATGAGGAAATGTGTTGATGCCTGCCTTATCTTGAACTGTGGTTATAGTGAGCACATGTTATAACGCTCTCTTCCTCCAGGGGATATCGGATGTTACGTTACTCCAAAGCAGACATCATAAAACTGCATAGATTTTGAAAAAGGCTGTTTTCGGGACCTGCTTTCATTGAGACTTTTTACCTTGTTTCATTGTCGTCTATTAACCCTTGTAATTTGTACCTATAATTATGAAACATTCT
This sequence comes from Periplaneta americana, assembly GCF_040183065.1. Taxonomy (NCBI): domain Eukaryota; kingdom Metazoa; phylum Arthropoda; class Insecta; order Blattodea; family Blattidae; genus Periplaneta; species Periplaneta americana. The sequence continues at coordinate 23,645,665 of NC_091132.1, read as the reverse complement.
GTATAGTAAGTTGCTTCCATGAAGCTCGCTTGCTTGTATGCTTCGCCTCCAGCCGCATTGAGATACGTTTTCTAGTTCTTGTAGTTACATAGAACCATTTAATGGAACTTTATTCTCTTCTTAAATGTATGACTATTTACAGTCATATCCTACAATAATTAATAACGTCTCTGATATGCGTATTATGATCATACAAATGATAGCAGCACATGAATGGCTAAGAAGTATCTGTAAATTTGCAAGTGAATAAATAAAATATTTCAAAAATTAATTTTTCTCAAAATGAGACTTTTTTATAAGCTGTATGTTTCTGCTTTGCAAAATCTAGCACTCTAGGACAGTTAAATATTTTTTCATGACAACCAACACATTAGCAACCACAGAATCTCTACAGTCATTCGTTTATAACTTCTTCACAAACAACACATTACAAAGAAAAGGCGAACGATTTAAAATTGAATTTAGATATCAGTAATGGGTAGAATATTGTATAGCACACGAGAGTAAACAGATTTTATGGGCTCGTGGAAATTATCACACACGGCTTCGCCTCGGGCGCTAAACTTTCTACTCGCGCATAAAATCTAATTTTACTGTCTTATACTATACATTACTATTAGTCACGCATTATTATCGATGTAATTGTCTCGTAGACACTGAATATAAACAAAATCAGTTCAATAGTAAATGCGAAATCCTTAAATTATTTTTTATTTATCATTACGATGAAATTAATATTTAATTATTGATATTTATTTTTAAATATTTTTGTTAAAAACTAGAAAAGAACTAGGCAAAAATAATATTCTCGCATGTTTGTGAAGAATATCTCTTCTTGTTTTATGAATGTGAACTATAACTTGCAAACGGACAGGCATGCTGGAAACCACTTTTTTTCGTATCAGAGTTGTTAAGAATACATTTTTCTGTGAAAATATCAAAACAGATTTTTTCAGCAGCTCTGTGCGTATTTCGTGTAATGAGAAAGTGATGAAAATTAGGTTTTGAAAAATGAAATTAGTTTGTGATTATGACGCTTCTTCGGAAGTTGAGCCGTCAATAATACATAGAAGTAACAGTAGGTTGTGTTGAAGTTAAACTCTTATAAATTCGTTGGAATTTTTTGCAAGAGTTTTATATAGTTGCTGTATTCTTTCGGTTATATTATAATAAAAACTCGAAATAATATATTGATTGATACCAAGTAATTATTAAAATAAGAAGTTTGACTAAAAGTTTTAGAAATCTTGTAGCAGTTCTTTTTATATTGTAAGAAAGTCGTTCTTTAGAATATCAGCACATCAATCAATTATTGGTGAACAGGTTAGCAATTTAAACACCTCACTAGTGTTATTAGCAACCTGCCAGTTTTGTGAACCAATATTAGATTCATGTAACGCCATAGATTTTGTCGGGGATAAGGATCGTATCAACTGTCGCCTTGTTTTTTTTTTCAATCACGTAGGAAGATTGATTGATACACAAGCATTCAATAGGGTGAGGGACGAGAGATCTGACATGGATTGGTGGGGTTTTCACCCTTCTAGTTCGTTGTAAAATGCTGGCTAGAATCTTTTTGTAGATTTTTAAATGGGAGAAACTATAATAAATAGAGTTTGTATTAGTTATTTAAAGGGAGATTGTGTAGCCAACATTTATGAATACTGGACTGTAAAAAACCATATCTCGAAAAACATATCACTCTCTTTTAACAGATTCGTTCTGTGATTTTTTTAATTGGAGAGTTTTAACCTAAATTGATAATTCTATATGAATTCCCAATCTAATTCACACTCGATTTGTGGAAAATTGATTCAGAGTTTTGCAGACAACCCAGAATTGTATCTCTCCATCTGATTTACAAAAAAGATCCTCTCGTAGCACAGTGAAAACAGTCATGTTACATAATGGATCAGCCGTTTAAATATGCGCGAAATATTCACACATACACTGAAATTTTTCGTATTGTTCTTACATTTTAGAAGCAAGCATATTCAATTTTCCCGTTTATGTGACCTGATTCAACTTTATATATGCTACAGAGTGTTGCAGTTTTTTTTTTCCCCGATTGTAATGGACTTCAGCGTTACTCCTCAAAATCTTATGTCAACGAAATTCATTCATACATCTTGATTACACAACTTTTAACACTGTATCGCTTCGGAATACGTATGGTAAGACTTTCCTGTGTTAAATTTCAACGTATCTCGTTCACATGTTTCATTGTGGTTGAATGTTATGTTAGTTGTGTTGAATATTCTTGGGTGGAATTTGTGTTTCGTGTTGTATGTTGTTGTCTGTTGTGTCTTTAGTATAGCTAGTTTATTGTTGTGTCCTTTTTTATTTTCTGGCTTATTTCTGTTATTACTTTGTTTGTGTGTGTTATAACCTCTTCAAGTTCTGTGTAGTGTAGAGTGTGTGCTAATTGTAAGTGTAGTTTGTATGCATTTGTGTTATGTTGATTTTTTGTGTAGTGTAGGTGTTTAATGTTGTTTTGTATGTATGTTCTTTGTGCTGTGGTTTTTGTCTTTTATGCTGGGTATGATGTGTTTTTTATGTTGATTTGCGTGTATTTCGGTGTTAGTTATTGGTTTAGGCATTCGTGGTTAAAGTGTAGGGGAGAGTCGGGTAGTATCGGACATCGGGTAGTATCGGACAGTGCGTTTCTTTCATCTACCACCATATGGTAGTATCTGAATGACATGGTTACGTTTCTCTATGCGACATCACAGAAACGTAACCATGTCAATCAGGTACTATCATCGTGTGGTAAAGGAAAGAAACTCACTGTCCGATACTACCCGACTCTCCCCTATGTGGTGTGATTTTTTATGGCTTTTATCCTGTATGACTTGTATTGTCTTGATTATACATCTTGATTACACAACTTTTAACACTGTATCACTTCGGAATATGTATGGTAAGACTTTCCTGTGTTAAATTTCAACGTACCTCGTTTACATGTTTCATTGTGGTTGAATGTTATGTTAGTTGTGTTGAATATTCTTGGGTGGAATTTGTTTTTCGTGTTGTATGTTGTTATCTGTTATGTCTTTAGTATGGCTAGTTTATTGTTGTGTCTACACTACACAGAACTTGAAGAGGTTATAGCACACACAAACAAAGTAATAACAGAAATAAGCCAGAAAATAAAAAAAAGATACAACAATAAACTAGCCATACTAAAGACACAACAGACAACAACATACATCACGAAACACAAATTCCACCAAAGAATATTCAACACAACTAACATAACATTCAACCACAATGAAACATGTAAACGAGGTACGTTGAAATTTAACACAGGAAAGTCTTACCACACATATTCCGAAATTCATTCAGCTATATACAGGGACATCATTTAATTTTTATTAACATTTTCAATATTAACCTGGCTATACCTTTAGAGAACCGGAAACATGTTTGCTACCCCCTTCCACGACTGGAGTTCGATGATACTGGCGTAAAACAAAAACAAATCACTTTACTAGGTATAGGAGGGAAGAAAAGTAGTTCATCCATTTACGTAAACTAGGAAATATCGCGATTTTGAGTTCGATAATTTTCATTAGGTTTTTGTTTAATCAAAATGCAGTACAGTATTAACAATGAGTGTTTTTACTCACGAACTGAGTTATCCATGCGAATGTATTCATTATGCAGTGTATATTATACTGTCTACTGCACATTAGCGTACAATATAGAGAATGAAGTTAAATTGAAAAATAATCATAATATGGATATTTAAACACATTTTTGAAAATGGTGGCCGTTCATTTCGATACAGGCTTCAGTTCTTTTGTGCATATTATCGCCCTGTAGACTATTGCATCTAATTCCAATTACCAGTTTCGTCCTTCGTACTAGCAACTTATGTTGAAATAATTCTGTATCTACTCTATAAAAGAGTACCTCACATACTGTAAATTCACTCTTCACTTATGTCCGATCTGAAAAGATAAAATTACTCAGGCATGCTATCTACTGTCCGTCCAAGTGGTTATGCCGCAGGATCGTAGAAAGGGGGGAAATCACGTGACAGTTAATTACTTAACGAGGCCCTTTTATTTAAGTTATTTTAAATAGTTGTATAATATTACGTAAACGTCCATTCCTAACAGAAATTAATGTTTTCAGACAAGAGCTAAGACAGCCCAGCTTTTACAGAGGGGCGAGCAGAAGCAGGTGGGGGAAATCGGGATGCGACGTAGACAAACGGACGACAGTACCTGTGCGAAATTAGATTCAATATTGAAAGCTCTTTCGTCACTGGAAAACGCGAACATATTTCTGGAACGTACTATACTCACTAACTCAGTGCTGTTTACTATATACGGTCTTGATTCTGTGTGGAGGACAGTTGGAACTTCATTAGTAGAAGGGGTGGGAGTGAAGTACATTGAAAAACTCGGATACAATAAAAATTGAAGTAAAAATAAAATGATGTCCCTGTACTTCTTCGTAAAAATTGTCTTCGTTTCTTTGCGATATTCGAATCTGTGTTTCATCTCTCGTAGTTTGGAAGTGGACGTGTTCTGATACAGCAGTATTTAGCATAATTGGATAGAACGATTAATGCAGTATTACAGTAAGTAATTTCGCGGACTATCTGACGGACGTTCAGCACTGTTGTGCGCTGTATCGCTGAATCGCAGATGATACTTATCAACTATATTCTGTTAATCGAGTACATGCGATTAAGCTGCGCGCGTGATTGTCGGTTTACAGGAAGTCTGTTACAGTGATAGCGGCTAAATAATACAGGCGTACAGTGTGAAATGCCAGGCGGCGTTGGTGCTGTCGGTGAAGATCATCACAACTTCCAGCACTACTTTCATCGCCTAGCGCTGGCACTTGGCACAAGTAATATTACGCTTTGAGCAACCCCAGATTGATTATGATTACATTTCTTCTTTCTAATGCTGTGTAGCATTACTGGCGCATAATGTTTAATTTTGTGTATTTAACCTTCATGAAATAGTTATTTAGGGTACTTGTGAGGTAAGTGCATCTTTATTGCGCGAGTGGAGAGATTTAAGCACGAGGCGTCAGCCGAGTGCTTAAATTACACGAGCGCAATAAAGATCACGCTCACAACTACCATACGTAATTTTATCCATTCTGTTTTATAAAAGAAAATATGTTGAAAATTAGTCCTCATATAATCACATAATACCATGGCATGGATTTTAGAATCGATACGTGTACTAGGTACGTCATGATGTAGGAGGCCATGATTAATGAAGAATGGTATCTAAGGCGTTGGTTAAATAACAAATTATAATACTTACTTACTTACAAATGGCTTTTAAGGAACCCGAAGGTTCATTGCCGCCCTCACATAAGCCCGCCAGCGGTCCCTATCCTGTGCAAGATTAATCCAGTCTCTATCATCATACCCCACCTCCCTCAAATCCATTTTAATATTATCCTCCCATCTACGTCTCGGCCTTCCTAAAGGTCTTTTTCCCTCCGGTCTCCCAACTAACACTCTATATGCATTTCTGGATTCGCCCATACGTGCTACATGCCCTGCCCATCTCAAACGTCTGGATTTAATGTTCCTAATTATGTCAGGTGAAGAATACAATGCGTGTAGTTCTGTGTTGTGTAACTTTCTCCATTCTCCTGTAACTTCATCCCGCTTAGCCCCAAATATTTTCCTAAGCACCTTATTCTCAAACACCCTTAACCTATGTTCCTCTCTCAGAGTGAGAGTCCAAGTTTCACAACCATACAGAAGAACCGGTAATATAACTGTTTTATAAGTTCTAACTTTCAGATTTTTGGACAGCAGACTGGATGATAAGAGCTTCTGAATAATAATTTTAATATATATATATATATATATATATATATATATATATCATTTTAAAGGTGTATTTTCGTCTTTTTGAAGTTTCAGGGATTATTTAGAAGTGTTCACGGGAATAATGTGATTAAAATAATTTCTAATTTTATTTCTGTAAACTTAAGAGGAATATTAAAACATAATTTACCATCGTGTCTGTTTAGCTCAGTTGGCTAACGCGTGTTGTTTTAAAGTTTTAAAATTAAAATTAAAATCCTATAAACCCAACTTCGCAGGTTCAAGTCTCCTCGCATCCCAAAGGTAAATTATTATAAAATTAAAAAAAAAATACATATTAGATATGGATGCAATGTACAAATTACGACGTAGTAGATAAAGAAAAGAGGAGGAGATTGAGTGTATGTATATTTAAGAAACGGTAATAAAGAAATAGAGGTAGTGACATCTAGTAACTAATATATCACTTCTTAAGTAATAGTTGAATGGAAAAGTATATGTGTGTACCCGGGTACTAGGAAAATACTAATGAACTGTGAGATGAAGTTCAAACTGTGAGGTAAAGTCTTTATCTCACTAGTGGAATAAAGTAATGTTGAATAAAAGCCTACTTTACAAACGCAAAAGTATTTAGTAAAGGGATGTTTTTCGTTATGGTCATGGATAAATTATTTTATCGAAAGTTGAGCAAAATGATAATTGAAACTCTGAAAATGGTTTTACTTCCCTAATTTAGCACTTTGTTTTATCTCCATTTTCCTGCGTAAAAAACATGGCAATTTCTCTTGGAGATAGCAAGTTAGTATTGCCCACTGTAGTTTCGTGCTCATTGTGGTTCAATTATTTTGCCTCTTTTTACGTTTGGGTATAGTTTTAGTGCTGTTCTGCTCTATGTGGCCACCACTCTGACTTGGCATGTCATCTCACTGCACTAAGGGTGTTAGGATAAAGGGTCACCACTGCATCTGGTAGTAGTAGTAGTAGTAGTAGTAGTAGTAGTAGTAGTAGTAGTAGTAGTAGTAACGAATAGAGCTGGGGACGGAGCGGTTCGGTTCGGAGCAGTTACTGTGACGTCATTACTCGGTTGATCCGAGTACAGTACCGAGTACAAATTTGTGGCGGCAGATTTAAAATTTAGATAGATTGAGTCGATTTTAGAACGTACTTTGAAAGTGAAACCAAGCGTGTTTTAAAAGCGTTGTAGTAAAGCGCTTTCGCTTTGCCAATTGACGAGAAAAAAGTGCTTCTCTTTATTGCAAAATGGCGGTTGAAAATTTTATTCGCGTGATTACAACTATTTGAGGAGTTATTTTATACGAAAGGCCTATTTAACTTTCAGTGTTGTTATATGTGACAGACGAAATAAAATTGATAAAATAATTTATAATACTTACAGCTAATAAATCAACTTGTGAGGTAAACGTTAAACGCTGCAGCTAAGTAAAAAAGAAGATAGAAAGAAACAGGCTCCATGAAGCGCTGCCTAAAACACTTAAAAATAACACAGAATTATTTACTATTACGGGAAGTGGATAAAATAATCAATAAAACGTGGAATCTTAAATTGAAGAACATAATGTTTATTTATATTATAACATTACTAGCCTTCAATACAACCATGTTCTCTTTGGTGAAAAGTAATATTATTGATAAATTAAAGTAATCAGATAACATAATTCGTAGAAATAAATACAAATAAAATGATGACTGATGAGGTAACACAAATCCAATAAACACAAATAGAAGAAAAATATAATGCACTTCCTTTTTTAACATATTTTAATATTAATCAAACACTCTAATATGATGATGATTATTATTATTGTTACTATTATTATTATTATTATTATTATTATTATTATTATTATTATTATTACTGTGTACAGTAATATGTTCAGACTATCAGTGTTCATTAGGCTCACTTGACAGGTCATATAATAGGATGAACTCCTTTTCAATACTAGAGGACTTTCAGCCCGCCTTGGGGATAAGGAAATAATTTGTCCTGTAGCAGAAAATATTTAAATACAACAGTACCTACGTTGTTGTCTGCTAGAATTAAGTAAAACACGTGAACTCTGTTTGAACGTTACGGCTACGGTTAACCGAGTAACTTCGGTGCTCCGCTGCCAAGCACATAAACCGATAGAACCGAGTAACTCAACAGTTATACTCGCTCCGTCCCCAGCTCTAGTAACGAACCTTACTTCATAGTTTTATGTACGTTCTATGTCATGCAGGTGTGGGAGAGAGTTATGTGGATAGATACAGATGAGAAGGTGAACTTCGATCCTATTGAATTTTGTCTTCGTCATTAGCAATTTGAGAAAAATAAACTTTATTCTTGACAGGACGTTAACTGTAGTTGTGTATTTTTTCAGCGTTTTACCGTATCGGAAGCTATTTCTATTTCCTTCATAGCAAGGATGTCTAAGACAAGAGCTTGTAAGTTTTCAGCAAATCTTTTCTATGTTTGTGATGTTTATGTGTACAAGGCATAAGCAGGTGAAATGTGGTATTAAGCTTGTGACGAAATCTTGCACAGTATAGTTGGAGTGTCAGCTTTTCTGTCAATTGGATTCTTGTAAACTCGCTATAAAACAGTCTTTAAATTGATGAATCTCTCGAAAGTCGCTCGCCAAATGGAAAAAGTTGGCCTTCGTGCAATTCTCACGCACTACAGCTGTGGCGAAGAAGTTGCCTGCGTAGCACGGCGATATTGAAGTAACGTGTGCTATTGATTCATTGTTCAGCTGATCAGCACTTACATTTTGTAGGTTGACGCAAACGATCAGCATGTTACGTATTGCTACGTATAGCATGATAGACCTAATATTTGAACGAGATGACGAAGTTACTGGAGTGGCTTCTTGGTCTTGGAGTATCCATCGGGGTGTGGGGAGTTTTGAGGAAAGGCATTTCGTTCTGATGAAGAGGTGCACCAGGCGGTGCATGAGTGGCTGCGCACACGATCACATGATTTTTTTTTTTCAGAGGAATCCGTGCACTTCCTACGAGCTGGAGGACCTGTTTTGAATGTCAAGGAGATTATGTCGAAAAATGAAACACTAGTGTTTCACTTTTGTTCAATAAATTAAATTAAAAAAAAAAATATCTACGGTTTTCATTTGACTCGTACATTAAACTAGTACTAATAAACCGCTTACTAAACCTTTGAAGACTAAGGTGAAAAAATAAGGTCCCCTTATTTGTCGTATACAAAAGTGAAAGATAGCTTATTCACTGGGCCACATGCTGTGATGTGTGCATCCAGAGAAATTGACAGGCATTGACTGTTAATGGAGGAGGATGGTTTTAATATGATGGAAAACGAGTGAATTAAAAAAATGCTTTAAAATACTCTTTGATAGGCTATATGACATTAAATTTAAAGCGCATTTATGGCCTTGCTAGCTGCTGTAACGCCATTTTCAATGCTCTAGTGTACAGGGTTTTTGAATGGTACTTAATTTTTATTGCAGTCTCTCGTAACGTTATTTTTTTTTTATTTATTATCATAAAAATGTTGTACATCTTCCAAAACTATTCATGCTACGTACATGATATTTGGAACGCACATTCTTTAGGCTAGTAGGAAACTTTTCTCTAGAATAGGAATTTTTTATTTTGTTGCATTTGAAACATATCCATCCAATTACTATGGATGTGTCCCTAAAATTCGTTCTTAAAATGTTTATCTTAAAATTTTAAAAGCTATGCTATCACACACATATGGGAGTAAAATGTCAAAGAGATTTTGAATTTTTCTGTAGAAATGGCCCAGATAGTAGGCTAAATTACTGTATCCTTGTACCTTTTTTTCTTTCAAAATTTGGATCCCACAATTTTTTTTTCGAATACTAGGACGTAATCTGGAATTTAAGTTGTTGCAGGAATGATATTTCTACACACAAGAAGAATGAAAAAATTGAGTCAATTAGGGGGAAAAAAAGTCAAATGATACCATTCTCTCCCCTTACTGAGAGGAATACATGGGAGGCTTTCATAACGGTTGTGACAATCTTCCTAGGCAACAATAAAAGAGACAACTATGATGAAATTGTGTAATTTTTTTATTAAACATTACCAAGTTCGGCTAAATTTGAGTGTTGTTAGCAAAGAATAATTGAAGTATTCCACCCAGATATCCAAACAATGGAGAAGAGATAAAAGGGACGTTGTGATACAGGTTAATAATAATAAAAATGAGTATATAGTATATACTAGATTTTTTTATTAAATACTGTTGTTAGTAAAAATAAAAACAATTGAGTACCTACTCATTTTTATTACATACTCATAACATAAACGCATAGTACAGTGCGATCGAGAAGTTCCTCTATACTCTCAGTAAAATTGTAATAAATTCTCAGAAAGAACTATCACAATATTACTAACTTTTACCTGGAATTTTAGAAATGGATTGTAATCTCCATTCAACATCTCGTTAATGACCAGTTCCCAGTTTTATTTTCTTGGTTCCTCCTTTATCAACGTCACTTTTCTGATTCACTCTCCCCTTTAAGTTATTTATCTATTTATTTATCCATTATCAAAATTTAGCCTAATACGAGCAAATGCTGGGAACTTTCGGTGCTGGACTCCGGACTCATTTCACCGGCATTATCACCTTCATTTCATTCAGACGCTAAATAACCTAGATGTTGATACAGCGTCGTAAAATAACCCAATAAAATCAAATCAAAATTTAGAACAAATCAAAACACAAACCACTATAGGATGCCGATAGCATTTGAAAGTCTATAAAAATTGAGCATCACGGTGCGATGTGGTCAAAGAGGATATGTAACACGAGTATATACTAGCTTTTAAATAATCAAGAAGGCTGTTGAGATGAGTATATATTCGCGTTAGGTAGAATGTTTTTATTCTTACGAAAATGAATATGTTCTAGTGGTTACGAGTATATAGTCAGAGAAAATGCTCATACTCATAAGTACAAACCTTGAGAAAGTGCTTAAATTTTATTCTGACTACTTACTTTAGTATTTGTGTTTATCATTTATTTATTGATGGTGGTATGAATATTGACAGTATTTAATATTGCGGTGTAAATAAAAGTATAGGTACGCGATCTTATGCTAAATATTGACATATCAGGAAAGTAATATTACTTAAGAAGACTGTTTTTATTTTAAAGACAAGCGAACATTGTACGGCGAATTATTATTTTCCAGTGAAATTTTCTGCTTACTATTATTTGTTTAACCAATACTGGATTTAAGGAGATGTATACCGATGAAAATGTTCAATTTTATAACATTTTGTATGTATGATTACCTAAGGTATAATATACTCTATAATCCTTTTTAAAGTACACTTCCTACCTGAGCTACATGGCTGCAAAACCGGAGGCCATGAAAATTTATTCGTCGCTTGTTGCATACTGAGTGTGAACAAATCTGCTTAGGTGTGCGGTAGAGCGTTATGGAGTAAGCCGGCATTGCAAAATCACTTCTTTCTTTTTTTATCCGAATACGAAGCGTTGAAAACATTTTCGTATCTATTCACGAAACTGTATTTTTGCAATATAATAATGCTTTCTCTGTGCGGAATAAAATGGAAACGTCAAACGTTATGGTATCAGAGTTTCTAAGGTAGATGGTAACTCGACGAATCATGTATATTTCTGTGTATATTCTGAGTTATTTTGGGATTCTGGCAATATTAGATGCCGCAGTTCTTTTCATGTATTTGTCAAATATTTTTAACGTTTGTTGCATGCGTCATAATGCCAAGGAATATGAAGAACTTATAATTCAACTACAGTGCATGTGTACAGGTCCTAAACACGATTTGGTTCCTTTATATGTGATATGTTGTCTGTTGTAGATTCTTGCGGCTGTAGTAAACCCAACGTCAAATAAAATGATTCAAACCAGTTATTCACTTTCCGCGGTATATTTTATTTATTAATATTACATTCTTTTGACACAATTAATATTGCAATCCTTTTCAAATACAATCAATAAAAGTCAGAGTGAAAGAATTCTTGTATGTTATAAAAGGACTTACTAATGAGCCAACTAGATTTAATATTTCTAAATTCGCCACAGTTTAGAATAAATAAATATTTGGGTACCTATTTTATTATATAATTTTATTGCATTTATTTCAAATTATTCACCGTTCGTGTTAGTCGACTTCTTGGTTGACAAAATATACTTAATTCCCTAGTGTAATGATCATAGCATTGTTTCCTGCAAATGTAATTGAGGCGTTCCCTAGAATAACAATTTAATTATATTATATAGTTTTTCGTTTCCAGTATATAGGCTATTGAATCCTTAATAACACAAACCCCTCCTGACAAAATATTATTTCCCTCCAACAAACACAACACCTTCTGGCAACATTGGATGACTACTTGAACTTGCTCGCGAGCAGATTGTTGACTGCAGTGTACTGCGTGTGCGTCAGTAGCCACATCCACGATTGCACGCTTTCTCTATGTACAAATTAATATTATTCTTGTGTAGTGCACATTTTGCGGATAAATTAGTTGTTTTAGTACAAGAATGATACGTACTGTGCAGTCTTTGAAACAATATCACGACAATAATGTGGTTTCTAAAAATATGGAATTAAAGTGCAAATGAGATGAAAGCACTAGATGAATAATCATTAATAATAATAATAATAATAATAATAATAATAATAATAATAATAATAATAATAATAATAATAATTTGTAGTAGATCAACTTAATATGCTCTATCACCTTTACTTTTTAACTTCGCTCTAGAATATGCCATTAGGAAAGTTCAGGATAACAGGCAGGGTTTGGAATTGAACGGGTTACATCAGCTTCTTGTCTATGCAGATGACGTGAATATGTTAGGAGAAAATACACAAACGATTAGGAAAAACACAGAAATTTTACTTGCAGCAAGTAAAGCGATCGGTTTGGAAGTAAATCCCGAAAAGACAAAATATATGATTATGTCTCGTGACCAGAATATTGTACGAAATGGAAATATAAAAATTGGAGATTTATCCTTTGAAGAGGTGGAAAAATTCAAATATCTTGGAGCAACAGTAACAAATATAAATGACACTCGGGAGGAAATTAAACGCAGAATAAATATGGGAAATGCGTGTTATTATTCGGTTGAGAAGCTCTTATCATCCAGTCTGCTGTCCAAAAATCTGAAAGTTAGAATTTATAAAACAGTTATATTACCGGTTCTTCTGTATGGCTGTGAAACTTGGACTCTCACTCTGAGAGAGGAACATAGGTTAAGGGTGTTTGAGAATAAGGTTCTTAGGAAAATATTTGGGGCTAAGCGGGATGAAGTTACAGGAGAATGGAGAAAGTTACACAACACAGAACTGCACGCATTGTATTCTTCACCTAACATAATTAGGAACTTAAAATCCAGACGTTTGAGATGGGCAGGGCATGTAGCACGTATGGGCGAATCCAGAAATGCATATAGAGTGTTAGTTGGGAGACCGGAGGGAAAAAGACCTTTAGGGAGGCCGGGACGTAGATGGGAGGATAATATTAAAATGGATTTGAGGGAGGTGGGGTGTGATGATAGAGACTGGATTAATCTTGCACAGGATAGGGACCGATGGCGGGCTTATGTGAGGGCGGCAATGAACCTTCGGGTTCCTTAAAAGCTAGTAAGTATTATTATTATTATTATTATTATTATTATTATTATTATTATTATTATTATTATTATTATTATCATTATTATTATTATCATTATTATTATTATTATTATTATTATTATTATTATTATTATTATTATTATTATTATTTTGTAGTAGACCTACTTCTGTGCTTTATATTATCATTATCGCACATTATTGATGAATATATTTTCCATTATTGTGGGTCATGAAATAGTCATGAACATGCAAAATGACATTTATGCACTACATTAGTAGTATTTAATTTTAAGACGTTTTCAGTTGTATAGATTTTTAGGCGTATTAGGCGTCCTTAGGAAATAATAACCAAACACAATAGAATTTCTCACATAGACAGTTCCCTTTCATTGACACCATTTTTCAGCCTAGGCCAGTTTTCCATATCCACACAGCCAGCAGATCAGTTGTCTCGAGGCGTTGTGAGACACCGTAAAACAAAACGTCTATGTCGCGAAGACCTGCTTCGCACCACGTCTGATTCTGTGTGCACCCGGCCTTAAGTGGACACGAGACGCCGTGCTAATTCATGTCACGTTAATCCTACAGTGCCCATCTAATATATGTCGCAAAAACTGACATGAAAACCATATTTATCGAGAAATATATAGAACTATTGGGAGTGATTAAATACCGGCCTGCCATAGAATGTGTCTGACAGCTTTATGCTGCAGGGAAACACATGTCCTTAACTCCTCCCCCAACTTCACCGGGCGGATGGGAGAGAAATGACCTCAATTTTATAGGAATTCACTGAAGTTGGTCGGTTTATGTTGCCATGGCAACTTATCATGTTGTAATCTCTCTACAAACATTAGGCCTACATCAGTTTGCATTAAGTATGTTTGCCTATTCACACTGAATCGGCAATTTGTTTCACGTGTCAACTCTTACACACGTTCTGTGGCTTGTTGATGTTTTGTTCGCTTTAAAGCGAGCTGAATTGCTGTTGTGGTTTATTCAGGAGACATTTATAATGGCTGTTACCATTTCTGATGCACGCAGAGGACTATATTTCGGAGGTTGGACTTGTCTTTGGTCTGAGATGAAGATGTGAAAAAGGACAATAATTATTACTGGGCGATCCATTTGACTCACCAGTACATGGCTATTGGACACGAGAGGTGAGCAGCCAGAGGTCTGCATCGGACGTTTTCGCTCGAGCGCCAAGTAGTTCATAGCATAATCCGATAGGTAGAACACATGCATGATGGGTAAAATTGTCACGAGCGATAAATCCTCGAACGGTATAAGCCGAGCGTTAGACATTCGTTCTTGTTACAGTGATGAACTGTGTAGTAACATCATAGATGTTTATTATTTCAAAACTTTGCAGTGTTTAACTAACCTCTCCATAGTACTACTACAAAACTTGCTTTAAAATGTAATATACATGTTGTAGGTAATTTCTCCCCCCCCCCCCCACAGGAGTGATTTTGTTTTTGCCACATCTGATGTTATTGGATGTAAATGTAATTATTATAAACGGAGAACACAATCACGATAATGCAAGAACTGTATCAAGTTTTCTAGTAATAATAATAATAATAATAATAATAATAATAATACTAATAATAATAATAATAATAATAATAATAATGATAATCTCTAATAATTAATTTATCAATCTTTGCGTCTGTAACAGTTGTGCAGCATGATTATTCGTTTTATTATATTTTCTGTGACGTTATCTCTGTACTAATATTGTTATTAATCTACTGCTATATCAATAATATTTTGTAAAACGTTTCTACATTGTCGCAGTATATAGGCGGAACACTATGTATGGACCTATCATAATTATGTATGTTGTAAATCAAATATTGAATAATTATTAATTAGCAATAATAACTGTATATCGAAGTTTTTCATACTATTTTATTTATAACTTCATGTTTCTGTTTTGGTACGTTCCATTGACTGTTCCATTAAACGTTTGTCATAAACGTAGAAAATAAAGCCTTATTTTTTTACCGTGTGAGCAAAACATACGTGTATCTTATCTGTCGCCTTCCATACAAGATAAGACATATCGGTGAGATGACCTTGTACTGTGCTTATATTTATTATGAGCGTATCACGACTGATCGTGTCTCACTCGAGGGTGCGACACTCGACCGAGTTCAAGCGAGCGACTTAACTCCAATGCAGCACTCTGTGAGCAGCCACACCAGATAATGGTACGAGAATATTTCCAGATAGAAACTGACAAGAAGTGAATTACAAGCTACGTGAGGTACATAACAAATTATATATTACGTATAATTGGAAGTGGCTGAAATAAGCGGAGAGATAGCAGAGAGAAGTCTCCAGGAAGCCATATATCGGACCGCCAAGGAAATAACCCTCGGTTTGAGAAGATTTAAAAATCAGTAGGAGATAGCTGGAGCGAAGATCATGCTGCATTTGGCCTAGTCTAGAATTTACATTTGGCGTTTTAGGTCCAGATTACGTGTAATGTAACGGCGGAATATATGTACTACGATATTAAATACTTTAAAATATAACGACTAATGACATAATATGATTAAAACATAATTGTGTCAGAATAATATAGACACAAACAAAGTCAGAAAATACATTACTTGCCATATAACAAAAGATTAAACGTGTCTTGAAACGCGCGTCAGAAATAAGCTTAGCGGCAAGGGACCAGGCACACACACAAGCTCTCACTTTCATTTCCCACCACTAACTGAGGAGAGTGGAAGTGCAGTCATCATCTGCAATTTTATGACCCACAGACATAATAGAATAATGGTAGGTGAGGTACATCTTGTTATTCGCATTTTGAAAAATCGATTTTTGGCCGGGTTTTGAGGTGATCGGTACCACTGTGCTATGGCGGGCTTACGTGAGAGCGGCAATTAACCTCCGGGGTCCTTGAACATCTTAAGTAAGTAAGAAGAAAATACTTTACAAACTTGAAATTGAAGTTGCATTAGTAAGAACGTACCTATCTGAACAGATTCCATGTCTGACAATACAATCACTAACAATTTTCACTTTTTCACCTACATCGTAAGCCTCTCTGTCTACAACTGAACCGGAGCGAGAAGTATTAGAAACAATAATTCATTGTTCATAGCCTTCTAAAAATATCTTGCTGCTGATAAAACAATGAAAGCTACCCCTCACAACATTCGCCAAATATTAAAGAACATGAATTCATGTTCATCTATGCCATACCTGCACAAACAGCGCGCGCGCTCCTTCGGAGCGGGAGAGCTGTGTTTACCGCTCGCCGAAACGGAGAGGAAGATACGTCATAATGACATAGATTTGCTATAGGTAGAGGAGAGGGAAACGGCCACTCAGCTATCTAGCGGAGTGCAGTGTGTAGGCCTATTCTCAGTAACTGTTTCACGTTGCTTACCTACTGCTACAGTATAGTACGGAGGAATCTAAAAGACGGAACATAACATTTAACATTTAACGATTTACAGCTAAAACTTATTGATCTTCAATGTGACCTAAGGGCTAAAGATCGTTTGAATAATCCTACTAGCCTGGTTGAGTTTTACAAGACTAAACATTAGCTATAATATACACCACTACACAGGCTGGCTGTGAAAATGATTGCTATGTTTGGCTCAACATTTATATTTGTGAGGAACTGTTTTCTATAATCAACTTTAATAAAGGCAGACATAGAACATCTGTAACTGATGTTTAATTACGATCAGTAGGCTTCTGTTCCTTACAGCTGCCAACAACATAAAACCTCGTTTTCATGTACTGATAAATAAAAATATAACAAAATGATATTGTACATTTAAGTAGCTATAGAATTTCTATTATTTATGTAAAATAAATATTTATTTACTAATTAATAATAGTCCAAGATAGTTTTGCAAACACTGAACGGGAATTCATTTCATAAGCACTCGTAATAGTACTTCCTTTTGTGTATATTTTGTACGAGATCACCCCTTCTTCCAGTCCACCCTTATACAGAGCGCAGCTAATTTATCTGCATTCCGCTCATGAGCTGTGAGCTGGCTCGGAGAGCGCAAACCTTGTGCAGGCCTGATCTATGCCTAACTAAACAAGTCGAAATTTGATTTTTGTCCACCTAGATTGGGAAAATTGCACACTGTGCGGCGTGGTGTTTTGATTAAAGAGTTGTGGAGAAAGTGTTTCATTGTCAGCTGTTAGTAGGAGGACATACAATGTGGAGAAAGTGTTGCGATGATTTCATTGTTAGTCGTTAGTAGGAGGACAGATGTATTCATCTGATACCGATAAATTAAACGTAAAATTCCGTGCCCTGGCGCTCTCTGTAATCTCACTCTACTTCCCTGCTCGTTGAATGTCTCCCATAATGCCATTAACAGTTTTAAATAGTATGTACTCTAGACAAATGACAGCTAAATTGATTACGCCTCTACGTCTATAATTGATTACTGAATGTGGAGTTATTGAAAGCAGGCACATTAACGGGTGAATTTAATCTTGTAGAATGAAAATAATTTTGATCGCTGTCATTTTAATTCATAACTGTGCGTTGGGGCAGTAGATTCATGATTTCGTTCTCCGGATTGGACGCGATTAATAGTGACGTGTTCTATCACATCATATGACACCACTTGTACGGTCTGCTCAGAGTGTTATCCTTGCGAACTGATATTATTTGTTGGATTACACACTAGGAAGTCATCTTCTGTAAAGACTTTGCGGTCCACACCTGTGGAGTAACGGTCAGCACGTCTGACCGCGAAACCAGGTGGCCCGGGTTCGAATACCGGTCGGGGCAAGTTACCTGGTTGAGGTTTTTTCCGGGGGTTTCCCTCAACCCAATACGAGCAAATGCTGGTAACTTTCGGTGCTGGACCCCGGATTCATTTCACCGGCATTATCACCTTCATTTCATTCAGACGCTAAATAACCTGAGATGTTGATACAGTGTCGTAAAATAACCCAGTAAAAAAACTTTGCTCTTTTTCATTTTATTCCACACAAATGTCTCCGTAATGCAAAACTAATGTTACACATGAGAATCATCGAACGCACGATGACGGGTATTAGGATGACTTTAACAGTGGCATTGATAGCAAGTTAATTTTTAATTTAATATGATCTACTAGAAATTGCAAGCGGAATTAAAGAACATATTACCGTAAGACAGATACTGTCATATCGGATTGGAATACTCATTTTTTCCTCTACTGTCCTGTGTCTCAATCATTAATAGGCTTGTAATGTTGGGGACCGATAGGGTGCGTTACTGTAGTTTCAGTTGACTATCCGTTCACCAATCACTACCGTGGCTTGCGTAAACAGTGTACCCGCTGAATAATAATGCCGAAGGTTAAAGGTTCTCAGACGCATATTTTTGCAGCGGAATTTGGTGAGTGTTTTGAAATGTGTGATGGGAACATTACATGTAAATTATGTAATACAAACATACGAGGTGACAAGCAATATTATAGGCCTGTACAGAGACATTGTAGCACAAGAAAATAAAGAAAACTCAAACCTACGAATAATTCTATGATAATTATTCT
This sequence comes from Periplaneta americana, assembly GCF_040183065.1. Classification (NCBI taxonomy): domain Eukaryota; kingdom Metazoa; phylum Arthropoda; class Insecta; order Blattodea; family Blattidae; genus Periplaneta; species Periplaneta americana. The sequence continues at coordinate 23,626,666 of NC_091132.1, read as the reverse complement.
GCACATAACGAAAGGTACGTAAAAATATATATTTTTTACTTTTAGAGCTGTCTAGATTTGTTTAGATAGATAAATAGATGGATTTATTCAGCAATTTTATACATACAGATGCACTACACTATCAGAATTTGCTCTTAAATCCAATGCACGGGTCTTTTGACCATACGTGCTGTATAAAACAAGTCCAAATTTGTATGTTTCACCTCTTTCACCTGTGATTAGATCCAACCACTCTCCAAAAAAAAAAAAAAAAAAAAAAAAAAAAACACACACACAGATTAATATGAAAACGACATAAACAAAACACATTATATAATGTATCCTAACCCAACATACAAACAGTCCACACCTGTGGAGTAACGGTCAGCGCGTCTGGCCGCGAAACCAGGTGGCCCGGGTTCGAATCCCGGTTGGGGCAAGTTACCTGGTTGAGGTTTTTTCCGGGGTTTTCCCTCAACCCAATACGAGCAAATGCTGGGTAACTTTCGGTGCTGGACCCCGGACTCATTTCACCGGCATTATCACCTTCATCTCATTCAGAAGCTAAATAACCTGAGATGTTAATACAGCGTCGTAAAATAACCCAATAAAATAAAATAAGAAAACATACAAACAAACATAAAAGTATATAATTCAATAGTAACCATTATCCCTTCCCCAGTTCGCATCATGAACTTCAACAGCTGATGTTCTAAGCTGACTCGCCTTCAAGAGAAACAATCCAGTCTTTTGTTTGTATTCTCCATTCCCTATGAGGCCAAGACATGCAAGCGAACTCCTATTCTAACTTAGCATCGAGGGTGGTAGATATTTTCTCCGGATATGGAGACTAAAGCAGAAATACTTTTAGCAGACTTGCTAGAGAATAAAGATTGCCGTTCCACCGTTTATTTATTTGTTTATTTATTCTGTTGTAGTTAAGGCCATCAGACCTTCTCTTCCACACCACCAGAAATACAAATACTGTTGCGGTTGCTCGATTGCAATGACCTCTAGCGGTTGAAAATGGAATTACACGCTAACGGAGCGCATGCGTACAGAAAAACAGAACAGGAAAATTCACTCATTGTCCGTTCTTTATAATTCATTTTCTGTGGTGCAGCTGTTGGTATTGAATGCACGTATGTCACCCAGACTACCTGGGCGTACAATGGGCCAATGTAAGCCTACGCGCAAGAATTCGTCCTGGGTCTGACGTTCAAAAAGCCGATCCAAAAGCTGAGCCAAACCAATTTGTTTGAACTTTATTGTGCGTATTGATAATTTATTCTGTAAGTAACTTTATGTTGGGCAAGGCTCCCTTGTTTTTGCACTATATTTGAAGCCCTTGAGTGTTAATTATAAAACTTAGCAACATGCTCTAATTAGTCGTCATGATTTTATTTTTTATATTTTCTCCCTTTTATAAGTAACAACCGTGAGTAATCTGTTACAAGTCATAAGTAAACCTCTTACAGTTAGCTGTAATTTTTTAAAATAAAATACTTCACAGTCGTTGCAATAGTATGCTTCCGCACTCTAGATGACAGAATTCTGTTTCTCGACAATTTTTCTAGCACTGAAACCTAACTTGTACACGAGTGGACTTCTTCCAACTGCAGTTTTATTTAGTCGGAAATGTTGGAATGCCAGAGCAGGAGAGGATTTCAAACACGTTAATCGTGAAGCATTCAATTAACGCATGCTTTAGTAAAAAGGCTTTTTTATTGGCTGAAAGATGAAGTGCATAATGAAAAAGCGTATACAGTTACAGCTACATTTCTGTGTTTATTTATCGTTTAAGGAAGTTGTTATATTTACTTTCTCATCAGAGATTTAAATTGGATTTTTTCCATTGCTGATGAATGAATTATATACAGAACATACGATGTTGAATTATAGATTTGTACCGGCAGAACGGGTGGGATTCCATTGCCTCCCCATCCTTTTCATTTGGAGATGATTGTACAGTATATCCAGCCTTCGGACTGTTGTAGATCTATGTTCTGTATTTTGTAGATATGGGAGAGGGAATTTCAGTCTCTTGCGCATAGGCTATCTTTACTTTCTCTTCCCTTTGCTCTCACATATGTATTTTTGAGAAGTTTGCTGCTTCGTTCTTTCACATTAAGAAATGGGAAACCTTATGTAGAAATAGGCCTACATAGTCACTTAATTGCTATGGTAAAGTTATAAAGCAAAGGTGGGCAATGAGAGAGATCCCTCTTTGAGCTAACGGGATGAGCGCCTGAAAGAGACAAGAGCTGTTGACTTCTAATAGTTTGTACTGTAATACTAGATGGCACCATATTACTTTGTACCACGCTGGTCTGAGTTTGGCAACTTTGATTATTGATAGTTATTAATTTATTTCCATATTTAACCTAAAGTTCGTTTGCCACTCATTGCGAGGTTCTTTCGTTATTTTATATTTTCACCTAATATATGTAAATCTCACTTCATACTATGGGACCAGCCCAGTCTGTCCTATTAGAATGTTGTATTCCTAACCAAGTTTTCATGTACTTTTATATACTGTATTTCCATGACTACAAGCATATATATATATATAATTTGAACTGGTAATGGAAATTACGGGAAAACGGCTGGACGGATTTTAATAAATGACCCCTCATTTTGAAGCTTGGAACTCAAAGTTTTTCGGAAAAATAGTAGTTTTCAGTGAAATGTCAATTTTTAAACATAATTTTCCTATTTTCCAAAATCCATCTGTCGTCAGTTTTGAGAACTAGCTAATAGCGTTCATGGCCGACTTGATATTCCCTTCGCTTTTTTGTAAAGGAGAAGCGAAGCGAGCATCTAGTCGACCGTGTTGCATTTCAGAATAAAACAAAACATACTACAGCAAACAATATTACACGAAGGCCATGATCTGCAAGAATGCTGACATATTTAGAGCTCAAATTAAATTGGTTATTAAAAACTGAACTTACTAAAAATAATTTACAGATTCGATTCTGTGGTGTGTAATTTTCTGGGTACAGCTGTGTATTGGATATTAAAAACTACAAAACTTGAGGTGGTTTGATGACATTATTACCATTACAAATGAAATATCATTGTAGTTAATGCGATGATGTGACTATTTTTCATTAATTATACCTATTAATGCTATATTGATGATGTGAAAGTGAAACGTTTTGGGGTTATATAAGTAGATGTAGAGAATAACTTAAATTAGGTTTTGATTTCTATATTTTACTGAGTGGCGGCTATATATTATATATAGTATATGTTACTGAAAGCTATAAAACTTACGTAAGATAATAATATTATTAAAAATCAAATATTTTTATAATTATTAATCAAGTGGGGTTGGGTCTTTTTCATATATTTAATGGCGGTGTGGTGTAGATATTTATATGCGTGATTCTCTTCAGTATTGGCTCGAGAGAGAGTATCTTTCATTGTTATGGAAGCAAATAACTTTCCGAATGTCTGGTATTCTTCATTGAAAATAAATCTGAAAAATGTTTATTTGAACGTCTAATGAACTTAGTTTGCAGCATTTGCTGCACAAGCCACTAGTTAATTATATAGGTCTAGCCGGCGGAAGTTAATGAAGTACACCTTAATTTTAAAGGGCTGCCTGTCGATAGTTATGAAGTCAAAGGCAAAGTTCAGTATAGCTAGAGGAATATATTTGGTGCGATCGATCTTGCACTTGCAATTCGAAGAACTGCAGTGAAATGTTCATCAATCAGAGTAGCTCTTCTTTAAGATTTATTTATATTCATTAGAGAGAACACTTTCTCACACAGATATAATACATACTGAAGTGAAGTCGCAGTACGATCAAACTGAAGTTACCGTGGGATTATCCGACTATTTTTTAACATTTATATTACTTGTATCTTTATAATATATATGTTACAACTATCCATTCTTCCTAGAGACTAAAATATTTATGATATTCAAATTAAAAGTTTTATAGCCATTTTATGCATATGTGGAAAATCTGTTTGCGAAAAATGTTCATAAAACTTTTTTTTTTTTCACGATCGTGTTTTTTGTTGTATTTACAGCTACAGTATTGTTGTTAGACCTGAAAGTTAGAATTCCCACACAGAAACTTGTTACTAGAGAAACCCTTCTTCATAACATAAAACTATAGGCCTACTGAAATAGGCTAGATCTATTACAGTGCGTTTATTGTTACTTAGTTGCCATTACAGTGCAGTTTTGCAAAGGCCTCGCAATAATATTGCTCTAAATTTTTTAATGCAAAATATATTGGATTTGCAATTTTAAAAGTATGATTTTTGGTAGGTTATTTTACGACGCTTTATCAACATCTTAGGTTATTTAGCGTCTGAATGAGATGAAGGTGATAATGCCAGTGAAATGAGTCCGGGGTCCAGCACCGAAAATTACCCAGAATTTGCTCATATTGGGTTGAGGGAAAACCCCGGAAAAAACCTCAACAAGGTAACTTGCCCCGACCGGGAATCGAACCCGGACCACCTGGTTTCGCGGCCAGACGCGCTAACCGTTACTCCACAGGTGTGGACCTTAAAAGTATGATCATGCAAAAAATGTTGTACAATATACGTTTGTGAAGTTCATTACAAACTATCGGAATTGAAAGTAGCTCTGCTCGTTTTTTTTTGTCAAACTTTTCCTCGATTCTGTAAAAAGCACTTTCAAACCTTGCATTGTAATATACCATTTCCTATAATACTAACTCTACCATTTCATACGCCTATAAGGAAGAAGACATGGTTTGCTTTCATTTGGAGAGATTCGTCATTGTGTCATTATGGTTTCAAATGAAAGTCCATTATTTTGTTAATTATATTTTAATGTGCGCCATTCCTGGATTGAGTCATAGACAGTAAACATGAATATAGATATTGATATTTATTTGTCAGCCAACTTTACAAGTCATAGTTATTATAGCCTTTTACATTTCTGCTTTTCGATCCGCCATCATTTTAATATTATACCCACATATCATCCTTTTATGTTAATATAGTCATTTACCAAGTATTTCCTCTTTACTTCCTATTCTTCTGTTTTAACTGAATTGCTATCTATCCTTCTCTATCTGTCCTCTTCTATTCTTTCTCATACATAGACTGTCTCCTGTCCATTTCTCATTTCCATATTAAATTTGTTTATTCCTTTCCTTTAATGGGCATGAATAAAAAATACGTTCAGTAGTTAAGAAGTCAATACAGATAGATAGGGCATTCCTAAAACTATCTTTCTGGTGCCATTGTTGCTGAAAATGCGTATATTTGCGAAAATTTCGGAATCTATATTTGCTTTACTGCAATACCTTCTGTCTGTACCTTTGAAGGTCACTTAATGAAAACGCTATTTTAGAAACTGTGGTAGTTCATCGTCGTTTTTCTTAACGCGTACAAGAGTTTGTTAGTAGTTGTCTCTGTCTGTGGGTCTTTCTTCTTCGTTTCTTCGTACCCTGTCTTCTCTCTTCTATTTCCCTCTGATCTCTCTTTCTACGTTACTCATATTGCTTCGTGTGGTTCTAGACGTTGGCTCGAATTTCAGGAATACGCCCATTGAATTTTGTGTCCTGGGAATTTAATTCAGTTCAATCGTTCCCTATTTCTGCCTGCTGCGGTGAATGGAATTAGGTATAATGGAAAAAGGTGGGATATGCTAGGAGACATAAAAACTTTCTCTTTCCACCACCTCCTTTCGTCAATGTTAGAACCTGGATCTCCGGCGAGAAATGCCATTGTATATCTACGTTTGTTGAATCTATGTCTAATTGTAATTTTATCTTGCCATTAATATGCATTGTGAGCCACGCCTTGATATTGTCTATATTCGCCTGTTGTATTACCTAACTGTGAATTGATTTTTGTACTTTTTAACTTCATCATTTTAAGTTCATAATTATTTTTTGTTAATTAAGGTTCGTCTTATACACTGTTATCAGTATTCTCTTCCAGGTCTGTAATCTAATTGGTACGAGTTTGTTCCTGCGAAGTGCTGCAAGTCAGCATTTTTGCCATTCTCACAGACTTTTTTTTTTTATTTATTGCATTCGCAGCCTTAATTATCTCTGATACGTCCGTGTACATAGCCCCAAGACATGGCGGTGTTTGGTATTCATAGCTTCCCACTGTGCAATATTTACTGTTTTAACTGAAAAATGGACTACTTGTTTTTTCAGTTTCCGGGATTGGTTTTTAGTTATGAGTAATAATTTACATGGCCGGAATGCTTAGGGCATGTGCTTCAGAGTTGTTTTCAATCAGGGAAGACCAATATCGACCCGATGTAGTAGGTGAAATATACAGGGCGATCCTTTGTGAAGGCATAAAATATAAACTATGTAACATGGGAACTTTTGATATTTATTTTTCAGTAATCTATAAATATATTTTAGAAGGATGCGAGCTTTTCCCATATTAGATCTCAATGTGTCACCATTGCGTGTACAACACAATTCTTATCGTGAGACTTTTTTTTAATAGTTTGTTGTGAGTAGTTTGTCCACAAAATTTGAGGTCAAGATTTCTGCTTCGCTCTGTATACATATAATTTTTCACGAAACCCCAAACAAAGAAATCGATTGGCGTCAGGTCTGGAGAATTTGGACGCCATGCTCAGTAATTTATTTTCTTGAATGGGATGATGCTCCATCCTGCTGGAACACTATACCACGTTGTGTTCCTGTTCAGCTGTGCTATCAAAAGTAAATGTGATCCGTTTGTGGAGACACACATTGCATAACGCCTGACCATGTTATTTACTTTTCATAACATCCACTTTAAAAATGAATATTGAAATGTTCTAGTGAATTATACGTATAATATCATAAAGGAACTTCATTTTCATTCAGATTTCTTTGTGAACGAATGCCTTTTTTACTGAAATAATGCACAATTGGTATTAAAATAATGAAACGTGTAATGAAGCGGGATTTTAAATGAAAATCGTATCTTGAAATTTAATAATAATGATGATAATAATAATAATAATAATAATAATAATAATAATAATAATAATAATCGCATGGATTAGGCCTTTCGATCTGTTCCGACCTCTTCTAGAAACTGATCTCTCCATATCTTGTGCCTTGCTGTCTACAATTGAAAATCTTGGGGCTTCGGTTGTCTGGTATTCGTAGAATATGGTTGAAATTTTTTTTTCCCCCTGTCATTTAAGTTGAATATATTTAAGTGTTCTCTAATATCTGTATTACGTTATTAATTTAATTAAATATTAATAAATAGTAAAACTCTTTACGGTGAAAAGGAAATTATTAATAATTATCAAGAAAAATAACCAAGTCACGTAACAGCTTACCTATAAATCAATTTGAAATTAGACAAACAATAAAGAACAGAACGTTTCTATTGAATGACAATGAAGCAAGAACGGAGCAAAAAATAAAATGCATTTATTTATTTCAAATCACAGAAATTGAACAATTACAGTAGTTACGATCCTAACATATCTTGCTCTTCAGTATCAACTTCTGTCTTTCGTTAATGCTGAACAGCTAATTAGACGGTCTGTGCTCATCGGTTTCTCCTGATCACATAATGAACACATGTGGTTTTGTTTGATGGCGATGTAATGTGCGCGCAGTTATGTCCTGTGGTTAATTGGAATACTGCTACAGCATCATTTCTCGGAGAATATCGATTGTATTGGATTACAAAATCTTACTGATATAGTATGCGTCTGCACGTTGGTCTGTTGTGTAGTGGGATAATGTCGAACCTTTCTTGGCTACAACATGAGCAATCTCGCTGCACTCTATTCCGCAGTCCTCTGGAGTCCACCAAAGGCTAATTAAATTATTCTTGGATTTTAACTGCTTGCAAAGTGTCCAGAATTCGTTAGTTTCTAATCTGGTAAAGTAAAAATTCGTAACTCCCTACGAAATAAATCTGAATGCCCCAGAAATGAGTCTCTTATAAAACGCTGTTTGCAATGAAAGTTGCTTTTTCGGTCGGGTAAAAACATGTTTCTATAAGGGTAGAATTCTCTAGAAAACAGGTAATTATTTCAAGCTTTTAGTTTATGGTACAATTAATAGCCCTTAAAAGGCACACACAATTTTGAAGTAGTCTAGTCTTTATTCAGAATTAGTTTCCCATGACAATTAAAACACCAACAAGAGGTTGAGTGGAAGAGAAGGCCGAATGGCCTTAAATCTGCCAGTTAAAATAAACCATTATTATTATTATGATTATTATTATAGCTCCATTCCCAAACATACAATTTGCTAATGCTCCTTATTTTAAAAAAAGTCAATCAAAATACTATTTAAAGAGAAAATTTAAAGTTCCAGTTATTGTGATAGCTGTGTTTTTCTTTTTTCTTTGTTACTTTTTGTTCTGTCATTTTGTAAAATGCCGTAAAGTTATGTGGAATGCCCCATGAGCACGAGTATGTAACTTACTCTTTCTGAGGGTACTAGAGTTATTATTGTATAAAAAAAGTATGCATCTTTGTTCTAGTAATAAAGTATTATTATTATTATTATTATTATTATTATTATTATTATTATTATTATTATAGCTGAATTCCCAAACATACAATTTGCTAATGCTCCTTATTTAAAAAAAAGTCAATCAAAATACTATTTAAAGAGAAAATTTAAAGTTCCAGTTATTGTGATATCTGTGTTTTTCTTTTTTCTTTGTTACTTTTTGTTCTGTCATTTTGTAAAATGTCGTAAAATTATGTGGAATGCCCCATGAGCACGAGTATCTAACTTATACTTTCTGAGGGTACTAGAGTGATTATTATATAAAAACAGTATGTATCTTTGTTCTAGTAATAAAGTATTATTATTATTATTATTATTATTATTATTATTATTATTATTATTATTATTATTATTATTATTATAGCTGAATTCCCAAAGATACAATTTGCTAATGCTCCTTATTTAAAAAAAAGTCAATTAAAATACTATTTAAAGAGAAAATTTAAAGTTCCAGTTATTGTGATATCTGTTTTTTTCTTTTTTCTTTTTTACTTTTTGTTCTGTCATTTTGTAAAATGTCGTAAAATTATGTGGAATGCCCCATGAGCACGAGTATGTAACTTAGGGCCGTATTCATAGACATTTTTAGCGCGGGCTTCCGGTGGATGATCAGCGAAACTAACGTTTTTCATATTCATAAACCAATGTTCTCTTATTTCAAATTCTGCGCACCGCTACCCCAATATATTTGGCTTCTCGTTTTCAAAATTTATCGGCATATCATCAGCTAAGTACAAGATCTCATTATAACAATTTACTCATTATACCCTACCACAAGACATCTTTATATTCTTCATCCTATACAGTTTCAGTTGCTAGAAATTGGAACTCGCTTCCGAGTGATATAAGGGGTTGTTGGACAATTGCTTCATTTAGGTCAAAATTACATAAATTCTTACTTAACAGATGAATTGCTGATTAATATTTATTACTTATAATGAAACTAACATCTGTCCATTCTTATTATTATTATTATCTTTAATTTCTCTAAATAGATTTACAAAACCTCTAATGGCAATTACATTAATATTCTCATTATAGAAATAGAAATATATATATTCTCCCTGTAACATAGTCCTAGTAAGCTTATATTAAATTAATTTTCATCATTTTACTAGCTGTCTCAAATATTAAATTAATTATAATTCATTGAATTAAATTAGCTCATAAATTAAGTTACTACTTTACCTTATAGATTTATCTAAATTTAAATAAATGTGTAGTGAAGATTATTGCTGGAGAACCTTTTAAGTGTAGTGCAAATATTTGTAATTTAAATTTATGTATTGTATTGATTAAGGCTGGTTGAGTGGAAGAGAAGGCCTTATGGCCTTAACTCTGCCAGCGAAAATAAAACATTATTAATGTTAGCGATATGAATAATTCGTCCCTCCTCTGGCAAAGTCGGGGCTAGTTTAGCACGCTCGTAGCGGGGCTAGCGAAATGTCTATGAATAGCACACCTACTCTTTCTGAGGGTACTAGAGTGATTATTATATAAAAACAGTATGTATCTTTGTTCTAGTAATAAAGTATTGTTATTATTATTATCATTATTATTATTATTATTAATTATGAGAGGATGAATCTTGATGTTACGATATTTATAAATTATTTTGTGAGGTTACTATGTTAATGTATTTCGGTAAGTAGGCCTAACATAGCAAAGCTACTCACAGTGTACTTCTGTGGGTAATAACATTCTTCTTGTTTTATTCCGCGAAGTAATCGGTTTGTGTGTGCAGGCATGAGTTGGTCTTATTCATTGTTACTATAAATGCGACTAGGACTTTCCCGACGCTCTGAGAAGATACAGAACTCGACATGGATTCAGGTGTGGACCGTGAAATCTGTCTTCTTTCCGGAATTTATTGATGATTAAACATTCGAATGATATTTTAATTGCTTTCTGTGTAAATATATCCCATTGTCTTCTGAATGAAATGTTATGGTAATTTTATATGTAATCTTTATTTTTAATAGATGCAGTTTAACCGACTTTAAATAGGTCTTCATTTTCTTAGAAAAAAATGTTGTTACAAACAATTCACAGAGTTTATACACCACATCCACGCAAGACTGTAGCTGTTAATTGTATAGAAATTAATGATGTTATAAAATCCTAATGCACTATGTAAAACAAGGTGTCTATCTTTGGGACATTATAATAGTAATAACAACAATAACTATGTTTGTATTATAGATTTTACTATTGTTGAGTATTTGATGACAGGTATATAGTTTGTACCCATAAGTAATTTTGTTTTTATTTTTTCTTTACTATCGCAAACCAACTATATAATAGGTGTTTTATTTGTAACTACGCCAATTCTGTGCATTATCTCATTAATATTGCTTAAAATTATGTATAAGATCACAAATTAATGTAATAATCTTGCAATTTCTCTACACCTTCGATTATAATTTCTAATTTTATTTCATTTGGTTTTAACTGAAAGTAATTATTGCATAACGTATTTAGTATTGTTTACTGTCTCTTAATTAGTGTATTTATATTGTAACTATGATTCACACCTACTATTAATTCTTTAAAATTGTGTATTATCACTACATGATGTATTTCACATGTAACAAACTACAACCCTAATATACCAAAGGTAAAATAGGGTTTCAATATTTGGATAACAATAATAATAATAAATAGGTCTTCACTTTTGAATTATATTCAGAACACCAACTTCGTAAGGTTTCTGTTTTAATAATGTCAGTGTGTTAACCCTGAAATTGCATCGTTCCATGGATTTTGAGGAAAAAAAATAATGATTTATTTTAGCTGGCAGAGTTAAGGCCGTAAGGCCTTCTCTTCCACTCAACCAGCAAAAAGTGTATATACATATGCATGAACTTACAAAGAATTCAACAATTTGATTTAGATGAGAGTTACATGTATACAAGAGTTATTTACGAATTAAACAACAAAATACTATGAACTATTAATTAAACACTGAAATAAACTGTGTAGCAGAATTAAACTAAAATACATAGAATGTTAATATATTTAAAATGATATTAGATAATAGAAAGAGATTATTATGAGACAATTTTGAAAATACAGCACATTCAGGATGATGTCTAAAGGAAAAAGTAACAGTGTAGTCAGTGATAGTTTAAATCAGTATGATTGGAGTGAAATGCTAAGAAGGTTATCTTTTAAGCTGTTCTTAAAGGTGCTTGTTGTCTTGCAGCCCCTAATACTTTGTGACAAGGAATTCCATTGACGCGAGGTGGATATTGTAAAAGATGAGGAATAACAAGATGTTCTATGAAGAGGTATATTTAGCGTGCCACAGATAAGTGATCCGGTATTTACGTCGTGGTTAGAGTATAGATAAGAGAAACGAGACGAAAGGTAATTTGGTGTTGAGGTGTGCAGAATTCGAAAGAGTAAAGACAAAGAGTGTAAAGTGTAAATAAGTGAGAGGCGGAAAATTAGGGCAAATGATGATTCAAAAAAGAAGAAAGGAGCTATTTCTTTGTTAGAGGACATGAGAAAAGGTCATGTAACATACATGACTTCGAAGACATTCTGAATGACGGAAATGCGTGGGTGCTTTAATGAAGCTTTTGATTACATACCTGTACGTACCAAGATCCGTAATTAGCAGCGACAACAGCCGGGGGTAACCTGCGTGGAATATGTGTACAGTGAGGGAGGTTAAGCCATGCCACAAGCCTCATCGGTAGTCCGCACCTGTTTATTCAACCTAATCCCGGGAAGCCTCACTCTGTGACCGCAAGCTAAGAACCAGCAACAACATTTGTGGCAAATTACTGTTGTCGCAAGGGAAGGTCTTCACCCGGAAGCACGATATTTTAATGAAACCTACATGGAATTGTAGGCTTTGAGAGAGATTTGAACGCATACCAAATTGTTGAGTTTGGATCAAATTGTAGGGTTAGAAGAGTAGACTCGAATATTAGCGACATTGTTCAGTTTGGAGAGTAAGCTCGAGCCCACACCAAGCATAGAGTTTGAAAAAAATGTTGGAACAATGTACAATTTGAACTATGGACAGACCGCATTGTAGAATATGGAAAGTAGATTCAAACACATACCATATTGTGTAGTTTGTAGATATGTTTGAACGCTCATTTAATTCTACAAAATTGAAGACCTGGATTGACAAATATCCCAAGTACAAAATTGACCGAATTTGACATTTTACCTGACGTTTTTTTTGCATAGGCATAAAAAACAATTTCCCAAGTCCTACTCTAAACCTATGTTTTTATCGCACAAATATTTATTTCAATAGCGAGGTTACGGGTTCGATCCCGACCCAGGTAGATGGCATTTAAGAGTGTTTAAATGCAACAGACTCATGGCAGTATATTTACTGGCATGTAAAAGAACTCCTGCGGGACAAAATTCCCGCACACCGGCGACGCTGATATAACCTCTGCAGTTGCGAGCGTCGTTAAATGAACCATAATTTAATAATTTTTTTACTTCAGTAATCTTATATTGCAAGCCTATATAGTTTTCTTGCTCTCCTGAGCAAATTTACTTGGAAAGCAATTTTAAAATACAGTCTCTGATAGTGATTTAAACATTAAATAAGACGTAAATTTACTTTTGACACATTATAAACAGAACCTGTTACCATGTTAACCAAAACAAATGGGTGTGTTAAATGAACAAATCTCATTGTTCGATAAATACAAATCATCGTTGTTCCTGCAATAACTTCTAGGTGTAAAATATAAAATTTTTCAGTAGGAAGAAAATACACATTTATTCATTCTATGGCAGTGGTACACAGGAGATTGTGAATTCTTACATTTTCGAAAGAAAGAAATTAATATAATTACATATAGGAGATTTTATTATTGCTGTATCATTTATTGCTGTAGCGTTTCCAATTCACTGTGGGCTAAAGCAAGGAGATGCACTATCACCTTTACTTTTTAACTTTGCTCTAGAGTATGCCATTAGGAAAGTCCAGGATAACAGAGAGGGTTTGGAATTGAACGGGTTACATCAGCTGCTTGTCTATGCGGATGATGTGAATATGTTAGGAGAAAATCCACAAACGATTAGGGAAAACATGGGAATTTTACTGGAAGCAAGTAAAGAGATAGGTTTGGAAGTAAATCCCGAAAAGACAAAGTATATGATTATGTCTTGTGACCAGAATATTGTACGAAATGGAAATATAAAAATTGGAGATTTATCTTTTGAAGAGGTGGATAAGTTCAAATATCTGGGAGCAACAGTAACAAATATAAATGATACTCGGGATGAAATTAAACATAGAATAAATATGGGAAATGCCTGTTATTATTCGGTTGAGAAACTTTTATCATCCAGTCTGCGTCGAAAAATCTGAAAGTTAGAATTTATAAAACAGTTATATTACCGGTTGTTCTGTATGGTTGTGAAAGTTGGACTCTGACTTTGAAAGAGGAACATAGGTTAAGGGTGTTTGAGAATAAGATTGTTAGGAAAATATCTGGGGCTAAGAGGGATGAAGTTACAGGAGAATGGAGAAAGTTACACAACACAGAACTGCACGCATTGTATCCTTCACCTGACATAATTAGGAACATTAAATCCAGACGTTTGAGATAGGCAGGGCATGTAGCACATATGGGCGAATCCAGAAATGCATATAGAGTGTTAGTTTGGAGGCCGAAGGGAAAAATACCTTTAGGGAGGCGGAGACGTAGATGGGAAGATAATATTAAAATGGATTTAAGGGAGGTGGGATATGATGATAGAGAATGGATTAATTTTGCTCAGGATAGGGACCAATGGCGGGCTTAAGTAAGTAAGTATCATTATTTAAGTTATTTAATAGAGCAAAAATCTGAAAATCGATAAATATATCACATAGGAGTTATTGCAGGAACAACAACGAAATGTGTTACCATTTTGTGTATACGTTAAATTAATTTTTTGAAATGTTATACCTATTCAAAATGTAACTTACTTTTGAATAATTCTATGTAATGCATATACGGAATAACTTAGTATATAATATTAGAGAAAATGCGGATGAGAAACCGAATTACGCAGATTTGAACATACTCTCTGCGCAGTTATCTGTTCGGATATCTTGGTTCTTGTCTTACTAGGTGTAACAGATAGGTAGCTAAGAACATGACCATAACACCATTTTAGAAGGTTTTTGTTATTTGAGTTCGATGCGTTATGAGTAGAATTAGAAATAGCAGCTAAGAAGATGGGACTAACAGTTAATGAAGATAAGACTAATTACTTACAGACTGGAAGAATACAAGGAAAGGAAAAACATATCACTATTCATGAATATAAATTTGAAAATGTGACACAATTTAAATACCTGGGAACTATCATAACAAATGATAAAAGTGTAACAGTAGACATAAACTCAAGAATTAAGATGGCAAACAAATGTTATTATGGATTAAAGAAGCAACTCCAGTCCCGCTTTCTTAGCATAAAAACAAAATGTAGGCTATATAAAACATTGATTGGACCAGTCCTATTATATGGATCAGAGAGTTGGACCTTGAGTAAAGAAAATATATAAAAAGGTTAATGGTATTCGAAAAGAAAGTGTTAAGAAAAGTTCATGGCCCAGTAAATGAAGAGGGTACCTGGCGTATCAGATATAACACTGAATTATACAATTTGTATAATGATGCGAATATAATTAAAGTGATCAAGGCCAACAGACTGAGATGGCTAGGTCATCTATATAGGATGGATGATGATAGCCCATGTATAAAAGTCACTCTTACCGACCCATTCTACACAGTAAGAAAAGTGGGACGACCAGCAACAAGATGGCTCGACGATGTTGAAAAAGATTTGAAGTCAATCGGAGTAAGCCGCTGGAAAAATGAAGCGCGGGACAGAACCAGATGGGGGAGAATCATTGAGCCGGTCTTGGCTTAAGAAGGCTGTTGTACCATAGAGGAAGAAGAAGCGTTATGAGTAGGAACTGGCCTGCATGTATAGAATTGCGTAACTCCCATATTTACAACGAATTTCATATCTTGTTTCGTGTACCCTCAATTCTCCCACCACGTGTTACTGTGAGGAATGGCTAGCTGCTATTTTCCAGTTCTTCCAGGGATCCTCTGCCACGCTATTAATCAGAATGAGGACCCTTATCTGTAGCGCAGCTGACGTTAGGTACATCAGTCCATGGAGCTTACCGAAATGCGTGATCTATTTAACGCTTCATGGAGTGTGTACACAATTTGCTTGAATGACTGCTGGTTTGCATGCTGGCAGTGCGAATTCGAATTCCCGCTAGATGCATTTTATCCAGATTGTCTTTGAGCTTCGTATCTATTCATGTTTGTAATAAAATTATTCCTTGGTAATTTATCCTTTTATTTACGATAGCTTTTATTTTCATTCTTGTTTATTTTTATTTTTTTTTTTCGTATTTAAGAGATTCAAGACCTTGGAAAGTACTGTAGTGAAAATTTTCATTTTTGTTTTTATTTTTTACTGCTTTATATTCTCTGAAATTTCCTCTTTCCAACGGTATATGAAACATTATACACTCCTCACTTTCTGAAGGTTTATATTTTTTTGTAACAGTCCACCATAAGGAGCTGGGATGTACTAAAATTTTGTAAGGTCACCTTGAAATTTTTTTATTGCATTATTTTCTCTGAAAAATTATCTTTTACACATGAAACATATGTATAGATTATTTACTTATAAATAGCTAACAATCCGACATAATATGCATCTGAATGTAGCCTACTAAAAATGTTGAAGATCATTTTCCGTAAGTTTATATTTTCTATAAAAGTGCACATTTTCTCAGTTTCTACACATCAGAATTACGTCAAATTTTCAGGAAACATTAATTTTATTGTAGATTAGTACATGACTTGACACATATATTGCTTTTAAATTTAAATTTACAAAAGAGTTAATCATAAAAATGTAGCAAACAATAATATTCAAATTTGCATTGTATTAAAAAATTCATAACTTGGAGATTAAATTGCATTTTTCATAAAACCTCCGTTAAATTAACTCCAGAAGTGCCAGGAATAAGATGTAAATGTTCCATTACTGTGCCCCCAATAGTTTATGAGGAAAAGTGCATTAAAAACCATTAATTTAACATAGGTTAAGATTTCTTAACTTGTGCTCCCATTTCGATTGAAATTTAATTTCATGGATTTCATTTTGCCGTGAATTAGCTGCTGTCAGCTGTCAGAATCATATGCTAGTTCGTAAGATTTTAATTCAATTTCTTTCCTTACTTTATTATTCTCTGATTTATATGAAGATTTAAAGAGAAGTGGGTGTTGTGTTGCAGCAAAGGTATATTTTGAGAATTTTGCGAAGATGCACTTCCGCATTTCCGAAATCGAAAAAGTGGTTTTCACTATTCCATCTATTTTTCTTTCCGTCCATATGTCTATCTGTGTAAAGCTGTTTCACTTGAACTATTGATCGTATTTCTTCATATTTAGTATCTACGGGTTAATTTATTTCAAAGTGATGGACGTCAAGTATTATACTTCCAGTAAACAGACTCTTAACACCTAATAGGGTCCACGTTTAGAATCGTGTACAAATTTTTTCTCTATCCTTGTTTAACCTCCTTTCTGGATCTTAAAAGCCTGAGTCGGTTGAGGAGAGATCATTCTTTTTGATCACATGAGGCACGGACAATGAAGGGACTTCCCTAGTGAGGGATCAGCTAAACATAGGGACCACCTCCTGAAGACAACGCGAACACATATATTCCAGAGTGAACCGTAATAGTACATTATGCAACGAGCCTATGAAGCGAGCCTAAGAAGCGAGTATGGATGTTTATGCAACTCGCCTGCGCTCGTTTCATAATTTTCATACGAGCTTCTTAATTACCATTATAGGCGAGTTTCATACGACTTTTTATGCTCTAACCACATTTCTAACTTGAAATTATTCAGATGTATACATTTTATCTGTATCTGACAAGATCGGAAGTGACCTTGTTCTAGATCGTGAATTGTGAGATGTGCGCAGACGCGAAAGTATTGATTTTTTCCGAGGAACAATAATGTCATTGACCTTGTGTAATCCCGTTAAACTTGGTATAACCTTGATTATTGAATTCGACATTGAAAAACGAAATGACAAATTGAATTTATTTGGATATTATTTACAATTGTCCACATCTGTGGAGTAACGGTCACCGCGTCTGGCCGCGAAACCAGGTGGCCCAGGTTCGATTCCTGGTCGGGGCAAATTACCTGGTTGAGGTTTTTCCCGGGGTTTTCCCTCAACCTAATACGAGCAAATTCTGGGTAACTTTCGGTGCTGGACCCCGGACTCATTTCACCGGCATTATCACCTTCATCTCATTCAGACGCTAAATAACCTAAGATGTTGATAAAGCGTCGTAAAATAACCTAACCTATTTACAATTAACGCTAATTATTATAGTAACAGAACATAACCTTCTGCGACAGTATTGGATTTCCAACCTCCGTGACTTTTCGCTAATTCTCTTTCGATTGCATATCCGAGAATAATCGATACTTGCGGTTTAATAACGGTACAAAGCTGACTTGTCATTGGCTTAACACCTGTAAGCTGAGTTGTCATTGGCTGAAAACAGCTGTACTTTAATGAGTAGTTGTACTTTAATGACATGCATTAAAGGACTGCTACCAGGTGTATAATTACTACATTTCGGCATGGTCGAACATAAACAATGTAATTCATTTCAGAAGGTTATTCTTTGTGGTATTGCAAACAAAAGAGTTTAATACAATTTTGCTCTATTTGCTTCCTTTTCGAAATAAAAATTGTTTCATATGAAACATTTCACAGCGTGTTTCGGGAAGCCATTGATTTAATTCCCAATGTTCTCAATTAATTTAAGAGAGCAGTGTATTATGATAATAAATGATTGAAATAATTTTAGTTTTGTCCTTTAGATGTGCAGAAATTTGATCCTAACAAATTCAATTTTTCGTTCTGAAAAGTAATTTTAAAATGTTGTAGTATCGGATGGAGAGTATTATACCTACTTTATTTTGAGAATTAAAAAAAAAAAGTTCTTTCTTTCCTTGCCATAGTTTATAATGTATTGATAACACCGTTCTGCATTTCAAAACTTATTTTCTGTTGTTTTCAATCTGATAGGCGATTCTAAACGGATTTTTTGTGCTGAATTCGAAAATAATCTCCATTTTCCCCCATCACGTCAGGTTTTCAGACAATTCATGAATAACTAGAAATTAAATTACAGCTTTGTGAAAGATCATAAAAATTATTTTCAACAAGAATTTTGTGAGAAAGACTAGGCAATTACTTCCTTTTTCGATTTTTCCAACTTCTCAACTCTTCAACACAACTAGGACATAATTTATGGGGCACCAGAATTTGTCCTGGCCTCCTAACGTAATGTAAAATTATTGAAAGTAAGAATTCTTTACAAAAGCTGTTATAGTCTCTCTCTGTTTTACTAACGTATATGACCCACATATATAGCAAAACAAATTTTGATCATTTACACAACCACGTTTCGAATTTTCTATGAAACAACACTATTATGTTGTACTCTCGCATAAAAATGAGAACTCACACACTTCACTTTTACACGACAACCAACAACACAAAACTGAACCTCTAATTTTAAAACACCTTTTAAAGGGGATAGGTTTATTATCTCAGTAAGGAAATCTGTAGCCTCATAAGCTGGATAGCACTTCCATAAATATATATATATATATATATATATATATATATACACACACACGGACCCTATGTTATTTCTCTAATTCATTGTTAGTTTTAATAGCAATTTCTAAGAATAAATATTTTCTTTGTAATTTTTTTATGACCTGAGACACTAAACATTGCAACTTCCTGTTTATAGATAACGTTGGTTGCAGACAGATAAAAATCTCCAAGAATAAACAACGTATGTATTAACCTCGGTTCATTTTAAGGTGGAGGATACAATTTTGTACATCCCTCAAGGGCGGATATAGTAGGCTTATTTTAATAAATATCAAATACAAACATAATAAAATATATTATGTCACATTTTAAGTAATAAAGTTTAAATTATAAGCTGTCGTGGCTTTTTAACGAACGACAAGCACACTGTAATATTACTATATTACGAAAAATATTGAAAACATAAAATTTTGAATTGTAAAAAATTCTGATGTAGTACGCGAAAACGGATTCATTTTTCCAATCAGTGTTAAATTGTGATTCAGAAACGCTCATTTATTTCAAAACAACAAAATCCATGCAGAACGGTGTAACCTATGGGATTCGAGACCGAGTTGTTATAACAGTTCTGCTAAGGTGTTTCTTTGCGCTTTACGTTCAGTACTTTCAGGGAATCAGTTACGTGGTTTTGTTGTATGAATGTTCCGATTTTGATCTTACTGTTAACACACAGATGTGCAACCGGCACTTCGTTCAAATGGTGACTGGGAAGCTGATGCGGCTGAATGGAGCTGTAATCGTCACACGAACCTTGGCCATCAGTTTTGCGGGTCGGCGGTGGTGTGAGGCGAAATCCGGCCTGCAACCGTGCACTCTCATTCGATGCGATAAAATCGCTCTCCGTTTCTCTCTTTTCCAACTACCACACATCCGACATCCATCAAATAGAAATATAAATTCGTGCCCGAGGAAAACCGGATTTTTCGATCATGACGAAGAATTTCAAATACAATTTAATTTCCACGTTCTTTCATACTTCGTAGTTATTTCGTTTGCTCTCCTTTAAATGTAGAAATGTATGTTTGTTAATTTTTTTATGCTCGACCATGCCGAAATGTAGTAATTATACACCTAGTAGCAGTCCTTTAATGCATGTCATTAAAGTACACCTATTCATTAAAGTTCAGGTTTTCGATTATTCTCGGATATGCAATCGAAAGACAACTAGGGAAATGTCACGGAGGCTGGAAATCCAATACTGTCGCAGAAGGTTATGTTCTGTTACTATAATAATTAGCGTTAATTGTAAATAATATTCAAATAAATTCAATTTGTCATCTCGTTTTCCAATTCTAAATCAATTTCCAGGTTATATCAAAATTAGTTCATGTTATTCTCTAGATTATATCAAGGTCAATGACATTATTGTTCCTCGGAAAAAATCAATACTTTCGCGTCTGCGCACATCTCACAATTTACGAGCTATGCACAAGGTCACTTCCCCTCTTCAGTCAGATGCGCATAAAATGAATACTTCTGAATAATTTCGAGTTAGAAATATGGTCGAGCATAAAAAGTCGTATGCGCTCGTTTCATAAACAAACATACTCGCGTCTTAATTACTATCATTATAGGCTAGTTACATAATGTAGCTACTATTATATAATTCCAGGAATTTTAATTGTTTATTAATGCTACGAAATAAATTTCATTGTAAGAATTATTTTATTTTATTTATTTTTGTGGGGAATCGCAATCTAAACTATTGATTGTAATTTCCTCGTTTTCAAATTCTTCATGTGTGTACAAAAAGAGTGAACGAAAAACCCTTTTACAGTTAGACCTAAGGAGAAAGGAACTGGCCATCTTACCCCATTATCTCCAGGCCTAGTTGCCTTATGAGTGATGTCTTATTGGTGTTACGTATGAGGTTCAAACATGTCTTCGGACAGTTGACTAAACAACAAACAACGGTTAGACCAAAGTTGATCTGTTATGCATAAATTCTCCAAGATATAGATATGAGACGATTGGGATCCCGGAGATGCCACAAATGGCTCAGACTGTTCCGTAACGGTCAGCAGATATAGAACACCCCTGTTTATCAGAGGCGGTGCACAAGGAGCCAAAGTAAGCATAAGTGCAAGTTCCGGGTCCAGCCAAAGCCAAAAAGAGGAAGGTAAAAGTAAAAATAAGTTTTTGTGGATTAAAATTTGTAAAAAACCAGCAAATCCAATCTTATTAGGAACTTTACTAATAAGCCAATGAACATAATCGAGAAATTTACATTCCTATAAATTCAAGCCACTCTAACTATATCATAAATAACTAAATAAACAAAAACAACAAATAAACTAAAAATTTACTTAAACAAATACTAATTATAGAAAATCAGCTTAAAATTCTGAATCATTTAGACTTGTGTGCCAAAATAACAAGTCGTTAATAATATTCCTAAAATAAAAATTATTTGAAATTCCTAGTCCCCTCGTACTAAGATATAAACTGAGTTCTAGATCTACCTCAAGACGGATTCGAAAGAGTGACCAAGTTTTCATAGGAAAGAGAAAGAACTTGTGAGGCAGGTAACAGATGTAACAAAAGTAACTTTTCGTTCTGCAATGGAATTTTACAATGTTACATTTTTTTGAATCAGATTTCTGCAAATTAAAAGACAAAACTAAAATTCTTTTAATCATTTATTATCATAATACACTGCTCCCTTAAATTGACTGTGCATATTGGAAATTAAATCAATGACTTTCCAAAACACGCTACGAAATGTTTCATATAAAACAATTTTTATCTTGAAAAGGAAGCAAATACCAGCAAAATTGTATTAAACTTTTTTCTTTGAAATGACTCAAAGAATAATCCCCTGAAATTAATGACATTATTTACGGCTCACTCTGTATGCAGAGCTTTAATGAATAACACCGAAATATTTCACTGAGTGTAGAGGGGTCCTAGACAAGGTACTTGAGATATGTGGAACCCATGGTCTATGGATTTGAATTTGCATGTTATGGCATAAAATCTCCAAAGGGTATGCACGCCACTGTCTTCTACCATTTGAAATTATACGGAACAATAGCAGAAGTTGTTACCTTTAAAAGGGAAGAAACTTGAGATGGAATATAATTAAATTCTATCCATAGATACAATGGAAGGCAATTTAAATTAAATTGCTTAGTTTCTATAGAAATTGCTGGAACTGGCAACCTCCAGCTGAAATACAGAGACGACATCGACGCAGATAAGAATCTTGTACAGTATCTTATCGGATATTTCTGGACGATTGTGATAGACATCTTGCAACACTAGGGAAAAAGTAGACCCGCAACAAATGTTAACAAAGGAGTTTCTATTACAACAATACTGCAGTGGCGTACATTCATATGATTAGTCTGTAAATTTTGCAGATTATGATAACACTAAACTATGAAAATTCTCTTGATGAGTTTTTAGCAGTCTGGGTTCTCTCGATCACTAAGAAGGCATGAAGTCATTCTAGTACAAATTGGAAACCTATTTCGATTTATTATTGATTTATGAGTACAAAATTGTAATTATGCTACTATTCTCCAACCAGGAGATAAACTGTGAAAGGAATGTGCTTACTATTGCGTCATCTATTGGAGCGAAGTAGATAGATAACATTAGAGTTATAACGTCAGTTTAAAAATAATGCGCTCTCCTGTATATGTTATTTCCTGTATGGAGGGATTAAAAGACCAGGAGATTAACCGAGATCTAATTTTGTAACTAGGGTAGTATAAAAATGTGTATATCAGTGTTATTGTTTGTGCTGTGAGAGCTAGCCAATAGAGATACGAGTACCCACGTGTGTGACCTTATGATATCTTATGACATCAACATTCATTCACTGCATCACCCCGCTCCGTTTCATTCCCTGGAGTACAGTACTTTGATGCTTTGTATCATAGACATTTCACGTGGGCAATCATGGGTTTCCTATATCAAATGACTTGTCTAGAAGTCCTCTTTACTCCGTGAACATATTTCGGTGTTGTTCAATAACCTCTGGTGTATAAACACACAGGTTGGAAATAATAATATAATTGTGCAGATTTTAAGAGCTTATTACTTGGTTATGATATTTATTCATCCATCATATATCTGTAAGACAGACCTGTTACAATTCTTTATTCCTTGGATAGAGCACAACAAAAAATATAATAGGTACCATATTAGTCCCAAATGACTACTTTTCTCAGAAGAAAAAAATAATTTTCCTCTGTTGTACTCGATAAGGACTATCTCTACGATTCTGACTTTTATTCTTATTTTTAGAGAAACTGATGAGGAACAATTTATCTCTTCGCAGTTATTAAATAAAATTGACGGGTTTCTTGCAAATTAATTATTTCATACCATTACTCAAATAATATTTTTCTGTAACTGTCAAGGTCCCCCCCCCCCAAAAAAAAAAGTTTTTTGAGCGTAACGTTTTTGAAACTGAGAATATACGCTGAGTCGTCATTTATGTAGGCTGAAGCAGCCGTTTGCTTGTACTTATACTCTGTTGTGTATTGGTATGTATTGAGTTCAAGGTCATTGGGAATGGCATTCACGTTCAGTCGAAATGTAATGAAATATTAGGCAAGGTGTTTTACAAATTAAAAATAATACATTTTGTTCAGTAGACCGATGTGCACTATCTGTATAATTTTGGCAGTTTATACCTTGTATATTGTGAAATTAAACGGCGTAGCAGTGAGCTGTAGGTGATGGTTTTTAGTTCATTTTCCTGCTTGCGTTAGCAATATGGCTAGAACAAGAACATCAGTTTTTCAGACCGGTGTAAGGATTACATCAAGAATGAGTGAATAATTTTTCAAGCTGAATTGAAACTTTCCGTCTTACGTCTGATTTCGCTTCGCGTGCCGTTTGTTCTCCAATCTCCCACCTTTAGCGAGCCTTGGGTTATCCATGCGGCTGATAAATTCGCTCCATTTTAGCTGTCTTTCGTTTACCCAGTTATTGATGGGTTCAATTTGGTATTCGTGGCTAACAGCGGAGCTCCGAGTTTTATCCCGTAGTGATTTGTTTAGTAATTTTGCGTGATATGCTCATTTCCGAGTTTCATCGACTTTTTTTAATTTGTGTGTGTTTCGATTCTACATTCACGTCCGTAAGTTAACATAGTTGTTACAACTTTTTTTAAATTCTAATTCTGGTTTCTGTGTGATATCGGAAATTGTGTTCATTATACATACGAATACTTAAATTTTTATTTGTTTGATTCATTACCTCATATGGATTTTCTTTATATTTATATGCGGTATAAAACTCATATTTCATCCCATAGCCTAATTCCATCCGATGAAGGATGGGGGAGCGGAGAAAAATTCTCTCCGGCACAGGGACTCGAACCCCTAAGACAGTATGGAAATTAATCTATCGGCGGCACGCCAGTAATGCAGTGCTGGTAATTTTTGAGAAGTTGAATGGGAAATACTGTTGTGCGCCATTTCTATAACAATTCTGTGTGAACGTTGATTTCTGGGAGTCTTTACTTTAACATATTACATCAGCCATCGGCAAATTTTTACTCACGATAACATCACTGGACGCAAGCCGCAATACATATGATGTAATATCAGTCGTGGAGTGTAGATCATTCCGTTCGGATCCCAGTGGCGGACTCTCAACACGAGCATCTGACGTAGACTACACGTTAATAATTTATAGATGGACAAATTATATTTTATTTCATCTTAATTTGTACTGTGCCACAACAAGGTAGGAAAATACGTCACAATTTGCCACTCTTAATACAACTCGTAAATTTTCGTCTGTTATTCACGATCTGTGTTTAGATATTACGGACCGTATTCATAGACATTTTAGCGCGGGCTTCCGGTGGATGATCAGCGTTTTTCGTATTCATAAACCAGTGTTAGCGATAGGATATGATTTGAATTCTGTACTAGTAACCAGTGGATAGCCGGGGCTAGCTTAGTACGCTCGTAGCGCGTGCTGCGAAATGTCTATGAATAGCACCCTACAAGTTTTCGTTCAGAAAGCAATTGGTCGGAAATATACTGGATATAGAGCTAAACTTAGCAGCTGTGTAGGATAACGGCAGGCGACCTAAATAGGCCTATATATTTTTTATGTGGAGAGCATTTTAAATAAATTTAAGTAGTCGGATGTGTTATGTCTTCACTTTCAGCTCTGTTAAATAACACAACACAGATTTGCGCAAATGTAGGCCTAATATTTCTCCAGATTTGAGTAAACGGTACATTTCATACGAGGAAACGACATAATATAGAACACTTTATATTTTCATTATTGCTATTGTTTCTTATTATTTTTACTTGTTTATTATTTATGGTCAAACTGCCTTCCACTGAAAGTAAGCTAGGACTCATACTTAAAATTATTAATTTTAGTATAGAAAGACAATAACAGGATTAGCAATACAGTAATAAAATGAAGTTAAACATAATAATTATTTGAAAGAATGGTTGATTAAAATATGACATTTTTAGAACATTTACAATAATGCTATCCCTAAGAGAAGTTGGCAAGTCGAATGTGTTTCTAAGATCCTCAAGGAATTTTGGAATAGCTCCTCGAGAACCTATAAGCGAGCCACAAACTTCAATATGGTTGAGGTTGTATTTAAATTTAAAACAGTCCACTGAAGGCTTAGAAATGTTCTGCGTTTCTTCTTGGACTTCGAGAGCTTGGTGACATTTCAACTAGAACCGTATTGTTGAATCAACAATAACCCCCTGACCATCAGCTTTAAAAGCATTAATATCTACACGCTTCACTGATCCGTTTCTTGCTAGGCAATAAACTTCTTCTTTCACAATCCATCCCTTCTTCTTTAAGGCAGCAGCCAATGTGGATCATACAGTTATGGTGTCTGAAATTACGCAAGAGCATTCCACGTTCACATTGTGCCAAAATGTGTCCAAGCGTTTCATTCTCCGGACAATAATTTGAATTCTCCTCGCTTGAGAGGGTTCAGTAGTGTGCACAGCTTAATTTTCATTATACTGGCACTATTTGAGAGGGGTCGCTACGACTCAGCACTGCGACCTTGTAGATCAGTATTGTCAGAGTTGTAAGCTCCAAAACCGGTTGTGGAGCTAGAGTTGGAGCGTTAACTTGCTTATGTCTGTGGAAACACCGGAGCACGCAACGAGTCTAGTGGAGCTGTCCGCTCCGTTTAGTCTCTGTCTGACAACGCTGTTGTAGATCTTCTGTGCTTACCCCCAGCCAGCTGTCTACGGTAGGATTCGCTGTGTAACTAGGTTTCGGAGCGGCACCGCTATTCGTCCCTAACCCTTCTCTCGTCGCTAGCTTGTGGCGAAATGATGTTGGTGTCTGACGTGAGGAAAAGAGGGAACCCCGAGAAAAAAACCTAACTGCGACCTTTTCCACCGGTAGTGTCACGAATGTTTAAGTGAAAAGTTCCGGGTCTGGCAGGATGATGGTCTACATCACTCAGCCACCGCAGGGTTCTTCTCTCAGTAAATTTAAACAAAGGAGAAACGACTATGGATGCTAGAATAATGTACGGATAGCAGTAGTAGTAGTAGTAGTAGTAGTAGTAGTAGTAGTAGTAGTAGTAGTAGTAGTAGTAGTAGTAGTAGTATGTGAAAAGTTGAAGAGGAATCACTTTCATTCTTATCATACATGTAACAGTAGCGGCCGGTGATCAAAATCCTCGGTGAGGCCAGATGCAACTAGTTTAAGTGCCTCCGATAGGAAATGTTTATTTATGATATTAATTATTATTGTTATTATATTATTTATATCATTATTACTGTATTATTATTATTACTATTATTAGTCTATTCTTATTACTATCAATGAAAAATAATAATTTCACTCACCAAATAAGCTGTTATGCTCTGAGTTTCAGCGATTGTTTCAGTGTGATGAAGCATCCCATATTATGTGTTGAAATTCCCCTTTCTTTTCTTTTTATTTTTTTCCTCTGACAGCAACAAACAAGGCCAAGAGAAGTTTATTTTGCATCACATTACCACATAACCATTTATGTTGCCCATACCAGGATGCAATAGAAACTCGCGTTTTAAGATTATCTGTCAGAAAAATTGTCAGCGATGTCGTAGGTCGGTAGTCTGTCTCTTTATTTAAAAATTCCTTTCTTTTAGTATTATTTCTTCTCGAAAAAGGACACTTTAACAATGAATTAACTGCACCAGCATTATTTTTCTCATTTGTTTCTGTTTATATTTTCCCAAAATACATAACAACATTGGCCCAGATTCACTACTGTACTACGAAGTACAATAGTACAACACCCTCGCTTATGTCATAAACTGAGACATAAGAGGAGAGAATCGAGTGGGTTTCTGCCTGCCAAAGAGCTGGAATTTTGTTATTTATGGCCTAGTTAGGAAGACAAGTCACCATTGCTATTCCCACCCCACTCTACCCTTGAGGCCGGCCCATGGATGGGACGAGTGAAACCTGACCAGGCCAGCCGAATTGTGCCTCAGCTACGACGTTTTAAGCGTAAACTCAAAGCCCGCGAAAGGACATGAAATGCATTATGCCAGACCCGGCACGAACGATTCTGGCCTCAGGAACAAATTTTTCTGCAAAACAGATCTATATACATCACAAGCCAGACCCGGCACGAGCGATCCCGCCCTCAGGAACAAATTTTACTGCAAAACAGGTCTATATACATCAAAGTTTTCAAATGCTTCTACAGCGATATATGCTTCATTCAAATAACTAATACATTATATAAAAACACAAAATTTGATTTCAGTTAAGCCAAGTGACTGAGGCCCGGCCTTACTTGCCTCAGTCAATCAGCCGCCACTGACATGTAATGTAATATTTCCATGGCAACGTTGGCTTGTGCAAGTTTTAACTTCAACATGCATGTATCTCTGTGCTATGAGAGCAATAAGGAGACTGGAACATAATATCATATGCAGCATCTCGTCTACCTAAATAATTAAATTTCTCATCTTGCTGAACTGTCTGTCCTTGGTTTTCTTGTTCAACTTTTATTGTGTCTTCAGCTACTCTTAATAATTTACCTTTGTGTAAGTTTTCATGTTTTGTTTGGTCCCATTAAAGTTCAACTCGTAGAGAAACTTCTGTGTTTCATTTTCTCTTTGTGAAGAAGCGCGAGTATTGTGTCACCTGCATAGTTTATTATCTCATTTCAAACTATATACATTAATTTATCAGAACAGAAATTATTAATCATTTGATATATTAACGTAGTTTTGCCGTCTTTAGATATAAGTTAGTTCATCAGTTTCAATTTTGAGGTCTCTTTAAGGAAGAACTTTAGTTTTGTGAGAATAGTGATTGAGTTTTTTCGAGAAAATAATTTGATAGTAACATTACTGATTTTACTAAGAAGTATAAATAAATGATGCGGGAAAATAAATTTTTCGAGATTCTAACAGAAATACAGAATTTTAGCAACATTCAGACCGAAAAGTGGTTTTCGACGTGTCGTCTTTCTGTGTACATCTGGCAATTTATTCTAAAGTATTCGACAAGTTTTGCTCGTACTTTCTGCAAGATAACCCATCGATATTAAATATATTACATTTTTTTAAATCAATATGATTTATGGATTCCGCGTCAGCCGTCCGGTTTTGTCTCTTTCGTCCTGTAAAACATATTTAATACCGTACTGTATGAAATAAGTAAATATGAATAATAAAATAAATAAATAAGTAATAGTAATAATAATAATAATAATAATAATAATAATAATAATAATAATTTATTTATTCATTCTGGCGAAGTTAAGGCCATCAGGCCTTCTCTTCCAATTACATAAATAAATAATAATTTATTTATTCATTCTGGTGAAGTTAAGGCCATCAGGCCTTCTCTTCCATTTAAATAAATAAATAAATAAATAGTTGATAATAAATTTAATTAATGAAAATATATACGAAATTGATAAATAGTAAAAATAAATGAAGCATCATTTTAGGCCTATTTAACCAAATTTAAATGTAGGCTATTGCTCAATGTGACTACCTTCTTCTTCCAAACATTTCTTGTACCTTCGGTTAAAGCAATGCAATGAAATGTCATTAACCCTTTCGCCCATAACGTCTTTGTTTACAATTATTTTTTTCTGACACATAGACCTTGTAGACCCCTTATAACGAAGTTTATAAGTGTGCGATTGTGAAACGAAAGCCATTTCACTTTCTTTATTCGCCACACACTAACTCTAACTCACAACATAATGTCACAGTGAATACAACACGGGACCAACATCCACACTATTCCGAATTGGGTTGTTAACTGCTGTCGTCAAACCTTCCCACAAAAATTCCTGATATTGTGTGCGCAGTTGAGAGTTCCACCAGTCGATGGATTCCACGGTATAGCAGTAGGTTATTTTTACGACTCTTTATCAACATCTGAGCTTATTTAGCGTCTGAATGGGATGAAGGTGATAATGAGGGTGAAATGAGTCCGGTGTCCAACACCGAAAGTTACCCAGCATTTGCTCATATTGGGTTGAGGGAAAACCCCTGAAAAAACCTCAACCAGGTAACTTGTCCCGACCGGGAATCGAACCGGGGCCACCTGGTTTCGCGGAAAGACGCGCTAACCGTTACTCCACAGTTGTGGACTCTTACGGTGTATCTTAAGCTCACGCTGTTTAATAAATTAATAATATACATAGGCCTATCTAATTAGCCTCTACCTCTAGCCGTAAAATTCTTGTAGGAAATAATTGCGGCTAAAATACTTACACCAGAGCGTTTGTTTTGTAAAATTAAGTTACGGAAACACAGTAGAGGAGATACTTAATTTTTCTGCATTAACCTAAAGTTTTGTCTCCAATTTAAAAGTATTCAGCAAACTTCAGGGCTTAAAATGACAATGCAAATTAATTGGTAAATTAAATGTGGATAAATTTCAGAACACGGATTCCTTCCTTTCCCTCTTAATTCAAAATTTCAACCTTGTGCACAAAAAATAAATTATTGTCACTGAAAAGTGCATGATGATGCGGCATTCGACAGACGCAGACAAATCTGCTCTTTGTAGTACTCGTATTTCAAGATATAATTGTCAGTGAGGAATCCGTATACAGAAATTTTTCCTTAAATATAACCCTAGCCGTACGGGACTACAGTAAAATTAGAATACTAGCTTTTTGTAGGTAAACTTCACATTCGCATATACGATTCAGAGTTCGTGTTTTGTTCTCACAAGTAATTTAAAACCCGTGTAGAACCGTCCGAAGTGGGTCTTTCCAAGGGATTTGATCCTTTTAACCCCGGCATTTAGCAGTGCAAGTTTACAGATAACTATTATGTATGCTGTTCTTATACTGTATATGCGGGTTAATGTCCAATATAGATTGTTTTACGGCTTTTCCTCGAAATCATATCATTTCTCGTACTTAATGGTAATAAAAAAAAACTGACTAGTTCACACTAGTCATGTAATATGCAATGAGGTGGGCGAGACCTCATTCATATTCGATACATATATAATGTTAACAGTTTTCACAAGCTGTTGTTGAATATGGCCACAAAGTCATTTAATATGCGCTCCTGTATATATATATATATGACGTGTATCGTCTTAAATGCAGGTAGTAAGGTCGTAACATAATACTACGAGAGGATTTCGGCCGGCGTCGTGGATCGTGTCCCGGCATGGCTCAGTTGTTTAAGAGCACTCAGCGCGCACAGCTGTGAGGTCCTGGGTTCGATTCCCGGTGCCGGTACGAATTTTTCTCGTACTTAATGGTAATAAAATAAACTGACTAGTTCACACTAGTCATGTAATATGCAATGAGGTGGGCGAGACCTCATTCATATTCGATACATATATTGGTTACTTGATTAACAAGTGATATATTTGTATCATCATTACAAATCCCTAATACGTTTTAACATCTCTATCAATTTTAAATACCGATTTTCATAAAGAGAATAATGATATTAGCAATAGTCATGAATTGCAAATAACTAGCTGTTTTACGTGACTTTGTGCAAAACTAATTTTATCTACTTAAAATCGTGCAATTTGGAAATTAAATCAGAAGTCTTGAAGTAATGTTTCCGAAATCACACCTGCTCCTAGATCGCACCACTATGCTTGAAAATTCAACTAAATTAGTTTACCTTACGGTGTACCGGTAGTCTCGTAAACCGCACTATTATGACGTTGCCAATATTGCTCGATTTCTTATGTGGAACTGTGCATGATATTGCAACCACTCACTCACTATACGTAGACTATATGTACAGTATATGTGCGACTGTTTCACGTAGTCCATGATATTTGTAGATTTAGTTTACAGCAGACGGGAATGAACGAAGGAGTGTGTGGGAAGTGGTGTTCAGAATTCATGGATCGTCATTGACAAGGATTGCAGAGACTGTAAAATAAGATTGAATAACGTAGAAAGGAAATGCAGCATTCTAAACAAAACGAAATACATTTTGTCGGTGAATTATTTAGTTTATTGACATAAATATTCATATGAAATTAATATTGTAAATCTAGGTCCGATTTTGTGAACCTGTAGTTCGATTTGGGAGGTACAAGCTACGCTCCACTTGTATGCTTATCTAACGTCCTCATTTTCGAAACGATGATGGTAATAATTTACAAAAAATGTACTTAAGATAGGGAAAATGTTGTAGTGCCCTACAATATAAAAAGCTTACTACATGAACGATGAAAGAGTAATGGAACGGAGAACATGCACTTCGGTACATTAAAATAATATTTACGGCATGAATTCTCTGGTTTGTGAATTATAAGATTTTATGTGAAAATTATTATGATATAGGCAACCTTACGTTTGGGAGAGTAAAATTGTGCTTTTCTATGCAATGTAAATTTATTTTATTTTAGTAGGTTATTTTACGACGCTTTATCAACCGCTTAGGTTATTTAGCGTCTGAATGAGATGAAAGTGATAATGGCGGTGAAATGAGTCCGGGGTCCATCACCGAAAGTTGAGGAAAAACCCCGGAAGGAGCCTCAACCAGGTAACTTTCCCCGAATCGAACCCGGGCCACCTGGTTTCGCGGCTAGACGCGCTAACCGTTAATCCACAGGTGTGGACTATGCAATGTAAAAACCGAAAGCTGTCTCTTTGTTGCTATATAACTTATACAATAAAAATGATTGTGTATATATATATATATATATATATATATATATATATATATTCTTTTAATAGAGAAAGGAGCATCTTCTGCGGACCTCTGGAAAAAGAACTGAGAAAGAGACTAGTAAAGTGAGTAAAGTGCTTTGTGTGGAGTGTGATATTGTATGGGGCAGAAACATGGACATTACGACGAAGTGAAGAGAAACGAATAGACGCATTTGAAATGTGGATATGGAGAAGAATGGAATGTGTGAAGTGGACAGACAGAATAAGAAATGAAATTGTGTTGGAAAGAGTGGGCGAAGAAAGAATGATGCTGAAACTGATGAGAAAGAGGAAAAGGAATTGGCTGGTTCACTGGTTGAGAGGAAACTGCCTACTGAAAGATGCACTGGAAGGAATGGTGAACGAGAGAAGAGTTCGGGGTAGAAGAAGATATCAGATGATAGACGAAATTAAGATTATGTGGATCATATGAGGAGACAAAGAGGAAGGCAGAAAATTGGAAACACTGCAGAATGCAGAATGCTGGGTTTGCAGTGAAAGACCTGCACTATGAGTGAAATGAAAATATATATATATATATATATATATATATATATATATATATATATATATATATATAT
The DNA here is from genome assembly GCF_040183065.1 of Periplaneta americana. Taxonomy (NCBI): domain Eukaryota; kingdom Metazoa; phylum Arthropoda; class Insecta; order Blattodea; family Blattidae; genus Periplaneta; species Periplaneta americana. The sequence goes on along the minus strand of NC_091132.1, from coordinate 23,593,752 downwards.
ATCATTAGGCGATAATCGGAGAAAATGAACTACGAAAAGGAGTGAATAGAATTGGAATAGTGAATTGTTGCAGTAAACGTAGAAGGTAAGTTATAATTGGAACGTTTGTGCCAAGTCATATCACCGTTTTTGAGTCTCACGGATACAGGAGAGGATTTTGATATATCGCCTCTGAATGCTGACGTCGCTCGCCGGCCAGTCGTTCCACATTTTCCATTTTGGCCGCACGTGCTCCGCTAATGGAAGCTCTTCTCGTTGGTAGATTCAGAGACCCTCCATTATGAATTATTCCGACATCATATCCGATTGTTCAATCTTTTACTCGTTCATTATCCCGTAATGGAGCAGAAGTGCTGACATGACACGTGCCACTAGGAGGAAAGAAATCAGTCGGGACACACGAGATATTGAATTTTCATAATTAGATATAAAAGTGCTTTCAGCGATTAAGGCTCAGCTTTCAAGCTACGTAGGAGATACGGTCCGTGGGTTCGAATCCATCTTACAGTATGAATGTCAGTGTGTTGATAACATTGCCTTAATGTGCAGGCATCATGCTGACCATGTTAAGGGTCCCATACACGCAAAGACTTATCGGAAACTTGTCTGTTCAGTTATGTCTCCCCAAGGCAAATCTGAGTTAAATGATTGACCATACACGCCCAGACTTACCTCCGAGGCTTGTAATTCAGAAAGAAGTAGTTGAAATCAATTTCCTGTGGAGAAATGTGGTCATCCGAGAAATAATATTCCGCCATAGTTCTTCGTTTATAGAAGTATTTGAGAATGGTATCTCAGATCTGTACTTCCATAGCTTTCCGCCATTTCGCTACAGAGAACTGCTTAAAAGGAATCGTTGAAGAAATCGTCGACCACATGCTCATCGTATCGTTTGTTTCTGTGTTTACTTTTTCTCCCGCTTAGTTTGGAGACCGCTGCAGTCGGAAAAATTCAAGCAGACGGTGGACTCTTGAGACTTACTTCAAGGGCGAAAGTCTTAATACTTTTCGCCCATACAGTCTATGGGGATTTGCCTGTGAATTTAGGTTCGTACAGACTTACCTGTTACCTCTGTGTAAGTCTCTGCGTGTCCTTCAGACGTTGCAACGTCTGTTTTTATCTTGTCATAACAATCTTCTTTCAGAGGCACAGCTTTATTTTGTTTGTTGATGCACTCTTCTCTTTTTAAATTTCTTGAATTCATCGCTGCTTCGACTCCATCTAATCATGTTTTCTTTAGGCGACCTATTTTTATTCTTTCCTTTGGTACCAATCCATTAGTAGACTAGTCTCTGTTCTGACTTCATCATATGTCATATACAAGGTGTACAGGAAGAATATACACCACTTCAGAAGGATATTGTTTGGGTTAATCTACATCGCTTGAACTGGGTAGGCCTATGCCTACTTATATCCGAAGTCTAACAGTTGTGTGATTACTGACGGGAGAAACATAGGCTCGAGAGAAGGCTGTAGGCTTGTAATTCAACGTTTGTAGTTCACTTTCATGTGTTAAATTATTGAAAGCAATAGTTTATGCTGTTTTAAAACATTTATTTACGTTAATTCGAAACTTAGTAATGTTCTTCCTTCTGAATAATTTCGAGGGAAAAATTGTTCCGGGGCCGGGTATCGAACCCGGGACCTTTGGTTAAACGTACCAACGCTCTCCCACTGAGCTACCCGGGAACTCTACCCGACACCGATCCAATTTTTTCCTCTATATCCACAGACCTCAAAGTGGGCTGACAACCGTCAAGCAACCAACATTTGAGTGCACACTAACTCTGTGTGACTTTAAATTGTGGTTTTCTGTTACGTACAGTGACGTGTATTATGCAAATTAAGCTTTCAGGAATAACTCCCTGTAATATTAATTTTTAATAATTTCGAGGGAAAAATTGTTCCGGGGCCGGGTATCGAACCCGGGACCTTTGGTTAAACGTACCAACGCTCTCCCGGCCCCGGAACAATTTTTACCTCGAAATTATTCAAATTAACTTTACAGGGAGTTATTTCTGAAAGCTTAATTTGCATTCTTCCTTCTATTTAACCTCATCCTTTCCTATCAACTTACACTCAAATTCTGTGGAGGGTATAGGCCCTATAGCTATGGACTAACACTTGACAAGCACACATTTCGGATCTCCCTGGTTGTGTAGTCATCACGGCACAGGACATAGCTGAGACGACACAGGACAACACATGACAAGGGACAAACCCAGCCCCATGGACTGAACATAAATATCTTCCATTGCTCATGCCGGGAATCGAACCACGGACCGCTTAGTTGGGAAGCGAACACGTCCGAATCAAACTAAACAACAATAGTAATATGCGTTACAAGAGCGGTATGTTGAAGTCTTCATGTTCGAGAAAAAGTTTGAAAAAGCGAAACATAGTTGACCTTTTTTAATTTCCGAGAATTGAAAGAAAACATAGGCCTACCGCTCGTGTATCGTACATTATTTTGTGCGAAGATCGTTTATTACATACTTGAAAGAGGAATTTCTAATTAGTTGCAATGAAATCTCCATCTTGGTTTCTGTTCAATGACGGCAAATTTGCAAAACAAAAATATCTATCTTCAACATTGTTGCTTTAAAATGTTTTCTGTGCTTACTATATTCCAGCAGACCGTGATATACATCTGTCTTTTTTTTTCCCCAGTCTATGATGAGTCTGGAATCTTGTTGATTTTTTCACGGCTTCCTTAATGTTACTTGCATCACGAATGCAGTAACTTTAGTGGAGTTGTAGAGTTTACTTAATTTTTGCAAATATTTAAAAACAATAATTAACAGTGCAATTTAGGTGAAATTGCAGTGGTAAGTTTCCAATTTATAATTATTACTATATTGAACGTCTCTAAAAATAATATGTTAAAAGCCTAAAGCAGTAAAATCAATATGTCACTTAAGCGGTAAGAAGAGGAAATTGTTATGTGTTAGGTTGGGAATACTGAATTTGGAATTTTAGACTTACCGCGGATTGGTTTTGTGCGGAAACCAAGCAAATACGCACGATCTCGCACAAAATAAGTAATGATACGGATAGTATCACTGAGCTTACATTTCTTATTGATTCCATATACTGTAAGGTTGGCAGTACAGTTTGAGTTAATGCAATCCAGCCGCGGCCGCGTTCAGGAAGAAAGTCATCCATTACCAGCCCGTTCCCTGAGCAACGAATGAATGCAAGGAAGAGGGGGCTGAGAAAAGCTGAATATGTGAGCTCCAAGCCCGTTGGCCACTTGCCTCACTCCGAGTTTCTCTATTTCACAAAAGGAACTCTAGAAAATCTTGATACAGTACAGTTAAGTGTGTGATAAATTGATAATTAGTTGTCTTAAATATTTTAAATACTCTACTAGAATATGAAGTATCACTGAAACTGATTTGAAATTTACATAAACCGTTCAGTGTTCCCCTTCATCTGCTTTCTATTTTCTACTCTCGTGAACAGAAACTAAATAGTCGAAGTAATACGTGTAGCCACCGGTGTAGCTCAACCGTCTGCCTATCCGAAGTTGTGGTCGGGCGCGAGTTTGATTTCCAGTTTGGCTGATTACCTGGTTGGGTTTTTCCCGGAGTTGCCCCAACCGTAAGGCAAATGTCAGGTAATCTATGGCGAAGTCGCCCTGAGTGGCACAGTTGGTATAGCGCTGTGCCCTAGGTTGCGGGTTCGATCCCGGCTCAGGTCGATGGCATTTACAGTAAGTGTGCTTAAATGCGACAAACTCATGTCACTAGATTTAGTGGCATGTAAAAGAACTCCTGCGAGACAAAATTCCGGTACACCGGCGACGCTGATATAACCTCGGCAGTTGCCAGCGTCGTTAAATAAACCATAATTTAAATTTAATTTCTATGGCGAATTCTCGACCTCATCTCACCAAATACCATCTCGCTATCACCAATCTCAAAGACGCTAAATAACCTAGTAGTTGATAGAACGTTATTAAATAACCAACTAAAAATCAATCGTGATTTTATTCTTTAAGGCCTTCATTTAAACCCCATGTTACCTGTAGAGTGACATGTAATGCGTGGTTCAACTTCATTGTAGTGCCGTGACACATTGAAGGGATTTAGTTTAATCCAAATTACATTTTCCTGAAGTGTTGTAGATGTCTTGTGAAGTGCCATACATACACACAGGGTTATTCACTAGTTCCTTCCTTTTCAGCTTCAAGCAGCTCTCAAAATTGCGGTACCTGCTCTTTCTAGGAGATTTCAACGCAGAGTTAGATAGGAAACTTCCATACCTCTAGGACAGGGCTGGACAGCAAGAGCGGATTCTACTCTCTCACGGGGAGTCATATGATTTCTATTCATCCTCTTTCTTCTCCGCCGAACACCGCGCAGCGTTGATTCCTGACGGATGAATATTAAGCGTCCCCGTTTAGAGTCTAGTTCCGCTCCCGATGCCCAGCCCTGCTCTAGGATGAATTATATGCGCCTTCTTCATGTTATTGGGCTTCCGACGAACTTCAGCACCAATTGGCATTACCCATTAGCCTATCTCTTTTTGTTTTAAAAATGATACTCAGCGAAACACCTATGATAGGTTAGGTTGCACTCACAAAAGTAATAAGATATTATGTTTGTTTACTTGTAAGTGATCTGTTAGTGTTGAAAGTAAAAGCGGTTTGCTCTCCAGTGTATGTACAACTCCTTTCCAACATATTAATAATAATAATATTAATAGTAGTAGTAGTAATAATAATAATAATAATAATAATAATAATAATAATAATAATAATGATTTATTTTAGCTGGCAGAGTTAAGGCCGTAAGGCCTTCTCTTCCACTCAATCAGCAAAAAGTATATATACATATGCATAAACTTACAAAGAATTCAACAATTTGATTTAGATGAGAGTTACATGTATACAAGAGTTATTTACGAATTAAACAACAAAATACTATGAACTATTAATTAAACACTGAAATAAACTGTGTAGCAGGATTAAACTAAAATACATAGAATGTTAATATATTTCAAATAGTATTTGATAATAGAAAGAAATTATTATGGAACAAATTTGAAAATACAGCACAATCAGGATGATGTCTAAAGAAAGAAGTAACAATGTAGTCAGTGATAGTTTAAATCAGTATGACTGGAATGAAATGCTAATAAGGTTATCTTTTAAGCTGTTCTTAAAGGTGTTTATTGTCTTGCAGCCCTTAATACTTTGTGACAAGGAATTCCATTGACGCGAGGTGGATACTGTAAAAGATGAGGAATAACAAGATGTTCTATGAAGAGGTATAGCCTACTTAGCGTGCCACAGATAAGTGATCTGGTATTTACGTCGTGGTTAGAGTATAGATAAGAGAAACGAGACGAAAGGTAATTTGATGTTGAGGTGTGCAGAATTCGAAAGAGTAAAGACAAAGAGTGTAAAGTTCTGCGTTCTTTAAGTCGGAGCCACGAAAGACTTGCGAAGGACGGTGATATGTGATCATATCGTTGGATGTTGCATACGTATCTGACGCACATATTCTGAGCTCGCTGTAACTTGACTGACAGTTCAGAACTTATGCCTGAAAAATCTTAAAGTGTCGACTCTAATGGAATTGCAACCTGTAATTATTTGTTCTTTCAATGTACCTTCCATTGTGCCTCCCCGTGAATGAAGATAATATCCACGTATTATTTGTTGCTAATCATTATTCTTTTTTATTTAATTAAAACGAATCCAATCAATGTTCTAACTTATAGTAGATGTGAAATTTCTTGAACAGTGCAAAATCTATGACAAATAAGTTCCTGAAATATTTAATCGTTCCCAATAAAAAGTTCCTTGTTATTGACCGTAAGAAAGGAATTGGTGTGGTCATTGACACAACTGTTCGATTTTTAGACAATGAAGAACAGCCATTATAAGTATATGAAGAGAAAAGATATTACTTCTAGGTGTCGAACCTTGACCTGGCATCTCTACTCTGAAGCTGGTAATGGAATTGGCCGACTTCGTAATATTATCTAATGGTATCTAATGATGTATTTGAAACGGAAATATGAAGGGGTCTTAGTTCCGTCTTTGTCCACTACAAATTTTATATCAACCCTCGGGATTCGAACTCGGGTTACCAACGTGAAAATCCGACGCTGTAGCCTTTCGGATAACCGTACGCCATAATATCCAAACAATATGACTCTCATTGTGAAGTAGTTGTGTGTGTTTTTTTTATCCGTTGTGATACATAACCCAATTTTATTTTTACCTATCCAATGGGTATTTCGTTTAATATGATATGATGTACCAATTTCCGTTCATTTCTGCGCTGATCATTGAGATAATTACAGACTTCAGGCTATTTGCATGGAAAACTTCATTATCACGGGAAAATGTTCTAGGAAACTGATGGGCAAAACAATTTCATGATGTTTTTCGGGAATCGAAGCCGAATGCTCTCCGTGAAAAGTTGGTCACCTTTTCGTGCATAGAAAATATTGTAATTATGAGAAAATAGATTTTCCGATTCGAATGAACACTCACTCACGTTGTGAAGTGTTTTGAACAAATTTAGACTTTTTTTTACTCGAATTTTTATGTAGTTTGTGTTTGCGATGAATTGCCTGAAGATTTTTTGAACATGAGAAGTATTTTGTTAATTCGTTACATTTTTTTGTTTTGTTTTGTTCTGACCTCACTGCTGGTCGAAGTACCAGCGTGCTTAATCCTTGTGAGAAAAGTTCGGTTTGTTTTCTGAAACGCACACCTGTATCGGACGTGCTGTCCTGATTCGGTCCGTGATAGATAATTCGTTGAAACTGGAATGTGGTTATTTTACGATATTCTAGGAATCAGTGCAACAAATTACATGGAAATATGTAGTCTCCTGTGATTTATTTCAGTTGTGATTGCAGCTTGTGATAGATCTGCTTGATCTATTTTCCCTTTTGACATGACAATTTTAAGTTGATTCCTAGTATCAAAATATATAATTATTTTTTTTCCGGCAGTTTGTAAGTTCTCTTAACAACTTTCAACTTGTTATGAAATGTCGTTCTCCTTTTCGCCAGCTGAACTTGACTGATATTTGAGTTGCTTCACTTGGACCAGATGTTTCTGTCATTGATTTCGGGGTCTTGGGGAAACGTTAATCACGTCCTCAGGATGTACGTTGATGCAACATGTGCTGAGGAACATTTGCCAGATGTATATGACGGTATGTTCCGCCTCACCACACACACACACACACACACACACACACACACACACACACACACACACACACACACACACACACACACACACTACAATATTCCAATATTTGTACGTGTTTGGTTAGTAGGCTTTATTAGGAATATTTTGTTTGTTTTCAAAGGGGAGTTATTTTGTTATTTCATTATGCCTGTTAATTTAATTTATCTTGCATTTGTTTTTACAATTATCTATCCACCTCGGGTGTTTGATTTACATTTTAAAATAGTGTCCTTGTACATATTAAAAAATGTATGTATATATGCAGTATTATGTGGATGTTTTCAGAGTTATATTTGATTACGTGCGTGTAATTACATTTATAGATTAACGCACGAAAAGGAAATATACATTGGTTACAGGTTATACAGTATGCAGGCAGTATTGTGGAACTATACTTTCTTTTTACGCTTTTTGTATAGTGCTCTCATCTTACGAAGAAACTAGATTACAGCGGAACCCCTGCGTAGATTTTTCTACGTGTCGTGCTTTCACCGGCGTGGAGCTGTTCCGGTAATACCGATAAATCAAGACATTTAGCAACTATGGAGTAAAATAGTTCACGAATTTAAATTATTATTAAAAGTAATATTCCACCTATGCTACGCTGATGATGTTGTTTTGATGGCGGGTACTGAGGACGACTTGCAGAGATTATTATATAGATTCTGTCTTGGTTGCCGAAAGTAGAGTATGAAAATATCACTAACAAAAACTAAATCAATGATTATAAATAAACTCCCTTTAAGATATAAGTTAGAACTAGAAAGAAGATGATTGAAGAAGTGGTGGCAATAAAATATCTAGGTGCTGAGATAACCAGATGGGGAGCTTTGCAGAATGAAGTCGTATATCAGACCAATAAAGCAGACAGAATAGCGGGCCGCATGGATGATATTATATGGAAAAATAAATACTTAAATAAAGATACTAAGGCAAGAATCTATAAAGCAGTAGTACGCCCAATATCGACCTATGCTTCTGAGGCAAGAGCGGATACTTCTAGAACGAAACAGATTTTAGAGACAAATGAGATTAATACTTTAAGGAAAATCGTGCATATAACTAGAAGAGACAAGCAGTAGTACGCCCAATATCGACCTATGCTTCTGAGGCAAGAGCGGATATTTCTAGAATGAAACAGATTTCAGAGACAAAAATGAGATTAATATTTTAAGGAAAATCGTGCATAAAACTAGAAGAGACAAGGTTAGAAGTGAAGAGATTAGAAGACAGTTAAACAAGGTGGATAGACGAACTGAATGGAACAACATGTATGCCGCATGGCATTGGATATAATTGTATGCGTAACAAGGGACAGTTTACCTGTGGAGAGAAACAGATCGCCTGGAAGACTGAAAAAGAAATGGAGAGACTCCTAATTTCTGGATGGAAAAGGCTGTAGGCCTAGTATAACGAGAAGAAGAAGAATAAAAAGAAAATATTCCACCAAATAAATTCGCTGTTCAACCGTATACTTCATTTTCCAATCGATTACTTAATACACAAGCAACAATCACAGACACGTTCCGATACAATTCTCAGAAGAAACTGCTGGGATGTTTTATAGAACTGGCTTCCCACGCTGCGGTCGGGAGAGCAGGAAGTCGGCCGGCGGCGGAAGATGCGAAGTTTCCTTGTAAAATGAGAGCACTGTATAATGTAGATAAGAAACTATGTAGGTACCAAGCTTTTCGAGGGCCAGACTCGAGATGGATTCATTCACTTTGTGCGTCTGTATATGCTATATTTGTTCCAGTTTCATACGTGGTATTCGTAAAGCCGATGCTGGCAGACGGACCGTCCTGCCTAAGTCTTGAGAGGCGCAGGACGTATACCTTATACGTCCTGTAGTTAGAATCCTGAGCCCTTAAATATTGCATTAGCATCAAATACCCATATTACTCCCAAGACTTCACCTAGTCTAACTGTGACTATTCCGGATGATAGATGAAGTGAGGGGGAGTTGGATTGAATTTTAAGGAGGCCACTACGACCCGCACTGTGACCTTATTAGATCTATTGCTCTGATCCTCAAGCTAGACGCATTCCATCCAATGGCGTACTGAGGGGTTATAAAATGGGACTCGTGCTTCTAGACTGCGATAGGACAAGGGTTCTAATCCCGCTTGATTGGTTTCGTTTAGGTTTTCTTTCCTCAGCTATAAGCTGAATGGCAGATAATCCCATATCGGATCCACGGACTCATCTGGTCAAATGCCATCTCGCTACTAGCAATTTCACTGACAGGCAGTATCGTTAAATATCCGATTAAAGATGTCAGAAATGAAACGAGAGAGATTTTAATATATTTTTGTTTGTTTGTTTTGAAAGTAAAGTGCATGTAACATGGTAGGGGCCTAAACATTCTTGGAATAGTTGGGATTGAACAGACAAAAACTTGAAAATGTCATAAAGAAGGAATATCAGAATATCAAGCTTCCGCAACGATTGTGTCACAAAACATTATGAATCTACATATTATTTTTTATCTCATTTCTTATTAAGGGGAGGCAGAGGTGAATATCTCAAAATCCACAAAATTTATCCGATTTGTCTGAAATTGATCATGGATACTAAGTATTTATTAGTAATGGACATACCAAGTTTCAACTTTCTAAGTACAATAGTTCTGTAAATATTAATAATTTTATAAAACTTTATATCGTTTGATATAAAATGCTCCATGCACCATATTGTAAGACATTTTCAATATTTCTTTTTATTTATATGTTCAGAGAAGGTATATAAATAATGCTAAGTATTAGTTTATTATGGGAATAATATAGTAATACAGTTATCTTGGTTTTAATTTCATACTTTTAAGGACACAAAGTCAAAAACTAATATCGGAATATAAAAATAAAGATAATAAAAATGGAAAAAAAGCAAATTTTCATTTTTTCTTTAGTTTTGTTCGAAAATTTCACCTCTGCTTCCCCTTAAACCCATTTCACTGCAGAGCTGTGTTTGGGTTTTAGTTGTATGCAGATAATTTTATACGATGAAAGAGTAATGGAACGGAGAAAAATTCCCTCCGGCGCCGGGATTTGAACCCGGGTTTTCAGCTCTATGTGCTGATGCTTTATCCACTAAGCCACACCGGATACAACTCCGACGCCGGTTAGAATCGTCTCAGATTAAGCTCCAACTCTTGGGTTCCCTCTAGTGGCCGCCCTCTGCACTAACTATGAACGCAGGACCGAAGTCCACACATGTGCTGAGGTGCACTCGGTATGAGTGACTAGTTGGCCGGGATCCGACGGAATATGCGCCGTCTTAAATCACGAAGTGATTTACGCATATCATATATATTATTTTAATGTACCGAAGTACATATGATATTTCCATGCAGATATTCTGCGTCATCATACGATGAAAGAGTAATGGAACGGAGAAAAATTCTCTCCGGCGCCGGGATTTGAACTCGGGTTTTCAGCTCTACGTGCTGATGCTTTATGTTGTACAGTCTTAGAAAAACGGTTTGTCCCATAAATACTTTTCAAGTCCCAGAAAAGAGGCAGTGCGCATGATCAGAGGACGAGCCCCCTGGTTCATAAGAGAAGGACTAGTTGTAATAAAATTAGTTTTGTTTCGTTGTATGTCTGATCATGCGCAATGCCTCCTTTCTGGGACTCAAAGTATCTGTACGTCGAAACGTTTTCCTAAGACTGTACGTATAAACATAATATTCTTAATATTAATTCTTGGTTTAGTAATAAAAACCGGTATGGTTATATATTACAACTAAACATAAAAATTCGTCAGCAAGTGTAGGATATATATTGCTCATAACTATTTCCAAACTATAACCTCTTGAAAATTGATTTATAAGCTATAGAATGGTTTGTATTAGCATAATTTCTTTAATGTTATACCGTAGAAGATCAAATTTTATAGCACATTAATCAAAATACATTTTTAAAAAGTATGGTAATTTTACTAGGTTTTCCAATTGAAATCAAGGTAAACTTTATATGGATTCAAGAGATTCTTCATGCAAGCAAAAATATCGTCTTTGACTTAGAATTTTAAATTGAGCCAAGTTTACCACGTCCAATTAATATCAAACTCAGGACAGAGTTGAGTATACTGTACGCGAATATAAATAGTTGTAAACTGTAAGTGCTTTGTTAGGGATCCAGCAGTGGTTTCTTGCCATCTCGCACTTCAGTATGTTTGTAATTCGGCTTTCAGTGTTTTTATAACGAGTGATGGCGGGACATTATCATAACTAGTGACCGAGCACGCTCCCTGTTTTGTCAGCTCACCAGCTTTGTCATTTATTAATGCTCCTATATGACCTCGGACCTACTTTAAATGTATGCGATTAGAACATGTTTGCACTAATTATTGTAGGTACAGCGATTTCTCTTAAAATAATTAACGTACTTTGTTCATATTAAATATCGAGTCAATTTATTTGGAAACGATGTACTTGAAAATATATATATATATATATATATATATATATATATATATATATATATATATATATTAAATATCAATACATCTGTTTAATAAATAAAAATTAAAAAATTCTGTGAACTCGAAATCTTTCTTAACGATTAATTGTATTTTTTTAATTGGTTATTTAACGACGCTGCATCAACTACTAGGTTATTTAGCATCGTTGAGATTGGTGATAGCGAGATGATATTTGGCGAGATGAGGCCGAGGATTCGCCATAGATTACCTTGCATTCACATTACGGTTGGGGAAAACCTCGGAAAAAACCCAACCAGGTAATCAGCCCAAGCGGGGATCGAACCCGCGCCCGAACGCAACTTCAGACCGACAGGCAAGCGCCTTAACCGACTGAGCCACGCCAGTGGCTTTACTTGTATTTATTTGTTTGCTTTTTGTATAGATTAAATAATGAAATGTGTTGAGCAGTGTATTGCCAGATTCCCAAGTTTCGGAGAAGTTGTATTGCTATACAGAATTATTTATAATTTTCGTTGCGAATTTTTATAGTGTACGCAAAAGTCACCACAGCGCACTTAGTTAAAACTGCGAACGACAAACTCCGGCATGGTCACAAAAACTACACTCAGATAATACGAACTTCCCTTACTAAGACTGTGTAAATTTCATCTAAGAGACTATGTAAACTCCAGCACCAACTTAGGCCTACTTACTTACTTACAAATGGCTTTTAGAAAACCTGGAGGTTCATTGCCGCCCTCACATAAGCTCGCCATCGGTCCTTATCCTGAGCAAGATTAATCGAGTCTCTAGAATCATATCCCACCTCCCTCAAATTCACTTTAATATTATCCTCCCATCTACGTCCCGGCCTCCGCATAGATCTTTTCCCTCCGGTCTCCCAACTAACACTCTGTAGGCATTTCTGAATTCACCCATATGTGCTACATGCCCTGTCCATGTCAAACGTCTGGATTTAATGTTCCTAATTATGTCAGGACAAATTCAATTGGCTAGATCATGTAAGAAGAATGGAAAATTCAAGAATCCCAAAAATTATGATGCAATATAAACCCAGAGGACATCGTCGACCAGGAAGACCTTTAAGAAGACTGCTAGATGGGGCCGAAACAGGTCTACAGAGGCCTAATTCGTGAAGGATGATGATGATGATGATGATGATGAATTATGTCAGGTGAAGAATACAATGCGTGCAGTTCTGCGTTGTGTAACTTTCTCCATTGTCCTGTAACTTCATCCCTCTTAGACTCAGATAATTTCCTAAGCACCTTATTCTCGAATACCCTTAACCTCTGTTTCTCAGAATTATAACATTTTCCTTCCCACTTTACCAGACTGAGGACTGGCTATGCGCAATGCATAGGTGTGGTTAAAAATGTTTGGTGACTCATGTAATGTGACTTGTGGTATTATCCAACATGTAATTGAGAGTATACAAGAATTAAAATGTTTGTTATGTCTTTTATAATATTCTTACGAAGTTACTTCCTTATTTTATTTAAATGTGAGGCGTCGCCCTCGGTAGCGTAGTTGGTATAACGCTGGCCTTCTATGCTTGAGGTTGCGGGTTCGATCCTGGCCCAGGTCGATGGCATTTAAGTGTGTTTAAATGCGACAAGCTCATGTCAGTAGATTTACTGGCCTGTAAAAGAATTCCTGCGGGACAAAATTCCGGCACACCATCTACGCTGATATAACCTCTGCAATTGCGAGGGTCGCTAAATAAACCATAATTTTTAAATTTTTAAATGTGAGGCTTTTTTGACGAAATAAAGCTGAATATTTCTTTTTCCAAGAATAGCCGACGCAAATGTGCAATACATTGGTTTTAGTTTTTTTTTTCCTTTATATTTTTCTTAACGGGAACTTCTTATTGCTTCGGATCTTTATGTAGTTTTTTGTACTTGAAATTATAATATAGTGCTTATGAATTTGAATACGTCCGGAGATGCATTCAAATGCATTTGTAGTATTTTTCAGTTCGTCAGTATCTTCATATCCGTACAATACAGGGGAAATAATTATTAAAAATATAGTCACAAAATTCAGTTAATTTATCACAGTGAGGTTTGGAAGCCATGAAGTCATCTTTGAGAGATTCGTCTAGCTCTTGAATTGGTAAAACACGAACGAGTCAAGGAAATTAAGTAAACAATTTCCACGTCTTAATACAGACGTGGACAAATTATTAACAAAATTGACGATTTCTTATGATAATTGTATTTACAAAATTTGACTTTTCAATTTAGAGTACAGTTGAAAATTTTGCATATTTCCTTCATTACAGAAGACAGAAATATGCAAAAATGTCAACTGTAGTTTAAATTGAAGTGTCAGGTTTTGTAAAAATATATAATAAAAATCTTCAATTTTGCTAATAATTTGTAAATTAGCAAAAATGTCAACTGCATTGAAGAGTCAAATTTTGTAAAAATACAAAAACAAAAATCTTCAGTTTTGCTAATAATTTGGAAATATCCAAAATGTCAACTGTGGTCCAAAGTGAAGAATCGAATTTTCTAAAAATGTACAATAAAAACCTTCAGTTTTGCTAATAATTTGTAAATATGCAAAAATATCAAATGTAGTCCAAATTGAGGAGTTAAATTTTGAAAATATACAATACAAATCTTCAATTTTGCTAATAATTTGGAAATACACAAAAATGTCAACTGTAGTCTAAATTGAAGAATCATATTTTGTAAAAATATATAATAAAACTCTTCAATTTTGCTAATAATTTGGAAATACACAAAAATGTCAACTGTAGTCTAAATTGAAGAATCATATTTTGTAAAAATACGTAATAAAAATCTTCAATTTTGCTAATAATTTGTAAATTAGCAAAAATGTCAACTGCATTGAAGAGTCAAATTTTGTAAAAATACAAAAGCAAAAATCTTCAGTTTTGCTAATAATTTGGAAATATTCAAAATGTCAACTGTGGTCGAAATTGAAGAATCGAATTTTCTAAAAATATACAATAAAAACCTTCAGTTTTGCTAATAATTTGTAAATATGCAAAAATATCAAATGTAGTCCAAATTGAGGAGTTAAATTTTGAAAAATATACAATACAAATCTTCAGTTTTGCTAATAATTTGGAAATACACAAAAATGTCAACTGTAGTCTAAATTGAAGAATCATATTTTGTAAAAATATATAATAAAACTCTTCAATTTTGCTAATAATTTGGAAATACACAAAAATGTCAACTGTAGTCTAAATTGAAGAATCATATTTTGTAAAAATATACAATACAAATCTTCAATTTTGCTAATAATTTGGAAATACACAAAAATGTCAACTGTAGTCTAAATTGAAGAATCATATTTTGTAAAAATATATAATAAAAATCTTCAATTTTGCTAATAATTTGTCCACGTCTGTACTTTGCAGAGAACACTTACAGCCCTAGATCGCAAAATTTACGATGCCGATTTTGACATAAGTGGAAAGTACAACGTATAATACTATTGGGGAAAAATTCACATACAACACTGTATAATAATAATAATAATAATAATAATAATAATAATAATAATAATAATAATAATAAAAAAAGCCGTAAATCCCCAGTGGGGCAAGGCCTCCTGCTTGGGCAGGGCTGGCTCAAGTCTTGAACATCAGAAGAGCCGACCTGATGGTCTATTTACATTCCTAGTTCTTTGTCCACAATTTCACTAGCACTGGTTGTTGCTGCCGCTCAAAGTTGGTTGACTGCGTCCTTCCACTGTGATCTTTGGCGTCCTATTCTGGTCCACAGTCTTCCTAGCTGCAACTTGAACTCGTCCCCCCATCTGGTTCTCGGTCGTCCACGGTTTCTCCAGCCAATTCTTGGATCCCACAGTGTCGCCGTGTGTGCCCATCTGGTAGGTTGCATTCGTACCACGTGTCCTCCCCAGCGCCATTTCATCCTATTAACAGTGTGACCACGTCCTCTACGCCGCTTCGTCGCCGTACTCCTTCGTTTCTGGTTCTGTCCTTCAGGCTTATTCCGAGTATTTTCCTTTCCATTCTTCTTTGGCATCTTCCTAATTTTAATGCCTGTTTCTTGGTGAGCGACCAGGATTGCGCCCCATACAGAAGTACAGGTGCAATGCAGCTGTTGTAGACCTGCACTGTATAGATTGTTCAAAATCGGAAACAATGACTGAACGCTGAAAATTTAAACCCTTCGATTTACAAATGCCTTGGATGAAAATCGAGCTGGTTCCAATACCAAGGCTAATAGCATTTCTATCTTTAGTGCTTAAAAATCCTAGTCCCAGCAATAACTTTCAGTGTGGGAGTTCTGTTACATTTTCACCCTCAAAAACCGCTTGCTAGACTTTACATACTGTAGCCTATGTGGGATGTTTGTGCTCTTTAAAAAAAAGGGAGAACTATGCCAGAGTTTACTGTAATCCATTAAAGCAGGTACACTCATTACACCTAATGGACGAGCGCGTCATTGTTACAGAATTAAATCTCATTTGCAACACACTTGTTAAGCGTGGGTAAGCTTGTGAATGCCGAGTTTCATAAATAGAAATATACTTGCAGATATTTATATAAATTTGCAATTAATTAATTGCAAGTATCTACTTAAACCGTATGATGTATAAATTAAGTAACATGGCTTATCTTTTGAATAATACATTGAAATGAATTGATATTATCAAAATTGACTTCCTTGCCACAGCAGAACCGCCTTCCTCTGTGTTGAAACGAATAAATACAGTATTTAACTATCAAGATAGAGAATATCGGTACAGATTGTCTAGCCTGAGTTTAATTTAAATCGTGAAGGAGTTATAAAATGCGAGAAAGAAGACAGTCATTTTATCCTGATATATTAGAAAAGTTCTTACGGTGTAATGACAAGTTATGTAACTGAAGATGTAGACATTATAGCCTAGAGTGGGTATTGAATGAGCGATTGGAGAATATGAAATATGCTGCTGTTATTTGTTTAATGTCCCACAGATTCTTAGATTATTTAGTGAACTGTCCGAAGACAGGTTTCAACCCCTTAAGTGACACCAATACGGCATCACTGATGAGGCAACTAAGCCAGGAGATACTGGGTAGGATAGCCAGTTACTTTTCCTCTCCATTGCATAATCGCTGATTAGTAACATGTTGCAGAGTCCAAGATACACCGTGTCTTATAGGGATCGAGAAATAGGTAATAATTTCAAGTGTAAATAATGGTTTATTAACATATTTAACATATCTGTTACATAACTTGATGTAAAGACTCTCCGAGTTTCGGAGAATGCTCAATGCAACTCGGTGTGTGCGTCTTGAGTTGCTCTGCAGACATCTAAACGGTATTCAATCTCCCGCCACATGCTCTGTAGCATTTGTGGAGTCGCTAGCGCAGCTACATTTGTGATGCTTTGCCTCAGTTCCTCCAAAGTGTTAGCCTTGCCTTTTTTTTGGTACAGAGTATCCTTCATAAAACCCCAGAAAAAAAAAGACCAAGGGAATCAAATCGGGTTACCTGGGTGGCCAGGCAAGAGATCCTCGTCTTCCGATCCATCTATCGGAAATAGATGCACATTCTTTATCAAATTCTTTGAATTTGAATAGCAAGATGGAGAGGAGGAGTGGGATGACTATTCGAGCTGAATCTCCTGCATAGCCGTTTTGATGAATTGTGAATTGAAATAGGTCACATTATTTATCTGACAACATAATAGCAAACGGGTAAGTCTCAGAGAAAAAAAATCCCGCCTTAGAAGGAAATAATTCGAGGCGGATTAACTCACATATTTTTGTACTTAATAATGGAAGAAATTATTTCAGTTGTAGAACGACTTCAATATTAATAATAATATGGCTTGAAAACATACATTTAATATGTTGTGAAAATGATGCACCTCTTGTGACAGAAACTAGAGATTTATTGCAGTAGTTTCTTCTGCAGTGTACTCAATTATGTGATTAATTTGATCTGAGCTTATGTACAACAAGAACTAAAGGATTGACCCTCTCTTTGGAATCATACCTGTAAGTTAAACATTCGTAAGACTGTGAATAAGTAATTTTCTGTAATTATCTTGGTGTTAAACTGATGAGCAGTGAAGGTCTAACGCTAGATAGAACAAACAAGAAAGCGTGAAGAATTTCATACTGTCTCAGGGATACTTACATAGTCTAATTAATTGATGTTTGAGAAAAGAAGCTTAATTATATATTTATTTATTTTCTTTATTTATTCCGGTGGAGTTGAGGCCACCAGGCCTTCTCTTCCACACCACAAGGAATACCTGTTTAGCTGCAAATACAACAGTTTTGGACAGCAGCAGTTACTAGAAAAGTGAGGCAAATAGTAAACACCACAAAATTAATACACTCAACAGAAGTATTGAGAAACAAAATTCGACAATATTTTTTTAACATTGTGAAGATCTGAGTGGAATTTGCATGTCTAAAAACATTCGA
Source organism: Periplaneta americana (assembly GCF_040183065.1). Lineage (NCBI taxonomy): Eukaryota > Metazoa > Arthropoda > Insecta > Blattodea > Blattidae > Periplaneta > Periplaneta americana. The sequence continues at coordinate 23,575,651 of NC_091132.1, read as the reverse complement.
AGATTGGGCCATAGTTCTAGACAACTTACCTGTGGGAAGACGCGCCCATCTACGTCAGAGGAATAAGTAGAGGAGGGAGCGACTTTCTAGAGTTAGCAGGTACTAGGCCAATGTAGGGAATAAGGGCATCATAGAAACACAGAATCAACACCTAAATTATATTCAGGCTTTGTGTAAATGAATTATTTTTTCAATCCCTGCACTCTGAAGGAAGTCATAATATTTCTAGAGTTTTTGAGTTTTGCACGATCAAGTTTATTATGACAGTTACACAGAACATACCGTTTATATATAGTACAATTAATTTTAAGTCAGTTTAACCCTCAAATACGGTTTATAGTTTGTACGACATAATTACTTTATTACAGAATAATGTTAATTAAGCAAGACAGCGATGGAAATCTCATGGTTTTATTTCAAACTATGATGGCTATAACACAGTCATGCGCAGTCGGCGGTATGCAGAGATTACGTCTCACCCCGCGTTAGTACGTAGTTGAGGGTTAACTTAATATTGCATACAGTCTGCTTTACAACAATCAAATAATACATTCCTGCAGATTGGCTTATTTTTAACGAATATTAATTAAGAGTAAACATTGAGTTATGAATGTCTTTACATTACGTCTTAACTAATTCGGAATGAATTGAGCAGATTCCTTGGAGAACTGCATGGGAGTTATTTCTCACTTTTACTGTTTTCAGGCTGTGATGTCCCCCACAGATATATATATATATATATATATATATATATATATATATATATATATATATCACCTGAAAATTCGTGACGAATAAAGTTAGAGTTCACATAGTTAACGTCATTTTTTATAAATAAGAATAAATTGTCTCCTTCTCACCCTCCCACATTTTTTCCCTCATCACTGATAATTCTTCTCCTCCCGTACCACTCATATGTTACCTTTTTCTTATGGACCTATAATGTACCTCCGTTTTTCTTATTCTTCAACCTCTCAAGTATGATACCTTTTAAACACAGTTTCATCTCTTCTTATCTCTTTCCCTCTTTTCTTTCCTTTGAATCATAGTGTAGTGTCACTTCGGGATTCTTGTGTAGCCCATTCTGTGTAGGTGATCCTTGCATTGTCATTATTGTGTTATTTTGTCATCAGCAGAAATATATGGTAGCTATAAAGTCTGGAACCATGATTAACAGCACATATCCCTACTACAAAACGTGTTCCACATGTTCGTCACCGTTTTCAACACACTGCCTCCAATAATTTATCATGTTTCCTTGAATCCTCTTCAACATGCGAGGATCCAGAGCAGCCGTTGCGGGATTCAGATCCCTAATTATTACAGCATATATCTGAGCTTTCAAAATCTCCATATGGCAAAGTCCATGGGGTTCAGGTCGGGTGACCGTACAGTCCATTCCACAGGGTGATCAGAAAACAGTATTATAGCATTATGGCTCCAGACTTTGTCATCCTGTATTGTTAGATAATTTTCATTGTAGCCTGTAGGAAAATCCTTGATAATCTGTTGGCCATTAGGCCAGAGTAGTATTTGTCAAAAATCACGCACGTGTATTATCTTTACACAATGTATAAGTATGTGTTCCTTTTGTGGTTGAAATTTCTGTTTGGTCCACTTTTTACGATAACTAGTTATTTCTTATGGGACAGTTCGAGAGTACATAAGAAACACAAAAATTGTGATTTTCTGGAATTTCAGCACAGTCACGTTGCAGCGAGAATAGGGAATTGAGTCACTTGCTATAATCATTGCTTTTCGTAGATAAAATTGATTTTGGATGTTGTTATTTTTTGGCGGGTTTCATTGTTGAAATGTCACTATGAATTATATAACTATTATATATTTGTTAAAAAATCTCTGAAGCACTGATAATGGTCAGGATTTCGCAACTTGTACTACCATGTTACATCTGCTTTTCATTCGTGCATTTAATGAAGTTAATCAAACTTGCTCAGTATGTCATATCGCAAATCACTTTTTGCACATAACCTTTCACACGCGAGACAATTTCCTGCGGTTCACAAATTTAGCACTATGGACATGTTTTTAAATTATTTACGAGTCATTGCGCAGAATTGTCAGTGACGTCATTGCATACAATCACTAGAATACATTAATGTTGAAATACGAAGCGATGCGTTCGATGGTTATTTGTTTAACAAGTAGGCCTATTATATCTCGTTATTTTAGTGTGCCTTTTAGTAGCACTGTAATATGCCAGTTTATCCATATTTAATGTAGGAGTTTATTGTGAGTGTATGCCAGCTGACATATTAACTGTACAAGCTTTAGATTACCTTATTTACTCTAATGTAAAGGCCGTCGTTTTTTATTTTATCAGCAAAAAATTTCATCTCAGTCCACGGACAGCGTTCCCTATATCTAATTGTTCTCAGACTGATCGCCGCCTCAGCCTTCTAGCTTTATTTTTCTGTTACTTTGTGTGTCGTGTAGCAATAGTGTAGCAGTCAATTATTGTAGGGTGAGTTGTCAAAAATATGCACATTATTTTGTGGTTTTACGTTATGAATGGTAAACTGTGTTCTTACTTTTTGCGTCTTTTAAGCTGGATGTTCTGTCTTATGCACTAGGTAATATACCGGATGTCCAGATTAGAGGTGTCCAAAACTACTCACACGCTCACGTACATCATAACAGCTGTAAAGTTTATAAAATTTATTTTTTCCCTTACACTGTACAGAGCAACTCAAAATGTTTTTATGTATATGGGTACAGTGCGGGCACCATTTGTAGCTCGACAGATACCAAAACGATATTTAAGCTCTTACCAAGTGTTCACCAGCATTAGAGGCGTTATTAGAACAGCTTCTTCAACGATACAATGGCTGGTATGCATAAAGTTGAAGTAAATGCTATTGCTAAGGGTTTCGTAATATTTACTACGGTTCTTATCTATAAAAACCCATTTCTTTCCTGCGTAGCAAGAAGTTTAGTTTATGCTAGAATTCGTAGTATAAACTACTTTTTATATGCATAGCAAGAAGTATATGCTTACTAAAGAAATCTTAGTATGCTTGCCCTATTTGAGACTTCATTAGCTCAGCATAAGCATTTGTACGGTTTAAAATGTCAGAATTTATGCAAATTCGTGCTTAAAAATCCTACAAGGAAAGACGAGCACCGCCAGAACGTGATTATAACAAGTTATTTATGTTTTACAATATATATATATATATATATATATATATATATATATATATATTTATATATATCTAGTCAGTTTTTGTAATGGAATACTCAAATGTTGATTTTGAGATAACTGGAATTCTATCTGCTAGTTGATTTTTGTTATTCTTATTTAAAATAATATATTTTTAGCAAAATGATTCTATGGTGAATTTATAATACATGTAATTTACATGAAAAATCTCCGTGTTCGTAGAATGTTTTAGGTTACATGTAAATTTAATGACTATCATATTGGGCCTGTCTGACTTATGTGCGATTTTCACTTTGCTTTGCACTACTTTTCATGTTATTTATTTTCTTTATAATTTGCTTTTCGTCGATTTTTTTTTTCCTGCTGTAAACTTCCGCTTTAACTTACATAGTCTGGATGACTTTTTCTTTTTGCGACAGGAGGTTGCGACTTGTTTAATAATGCTGGGTATTTTTTTAGTAGATTAACAAACAGCAGTTCTCATTCTCTCTCTTCTACACTTCTCACTTCTTCGTAATTGTCCATTTTCTTGTTAAACTAACCAAATTTTGAGGACAACAATCATTTTTCCCCACCAAGAAATTAACATAAATGCATGGAAGGCGAAAAATAACGAGTCTTCACCGATAAACCTGAAGTACTATCGATAATCGATATAATCCAATATTCTTAATAGTTTATACATACTACTGTCTAGTAGTAGTAGGATCAAGTTTATGCATACTAAACGAAGTGTATACTTCTACCTCAAGTAGCCTATCTTCTACAGTCAAAGTAAAAGGTAATACTACAACTTTATGCATACCACCCGCTGTTTCAAATCTTCTGTCTCCAACTTTTCTCTTGTACAGACTATCCTTAATAAGCCCCATGCAAAGTAGTCCAGTGGTGTCATATCCGAAGATCTAGACGGCAAAGCAATTCTTCCCTCTCTTCCGATCCAATTTTCCACAAAAATCTCATTCTAAAACCTGGTAATATCTCGATGGCAGCATGGTGGTACACCAGCCTGCTGAAATATGCAACCTGAAAGAATTTGTATTACACTTTACACTGTAACGTCCACATCTTGACTGACAAGATAAGACGCTCGACTGACGCAAAGCTGTTATGAAATTACGTGACTAGGGAAATCAACAGCGAAGTGTTACCCTTTTATAATTTTAATTTTGTAATAAAATGTCTTTTTTGTTTATTTTTGTCATCCGACAGAATTAATTTATCGATTGCGACACTTTCATAGTGTATCATGTTGTTCTTAGTGGGCTGATTTATCGTGACTGATAATATCAAAACAATAGTACTTTCTGAGGAAAGTGTATCTAAAGTTTGAAACACTTCCTGTTTAGAAATAAATCTTTAAATAAACAGCAGATATTAAAAATTTGTTCGCAAACATAAATTTAAGGGGAGAGGATGGTATTTTTTGGTGAAAAATGAGTTAATTAAAAAAAAATCTTTAAAATATTCTGTGACTTGTGTGGAATGCATAGCATAACATTTTGTGGGTATTTGTGCCCTTATCGGATGTTGAGTCGCCATTTTTAAACTTCCTGCGCTATGGATTTTTAAATCACTCGCCCACTTTTATTGTTGTTTCCGGTAAATTAAATTTTCAAAAAATTTGTTTTTCTTTAAAATATCCTTTGATATTTGTGGAATGCATTGCATAACATTTTGTGGGTATTTGTGCCCTTATCGGATGTTGAGACGTCATTTTTAAGCTTCCTGCGCTATGGATTTTTAAATCACATGCCCGCTTTTATCGGTTTCCAGTAACTTCATTTTTTTTTGCTACATTGCCAGACAAAAATGGATATAATTTCTGAACTATTACAGATACACGCATGAAATTTAGAACACACATTCTTTAGACTATTAGCAAACTTTTCTCTGTAACAGAATTTTGTTAATTGATTTCATTTCAAAAATACATCCTTTGTTTGCAAGAAAGGAAATCAGAAAATTGTTATTAAATTTTAATTGTTTATTTTACAAACGTAGGGACTAATATCAAAATTCTGTTACAGACAGTTTATAGAACATGCTTTTGCAAATACATTTTAAAAGACTGTTTGAATCTTTCTTTAAAAACGGTTTAGATATATCTGTTTTAGTACAATCCTGCATTGGGTATATTTTTTTTTCAAATTTGGGCCCCCAAATAATTTTTTCTCAAAATATTTTTATTTGATTGAGTTGCCACAACTATGAGCTCTCTACATACAAAAAATTAATATTTTACACCAAATAGGAAAAAAGTTTAAAAAATGCCATCCTCTCCCCTTAAAGGCAAAATAAACTTAAAAATAGTGGAATGTGCACATCTTTATATCAGTTTTTTTTTAAATTGAATATTCAAGATAACTGGGTAAATTTAAGAATACTATTTTTTTTTATAATTTTTAACGTTCATGTTCCCTTAATGTTTAAAATAGATTGCATTTCATGGGCCTTCATTCACATAGAGCACAGAAGTGAAACATCTGTTGGTATGTGGGGAAGAATATTCTTAGGCTACAAATCTGTACGCGATAAGACGCAGAGTTTAAAAACACGTCCATTTGCTTTCCTTTGTAGTTTTCTTTTTTTATTTGGTGAGAGGCAGCATCTCGTGGGCTTCTTTCCATGGCACCTGGAATCCGTTGAGGGTGACAGTACGTCTGTGGGCGAGGGACCCAGTAGATCTCATATACTCCGAAACAACTGCGGACAGAGATAAAACACACATGAATAACAAATAAATCGGCTGTTTGAGTGGAGAGCTATTTCTGCTTGCCAGAACAAAGAAAACCTAACTGCTTCTTACAGTTCCCACAGCGGGATGAATGTCCAGCTTAAGAAATACGTTGAATTACAATGCACATGAATAACAAATTAGGTGTTTAACACTCTTTAAATATACCAACTGCACAGATACAGTGAGAATAGGCAACAGCGTGAATTGAAGAGGATAAGAGGAGCCAGTGAAAGTTTCACAAGGTTTACTGGAACTTGAATCCTGTTCTGTTTCGTTAGAAATTATAAGCAGAATGAGCTAAGAGTGAACGATCCAACTTTCTGCATTGCAATTCACGACATTAAGGTGTGATATAATAATAATAATAATAATAATAATAATAATAATAATAATAATAATAATAATAATGATTTATTTTAGCTGGCAGAGTTAAGGCCGTAAGGCCTTCTCTTCCACTCAACCAGCAAAAAGTGTATATACATATGCATGAACTTACAAAGAATTCAACAATTTGATTAAGTGAGAGTTACATGTATACAAGAGTTATATACAAATTAAACAACAAAATACTATGAACTATTAATTAAACACTGAAATAAACTGTGTAGCAGAATTAAGCTAAAATACATAGAATGTTAATATATTTCAAATAATATTAGATAATAGAAAGAGGTTATTATGAGACAATTTTTAAAATACAGCACTATCAGGATGATGTCTAAAGAATGAAGTAACAATGTAGTCAGTGATAGTTTAAATCAGTAAGATTGGAGTGAAATGCTAATAAGGTTATCTTTTAAGCTGTTTTTAAAGGTGTTTATTGTCTTGCAGCCCCTAATACTTTGTGGCAAGGAATTCCATTGACGCGAGGTGGATACTGTAAAAGATGATGAATAACAAGATGTTCTATGAAGATGATATGGTATTGATTACATACCAACTCATCGCACATACCAGTCATATGGACCATTGTGCTTTTTTTACTTTTTCATATTGACGAAAATTGCTAGTAATTTTTTCCTACAGCCTTTTCACTTAGGAACGGGGTTCTTTTGCGTACCGGTACCAAAAATTTGAGCGTTTCTTTTCCTTGCTAAGCAAGTCATAGGAAAGATTTAATGTCATGTTTTTTATTAGAGGAAATACTGTGAAATGATTAGACTGGTAATGGAAAATAGTGAATGTTTGTGGAATGAGTTTGTAAAGTTGAGTGAATTGGGAGTGCCCCGGAAGAAACTCATCCTCCGATGTAATCCATCACAAGTACCAATCCAGTCAACGCTGGGGATCTCGCTATAGAACTGAACTTCAGGAAGCACAGTTTGTAGCTTCTACTGCACTTACAAAACAAATTTATATGAGATTACAGGCTGTCCGGGTGATTGACTTAGGAATATTTGGTTTTTCATCCGCTTATTAAGTCTTAAGTAGAAATACCTAATTTTCGCAAACCATTGATTTGCAAAATACGGGTTTTTCAGCTGAAAAAAGGAAACATTTTATGTTTCAATCCTTTCCAGTTAAAAATTTCGTAAGTTTAAACTCTTAAAATAACACAGGCGATTTTGTTTTTTTTTTTTGTTTTTAGCATGAATTTATTGGAAGGTAGTGTTTTTCAAGATTTTTTTATGAAAGTTTATATTTAAAGTACCCAAAAATTTTTATTTATAGTATTTTGTTGTTTAATTCGTAAATAACTCTTGTATACATGTAACTCTCATCTAAATCAAATTGTTGAATTCTTTGTGAGTTCATGCATATGTATATACACTTTTTGCTGGTTGAGTGGAAGAGAACGCCTTACGGCCTTAACTCTGCCAGCTAAAATAAATCATTATTATTATTATTATTATTATTATTATTATTATTATTATTATTATTATTATTATTATAAATTTATTTATTCTAATATTCGAACCCTTTTTTAAATATAAAGTAGAAATAGCCTTGTCTGTAGTGTGTATTATTCACAAACAGGATGGGAGACAGTCACACAAATTTCTTACACAACATGTAAGTGCCGATAGAGAACTGTACCCGTATGTATTGTTAAAATATACAAAGAACCTTAAGATCCCCATGATAACGACAGACCTATAGTCTTTGTAGGAATATAGGCCTACTGTAATGTGGTTGGCACGACGAGAGTAAAAAAGTTACATTTTAAATAACTACACCTGGCATAGTACTTGACCAACTTGTGTGGTTCACGGACAGATTCCGCATAGAGACGCAGTCGAGTTAGGCATCTAAGGTCAATCATACAGGACTAACATTATTATAAGCCTCGGGGAATATTGCATAGTTTTTCAGGCGGAAGTATTCGCCATCCTAAACTGCGCACTCAGAAGACTTGAGAAGGATTACCACGGCAAACGAATTCTCATTCTCACAGACAGTCGAAGTGCTTTGGAAACACTTTCTTCAAACCAGGTAAAATCCAAACTGGTATGGGATTGCCTGAATGCCCTGATAGCCCTGTCTTCTCACAACAGGCTAGTACTGCGGTGGGTACCGAGGCATCAGGCATGCAGGGAAATGAAAATGCAGGTTAATTGGCCAAAATGGTAAGGAGCTACCCTTAGGTCCAAACAACTCTTTCTCCTTATCTCTGCTCAAATTGGACAGAAGAGGAAGGAGAAATGTAGTTGCATTAATTACTGGGCATGGTCACTGCAGGAAAAACCTACGCACAGTGAGACTCTATAAAGAGGAAACCATCTGTCGAATGTGCAAACAGGAGGAGAAGATTGTCTCGCATATCCTGTTTGAGTGTGCATTCCTGGAAACGAAAAGACTTTTCCTTTCTGTAATAAGGGAAGACTTATGAATGGACACTAATGTTGGAACCAAGATACTGTTACTAGTCCAAGGAAAAGATTTTGGGAGACAATGCTAGTGTCGATTCCAATGGAGATGCACAATAAGTATTTTAAGCTGATGTGCAGGAGGCCTTTAAGACTCCTTAAAAAACCCCCGTAACCTAATCTAACCTAATTTAACCTAACCTAACCTAACCTAACCTAACCTAACCTAACCTAAGCTACATTTTAAATGTGAAATTACACCAAATTTATGTTTTGTTTTTGTTTGAAATTATACCGAAATTAACAGATTTTTATTCATCATAAAAATAGAACACCCTAGTCATATGGGCTTACGGGCTCCTTTAGCACGGTTGTATCGTCCATTTTCCGTGAATCTGAGAAATCTCACAAGCAGATAAAAAAGTTAATTTTTTTTCTTCCACCTTGTTAATAATGTCAAAAGAAGTGCTTATACAAATTTTGGCCACTCGACCGCAATTACGAGGCAGTCCAGAAAGCGATTTTCCCTGGGGCCGTTTATAGATAAAAGCACAATTGCATAGAAATATTTATTGAAACAGATACAGCAATTGTTGCGCTATTTGTCAACATATCCCCCACTGGAATTGTGACATTTGTCATACCATGGGATCAATTTTTGTGTCGTAAAAGTCAGCCGCCTCAGATCGGAACCAGCGTTTGACTGCGTCTGCACCTCTCTCTGCCGATCCCATGATATGAGAAGTGTCTCAATTCCGATAGAAAATATGTTGAAAAATAGCTCAACAATTACTGTGTCTGCTCCAATAAATTTGTCCAATGAAAATGTGTTTTTTTTTTTCTGTTAGGAGCCCCTAGCGAACTTATTTTTTACGGCCCTCGTAATTGCGGTCGAGTGGCCAAAATTTGTATAAGCACTTCTTTTGACATTATTAACATGGTGAAAGAAAAAAATGTAACTTTTATATCTGCCCCCATCAGAACGTTTGCTTATCAGATGAACACACGATTGAGGAACCAAAATCTTGAAGTCCATATTTCTGCCACGTAAATAATTTTCAAAGGATATTATGTTTTATATTTGCACAACAAAATGTCAGTATTTGATATAGCGTCGATTAATAACTGGAGGAAGTAGAGATTGCGGTGGTAATTGTAGATATTTCCTCGTGGATTAGGTCATCATGGCCGGTAGGATGCTAAGCGCAGAGCGTTTACCGTTGTGTTTATTTGAGAGAGATTGATAGCTCCGGCACTGCGAACAGAACCACTATACTTGATTAGTCTTGTAAAAGTTTCCGTGCTCTCTGCCTTTTAAAAGCAATGTCTGTTCTTGGGGATAGGGATCAGACGAGTCGGCAAACGAAAGAGGGAAAACTTGCTCGAGGAAAAGTAACTGAGATGCCAGAGATTAAATGCGACTACTTTGTCGTGTCCCGCGTGATTGAGATTAACTTGGCCAAGCGCTCTGTGGGTCACCATTGTTACTCTTTCAATGTGAATCGGTTGAAATTGATTCTCAGACGAGTTAGAGTTCTCATATAAGATTAGTGTGTAAGTGTCTCTGGAAGTGAGTGACACACGTTACTAGCCGCAAAGGAAGAGTGCAGACTTTTCTTTTACTTTATCTTTAGCACTGTGGTCTTGCAAGTAAATCGAGTTTGAGATTTCAATGGAAAAACCCATTTTGAGCATCACTGATATAGAAAAAGTGGTTTAGGACACGCTATCTGTCTGTCTGTCCGTGGACAGGGATTTCTCCTGGCTATTGGAAGAATCTTCTTCTCAGTGTCTACTAGTTAATTTCAGTGGAAAAGGTAAGGTGTAAATACCGGGTAGGCTGAAAAAATTCTTTTATACAGCAGTTGTTTCTCGATTTTTATATCAAAATGTTTTGTGACACAGACCTACAAGAAGATTATGACCGCTCATTTTCACCCCCAAACAGAATACAGGTATAACAATATAGCTTATTTTTCTCAGAGCACTCTATTAGCCAAGGATATTTATTATACCATGAAAATTGAAAATTTCTGTTTTGTCTTCCTCTATCCGCTATTTTAATATTAAATGTAGTATCGATGTCCTGTCTTTGTAAGCTGATTTTGTTTCATGCGTCCAACTTGAAAACGGTTTCTCTTTTAATTCTGCAAATAATGACCTCAATGCTCTCTCAGTATGAGCCATTTTACCCAAGATTAGTATGTAACTTTCCACACCTGTGGAGTAAGGTTAGCGTGTCTGGCCGTGAAACCAGGTAGACCGGGTTCGAATCCCGGTCGGGGCAAGTTACCTGGTTGAGGATTTTTCTCAATATGAGTAAATGCTGGGTAACTATCTGTGCTGGACCCCGGACTCATCTCACCTTCATCTCATTCAGACGCTAAATAATCTAAGATGTTGATACAGCGTCGTGAAATAACCTACTAAAAAGTATGTAAAACGCACGCATGCACTTTTGATTAAACTAACACTCAACACAGCGCATTCACAGAATACCAACATAGCGCAAAGTATTATATCGCGGTTGAGACTAGCCCCGCTTCCTGCTACTGAGTCGTAACGAATCGATATCCTTTCTTCCCCGACCTCTCCTCAAGGTTGCGAGTGCGGCTGCCTGTGAGCGAGGCCGTCGCGCGTCTTCTGCCACAGGCCTCTCGCACTTAACTGTGCTTCCTGGAATCACTGTCAGCAGTGAATTTAATATATGGAAGGATCGGAGTGAATACAAGTATTACGATACATCGTTATTACGAACTTATACTGTTACTAGATATAAAAAACTCACATTTTTTTTGGGTGGGCTTGCCTCAAAAGTCTCTTAAGAGCTTCGCCACTGTAAAATTTATCTGGTAATGATGTTCAAGAAAATTATTGTTAGTTTAATTGAGAAGCTGCCGAGGCTTGCTGTGTGCAACAAGATTATCGGCTTGCATTTGCTTCAGGGCTATCAGCAACAGTGATTGGCATACCTCTAATTAAATTAAAAAAGAAAAGCGAATGGTGCAAGATGGAAGCGTCCAAAATTGAACAATGTTATGTAATTCGTTTTCTGACTGCAGAAAGGCGTACCCTACTGAAGTTCACCGCAGAGACATGGAGAGACATGCTTCTAGGGAATTGCCACTACCAGGACAAGCGCTCAAGGCTGTCACGCCAAATTCAATTCAACATGTTGATTCTCTTGTCTGAGAGAATAAGAGAATAACAATAAGTGAACTTAGCTTATCACTGAATATCATCCAGGAAGTATCCATAAAATTCTCCACGAACACAAAGTTTGCGCGCAGTGAGTGTCACTTTAACTGGTGAGCACACAGATTTGAAGAAAAATTTGGAGGGTACCACATATCCATCGGACGTAGCTGTCCAAAATGCTGTTCAACATTGGTTGACCTCGAGACTAGAGGAAACTATGAAGCGGTATCAGTCATGTAATATGACTGGGAAAAGTGTGTTCTTCGTTGCGAATGTTATAGGGAAGCTTAAAGGTCCTAACTAGCAAATACTGAAATTTGATTTTTTACAGAATCTGATTATAGGGATCTCTCCGCTGAATTTGGTATTTTTTAATTAAAGTATTACAATATTTATTTTACGGGTAGGGCTACTTAATGTATTTTTTTTAATATTAATGTATTTTTAATCTCAAGAATAAAAATTGTGTACTAGTCAAAGATGGCCTAACTGACAATTTTTCTATTATTTGAATATATAGACAGTAATTTTTAAAAATATTTGTACACTTATATTGTTAAGTAAGTATTTTCTTGAAACGCAATTTACTCCAAAGTGATTTTTTCAACATACGTGCCCCATTTTCTCAAACTATTATGCACATCTGCATTAAATTCTAGCCACGTAATTCAGACAGTACTATGATAGGATCCACTTTTGTTAAATTTTCTTAAATAGTTTTTAAACAAATAAAATACCTAAAAATTGCTTAAAAATAGGTTTATAAAAATCACATATTTTTTTTAAATTATTAATGATCAGTGTATTGAACAGGAATGAAAAAGCGGCCTGTAAAAATAACATTTTTAAACCCAGTACTTCGTGAGGTAAATTAAAATAAGACTTTAAATCTCCACTTAAGATATAAGTTTAATTTCTTTCTATTAACGATGACCAGGTTTTATTTAAACAACCTAATACTATAATTTTAGTAAACTTTTATTAGGTCTTTATTTGGAATCAACTATCTCTCACTCATAGTTGATACAACGTCGTTAAATAACCAAGTAAAAAAACTATCTCTCATTCCGTATGCATGGCGCCTTAGACCACGCAGCTGTAGCACGAGACTTTTATATGTAGGCCTATTGAAGGCTTTTTAAATTGTCGTTTGTAAGTCTCTTTTGCTGTATTACATTTACTCACAAATCTGTTCGACGTGTTCTTCCTTCGTATACTCATCATTTCTTGGAAACAACTTTAAGAGGTGGCTAGGCTTATTTCTACGAAGCCCCGAGGCAGAGACTGCGCAGTTGAACGTGAACCTGAAGCCTGAGAGCTTCGAATCCGTGGCGCTGTCGCCTTGAAAGCTGCTTAATGTAGTCGTCTGTCGCTCCGAGATGCCTCAGATTTGAAGATTAACGTTTCCATTAGTTTAAATTGATTCTTCGCGGTAGCGAAGTTGCTAGGAGATTTAATTGTCGGTGAAGTTAGGAATGTAGGAATTGCTTCTGTCTGTTGTAGTGTTATAGATAACCAGGATTTACTGGTGAACATACGAAGTATTAAAACATTGTGGTTTACAAGCCATAACCGCTGAATTCGTTTACGTAGGCATTTTGTGAAACTGACATTTTTCATATTTGTCTCCATCATCTGGATAATTCGCGAAGAATGTAAATGTACTGCAATGAGACCTATGTTTAGTATCAGTTTATATCATTTGTTGAAGACTTTCATGCTGCTATCATATTTTCCCCTAAATCCATATTGAACTATTTAACATTTACATTAGACACACGCGGCGGGCTTCGCGGACTTGGTGTCAGTATGACGTCATATTTACACTTGCAACTGTAGCGTACACCAAAGCGCAATTTTAATTATTGTTTAATTGTATGTCGGAACAGGATGCGTTTTTATAACTGTGTTATTGGTCATTAATTATATTAATTTTATAAGGCCTTATCTGTCCACGTCGGAGACCCGTGTTCAAATTCCGGCAATTTTTTTTTATTAACATTGACGTTATTTAAACATGATTTCTCGGGTTACTCTCGTTTTCTCTTTCACGATTCACTAAATTATTTTATTAACTAACATGTTAGTGCGACGTGGATTTATCTCATACGTCGTAGCAGGTGTACTGTGGAAGGCTGCAATGAAGGCTACTGTCAGTAATATAATTAAAGTATCTGCCATTAAACCAAATAATGTGAAACAGTTACGTTTTATGCTTCAATTCTGATACAAGATAATTAAAATTGAAATTATGCATGATTAGGTTCTACAGATAAAGCCTTCAGCTTTAATGTGGGACGTTTTTCAATGTACCACTCTAGAAAAATTTAACAAAAATTGCAGCATTGCCCCTAATGGGAGTCAGTCGATGCCACCCGCAATACATTCGTTAGTTAAGGAGATTCATTTGTTCATTCATGGCCAGGTTACGCCTCTACTATAACGTTGATCAAATTCAATGACCAGCCTATAGACCTACTAATTATTATGTTAGCGGATCGATCCTCGTTTGTTTTTATATTTTAAGACGTTATGCACATCGCAAAATTTCCTGAATGAAACCACCCAGCCATCCGGATTGATTTATATCTTTATAGTCATGTAAGGAATCATATTAAAAGAGTTGCTATAGATCAGTAAATTCGGTATCAGATGGACTTGCAAAAGATTCAGGTGAGACTATTTTTAATATGCGGAAGCTTAACGAAATATTAAATTTAATTTTAACTAAATACAAAATTTTTATTTATGGACAAATTTTGGGTGATTAATAAATGCGGGAAATATAAAGGCAGAAATAGTTGATTTAACATGGTCTAATTCTAAAGTACGTAAATGTGTATTATTTCGAAATGAATACAATTCTTTATAATGACATATGTTGTTAATTACAATTTTAAACAATTCATTGGCGTCACATTGATATGTGAATCGTTTCGACTATCAGTTGCATTGTTAATGTCGAGACAGTCTCATGGAATGAGGAAGCGTTTATGAAGCAGTGTTGCCAGTTTAGCGGTTTTCCCTCTAGATTTAGCCTTTTTCAGTGTTAGTTTAGGGAGTAAAATTTATGAAATTTGTGTTGCTCATATAGGGATTTAGCGAGTTTCTTTTAACACTCATAACGGTAAAATAATCTTATTTTACATTGTAAATATAGCAGTTTAGCGGCTTCTGCACTGTATCTTAGCGGATTTTATGAATCGAGTTGGAATACTGTTATGAAGTAGTTACAGAGAAGGCTCCGTCTGCCACTTGGTTACCACGGGAAGAACATTGATATCCACTTCCCTGTCAGAATGGAAGTCAGGTCTGCTAGATTTGTAGGTGAACATGCTGTAATTTTAGATATGTACTCAATGTTATCTGTTAATGCATTATCTGACACAGAGTAGGCGGTTTTTATGTGACCGAAGACTTCAGGTGAGAACAGAACACATCATTATGACATTTTTCAGCAGCTAGCCTTGGGATTTGGGTCTGGATTACTTGTGTGGAATAATATTAGTGCCTTGCAACACACATTTTGTTAGTGCTTTTAATGTAATGTTATTTTCACATCTTGAATAACACGATACCTCAGTCTTGAAAGTGTAGAACTCGATTTCTTAAGGTAAAAGAGTGGAGAACGTTGGAAATGATCCAGATTTGAAAGTCTTCTTTGCTGCCCGTAGTACTCCGTTACCTTTGAAAAGAAAATAAATAGTGAGCCTTTATATTTCATAGTCTTGTATATGAATATTCTTCTAAGAGTGTCTTAGCAATGTACACAAGTTTTATTTACACACTGACTACTATTGAATGCCTGCAACCTCGCTCTGCACAGATGAGTTGTTCTGATTGACGAAGACTTGCTTGAATAATTTCGAGGGAAAAATTGTTCCGGAGCCGGGTATCGAACCCGGGACCTTTGGTTTAACGTACCAACGCTCTACCACTGAGCTACCCGGGAACTCTAACCGACACCGATCCAATTTTCCCTTCTATATCCACAGACCTCAAAGTGGGCTGACAACCGTCAAGCAACCAACTTCGAGTGCACACCAACTCCGTGTGACTTAAATTGTGGTTTTCTGTTAACGAACAGTGACGTTTATTATGCAAATCAAGATTTCAGGTATAACTCCTTGTAAAGTTGATTTGAATAATTTCGAGGGAAAAATTGTTCCGGAGCCGGGTATCGAACCCGGGACCTTTGGTTCCAATTTTTCCTTCTATATCCACAGACCTCAAAGTGGGCTGACAACCGTCAAGCAACCAACTTCGAGTGCACACCAACTCCGTGTGACTTAAATTGTGGTTTTCTGTTAACGAACAGTAACGTGTATTATGCAAATCAAGATTTCAGGTAAAGTTGATTTGAATAATTTCGAGGGAAAAATTGTTCCGGAGCCGGGTATCGAACCCGGGACCTTTGGTTCCAATTTGTCCTTCTATATCCACAGACCTCAAAGTGGGCTGACAACCGTCAAGCAACCAACTTCGAGTGCACACCAACTCCGTGTGACTTAAATTGTGGTTTTCTGTTAACGAACAGTAACGTGTATTATGCAAATCAAGATTTCAGGTATAACTCCCTGTAAAGTTGATTTGAATAATTTCGAGGGAAAAATTATTCAAATCAACTTTACAGGGAGTTATACCTGAAATCTTGATTTGCAGAAGACTTGCTTGTTAAAATGTTTGTACCTGCCCAGAATACCGATTGCTAATTACCTGTCAAATACTTGATTAATAGATTGTGTGAAGAAGAGGAAAGGAGGGGGTTCGAACAAAAGTTATTTTACAGCGAAATGCTGAAACAATGTTACTGAAATAAAATTGAATGTCCTTTGGTGAGATTATCGCTTGGTAATAAATCATTCTCGTTCAAGAATGGACATGAATCTTTGGGCTACAAATGCTACGTCCTGCCCCAGCTCTATTGATTGATTCAAACTTGAATTCCGTAAACGTGCCGAGTATTGCTACATATGCTCGTAATGGAGGGTTTAGTGACGCATAGGTTGTAAGATTCATAGGTCTATCCAGTAGCTATTACTACAATTTTTACATCGTCAACATGATTTATTTACTTAGGGGATATTTATTTCTCAGCGGCACTCCATTAGCCGAACAGTAGACCGTAGAGCATCGGCTTTCCACGTTACTAATTCGGGTTCAAATCCCGGCGGGTCAAAATGGAATTTGTTGCGGGCAAAGACGGTACTTGATGGTAGGTTTTCGCGGGATGCTTCTGCTTCTCCTTTAACCGTCACCACCGGTGTTATGTAGTTCGCCTTCCATGTTGCACCGAGGGAAACGCTAAACCGGCGGCTGAAAGAAGTTAATGAGGACACTTCGGTGAATGATGAAGAAGAGTTAAGTACCCGTTTTTGACTTTTCATTGTTGACTCAGACGGCTATAAGGATTAGATAACCAGTTTCCCCCTCTCCTATGATCGCCCACGTTTATAATTTTTTTTTTTTCAGTAGAAATTTATCACAAGAGACAAGTATTGAAACCAATGGAGGCGTGTCTAACGAAAAATCCATTGTGATGGGTAATCGAAAACTTTTGACCGGTAGTGTAAATGCTTAAATCGGGAAAGATGCAGCTGTGAAACTGACGACACCGAAAAATAATGTAGAGGCTGCAATTTCAAATTCGATAAGATGAGTTTTATTGCAGAGAAAATATATTTTAAATAAAAGTCAAGAGAAACTGCTTGTTACGTAGGAGGCTTGTTTGCTCATTTGTTACCAAATTATTACCATTGATGAACATCCATCCATTACCGATTACCGGTAGTAATTTTGTAAAAGGCTGAATAGGTCTGGAGCAATTCAGGAAAAAGCGATGTTATGAAAAATCTCGACTCCATCCGGGATAGAAACCCTGGCTTTTGGAGTTGTAGTCTGTCGCTCTACAGACGGAGCTAACTTGATTTCTATAGGCTAGTACTTTTTAGGAAAGGAACCTGTATGCTCTTCGGTATTTTTTTTTTTTTTTAGATTCGAGTATATCTCTTCATATCGACATATCGGGTTTCGCGAACGGAGTACGTGTGCTATCATCTAGGTCATAAACAGATAATGAGGTCGTGGAGTGTTGAACTTGGATTTAGTGTCAAGTGTTTCCTGACGGAAGTGAGTGCGAAATAAAACAGTGCATGGGAACTGTGCCGACAGATAACTCGTCTTTGCCTCTTGCTTCCTCGACATTTCTATAATGACTTCATTAGGAATAGAAGTACCGGTACAAATTCAATTTCGTTCTTTGAGTCCACTTATACATTAATGTCCCCCTTGTGTCTGTGAGTCTAGGAATAATAAAGTAGACCTCGTAGTATTCAAGCAACTTATACTCCAAGTTGGAATTTTATTGTTGTAGCGTCGCTCAATTATTTGTGGCCGTTGTGAAAGCAGTTTATTACGCGGAATCGATTTGGGGGCGTTGTAAAGCACAATGCATGGTTGTATGTTAGTGACAATAATGTAAGTTCTGATTTATATAGAATCGGACTTCTGTAAAAGCTGGGTACAACGATACGAATTTACAAACAGAAAGATAAATTGTCATTTACAGACTGGAGCTGAAATGCACAGTGAAACTTTGGGAGCATATATCTACACTTAAAAGATGAACATGTTAAGTGATCATAAATTCGGAAACACTTTATTTCCATTGCAGAAATCTTTTGTTTTCCCACTATGCGAAATGTAAAGAAAAATAATTTTATGCTCTGAAAATTAATTTGCATAGACTATTTCCGCGGAAATGCACGTTTCTTGAATTTCTAATACAGAAAAAATGACTTCGGTTATGTCTGTTGTTTTTCTGTGAACTGGTATTTCTCCTAAACAGTTGGTGGGATTTTGTTCATATTTGGTATATAACTTACTGTATTGTTCAAAATTATCCGAAAATGGTGCACATGGAATATGTTAATGTTTGCTAAAAGAATAATAGCTCTGCGTTTGAAATAAACGCACACAACTCCAACTTCATTAATCTTTGTATTATTTGGTTTCAATTGACAAATCAGACTCGAAGTAGTTTTGCTAAGTAAAATTATACTTAATTTAACCGTATTCTTACTGAGCCACGAGGTTGTCTGACTCACAGCGTGTTGGATATTTTCTCAGTTATTTCTTCGAGTCCCGGCGCAGGACACATTACATGGGTTTTCCTTGTTAATTGTTTACCTGCACTAAGCCGGCAAGATAAGTGTGCTGGCACTACACGTCGTCAATATCTATTAAAGTCTGCATCAATTGAATAATCATTTCAAGATCTAAACATAGTTGCCGCTTTGGTTCAGTCATAAGATGTTTACGGGAAGAGAAGTTCCAGCGAACTTCATGCGCTGCGTGCTATATCCATGAATGAAAACATTGACCTATATATTTTTTATTACATAGGTTATACCTACATAAAAAAGATTAATCCCCAGTACAGTATAACCGCCCTTGAAGAAATATACCCATTATGAAAACAGTGACCCCTGAGGTTTAATATAATATACTATCTGTATAAAATAATTATGCATTGACCTATGTTAAATTTGTCATTAGACCTGTTTAGGTTTTTCAATTTGTAGAAATATTTTACGCCAGAACATAAATTCAGTGACCACGGTAAATGGGTTTTGAGAAAATGAATGAATGAATGAACGAATTAATTAATCCTTGTCTCGGCACCCCATGGTTTTCATAGTTTTAAATGCAACTTTCAAAGTGATTCCGGAGCAAACGACTTACAACATATAAAAAGCTATTACTCACTAAGTAATTACAAAACTGTATTTATATTCAAGTCAATAATATTTATTTGTAATAAGTACAGCGGAGCGCACGGATATGGCTAGTCTTCAATAAAGCCAATCGTACTTGCTTATATTTTTAGCTTAAAAGGCCCACCGTCACCAAAGAAAACAATTTTCAGTTTCTTCACTGCCACTTAGAACAATTAGCTCCTCTCTATGTGGTAGTGTTGAACGAAATAACGCACAGGATACTCACCGGTGATGGTACTTTCAATTGCTGCATGCGCTTTCATTTTTAGTGGAAAAAGGCATGCACAATTGAATGAGTTTCGTTCACTCTTGCATGCATTGCTTAAATGTGGAAAGTTGAACCGTGTAGATGCACCTTAATGTATAGTCAGCATAATTATCCCCCTGCCTCCAGCTGTTACAGCTGGCTTACGAAATTGGGTAAATAGCTTTTACGCATGTTTATTTGTTTTTTGGGGACGGGGGAGGGAGGGAAATATTCTATGAGACCAACCTTTCGAAACGCTATCCGCCAGCACCCTCATATACTCGTATCGATGAACTGCATTTTAACTTTATTAACTTTTATCCCTGTTTTCGTATTATATTCGCATGCTCTACATTCCATCATGCCGCCTTTGGCGCCGCAGAGAGCCTTGTGCGCTATATTGGCATTAGTTATCGAAATTCTGCTTTCAACCTTCACCGCAGGTCATAAGTGTGGAGGTTTCGGTGTGGCTAAAAGGCTTGCCGAGTACATGCGCACTACGGAGTCATTGCGGGGGACCAATGAACATTTTAAAGCGGGAGTCGAGCCTTGTCCAGAAACTGGACCGGCGTGACGTCATAGCTAAAGACGCTTAGAGATGACTGTAGTCTGTGGGAGTGCTGTGCCCACGGACAAAGCTGTAGCAGATTAATCTCGAACTGTTGCTAAATGAGTTGTCATCCACGGGTCGAAGTCGAGCCAAGGATAGTAGTTTTCCTTACATGGAGCTTAGCAAAGAACAATTGACAAGCGAGGATGAGTAGACCCCGGATGTCTGGCAAAATGCTTTATGCTCGACCATGCCGAAATGTAGTAATTATACACCTGGTAGCAGCCCTTTAATGCACCTCATTAAAGTACACCTATTTATTATAATTCAGTTGTTCAGCCAATGAGAAATCACCATTGTACCATTATAAAACCGCAAGTATCGATTATTCTCGGATATGCAATCGAAAGACAATTAGCGAAAAGTCACGGAGGTTATGTTCTGTTACTATAATAATTAGCGTCAATTGTAAATAATATTGAAATAAATTCAATTTGTCACCTCGTTTTTCAATTCTAAATCAATTTCCAGGTTATATCAAGCCTAATGTTCATGTTATTCTCTAGATTATATCAAGGTCAATGACATTCGTGCCTCGGAAAAAATCAATACTTTCACACATCTCACAATTCAGGTCAGTTCCGCTCCTCACTTACATAACCATAACATGAATACTTATGAATAATTTCAAGTTAGAAATATGGTGGAGCATAAAAAGTCGTATGAAACTTGCCTATAATGGTAATTAAGACGCTCGTATGAAAATTATGAAACGAGCGTCTTAATTACTACCATTATAGCCTCGTTGCAGAATGTACTATTTTTTAACTATCGTGTGTGTATTGATATTAGATTCTCAACAAATAAATGGTTGTTTTGATTGTCATTGCCCGTCTCTTACACGTTTTTCCACTTTGGCTATTAATCCTTCTGTCGTAATGTATTTTTTGTCATCTCTAAGGAATTTGTATGTTTAGAAATAAGCGTGAACTTATTATGTAGTTTAAAATTCTGATTTTATTTATTAAATTAATAATCTCTCGGTACTGAAGTAATGTATAAGGATTTCTGAATAAATTACTTGTTTTATCTGATAATAACAACAGTGGAGTGCAACAGAATAGCATATTACGATACAAGGTTGGAAAGTGCTTTTTACAAAATCGAGGAAAAGTTTGAAAAACAAGCAAAGCGAGTTTTTCAATTTCCGAGATTTTGTAATGCACTTAACAAACGTATATGGTACATTTTTTGCACGATCACATTTTTAAAAATTGCAAATACAATATATTTTGTATTGAAAATTTAGAGAGATATTAATCCAAGGCCTTCGCAAAACTGCACTGTAATGGTAACTAAGTGACAATAAGTGCACTGTAATGGGTCTATTTCAGTATAGTTTTATGTTATGGAGAATGGTTCCCCTAGCAACAAGTTTCTGTATGGGAATTCTAACTTTCAAGGCCTAACAACAATGGCTCTAAATACAACAAAAAACACGATTGTGCAAAAAAAAAAAAAAAAAAATACACTGTCGTGTAAATCCAAATCCAACAAAAGGTCAGCCATCGGGGAAGAGGACATTGTCAGAACAATCACATTAAATTACATTGTCACGACAGTCACACTAATTTTAAAGCAATTTAATTTAATGTAGCCCAGTGGCCAGTACTTCAGGACTGTAGAAATGGACGTTCATCTGATCACGTGCAGCCCTTGGTGATCGCTTAAGGCTAAGGAGATATTCGCAGCTGAATCACCGAGGGTTTTATATTAAACTAGTGGCTTGTGCAGCAAATGCTGCTGCAAACTAAGTTCGTTAGACGTTCAAATAAAAATTTTTCAGATTTATTTTCAATGAAGAATACTTGTCTTTTTGATAGTTATTTGCTTCCATAATAATGAAACATACTCTGAATGGATTTTTTTTAGGCCAAATACTTTTTCTCGAACCTATCCAACTTCAGTTTTTGAGTTTCAACGCGAAAACGCAAGTATCAATGTCAGGACGATAGCAGTAGCTATTTCAGGTCATTGTGGATTGTAGGCGAAAGTTAAAAAAATGTCAGGTTTGCTAAGCTTTCGAACAACAGCATTTTCGTATAGCTGCTGCATGTAGAACTTGAAATGTAGAGCGTAAAATCATTTTATTCTACTAAGAGATCTTGCTGAAATAATCTGGAGACTACAAAATTTTCTAGGCCTCTTATTTTATCAGTAAGTAATACCTTTTGATCTTTCCTTAGGAACTGTAATTTTTGCGCTCTCTCGAGCCAATACTGAAGAGAATGATACATATCAATATCTACACTACACCGCCATTAAGTATATGAAAAAGACCCAACCCCACTGGGTTAATAAGTATAAAAATATTTGATTTTTAATAACAATATTATTATCTTAAGTTTTGTAGTTATATATAGCAGCCACTCAGCAAATTATAGAAATGAAGATCTAAATTAAGATATTCTCTACATTTACTTACATAACCTCAAAACGTTTCACTTTCATGTCATCAATATAGCATCAATATTATGTACAATTAATGAAGAATAAATGCATCATGATATTAACTATTTCATTTCTAATGATAATGTCATCAAACCACCTCAAGTTTCATAGATTTGAATATCCAATACACAGCTGTACTGAGAAAATTATTATACACTGCAGAATGAGTTTTTAATAACAAATCGAATTGAGCTCTAAATATGTCGGCAATCCTGCAGGTCATGGCCTTCGTGTAATAGCCTATTGTTTATTGTAGTGTGTGTTTTGTTCCGAAATTCAATCAAGTCGGCCGTGATTCGATAAAATTAGTTCTTAAAACTGACAACAGATGGATTTTGGAAAATAGGAACATTATGTAGGAAAATTGACATTTCACTGAAAACTACTACTTTTCCGAAAAACTTTGGGTTCCAAGCTTCAAAATGAGGGGTCATTTATTAAAATCCGTTCAGCCGTTTTCCCGTAATTTCCATTACCAGTTCAAATTATATATATAGATTGTGAGTCATACCGAAATTTAGTGTACCATTAAGGAGTAAATTAATCATTTTGTCCGTGAATTCGGTGAAGACACATTTTCTACCAACTACCGAAGGTGCTATTCTTCTCTGCAGGTTTTGTAAAAAGCCTGGCAATCATGAACAATTCTGCCATTCTGTCTTCCTGTTTTAGTTAGAGTAAATTCCTGAACTTTAGGCTCCGAGAGTTTTATGCTGTTAATGGTTACAGTAATATGCTTAATTGAAATTGAGGGATTGGGTGCAAGAAAGGTACTTCCTCAAATGCAAAATTGATGTTGAAAATTCAAATTGTAATAATGTGATCTATGCATGCCTTTACATTTTGGGCACTCCTAACCTCTACGATCACAGTATTGAACTACAACTTGATGATCATGTGCATAACAGATCAGAGAAGACAATAAAGCGTTTTACTCAAAAAGGGCACATCCTCTAAAATGCCCTTCTTGCACCCAGCCCCTCAATTATTATTAGTTATTGGGCAGTAATTACAATCTTGTTACGTTTCGGCTCCTGCGTATTATACTCCAACAAACCCAGTAGTTGGTACAGCGTCGTTAAAGAATCAAGTAAATAAATAAATAAATAAATAAATAAATAAATAAATATCTTTAATAAGAAGGCTACATTATTTTCTTCTCATTCCTACAATTCAAATACGTATTGATACTGTGCACAGAATTACTTCAGCATCGTACAGTGATCTCACAAGCTGAAAGTCGGTGATAAAGCTCCTACGACTACCGCAATCTTTCTCAGAAATTTCTCACTGGTTAATACCACGTATTATTTTTGTTTTGGCATATTAAGTGGGGTGTGACACCACTCTCCAATGATAGTTTAACCTCCAGCTCTTCTCTCGCATTTCAAGAATCGTGATCCATTTCGCGAAGTTTTTTGGCCTGGCGTTTAGTAACGGTAACTTATCTGAAAGCCTCTCAAGAAAATTTACCTTATAATTTCGTTATATTAATTCTGTCTTAATATTTTACAATAATGTTAGGGAAATAATCGTACATGCCAATATCCTTATGTCAGACTGCCGCTTTCTTGCCTCTATTCCTGATCCCTCTCTCTATATTCTTCCAAGAACGGGAGAGCGAACTGTGGCGGCGTGTGGGGGCAACAACTTGATGGCGCTCATTCTAGACGAGCTCGATTCTCTGCTACGGTTAACCTCTGAGGTTCAGATTGTGATAAAGAGTCCTTGCAATAGCAGCTCCGCCAGATCAATATTCTGTATTTAAAATTTGAGTGTTTTATTATACCTGGACTTCAGGGGAAAAAATATTACCTCATTGCATTATTCATTTTGTGCACATCCCGCTTGACTCTAGTCACTTCATCACTTCCACGTTTTCTGACATATTTATCATGTCCGTTGCTAGGATTACGGGATCTCTTCTAGTGTACAGCGCATTGCAGAAGCAGATATAGTCGTTTCTTATATTTGAAGAGAATGTTGAAGGTGTGTATTCTTTATGGGGGATATTTATCACAACTCAGTCTTTACATGCTGGTATATCTCGACATTATAACGTGTGGCTCCCGATCATTAAGCATTCTCATGTTTTTTTACCGCTCCTCCTGTAAGCAGAATTTCTTATTTTAATATCCTATTAGTTACTTGGAGCAACAGTAACAAATGAGCCGTTCAGAGCAGAAGTGGTGTAAGTCAAAATTAGGTAATGAGGTTTAAAGTAAAAGTTCTGTAAAATACAGCGCAAAGTAGCAACTAATATGTCCTTCGTGCTATCCACTGACTACTAAGGACCGTATTCATAGACATTTTTAGCGCGGGCTTGCGGTGGATGATCAGCGAAAGTAACGTTTTTCATATTCATAAACCAATGTTAGCGATATGAATAATTCGTCCCTCCTCTGGCAAAGTCGGGGCTAGTTTAGCACGCTCGTAGCGGGGCTAGCGAAATGTCTATGAATAGCACCCCTAATAGTTTAAATAAATTGAATATTAAATGCTACTTTGCGCTGTATTTTACAGAATATTTACTTTAACCCTTATTACCCATTTTTTACTTACATCACTTCTGCTCTGAACGGCTCAAATCTAAATGACACTCGGGAGGAAATTAAATGCACAATAAATTTGGGAAATGCCTGCTATTATTCGGTTGAGAAGCTTTTTTGTCGTCCATTCTGTTCTCAAAAAAGTTGAAAGTTAGAATTTATAAAACAGTTACATTACCGGTTGTTCTGAATGGTTGTGAAACTTGAACTCTCATCTTGAGAGGTTAAGGGTGTTTGAGAGTAATGTGCTTAGAAAAGTATTTGGAGCTAAGAGGAATCTATATTTCTGTATGCCAGTCTTAATATTACATTATGGCGAAACCGTTTTAGGTGAATGCTATTGAAATGTTAATAAGTATTTAAATGGAGAGTGACGGTAGAATGACGGAGGAAAATAGAAGAACACCAAGAAAAGCTTCGTCCACCACAAATACGACCCTGCGATCACCGGGATTCGAACCTGGGTACACAGTCATCGTAAGCGAATGCTCTGCCATCTCGACTGCTAACGTGGCAAACAATTATTTAGTACTGGGCAGTTCTCATTCAGAATTACACCCGACTTGGGAACATTATATTCTTGCTTTATTCTCTAAATACTGTCATTGACACGAGTAAAAGGAATAAAAGGGTCGCTTAATGATACTAACAAAATGAATTCAGTTTCTTATGAGTTCGAAATTTACTTCCAACTGTAAAAATAATTCATTTTCAGGACTCAATATAAAACAGGCGTTTTAGTTTATGGAAATGGCTCAGTGTAACGCCATTGGTATTGAAAATGATAGACCCTTAAACTTCGTACTGTGTCTGACATATTTACAGCTAAATTATATGGTGCTGGTGGTATATGGCGCTTTTGGGAACTGTAAACCTTTCGAAGAAACTCATAAGAGAGAAGGATAGGCCTAGTCAATGTTAATACTGAAGAAACGTCTCGGAACAAGTTTCAGAGAGGCCTAGTTATTTTAGTATTTAGTATTTATTTATTTAACCTGGTAGAGATAAGACCATCAGTCCTTCTCTGCCCCTCTACCAGGGGATTACAACTATAATATAAAGAATAAAATTACAATTAATATTAAATTTACAATTACAATTACAATAAAAATTAAAGTACGACAAGATTACCTGATTAATAAAAGCTAGACAATTTATCATAGAAGTTAAGAACAGAGAATATTTTTGTATTTACTGAATTACAAACCTAAAATAACAAAATTCTATAGTGATGAAATTACCATTTATTGAGATATTTTGTGATAGATTAAGATAACTATTTACAAGAAACCATGTCTGAACGAGTCTCAATTACTGACCAAGTGCCTAGTAAGTTTGCGTTTGAATTCAATTTTATTTCGACAGTCCCTGATGCTAGCAGGTAACGAATTCCAGAGTCTTGGCAGGGCTATTGTGAAAGAGGATGAGCATGAGGAGGTGCGATGGGATGGTATTGTTAATGTTGTTTCATGGTGAGAGCGTGTGTTCAGATTGTGGTGGAAAGAAAGGTAAGTGAAGCGAGACGACAGGTACGAAGGAATAGAAGAATTCAAGATTTCGAAGATTAGGAGAAGTGAATGTAAATTTCTTTTCTTATCTAGTTTAAGCCAACCTATTGTTTCCAAGGATGGAGTAATATGATCATATTTACGAACATTGCTTACAAAACGTACACACAAATTATGAGCACGTTGAAGTTTCGTTTTGTTGTCGCTGGAAAGGTGAGTCAGTAAAATGTCAGCATAGTCAAAATAGGGAAATACAAGCGTCTGCACAAGGGACTTTTTTAAGCAAGAGGGAAGATGAACATTTACTCTTTTTATCACATGGATTATAAAATATACTTTTCTGCAATTATGGAAGTTGTCACACGAATGAGCGCCTAATTGTCGAATATGAACAAAATACGTTCACTATTTCTTGAAGATGAACTGTGTAACATTGGACAAAGAGGCTGAGGTTATAAAAGAATTCCCTTCTAATATGAAATGCTGAAACAGACATTTCGAATGAATGTCTTGAATTTGCCTTTTGTAACATCACAATAATTCGGACGCCGTGGCTGTGTATTAGAGAACTGCCCTTATTAATAACTCGCCATTTTTCCACCTCCTTTGAGTACACAATGAACTCAGAGCAAAAGAGGTAACGTAGATTTTCAAAGAAAGGAAGAGTGACATCTCATACCGGGAATGGAAAAATGACATTTTTGTGTCATACACAGATAAATGACATAAAACTTTCTTTGAAGAGTGTAGTTTGTTACTATTGTATATTGGTTGATTGAAAAAGTTTGGGTCAAGTTTCTCGAGTGTGCTCAGCACTCCTAGTGGCAGCAAACATAAACTCATGTTCACAAGATACAACATGAGTCACTATGGGTCCCATATATCCTGTTCCAGGGAAAAAAAAAAAAAAAAAAAAAAAAAAAAAAACGATATAGAGCTAAACGAAACTTATCTTTAATTTCTCAAAAACACTCTCTGTTCTTGACTGACTACTGCCTGAGAAATCTCTTAAATTTGTATTAAAACATTTGGCACTAACACAGTTAATGTTGTACTAATATAACTGATAAGAATTCAGTTTTACTAACGATAGGTAAGCCTAATCTTTTTCATTGAAACTCAGAAGTACTCGTTCTTCATATTATTTAATACCATTCACAAGAAAAGGGCATTCGAAATTGTGTGCAGAAATACAAACTCGTAAGCCATCCGAAATAAACCTAAACTGTACCATACTCTCAGTTGTGAAGAATGTTAATTATACAAAAATATATTTTGGATGTAGGCTATTTTTTACACTATATACTGTCGAAAATCTAAATATTGTGGAAATTCATTAATTTGTGCATAATTTTAAGTTTAAGTGTAAAGCGTGCCGTGGATTATGAATTAAAAATTAAGGAATGGAAACAAGGTCCCAAGAATAATGCCGAATCAATAAGATAGTTCAGATATGACGAATATAATGTAAGGATGTGTTTAATAATAATTGTAAACAGTTATTAAACTCCAGCACATAAATATTAATATTCTCCTCTGCATTTGACTACTAAGGAAAATCCGCTCTTCGAAAATTTATGTATACAGAAATTAAAATAGTTCAGTTGAAACTCTTCCTGAAAGACCACCGCAGCTCTTGCTCCTAAAACAAGTAAAGGCCGAATTTCACATAGGGTACTGTACGGCGACTGTGTCGTGTCCTCGTGGCTGGGTAAACAGTACTCCCCATTTGATTTATATTGGCAAGCTGTTTAGGTTTTCACATAGGAGACTGTGCGCGGACTGTACTGTCTGGAATCACTTGACAGGCGATTTCGGTCACGTAATCCCCGTTGGTTACGACACAGTACGCGCACAGTCCTGCATGTGAAAACATTGTGAGAGACCACCCACAGACAGTCTTCAGGTAACTTGGAGTGTTTTCGTTCTCCATCGGATACAGCACCAGACATCTGGAGCTTCCGAAGCTTCCATATTGCATTTATCTGTTGTTCTGTTATCTGTTAGTCGAGCTGCTTGTTTCCCCTTCGTTCCGAAAGGGCAAGCTGGAACGCTGGACTGGAAGAACAGTTAATAATACTGGTGCAAGAGCATGATCATTTCACTGGATCATCTTTTAAGCGACAAAAAATGATGTGGTACTCCCCATCCTCATCACGTGCCCTCCACAGGTCATGAATCCATACATTTTTCTCCACAAGCTATGACAACGTATTCTTCGACTGTATAATCATGATCACAACTGGCCAAGAAGAAGAAGAAGCTTATGTAAATTGCAGAATATTAGAAAAAACTGTCCACATACATTCGCCGCACAGTGCCTCATGTGAAAACCGACGACACAGTCCCCGACCACGAATAGTCCCCGTAGAGTCACCGCTCAGTAGGCTAGCCTATATGAAAACCGACCTTAATCGTCATACATATAAAACCACCGACAGTTTCCGGTGTAGCCTATTGGTTGTGTTGGTTTGGATATTTGGGACGCACATATTGGAATTTCGTATTCGCCTACATCACTATGTTTCTGTATTCCCATAACAAAAGTAACATGAATGCAGCTTGTTTGTTTTCGGAGTGCCTATAGAGACAACAGCGCAGTATGTTGCCTCTGTTGACATTAGAGTATGTAGATGGATATGGGAGGTATGCCTAGTTTTAAATAGAATGATGCCGTCGGGAATGCAACAAGAAAACTGCCGTAAAATCATATATGAGAGAAAATTGACCTTCAACATTTCAGATATGCACAGTTCTGGTCACTGTTTGAGATTGCGTATATTTACCATTGCGGAAACGCGAGTTAATAAATTATTTTTGACAGTTTTTCACTTATGAAACTATAGTACGATTTTGAATGAAAAGAAAGCATAGGCCAGACTATGTTATTTGCTTCTTCACGCTACATTTTAAGATATTTTATCATTTTATACGTATATTCCTCAAAGAGATGTTTACGAGGGGTAGTCATAAAGTTTTAATTATCACCTCGAAAAAATGAAACTGCGACCATGAAACTTGGTGATGGTGTTAGTCCTTTTCTACATATTCACCCTTCAACGCGACACATTTTTCCCAACGATGGATGACTTGACGGAGACCTTGGTTGTAGAAGTCTACATTTTGGCTAGAATAACTCTTCTCGGGTTCTCAGCCAGGTGAGTTGGAGATTAGCTTCCAAGCTTTCGACGGCTAGCTCTGCCATCTTCTTCAGGGACGAAGAAGATGGCAGAGCTAGCCGTCGAAAGCTTGGAAGCTAATCTCCAACTCACCTGGCTGAGAACCCGAGAAGAGTTATTCTACATCAAACGCCGGGAAAGCCTCAAGTCATACATTTTGGCTGTTCAGGAAACTTTCCACCTCAAAAATCACCTCCTCGTAATTCTGGAAATGCCTGCCACGCAATGGTTTCTTCATCCGAGGAAAGAGGAAGAAGTCACTGGGTGACAAAGGATCAAAGCAAGCAGTGGAAACACGTGGATTCACCACCGGCGAAAAAGGCGAAGACCCAACCATCATCGGGCAAGGTGATGCTGAGTGTTTTTTTAGGACATCCAAGGTGTGGTGCTGACAGATTATGCTCAGAAGGGGCAAACCATCACAGAAGCATACTACCGAAATCTCCTGACGAGGTTACGGGAGGCTATCAAGACGAAGCGTCGCGGGAAGCTGTCCAAGGGGAACCCTTTTGCTTCATGACAACGCCCCAGCTCATTCTGCACAGGACACAGTCACACATGCTGCTTCTTTAGGCTGTCAAATTTTGCCTCACCCCCCGTATTCTCCTGATATGGCACCCAGTATATCACTGCCCTGACTAATTTAAACAATATGTAATTAAGACGAAATAAACTAGATTCTTTTATTTTATGTAATTCATTTGTAATAATATAAATAATATTTCTATCAAAATAGAATCAGTGGCAGTTACCAAATTTGATCAGGTAAGGCAAACAATATGTAGCGTAAAAATGCAAATTATAATTAGTAAACCGTGTGAAACGGAATTGCTAGAGTTTGTGGAAATTGCAAGGTTGGAATGACAAGAAGTGGTTTCGATACTACGACGGATTTAGATTAACTTTACATTTTTTTTTTCTGCGTTCAGCTGAATTTGCTTGATAACGTATGAAGTCATTACCCACTGGCGAAAAGGTATTAGTTTTTTTTGTTTCTGATTAATGTTACAAAGGATACAATGGGGCTATACCTGCACACAAGAGGATTATATGTAATCAGTGCTGATGCTGAGCCCTATTTACTGGTAACAAGTGGAATTAGTACGAACCTTGTCTAAACCACTTCAATGTCTGACAGTAAACACTAGCTTTGTTGTGTACAGATTCGTGTTCTATTATCCTTAAAAATGTAATTGTGTCATTTATAATCCTAATTCTCCCTTAACGTGTAATTTTATGAGCGAAGGTGTGTTATGGGTTGCAGATATATATTAGGCCTATTGATTTGTGCCTTTGACACGAAACATGGGCCAGAAATTACGAATGTTCTACCTATTCGATAAGAATGTTCGTATCCACGGTATGAATTTTCCTTTAGAATGATTTTTGAAATGGAAGCAAACCTTTTGAGACGGCTATAGGCATATGTATGTTACAAAAATTCTCGTTTTTATTAACTATGCACTTTTCTTAGAAACTTAGTGCGAAAATACTGTTCAAAAACTATGTATGATTCCGTTGGTAGCAGTTTTCAAAGTGTAATTCGAGTCACCCGAACTCAAACTTTGAAAGCATTTCCGTTTAACATTAGGACAAGCGTTTAATTTATAAATTAAATTATAAAGAATACCATAATTGTATTTATGCCGAAAAAATCCTGAAAATGCTGTAAAAGTAATGACTAATAGTACATTATGCAACGAGCCTATAATGGTAGTAATTAAGACGCGGGTATGTTTGTTTATGAAATGAGCGCAAGCGAGTTTCATAATTTTCATACGAGCGTCTTAATTACCATTATAGGCAAGTTTCATACGACTTTTTGTGCTCGACCATATTTCTAACTTGAAATTATTCATAAGTATTCATGTTATGGTTATGTAAGTGAGGCGCGGAACTGACCTTCTAAATTGTGAGATGTGCGCAGACGCGAAAGTATTGATTTTTTTTCCGAGGAACGAATGTCATTGACCTTGATATAATCTAGAGAATAACATGAACATTAATCTTGATATAACCTGGAATTTATTTAGAACTGAAAAACGAGATGACAAATTGAATTTATTTGAATATTATTTACAATTAACGCTAATTATTATAGTAACAGAACATAACCTTCTGCGACAGTATTGGATTTTCAGCCTCCATGACGTTTTGCTAGTTGTCTTTCGATTGCATATCCGAGAATAATAATCGATACTTGCGCACAATGGTGATTCCTCATTTGCTGAACAACTGAACTTTAATGAATAGGTGTACTTTAATGAGGTGCATTAAAGGGCACTACCAGGTGTAGGCTATAATTACTACATTTCGGCATGGTCGAGCATAAAAAATACTAAAGAATTACGCAATAAAACTACATTGTTTGGCTCGAATTCTGACAAAACACATTATTGAAGAGGAAACGTTGATTTACCAAGGAAAAGTCTGCAAAAATCACCAAAATTTGGTACTATTTTTAACTCATATTTTTGCGTATTCATATTCTTTAGTTCGTACTTCAAAAGTGATTTACAGTAGACCTATCTATTTGCCTGTTTTATATTTTAGAAATTGGATGACATTCTTCTTCATTATATTTCATAACTATACTATTTGACATATTAATCGAAGTTCGGAAACGAGCTTGTGGATCCAGAAGTGGACATTGTTTGTTAATGCCGTGATAATCCTGTTGTGTGATCATGATGGTGTTAGTTGAACAATCCTTGTCGATTTATAGATGGTCATAGCAGGAGCAAGGTTTGGAACAAAAGTTGGATTATAGTAGCGCACTGGTGCGGAAATTGATGAGCTGACTCGGGAGTCAGGATATCCGGATACTCGTCCGAGATTTGAACTTGGGACGTCCTATAAGAAATCATTAACATTTCCACTTTCATTGTTCATATTTTGTTTTGAGCTTTTATTATTCAAATCTGATTTCTCTAAAGTCTATTTTACAATTCATACGCGAAAAATGCGACGATTGTTAAACAGTTAAGGGAACTAGCAAGTTAAAAGTAGACCTAACCATTTTTTTTTAATTTTTAAATATTTTGGTGCTATTACATTAAGCATTCCATTCTGTACAGAGCCGATACATAATAAGTGCTTGGTTCACCACTATAAAATACTTAGGGTGTATTCATAGACATTTCGCTAGCCCGCGCTACGAGCGTGCTAAACTAGCCCCGGCTATCGACTGATTACTTGTACAGGATTCATATCATATCATATCACTGGTTTATGAATACGAAAAACGTTAGTTCGCTGATCATCCACCGGCAGCCCGCTCTAAGAATGTCTATGAATATGGCCCTTGATGACTTATGACTTTTGAAGTGAACGATCGCATAATAAACTGTATTATTTCAGTTGTTGATTGAAATCGTTGTTTGCAGTCACATTTTTCAAACTTAGAAACATTTTACTGCGAAAGTAAATATTGTAACTATTGAAAAATTTCACAAAGATGTATTTTTTAGAAACAAATTGGAATGTCATTGGACTTATGTTTGGTGCGCGAGGAACAATTTCCAAATTTACATTGGAGATCCTCAGAAAATTAAAGGTTGCTGAAAAGACTCTTCAGACAATTGCATCAACCATTTTAAAATCTTCACTGAACATCATCAGTCACCATCTCTATTCATCTTTATAATATTCAATGTATATTATTAATTTTCAATAAATTTTTATCGTTTTGATAGCCACCGAAGAATATTCTTTTTTTTTAAATTTCATTATGTATTTTTTAAAATTAATTTACATTTTCTTTTTTGTTCATTTGAATTGATTAGGATGCCGATATTTTAAATCCAAGATTTGGACTGCTATCATTTCGGTGATATTCTCTCTATGAAATTAACACAATTGAAGGGTCCACGGAAAGGAGATACTAAGTCATTTTTATTTATTTTTGTTTTTTGGTTCCATCTTCTAGCTCATAAAGTGAACTATCATAATCATAATGGTTAAAAGCCTGTATAGTAACATGGTAACTTAAACTAAATGAGATGTAAACTAAGGATGTCTTATCAGTGTATTAAAGTTAAGAAATGCTCCCCTGTAAAATGTAAGAAAAGTGACTTAGCATGTTCTTTTCGTGGACCATTCAATTGAAAATTATTGTTGTGAGATCTCAGAACTAATCAAGAAAAAGAAAATTGGAAGTATAAGCATGTAAAATGTTTTATATGCTATATCTGTCTAGAATATCATCATTGAATGATTCCATGGACATATTTCAGTATTTCGTTATTGAAGTTGGATACTTTTGTCGTGACTATGTCTTTATTGGACGTACAGTTAATGAGAAAATATAACAATTTTAGCGTAACACGAAGTGCAATGCAAATGCCAAAGCGTACGCGTGGTGCCGTGTGCCGAGTGTTGCGTAATGTACTTACAAGTGAATAAATATATTTTCGGAATATAAAGTATATATATGCTTTCACGTGTTAATTAACTGGGTTACCTTGTTGCCGGTGGGCCATCATCAGAATTGGTAACACAAGGTAACCTAGTTATAGTTTGACAACTTCAAGTGAAACCCCGTAAAACACGCCAACTTCTGGAATCTCTCTCTTTCTTTCTTCTCTCTCCCTCGCTCCTCGTCATTCAGTCACCAATCACCACGTAAATATCTGAGGGGTGTGTGTGGGCATCGCGACCAATAGAAGAACCACTCTCCAATATTACCACAATAACGGATTCTTCATTTTTGCCTCGACTGTCGGCTAGGAAGGTTCCATTATGCTAGCATTGCAGGGAACTAGTCAACCTTTTAATGCTTTTGTTAGCAGGTTTGACAAACTGTGAGTAGACCTGCAAGTACATAGTGCATAGTGCTCTCTCCCTTCCTCCCCCCCCATGTTTTCTCACTTGCTCCTCCCCAAAACAGTCAGCGCTGACGTAGTAACTCGGTCAGGGTTTCAGTTCCATTTGTCAATCTATAATTAACACGTGAAAGCGTATATGTAATTCATATTCCGAAGTGATATAGTGTTTTAGTAGGTTATTTTACGACGCTTTATCAACATCTTAGGTTATTTAGCGTCTGAATGAGATGAAGGTGGTAATGACGGTGAAATGAGTCCGGGATCCAGCACCGAAAGGATATAGTGTTAAAAGTTGTGTAATCAAGATGTAAAATATATTTTGTTTACAAAAGTAAACCTCAATCATATCCTTAATAACCAAAAATGAAATACAGTAAAAATATTGAAGGATGAAATACAACACAGCAAAACTAAATACAGGCTATTCACGCAGTGATATGGGATCTGTGAAGTCCCTTTTACTTGTTAAAGATACTTGTATCTGCATGTCTTATACAATAGCTAAATTTAGGTATTGGATTCTATTGATTTTATTTCAGTCGTGATTAGTACGCAAACTAATTCAGTACACCAACTGCATGTTTTCTTTGTATCGAAAGATTTGTAACATTATGAAATGTTCAACCTAGATAAATGTATAAAGATTTGCAAAGCACTGTTTTAATAGCTGACTCTCCTGAAACTTTCGCAGTTTTGATTTTTGTACAGCTTCAGTTCTGAAAGTGGGTGTTTAAAAACAAGAAATACAGTAGGTGTACTGTATATTGGTTACAATTTCGGAAATCAATTGCCTAGTGATATATTTACTGATAGGCTATAGCACTTCATATTATATTCTTAGATTTGCTTTTCCAAAATTATTTGTTACCAAAATCACTAACCATAATACATTTCTTAGATAATAAAATTGACCTTCGCAACTAATATTATTCCTAATCCTATTTAGATATTTGTTACGGTTTTACAACCGAAAGGAGTTTGCCATGACGTATACTTCAAACCTTCGTGTAAAACCGTTTAACTTATACATGGAAATGTATAAAAACACTAGTGTCATCTTCAAGTTGTGTTCAGCTCTATTTAAAACCGAAATGGAAAGGAATTATGAACTTGGTTAAAGTTTATGCGAAACTCACAAATTTGTTTTTGAAATGTTTTATGACCACATAATTGGATTTCATCATAGTTACACTCTACCACATCGTCACTTGATATTTTTACTGCAAGTCAGTAGCGGATATTTTGTTTTTTATGGACGAACACTCATCCTCTTCATCTTGAATGGTTTTAAAGCCATCTTCGTAAACTGCGCACGACTATAAAGAGGAACTGCACACGGACAGAGCAATCTCCAGCAAGAGCAAAACAAATTTTAAATGCCTTGTATTTCTCACACCAAGCTATAACCGTCATCTTTGCAGTGACGGCTCGTGTCCTGTCATGTACATGAAGTGTTAAATGGATTCCGATCGAGGGAATTTTCTACTAATGTATTATATGTCTTATAAAATATAGAACTCAGTTCTCTTATGTTTTCTAATACTGGTTCTATTATTATGCATTACCCATTTATCAGCATAATGAATACAAGGAAACATTAACTAATAAAATACTTGTTCTCACACAGATACGTGAGAGTGATTAGGTATCTGGGTACGAACCTATTTTAGTTAATAAAATAAAACATCTTGTTATGTTAACGGAATAAGACTGATATGAAAGATTGAACTAAGACATACATATATGAATAGGGCTAGGATTTTGATGAAATTGCATCTTTTTTCTAGTAAGCCAGAAATATAGCTGCTTTAGTATTTATATGTTATGTGATAAACTGAGTGTTTTAAGACGTATTTGTTAGGGCATTTATTTTTGCATTTTTTGCCTGTTTCGGCTCATAAGGGCATTTTTTTGTTTTATTCGGTCTTTTTTAGGCATTTTCATTTAATTTTGGCCATAAATCCCCATTATTAATGTAAAATAATGTTTATATCCTTTGATATTTTCTCTACATATTTTGTCCATTAATACCCATTATTTTGTATAATATTTTAATCGTTTTTCTACACATATATTGCCATTTTAACGTAGTACACCTCATGTAACGGGTCAATCAAACCACCCCTTCAATACAGACTCCTCTATACCTGCTAATTCCGGATAAGAGTGGCCTTGTGGTGGACTACATGGAAACTACACGAGGTAAAATAATTTATTAAAGTGTACTACTTAGAAAAAAATATTTAAAATTAAATAAATTTAAATGTTGGTACTGTAATTTAATTTAATTACTAGTCTAAATATTAAGTAGTACAAAACCTCTATTCTTACTAAGACAATTAAGTAAGCTCAATTTTTAGGGCATTTTAAGGGCATTTTTGAAAGATTTTTTAGGTCATAAATGCTTTGTTTTAGGACATTTTTTCATGATTTATAGGTCATCAAAACCCTAGCCCTACATATAGATAAGGGTGATTATGTTGATACTGTGATAATTTTATGATAATTCAATTTAGGAATCATATTCTATTTTTATATTTATATGAAAATAATGCCCTAAGTTTTCAGGCATTATTCATGCTTGCGTTAGTTCCAATGATAATGTGTTGATCCCCCAACTCATCTTAAGCCAGATTTAAATAACCATATACCTTTCCAATTTGGGGTGACTGAGCTGAACTTGGTTACTAGTGGCTTGGAATACAGCGTCGGGAGTGAATTGAGAAGCGACAAGCACTCATTGCTTCTTCTAGGCTCTGATCAGGTCCCATCCCCAGCCCATCGTAAGCCAGAACCAGCCGCCCGCGAATTCCTGCCTTCGTTCTTTCACTCATCCAATTTGAGCTGACGGAGCTGAACTCGGTCTCTGGCGACCTGTAATACAGGATTGGAGCAACCTGTCAAGCAACAAGCTGCTGTTGCCTGATCGAGTCTCAGAATCAGGACCCATCCCCAGCTCATCTTATATAGGTACAACTCGGACTATTGCAACAATAACACTCACCCTTCCCAACATGATCGCTCAGAGCCGATTGCGCCATATTATATTAGAGCCATCTCATAACCAATTGGCTAGTCTCTTAATCTGAGACAACTCCTCCTTTCTTTGGATTTCCGTGGTTTTCCTAAGTTGTTAGACGATATAGCTCATGGACCTACATCTTCTTGTCCACATAAATTTAGGAATATTTCCAAATTAAAGCCCTTTGAACTCTGAACCTTGGCTTTCGCATATTTGCTTGGTACTCTAGGGCGAATTTACACGAGCGTCACTCGTAGTGTAAGGGCTGATCCCTCCCCCATTGACATTGACAGGACAGAAGGTACCGTGCCATAGATTTAGAACACGTCAAAGAACGTTGACTTTGGCTGTAAGAACAGATAGAATCTGTCTTGTGTCTCATGTCTCCAACCGAGAAATGAACTTCAACTCCAGACTAAACGACCTTACAAGGCCGTTGTGAATCGCGAAGTCTCAAAAATGTATGAATGTGAGTTTGAGGCGGTGGTGGACCGCCACTGACACCCATAGTGGCAAGCAGTCTGGTTGTTTTAATAAGTGCTATTCATTTGAGGAACGGCAAGTTGTAGCAATATTTTGACACTGCAATAAGTAGTTGGCAGACTTTGGCGTGGGAGTGTGTTTACAGCGTGCAGGTCTGTTTCAATCTCAGAATCATAACCATCTGTATGTGCAAGGTTTCGCGAGTGAATTGTGTGGAATAATGTCTTTAAATATAGATGCTGCACTGTTATGTGAGAAGTGTTTAATAAATAAACACGCCCGGTGAAACATCGTTCCCAGAATTCAAAAGGAAGAGTTGAAGGAACCACTGCTTTACGCCATGTTACTTTACATTTAGTATTGTTACCAGATAGGATACAGGTTCGCAGTTAGCTATTGAGGTTAGATGATCTGTAAACTGGTTGAAGTGCTTTCAGATCGAAAATATCTTCCTCCTGCTTCACATTTTATAGCACACGAATTGTACGTAAGGCAGTTACAGTTTTTGTGTCAACTGACGCATCGTTAGTCGAATTAGTGGATCAGAGTTACTCAAACTTTATAAAAGAAACCATAAAGACTACTATTTTGTACTTCCTATTTTATGAAGCTAAATTTGAGCACTCCCGAATGAGAAAATGCATCACCATTAACAATAAAGTAAAGGTAAATTTCACACTCAACTACGGTACTTAAGTTGTCACCTATCTTTGGTAAAATACGCTTCGATTATTTAGTTATTAATGGCTGAGTGATTAGACCTTCAGCCTGATACGTAGGCAATCCGAAAATCCATATGATACTTGTGGCGAACAATGTCGCAGTGGGGTTTTTCTCTGGGATCTCCCATTTCACATTAATAGGCATCTACATAATTCCGTCAACATTTCTCCATTTCGTCATCATTCCATAGCATTCCCCGAACGCCGACTGACGATGTACGAAGGGGGCTGGCCTAGGGATGAATGAGGTTGTCTGCTCGAAACCTGGGTACGCAGTGAACATTGGTGTTTGGAAATGCAGCTAGCTTCAGGGTTAACGCAGTAAACCTTGAAATGTCTGAGTTCTTGATCTAGTGCGTCACTCCCGAAATTCATTTCAATTAAAGGGTCGGTTTCTGGATAATGTGAAATATCTAATAAATGTTTACATACATTTCATGAATCACAGTAATAGGCAAGTCTAGTGTAGATTGGAAGCATAGTTGATTTATGACATTGTACATGTGTATTACCACATTTTCTCGAATAACAGGCCTAGAACGTATGCAAGCTTTGTCGTTCCTTTTATAGTCTACCTCACATCACTTTTACATATAGCCTACCCTTCATAGTAAGATCAAAAGAGAGCCGAGTTTTTTTTTTTTTTTGAGAATATGATGTACATGCGATATTCTTGAATTTGCCGAAGATGAAGGAAGAAAATACTTTGTATGACTCTATAAAAGTCTTTGGGAAAAAATGTTTGTAGACAGATAGTAAGAATTTGATTTATAAAATGTGTTAATTAGAAATAAAGGCAACAAAAGGCCTTCCCTTGAAGAGGCTATGTAGAAGAAAGACACGTGAAAATAATCTGAAACCTTTTTCTAACGATTAAAGTATAGAAACGCTAACAGTTTCGAATTCGTCACAAGGAAATTACATATTTTTCAGAGAGTTACTGTGTGTGAAATGATATCTGCAAATATTTCGTTCAGTCTTGTGTATAATTACTAATTCAAGGCCTTTGTAGTAAAGTATACTAATCAACACATGATGGTATAGTTATAGTTTTTTTATCTGTATTTCTGTTATTGTTCGTAATGTAATGACGTATCTCATACTCTCAGCACCCTGCTGCTATACTTGTATAGATGATCAGGCGAAACTTTGCATCTGAGCTGTGCGATAGGGGAAAGAATGAGCTATCAGAAAGATAGTTTGTTTCATGATGGTTAATATTATACGAATCTACAGACACGGAAGTTCATCTCACACTAAAACCTGTCTTCCCCCTCCATGCTCATTGATGGTATAGCCACAGTGTAGTATATATACAGTCACGAAGCTCGAGTTGATAATAATAATAATAATAATAATAATAATAATAATAATAATAATAATAATAATAATAATAATAATGTCTTATTTTCGCTGGCAGAGTTAAGGCCATAAGGCCTTCTCTTCCACTCAACCAGCCTTAATCAATACAATACATAAATTTAAATTACAAATATTTTCACTACACTTAAAAGGTTCTCCAGCAATAATCTTCACTACACATTTATTTAAATTTAGATAAATCTATAAGGTAAAGTAGTAACTTAAATTATGAGCTAATTTAATTCAATGAATTATAATTAATTTAATATTCGAGATAGCTAGTAAAATGATGAAAATTAATTTAATATAAGCTTACTAGGACTATGTTACAGGGAGAATATATATATTTCTGTTTCTATAATGACAATATTAATGTAATTGCCATTAGAGGTTTTGTAAATCTATTTAGAAAAATTAATGATAATAATGATAAGAATGGACAGATGTTAGTTTCATTATAAGTAACAAATATTAATCAGCAATTCATCTGTTAAGTAAGAATTTATGTAATTTTGACCTAAATGAAGCTATTGTCCAACAACCCCTTATATCACTCGGAAGCGAGTTCCCATTTCTAGCAACTGAAACTGTATAGGATGAAGAATATAAAGATGTCTTGTGGTAGGGTATAATGAGTAAATTGTTATAATGAGATCTTGATGAGGTTGCTAGGAACAAAAGACTGTACAGATACTATTTCGCATTGTCTGTAATAAGGCGATAGTAGCGATCCTAGTGGTTAGCAACTATCTATGGATGCATATTTATTACATATTGAGCTTCGTGGCTGTATATACTAGACTGTGGTATAGCCACGGCACATGATACGGTCACAGGACAGGTCTTGTCTCCTATACTGTAGTAGTTCTAAACGTTTATCGTAGCCAACTTCCGAAGCTTACTAGTGTGTAGAGTGTTGTCAAGGTTCACTACATTGTAAGGATCGTACTATTACGAGGATAGTGACTAGCTTACGAGGTGCTTGCGGTGAGGAGTTAATCATTTTGATGTGGATTGGGGGGAGGAAACTTTATAGCGAAAATCAGTGATGCAGAATTTTGATTGCTATTCGTCGACTCAGGAGAGGTATAAATTCTAGCATGTTGTTATACTGTTGTTGAAAACATAGCTTAACGGTATCGAGTTGGTCTTGTAATGCATACAATGCACGGGCATGGGTTCTAATCCCGTTTGAGCTGATTATCTGATTTGGTTTGTCTCGAACTTTCCTCAAACTGTAAGGCGAATACGAGGTAATCCCATGGGAATCCTCGAACTTACTTCTCCAAACTATCATCAATTTCACCCACGCTATATAACCGTGCTTAATGCAGTGTTGTTAAATACGACATGCATCACTGGTCTGTTACCATGCACGTTTCTAAATGAATTCTTATAATGTTAACTATAGTGTTTCGATCATTTTATTTTATTAAGGCTTCACCTATTTTAAATTATGCAAATGGTAACTTGGAGATCGATATACAGTAAAACTTCATTCATACGTTTTTCTGGGGTATAAAGAATAAAAACGCGTAAAAACGTAACTGAAATGACATTTAATAATATCTGAAAGACTAATTATATATGAGGAGAACGAGTGAAGTCAGTTTACTACAATTTTCACAAGAGAAAATTATAACTTCACAGTTAAGGTAACACATATTCTTGAAAGATCTAAGATGATTAATTGTAAAAAATTTTAGCTGCTTAGAACCAAAGCTGGCTGATATATTACATTTCAAACGCCAGTCCAGAAAATTTTTCGAAATTGACTTACCGTAGTCTTCTCATGCGACCTTTATTTTTATCTTTAATAAATAATTATTAAAAAATTATGTTATTTTGGATTTTTGGACTGCTTGTTTGTAAGGAATAAACTATGCCCTCCAATTGTGATAAGTGATATCTCTTCCATTATTTGTTCAATGAAATTTCCACGAATTTCAAAGTGGACCGCGTCTTAGCAATGAATACGTGCTATGTTTTCTTATCACTGGAAACTTAATTTCGAACAAAATTGATTTAGAACGTATGTTCTGTATGAACGAAAAACTTACAAGCAAAATAAATTAGAATGGAAAGTATAGGATTTTGCAGGGACTCCAAAAACGTATAAGTGTGAAACGCATAAAAGGGGTTTTGTTAATATTTGAGGAGAAAAATTCGCTCCGACGCCGGGGATCGAACCCGGGTCCTTGGTTCTATGTACCAAGCGCTCTGACCACTGAGCTACGCCGAATTCAATCCACAGCACCGGACCGAACTCTCCTCCTACAGTGTTTCCTTTTTGTGGCCTGACTCCAAGGTGAGTATATACGTTGACGTTTATATTTCAAGTCAACTACCACTATACAATGAGCGCACTCAGCTGAGTGACTAATGGCCGGGATTCCGCAGTTAAGTGCTGTGAATTGAATTCGGCTTAGCTCAGCGGTCAGAGCGCTTGGTACGTAGAACCAAGGACCCGAGTTCGTTCCCCGGCGCCAGAGCGAATTTTTCTCCTCAAATATTGTCACTATAACAGATATCACTCAAGAAAATACTAGTGGAAACACTAGTAATCCCCCACTTCGATTATTGTGATTCTCTACTGACCGACCTCAATGTCAACCAGTCGCAAAGATTACGTGTTCATAATTCTTGTGTTCGCTTCGTCTGCGATGTCCGTCGCGCTGACCACATTACCCCATCCTTCCAAACTCTAAACTGGCTACGGCTTAACGAACGTAGAAATTTTCATTCTCTTGTTCTCCTTTTCCAAGTCCTTCACACCTCTACACCTACCTACCTTGCCTCCCGTTTCAATTACCTGTCATCATATCATAATCTCTTCACACGCACGCAAAATAGCCGCATACTAGCTATACAAACACATAAGACTTCATCGTATTCATCATCATACACAATCTCGCTTTCGCGCTTGTGGAATACCCTACCCAGTGACATCAGAGACTGTCGGAATTTAGTAGCGTTCAAAAGCAAACTTATTAAGCATTTTCTTACTGCGTAGAGTAGGTTTAATTTTTACTTAGTTAATAAAAAATTTTTTTTCGCTCTTCTTAATTTTTACAATGAACTGTCTAGTTCTTATTAGTCTGTTAATTCTTTTAGTACTTTGTATTTTATTGTGTTTGTAAATTCAATATTAATTGTAATTATAATTGTAATTGTATTCTTTATATTGTAGTTGTAATCCCCTGGTAGAGGGGAAGAGAAGGTCTGATGGCCTTATCTCTACCAGGTTAAATAAATAAATAGTATTCTGTTGGACCAATTAATAACATATTTAGTAAATTAGAAGTTTTATTGTTTTTTGGTAAATAGTAAGTAGTATAAAATTGACGTCAACGCAGGTGTACGTCCTCAGATCATATTATGTAGAGACCCTGTTCCAACAGAATTTTTCGAGGACAATTCCTGTCATAATTTGTGATAATTCTTACCTTTGTCCACAATTGTCTAACGGCATAACCATTACTGTA
This sequence comes from Periplaneta americana, assembly GCF_040183065.1. Taxonomy (NCBI): domain Eukaryota; kingdom Metazoa; phylum Arthropoda; class Insecta; order Blattodea; family Blattidae; genus Periplaneta; species Periplaneta americana. The sequence continues at coordinate 23,531,500 of NC_091132.1, read as the reverse complement.
GAAGGAAATGAAGATACTGCGTCTTATGATACGCGATATACGAGTTCGTAGATTACAGTACCGGTACTTTGCATGGAACAAATAAGGAATTAGAATTGCCGCTTTGATAACCGGTCTCGTGTCAACGAACCAACATTGGGTTTTGTTCAATCGCCCTGAAAGCGTTTTTCACAAAGGGCCTTTGTAGGCGGCGAACAGTTGGAATTCCGTAGCGGCGCGATCCCTTTAAATAAGAGGGAAATCAGAGCCAAGATGATGTCTAGTACAGCTGACGTCACAATTCGACAGAAATTGCCGGAGGGTGAATAGCATGATGATCTGGGCCGCCTCCTCAGTTTATGGTGGAGTATTATTAATGCATTTATGCATAATCTCACTACATCTAGAGCACCGCAGTTAATGTCTGATCCAGCCTGCTATGTAAGGCCTTGAAGGAATTGTTCAGATTTCTTACATCGTTTATGTTCTCAAGCTCAAACCAAGATTTAATAAGAGATCGCGGAAGCTATGAAAGTCTCTAATGAGACCCATCTGTGAATAATTTAAGCGGGCTCTTTCATTGGCACCGATGCTCGAAATTACAATTTCACAAAATGCTTCATTTGCTAAATTGTATGTCTGCTATGGTTTCAGTTTTATGCAATCTGGTAAATTAAATTTAGAGCTTCTGTTTGGTATGTAAAATAATGCGTCAAAGAACACAGTAATTACTATTATTATTATTATTATTATTATTATTATTATTATTATTATTGTGTTGTTATGTTTTGATTCCACCTAATTTATACATTTATACGAATGTTTTTCGTATTTGTATCATATTAAGTTTGTTTTAAATAATGCTTAGGCTACTTAAATTTAGGATGCCCTCTTTATTTAAGATGCTTCTTTTAATTTAGGTTTTCGTATCCGTTGGTTATATTATTATTATTATTATTATTATTATTATTATTATTATTATTATTATTATTATTATTATTATTATTATTGGGAGACCGGAGGGAAAAAGACCTTTAGGGAGGCCGAGACGTAGATGGGAGGATAATATTAAAATGGATTTGAGGGAGGTGGGGTGTGGTGATAGAGACTGGATTAATCTTGCACAGGATAGGAACCGATGGCGGGCTTATGTGAGGGCGGCAATGAACCTTCGGGTTCCTTAAAAGCCATTTGTAAGTAAGTATTATTATTATTATTATTATTATTTTTATTATTATTATTATTAATATTATTATGAATTGTAATAATTATAAGTGTAATTAGTTACCACTTCTGCCGGGTATTTACTCTTTTGCAGTGCTAATAGATGTAGATATTGTATACATAGCCTACATACATACATACATACATTTATTTTTCAGCCAGTCATTAAGATTAGTAGTGATGCTTACTTAACCAACTACATTGATCCTTTATGCTGTTCGAAAGTAATATAAATATTTTTTGAAATGAGTTCAATTGTTTTATTCCATCACGATGTAAAGTTTAATGGCAATGGTGGTAATCAAACCCTTAAATCATTCACACAAGGTCAGTATGAAACTGTCATGAATTATAACAATTATTCTATTAATTACTAATAAAATGCATAATCTATAATTTTAAAATGCAAATAATTCCTACTTCAAAATGAAGTGTTATATAATTTTCAAAATACTCGCAGAATCAGCCCAATTAGTGAATATATTTTTAGGGAAGGTGCGTTCCTGCTCTGACGGTATATTTGTGATGCAACAACTAGTGGAAAAAAGAAGAAAAAATAATCTTCCAAACATTTGTATTGTTTGTAATTATGTAAAGGCTTTTTATAGGATCAATCGAAAAAATTATGGAATGTAATGGAAATGGGTGGATATCCAAAACACATTTTGAAAGTAATACAAAACCTATATTCGAACACAAGAATAAGTATTGACAGAGGAACTGCGGTTACCAATACTACAAAAAAGCGAACCAAGGTGTTAGACAAAGATGTCCCTTGTCTCCAGTATTGTTTGACATTTATATTGATCATGCTGTTTGGAACTGACAAGATGTTGTAGTCGAAGATTAAAAAAAATAATACAGTTCTAAATACCATTTATTTGTTGATGATCAGGCTGTTCTTAGTACATCAGAAGATAATCTCCAAAGAGCTGCATATCAATTAGAAAAAGCAACTAAATAATATAACCTTAACATTTCATGTACAAAAATAAAAGTTAATGGCATTTCTGGAGAGAAATCAACTAGATGTAAAATACTTATTTATAAAAAAAAAGTAGGATTGAGCAAGTAAAATCCTTCAGTTATTTAGGCTTTAATATATCATACTGCTAAAAGGAAGATAAAAATATAAAATTTCAGAAGTTTCAAAGAATGTATGGAACTATAAGAAGAAACCTACCAAGCTAAACACGACAAGATATCCAATTTAAGTTTTATAAGGTTATGGCCGTTCCCATGATAATGCATGAGAGTGAAAATTGTACTCTGACTCCAACAGATAAGAAGAAGATAGAAGCATCAGAGATGAGATTCCTGGACCAATTAGGGGCTGTACTCTTATAGACCAGAAAATAAATAGGCCTACATAGATAAGAGAACAATTCAATATTTTTAAAATTGACTGACAAAATAGAAGTGCAGAGACGAAATTTGGTACGAACACTTACTCAGAATGACAGATGATAGAATTCCCAAAGTACTTTTTAACTACACACCAGTAGGACAAGGACGACCAGTTACTACATGAAGGGCCAATTCTCTTGAGTCGGAACAGGCCTGGGAGGCCTAAGCCTTGATGTAGATGATGATGATTCAAAATAAAATATTCATAATAACTTACGTATTTCACAATAAAGCTTTGTATATATTTATCTCACACTTATTTTATTGCAAGCAGGCCAAGGTTTGTATTTTATCAATGTAATTTATAGCCCTTGCCTTCACATAAAAATAATGGAATGCACTCGTTCAGTAAGATTAATTTTTCGCTTTCGTGTTTTCTACCCGAATACCACCCGTGGTGATAATTGTCCCTAATAATTTCACTTCGCTTTAAACTAATTTTCCTTATCATGAGATAATGTATTATTTTTCGACCTTCGACCTCTTTTTGTGACTAACATTCGTTAAGCTCAATGAAATTATCAGAAAACTATCAGCACTTGTGCTATTATTGTTGATAAAATATGGTTTAAGGCAAAGGTGTTCTTCTTCACCATCATACGCCGGCAACCCACACCCTTAAATTCCGCAGCCTCTTTATCTTCTGAGTGAACTCATCCCTCTAAATCTTACTGATGCACTTGTTTAAGCAAACAGAGTGGGGGTGGGTTAGCTGGTGCGTTAGAATTTACGTAAAATGAAGGAAAACATGAAGACGAAAAGGAAGAGGATAGGAAGACCGGGATAGGGAACGAAGAAGTAATGAAACTCGAGTAGGAGATTGATATGAAAGAAGATTACAGCGAGTCTGTTATTAAGTAGCGGGTGGATGCAGTGAAAAATTTAATAATAATACACACTAAGTTAACAAAATGTGTATATTGAAGTTTAGATTTATTTTGCCGACGAATTTTAATGAAGTTTAGATTGGATTTTAACCGTTATTTAATTGAGAGAAAGGCAGTAATTTCGAAGTAGAATGAAGCATTGTGGATGGTAAGCAGTGAATAACTTTCGATTTGTTTACTGTACTTGAACATCTGACGAACTTCCGTACTGTCAGACTGGAATTGCGATATGGCGTATATTGCCACGTTTGATGTGTCTGGCTGTTTACGACACACATTAGTGCAGGGGTTATGTAGCGTGTAAGATCAAGTTGTAACCATACAGTTTTGAGTGTTTCAGTGAGAAAGTGAACTAACCTACACCAGCATTTTATGTGACTTTTATCAAGACAGTGAATTACGCGTATACGTTGATGGGTATAAATTCAGTTTATATTAAATTAAAAGGAAAAGGCTGTCACGAAGTTGATACAAATTTTGTCATGACTTTTATGCGTTTCGCAGTAATTCAGTTCCTTCATGCTGGTAATCATATTAGGCCTTACTATTTATAGCTCAGTTTCTTTTTATTCACAATCTCTAAGAATTTAGCCAATAATTTAGTTTCTTCAACCAGCTCTAAGCACTTATCCAATAGCTTGACTTCCTCACTCCTTGGTTGCCTCTCAGCAATGCGATCTATTAGTTACCGGGTCTCGAACCTGAGATTCGAATTGCTTCTTTGCGACTTCAATTCTTGTCATTAATGGAAAGGCAGCTTCAGCTTGAAAGAACTATTTTAACCAAAAAAAAAAAAAAAACGAATGTCTGGGCTAATGATGAAATGGAAGTGTGAAGAGAGGACCAATTACTACCTACGTAGAAGCAGATGTGTAGTGACCGCTGCTTCTTTATACCGTACAGATCTCACAAGTCTTCTTTACTTCACTGAAATACTGTTAGACAGTTTATTAGTAGGCTTTTCGAAGCCTGGTAATGAGATGTAACAGTTACGACTTCAGTTGTAGGTCAGATCACTTTCTTACTCTGCGTTCCAATCATATTGTAGCGATTGTCCTTGTTTTTGAGCACGGTGTTAACGTGTTGGGGTTCACGTATCAGGCGCTTTATCCTCGGAAACCGTAGTCTACCCGGAAGTATTCAATCATATCGAGCTGTTGTGTCAGAATTTCTCGAGAAAGCAGTTGTCGTTTGATTCATATTAATTGTGAAGTACAAATCGCTCTAAATGGCAATTCGCAATCGATTTTGTTATTATCGACCTTAATTTATTTATTATAAAATTGATCACTATTATCATCAACTTTTGTTGCTTGTATAAATTGTGTCCTCTCACCCCTTTTGATAGTAAATAATCACCATCGATCTTATTCAAAGAAATGTTATAGGAATTGAACTTGATTCTGTGATCTACTGGTCAAGTAGCAGAAGGTAATTTCAGTAGAGTGAACCATAATATAATTTCTTGGGAGCCCGAGACATTTGACCTGAAGTAGGGTGCTTCCATGCTCCAGGAAGGAACGAAAACTTTTGTTTGTAGTCGAGTTATTAAATTTTCTCGTTAGAGTAATTCCCTCTAGATCTATTACGGTATAAAATCCGGAAAAAATCTGTTTCTTTTCTTCTAATAGTTCCTTTCAAGTTCCGAAGCCAGAAAATTATATCAATAGGGAATTCATTACTTAAGAAAAAGTTACGTTCATCTTCGTCTTTCTCAAGTATAATGATCGATTATGCAATATTCGATTACACCCGTTCAGGAATGCCTTGCATAATAGTGATACATTTCGAAATTTAGAATTATCTTAATTTGAGCAATGTAGCTGTATGTTTCTTAATAGAAACGTTAAAAATATACTCTTTCGATAAGTCATTTCTCTTTCTAACATCAACTCGCTCATGATGTTGAAAATAGTTCTTCAGTTGTAGTAACTTCTGTTGATTCTTGAAATGTTAATTTATATTTTTCAATAGAGTTGAGTTCGAATCTCCAAGGACCCCAAGTGGAATTTGTTGTTGACAACAATGTGCTGGGCTGTAGGTTTTCGCGGCGTAGTATCGTTTCCCCTTACCGGCATTCCAAAATTGTATTACTCCAGTAATCATCATTTGAAATTATATAGGTAGATTTCCTCTCATGGTGCACCGAAGACAACAGTATGGTTATGATGCGTTACGCCTAGATGGGGATGCTTTTGTAAATGATGTAAGTCAAATATCCGCCATTGAAATAATGAAAAAAGATAACATCGTCCAAAGATTTTTCAGGAAAACATTTGGGCCATAACAAGTAGACGTAGCCACTGAACTTCATCTTTGCACAAATTCTGAGTCTGCAAGAACTCACGAGAACCAGCAAGTATTTCAGTAGGCCTATGACAAATTCAGTTATTGTGGTTCGTGGTTCTTTTTTTGTTGATAGCAATAGGCCTAACGAATGTGGGCTTGAATTGCAGCGAAAGAAATGGACAATAATGTCTGAAATAATTAATGTCGAAAAAATATTTAATAATTCTCCAAAAAAACACCAGCTGGTATGAATTACTGAATAAGTTTACTTAATAAAGAAAGTACGAAATATATTATAAAAGTTTCTTTTATTACGTATTAAGTGTGTGCTAATATCTATGTTGGCCAAATATGCATTTCAGTGCAATATGCTGAATAAATGCAATGTAATTTGACAATTATAAGCATGTTTAAATTGGTGTAGAAATTAATATGAAACTAAATCGGTACACTTAAAATTGATAGAGTCGCAAACACTAGGTTTACTAATTGTTTATTGTATTGTGTGAGCTTGAACTCAAGACAACAGTATTCGTCGCAAGAAAGTGGTAAACATTTGTCGACGTCTGAATTTTAAGAATAGAAATTGAGGATGTGAATTTACTATAGTACATTTGACTTTACACCTTTGCATATTTATTAGAATTCGTGTTCCTCTTTCATTTTTAATTGTAGAAACAGATCGTGTGTTATTTACCTTGTGATTATTGCGTGTTGTTATAAACCATGATGCTTCCCCGCACGATCATGGATTTCCAGTGTTTGTGAATGTCCAATATAGGTTAAGATATAAGAGGACGGAATGCATCAGTGGACCAAATCCTTGAAGTAAATGATATCTTTATGTACTGTGTAACAAGTACATGTATTTTATTTTCGAAGATACGAGAATACATGAAGTCTTTACTAGTCGTACACCAGACTTGTACATTTTTTTTTTCGTATTCCTTCTTATGTTCATCATATGTGAACTTAAATATTCCATGAGTTTGGAAGTAAAATTAAACACATTTAGTTCAGTGGAAGTAGGAAAATAACATATTTACAACTAGTTTTCCAAACTTAGGGACATCTGTGAACTTATACATTACAGATTCTATTACAAAATAGCAGAACGCAAATAATGCGTATGGGCTATTCCATCTCAAATCGACCGAAATATAGAGAAAATTGACCTTGCAATTTTTAAATACAATGAAACTTTTTCTGTGCGTAGACAACTGTGATACAATGCTTTGTGCAAAGTTTGAGGCATCAGAACTTAATAGTGTTTAAATTAATAATATTTAAATTTATCGTATTTTCATAAAATTAGCAACTTTAAACTGTTGTGGCTCCGAAACCCTTTCACCCAATCGTCAAAATCATGGTTTATTTTAATGCTGAGAAATTATAGTTTATATTGACATGTAAACAGTTTTTCTTACTTTTTATGGAAATGGAGAAATTGAGATTTTTCTTCATTACGACGCCTTTGGCAACGCAAAAATATTTTTAAAATATATGGTTAGATTCCGCATTGAAAGTACAAATAAACACATATTTTTTACTGGTGGTACGTTGATAAGAAAGTATTGAAAATATCAAATAAAGAAAATAAATAGTACGCGCGTGAACTAACCAGCTGACTGCGAGACGGGAGGTAGTCCAGACAAGCAAGGCCAGGAGACATAAACACGTGATGTTTCCTCTAGCAGTCGTGGCTGGGCTAGCTTTATCACAAGTTTTCATAAACACAAGAGCAAAATGACGCCTAATGCTCGCTTATCTACAGCTTTCGGCCATTGCGCCGTTCAAGTCTAGGCGTGTGAAAATAATTTATTTAATTCCCTCGAAACTTATTGCCGTACCACTAAGCAAATAATGCCGAATCCCTCTTAATAATGCAAGGTTTTTTTCTCAATATTGTTTTACATTTTTACAAATGATCAAAAAGCCTAAAAACAAGTAAAATCAGATTATCTGTCTCTCTGTGTACAATAAAAATAAGGATTACTTCTTAACATAACCTACCAAATGTCAGCTTCAAGATGAGCTCTTGTTCAATGTTCTGTAGTAAATGGTTCCAGAGTTCTGAGCGCTGAAATAGGCTTGTTTTTATAAAATACGCTAAATTTGTCGCTCAATAATACGAAAACCGTTTGACTTTCGATAGTATATTTTGGAAAATGCACTCCCCTCAGTACCTTGTATAAGTAGGGAAAAAATTAGAGTATAAAAAATGCGAGGTTTTTTACTGATCGATTTCATATAGAATAGCCCATATGGTCGTGACATAACAGACTATGTGGAATTCCTGCTATGCTTGTCAATACTGAAGCAAACATATTTTGCAGTGCTCCTAATGTTCCGGCAGCCTTTGGCTTTTGTATGCGAGGGTATGTTTGCGTGACTTGACGTTTCTTGAACAATGCACCGCCGGTCTGTCGCGCTTACAATGGAGTGCAGGGAACTCACCGGTGACTTGGGAGCTGTCTGTGCGACGACGTAATCTGGTGCAGGAACAACACAGGGAGCAGAAGGCTCGTCGGAAGTTCTGTCCGCTCACGCAGTACAGCACGAAGTTTATGCCGAAGTTGCTGTTGAAGAGCACATGCGCCACGTGCTGCAGAATCGGCAGGTTCTCCTGTTGACTCTTCGATTCTGAGCCCTGTTGAACAAGAACATTGGTTAAAGCAGCGAATCTTATGGCCGGTTTCTCCAAGTATTGTACAGGGACATCATTTTATTTTTACTAAAATTTTTAATATTAACCAGGCTATACCTTTGGGTCAACGCCGTTTGCTACCCCCTTCCACGACTGGAGTTCGGTGATACTGGCGTAATGTACAAACAAATCACTTTACTAGGTATAGGAGGGAAGAAAAGTAGTTCAACCATTTACGTAAACTAGGAAATATCGCGATTTTGAGTTTGATAATTTCCATTAGGTTTTTGTTTAATCAAAATACAGTACAGTATTAACAATGAGTGTTTTTTACTCACGAACTGAGCTGTCCAGCGGACGTATTCGTTATGCAGTGTATATTATACTGTCTACAGCACATTAGCGTACAATATAGAGAATGAAGTTAAATTGAAAAATAATCATAATATGGATATTTAAACATATTTTTTTAAAATGGTGGCCGTTCATTTCGATACAGGCTTCAGTTATAATATGCATATTATCTCACTATAGACTATTGTACGTAATTCCAATTATCAGTTTCGTCCTTCGTAGTCTACTAGTAACTCATGTTGAAATAATTCTGTACCTACTCTATAAAAGAGTATCTTAGCACTGTAAATTCAATCTTCACTTCCCCCCGATCCGAAAAGATAAAATTACTCAGACATACTATCTACTGTCCATCCAAGTGGTTATGTCGTAGGGGCGTAGAAAGGGGGGAAATCACGTGACAGTTAATTACTTAACGAAGCCCTTTTATATAAGTTATTTTAAACAGTTGTATAATATTACGTAGATGTCCAATTCCTAACAGAAATTAATGTTCTCAGAAAAGAGTTAAGACAGCCCAGCCACTAGCTGGTGAATAAAAGCTGGTGGGGGAAACCGGGATACGACGTAGGCAAATGGACGACAGTACCTGTGCGAAAATGATTCAATATTGAAAGCTCTTTCGTCACTGGAAAACGCGAACATATTTTTGGAACGTACTGTTTACTATGACCGTAAGGCTACTATGACTGTATATGCGGTCTTGGATCTGTGTGGAGGACGGTTGAACTTCATTAGTAGGAGGGGTGGGAGTGAAGTACATTCAAAAACTCAGGTACAATAAAAATTGAAGTAAAAATAAAATGATGTCTCTGTAGAACATTTTTAATTTCATACTCGGTGCGTGAAAAGACGTGTTCTACGTAAAACATTACAGGGTAATTTTAAATAAGTGTTGGTTAGTATCAGTCACCTGTCCTCTTTCTGCTGGCATGCTAATATTGTATGCATTTAATGTATCACCCGATAAACGTGCTACTTTGAGATATTACTAATCACTAGACAAAACGATTGAGCAAGGGAAAAGTTGCGCATAAATTATTGTTGGTTTTATCTAACACTTATTCTGTTTATCTTGACACCCTAGTTTTGCAAACGTTTAAATGTCGTCTTCGTTTGATAGACATGCAAAAACAGTATATTATTAATTACTCGACAAACCCATAAGGTTTCCGTTTCCACTTTTAATGGCCTCACACCTGTATTCTCTTATCTACTACTACCATTATCTGCTCATTTTTTTAAGTTTACCGACCAGAGGACGTTTACCTAAGTTATCTTTGTTTTCCTATTTTCTTTCATTTGTTTCCTTTTTTACTTAAACTAATACAAACACAACACCCATGCCCGAGGCGGGACTCGAACCCACAACCCTTTGGACCAAGCGGTAGATACAGTCCGTGCCTCTAGCGCTTGTGCCACCCAGCCCGGCACTCGTGGTGAACACATTCGGTGGTTTTAGGTAGACGTTGAAGAATTGCCCATTCCTTTACTTTATGCACTTACATTACTCTTTCATGTACGAGAAGTCGCTTCTCTGCCGAAACGGTACCATAACACGTGAGGGTGGGATAAGAATTAGTGAGTTTTTCGATTGTGCAAGGAAAATGAAATAAATCCCGTTTTACGTAGCTTTAACAGTTTGAACAATGAAATTATTTATACTGTTTGAATTTTTATTTAATTTTAAATATCTCAACTGAACCTAAAAATGCCAGAACACTTAAATAGAACAGAAAGTAAAGGAATGCTTAATTTGGAAAGAAATTAAAATAAAAACAATTTTTTTTTCTAGGAGAAAGATAGCTAATAATTATACATAACATATATACAGTATGATTACATAAACATACGAGTTTATCATTACAAACTTCATTCAGAAAGATTTCATGATTCACTCCATCATATCCATACTGACTGATATCATAGTTATGTTTTATGGCCGTCTAAATGAAATTTTCTAACTTCTCCTGAAATTAAACACCGTGCCCAATTTTCTACCTCAGAAGCAAAAATCACTTCCTAGATAGAATTTAATTGAGACCCTGAGCATCGTTTAGTATCACTCTTGCTAGCCATACTGTAACTGACTCACAGAAACTCTTTTTCTATACAATATTGATTGCATATTTTAGTTCACTTTTTTAAGTGCTTCAATCGTTGTTTGTGGATCACTAACTTTAGCAAGACAAGAAAACAAGCGCCTAGAGTTTAGGCAATCTTGTGAACAATGTAAACTTGTGAAAACATTCGATTCACGCGGTGCAAATGTACATAAATGCTCATCTATGCCATAAGGAATATCACCACTATTACTAGCATTATTATCAGAAAGATCAGCACCAGTATTACTACTGCCAAAATCATCACTACAGTTTGTTTAGTCAGCAGTCCTGGTTGGAACCACATAAGTGACACCAATACGGCATCACTCAGAAAACTCTTGTCACTGTAACGAACTGAGATATTGTTACATTATGTTTCTACAATACAAATGATAACATCCTATCCCCATTATCTCCTGGCTTAGTTGCCTCATGAATGTTGCCTTTATTGGTGTCACTTCTGAGGTTCAAACCTGTCTACGGACAGTTGACTGAAGAACAAAACACAACAACTCCTGAAATACAAGTGACACTTTATGAAGTAAAATTGTAATATCAGAAATATTAAATGAAACTTTCCCAAATAAAATTAATAAATATGAAATGCAATTGATACTTTCAGAAAACCAATTGACTAATATGAAATAAAATAGATACTTCCTGAAATACACCTGGGGATGGTGTAGAATTCACTTACCAGACTTAAGATATAGGCACGTCACTGTAGGTAGGCCTACTGCAATTGAGGGCTTTGCCGGAAGAAAGGCGGATAGACCTATACGCCCTTCTTCGGGAAAACGGTGTAAAATGTAGTGAATAAATTATAGTATCGAAATTTTGTTGTGATTGTACTGTACATACCTGCAGGACAGGGCTACGTGCTTGTGTAACATTTTATTGAGGTGCCTTTTAAAATCTTAGATTGCATGTATCTCAATTCGCCATATTGACGTATACGCCCTTTTTCCGGCAAACCCCTCAATTACACTGGTTAACAGAAATTTTACATCTGTTGTGTGATACATCAATTCATATCAATTTTTGGTTGTAGAATCCGAAACGGCATTCGGAATTGCTGTATCACGTAAGGGTCTTGAGATATTTTTAATTTGATATGCATTTTTTTTAAATATATTACGTTGTTTGTGTTGTCATTTTTTCAGAGATACTGTATAATAAATAAGAACTATGATGATTTTAAACTTTTTATTTGGATCTAGTATACGGTGTAAGAGGGTAGGCTATCTTTACTGGGCAAAAAATAAGGAAATTCTACCTATAATGCGCTCACAAATCTTGAGTTAACCCCTTGGTCCTCTTTCAAAACCATTATTTACGGATTTCTGGGTAACAGAAGAGACGATACATATTTCCATAGCGACTGCTGTGCTAGATGACGACAAGAACTCAAAATTCACATTTACACTTACACATTGATATTTTTCCGAAAACTGAGGTGCTTGTAGTGACGAACAGGGTGAACGTTTTCACCAATACACCCTATCATGGAGAGTCGTTACCAAGGTTACTGGAAGCGCTCAATGATGGGTGATTACTGTTTTTTTTTTTTTTTTTTTTTTTAGAAAGAGACGGATGAGACACTACAAAAGAAAAGCATCGTCATTCCATTTTTCCGTAAGAAATTGATTTTAAAATTGTGTATATTAGCATCTTGGATTAGTTACTGTGAATTATTTTAGTGATTTTGTTCGTTTATAAGAATTTTTTTTATGTTATGAAAAAAAATTTAGTGGTTTCTGAGTGTTATGTTATGTCTGAATGTCTGCCAATATCGTATTACTATCTTTGTATTAGTGCTGTGTATCTAGGAATTTCAGCACAAAATCAAAAGTAATGGCATTTTTAGGACAAGACCCAGTCAGAAGTAAGATAATACACAATAACCAATGCCTCCAACAAGTACAAGATTTCAATTATCTGGGTTGTGAAATATCTTATCAAAATGAAAAAGATGTAAACAAGAAAATTACCAAATTACACAAATTCTAGGAATAATAAACAATACATTAAAAGCTAAATTAGTACAAAAATCTACAAGAATAAAAATATATAATACACTAGCATTACCCTCTCTTTTATACGAAAGTGAGATTTGGACATTAAAGAAAAAAGATATGAACAGAATCAAAGCAACGGAAATGAAATTTTTCAGGACAGCAGGATATACTCTTTTAGACCAATGAAGGCATGAAGAAATTTTAGAACAATTAGAAGTAGAGTCATTAGAAGAAAAAATGAACAGATGCAAATTAAATTGCCTAGATCATGTAAGAAGAATGGAAAATTCAAGAATCCCAAAAATTATGATGCAGTATATACCTAGAGGACATCGTCGACCAGGAAGACCTTTTAGAAGACAGGTCTACAGAGGCCTAATTCGTGAAGGATGATGATGATAATCTAGGAAATGTGACGTTATAGAAAGAAGCTGATTTTTCCACTGAATTACTCCAAAATGAGGTAAATCCACCCATTTACACATCAGATACACCAAAAAAATGTCAGGTAGTTGACTAGTGTTATTATCGTCTCTATCATTTTGTCATCGTAATTATCATAATGATCGACTCCGTGAGTCTTGTTCTGAAGATTGCATCCATTGGGAACAGCCATGGATCATTCTTGTAAGAAATTTTGAAGCCAACCCATAATATTGCTTTAAATTCGTTCTACATTTTAAGCGTAGGCTACTTTTATTAGCAGAATCTTGTTTATTTTTCTAATGATATTTGTTATGAAAACTGTGGAAGGTTACTTCGCTGTTGGTATGTAAGAACGTCTTCTTTCGTTTTCTGTATTGTTATGCTGGTCGGTTCCTGTACGTTTCCAATGTAATCAGTGTCCTGAATTCCACGTCTTTCGTCCCGCATTGCTTTGAACTCTCGTACAAGTAGTAATTTATTTAGAGTTATGGTCGTCTCTCCCGTGCCCATAACTGCCAACACAGAGGACATCCCATTCCGTTGTACTTACGTCCCCTGGGGCGTGGTGGCCCAGCTGAACTCTCCGTCATTGAGCTGTCTCTTACGACATGCTTCAGTAAGCTTATTGTTCGACCACTACATGGAAAATATAGGCTATATCATACATAGAAACGTCCGTTTCACTCTCTTAGAAAATTACAAATCTTATCTACTTTAATACAGTGACATCATTTTATTTTTAGTAACATTTTTAATATTAGCCTGGCTATTCCGTTGGATCAACGCCGTTTCTTACCCCCTTCCACGACTGGAGTTCGATGATACTGGTGTAATATACAAACAAATCGCTTTACTAGGTATAGGAGGGAAGAAAAGTAGTTCATCCATTTAGGTAAACTAGGAAATATCGCGCTTTTGAGTTTGATCATTTTCATTAAGTTTTTGTTTAATCAAAATACAGTACAGTATTAACAATGAGTGTTTTTACTCACGAACTGAGCTGTCCATGTGCAGCGTACATTATAGAGAATGAAGTTAAATTGAAAAATAATTATAATATGGATATTTAAACATTTTTGAAAATGGTGGCCGTTCATTCCGATACAGACTTTAGTTCTAATGTGCATATCAACGCACTATAGACTACTGTACCTAATCCCAATTACCAGTTTCGTCCTTCGTGCTAATAACTCATGTTGAAATAATTCTGTACCTACTCTATAAAAGAGTACCTTACGTACTGTAAATTCAATCTTCACTTCTGTCCGATCTGAAAAAATAAAATTACTCAGACATACTATCTACTGTCCGTCCAAGTGGTTATGTCGTAGGTTCGTATAAAGGGAGGAAATCACATAACAATTAATTACTTAACGAGGCCCTTTTATTTAAGTTATTCTAAACAGTTGTATAATATTACGCATACGTCAAATTCCTAACAGAAATTAATGTTCTCAGAAAAGAGCTAAGACAGCCCAGCCACTAGCTGGCGAATAAAAGCTGGTGGAGATTCAATATTGAAAGCTCTTTCGTCACTGGAAAACGCGAACATATTTTTGGAACGTACTGTTTACTATGACCGTAAGGCTGCTATGACTGTATATGCGGTCTTGGATCTGTGTGGAGGACGGTTGAACTTCATTAGTAGAAGGGGTGGGAGTGAAGTACATTCAAAAACTCAGGTACAATAAAAATTGAAGTAAAAATAAAATGATGTCCCTGTACTATCCGTTCTTTTGTGGTCAAAGTTTATTTTACACGTTGCATTTTGTGCGTGTCCATTTCTCAATTTTTTTTTCGAAGTTAGTGATTGTTTATCAAGGTTTTTATGTAACTGTGTCAGTACTTTCCTGAATTCATATTTTTCGTATGTTTCCTTCGTCCTTTTTCTTTCAACCTGTCACAATCCGACTCTTTGTAGCAACCTCTGATGTTCGAAGGAGGAGGAATCCTATTTGACTTGTATACTTCCGTATGTGGCCGGAGGGAACATAAAATGTAAAGATAAAGTTATCCCTAATATAGATCCGGTGTTTCCGAATTGGCTCCCAGAGTATAAATTCCGAATTTCCGAGTTGGCTCCTGGTTTACATTCGAATTGACTCGGAAACTGCTATTCTGTATCGATCCCAAATGCATAAAATTTTCCTCCCCAGTTTAACAGACTTAGAATTGTCTACATTACATAGGTTTGGATAAAAGTGTTACTTCAGTTGTGCAATGTTTCAGCCATTAGCTTCGTCGTCTTTACATTTTCGGTAAAAACTTAAAACCTCACTTTTTTTTTAAAAAAACTGCACAGTGTAATGTCACGTTCTCTTTTTTCAAGTCCTTGTTTCATTCTGTACTGCTTATTACAGATCAGTTTGATGTACTGTACGTGTTATTTTGGATATAAATTAAAACATCAGTAAAGTGAAAAATGTTGGGATGAGCGGAATAAAATTGAGAATTCAACTTCGAATGGAACTAAACTGGTTGAACGCGTCACAATGAAAGATACCGATGCGTGGATGTACAGTGTGTGACATAACAGCGCCATCTAACTGTAAGTGACCTTTGATAGAAACATTTTACACGCCCCGATGGGAGCCTATTCGAACGCGAATTTCTTTCCTTGGGAGCCAATGCAAAAAAAAAAAAAAAAAAAAAAAAAAGGGGGGGGGCCAATCCGGACATCATATTTTCTTCTCGGAGCCAATTCGGATGCAGTCTACAAATCTTGGAGGCCCACGGGATAGAGGGAGATTAAGACTGTTACCTTTCCACATAATCGGCATTAGTAGCAATAGGGATGTCAGCCTACTTTACTTCGAAGGACAAATGTAACATTTTAAAATTCTTTCTCAGACCGAAAGTTACATTTGTTCGGATCAAATTTCTGCACATTTAAAGGACAAAACTAAAAGTCTTTCAATCATTTATTATCATAACACACAGCTCTCTTAAATTGACTGAGCATATTGGAAATTGAATCAACAGCTTTTCCAAAACATGCTACGAAATATTTCAACGAATAACCCCCTAAAATTAATGACATTACTTACGGTTCATCTTGTGTGTATATATATATATATATATATATGCGTGTGTATATATATATATATATATGTATGTATATATATATATATATATATATATATATATATATATATATATATATATAATTTGAGTAGTTACTGGCAATTTTAGGCCTACTGCTTTCTGTATACGTATGTCATTTTCAGTACTGTAGCTTGATCTTGACTAATATCGGATCATGGTGTTAAACTGGGATTATAAAATATTCGTATGAAAATTATCTTATTGATTATGTAAAAAAATAAATAAATCTCTACACAGATTTTTAACTCTATTACCTTCATGAGAGAACAAGTCCAGATTCACTTTCTTGTCGTGAAAAGTTATCATTGCCGGCTTTCACTATAAAAGGGCTAGATAATGGCTTTTGGTTTTATTTTTATGTACACGAAAGTCACTCTTGAAGAAAAGTGTTGTGTCCATTTTTTAATGTAAGAGTGGGGGGGTGGGGGAATTATTAGACAAAAAAAAATGGGGGGAGTTTTTGCTCGAAGTAGGAAATTATACGACTAAATACTGTATAGGCATTTATTGTTGAAAACATAGTTATTCTGATTGCACATTATGAAATAAACCCACAGCCTTCCTGATTACATCCTTTTCGCTTCATACTCGTGGTTGGAGTTTAAGACCAATGTATTCCGTTTATTCTGATTATTTTTATTACATTTTATTTTAATTGTGCATATTGTATGTACTGTCCTCTTTTCACTCTGAAGTCGATGCTCTCTCAATGAGATTCACCGTCTTTCTTCTTACGTCACTATGGGCCTAGTACTTGCTAGCAGTAAGGCCACATTACGGCGTACGTAAGCATAGGATGCAATATGCGATGTAAGTTATCTTACATTAAGATAAGAAGTTAGATAAACGGAGAGTGAAGCGTTCGTCGGTAGTGAGGAACTGTGATACATTGAAAGCTAGTAGGCCTATGTATTTATTCTAGTTCGGTAAATATTCGAAACCTCTGTGTATAATCTGAAACTCATGAATCAGAGTGTGTTTTGTTTCTCTATTTTCATTCGACATTTTTGCTTTCAAATCCAGTTTTTATGGGAAATAGAGAAATTACTGATTAGACTGAAAAAAGAGTGGTTTTACGCGTATTATACATATTGTGGAAATGAATAGGATACGTTTGAAATTTCTCTTTTCATCAGCGGGCGAACCGCTATTGGTCAGGCCCAATCCATGTCACTCAGATCATTTGACGACTTCGGCTCCACAGTTATTATGCCACTATTAGTCCATTATCGTTGCTATTAATTCACGTACATTCAATGGACCTCATACTTCAAACAGAAATCGTTAAATGAATATAGAGATTTTTATGTGTTACAGTGGTCTTGAACTACACAGGCGACTAAGCGTAGAATATTTTTGTACAAGCATAATTACGTGATCTCATGAATTAATCACATTTAGTGAAGTACGTAGAGCTGCTGTAGCTATAGATCTAAGTTCATTATTGGCACTGCTAAATTTGGGTCACTTGAATTTTCAAAGTTCCTGTTATAACCAGAGCTAGGAAGTTCGTACCAAAGCAGCAGAGTTCAGTTGAGTATAGCGAGGAATACAGATGTCACCCGTACCTCGCCCTGCTGCAGTTCGCTACAGACGATACACAGTATGTTCACATAAACAACGCATAGTAGCATTCTGTGAAGCTGGGTAGAGTCGTCAATAGTTTGAAGAATATTGTTAATTTATGTTAATATTTTAGGTTCTGAACAAAGTGAGCTATTCTGTTATTATTGTATTATTTACGTATTGTGAATATAATGCATGATTTCAAAAAAGTAAACTCATCTGTTATTAAATAATTATGCAAACAGTAGTGAGTAATACGTTTATTTTTTCCCCGATTATTCTTCGTTAAATGTTGACGTCTCGTGCTGCTATGCATTCGGTTGCGTTACAGTCCAAATTCACATCGGAATTACGATACGGACTTCCTAGCTGCCATTAAAATAGAAACTAAACATTTTCTAGAAAACAGTTATGAATTTAATATATCATGTCCCACATACGAGATACATTATTAGGTCCACACCTGTGGAGTCATGGTTACCGCGTTGCCGGTCGGGGCAAGTTACCTGGTTGAGTTTTTTCCGGGGTTTTCCCTCAACCCAATATGAGCAAATGCTTGGTAACTTTCGGTGCTGGACCCCTGACTCATTTCACCGGAATTATCACCTTCGTCTCATTCAAACGCTAAATAACCTAAGATGTTGATAAAGCGTCGTAAAATAATCTACTAAAATACACTATTAGATTCACAAAGTATTTGTTCACCTAATGATAGTAATAAATATTGTATCATATTTTAGATTTGCTCCAGTAACGTCTTGTGACGTAGAACGAATATTATCAGAGTACAAATATTGTTTTTTTTTCTGAACCTAATAGGTGTGTTTCGTTGATAAAATGCAAATGTTCATTGTTATTTGTTATAATGAGACTAGAATCATAATTGTATACTTTGTATGTATGGGTAAATTAGTTTTGTTTGAGTTACAAACTTTATAATTACAAATCATTGTTTTATATATTATTTTCGTGTTCTAAGGCTGTGGACGATGGGAGCACATGTTTGGTTACCACCCGGCTGTACATGTTAGTCGTTCTGCTTCACTGACACCGAGAGACGCTCTATTACTTTTCACTCGGTAGAGATATAGTCCAAGCAGACACAACTTAACAGTTTTGGTACCAACTTTCTAGCTCTAGTTACCGTATTTGCTCGCATACTTTGCGCCACCGCGTATTTTACGCACCCTAATTTTTAAAGGATTATTATGAACTTTAATTTTGCTCCATTTCCTTTCCGCACACATTTTACGTAATTTTTTTTCATTGTAGTATGAATTTTCCTTCCCTAAATTCCATTGCCAATACTTGCATTGCACGGCATTGTTCATTCAACTCAACTATCTGTTTCACAAAGAAACGTTAAATAACGTTACTTCAACACTGATGCTTGTTCTTGTAAATTACCCCTACGGGCAGTCAGTGACTGTGACAAGTTTTACTGTTTAATAGGTATGGTGCAGTTGTCACCGTAACATGAAGAATCCATCGATCAACCACCTTTAGGCCTATAAACTCGTACAACGTACTCAATTGAGAATGCTACGTCTGTTATGTACTTTGCATTCATTATGATTGTCCTGTACCCTTGTAATTAATATTTTAAATTAAAGAATACCAGTATTATTATGTGACAAAAGTACTGTATTCTTAATTACTATATACTTGAATAAAACTCAGATAAAGAAGCCTAGTTTTAAAAATTCGCATATTTTACGCACCCCAATTTTTCAAACAGACAAAATAGATTAAAAATGCGCAAATTACACGAGCAAATACGGTATAACATACTGCGCATGCTCAGTAAGCGTGTTTGCGGTGAGGAGTTAATCATTTTGATGTGGATTGGGATGAGGAAACTTTATAGCGAAAATCAGTGATGCAGATTTTTGGTTGCTATTGGTCGACTCAGGAGAGTTACAAATTCTAGCATGATATACTGTTATTGTGAACGGTATCGAGTTGATCTTGTAATGCAAGCTGTGCACGGACGTGGGTTCTAATCCCGTTTGGACTGATTATCTGATTTGGTTTGTCTCGAACTTTCCCCAAACTGTAAGACGAATGCGAGGTAATCGCATGGGGAATCCTCGAACTTACCTCTCCGAACTATTTTCAGTTTCATGCACGCTATATAACTGTGCTTAATGCAAAATACTGAGGATAAGTGGCTGAAAAGCATAGTGCGGTCCAGGTACTCGTATGTGGTTCATATCCGTTACTCCGATTCGTACGAGTTTTGATGCAAGAGACATTTCCCTCTCCTATCCATCCGAAGGGACTTTGTGCTCTTGTGTAAAGTGATTCGTATGAAATTGACGCAAGAAACATTTGCCCCTCCCCCAGTTGACATTGTGGTCTTGTTTGCTTAGCGCCAGTGCAGTATTGTGTGCGCCTTCCTGGGCAGCAGATATTAGTGACTTTGAAGGACGTATTTTTCTGTATAAAGAGAGAAAACAAAATATTACCCAATACCGGTTGCTCTGGGCAACAGCGTTTTCTGTATTTACTCTACCTACATTGAGACACAAGATACGAGGACAGAGAAAATTCTGTTATTTAGTATCCTCACGCATGGCAGCACAGATATCAAATGCGATATTGGTTCGTTTTGTAATCTCAGTGATATGCGTATTAGCTAGGCTAATACTCTTCCTGTTTATTTCTTTAGGATTTATGAACCTGGAATTTTATACTTTTATTCCATCACTCTCTTATCTGCGTTCGATACACCGCACCGTGGTTAGGAGAGGTCAACGATACAACATTGGCACGTATTTTATCTATGTCGCTTTCGGTGGCATAGTGATTAAAACTTATTTCCCCATCGATCCGTGTATCGGGCGTTCTATCGCGGTCGAGGAATTTTTAGGCGGAACGAATTTTAAGTAGATCTACGGCTTACAGAGGATGAAGACGTTAAGCTGCTCAGACTTCCTGTATAATATGAAAGGTCAATCTATTCATGAATAAAGTAAATAAATGTAAAATTCTCTGTCCAAACCCCGAGGTGTCGCATCAGGAGGACTGCGGCTCAGGACCTCACATCTGACGGGTTCCGTGCCTCCTGAAGTGTGTTATGAAAGAAGAATAGTCAGAAAAAAAAATTGAAAACAAATTTTGAAAATCTTTGAATGTGAAAACACTAAGGGCAGTATTCATAGACATTCTTAGCGCGGGCTTCCGGTGGATGATCAGCGAACTAACGTTTTTCGTACTCATAAACCAGTGTTAGCGACATGATATGGTATGACTCCTGTACACGTAACTAGTCGATAGTCGGGGCTAGTTTAGCACGCTCGTAGCGCGGGGTAGCGAAAGTATATGAATAGCACCCCAAGAGGTTGCTGAATTTGATTTTTTTTTCCGAGTTTTACAATCTGAGCTAAATTTTATAATTTTATTGAACACATGTATGGAAAACATTGAGTATCTACTTTAAACAATAAATCAGACAGGACTCATGCTGCTTTGAAAGGTCTCGTTACGATCAAAGAGCTGTGAGTAGTACCTGTAGAATTAGAATTCCCTATTATTTCGAATTTTTATAGTTGTTGCAGGTCTAACATAACAGGTGTTTCGAAGAATAACGGAAGTCAATGCTAATTGCTTCTTTAATACAGGAGTATATAGTAGTCTTACATACGAGAAGTTATGTTGGGTAGAGTTCGGGTGAAAAAATGTCTATCTGATGTGTTTTTGAAAGAAAAATAAAAACAGAAAAGGAAAATGGAAGTTCAAGTGGATCACCTATAGAGTATTCGGGGTTTAGAAAATACCATTGGGTATATAGGCGTCATCTTAGCGCACATCCTCCTCTTTCTTATATAACTAAAATAACTTATTTACTTATTTTAACGTACATGAAGTAGCAGATGCTATAATTAAGCATTGTTTCAAATATAAACGCTTTATATTGCGTATAAATATACTTATACAGAATGTCTCAGGAGGAATGTAAAATAATTCAGGATAATGTAGTTCAGGTTACGTTTTAGAGCATTGTGATTTGATACATTATTGAAAATGAAACAAACGTCGTCTGTATTTAACAGCTGCCAATGCATTGCCATCACAAAATTCGTAAAAAATAAAGCATATCTGCATATTCACTATAGGAATATACAAATTAAATGTCAAGTGAACGTGTATTCAGTTGTGTTGTTACGCAGGGGTTGCGGAGCTCAGATGCTGCCGTGTGCAAAGGATCTGGCTTAACACGTCAAGTATAGTACACGGAACCACAGGACGTTCCAGTATTTCTCCCTTTAATTTCTCCCCAACTGTTAGTCTTCGGACAGGAATATCGATGCAGGTTAACCCAAACTACATTATCCTGAAGTATTTTACATTATCTCATGAGACTTCTGTATATTTCTCTATTTGTATTTTCAACAACCGAGTAAATGGAATAGATTTAACGTCTGTAAGAAATATTAAAAACGAACGTGAGTGTTGCTACAGGAGTTAATAAAAACCTACCCCCGAACAATTATGTGATTGGACTGAAAATTTTGCGCAAAGAGAACGGTATAGTTTTAACTCTTAGACTATTTCAGAAATCGTGAGTGAATTCAACATTATAGAAAGCAGAAGAAGATATTTTAAGGGTGATTGTAATTACTAAAAGTCATGCTGTTGGGTAATTTATTAGTTCAGTAATAAGCTATAACTTTTCTCTCGTTTAAAACGACAGTCTTGTTTGTGTAAGGATAGTCTACTCTTGTCGGTTTTAACTAGGAAAGATGCATGAATCGAAAATGCGCATGAAACGATCCGAGACTAGCGGAGAAGAGACGTTGACTTGCAAATAATCGGCACGTTATACCAGTAATATTTGTTCCGATGAACTGTTAGAACTCGTTTGAAGTTGCCGTAGTGATAGGTTATTTATTTTCAGGTCATTTTATTATAAGTATACGGTAGTGTCTCTGTAAGGTTTTGATGAACGTGAAAATGTCAGTATTAGCCTAGGGGTTAATTAGATGTGACAGTTTCTCTTTTTGTGTTATGAAAAAAAAAGTGTGACGCGCCCTATTTTGGAGACATATGGCAGTGAGGTGGAAAAAGTTCCCTTCATCATCTCTCTTGACAGGAGGAGAGCGACAACGCACGCGCCACTCCAAGGGAAAGCGCTCCTAGTAATTATTTAGCGAGAGGACAAGTTTTTATCAATTAGAGAGGATGGTTGATTTGAAAAATATCAACCAGCGAGACAACTCCATCACAAAGAGATGAAAATTAATTTCGTAACAGATTTTTCTTTTAAGATTTGTTATGGACAGATCAGTTGTAGGTACCAACTATTTAGTTTCCCTTACAATAATAATAATAATAATAATAATAATAATAATAATAATAATAATAATAATAATAATAATAATAATAATAATAATAATAATCCGTGGCGCTACAGCCCGTGAAGGGCCTAGACCGACCAGCCGGCTGCTGGCCTCACGGCCACATGCCGAAGCAGAGGTGGACGATCATACAACCAGAATGGAGGTATCGTGTGGTTAGCACGATGATCCCCCCAGCCGTTATAGCTGGTTTTCGCAACCGGATTTCGCTACCTATCATAGCTCCCCAAGTGCATCACGATGCTGGGTGGGCACCGGTCCCATACACTGGCCGAAATTTCATGAGAAAATTTCTTCCCCCATGAGGACTCGAACCAGCGCGCATTCCGTAACGCGAGTCCTAGGCAGGATGTCTTAGACCGCGAAGCCACGGCGCGGGACCGCTTACCATTATAATTCTATAAATATTCCATAACCACCATGTGTTTTCCATGACCGCGGTTCGTTTCGTCATATGTGGATAGCTACTCTTACTGAATGAGGTGATAAGAAATTGTCATCTCACTTTTAATAGAATTACAGTCTGTGTTAATTGAGTTTTTCAAGAAAATCTTTCAAAATTGTCGCCTCGAAGTCCGTTGATAAATCGTACTCAGCTAAGTGATGTAGTGGAAAAGTTAAATGAAAAGTTAGCTATCAGTTAAATTTGTAAGACACAAGGAACAGCTTCCGAAGATAACGTAAAGTCTCCGTCTGAGTGAATATCCTTTTGTCAAAATGTTGTAGCGGACGTACTGTACAGTAGTGGCAAAGAAAAAACCGGACCGACCCTTGTAGCTGATTTCAGAGCCTTGTTCACTCCAGAGCACGATAGACTGGTAACTAAGACTTTCGTGGTTCGAATCCTGCCTGGGAAGGAAATTTTTTTTGTTCCTTATTCAAATTTATTCCCAATACTTTTCGAGTGCAGCGATATTTTACCACTTAATTAACTTATTATTCCCAGAACATGACTTTTACCAGCAATCGAAAAGTATTGGGAATAAATTTGAATAAGGAACAATAAAACGTTTCCTTCCCAGGCAGGATTCGAACCACGAAAGTCTTAGTTACCAGTCTATCGTGCTATGGAGTGAACAAGGCTCTGAAATCAGCTACAAGTGTCGGTCCGGTTTTTTTTGCCACTACTGTACATAACATTGCTGTTCGTAATTCTGTAATTCTTTTCAATAGGTCTGTAGGACAGACAAAGTTTCTCTTCTGCCATATTTATCATAAAGAAATTTCAGAGAGACAATTATTTAATGCACACTGAAAATGATTTGTTGTAGAATACTTTTGACTCTTAATTCCACACTAACATAATATGTGAGCTAATATTATGAAATAAAATAATATTTTAAAATGAAGTTAATGCTGCATATCATATTCAGTTTTTGTGCATTTATGTCTTGTCATATTAGAATTAATGGCCTACTGTCCTTTATAATATTGTACTACAATACTGTTGTACAAGTTATCTTTCAGAATTATCTTTGACGAATCTTATTTTGAGGTCGTTTAGAGATAAAGAAAATCATGTGAAAACGTGTCTCGTTTTAATAATTTGGGTGCTACAGGATTTTTACTGTTACAAAAATACGGCGTGTTATCCTTGGATCAAAAAGGGAAACAAAATTCCTGCACAGATATTATTCTTCTTCAAACCAAAAGTGAATTCTTATAGGCTCTAGTACGGAATAAATACTTTTCAAATTGTATAAATGTATCGCTTTTTCTTGTTATTTGATGACGTTCTATAAGCTGTAAGGTGCTTGTGTCATGCTATCACCACGCCACTGAGTATAACGTAGATCCTTTTTATCATCTTGACTTAGATTTACGAAAACTGAACTTCGAACAGGGAACGCTTTGGCCCATTGTGCGTCCTATATGTGCGATGATTGTTTTAAGTCCGATAGATGACCCGGTTGACATTCATGAATCCGATACTGACAAGTGGGTCATCCTGTCTGAACCTTGATAGAGCCAGTCCCATCCTTGGACGAGTAGCCAGGATCTGAAGTTCTAACTGCAGCCTATTTTTACTATTGCAGATGATAGATGAAGTGAAGGGAGCGGAGTGTGTTGGTGGAATATTGAGGGAAACGGAAGTAGGCCTATCTGAGAATAACCAACCCTCTGCAATATCTGCTTTGTCTGCCACAAATTCCATCACGACACTTGAAACACAAACTGGATAACTAAAGACTGACAACAGAAAACATGATATTCGAGTGAAATCTATACCACGTTGTAGGATTTGGAGAATAGACTCAAATGTGTGTAGGTTAGTAGCAGAATTTAACAGAATTTAACTTTTTTTTTTTTTAAGGGAATGACTTTGAATTTGTGTTTAACTATGTTGTTAACTTCCATCAATGAATCCCATATGCCAGAAGCCGACTGGATAACGATTGTAGACTGGTATACATTAAACGCATTTTTCGCATACAAACGAACGGGATTCATAACTTGAAACATGGGACATGTCATTCTCGGTGGTCTGGCGAATATCACACGAGCCGTTGGTTTCTAGATTCGCATGCTTATATCCGGCCGGGGGCGATGAAATTTAAAGGGCGATAAAGTCCTTAGCAGATCTTCCTGCGGGAGGGAAGTAAAGCTGCTCTTCGCATGTCATAGATTTACGACGCATACAGTGCTGTCCGCAAAATTTGTCGGCGATTCCTCGTCCGCCTTGAATTTTGTCGCCTAATAATCTCTGCATTTGAGAGCGTCGTTAAATGAAACACGATTGTTACTACTAAAAGCGAGAATTACAATCGTAGCTTCCACTCAACATTAAAGCTAGAGAACTCAGTCGTTATCTGGCGGCGAGCTGTAAGTTAAAAACAATAGCAAAAATTTCATTATTAACTGGCTAGCTGCAGCCGTGGAAAAATTCATCTCAATTCTTTCACAAGATAAATTTTACGATATAGATGTGGCTATATGTGTAGGTAGTATTGTTTTTTTTTGTCGGCGTTTTATTGGGTGGCTGTAGTTTACCGTCGTATCCATGCATCGTGCACAGGTTTGTCGAATGCGGTATTCCGTCGGACGGTGTACAGGCCTGACGCAGGTAGATGTTAGGATAACAGAAGAAAAGTGATGAGGAAGAGGTAATGACGGTTGGAAAGGAGTCGGGTCGTAATTTTTTTAATTGGTACTATCTCAGAATTCGGCTCGACGGACTTGGTGAGACTACGAAAAACAGAAGTCACGATAGCCGGTCTCTGGGATCGAACCTTGCAGCTCACTAATAAAAGGAAGAAATGATAACCATTACAATACCGTGCTCGGTTTTTGTTCTTATTCTTTAGTATGATTATGATGATGATGATTATTATTAGGCCTATTATTATTATTATTATTATTATTATTATTATTATTATTATTATTATTATTATTATTATTACCGGCGTAGCTCAGTCGGCTAAGGCGCTTGCCTGCCGATCCGGAGTTGAGCTCGGGCGCGGTTTCGATTCCCGTTTGTATTGATTATACCTGGTTGGGTTTTTTCCCCGACGTTTTCCCGAACCGTAAGACACATATCAGGTAATCTGTGACGAATCTTCGGCCTCATTTCGTCAAATATCATCTCGCTATTACCAATTCCATCGACGCTAAATGACCTCGTAGTTGATACAGCGCCGTTAAATAATCAAGTAAAAATATTATTGTTTTTTTAATTGGCAAACGAAAAAATAGTCTTCATTCCTTTCATAAATCTTACTATGTGGATCTTTAGACATATTCTGTAAAAATATTAAACTGGATATAAAATTACTTAATTTAAATATACATATTTATGTGTATAATAGAGACAACATGTCGAGAGAATGGCTAAAGAGAAGTTATCCTATTTAATTTTGAAATACTTTCCAACTGGAAGTCCACACCTGTGGAGAAACGGCCAGATGGTCCGGGTTCGATTCCCTGTCGGGGCAAGTTACCTGGTTGCGGTTTTTTCCGGGGTTTTCCCTCAACCCAATATGAGCAAATGCTGGGTAACTTTCGGTGCTGGATCCCGGACTCATTTCACCGGCATTATCACCTTTATCTCATTCAGACGCTAAATAACCAAAGATGTTGATAAAGCGTCGTAAAATAATCTACTAAAAAATCCAACTGGAAGAAGGAGCCGAGGTCGCCCTGGTAGAAGAATACTGGATGGACAGTGGGTCCAGAACAGACCACTAGGCCTAGATACTTGACTATTTTGTGATTATGATAATGATGATGATGATGAATTCTGGCATACTTCGCTGTAAACACGGTTGAGTTGATCCCCTTCAACCTTGACATGTCTGTATAACACGACCCTATGAGTGATAATCCCGTAATTCCTTCCCTTAGGTGGATGTTGGAATGAAGCGTTATATCTTCAACTGTCAAGCAAGATAAAATGAACAGCATGCCCGTAACCCGTGTTTGGTAGAACTTTGTGACACGAGCAAATACTAGGTTAGAAACTGTTCTTCAAGCATCAGTCTCGAAAATTAATTTACTGTAGCTATTCATCTACGTTCTAAGTTTGAAATACATTAGCTTGTCCCTGACTAACCGCTATAGTAGCGTTAAATACATTTTATAACCGAATGTAATGCGAGCTATTGCCGCTTATAGTTATTTTCTGAAGTCTTAATAATATTTTATTTTTTGCTACATGTATAGACCTAATGTTGACTGAAATATACTGTATGTGGCAAGTGTATTTTAGATTGGCATACTATTATAGTTGCCTTCTAGGCAGAAGAACTATGATGAGATTCACTTTTAAAGTAGGAAAGAAAACTCTGTGGTAATTTCGAGAACTGCTGTGCTATGTTGAAGTTATTGATTGACGTGCTCTATATGTTTTTAGATATGCTAGAAGCGGGTTATACTTTTCTAAATAATGGTTCCTTGTGCTTACCTACCTACTTCGGGATGGAACTTTGTTGTGTGTCTGTTCATAAATTTTATCGACGTACTAAGTCTTTAGAATAGCTCCGATCCAACTTTGAGTTTATAATATAATTATAAGAGAAGAGTTGAGACAGTGGAACCACACATGGCCTGACTTCATGCATAATCCAGTAAGCACTCACAATGGCTTTGCTTCTAGTAAATACGAGATAATAGGTTTCCTATATTCGTCAATGATGTAGCATAAAAATAAATATTATGCATAATATATGTAATAAATTATATTATACAATGATATTATATAATAAGAATTATTTACCAATTTGTTTTTATGTAATATAATATCTACGGTTTTACTTCTCATAGCTCATTTGTTTTTCCATTTTCTAGTCATTCAATGCTCTATCAGAACATTATATACAATATTTTATGCTCGACCATGCCGAAATGTAGTAATTATACACCTGGTAGCAGTCCTTTAATGCATGCCATTAAAGTACACATACTCATTAAAGTTCAGGTTTTCGATTATTCTCGGATATGCAATCGAAAGACAACTAGCAAAACGTCACGCAGGCTGGAAATCCAATACTGTCGCAGAAGGTTATGTTCTGTTACTATAATTAGTGTTAATTGTAAATAATATTCAAATAAATTCAATTTGTCATCTCATTTTTCAATGTCGAATTCAATTTCAAGGTTATATCAAGTTTAATGAGATTACATCAAGGTCGTCGACATTCGTTTCGGGGAAAAAATCAATACTTTCACTAGATTGCACAAGGTCAGTTCCCTTCCCATTCACATAAGATAACGTGAAAGTTATGAATAATTTCAAGTTAGAAATATGGTCGAGCATAAAAAGTCGTATGAAACTTGTCTATAATGGTAATTAAGACGCTCGTATGAAAATTATGAAACTCGCTTGCGCTCTTTTCATAAACATCCTCGCGTGTTAATTACTATCATTATAGGCTCGTTGCATAATATACTATTAATTGATGATGTGGCGCGATAAAGATTTCATAGTTTTTATGCAACATATAGACTACAATTGTATTAGAGAAAAAAGAATTTCGGAATACGTATAAGAACTTTCTTCTGCTACATTTTAACACAAGAAAGTTCTTATCATACATATTCCGAACAATGTTAAAAGTTGTGTAATCAAGATGAAAAAAAGAATTATTTATTATTTCATCAACCCAGTTATTACAGTATTATTTATGTGTGATTAGATTTATATATCGATAAATTAGTGGAGATCATGAGAACTCGTTCCGTCCAATCAGAAAGAGACCATCCAAAAATGTCTCGACTCTCATAGGGTATAGAGACTTCAGTCTAACATAGTGATCCTTTCACATTCAGAGACACCTGTTACGACCGATAATTTTGCTGAGAGCCCCTCATTCAGGAAGACTTTTTTTTTACATGCAACAGTTTTTCGACGTGGCACTCCCAATTTTTCTTTCTATCAGCAGCGGTATGATTTGAACCCATGGACGACATGGGATCCAATGCGGATTATGATTACCTTTTGATCACCGAAGTCAACAGGTTAAACTTGAGATTCTGAAAGATTTTCGACTTCAATTAATTCAGTGGTAGACTTTCCCTGTGGTCTGAGGGGACGGTATCAGATTCTCTCCCGTCCGAGGATACCTGTTGCATCTAAACCTTTTACCTTAAATATTTAGATATGTCGTAAATTTAACTTAAAAATAAAGAAGTTAATCTTGTTTTCAGTCGTATTGTTTGTAGATCGGCGAAAATATATCGCCTCTTTCGTACAGATAAGGTTATGTATACTTTAAAAACATATCACAGATTACACTGTTATTTTATTTAGTCTTTTAACTTTAATTGTAGTTGATATGGTGGAAAAATATACGTTACAGTAGCGGTCGTCAGCGCAGAGCACCTTGGGGCTAGCGTTTCTTACCCGCGGAAAACACAGTGCACCATGGTGCACTCGTAGCTGCTAGCGGGTATGCTCTCTATCTCTTTTTTGTTCTTAACTTGTATGATAAATTGTCTTAACTTTCATTAATCAGGTAATCTTTTCGTACTTTAATTTTTATTGTAATTGTAATTGTAAATTTAATACTTACTTACTTACTGGCTTTTAAGGAACCCAGAGGTTCATTGCCGCCCTCACATAAGCCCGCCATTGGTCCCTATCCTGAGCAAGATTAATCCAGTCTCTATCATCATATCTCACCTCCCTCAAATCCATTTTAATATTATCTTCCCATCTACGTCTCGGCCTCCCTAAAGGTCTTTTTCCCTCCGGCCTCCCAACTAACACTCTATATGCATTTCTGGATTCGCCCATACGTGCTACATGCCCTGCCCATCTCAAACGTCTGGATTTAATGTTCCTAATTATGTCAGGTGAAGAATACAATGCGTGCAGTTCTGCGTTGTGTAACTTTCTCCATTCTCCTGTAACTTCATCCCTCTTAGCCCCAAATATTTTCCTAAGCACCTTATTCTCAAACACCCTTAACCTATGTTCCTCTCTCAAAGTAAGAGTCCAAGTTTCACAGCCATAAAGAACAACCGGTATTATAACTGTTTTATAAATTCTAACTTTCAGATTTTTTGACAGCAGACTGGATGATAAAAGTTTCTCAACCGAATAATAACAGGCATTTCCCATATTTATTCTGTGTTTAATTTCTTCCCGAGTATCATTTATATTTGTTACTGTTGCTCCCAGATATTTGAATTTCTCCACTTCTTCAAAACATAAATTTCCAATTTTTATATTTCCATTTCATACAATATTCTCGTCACGAGACATAATCATATACTTCGTCTTTTCGGGATTTACTTCCAAACCTATCGCTTTACTTGCTTCAAGTAAAATTTCCGTGTTTTCCCTAATCGTTTGTGGATTTTCTCCTAACATATTCACGTCATCCGCATTGACAAGCAGCTGATGTAACCAGTTCAGTTCCAAACCCTCTCTGTTATCTTGGACTTTCCTATTGGCATACTCTAGAGCAAAGTTAAAATTGTAAATTTAATATTAATTGTAATTTTATTCTTCATATTATAGTTGTAATCCCCTGGTAGAGGGGCAGAGAAGGCCTGATGGCCTTATCTCTACCAGGTTAAATAAATAAATACTACTGCTACTACTACTTTTCCTGCTGCACGACGGGGCACACGGGACGGCACCGCTTAACCTCTGCACATTTCAGCGAGTGCTGACGACCACTGCGTTACAGTATTAATACGTCTAATAGTGTGAAGCAAAAGCATACACTGTATTATATATAATACACAGTACTCCACATTTGAAGGTTATTTCTTATAGGCCTACAGTACGCTTACTAGCAGCTGTATCACGCCACCGTGTGATGATCAGTATATCAGCTGGTGTAGTAGTAGTAAGGTATCACAGGTGAATAACGCGAAATCAGTTGTCACCTCTCATTCACCCTTCGCTCGTTTCACTGTTCTGGGGATAGCGCGTAGTTGGAATAAAAGGTACGAAAACAAAGAATAACGTTCATTTAGCACTCTCTGGGCGCTACGAACACAAAACAAGCGAACTGAGGGTGTGTAAAGCAGATTCCTCCACCTAATGCATTCGTTAAAGAGCATTCACCCTTATTTGTTGCCTTGATGGGGTGTGAGAACAAGACTGTAGCTATCTCATTGGCGTGCGTAGACAGGCATTCCGAACTAGACGCAATTACATTTGAGATAATTTGATGATATATTTTTAAGAATAAAGTGGATGTCATGGTCCAAAAACATGGTGTGTATTTTTACTCTTCCGTTTCGATTAATCAAAGTTGGGTTAAGCGGGTTTTATTGTACTGCTACTCCTCCTACTACTACTACTATTACTGCTACTAATAATAATAGCAAAAAAAATAATAATAGTAATAATAATGTCTGACGGTAAGTGCAAAACAATATCGTAGGTAATTTCGAGGGAAAAATTGTTCCGGGGCCGGGTATCGAACCCCTGGACCTTTGGTTAAATGTACCAACGCTCTCCCACTGAGCTACCCGGGAACTCTACCCGACACCGATCCAATTTTTCCCTCTATATCCACAGACCTCAAAGTGGGCTGACAAGTCAAGCAACCAACATTTGAGTGCACACTAACTCTGTGTGACTTTAAATTGTGGTTTTCTGTTACGTACAGTGACGTGTATTATGCAAATTAAGCTTTCAGGAATAACTCCCTGTAAAGTTAATTTGAATAATTTCGAGGGAAAAATTGTTCCGGGACCGGGTATCGAACCCGGGACCTTTGGTTAAACGTACCAACGCTCTCCCACTGAGCTACCCGGGAACTCTACCCGACACCGATCCAATTTTTCCCTCTATATCCACAGACGTCAAAGTGGGCTAACAGCAGTCAAGCAACCAACATTTGAGTGCACTCCCGGGTAGCTCAGTGGGAGAGCGTTGGTACGTTTAACCAAAGGTCCCGGATTCGATACCCGGCCCCGGAACAATTTTTCCCTCGAAATTATTCAAATTAACTTTACAGGGAGTTATTCCTGAAAGCTTAATTTGCACAACATCGTAGGTAATATACCATATGGGAGTTTCCCCAGCCTAACTGTTTGATTGCAAACATTTAAATGTAATTCAAATCAGACAGGCTAGCTGTTTGTAACGATCCCACAGTAGATGGCGAAGAGAGTTCCACCCTTCGAAACGTTGTGTTATAATTTTGAGAATTAGCAATGGAAAAAAACCGAAACTGCTCAACCATTAAATGTAATAATTTTGTGCGAGATCGTGCGTATTTGCTTGGTTTCCGCACAAAACCAATCCGCGGAAAGTGTGAAATTCCACATTCAGTATTCCCAACCTAACACACATAACAATTTCCCTCTTCTTACCGCTTAAGTGACATATTGATTTTACTGCTTTAGGCTTTTAACATATTATTTTTAGAGACGTTCAATATAGTAATAATTATAAATTGGAAACTTGCCACTTCAATTTGACCTAAATTGCACTGTTAATTATTGTTTTTAAATATTTGCAAAAATTAAGTAAACTCTGCAACTCCACTAAAGTTACTGCATTCGATTAAGGAAGCCGTGAAAAAATCAACAAGATTCCAATGCCGATGTTATTACTGCAATATGTTATATAAATAATATTGTTAAAATATTAAAATGAAAAATAAATCATTACATAACCTTACCGTTTGTTTTAAGTTCGCATTTATAGACTGGGGGAAAAAAAAGACAGACGTATATCACGGCCTGCTGGAGTATAGTAAACACAGAAAACATTTTAAAACAACAGTGTTGAAGATAGATATTTTTGTTTTCCAAATTTGCCGTCATTAAACAGAAACCAAGATGGAGATTTCATTGCAACTAATTAGAAATTCCTCTTTCAGGTATGTAATAAACGATCTTCGCACAAAATAATGTACGATACACGAGCGGTATGTTTTCTTTCAATTCTCGGAAATTAAAAAAGGTCAACTACGTTTCGCTTTTTCAAAGTTTTCCTCGAACATGAAAACTTCAACATACCGCTCTTGTAACGCATATTACTATTAATGTAACTCATAAAATCTATAGAACGGAATTCGGGGTATGGATTTTTATGAATTCAATTTAGCTAGTGTCCTTAAATACCTTCCTCTGCTCAGTTTATAATAACGCTTTAGAAACTATCCGAGATACATGGAAATGGACACTGGAAATTACGTTGATTTGTATTGTGTCATGCTTCTCTAGTAGCGGAATGGAAGTTCGCATAATGCTTACCAATCCGCGAGCTGGGATTCCATCACCGGCACTGCCTGGGATCATATTTGAGGTGGAAAAGATCAGATGATGAAGGTTTATTTCCCCCAGGGTTCTCCCTTCTCCATGAAATTCAGAAATGTCATCCCGTCAACATACCATTACACATTTTCATATTCCTTCATTTCGTATACAGCATTTTTCACGTCGCTGTAGCCTAGGTTAATGCCTTTATAGAGTTCTGGTTTATATTAATTACTAATGAAGGTATATGTAATAAAAACTCGGCATTTGAGGAACTCTAAATAGCAGTTCATAATTTTACGATGTGCTGTGAATTGGACTGCATTTGGCAACGCTGATTTAATCCTAAGCTCCCTTGGTTGAATAATCGCCAGCTTAGGGGGGAATGGCACCAGTACTACAATTCTGTTTTGCGACACCGCTGTACGTAAACCTCTCCCACAAAGAGAAATGTTTATTTTTCAAGCAGGAACATTTATTTTTGTGCGTATAAATGTTTAACCAATGTGCCAGATGATTTCGCAAACGAGAGCTTTGCTTTGCCCAAAATTCAGACAGTATGAAGTTTTAGTCGTGCCCGTAACAGCTTACGTCAGTAGGAATTACCGGATATTAATAAGACTTTGATGTTAATTCTGAAGTAATTTAAACTCGTTTACAATTTGTAGAATTAAACTACATTATATATTGCAGATAAATGCATATTTGTCCGTTTTATCTTTCACTTCATATTTAAGAAACGTTAATAGAAAGAGTTTTTTTTTTTGCCATCTTCTATGTTTGATTTTGAAATATAGGCCTACTAGCCGTGTGTTTTATAGCCTATTTAGGAAATGTATCAAATTAATAGACTACACACAACTACACACACTATTTGAATTTGTATTGCTATGATCATCATCATCATCATCCTCATCACCATCACCATCACCATCACCACCACCACCACCACCACCATCACCACCACCATCACCACCACCATCATCTTCATCATCATCATCATCATCATCACCATCAAGTGTTAGACCCAGTGGATCTGTTACGGTCTCTTGCCAGCGTTTCCTAGGTCCTCCTAAATTTCTTCGACCTCTTGCGACATACGATAAAATCTGCCTGGGCCATCTGGAGCGATCCATCCTCTTGACATGTGTTTGCCACTGAAGTCTGTATTGCTGCAGATATTGGACAGTAGAGTCAATTTTTAATTCCTTCAGAATATCTACGTTCCGTTGATGGCGGAGAAGAGAGTATCCAGCAGTTTTTCGCATGAATCTCATTTCGGCAATTGTTAGCCGTCTTTCGTCGCATTTTCTTAGTGTCCATGCTTCACTGCCATAAGCCAAAACTTGTCGTGCGAGAGTTTTGTAGATTTTCAGCCTTGTATGTCTTTGTAGCCTACTTGAGAAGGTTTGAATACACTGTTGACGGTTCCAGCAATTTTTAGAAATTTTGAGATTTTGTTGTCTATATCATCATCAGTGATGTATGATAGATTATAGTTGAATGAATTCACACGTTCTATTAATGTGCCATTTATAATGATTTTGGATCGAACTCGGTCTTTTCCTAAAAAGGCCATGTTTTTTTGTTTTTTTTTCGGTTATTATTATTATTATTATTATTATTATTATTATTATTGAGCACGTTGTTGTTAGCACACCTGCCTTGTGTTTGGGACATCCAGGATTTGATCCAAGTATCGGGTTTTTCGTGGTTTTCCAAGTGCTTTCTGGAAAATACTGTGGTTGTACCAGTTACTGTTTAGTCCAGTCCTTATCAATTCTCACGCTTCCACATGTCATTCGTCATCTTCCGTGACAGACTAGACTGCCCGGCGATAAGCAGTGCATTAAGTGTTCGAAGACTTTGACCTACAGTATGAAGACAAAAGAGGTAGATGAGAGAGAACACCGATGAAACCTTGGAAACGCCGGGTAGAATTCATCATCATATCATCATCGTTGCCATCATCGTCATCATAGTAATCATCGTCTTCATCATTATCATCGTCACCGTCATCATTGTCATCAACATTGTCTTCATTGCCATTGTCATCACAGTCATCTTCCTCGTCATAATCGCCGTCGTCTTAATCATCATCGTGGTCATCATTATCATCATCGTCGTTGTCATTATTGTTGCCATAATCATTGTCGGCGTCATCATTGTCTTGATTGTCGTTGTCATCATAATAATCTTCCTTGCTATAATCATCGTCTTGTTCATCTTCGTGGTCATCATCGTCATCATCATTGTCGTCATTGTTGCCGTCATAATCATTGTCGACGTCGTCATTGTCATCATAGTCATCTTCCTCGTCATAATCGTCTTAATCATCATCGTGGTCATCGTCATCATTGTTGCCGTCATTATCATTGTGGCGTCATTATTGTTTTCATTGTCGTTGTCATCATAGTCATCTTCCTGGCCATAATCGTCGTCGTCTTCATCATGATCATCATCGTAGACGGCATCCTCCTCATCGTCGTCTTCATAGTCGTCATCAACATCGTCATCTTCACTATTTATGACAACTTGACTTGTGTAAACTTGACAATGTAGTCACTAAGGGCCGTATTCATTTTTAGCGCGGGTTTCCGGTGGATGATCAGCGTTTTTCGTATTCATAAACCAGTGTTAGCGATAGGATATGATTTGAATTCTGTACTAGTAACCAATGGATAGCCGGGGCTAGCTTAGTGCGCTCGTAGCGCGTGCTGCGAAATGTCTATGAATAGCACCCTAGCTCTGTGACGATTGCTTAACGATTGTTAACTGGTCTTGGATTCCTTTGTCTGATTTTCCAGTTTCCCTGAATTTGTGATGTTTGACTGCCGTACATTAACACCTCGAAGGGTTTCCTGAGTAATGTTGCTACTCGGAAAGTGTATGACGATGACTGCGAAAATAATATTTTTTAAATGTTTATGTAGTGCCGTACGTCATTTCTGTCTTTCATCTAGCGAGAATTAGCCTTCGTGGTAATTCAAATATTGAGAGAAATGTAGATTAAACGCTGTAGGCGTTTGTGGGAAGCAGTTCTCGTCGGCTTCCTCGCCGTGATTCATTCTGCGTTTCAACACAACTTAATGATGAAAAAGAAGCGCTGTTTTAAGCTATGCATTCCAACTAGTACGGGGCTTAAATGTGTTCCAACTCTGTGCAATCGATGTCGTCATAATCAGCATCGTCACCATCGTAATGCTGAAGTCTTCAGATTCGAGCGATGTTAAAGCCCTATCAGATTCTACAGAATGTGAGGTTGTGAATCGCGGTTACTTTCAGTTTAGCGTGCTTATTCACCACCACCACCACCACCACCACCACCACCACCACCACTACCGTCGTCGTCGTCGTCGTAATCTATATCATCAGTCATCGTCGTCCATTGATTCTGACTTTAGATTCGTCTTCAGAAATGTTGATTACTCCTATGCCGTATATTACTCTTGGCTTCTCCTGTAAAATTTGACTTTCTTCGTACATTTTATTTATATGTTTTTTTGTTGTTGTTGAAATGTGCTTCTTATTGAAAGTACTGGATGTCGTGTCTAATTTCGGTATTCTTAATTCTGTCTGCTTCATTCAACCTAACTTAGCCTAGAGATTTTGTATCTGCAACACTTATTGTGCTTGTATACTGTATCTTGAATCTTTAATACAGTGCTGAAAGAAATTCTAGCATATCATTCTCATTTTATTTCATTTCTTGTATTCCATAGATCTTACAGTGGCATTGAAGCTTTAAGATGTGGAATGTCAAGATATTATTTTATTGAAAACCTATGAAGCATGCGGTATAAATTTCTTTTGTTTTTGCTCAAAATATTGTTGCATAGTACCGTAGTTTATTGTAAACTTACGAAGAAATATGCTGCAATATTTTTGAACATAAAAATAAAATTGCATATTTATCCATAAGTTTGCAAGAAAATAAAATGCAGCAATTTCTTTGACGACTGTATATCCTACTCATAACCGTGAACCATAGAGTAGTATTGAAACCGCTATTTTCAGTATGTACAGGAATTAAAGTGTCTTATTTCCGGTTTCTGGTACACCTCAGTTAACTCTCAGTTACTTAACTGCACTGATAACTTTCATGAGTTTCTGGAAAGTTAAATGTTGATTTATCAGTGCCTGTAAGTAACAGTTGAGGTAACTTCAACTTCAGTATCTATTGTCGTTTATAGTTTTTTCACTAGTATTTTGTTAGTGATTTTTTTAGTTATATATAGTTAGGCGTCGACCTGGTTGGCGAGTTGGTATAGCGCTGGCCTTCTATGCCCAAGGTTGCGGGTTCGATCCCGGGCCAGGTCGATGGCATTTAAGTGTGCTTAAATGCGACAGGCTCATGTCAGTAGATTTACTGGCATGTCAAAGAACTCCTGTGGGACAAAATTCCGGCACATCCGGCGACGCTGATATAACCTCTGCAGTTGCGAGCGTCGTTAAATAAAACATAACATTTATAGTTAGGCCTACTTTTGTTTTCAGAAGTTTTCAGTAGTAATATGGCTAATAGGTACACAGTGAGCTCTGTACCAGTAGGTTCAAGGCTTTTTAATTAAAGAACCCTGTGATAAACGATAGTGTACATGTTAAATCGTAATATTATTAAAAAAAAACAATAATTGTTGGTATTAGGCGTGATCATCGAGGTAAATAATACTAGTGGAGAGAGGGCTAGATGTAACTTCTGCTACAAAATTGCAGCCGTCGTTAGCTGTGGTGGCTATGGCAGCCATATTGATAAATATGTAAAAATATTTTACATTCATCCATTGTCCATCTGAATGCTTTCATGTATTGAAATGGACTTTTCGGAGCTCAATAATTATTGTATTTATAAACATACATTATTATCGTAATATGTCATAGAAAGTAGAGCTTTTACCGTAAGTTACGTAAATAAAACTCCAAATTTTTTAAACTATACCGATAATATAGTGAATTAATTTATTTTAATCTATAATATTATTTAATATCAGTTATAGTTTACAAAACAGTAATGCAGTAGCGCCTTATGTCGGTACTTGTTCGAATCAGTACTAACAGCCAGATAACTACAAGCCGAGGCACAGTTACCAGTTGAGCCACAGATAACTATAAAGTTGACGATAACTGTTGTTTCGGAAACTCATTTTAAAAATATATGCACGTTAAATCGTAGATAACTCTGTATGTACAGAATGTCTTTCCAGAAACATATTAATTGATAATATATCAAATTGTTTTTCATAAGCTGCTGCCACCGCTTTTATTCTCTTTATTCTCTAGAAAAGTTTAAATTATTGTTTTCGTAAATTACTTAATCCAAAAATATTATTTAGTAATTTGTCTTAATTTCTTGCTATTATTACAAGGTCATCGACGTACAGTGATTTGAAAGAGTTTGAAATGGTTCCGTGAAATTACGGGAGCTTCGCTTTGTGTGCCATTAATTTGTTAATTGACTAACATATTTAAATTTTATAAGGAAGGAAATGGCGGGTTAATTCCTCCTTGAGTCCAGTCACTTAAAGATTTGTTCTTTCACGAGCATTAAAACTACTGAACGGGCTTGGGCTTTCCTTCTTTACTGACTGGAAGAGTCATCTATGGTATAACCACAGTCTACTATATACAGTCACGAAGCTTGAGTTTTGAGGGTGCTAGAAACAATAGACTGTGACGGTACTATTTTGCATTGCCTGTAATGAGGCGATATTAGCGATCCTAGTGGTGAGTAACTAGCTAATGTTTGCATATTTACTACGTATTGAGCTTCGCGACTGTATATACTAGACTGTGGTATAACCTTGTTGTAGATTTGAGAGCTTGTGGATGTTTTTGTAATATCTCGGGCAGAGACTAACATCAAGTTGACTCCAAGGTATGGGCGTCTAGCAGATATAGCTTTAACTGAGAGCATAACTCTGGCAGAATATGTAAACTCTGGAATATATTTGTAGGAAGTGGAATGTTTTCAGAGCATTGCTATTTTAATACACAGCAAGATACAAACGCCCACGCAACGCACTGAGTTCTTGTATAAGTTGTGCATCCATTTGTTAAACTCTACCAATGAAAGAGTAATCAAGTGTAAGATCCGATATTAAACAGACATTGTTTAAAATGAAGTTTGTAAGGGATATTGTTAATATTTTGATTTGCATATACTATGTGGCCCGGTGCACACTTTCAATTGAATTACCCCGCTTTAATTGGTGTGGGCAGACCGAATGTGTTGGATAGAGGGATGCCGTTTGTTTTAGACTTTTTAATCCGTTCAGTATTAATAACGTAATTTCCACCGAAGCTCAAAATAAATTAAAATGTTTAATTTCATTTCATAGCTTTGAATTGTTACTTACCAACTTGGATAATTTTAAAATATCATGTCATTCGCAGTGTATACTCGGTTTGAGACAAATTCTATGACGCTGAACTAGCAATTTCTACGAATTGTTAAATGCATGTTAATTGTCTACGTTTTTCTTCTTTTTATATCTTAGCTTAGTGAATGCAGTGCTATTAATTCTGTGATTTAAGATAGATCCTATCTTTGCCATCGGACACATTTCGAAGTAAGGCGAGAAATAATACCTGATAACGTATAGAACCTTCGAACAACGAAGTGTTATGGCAAGAGGATGAATTAGTGAATGATTGAATGGGTAAATGAATAAACGAGTGGGTTAATAAGTGAATAGTTGAGTCAGATTGTGATTGAATGAATAAATGGGTAAGAAAATCACTTAGTGAACGAGTGAGTGGGTAAGTGAATAATAGAATGAATGGATAAGTGAATGAGTCAGTGTCTGGTTGAATAAATAAATACGTAAGCGAATAAATTGAATTAGTGAGTAAGTGAATAAACGAGTGAATGGATAAGTTACTGCGAGCGTTAGAGTATGAATGAGTGAATAAATGGGTAAGAAAATGAATTAGTGAATGAATGGATAAATGAATAAATGAGTAAACTGGTAAGTGAATGAATAAGTCAGTGTGATTGAATGAATAAAGGGGTAAGTGAATGAATTAGTTAATGAATAAGTGAATGAGTAAGTAAATGGATAAATGAGTGAGCCATTGTGTAATTGAATGAATAAATTTGTAAATGAGTGAATGTGTGTGTGAATAAAACTAGTGACCCTATAATTGAATGAGTCGTTGTGGGATTGAATTAATAAATGGGTAAGTGATTATATTAGTGAATGAGTGAATGGCTGATTTAATAAACGAGTGAATATAACTCATTGAGTGAGTGTGTGATTGAACGAATAAATGGGTAAGTGAATGAGTGAGTGGGTAATTTTTCTAAACGAGTGAATGTATAACCGAATGAGTAAATCAGTGTGTGATTGGACGAATAAACGGGTAAGTGAATGAGTGAGTGGGTAATTTTTCTAAACGAGTGAATGTATAACCGAATGAGTAAATCAGTGTGTGATTGGACGAATAAACGGGTAAGTGAATGAGTGAGTGGGAATTTTTTCTAAACGAGTGAATGTATAATCGAATGAGTAAGTGTGTGATTGGACGAATAAATGGGTAAGTGAATGGGTGAGTGGGTAATTTTTCTAAACGAGTGAATGTATATTCGAATGAGTAAATCAGTGTGTGATTGGACGAATAAATGGGTAAGTGAATGAGTGAGTGGTTAATTTTTATAAACTAGTGAATGTATAACCGAATGAGTAAATCAGTGTGTGATTGGACGAATAAATGGGTAATGAATGGGTGAGTGTGTAATTTTTATAAACTAGTGAATGTATAACCGAATGAGTAAGTCAGTGTGTGATTGGACGAATAAATGGGTAAGTGAATGGGTGAGTGGGTAATTTTTATAAACTAGTAAATGTATAACCGAATGAGTAAGTCAGTGTGTGATTGGACGAATAAATGGGTAAGTGAATGAGTGAGTAAATAATTTCACAAACGAGTGAATGTAATGGAATGAGTGATTGTGTTGTAATACGAATAAACGGGTAAATGAATGGATGAGTGGATAATTTCATAAACGAGTGATTGTATAATTGACTGAGTGAGTCAGTGATTTGACGAATAAATGGGTAAGTGAATGAACTAATGAATGAGTGAGTGACTGGCTAAGTGAATGGATGAGATAGTGGGTAAGTGAATAAGCGAGTTGATAAGTGAATGAGTTTCAGCATCTTGTTTATTAATTTGACGAGTAAATATTGTTTTAACTGCCTATAATATTTCGCATTAATCGTTTGTGGTGTGTCGAATTACTGCGCCAAGTGTCACCGATAGCAAGCCGTTTCTTTACAATCTGTTCTCCTAGTATAAACATTTCACGTTGGAAATTCTTCTTTAATATGTGTTCCGAGAGACTGGGAAGGTTTCGTTCAAAATGATTTATCGATCCGAGGAATTAAGCCTTCAGAAGTCTTATTAGGTGCCTGCAAGTTCTACAGTATTGGCGTGATTGTCTTTTTTTTTTTAATCTGAAGTAGGTTTGCGAAGTTTACTGTGTCGCTAGCTGTCACTCAGTCGCGTGGAACCGATATTGTAACTTTTAATTCCACGTGTAAGTATGAACGTAGTGAAGACCGATACAAGATGACTGTATTATAGTTACATTGACTTTCAAATGAAGCATCTGTATGTTTCATAATTTACATTTGCTCCGGGGATAGATAAAATTATGCAAATATTAATTCAATGTAATTAAAGCGTAAATGAATTCATACCCAGAAAGTAGATGACACACAATTTTATGTCGTTTGTAATTGCGAGTTATATGACACTAGCTAATCGAAATTTTGGCACTGGTATTTTAAATTTCGAAATGTATTCGCTTTGTATTCCACACGACACGGATCGCAGTCATTAAAATTGTGTACCGGGTATGTACAAAGTTACGCCAGATTTCTTTTCATGCAAAGATACACCATGTACAAGGATTAGTATTATTATTAGTAATATTATTATTTTGTGGAGCTATAGTTGAGTGTGAGTAGAATTACTTTATCATGGTTATGGTTACAGTTCGTTTGAGGTACCCATGGTATTGGAACATGTAAATAAATAATATTTCTTTCATTCAGAATCGGCGGTAACTTTTTCCATACTCGGTATATAAAAGATGGAAAGAAATGCTCAATCTAACGTTCATATTGCATAGATAAAATAATAAGGTGAAATGAGCCACGTATGAATACTGTCCCGCGCCGTGGCGTCGTGGTCTAAGGCATCTTGCCTATGACTCGCGTTACGGAATGCGCGCTGGTTCGAGTCCTCATGGGGGAAGAAATTTTCTCATGAAATTTCGGCCAGTGTAAGGGACCGGTGCCCACCCAGCATCGTGATGTACTTGGGGAGCTACGATAGGTAGCGAAATCCGGTTGCGAATGCCAGCTATAACGGCTGGGAGGATCATCGTGCTAACCACACGATACCTCCATTCTGGTTGGGTGATCGTCCACCTCTGCTTCGGCATGTGGCCGTGAGGCCAGCAGCCGGCTGGTCGGTCTAGGCCCTTCACGGGCTGTAGTGCCATCAATTATTATATGGATTATATTATTTTTACCTAAAAATTTCACTGTACAATTTTGCTACATGAAACCTATTAGGAATGAGACCTAAAAGTCAATTTAACGGAATGAAGTACATATCGCTAGGTCTATTAATGACATGAGTAGAAAACCTCATTTTACACAATAGGAGCTGGTACTTACTCATCCCAGGAGATATTAGCGGACTTAAGATTGACACTGAAGGTATGAAACGTTATTTCCTCCTCGTATTTCGTAGGATGTCAGTATTATTCATTGTGTTTAGGACATGATCATATTGACTTCTAAGTACACT
This sequence comes from Periplaneta americana, assembly GCF_040183065.1. Taxonomy (NCBI): domain Eukaryota; kingdom Metazoa; phylum Arthropoda; class Insecta; order Blattodea; family Blattidae; genus Periplaneta; species Periplaneta americana. The sequence continues at coordinate 23,487,646 of NC_091132.1, read as the reverse complement.
TTATCTAGAGTTTAATAGATTTAAAAGAAATGCGTTTCGTTCTAGTTGCTCTCCCAAGTATCAGAAATACCAAGACTCTTCAGGGATTTATATCCGAGTACTTAGTAGAAAGGAAAAAGATTAGAAACGAAGACGTAGGAAGAAAAGTTTGGAGAGAAATAATTTTAAGGAAGTTGAGCGTATTTTTGTAGGTGGAAGTGCTTAAAAATGTCAACTTCGATTTCTCGCGTTTGTTAAATTTGGGGATATATTGTGTTCTGAGTACTTAAAATAAAAAAAGACTCTAAATTAAGATCTGAAAAGCTTAGCAGAACGGAAAAGACGCTCGGAGCGATATGACAAAAACTTGTTGAAACTAAATTTGTCTGTCTTCAGTAACTGTTGTACTTCTTGCTCTTAAGAAAAGAAAGTTCGACTTGAAATTCATATTAAGCTTATGCAATACAAGGATCTGGGATGTATGCGACGGAAACGAAAGAGAAAATAAGTTGCCTCTCGCTATCGAGCAATTCTCGTACTGCCGTAAATTTCACGGTCGGCTGGATGTCGGTTATATCAAAGGCATGCGAAAGGTAGGTTCATTTATTGCATTACTGGTTTGCATAAATTAAGGGACTATTTTACAGCGATAAAAACCTATATTCAGCTCGTTTCTTGGGAACAAAGTTTTATCAGACGAAAGTATCCAGCGAAATTAAACTTAATGTTGAGCTAGACTTTTGACTTAGAGATGTACAATTTTGTGCCAGACTGTGCAAAACTGGCAGATGTAAGATGACGTCAACCATCCCGTTGACAACCTTATATTAAGTGTAAGAAAATGGTTTGAGTTTTCAGAACAAAGATATGGTATAACATAAAATAACTTTGTATGTATATAGCCTATTTTCAGATTATATTCAATCTCTATCAAGTTATTAAGGATGCTTAATTCACTACATTATCCAAATAGTTGATAAGCATATCATGTCATGGGTCTAAATTATGCAAAGCATTTTAGGGTGTCCTCGAAAATGAAACATGAGCTTTAAAGGGTCAATGATATTCAAAATGATACTCGGGAGGAAATTAAACACAGAATAAATATGGGAAATACCTGTTATTATTCGGTTGAGAAACTTTTATCATCCAGTCTGCTGTCGAAAAATCTGAAAGTTAGAATTTATAAAACAGTTATATTACGGTTGTTCTGTATGGTTGTGAAACTTGGACTCTCACTTCGAGAGAGGAACAGAGATTAAAGGTATTTGAGAATAAGGTGCTTAGGAAAACATTTGGGGCTAAGAGGGATGAAGTTACAGGAGAATGGAGAAAGTTACACAACACAAAACTGCACGCATTGTATTCTTCACCTGACATAATTAGGAACATTAAGTCCAGACGTTTGAGATAGCACGTATGGGCGAATCCAGAAATGCATATAGAGTGTTAATTGGGAGGCCGGAGGGAAAAAGACCTTTAGGGAGGCCGAGACATAGATGGGAAGATAATATTAAAATGGATTTGAGGGAGGTGGGATATGATGATAGAGAATGGATTAATCTTGCTCAGGATAGGGACCAATGGCGGGCTTATGTGAGGGCGGCAATGAACCTCCGGGTTCCTTAAAAGCCAGTAAGTAAGTATGATATTCAAAATGTTGGAAAGTTCTGCCCTGGGATATTATGTGATGATAGAAAATCGCTACAATGAGATACTCTACGTAGGTACTTACAGGTTATGGCTGTGGTACAGTGGCGTAACTACTCGTAGAAGCGTGGAGGGTCCTGCTAGTGTTTTAAGGTGGGATCCCATCACTTTTGGGTACTACAAAGTGACGCCCTTACGTGTTTTATGATATCTGATTAGGTAACACACATATTAGAAATACGTAACTAAATACAATTTATAGGCTATACAAAATAGACCTAGTTACATTTTATAAAACAATGTATGTATAACATTTTATACCTTAAAATTCGTTCCTTCTTGCTATGACCTCGGCAAAGTTATCTATTACTTCTTCGAAGTCCAGCTTCCTAGCCACGGACTGCTAAATGGATAGAAGTGCTAAGCCTTTCACACGTCTGGATTTAATGTTCCTAATTATGTCAGGTGAAGAATACAATACGTGCAGTTCTGCGTTGTGTAACTTTCTCCATTCTCCTGTAACTTCATCCCTTTTAGCCCCAAATATTTTCCTAAGCACCTTATTCTCAAATACCCTTAACCTATGTTCCTCTCTCAAAGTAAGAGTCCAAGTTTCACAACATAATAATAATAATAATAATAATAATAAACAATAACAATAATGGGGGAGCCCTCTTCACCTTGTGAACTTTAGGACGTTTATCAGTCCAGTCACTCTGTAGCTATGCCCCTGCTCTGAGGTACTTGAAGGAGTTTGTGTTAACTTATCATTGATGTTGTAGATATGTACTGGAATTAAACTGAGTAATATTTTTGTCCTAACTGCTTTTAATAGAAACATGATCCGGAATCCAGCGCCGTATGTTATTTGCTCTGCATTTCAAAATACGGTAATACGATAATACGCTTGTGAATTGGAATAAACATCGCAGTACGCTGTTACAGATAGAGAATTTTGCTTTCAATGGCGTTCCGATGAAGGAAAGTTCGAGTTTCGCTATTGTGTACTAGATATTGAATACTGCTGCAGACAAGAAAAAAGAATGTCTTAGATTTCATTATACAGCAGACTGATAGAACGGCACCTAGCGTAAAGTCTTCGAGCCTTGTTCATCGTCATCATTAGGGACCGGATCTTTAGGTTTATAAGAAGTCCATTTTAGGTTATTGGAATAGATGAAATAGCTTTTTTTTTTTAGGTTTTATTTCCAAACTATGAAAGAAGTCGCTGAAAATTGTCTGTTTGTTAAAAATGTAGCCTTACAGTCAATTTTAAATAACATAACTTTTCCCTCGGTGTTAAAGATGGAATCATTTTCAATCCAGTGTCGTAATGAATGTGATTTCACTTGTTTTGGCATAGCTTAACAAAACACAAATGTTAACACCAGAAGCATCAGATTAAGACAGACTGCACAGAGACCTGAGAAAAGTTCACAGCTCATACCGGCACACGCAAGATCACAGTCTTATATCAGGGAACAGGCCTGAAAACTTAATGAATTTCAACAATGCGACTTTTTCGCAGTTCATTCACCTCAGGAGAAAATTCAGTCACTTCATACCCTTCTGCTGGCACGTGATATCTGCGATCAATGGAAATTCCAAAATACGTGGAAATCCAGTCAGTGCCCTTGAGAGGGTAAAGCCTCTGAAGGACGGCTCGCTGTATAGTGAGGATCACGTAAGAGCATTGTCGTCTCTTCAGTGTTGCCAACTAATACCAGATATCACCAAAGAAGGTAAAATCACAATGCCATGTATAATAATAATAATAATAATAATAATAATAATAATAATAATAATAATAATAATAATAATAACAATAATGATAATAATAATGATAGTAATAATAATAGTAATAATAATAATATAATAATAATAATAATAATAATATACTATTAACAATAACGATTTAGTGCTTATTTACTACATCTCATCTTTATGATGCGAGGTGGTTTCTAAATGGTTCAGTATATGTGAAAGAGTAGGCCTATGTTTTGTTCCTGGAACTCTCGCACATTATGTTGGAAATTAGTAGATTAATATGATCTAACATTAAAATGTGTTTTGTCTGACAACATGATATTCATTGCTTTGACTAATCAGTTTACGATTCACGAGACTTAATCTAAAAATGTATTTTGTTTTATCACGTGAAATGATTAGTACAATCTGTACGTGCTGTGTATTAAGATTTAAATGAATGAATGAATGAATAATTAAATAAATAAATAATTTTTTTAATCAATGGCGGGTACTTGACTTCATCCATATGAAGCCAGTTATGTAGACCTAATTTACCTACCGAGTCGTTGCCCAGGGTGCGCCATAGGAGGCTGGTCTGCACTACACCCGCAATGAGATGATTATGGAGATTTGTTGGGATGCCACAGGGGAACCGGAGAAAACCCCTGTGGATCTTTAAAAGTATTATTTTCATAATATACTATCGTGCAAAAATACTGTACAATACACGTTTGTGAAGTGCATTACAAAACCTCGAAACTGAAAAACTCAGCCTGCTCGTTTTTCAAACTTTTCCTCGATTTTATAAAAATCACTTCCCAACCTTGTATCGTAATATACTATTCTGCATCTATGTATGGAGGAACTGCGTTCACGCGCTTAATATAACACCGAATTCTGATTGAGAATATTTTAATTGCTCAGTGTGAGATAAACATTGAAAGTTTTGAAGCCAATACTCTCACTTCCTATTGCTTGGAGATTTAAATTCAAATTTGGCCGATCTCTTTTGTACAGACCGTATGTTTATGGACATGAGAGTGTAAATAAACGTTAGTACGCCGTTGTAGGGGAAACATTTATGAAACACATTTTTAATCAGTGGTCAAGTTGCAAAATATCCGTAGAAAAAATAAATCAGGTAAGAGAAAGTGCCATAAAATTTGTAAAAAGTATTAAGCACGGATAAAATGTAATATAGTGTAATAGTTTCGAACCAGATAGGAAATACCCGTGGCCCACTCGGGAAAAGAAATTTAGGAAGAAAATTGCAACATTATTTTGAATGGAAAGTGACCAATTTTCTTAATGACAGGATGAAGGAATCTTACCGAGCGGGATGCACAGTGATAATGCACTGGAGTCGGATTTGGGAGGCCCCGGTTAAGATCCCAGGTGTTGGCTAATTTGGTGGAGGTTTTTTCTGTGATTATACTCGACTGTAACTAATTTTCAGGAATCCCGGATTGGACCCCAATTACCACGAAATAATAGTCATAGTACAACAGCAACAAGCATCCCCAACAGTAAACTACAGGCAAGTCACAATATGACCTTGAATTAAAGCTACCATAAACAAAAAATACCATGCACATTAAATTAAGCTGCATGTACATGCGATCTCACGTAATATTAGATATTTATTTTGGGTATTTGGAGGCTTTGCTGTGTCGACTTTAAAACTAATGAGGATATGAGATGGCATGATGATAAATGAATAAAGTGGCCGAGAGGACGTTTGTCACATACCACATGTTCGCTCAGCAGTGACGTGTCTTGCGGATTTTTAGGAATGTGTCAACATGTACCCATATCAGTTGTAGCTTTTAGTTTCAAACATATTTCAGCTATTCATCTCTGTCTCTAAGGAAATCGGAAATCTTTGTAATAGGCTTATAACACAACGAGCTCTTTAACTAATTATGAACATATTGGAATAAATGGTGAGGACGATGAGAGCATCGTGGTTGGTGGTCGAGAAAATAATACGATGCTGTACTTTCATACACTTATGTGCACTCGTCAGAGGAATTATAATTTGAAAAAGAAAAGATAGAGAAAAAGGATAGGCCTATTCCAGAATAACATTCACTCTGATCCTTTTGAATACCACCTTAAACCCATTCGACTCTCCATGATTTGAATTCCTAATTGTCATAGACAAGAAGTGCGAAACTAAGCCATTTATTTTACACAAAGCGAATCAAAGAGTTGTAACATCTATAAAAAGAAGCTGATTGATAAATAATAATAATAGTAATAATAATAATAATAATAATAATAATAATAATTTATTTATTTATTTAATCTGGCAGAGCTAAGGCCAGTAGGCCTTCTCTTCCGCCCAGCCAGACTCTAATTCTAATTAAATACAATTGCTTACAGAGTTATTATATTAATATCTAGACCATAAAACAACATGAAAGTAAATAATGAAAGTTGGATAAGTAATGTTAGTGTGACAATAATAAACATTGGTAAGAAATAGTTATGATAATAATAATAATAATAATAATAATAATAATAATAATAATAATAGTAATAATAATAATAATAATAATAATGTGATATATATATAACCATTAAACATTGAGAAGCCTGAAACAGCTATTATTGTTAACAAGAATTGTTAGAAAGATAAACGACAGCTTTATGGAGTGGCGAATTGAAGTGGAATGAAGTTTCCTAAAAGCGCGTAAAGTTTAGTAGTTAAGATTACAAGAGGCTCGGTACTGTAAACATGGCTAGTCACGCCCACTTCATCTCGGCTTCGTATAGTAATATCTATCAGTCATGCTCCCAATCCATATTTATGCACACACCGCCTCTGCAATGCATATCATTCGAGTGTGATGGCAAAAAAACAAGCACAAAAAATTTCCAATTAAAATTAGTAGGCCTATATTGTGGCGCAAATATAATGTCATCAATAATATCTGAATCAGAACTTTTTTTATCCGTTGAGGGTTTTCATAGTCTTGTGTGTCTGCTCTGGAGCAAACCTGACAATACGCCAACGCAGCATGGTTTATATGGCCAGTTTGGTCAAGTGGCGTAAGTAAAAATAACCTCGTTTTGAGAGAAATAGGGTTTTGTGTTCGTTACATTTTATAAAAATTCTATTAACACTAGTGGCTTGTGCAGCAATTGCTGCAAACTAAGTCCATAAAAAGTTCAACTAAAAATTGTTCAGATTTATTTTCAATGAAGAATACCAGACATTTTGATAGTTATTTGCTTCCATAATAGTGAAACATACTCCCTCTGAATGTTTTTCTTTTCTTTTGCCAAATACTTTTCCTTGAAACTATCCGTATTCAGTTCTTGATTTTCAATGCGAAATCGCCAGTGACAATGTCAGCATGATCAGTGGGTTTTTCATGTGGGAGTAATGCAGTAGCTATTTCGGGTCATTGCGGATTGTATGTGAAAGTTAAGAAAATGTAAGGTTTGTCATGCTTTGAACAAAGAACTTAGCATCTTGGTATAGCTGCTGCATGTTTCGTGAACTACCCTGAAATGTAGAGGGCAGAATCACTTTTTCCCACTAAGAGATCTTGCTGAGGTGATGAAGAGACTACAAAATCTTGTAGGCCTCTTATTTTATCAATAAGTAATACCTTTTGGTCTTTTCTTATGAATTGTAATTTTTTGCGCTTCTTCCAGACAATACTGATGTATCAAATACTGCTGGATTAATTTGTGTAACAATGAATGTTATTTCGTATATTTTCTGTAATATAGGCTGTTGTGAGGAATTTATTGCTGAGATGTGAAAAATGAGGCGAATGATATGTCAGAGTTGTAGAATCTTATATGCGGACTAAATAAAATTGTCCATCGTAAATCGTTAGCAGTTTCAGTGTTTCATTTGTTGCTGGTATCTGGAAATAAACTTACTCATCACGGTAGCAAGAAGTGAAATGGCATGCTATTTTCCCTACAACAGAATATGCTTGGCAGCGATCACAAATCTAATCAATTAAACCAAAGAAATATGATATACATTTTGATGTAGTTTAAAGACGCAGCTAAAATAGGAAGCATGACTCAATTACTACCAAGGAAAGTTAAAGAACCAGACATATAAATATCTATATCACACTGCCATTACATATATGAAAAGGACCCACACCACTTGATTAATAATTGTAAAAGTATTTCATTTTTAATAACAATATTGTTACCTTACATAAGTTTTATAGTTTTCAGTAACATAAGTTTATATAGGCCTATAGCCGTTACTCAGTAAATTATAGAAATGAAGATCTAATATAAAATATTCTTTCTCTGCGTCTACTTACATAAAGCCCCAAAAGGTTTCACTTTCATATATCAGTATAGCATTATGTGTTGCATTAACTATAATAATATTTCATTTCTAATTCCAGTTCTTATCTATAGACTATAATGATAGCAATTATCAAAATTCTCCCTTATTTTCATATATGTATGTGCAATGTTTTGTGCGTGCGCGATTGTACCCTTTGCCTATATAGGCCTACGCTTTCGGTGATCAAATTTTTGGTCAACGTATTTTAACGTTTTATTGTTCACACCGCCTGCTTGAACACTTCCGGTGGCTGCTTATAGGCCTATGCCTGCTCGTAAGACCATTCTAATAATGCTTTCGCTGAAATGGTAGGTGGCAGCACCAAATATACTATGGTCTTCGTCAGTTTTTTAAGAACAAAAATAATATCTTAACCTTACAAGTTTCATAAAATGTCCTACAAGTAGTTAATTCGCAATTTTAACTTGAAAACTGTTTTTAATTCTGTCACATAACAGTATTTTTTGTAACTGAGAAACTTATTGAATAGAAAGAAATTGTCGCTAGATGGCAGCTCCTAAGGTCAGTGAAATCGCTTGTGGATATAGACATAATATATAGGTTATGTTACATGTTTGATCATTGAATGAAGATGTAGTATAAGCAGCCATCGTATGCATGGATGCGTGCGAGCAGGCAGTGATTGTTCAGAAGGGAAGATATGGGTTATTTCTGGATTATTTAGACATTATTCCACCAAAGGAATATGAAACTTGTTACCATTGGCATTCTTATATCGGAAAACACAGTTTATTGTACGAAGATTAAAATCTGTTTAGGTTATGTGGTTTTTAGTATATATAGCTATTGTTATGTTTCTTTCAGAAGACATTGTCTGGTCAGCTACGGAAACAAAGTCCATTCGCAATACAAACGTTAACATTAATACGAGGACACGAACGTTACAGTAACAGTAACAGTTCAGTCACAATTCACAATAAAAACTTGACGTTACCATAAGGTCATGAAATAGAGTATATCCGTAAACAGTAAACAGATGACTGCAAACAACAACAATCACTGACGTTACCGCAAACGAAAAGCTTGAAGTTTGCAAGCTTCTGCGTTCACGTTTTCGTTTACGAAAATAATTGTGAATGGTAACATTAAATAACTTGACTGCAAGCTTTGGCGTTCATGCGTTTGGGTTTACTTTTGGTGATCATTTACAGTCTTCGCGACTTCCTAGACTGTAGCCTGACCATACTTTATGATAGGACTATTTCCGCGATCGACGAAACGTAAATACTTAGAAAAAATTCCCAACTTGATCAGACTTAGTGATGACTGTGGGTTGTATATTGAAATGCACTTAGTTATACTTGATGAAAACAACAGCAATAATAAAACACTCACATTACGTCACTGGTGTGGTTAAACACTATGTGCTTATTTCCATAATTAAAATACATCAACACAACAGTACTGAAACATGTTCCTAACAACTATAATCTTTTAAAAGTCAAATTACTGTAAATCAGTGGTGTGATAAAATGTTTTATGTTCGACCATGCCGAAATGTAGTAATTATACACCTGGTAGCAGCCCTTTAATTGACCTTATTAAAGTACACCTATTCATTAAAGTTCAGTTCTTCAACCAATCAGAATACGCCATTGTAACGATATGAAAGCGCAAGTATCGATTATTCTCGGATATGCAAACGAGAGACAACTAGCGAAACGTCACGGAGGCTGTAAATCCAATACTGTCGCAGAAGGTTATGTTTTGTCACTATTATAATTAGCGTTAATTGTAAGTAATATTCAAATAAATTCAATTTGTCATCTCATTTTTCAATGTCGAATTCAATTTCAAGGTTATATCAAGATTAATGTTTATATTACTCTCTAGATTATATCAAAGTCGTCGATTTTGTTTCTCGGAAAAATTCAATACTTTCGCGTCTGCGCACACCTCACAATTTATGAGGTAGGCTATTGCACAAGGTCAGTTCCGTTCCTCACTCACATAAGAATAACATGAATACTTATGAATAATTTCAAGTTAGAAATATGGTCGAGCATAAAAAGTCGTATGAAACTTGCCTATAATGGTAATTAAGACGCTCGTATGAAAATTATGAAACTCGCTTGTGCTCGTTTCATAAACATACTCGCATCTTAATTACTACCATTATAGGCTCGTTGCATAATGTAATATTGTGCTTGTTTCCATTATAAAACATAAATACACGAATGCTAAACACACCGAGAATTAGTGTTTACATTTTTCTTTGTTGTTAAAATCCATTTTTTTTTTCACATGGAAATAAATCTGTAAGTTCAATCTTCATGAACTTTTTGAATTCCTTTGCAATCACATCGTATTTCCTAAAAGAGGTGGAAATGAAAGATTATTCGCACTCCTTATTTTGATACAGGTTTCAGCTTACAGCTCTACCGAAACACTTACAAACATTTACTGTAAGTTACACATTTGGGTGACTTGTGGGGAAGTCTTTATTCAGTCTCGTAAGAAATGATTCTGACAATTGCTAAGAGTTTTCACGATAATTAGGGACCGTATTGTTTGGTGAAATAAAGTGAGTGATTTCGTTGATAAACCTGATACTATTTTTGTGGGTATTTCGTGAAATGAATTGTCAATTAATTGTATAGGGTGGGACATGGGAACCAAGTGTTTTTTAAATGGCTTGTACTCGGTCATTATGCAAGGGAGAGACGTGCGGCATGTGACAGTCCATTCCGTGGCTCATAGCATTTCACCTGCAGTCGGCATCATGGAGCAGTGGACGCATGTTTGCGTATGATTGTTTTGTTAGAAATGGCGAGTCGGTGACCTCGATACGGCGTGAGTTTTGCTACAGATTCAATATTAATCGCAATGATACTGTTCCCGTGCGTGACACAATCTTATGTTGGGTTAAAAAATATAAAAAAAAAAGGCGCAATACTGAAGAATAAATCGCCCGGCCCCCCAACACAGAGTGCGTACTCCATAAAATTTTCAGTCAGATAAGCGATACTGCGCAGCCCAGGCCACTCAGCAATCGTATGGTAAGACGGATTTTGCATGGCGATTTACATTTACACCCATACAAGATAGGTGGTTTCAGCAAGATGGGGCCACGGCGCATATCTCCAGAGCGTCAATGGCAGTTCTTTGCCTCTTGTTTTCCAATCGTCTCATTTCGAGATTTGGTGATGTTCCATGGCTCCCCAGGTCCCCTGACCTGTCCACGTGATTTTTATCTATGTGAGTACCTAAAGGCACGTGTTTACGAGGATAAGCCCCGAATATTCGATGAATAAAGGACACAGTACGTCAACACATCACCCAAATGAACAGAGATCCCCTGGAAAGTATAGAGGTGAATTTTCTTCAACGCCTTAAACAATGCGTCAACACAGACGGACATCGCATGCCAGATTAATTTTCCGCTCATAATTGAAATGGTATGTTCTCTCAAACGTTGTTCTACGAATAAAATGTGTTGAAAACAAAAACTAACTGTTTTATGATTATTTTAAAAACACTTGGTTCCTATGCCCCACTCTGTATTATGTTAAGTTTAGCATAAAACTTTTTGTTAGCCTACCTTTTTCTTCCTTCTTACACATACAATGTAATCATCACCAAACTATAAACCCTACATGACTTCTACATTGTCTACACCAAGATTTGTGCGACAGTCAGTGAGTATTTTCGTGTATACAGGAAAGCCTCTGTCACCGTCCACATTAGATGTAGAGAATCTTGTATGTATGTTACATACAATATTCTTCAATATTTGCTGTAGTCGACTACAGAAATCGATCTTTTCGATAACCATAGAGAGAGTCAAAGTGAATGTGCACAATATCCGTAGAGAAAATTGGGAAATATTGGCGTTACCAAGCTATTCACAGATTAACTAAAACAAAAGTCACAAACATGTTTTTAAACAACGTTGAATAAAATTTTGGTACATATTTCGTAATTTTTGCGGTAGAGCGGGTGTATTTCGTAGTTGAGATATTTCGCACAGTGATCCAAATTTTGCGTTATGTTGCGAGTTTGTTTTGATGTTTTAGTTACTATCTAGAAGGGTAAATGTAACAAAGAAAGCGCCACCGACGGAGCTCGCTCGGCTAAGACGCTTGCCTACCGATCCGGAGTTACGCTCGTGCGCGGGTTCGATTCCCGCTTAGGCTGATTACCTGATTGAGTTTGTTCCGAAGTTTTCCTCAACCGTAAGGCAAATGTCAGGTAATCTATGGCGAATCCTCGGCCTCATCTCGTCAAATACCATGTCGCTATCACCAATCCCATCGATGCTAAATAACATCGTAGTTAATACAGCGTCGTTAAATAAAGTAAAAGGAAAACAAACAAAGTAGCAGTGGAAAATTCGCACTTATCGCTATTACAATAAAATACGGTTTGGACATTATTTTTACCTCCCCGATTATCAACATCACAGAATTCCTAGGAGTTTACGTCCGTCACTTATTTAATAATATGGTACAACATGGAAAACATCGAAGTGTTTAGATGCGTTATCCTTACAGAGAAAATAGTAATATGCGTTACAAGAGCGGTATGTTGAAGTTTTCATGTTCGAGGAAAAGTTTGAAAAAGCGAAACGTAGTTGAGCTTTTTTAATTTCCGAGAATTGAAAGAAAACATACCGCTCGTGTATCGTACATTATTTTGTGCGAAGATCGTTTATTACATACCTGAAAGAGGAATTTCTAATTAGTTGCAGTGGAATCTCCATCTTGGTTTCTGTTCAATGACGGCAATTTTGGAAAACAAAAATATCTATCTTCAACATTGCTGCTTTAAAATGTTTTCTGTGTTTAATATACTCCAGCAGGCCGTGATATTCGTCTGTCTTCCCCCCCCCCCCAGTCTATAAATGCGAACTTAAAACAGACGGCTTCCTTAATGTTACATGCATCACGAAATGCAGTAACTTTAGTGGAGTTGTAGAGTTTACTTAATTTTTGCAAATATTTAAAAACAATAATTAACAGTGCAATTTAGGTGAAATTGCAGTGGTAAGTTTCCAATTTATAATTATTACTATATTGAACGTCTCTAAAAATAATATGTTAAAAGCCTAAAGCAGTAAAATCAATATGTCACTTAAGCGGTAAGAAGAGGGAAATTGTTATGTGTGTTAGGTTGGGAATACTATGTGGAATATTAGATTTACCGCGGATTGGTTTTGTGCGGAAACTAAGCAAATACGCACGACCTCGCACAATAGTAATATACGTTACAAGAGCGGTATGTTGACGTTTTCATGTCCCAGGAAAATATTGAAAAAGCGAAACGTCGTTGAGCTTTTTTAATTTCCGAGAACATGAAAACAAACATACCGCTCGTGTATCGTACATTATTTTGTGCGAAGATCGTTTATTACATACCTGAAAGACGAATTTCTAATTAGTTGCACTGAAATCTCCATGTTGGTTTCTGTTTAATGACGGCAACTTCGGAAAACCAAAATATCTTTCTTTAACATTGTTGCTGTAAAATGTTTTCTGTGTTTACTATACTCCAGCAGGCCGTGATATACGTCTGTCTTTTTTTCCCCCCAGTCTATAAATGCGAACTTAAAACAAACGGAAAGCTTATGTAATGATTTATTTTTCATTTTAATATTTTAACAATATTATTTATATAACATATTGTAGTAATAACATCCGCATCTGGAATCTTGCTGATTTTTTCACGGCTTCCTTAATGTTATTTGTATCAGGAATGCAATAAGTTTCGTGGAGTAGTAGAGTTTACTTAATTTTTGCAAATATTTAAAAACAATAATTAACATTGCAATTTAGGTGAAATTGCAGTGGTAAGTTTCCAATTTATAATTATTACTATGTTAAACGTCTCTAAAAATAATAAGTTATGTTAAAGCCTAAAGCAGTAAAATGAATGTCGCGCTTAAGCGGTAAGAAGAGGGGAATTGTTATGTGTGTTACGTTGGGAATACTGAATGTGGTATTTCACACTTACCGCGTATTGGTTCTGTGCGGAAAACAAGCAAATACGCACGATCTCGCACAAAAGGAGACTATTTGCAACCAGCAAACACACAGACGACTGTGAAGCTCACCTGTACGTAGAGACGTACTCTTAGGACGTAGGAGGGCAGGTTTAGGCAGAGGAACACAGTGGAGACGACGAGCAACATCTTGGTCACTTTCGTCTGAGAGCCGGACGACCTGACGGAGTGCTGCGGCAGCCTGCAGTTGCTGTCGCGCCGGATGTGCGTGGACGTGAGGGTGAGCCCCCGACGGATGCGGGCCAGCTGCCACACCATGAGGCTGATCCACGCGTTCAGCGTCGCGATCATGAAGAAGGGCAAGATGAACGTGACCACGAAATCCACGTGGTTGATGACCAAGGCCAACTCCGTGTACTGCGGGTTCAGGTCGCAGATGGGCTTGTCGTCGTGCGTCTTTATCTGGGCTAGCCAGATGCTGGGGACGTACAGTATCAAGGCCAGTACCGTCAGGCTCGCGAGCACGATCTTGGCTCGGGCGACAGTGCACATGGACGGCCGCCGGAGCGGGTACCGTACTGCGATAAAGCGCTCGACTGTGAACGCCACGACGAACCATGCACTGAGGAAACTGCACACGAAAGTCAGGTAGATGTTCATCTCACATAAGCCGGAGGTGTTGAATAGGGACACACCGAACGAGTTTAGCCACGTCGCAAATAGGGAGATGAGGAATCCTGTGTCACTTACGGCTAGGGCTGCTAAATAGAAGCTTGAGGATAACTTCTTTAGCTTTGTCGTGAAGAAGACGAGCACCGAAATACAGTTTCCTACTGTTCCTAACGCTATGACAATGAAAGTATAATACAGTTCAATTCCTTCGACCACGTATCGCCATCCGGGGTCGATGTCAGTATCGTTGGTCCCATTTCCGAAAGATATGTTTATGTTTTCCAGCATAATTACCGCTCTACTATGCTTGATAATGAATATTAGATCACTAGAACACGCGACTGATATCTTCTATTCATGATACTAGTCGGTAGATTTATTGCCGATATAGTCTTCGCGCTTGTACTTAAAATTATTCAATTCTGTCACCATTCATTAACATTGTGGCCGAGATTGTTAAATATAAAGATTAAATTTGAAATTTTAATTTATAATCACATATAATCTGCGTTAACGTTTGTATTCGAACGGTACTTTGTTGCTCGTTGCTGTATACGTAATAACAATCAACAGGTAGGCTGCAGTTGTGAACGTGACTTTATTGGACAAGCACGTGAGGAAGCCGGAACGGTCTTTCATCTGCCCCTTACTCTCATCTGAATAGACCCATCTGAGGAAGATAACTTCACTATCGGGCAATAGAACTGCCGACTGTTGACCGCTGAAATCGCCGTGACAGAACTGGCGGCCGCGATCGTTGGCCATGTGATGCGAAGGAGCGAGCCGGCGCAGTGCGTCGCGCGCACAGACGCCGTGAGATGAACCTCGCCCCCTCTTTAACATGTGTGAATCGAATGTGTAATAAGGCACAGAGCAACGTGGGCTGTTTCAGAAGCAATGGATAAATGTAATTGCTGTGGATAATTGATCCCTTCATTACGACTCGATCGCAACGACCGCGACCATTTAACATCCATCCCTGGCCGGATAAATGGGATGTGACCTGGTGCATTGTCACACATATACATTTTCTTGTCTCCTGCTATCTTACTGTCACACCTTTCAAATATTTTTTTAATAGTAATATACGTTACAAGAGCGGTATGTTGACGTTTTCATGTTCGAGGAAAAGATTGAAAAAGCGAAACGTAGTTGAGCTTTTTTAATTTCCGAGAACATGAAAACAAACATACCGCTCGTGTATCGTACATTATTTTGTGCGAAGATCGTTTATTACATACCTGAAAGACGAATTTCTAATTAGTTGCAATGAAATCTCCATCTTGGTTTCTGTTTATTGACGGAAACTTCGGAAAACCAAAATATCTTTCTTCAACATTGTTGCTATAAATGCTATACCACATTCAGTATTCCCAACGTAGCACACACAACAATTTCCCTCTTCTTACCGCTTAAGCGCGACATTCATTTTACTGCTTTAGGCTTTTAACATATTATTTTTAGAGACGTATAACATAGTACTTAATAATTATAAATTGGAAACTTACCCTTGCAATTTCACCTAAATTGCACTGTTAATTATTGTTTTTAAATATTTGCAAAAATTAAGTGAAGTCTACTACTCCACGAAACTTATTGCATTCTTGATACAAGTAACATTAAGGAAGCCGTGAAAAAATCAACAAGTTTCCAGATGCGGATGTTATTACTGCAATATGTTATATAAATAATATTGTTAAAATATTAAAATGAAAAATAAATCATTACATAATCTTACCGTTTGTTTTAAGTTCGCATTTACAGACTGGGGGAAAAAAAGACAGACGTATATCACGGCCTGCTGGAGTATAGTAAACACAGAAAACATTTTACAGCAAGAAAGATATTTTGGTGTTCCGAAGTTGGCGTCATTAAACAGAAACCAACATGGAGATTTCATTGCAACTAATTAGAAATTCGTCTTTCAGGTATGTAATGAACGATCTTCGCACAAAATAATGTACGATACACGAGCGGTATGTTTGTTTTCATGTTCTCGGAAATTAAAAAAGCTCAACTACGTTTCGCTTTTTCAATCTTTTCCTCGACCATGAAAACGCCAACATACCGCTCTTGTAACGTATATTAACTATTTAGAGACGTTTAACATAGTAATAATTATAAATTAGAAACTTACCACTGCAATTTCGCCTAAATTGCAATGTTAATTATTGTTTTTAAATATTTGCAAAAATTAAGTAAAGTCTACTACTCCACGAAACTTATTGCATTCCTGATACAAGTAACATTAAGGAAGCCGTGAAAAAATCAACAAGGTTCCAGATGCGGATGTTATTACTGCAATATGTTATATAAATAATATTGTTAAAATATTAAAATGAAAAATAAATCATAACATAACCTTACCGTTTGTTTTAAGTTCGGATTTACAGACTGGGGGAAATAAAAGACAGACGTATATCACGGCCTGCTGGAGTATAGTAAGCACAGAAAACATTTTATAGCAACAATGTTGAAGAAAGATATTTTGGTTGTCCGAAGTTGCCGTCATTAAACAGAAACCAACATGGAGATTTCATTGCAACTAATTAGAAATTCGTCTTTCAGGTATGTAATAAACGATATTCGCACAAAATAATGTACGATACACGAGCGGTATGTCTTCTTTCAATTCTCGGAAATTAAAAAAGCTCAACTACGTTTCGCTTTTTCAATCTTTTCCTCGACCATGAAAACGTTAACATACCGCTCTTGTAACGTATATTACTATTTCTTGTCTCCTGCTATCTTACTGTCACATCTTTCAAATATTTTTTTTGAAATCTTATTCCTGGCCGTGAAGATTTCGAAGCGCTAGGCTAATGCATAGACGGTAGTAAATTGTAAAACACCAATATAAAGACAAGAAGGCGAAGTAAGAGAAGAGAATGGATCACATGTGTAATGCACCTCGTTACACTCCATTAACCCCGTACGAGCAGTTGCTTTTTCAGAACGATCACATCGCGTGTCTGCAGAAAGAAATCGAAGTATCTTTGCTTGGCTTTTCGAGGGCTGAACCCGGGACGGGTCCTTACACTTAGGCATGGTTTGACCCTATTATATGCGATGACTGTCCAAGACCGACAGGTGGCCTAGTCGCATTCATGATTCCGACACTGATAAGTGGACCCTCCTGCCTCAGCTCCTGATAGAGCCTGGCCCCGTCCGCAGACGAGTAGCCTGATAAACCCCAGGGACATGGAGCTCCATGTCCTTCCTATATCAGCGTTTAAGACTTCACCCCAGCCTATTTTTACTGCTGCAGATGATAGATGAAATGATGGAGGTGGAGAGTGTTGGTGGAATGATAAAGAAAACAGAAATATCTCGAGGAAACCACCTCTGCAACGTGTGCTTTGTCCATCACGACCTCGCTGGGATCGAATCCGATTCAGTTTAATGTAAGACCAGCGCGCTAGCACTTCAGCACAGACAACTGAAGGCCCGCTCCAACTACAATAATAATAATAATAATAATAATAATAATAATAATAATAATAATAATAATAATAATAATAATAATAGTCTTATTTTCCCTGGCAGAGTTAAGGCCAGGATCAACTCACATGCAGAAAAATACATACCGGTATACAAATATTAACTTAAAAATAATAATGAACATAATTAAGTAAAAAAGAGAGATTGAATAGCCTACATATACGCAATCAGTATTAACTTTAAAACAACAATAATAAAAAAGAGACTGAATACATAATCACAAACATGAAAATACATTCTAGTATACAGTATTAACTAAAAAAAAAAGAATTAATACATATGAATATAATCTCACAACTAAAGGAATAGTAGAATTAGTATCTCTGCACGAGTGGTATGTGGGAGGGCTAGGGCCAATGATCACTCTGGGGGGAGTGTCTGTTGAACGAAACTAGCAATCGCTTCCAGGTTCCTTCTACCACGAGCATCTTACCCCTTAGCGGCCTCGAGCTAGATAGATAGATAGATAAGTGCATTTATTGACGCATAATAAACTATACAAACTCATGTAGGCCTACACAAGATCCTTCGCACGAGCCCATACGGCCATTCGTGCTATAACTATGTACAGTTTGAATCTTCAAAACGAAAATAATACCTACTATTAATAAAATAGTAAAACAACAGTTATTATTATTACTATCGTTATCATTAATTATCACAATTACAACTAATCTAACTTCAAACCAAATTTCACAAAAATAATAAAAAATTAAATAAATGTAACGTATGAAGAGAGAGACAGAAAAAACACAGTGAAACATATATATATATATATATATATATATATAAACAATTCAATTCCTTATTAAAACTGCACGAAATAATCCAACTAATAAATATAAAAGTAATACATAAAAAAACATACACACGCAATAAAATACAAATAGAAAAGAAAAAAGACACAATAAATACAAAAAGAACATTATCCCCTAATTACTTCATTCGCTCAGTGTTGATCCTACTCATTACAACACTAGTTAATAACTCTTTCTCTTACTTCCTCGGCTCCCTCCCCCTCGGCCAGTTCCACCCTCAACTGTCGAACTTTTGCCATACATTTTCCCACACTGTCACAAAATTTAACGTTATTTAACATATTGTATGTTGCCAAGTGCCTCCTGCTAGATGTAATGAAGGACTCTGGCAGGAATCGTTTCCTCAGAGCTTCTGTGGCTTCACACTCCGATAAAATATGGTGTGATGTCTCGCCTTTACCACAAAGAGGACATATTCTCACCCCCTCTTCGTTGACGGTTTTAAGTGCCCTCCAGGCTCCTAGACGAAACCAGATTAAACCCAGTCTATCTGGGGCCTCGAGCTGATGTGCTGGCCGCACTACACTCCGGCACAGAAAAAAGAGCTTCTCAAATAATTTAGGTAGTATTGGACGATATGAAGTCACTTCATTTCGTCGTTTCTCTTGTTTTGAAATCAAGATAATTTGAGAAACTTTCCATTGTACTGGATATTAAGAAGTTCTAAGAATTACATTACAGAGAGTTGTAATAATCACAATTGCTTTTCTGGGGAGTTCAAAGAATTTTAGCAGTTATCAAGTCGTAGTCAGGACACTTCTTTGGATGTAGTTCTGTTTCTATTGTTTTTTTTTTTTGACATCGTTTGGAGAAAATCTCGGAATATGAAATGGGACACTTAGAAATTCGTTAATTTCATTATCATTGTAATTTACTGTAGATGCTGAATTTGGAGTGAAAAAAGGCAAAGGAATTGGAAACAACATTTAAATTAAATGCCAACTCCCATGATCTCACGGCAGGCACTGGTAAACGTATCAGAGGAAGTCCTAAAACTAGATGAAAAGATCAATTTTCATCCTGAGAGAAGAGGAACAGGCATGGCATACTTAAGCCTTTGTTCATAATGATGATGATAGCCCAAGTATCTCTCCTTTCTCAAATTCTCAGTCATCCTATAGTAGAAGTGATGCCAAATAGCAAGTGCAATGTAAATAAGCTGATCCGTATGTTACTGTGTGTGCTTGTGTGTACAGCTGTTTTGCTATGGGTTTTCCGACTGTAGGATTTGAAACCAACTCATCTGGAATTGAAGATGATATGGCTACTGCTGTTACTTTCTCCGTTGCGTGTTGTTTCCGTCTGTCACAACTAATGAAAACACACTGGCGCCATCATACTGTATTTATCGACACTCCGAAGATGCATTTTATATGGAGTTAAAATTTCGATTGATTGGACTTAACGTCTGTAACAAGTTGGCTGGCTTTCCTAGGGCTCTTGATGATTCTGTTCACATTGGTTCACGTTAGTCCATTGTGCGCTCTATATGCGATGATTGTTCTAGTCTGGCAGGTGGCATTTTTTAATCCGATGCTGTAAGGCGGACCATACTTCCTCAGCCCTAACAGTCAGTTCTGTCTCTAGAGGAGACGCAGAGTTCGGAGGCGCAAGTCTTTAAGGGGAGGAAATACTGAAATTTGATTTTTTTTTCGTAATTGATATATGATTTACATTTTTTGTATATAGAAATGTCGTTGCTGCAACAATTAAAGAGTCCACTGCAAGAATGATGAATGTCATTTGGAATACATTTTGCAGGAGAAGTGATTGAAAGTTTGAAATGCTTAGCGCTCAAAGCTTAACTGTGATTTTCCGATCATTACTGGACAATGACTATCAGTGTTAATGTCATGTAACTCTCTATGTACATTCTATATGTCTTAAGCTATGCATTGACAGTCTTGGTTCATTTCCGACAAGAAAGTGACATCCATCATTCTTGCAGTGGACTCTTCAATTGAATTCGAGATCAGTTTAAACATTTTAGAACCCAAATAAAGAAATGAGATTCAGTAATTCGCTAAAATGGATATATCGCAACCATTTTTAAAGATAAATTCAAAATTTCTTTGATATCTTACTATTAAAAGCACGTTCTTTAAAATGGCTCCAGCATAATTTTGATACTGACTGTCAACATTTTAAGATAAACAATTACACTTTGAGAATTAATTTTAGAACTACTTTTATAAAAAGGTGGAGGTATATTTTTCAAATGTAACAAAGTAACAGATTTCTGTACCAGAGAAAAATATTCGTAATAGCCTGAAGAATGCGTGTACGAAATACCATAATAATAAAATAATAATAATAATAATAATAATAATAATAATAATAATAATAATGTTTTATTTTCGCTGTCAGAGTTAAGGCCATAAGGCCTTCTCTTCCACTCAACCAACCTTAATCAATACAATACATAAATTTAAATTACAAATATTTACACTACACTTAAAAGGTTCTCCAACAATATTCTTCACTACATATTTATTTAAATTTAGATAAATCTATAAGGTAAAGTAGTAACTTAATTTATGAGCTAATTTAATTCCATGAATTATAATTAATTTAATATTTGAGATAGCTAGTAAAATTATGAAAATTATATCATGGACGTAGCATTAATAGTGCCAAAGATGCAAAATTTTTTGTATGTAATAAAGACAATTGATTGATTACATTCAATCATATAGGGTACATTCAATCATATATAGACTGTTGGACAGTCGAGCATGTTGGACACTTTGTACTTTAACGTGTTACCTCGCCACTATGGGCACCACTTCTGCTAAAAGTCAATGAGGGAAGTAGCCACGAGTGGAGCTACTTCCGTCATTGACTTCTAGCAGAATGTGGTGCCCACAAGTGGCGAGGTAACACGTTAAAGTACAAAGTGTCCAACATGCCCGACTGTCCAACGGACCCTAATTTACCCTAATATCCTAATATATTTCTCCTATCAACTATATCTCCCCACAACTTGCATTGCAATTACCTAAAGTTAACCCTATTTCTGTCTATTTCTTCCTCCATCCTTTCTGATGTACAGTATTTTCAACTCTTTACCTTCTATATCTTCCCGCAACTCCATTCCCGAATACTATGCAATACTGTCTACCTTTCTCTTATGTAGAAACATTCTCGTCTACATCTACTCATATCCATCTCTACTACTATCGTTGTCATCTTTCATTACTGTTATCCCTAATATTCTGTTTATCTTAAAAACCTTTTTATCTGTGACTAGTATTCACTAATTTTTCTACTTTCTCATCTACATTATAAAATAAATAGATTTCTTAATTCTCTTTAAAAAGCTGTGTGCACACTCGCCTATTTATAATCTAGTCAAAACATAGTCATAAAACGATTCAGAGGCGTTTCTTGTCGAAAAATAATTGAAATAACTCTTTAAGAGTCACACCGAAGACCGCTTTTGCCGTAACCTAAAGTAAAAAGATATATTTTTTGGAGAAAAAAAAAAGGCGTGCGTTTGCAGTTACACTGCAGTAAGGATAAAATGCCCAAATATTGTTTTGTACTTTGGTGACAAACATTACGTGCGAGTAAGTGCGGACTTTTTTTAAATCTCAGTATAGAAATTAACTTCATGACCGAAAACTTAATTTTCAATTCAGTAACTTCGAACACTGTTATTGGAGTATTGACATAGGATACTTTAATTAAACTTTATATAAACCGAAAGTACAAACATTTGAGCAGACTTTCCACGTGAAATTAAATAATATTTTGCTTAAGCACAGCACGGAACTATCTTCCCATGCATCGCTTCAACTCACAACTGGGTGCGGACCGCCCGAGTCTTTATCAATAATTAATTTCCGCTATGTATTTACTTTTGTTAATATTTCCGAGGAGAATGGAGAAAGTTACACAACACAGAACTGCACGCATTGTATTCTTCACCTGACATAATTAGGAACATTAAATCCAGACTTTTGAGATGAGCAGGACATGTAGCACGTATGGGCGAATCAAGAAATGCATATAGAGTGTTAGTTGGGAGGCCGAAGGGAAAAAGACCTTTGGGGAGGTAGATGGGAGGATAATATTAAAATGGATTTGAGGGAGGTGGGATATGATGGTAGAGACTGGATTAATCTTACTCAGGTTAGGGACCGATGGCGAGCTTATGTGAGAGCGGCAATGAACCTCCGGGTTCCTTAAAAGCCAGTAAGTAAGTAATATTTCCGAATACCTTTCTCCGTTGCGGATTTATGAAATACAGTCTTCTGGTTAGTGTTTACTGCTTGGAAACACCAACTTCAGTGACTTCGAAAAAAAATTTGAATATATATTTTTTTTCAACTAGATTGAGGTTCTGGCCTTTGCGCACCGTGTTCTTGAGCGAGGATATATCATTTTCGTATCTATACCTACGCAGCCAGGAAAATGAAAGTGTCACTTCAAATACGAGAAGCGGCTCTGCGAACTGCTGGAATATGAAGTAAATACATCTGGACGCCATAAATAAAGCTTTATTACATGTCATCCTCTTGATATCGGAATCTATTTACCTCGACATTTGAATTCCGTTCTCTAGTATTCTTCGTACCCGACCGTGGATCCGTGGTAATTCATGGCATTGTGTCTGTGGTGTGCATTACAAATCAGTGTTTCCCAGCCATTTTGGGGCCACTCTTTTTCTCTCATCCATTTAGTGTGGCCCCCTGCTCTAATAATCATAAAGGATTTTTTAAATCTTTTCTGATCCATCTAATTTGGTGTTAAACGTCTGTAAATGAACATTCACAAAGAGGTCCAGTGTGAGCGTTAATGTGTCTGCGGGACGCGACAGCCGTTCTATTTGATCCCAGTAATCAAATAAATGAAATTAATTCTCCTTCCTGTTTCATTCCCTTTTAACTAAAATATGCTGTTTATTTAGGCAAGAGAGGAAGGGAAAAGTTAATACATAATATGAATTTTAAAATCAAATTATTTATGTTTTTATTTAACGCAAAATAGTCGGGTGTTTACATTTCCATAGAGCACCTTTTAAGAATTTTTCTGTTTGCGGCCACCCATTAAGTGCTCTTTGCCCCCCAGAGGATAGCGGTCTACTGGTTGAGAATCGCTGTATATAAATGAAATAGTAATGATCAATGGATAAAATTGTTTTGAAAGGAAATAAGTAGGTGTGAATGCTTGATGATAAATAAAGTTCAGAAATGTCATTTTTCACTATGATAACACAATATTGTAAGGCAGTAATTTGAACATACCTCATCCTTTTCGCTATTCATCACAAAAAGACTTTTGGGTTTTCCACTGTGTCGTGAGATTCACGTTTCGGAACTATACCTGGTAAGGTTTATCTTGTCTCAGTAGCAATAAAACCAAGTCCTTCAAATGAAGGGTTAGATTATAGAAGGGTTGTAAATTTTCGGGATTCCTTTCAAAACCTTGTTATTGTACAGGCTATACCGGAACTCAATTTCTTGAAAGACAAGCTCAATGACGGAACTACACAGTACGAAGAGAGATATTTTGTCATTTTATTTTGCGCTACAGAATGTATCAACTAGTCCCTTCCGCCACTGGATGGATGGACGGCATCGCTCCACTCCCCCCATCGCCATAACAACACAGACGAAGTAAGACATATCTCCTTTCTATCTCTTTTCACAGTGAGACAAGATACATCACACAGGCTTTACATACACTACAGATTCTTTCATCAGGATGAAATTATAATCAACAATGTATGCACTCATAAATTTGAAAGAAGCCATATTAACTTAATCTTTTGTTACAATCAGTACGTGGACTCACGTTTGTAGAACGGCCTTTTGCCTAAATGTGATTACGGAAATATGAGAAAGCTGACAATATTCATAATATCTGGGGGATAGCATCGCCTGAAATTATTGACTGCAACATACGCTTGCACCCAAGTGTGCAGGAAATTTAGAACTAATATTCGTTCTATTTTATATTCCCCAGAAGAAAGTCTACCGGTACACAAACCTACACAAAACTCAGCTCTTTTTTTCTGAATCTCAAACAAAGAGAAAATAATATAATTTAGTGTTCTTATCTGAACGGAGACAAAAAATAATTTAATGAAAATTAAATTAAAGAATTTAATTGAAGAATTTTTTTTAACTGAGAGAAAAAAGCTTCATAATAAACTGGAATGGATAACATGATGTTATAAATTAATAGATCTATGAATTAAACAGAGAGTTGATTAATTCTTGAGCCAAGAGTCATCTTCAGCAAATAAGCAATGAGATGCATGAAGAAGCGACTTGCTGTTTTAGTTCAGATTCTCCGGCTTTTCAATCGTTATTTATGACACTATCAACTAGTACGTTATTTAGCGCCGATGGAATTGGTGATAGCGAGATGGTACTTGACGGGATCAAGCCGAATATTCGTATGACAATTTGGGAAAACCTCGAAAGAAACGAACCATGTAATCAGCCGGAGCGGGAATCGGAATTCTTATATTTCTTATTATTATAGCTATTTATTATTATTATTATTATTATTATTAATTATTATTATTATTATTATTATTATTATTATTATTATTATTTGAGATGGGCAGGGCATGTAGCACGTATGGGCGATTCCAGAAATGCATATAGAGTGTTAGTTGGGAGACCGGAGGGAAAAAAGACCTTTAGGGAGGCCGAGACGTAGATGGGAGGATAATATTAAAATGGATTTGAGGGAGGTGGGGTGTGATGATAGAGACTGGATTAATCTTGCACAGGATAGGGACCGCTGGCGGGCTTATGTGAGGGCGGCAATGAACCTTCGGGTTCCTTAAAAGCCATTTGTAAGTAAGTATTATTATTATATTTCCATTATTAAAATCCCAACAAAATTGTTCTCATTTAGACTCTCCGTGACCAGGCGGTAAGACATACATCTTCTTATATTTCTTACATAGCAAAATTATGTGTCTACCTTTAACCAATATAGAGTAATTAATATATTTCTAAAAATATATTTTATACGTTTTCATAGCACAAAAATCGTTGTTTAATTCGTAGTTTGAAATACAGAGAGGTCGGATTTGTGGTTAAAAAATAATTTTTCACTAGCATTTAATCCGTGTATTACAAAAGTCACAATATCAGCATGCTTTAGAAGGATGTCGAACTTTTGACAGAGTCTATGTGCAGTTTTACCTCCATGCCCTCCAAGCGTCTTTACGACTTATCTTTATTATGTGGTGTTTCATGATATATAGCAGTCCCTTTATATACGTGTCCGTACACAGATAAGGTGAAATATGTATTGTATAATTATCCCAATCCATTACAGATGGGAGTCCATTCCAGCAGTGCTTGACGTAGTTGTGAGGTATTGTGCAAGACTTTGATGAGAACGCTCCGTGCTCCGTGCTGTGTTTTGATATTTGCCGGCTTCTGTGTCTGAAGTTTGCGTCTTACACCGAGATCTGTTAAGAGGATATTGAGTCGTCCTAGTTCTCAGTCTTTATTCCAGAACCGTTTGCTGGAAATTCATTTCGAACTGGAAGACTGCGCCTCCAGCGGAACGAATAACACCCCAGAATAGAAACGGGGACGTGAACAAACGACGCTCATTAATCACATCTCTCCACGGAACTTTTTATAAAGCACTGAAATTCATTTTCATTTGTACTCTCTGCTCTTTTTGCACGTCAGTCAGTGTTTTGATGACATTGTGGTTCGTCTCAGACGAGATATTTATTTGTTGATTCCGTTACTTGTCACCGCAACTTGGTCCACACCTGTGGAGTAACGGTCAGCGAAATCAGGTGGCCCGGGTTCGATTCCCGGTCGGGGCAAGTTACCTGGTTGAGATTTTTTCCGGGGTTTTCCCTCAACCCAATGTGAGCAAATGCTGGGTAATTTTCGGTTCTGGACCCCGGACTCATTTCACCGGCATTATCAGACGCAAAATAACCAAAGATGTTGATAAAGCGTCGTAAAATAACCTACTAAAATAAAACGTCACCGCAACTTGGCTGTTGTCAGGTTGCGTTTTTTCATGTTTTACCATGTTTTGAATGCGTATATACCAGGCGTAACAGTATTGGAAACTTGTCGAATCAAAGTTGTCATAGCCGTATTACATAAAGAGAAATATTCTTAACGATATATCCGTAGGAATTACAAGTACGACGCGTTATTTAACTAAGATGTAACTTTGATTGCTCATGTTTTCCCATTTCCTACCACAATCTTGAAAATTGTGGGACTGGAATATTACACAATAAATAGGAATTTTTGTATCACCACCCATTGCCATAACTTTATTGTAGATGTATGTGTTCTGGAATATCTGCCACAGTGTGCGATTGAGTTCTTCAACACATCCACCTGATCTTGGCTGTACGAGGACTGATCCCGTGACGGGTCCGTAGACTTAAGCACTGAACCGACATAGAAAAATCAAGGCTTTAGTCCCATTGTGTGCCCTGTATATGCGATGATTGACAAGTCCGTCAGATAGCTTGGGCGATATTCGTGAATCCAGTGTTGACAGATCTCCCACCCTGGCTCAACCCCTGATAGAGCCAGTTTCCGTTTCGCGGACCAATAGCCTCAAGGGCCCTGAGCCCCAAAACCTTCCTGCCATCGTCGACTGACAGGGGGCAGGGCATAGTTGCGCCCCACGGTCGGATAAGATGCAGCAGATAAAAAAGGGTTCCTGTTTTGTGGGCATAGTTGCGCCCCGTTCCCATCAGGTAGAGAAAAGGGGCATGGCATATTTGCGCCCCGATGAAATAGCTAGAGAAAGAGACACTACGGAAACTCGAGCCTCGTAAGCAACCAACCTTATTGATTTCTTATGCGATTTAATATTAATTATCGATACCGTTAAAATGAACACCATGAAGTTGGCAGTACTTTATTAACTGTTTTTCTACTGTTTATGCAATGATTATCAATAGCCTACCGTTAAAATGGACACCATGAAGTTGGCAGTACTTTATTTACTGACATATTCAAATGAGTGAGCCATTGGAATATGGGGCCTCAGCAATCTTGACATTTTATTAGTGATTTTCACACCGTCTGTGGCGTATAGTGAGGTTAATTTAAAATGAATGTTAAGTTTAGTGAAAAGGGTCACAATGGTTCTAAGTTTCAATTTTCGAAACCCTGTTTCGTAGGGTTAAGATATCGATGTACAAACAAAAAATGCAGTTCATTTATTGTGTGTGATCGATAAAAAAAAGTGTTATTTTAAATAGCAAAATTGATCATATGCTAGGCCTACCTCATTTCAATGCAGCTACCACTGTAATATTTTTAAGTAATTTATTTATTTTATGACAATCACTTTCGTGTGTACTATGCCCATCGGGGCGCAACTATGCCATGTCCATTCTGCTACCTGATTTCTTCGTGGCGCAACTATGCCATGTCCCTTCTGCTACCTGGTTTCTTCGGGGCGCAATTATGCCATGCCTAGACCTCCCAATTGACCGCGGGGCGCAACTATGCCATACCGCTGACAGGCGGGCCATCCTGCCTCACCCTTGATAGAGCCAGGTCCCATCCGCTCACAAGTAGCGTGACAAACCCGAGGGGTCCGGAGCTCCAAGCCCTATCTATTAACAGCATCGGAATCCACAAGACTTCAGCCGAGTCTATTTTTACTATTGCAAATTATAGATGAAATGATGGGGAGGTGGAGGGTGTTGGTGAAATGATAGAGGGGAACGGGAGTACCCCAGGAAAATCCCCCAGGCAATGTCTGCTTTGTCCACCACAAATTTTATCACGGTCTGGCCGAAGATCGATCCCGGACCGTCTGAATGGAAGATGAGAGCTCTAGGACTTGGACTACATTTGCGGATTTATTTTATAGTACTTATGTGAACATGTTTTGACTCTTGGCTCGTCGAAGCACTGAAAACTTGATAGAAAGTGAAGATTGATAACAAAAAAACTTCCTTCTTATGTATTTTTGACATATGGTGAGATAGGAGTAGGCTACATCCTTCGTAGATCAGTGTGTGCGTCGACATATAAGCCATGAGCTCTTACTGATCTCTCCGAAATGCGAGTAACTTTACGCTGATAAGTTAGGTTATTTAGGAATTAAGGTTGTATGCACTTTCGCACTATAATTTATCATATTGTCCAAACAAGGAAGTTACATGGCATGGGCGTTTCGCAAAATTTCCTTTCGGTACGTCTTTGATTTTCAGCAATATGTGTGTGAAAATTACAAACCGACTGTGTCTTTAGTTCTGTTTGAACTTCCTGAGCCATACTCTTTATTAATTTTTTTACATGTGCAGAGAAAGTAAAGGTTTGGGAGCGCATTTGATTAATTCATTCGTAGTGTGAAGTAATAAATTTGGTTTTTAAGATTTTTTTTTTCAGTCACTTAATTTAATATAGTTTCTTAAAAGTTCCAGAATTACGTAACGGTTTCCGACTTCCGGAAGTATCCCGTAGGCCTACTGTATTGGCTATATATTATGCTTGACTATCCTAAGAAACTAAGTCGTCTTGGTAGCTTTGTTGACAATGCCCTGGCTCACGACTTCAGACCCGAGTTGAAATCTCGGCGATAGTGCAGTTGTACAGGGACATCATTTTATTTTTACTTCAATTTTTATTGTACCTGAGTTTTTGAATGTACTTCACTCCCACCCCTTCTACTAATGAAGTTCAACCTTCCTCCACATAGATCCAAGACCGCATATACAGGTGCAGTAGCCTTAAGGTCATAGTAAACAGTACGTTCCAAAAATATGTTCGCGTTTTCCTGTGACGAAAGAGCTTTCAATATTGAATCATTTTCGCACAGGTGCTGTCGCCCATTTGACTACGTCGCATCCCGGTTTCCCCCACCCGCTTCTATTCGCCTCTTTGTAAAGGCTAGTGGCTGGGCTGTCTTAGCTCTTTTATGAAAACATTAATTTCTGTTAGGAATTGGACGTCTACGCAATATTATACAACTGTTTAAAATAACTCAAATAAAAGGGCCTCGTTAAGTAATTAACTGTCACGTGATTTTCCCCCTTTATACGATTCTGCGACATAACCACTTGGACGGACAGTAGATTTCGGATCGGGCAGAAGTTAAGATTGAATTTACAGTACGTAAGGTACTCTTTTATAGAGTAAGTACAGAATTATTTCAACATGAGTTACTGGTACGAAGGACGAAACTGGTAATTGGAATTAGGTGCAATAGTCTATAGTGCGATAATATGGACATTAGAACTGAAGCCTGTATCGAAATGTACGGCCACCATTTTCAAAAATGTGTTTAAATATTTGATTATTTTTCAATTTAACTTCATTCTCTATAGTGTACGCTAATGTGCTATAGAAAGTATAATATACACTGCATAATGAATACGTCCGCATGGATAGCTCAGTTCGTGAGTAAAAACACTCATTCTTAATACAGTATTGTATTAAGATTAAACAAAAACCTGATGAAAATTATCGAACTCAAAATCGCGATATTTCCTAGTTTACGTAAATGGATGAACTACTTTTCCTCCCTCCTATACCTAGCAAAGTGATTTGTTTGTGTTACGCTAGTATCATCGAACAACGTCGTGGAAGGGGGAGCAATCTGTGTTTCCGGTTCTCTAAAGGTATAGCCAGGTTAATATTAAAAATGTTAGTAAAAATAAAATGATGACCCTGTATTTGTTAACTTAGCCAAAGTTGTGTGGGTTATTCCCTCGTTATTCCACCAATACTCTCCAGTTTCTTTTTGATTATCATTTCCGTCTTGAAAAGTAGGGCATTTCCTGCGTTTGCGTGACGCCGTATCTGCCGTCCGGCATATTTCTCGATGATGATAATGATTCTTGGCTTATACGACTGAATGTCATCTCTCCTTTCTCATTCCTCAAAGAGCCCTAACGTGTACCTCCCCTACTTCCAGTCCTGTCTTCATTGCTGCCAACATCTCCTCCGACCATGACTTCCTTTCCGTCTTTTGCCCAGTGGTAACCAGTCATGGACAGTTTTTGTCCATCGATCTTTTGGTATCAGCAAGATGTGTCCGAGCTATTTTAAACCTCTTGCCTGGACTCTATCCATAATAGGCTCAGGATCCATCTGTCTACTAATGTCTTCATTCCGGTCCCGTTGAAGTGAGATACCCCTTAAACTAAGCCTTAAATGGTCCATTCAACGGCTGTAATTTTCTTTTTTTTCCTTCTCCTTCATAGTAATACTTCACAGACGTAACATAGGAGACTCAACTATATTTTATGCTCGACCATGCCGAAATGCAGTAATTATACACCTAGTAGTAGCCCTTTAATGCGCCTCATAATTCAGTTGTTCAGCCAATGAGAAATCACCTTTGTACTCATTGTACCATTATAAAACCGCAAGTATCGATTATTCTCGGATATGCAATCGAAAGACAATTAGCGAAAAGTCACGGAGACTGGAAATCCAATACTGTCGCAGACGGTTATGTTCTGTTACTATAATAATTAGCGTTAATTGTAAATAATATTCAAATAAATTCAATTTGTCATCTTGTTTTTCAATTCTAAATCATTTTCCAGGTTATATCAAGCCTAATGTTAATGTTATTCTCTAGATTATATCAAGGTCAATGACATTCGTGTTTCGGAAAAAAATCAATACTTTCGCGTCTGCGCACATCTCACAATTCAGGTCAGTTCCACTTCTCACTTACCTAACCATAACATGAATACTTCTGAATAATTTCAAGTTAGAAATATGGTCGAGCATAAAAAGTCATACGAAACTTGCCTATAATGGTAATTGAGACGCTCGTATGAAAACAAACATACTCGCGTCTTAATTACTACCATTATAGACTCGTTGCATAATGTACTATTCTTTGTGCGAGTATACCTTGTAATATATGTGTCCCACCATATAATATTAACTGTACTTGTATCTCTTTACTTCCCAGACCCTTCTTTGTGAACATACAACCCAGATATTTGAAACTGTGAACCGGATTCAGTTTTTTATTTGGTGCAATATTTAATTCGTCCGTATTTTCTGCCGTGTTCAGGTACTCGATTTTGGTGAAATCTATTGTTAACGCCCAAGAAACGTAAGCTTTGTATACACGTTTCGGCGTAAATCCCAGTTTAGCATCGTCTTGAGCAATAAGTACTTGGTTATTCACGAAACGTGATGACGAAAGATATTTATTGTTCACTGGAATTCTCATGCCTCTCGCATTGGTAGATGACTTTGGTGTGGGGTTCTAGGCGACTCATAGATTTCTTTGAGAGTCACCGAAACTCCTCAGGTTGTTGCTTGCCTGACGGGGTTATAACGACTCATAAACCTCGTTCACTACCATTCATTCATAGTGTTCTGCCCAAGAACACGTCTTTCATTGCAAACCCAGCATTCTCCAGTCTTTCCTATTTTCTGTCCTCTTAGTCTCCGCATATGATCCATATATCTTAATGTCCTCCATCATCTCATATCTTCTTCTACCCCGAACTCTTCTCCCGTTCACCATTCCTTCCAGTGCATCCTTCAGTAGGTAGTTTCTTCTCAACCAGTGACCCAGCTAATTTCTTTTCCTCCTCCTGATCAGTTTCAGCATCGTTCTTTCTTCACCCACTCATTCCAACACAGCTTCGTTTCTTATTCTGTCTGTTCATTTCACTACCATGATACGTATTAAAAATTGTAATTCATTGCAATTCAGAACAAAATATTAAAGTATAAAACGTACCCTTGATAATATTAAAAGAGCAGTAAAATAGTAGAAAGGGATTAAGGGTAGAGTGAAGCGAAAAAGGGATAGAGGTCCGAGAAGGAAAAAAAGGTGCCGGAAAATTACCTCCATTCTCATCTGAAGACTAAATTTAACATACTTGTTACTTTCAGTCTGCTCAAATTTATCCTAAAAATGCGTACCTAAAAATCCTAACCCTGCTGATAAGTTCAGTACATCTTTTTTTTTTTTTTTTTGGTCTGGATCATTCCATCTGGCGAACGACGATTTGTGTCAAAAGCGTAATGGATAATCTACTTAAAACCTTGTTGTTAAACCACCCATCTGCTTATACCACAAGGAAAACAATTTGTATAATTATCTTCTTGAACATGGAGTGTACAGATAATGAAGGAAGGAAGGAAAAAACATACAGTTGGAATGTCAACTTCGTCTATTTATTCCACAAGTGCATGGTTAACCAACTATCATAATACACTACAAGTTTGAACAATACTGTATGGGTATAGATATTTAATTTTATCTCCAAACACGTTTACCCAAGTTAAGCTTGATTGCTTTATCTGTATCTTGCCATACTTTTTGTGCGGGTGATACTGAAACAAATTGTTTTCTTCACCTTCTTACAGTGTACGTACAGTACTTCTTGTGGGTTGCCCATTTTTTCACTATAGACATTTAGAAACGATGATGCAACATGTATATGATGATGGAGAGTAGTACAGCTGGTACAATGATAATGTCAGACATAAATATGGTAGGGTAAACTGTATAGTGATTGACCACTTAAGCTTATGAATAATAAAACAATGAAATAGCGGAAAACGGTGGTAACTTATTGAGAGAATTTTAAAGGCATTGGGTCAAGTGAAGATTCAGAAACAAATCAAAATCAATAAACAAAAGAAAAAATAAAATTTTAATGCAAAGATAAATTAAATAAACACAACAAGTCTACTTTTACAGTTATTGACCGTCTACTGCACAGTTATTGACCACACGCTTATTAGTGATTGACCGTCTACTGCACAGTTATTGACCACACGCTTATTAGTGATTGACCGTCTACTGCACAGTTATTGAATACTCATTTATTAGTGATTGAACAACACATTTTCACAATTTTCACTTTTTTCTTGTCTGTTTCGTTTCTCTTCTTCTGATCTTTCTCATTAAGAACTATTCGCCACCGGCGTAGCTCTGTCGGCAAAGGTGTTTGCCTGCCGATCCGAAGTTTCGTTCGGGCGCGGGTTCAATTCCAGCTTGAGCTGATTACCTGGTTGGGTTTTTCCGAGGTTTTGCCCAACCGTAAGGCAAATTTCAGGTAATCTATGACGAATCCTCGGCCTCATCTCGCCAAATACCATCTCGCTACCATCAATCCCATCGACGCTAAATAACCTCATAGTTGATACAGTGTCGTTAAATAACCAAGTTAAAAAAATAAGAAAAGAATTCTTCTCGCTGCCTTTTCTTTCATTTCTTATTCGCTTCCTTCCTTCTCTTGCCTCTTCTTCCATTTTTCTCTTTTGTGCCTTATCAGAAGCAAGTGTGTGTCATTTCTCTGATGTTATTACAAATGGCTTCACCCAGCACTGGACGAGGACCAAAGAACACTTTTCCTTCAACGGGATATTTGCTTCTGGACGCTAAGGTTGCTTTTAGGACACCAAACTTCTTGGCAGCTTCATTTAAGTCAAATCCACTGTGGACAGGTTCTGTAGCGTTTCGTAAAGCTTCCCCTGTATAATGCACTTTACCTGGCTTAGGCATTATAATATAGTAGCAGTCCTGTAAAAATCCCCATCATTTAACCGATAACATATATAGAATTGGAGCAAATTGGTCATTATTCTAACAAATAATTTATGAACGACCAATCACTGTAGTTTGCGGCCATTCACTTTATAGTGACTGACCACGGGGCATTTTTATGTCATATAAAAACTTTAACAAAATAATATTCTGTGGACGGAAACCTTATACCTTTTCTCACACTGTGAGTGTAAAAACGAGCACCAGAATTTATGTATCCTTTGCAGAATAAATAAATTATTGCGTGCATTATTCTTAGCAATTTCTCTAGTTACTTACACTTGTTTACGTTCAGTTGCATTTCCAATCGATTTCAGTCCTCTCAGACAACAGACACTAACTCAGTGGGATGAACAGCGACAACTAACCACAAATAAGGGTTGCTACTAGAGGTATATGCAGCAAAAAGTGAAATCACTATCGTGGTTTATTCACAATATACTTGAAAAAAGGAACCGGTCAATCACCGTATACTGGTCAATAACTACCTAGTTTACCCTACTATGTAAAAGATACAGTCCCACAATCATTTTATCGGGTATCCAAATCTGATGATAGCTTAAGAAGCCTGAGTTATGCCTACGACTCAGCCTGGAATATTACAGTTGGTTATACCTGGTGCACGTTCATATTTTACGAATACAAGTTTCATTGATAATTTAGGACGGCACTAGGGCCTACAGAAGGAGAAAGGCGATGTACTGAATGTTCAATTGACTGCTGCCAAGGAAGCTTCGACTTGGAGCAAGAACAGTCTGATTGTAACCTTTCAAGTCCGAAAAGACTGACTGGGGATGGATGTAGACGAGACGCGATAATTACAATGTTTCTGTAGAGAAATGTAACTAAATGGAACTTAATTCCCAATTTCTCCAGGTTACAATATTGAAGGAATATAATAAAAATAGTAGTCCATCGCTGTGGAGTGCTGGTTTTACCATGAAACGAGCGGACCGGGTTCATTTCCTGATTGGGACAAGTTACTTGGTTAAAGTTTTTTTCCGAATTTTTCCTCAACGCATTAAGAGCAAATAAAAAATATTTGTAATAATTATATTAAAATCAGTTAGTAAATATTTAACAAAATACAGTACTTTAAGCTTTTAAATGCATTTTTTTTCAATTAACATTATTATCCTCAGAAATACGATGCTTGAAATCAGCGTATTCCGAATCTCACCGGACCGGTGGACAACAATGACGTCACGCTGCAGCGAAATAGGAACAAAACTGCTGGAAAGATCGATGGCTGTCATGGTGACTGTATAAGTTGTTGTCTGTGCTACGCTAGCAAAATTTTGCGAAATTTCCGTACTGCCATCTCGTTCAAAGAAAAGAGAGCATAAACAATTTATTTCCTGAACCGGTAGTAATAACTGGTCGTTGACATGTTCGCTCATAGGCCATTAACATATTGTTTTTACGTTGTGCTCATTACAAACAGTACAGCAGAACTAAATCAGAACACACCGCCATGACACAACAGTGCACGATGTCATTCGTGTGTGCTAAATCCCTCCCTATACAAGAACCAATCAGATTCACTGATGGAGTCTGCCACCACCTCTGCAAGCTGATGGCACCGGTGCGACACCGGTGGAGCATTAGTCACGCCATCGGTGAAATTCGGAACACCGTGATGCCATCAGATTGCTCAGCGCTGAGATTCGAAATACGCTCAATGTTGCATTGTGCGACATTTTTTAACGAATTTTAACATACAATATTTTGAAAACATGTGGACTTAGGTGGAAATAAAAATACATACACTTGTTAGTTTATCAGATCCATAGAGTTTGTAAAAATAAAGTATAAACGCAATCAGAAATATGAAGGTCAGAATTTGTACAATTTTGTGCGATTTGACATGGAATGACTCTTTGTGATTTCCATTAAAAAAGAAAGGATCCAATGTTGTGAGGGGTGATAGTATTCATCGAAACAAGAAAAAAGTCTAATAAACATAGATTTTAAAATTAAATTTTATACGAAACAAAGGCTTTAAAATTGGTATTATAAGAACAGCATACCTTCTAACGTGAGCTTTTCGCTTGTTTCTTGTTGGGCATACAGTATCATATCGGAAATACAGTAAAAAAAAAAGAGTAACAAAGTGTGATTCTTTAAGAAAATGCGTTACAATGAATGGAAATCATATTGAGCATATCCTATGAAGTTGATGAATAAGTACTTATATCTCGGATGAAATGTTTATTAGACTTTTTTGTTTTGTTTTGATCACTACTACCATCTCTCAGAATATTGATCGCTCGTTATTAGCACCTTGTATGTGTGAACCTGTAATACTTTTGACCTAAATACTATAGCATATCATCTAGAAATTGTAATTTCGGCGGAAACTGTTACAATTGTAGCAGCTGAAGCAAAGCATACTGACGTAACTAAATCTATGCTACGGTGTAGAGCTTGGAGATTCAATTACGATTACCATTCACCCACGAATGTCATGAAATTTTATGACCTTCAGGCAAATGCCGTGATAGTGCATACAAGCAGTTGCTCATCGCACAGCCCACATCTCCGGACAAAGCTATTTGTCATTCCCCGTTGTCGATACAAAGTAAACTGTTCTTGTCACGTAGTGGACTCTAGTGGAGGATATTATTGTGTGCCTTGCAGTCGCTCCTCGTACGAGAATTAATAGTGTAGATAAATAATATACAGGATGTATCGCATAATGTGTAACAGAGGTCACCAGCGGATTGGAGACACCAAAGCAAAGAGAAAATTCTATATTGCCATGTGTCCATTGTACCTCGTTTTCGAGTTATAGTGCTGGATGTTGACAAGACGTGTTGGGGAGGCGAGGTTTGTTGTAAGGCGGAGGCATTCAGCAGGCACTGTTTGGAGTTCGACTGCCACCATAATCCGTTTCACTTTTGCTGTTGACTGTAGTCTGTGCATTTCGAACTGGCGGATCAAGGTCATTTTGTCTCCTCCACACTGTACCCCTTCTCTAAGCTCTGGCTGGTCCCTTCCTCTCTAGACAGAGAGATGGATGGATGGATGGATGGATGGATGGATTTATTGAGTAATATTATACATACAAAATTTATATTATCATAATTTTGTCTAAAATCCAATGCACGGGTCTTCTGACCGTACGTGCTTTGTACCCGAAACAAGTCCTCCTTTGTAGGTCGCCCCCCCCCCACCTTTGATTACATCCAACTACTCTCTAAAAGAACACATATATTAAAACAGGAAATGGCACAATAAAACACATTATATAATATATCCTAACCTAAAAGACCTAAAAGTGTACAGTTGGATGGATACTAGCCTATTATCCCTTCCTCAGTTCGCGTCGCAAACTTCGACAGCTGCAGCTCTAATCTTTCTGGCCTTCAAGAGGAACAATCCAGTCTTTTCTTCCCATTCTCTATTCCCCATGAGGTCAAGACATTCAAGCGAACTCCTACTCTGACTTGGCATCGAGGGTGGTAAATATTTTCTCCGTACATGTTCCAATGCGACACAGTAATAAAATATGCTTATAGGAATCCTTTTCTTTGCAAAGCGGACTTAGACGCTCCCCTTCTTCGTTGACAATTTTATTACCCTTGCATGCCCCCAATCTTAGCCACGCTAAACCTGCTCTCCTGTCTTTGTTACAAGAATTTATGTAGTCACACCTCCCCCAGTTATGCATGAGATCTGATTGTAAATGTAGTGAGGACTTTTCCGAACATAGGAGCTCAATCTCTTGCCTCTCGATATCAATTAAACGCATCTTCACATTACGCGATACATTCCTCCTGTTATTCTCTCCTTTCTCCCTAACATACCGCGCCACTGGTCAAGCTGACTTGTCATGAGGAGAACGGTCCAGGAGTGTGGGTAAGCACGCATGGTAAATGCAGTCCATTGCTTGACCTTGAGCCGCCAGTAAGAAATGCACAGACTATAGGTAGAGTGTGTGGGCTAGTCCAGATTGTACAGTGTTATGTGCCAGATGTGACGACATGGATTATTCAAACCAGAAAATTGCAGATATGCATTTTATGTATGGACTCGCCAGATGTAAAACTTCCTGACAAATGATCTGCACGTTGCTCAGACTTAAATGCGATGAATTTTTATTTGTGAGGCTATGTAAATATTTGGGGCTAAGAGGGATGAAGTTACAGGAGAATGGAGAAAGTTACACAACACAGAACTGCACGCATTGTATTCTTCACCTGACATAATTAGGAACATTAAATCCAGACGTTTGAGATGGGCAGGGCATGTAGCACGTATGGGCGAATCCAGAAATGCATATAGAGTGTTAGTTGGGAGGCTGGAGGGAAAAATACCTTTGGGGAGGCCGAGACGTAGATGGGAAGATAATAAAATGGATTTGAGGGAGATGGGATATGACAGAGACTGGATTAATCTTGCTCAGGATAGGGACCACTGGCGGGCTTATGTAAGGGCGGCAATGAACCTCCGGGTTCCTTAAAAGCCAGTAAGTAAGTAAGTAAGAGGCCATGTAAAAAACTTGTATATTCAGAACCCGTTCCCACATTGACATACTTTGTCAGCAGATACAAGATGACTTCAAATGAATCCGACAGGCACCTGGTGCGTTTGAAAGAACATGGGATTCTATAAGACAGGGACCGTCAAGTGACTACACTCTCGTGCGTACGTACAAACCCTCAAGCCCTGACGTACGGCTGCGGGCAAGGGTAGCTGCTTCCACAGTGGCGGAGCTAAGAACTTGTATGTGAACCAAATTTGTGATAAGAATGTAAATTAATTTCAGCTTTTAATTGAAGCACGCTTTCACTGTTAATTGCACTATACTGAAAAACAGTACTCTATACAATTTTGTACAGTTAACTATATACGAAACAAATTTTTGCATGTTTGCACAATAATTAAACAAAACAAAATATACACTTTTATACAGATTAATATACTGTTTGTCTTCTTCTCATTGCTATACAATTCAATTAACAAAATAAAACAACAGTACAAACGTTGTCATTCAAATACAATTCTCTAATAATAGTACTTTTTCTTAAACATCAGAGATCCGCTGCGATTTTTGCAGTTTTCTGTTAGTAAGCAGCTATTTAATTCTCGGAGCTATTGTTTTAGTACCAGCCAATCGCAAACATGCTTTCAATTGTTCATCACTTAGTTGTTTCTGTGACGTGACTTTGTAAACTTCATTAAACAAAACAGTGTTTCGCATACGTAGGTTGTCCCGAACATTTACAACGTTCTTGCAGCAAGATTGTACTGTTTAGGAAACCTTTCTCGTGGAAAACAAGTATAGAAATGGTTAATACTTTTTGTTTTGATACTTATCCTTTAGTTCAATATCGCTTTGTAAATCAAGTGTTTCTAATTGTAGTTCAGCAGGAATATCCAGGACACTCACTGAAAAAGATATTGCAAATATCTTAAATTGTTGTTCAAGATCTCTAATATCCTCAAATCTACGTTCGAAACTTCGCACAATTGTTGCATTATTCTTATATATTCTTTCATGTCCAAGGCTTCTAACAGGTTTCCCATGTACATCCATAAATAAGGCAGTTTCATTTCTAAGTGCGAGAAAACGTTCCAGAATTTTTCGACTTCACCACCTTACCTCGGTATGGTAGAGTAAATCCCCATACTGTTAATACCATCAATCAGTGCCCTGAAGTCCCTGTGATTGAGTCCTTTAGACCTTATGAAATTAATTGTTCGCATAACAACATCCATTACATTGCTAAGGTTCATGTTTTAGCACATAAATATTCCTGGTGCAAAATGCAGTGCACCGGTGCCCCCAAGCGACCTCGATAGGCTCCACCACTGATAGACTGCAGTGTACAAGTGTACTGCCCGCAGTGGAAGCCGTAAGCAGGCCTGTACGCCCTCTCGCGATCTTGACTCGACTTGGCGGAGCCTGCTATAAGACATCATTTTAAGCATCTCCTGTGAGAGTGAACATCTCTACCATTACTGCATTAGAACTGGGACGATAACTCGGAAACGCGATAAAATTTGGCGCATGTTCATGTAGAGCATAGATGTCCAAAATTGTAACTCGTACGAGGTAACCCCTGGCGTAAGCAATCTGCAGCGCATATTCTTTAAGGTCGTTTTTCTTATTTTATATGGAAAGTTATTGTCCTTAGCTGAGCATGCTTTACGTGTAATATCTTCTGGTTTTATAGGCGTTTGGACACCCATGATGTAGAGTTTTGTCTTTGTTTTGGGTCTCCTACCCACTAGTGATGTGGGTTCCACATATTACGATACACTCTATGTTTATACCATCTCTTTTACAAAGTACAAAGTACTAAGAAGGTATAAGGATAGAGCAAATAAAATATTGTCAAGATTAAAATAGTTTATTTCTTATAATAATTGTTATCAACTGTCAATATTATTACTACTACTACTACTACTACTACTACTATACTACTACTACTGTCACTTCTTCTTCTCATGGTACTACAGCCGTTTGCCAGCCTTGACCGCCCCAACCATTGTCCTCCATCTCATCCTATCACCTGCTGCTCTCCTCCATGCCCCCACACCACTCCTCAACAGGTCATCCTCTACAGACTGCAACCACCTCACTGGAGGTCTTCCAACTCTTCGGCTGCCATAAATAGTATTGAAGGTCAACATTCTAGCTGGGCATTGTTCCTCTGTTCTATATAAATGCCCAGCCACTGTATTCTTCTTGCTTTAATTTTTCTTACTCTGTCAGGGTCGTTAAATATTTTATATAGTTCAGAATTGTATCTTATTCTCCACTTTCCCATTTCGCACACAGGGCCGTATATTCTTCTCAGGATCTTTCTTTCAAATGCTGCCAGCTTATTTTCATCTTCTTTATTTATAGCCCAGGTCTCAGCTCCATACATTAGTACAGGTCTAATAAGGGTCTTATATAATTTTATTTTGGTTTTCCTGTGTATATATCTGGATATCATTTGTCTATTTAATCCGTAATAACTTCTGTTAGCTAAAGTTAGTCTATGCTTAATTTCTTGCTCTATTTTTCCATCATCAGTCACTTTCACCCCTAGGTATTTAAATTCCTTTACTCTTTGGAACCTATGACGTCCAGCATTTAAATGGTCATTATTTGACTGATTTTTTGTTATTTCCATGTATTTAGTTTTCTCTTCGTTTATCTGTAATTCCATCTTTTTTGCAGCTGTTTCCAATTTAATGAAAGTATCTCTTAGATCCCTTATTGATCTGCTCACTATGTCCAGATCATCGGCATATATGTGTTGATTTAGTATATATGGTACTACTGTCACTACTAGTAGTATTCCTACTGCACTAGTAATTCGAGATGCCTGGATGCCGTGAAAGATGTTGACCTTGGTCGTGTCTGCATAATAAGAATTCAACGTTTCGGACCTGTGCAGTGACGTCAGAAGTATACGGACATTGGCAGGATGTATACAAATGGGATTTCCTTCTTCAGGAAGATTTGCGTCTGCATTACGTGTGTGGATATTTTTAGGGGCATATGCGTGGACTGCGCCAGGTGAAACCTCTCCTAACTTCTTAATGCAGTCTTGTTTCTTGATAAAAAACGAAAATGTATTTCTGTGTTTGTTGGAAGTCTCAGTACGAATC
Source organism: Periplaneta americana (assembly GCF_040183065.1). Taxonomy (NCBI): domain Eukaryota; kingdom Metazoa; phylum Arthropoda; class Insecta; order Blattodea; family Blattidae; genus Periplaneta; species Periplaneta americana. The sequence goes on along the minus strand of NC_091132.1, from coordinate 23,445,858 downwards.
GAAAATGTGTTAGACATGCTGATTCAGTCAGCTGTGCTGATTGCTGAATTTTACATTGCTCGGGTAGAAATTACAGTTATTGGAAACTATTGGAGAAATATGCAGTATTGTCCACACCTGTGGAGTAACGGTCAGCGCGTCTGGCCGCGAAACCACGTGGCCCGGGTTCGAATCCCTGTCGGGACAGATTATCTGGTTGAGGTTTTTTCCGGGGTTTTCCCTCAACCCAATGCGAGCAAATGCTGAGTAACTTTCAGTGTTGGACCCTGACTCATTTCACCGGCATTATCACCTTCATATCATTCAGACGCTAAATAACCTAGATGTTGATACAGCGTCGTAAAATAACCCAATAAAATAAATAAATATGCAATATTTTAATCCGGTTCCGCCATTCTCTTTTCTTTATCCTTTAATCGTCTACCGTTTAAATTTTTCTCGTTTTTCGTGTGTTTTGTGTTATTTTAGTAATTTCACAGCATTTTTCTCTTTCAACATAAAAATGCAAAAGAAAGTGTAAAGACCAAGACGAGTGGTTTGGGATGATTAGCATTACAAAGAAAAGGAATTAAGTCCAATAAAGATAGTATTGAGATAAATGAACTTGAAAGTTTGAATGTTTATGAAAAATCTAGTTTTGCATTTAAACTCAACTACCACTCCTTGTTAAATAATACATGTATTAAGCTACCTATTACCATGTTTTGCAGAATGAATTATGGTTTTAACACAGCTTGAATTGAATTGAATGAAACTATTTATTCACAGATTTTGAACTTCATGATATAAAGAGTGCATTAAATGATCGATCTTTTTTAGAGGCTAAATCACAAGCTTACTAAGAATCATCTTCAGATTCATCACTTATCATTCCCAGTGTCATCCACGCAGGTACTGGAACCTTGTCAACTGCAGGTCACATGTTGGCAAAGTGTTGTACCAGCCATGCAACTCTTCAGGAATGATACTTGCTCGACAGACTTTTAGAAGATTATTCTTCTTTGCTGAGCTTATTGGCAATGAATTTGAGTATTCTGCTAGCGATTGTTTTAGACAAATAAATGGTCGTCCCTCTCCACGAATTTAGATTGCTCTATATTCATCAGAATACTCACACTTACATTGCAGAACCCAAAATGTTTCTCTCGTGTAATTGAAAGACTTTACTTTGAGCCAATTAACATCATCATTCTCATCTTTGGATTTCTTTTTCACCAGCATTTTTGCCACCTACTGTAGATTGAAGTATTTCTTTCAGAGAGAAGGTTCAGAGTTTACGAATAATTTTTTTCTGAAAATACTTTGTACTACAGAATCAAGGCAATTCTGACTGCTTCCAAACACAAAGGAGGAGGAATCGTAAAAACAGTGGCCTTCGTCGAGATTATTACGATTCCTCCTCCTTCCTGGAATGCTGCTGATGATTCAATGGAGAATGAAGTCTTTCTGCCTTCCAATAGGTTGAACAAACCCCCTTTCGCCACTCTTCAGAAATGTTTTCAGTGCACTTAAATCCACATATAACAATTTAGAGGTTTTAGGAATTTTAACATCTTGTGATGTTTTTATTTTATATGTCAAGCCATTTCTACGTTAATTTTTTTCATGGTATGACTAATGAGTTAAGTTTCATTACGGGAAAGTAGTGCACAACTCAGTTTTATTACTCTCATTAAGTAACGTTAATCTTCTTTCCATAAATCTAGCCATCACGACTCTCGATTTCCGCCATTCCTAAGAAAGCCATGTTGTACCAGTATCTCTCGTTTTCAGTGGAATATTATCTCGCAAATTTCGAATGAAGTGGCATGAATAGTAACTTTGGAAACCGAAAACTACTTATTGTCACCAAGTGCAATAAATTTGTAATTTTTCTAATTTCCTTCTGGTAAATTAACGAACTGTATTTTCTTTGATTTTACATTTCACACATCTTTTACCATAATGGACATAAAAAATAATTAAAATTACAGTACGCATGTGCCGTATCCATTACGGAATCGAAAAAGGTACATTTTTTGCAGGAAATTAAATTTATAAGAATATTTTGTGCAGGTTTCTGGTGATGTGTTAAAGGAGAAGGTTTCATACGTTTGTGTATACCCGTAACATTGGAAATGAATTTTAATTCACCGATATGCCGAAAAATAACTGGAAATTTCCGTCACGGAAGTTGCAGTATTTGTATGGAATACTGCGTGGCTGGCTTTGATGGAGTTTTACGGCATCCACTCGCTACCAAATTAAGTTCTGCATCCCTCCGCCGTAAATATCGTGGCAACGCCTGATTCATCGAAGCATCGAACCAGAAAGCGGCTCTCTGAACGCTAAATGAAATGGTTCAAATATCTAGAACTTATATTCGTTGTTCTAGTATTTATTTCCAGTGTTGAATGATGAGTTCCTAATATCACTTTAAAGTTCGCAATCGAAGGGCGTTTCGAAAGATTTTGATATCTTCAGATGAAGAATGATAGTAATGTGTATACACAGAGTGATTCGTAAATAATGTTATTTATTAATTTCATGGAGTTATTCTTTGAGATATTTCGAACAAAAAAGTTTGATATAATTATGCTCGTTTTTACTTCCTTTTCGAGATAAAAATTATTTTATACGAAACATTTCATAGCGTATTTTGGAAAAGTCATTGATTTATTTCCCAATATGCTCAATCAGTTTAAGATAGCAGTTTATTGTGATAGTAAATGTTTGAAATAATTTTAGTTTGGCCTTCAAATGTGCAGAAATTTTGATTCGTACATATGTAACTTTCCTTTCTGCAAAATTGTATTACACTTTTTTGTTTGAAATATCTCAAAGAATAACCCCATAAAATTAATGATATTTCTTACGGTTCACCCCGTATATATAAAGTAATTCAAAAGTAAGTTTCCATTTTAAAATTGTAATGAGTTTGTCAAATTTTTAGATTCCACAAAAATAAAAACACCAACTTGTTCGTAAAGAAATGGGATTTTATTAAAACACGAAAAAAATTAAATATGACGATCACCATGTTGTTCAATAAGAAATAGTCATTCTTCTACGCTATAAACGGCTGCAGTAAGCACATTCCTAGGGATGTTTTCAATGACATCCTATATTGACTGTTTCAGTTCCTCACGTGTATTAGATCTACTAAAACATACCATTTATTTTGTATAACCCCATAACCAGTAGTCAGCTTGATTTATGTCTGGTGACCTAGAAGGCCAACTGTTCGAAAAATGCCTACTAATTACACGATCACCAAATGTGTTGCGCAATAGGGTTTTTACATTATTGTGTTTGTGAGGTGGTGCGCCGTCTTGCATGAAAACAGTGTTTTCGATATCATGATTCTGAAAGCTGGCATTGCAAAGTCCTGCAACATATGAAAATATCGCTGCACGATTACCGTCGCTGTTTTTGTTTGTCCAATTTCAATTTCATCATAGAAATACGGTCCTATTATGAAATGTGACGTAAAACACACGGCAGTAACCTTGATATCATGTAAAGGTAAAACCATTGTAAAAATTACGGGCATTAATTTTGTCTAATATATTTTTCACTATTTTAATGTGATTTTTTAAATTTACTTGTTTTCCACCATATTTAACAATTTTTTCCCCTTGAAAACCCTGTGCACGAGAATTTTAAAATGGTGTTACAGCAGGAAACAAGGCCAAAAATGGGCATTAAACTTAATCTAATATGTTGTTCGGGTTTAAAATATTATTTTAATGTCATTTTTTTTAATTTACTGGTTTTCCACCATATTTAACCATCCTTTCCCCTTGAATACCTTGTGCACCAGAACTTCAAAATGGTTTTACAGCAGGGAACAAGACCAAAATGGGCATTAAATTTTGTATAATATATTTTTCACATTTTAAATACTATTTTAATGTATTTTTTAATATACTGGTTTTGCACCATATTTAACCATCCATTATATATTTTCCACACACATCAAAGTTGGGTATTCTCGTAAAAATCCTTTGTGTTACAAAGTTCGTACAGTATACTGAGAATATTCAGCAATAAAGTAAAGATTAATTTATACTTTGAAATAAATAAGAAATGGCAGGATAAACATTAACAAAATTTGTCTAATGGTACTGAGAGATTCATTATCCATTTTACACAATCACTTTTATAATAGTACGTATTTTTTTTTTCACTTCATTTCATTACTCTTCAATGTATTTTCATCTCGTGTTTCTCCAAACCCAAATTGTACTTTATTTTTAAATGTATCATTGTTCCGTATTCTCTCCGCAATCATATTGTATTTTTCATTTAACCTCTGCTTTGTATTCTGGATCCTAGTGGTCAGCCGTAGATTTCGGCCAGATGTCCCAAATTGTGGAATTTGTTAAAGAGCAAAAGAAATTTTGCAAATTGGTTTTTCACCATATTAAAACCATCCTCTCCCGGTAAGAATCCCCAGATTCATAGGTGCTTACCACGAATGCAACAACACGTCAGTTTCCGTCAGCTGAGAAAGCGATCCGTTGCGACAAGTTGGTACCAGGCAACGGAAGTGAATAGAGAGATTATGAGGAGATGCTACAGAATAATTTTAGTGCTTGCTCGACTGTGAGAAAATTGTAAAAGGAGGAAGAGAAGTGCATTATTACGCTGTGTAAACATGACAGAAACAGAAGCGACATTCTTATTTGTATATAAGGATCTAGAAGGAATTTCAGCGCCTCACTGAGTAAAGACGCCCACCAAAGGTTTTCACTGGATTAAGAAATTACCACGTCCCAGCGTCATCAAGAGGGAACTGCAAATATTACATAACGAAACAATGCAAACTTGCGTAATTTCTTAAGACTCACAAGTTGAAGGAAGTTAGTTCAGGCATGTCGTGAAATTTAATCTGCGGGTAGAGGAAAGAAAGAACAATTTGATCGTGAATGTGTGGAATTCGAAATGTCATTTCTGATTATATTTTATTTGTCCCCCTTCGGAGGAGAGGCAAAGGCTGGGAACTGTCTTCAAATATATGCCGCTAGGGTGGGCCCTTTGCACTACCCGGAATGTCATGATGTGCGTCCCTAAGATTCCTCGCGCTCCAGATTCTCCTGCGGGCCACTCTCGAACTTCCATAGTCTGCAGAATCCTTCTACCTTTCCACTTAGGCATCACCGCGGTCTCTGAACCCCGATTCCACGAGCTACTATGATATATAACTACAACATCTTTGTATGATCCCCAGGAGAGAGCCCACGGTACATAGCACTACCACCAGCAACTAATGACCACTTGCCACAGAATCCTAATTCGGTGGTGGGCGACTCTACATCGGATCAAGCCCGAAATATGGGAAAGAAACGGAGATGATGATGATTGATGATTGATGATGATGATGATGATGAAAGTGGGGAAGTGTAATTCTATTATGATGGCGAAATGAGTTCGATGTCGAACGCCGAAAGTTACCCAGCAATTCCGCTTCAGTTGGTTGAGGAAAACCTCGGAAATAACTCAACGAGGTAACTTGTCTCAACCAGAATTTAAACCCTGGCCCGGCCCTATTACGGTTAGACATGCTAACAGTTATTCCACAGCGGTATACCGTAATTTCTGATGGAAACTTTTTAAAGGATTGTGACTGGTTATAAATATTGAACGCCGAAAATAATACATATGTGATATAAACCAGATTTAGGATAATATATTGATTGTAATAATAATGGTTATGATGACAATAGTAATAAATAGACTTCGTGGAATTGCCACGAGAATCGTAAGGTTTACTGCGCACGCGCCATAGACTGTATGAGAAGGGGGCGTGCAAAGGATGGAGTATGCCTCTAATGTAAACACTGAGCAGTATACTGCGGTTACAATAAAACCTGTATCCTGCATTCAAGAAATATAATGAATGATCACTGAAGTAGGAAATGTCTAAACATGTAAATATACAATTATTTTATAGTGAGATATATTAACTCTTAATATTTAATGTAAGATACTCACATCATCCTTAAATATGTACATTTTGAGCGACTGCAAAGTAACCTCCTCCAATGGTCACATAAACAATTTTTATTTTAGGAAAATGTACACCACACGATGTAATAGGTGCATATTTGAAGAACGGGAAGTCACTAGTTTTTAGTACACCGACTTCAGACGTCTTGTCGTGACCTAATAGTACATCATTTATAATACGAAGTTGTGAATAGGCAGAATTTTTAGCAATAACGTTTCTCAACTTACATTTCACTTTTTCTGAAATTAATGAATTGTTATTTTGGATAACGGTTTGTGATACACTATTTTAAGATTTGAATCAATGAAGAGAATATCTTCCAATATCTCTTCAGAATGCAATGATTTTACAGCTGCAACAGCGGAACTGTCTGTGCTATCCAATGCATCAAATACCTCCATTATTTTGCCGTAATGTTCTGCATAATAATTAACAGCATCCAACCACGTTCCCCAACGGGTCAAGACTGGCTGCGGGGGTAAGGATATTCCAGGGGCAATTATTTGGAACAGGAACACTCTCATTGTAGTATGTTTGATTGAATTCTTGTCTGCACTGAACAGATGTTAAACTTTGACTATTCCAACCACAGTAATGCAAAAACAAGTGCTTACATAGGTATACATTAGCTGTAGCTGCTCTATCTATTTGAACCGGTCACATCTCTTAACATGAACTGCTTATACTACGAGACCGGGCGGTTGCTCACCTCCTATATACTACCGTACATCAGCAACCTGATTGCATGCTGCGTGTGGCAATCCAACGAAGTCTAGTAATAAAATAATAATAGACCTTATAGTAATAATAGTAATTTTGATATTGATAATATTGTGGTGTTCCTATTTATCTACTCCACGCAAAATATGTAATTTCTTTGAGAGATGGGCTGGGCGCTCTATATTACCTACTGACAAATTTACGTTTAAGAGGATAATTCTGTGGTGTTCGGGTAAAGGGGGATAAGTCATTTTTTGTGCAGCTGAAATTTTGTTTCCCAGATGAACTCACAAGTTAAATTATACAAATGAGTATGCAAAAATCAAAGAATACCATCAGTTGATATGCTTTATTTGTGTAGAAAATTATTTGTAATAAGGGTTCCAAGTTTAATTTTCATTTTTCTCCAAACTCATTTTTATGACTTATCTCCCTTTACCCAAACACCACAGAATTTTCGTTGAACACGGAGACCATTTCCTCAGCATCAGTTTGATTCGAACCGTTATACAGTGAATTCAAGTGAATGCATATCTATTAAGTTTGTGAAATTAAATCATGATACACCTGCCACTGTTCTCTTTCACTAACGACAAAACGTTTATTAGGAACAAAGGACGCTTTATTGGGGTCATTGCTTTTGAGGTATTTGCCAGCATTACTGGTGTGAAAATACTGAACTAGGTCATGATTCCTTCAGGTAGCACGCGTCAAGTCTCATTTGCAAACCTCGGATAACAATCGTACGTGTGGAAGGTTCGGAACACTCGGTTTTAGAGATTCAATTTGCCAGTAGTGTAGATTGTCTGCATTCACGAGAATATTTCCGAACTGCGATGCATTGTTATAATTATATGATCGTAAGTTGCTTTCGGGAATGGATTTGAATCCTTCTTAGACCAATTAAATTGGTTGATTTGTTTCCGTTTTTTTCGACCTTAGCTATACGGCAAATACATGTATCAGGTTATCACAAGATGAACCCCCAGTCTCATCTCTTCAAATACTATTTCGCCATCACCAATTTCATGGACTATAGATAGCCACAAAATTGATACAGCTTCGTTAAATAACTGATTAAAAGAAACTGATCTGATTAGGAAGAACTCTTGAACTTGACCACATGTAACAAAATTATTAACTAATTTATTTATTTGTTTATTTTACTTATTACCGTATTTATTTACTTGTTTATTTTTTACTTGTTCGTTTACTCCTTTATTTACTTATTTGTTTATTATTTACTTATTAACTTATTGTTTACGGTTTTATTTGTTTATTGATTTGTTTGCCTTAATCTGTTTTTCTGGTTGTCTCTTTACTTCCTTATTTGTTAATTTAGCCCTACTTATTTATTTATTTACCTATTTATTGTACTTATGTGGTTATTTACTTATTTATCTGTTTTATATATGTATTTATTTATATTATTTGTTTTTATTCATTTTATAGATTTATAAATTGTATTTATTTTATTTAATTGTATATTTATTTATTGATTTATGTATAGTGAGGATCGCGTAAGAGCAGTTCCTAAAAGGCTAATTTTGCCGTTTCTTCAGTGTTGCCAACTAATACCAGATATCACCAAAGAGAGTAAAATCATAATGTCATGTGCAATAAAGATGATGATAATAATAATAATAATAGTAATAATAATAATAATAATAATAATTATTATTATTATTATTATTATTATTATTATTATTATTATTATTATTATATAGTATTAACAATAGAGATGTCTTGCTTATTTACCACAAAAAATGTTACCGGTAATAATGACATTACTTCTTTTTATGTGTTTATTTTGTACACTTATCCCTATTCTGTGCAAAATTTATGTTAGTAATTGCTTATTACGAAATTAGGGGTTAGAAAATTGTGTAAGTGAATATACACATTTGTTAGGTATAAACAAGAAATAAAAAAATGGAATGAATAAACACGTTTTTTAGTATAACATTTATACAGAAGCATTGATCAATATAAGCCTACACCTGTGTCATGTTTGAATCTATAAACTAGTGTGTTTACTTGTTATCAAAGATAACATCAATTATTTGATTATACAATATCTACGAGCCGGTAAAAATAAAATATTTACGTTATATGAAACGTAACATCAACATGATTACCGTTAGTAAGAACGGAATAATCTGTTGTAATCTGTACGAGTAATATTACCAATTAATTGATATGTTCAGATTTAAAAGCATTAATTTGTGGCACGACTCCTTTTACCGGTGGGATTCAGATTACTACACATAGAACTGCTGACTATTGTAGAAACATCACTGCAGTCTACAGTGTAATACATAAAAGTTATTCTCAGATTTCTAATCTTGCAGGTGTCACAGTAATTCTAGGCCCTACCGGTGCTGTAGTTAACGCACGTCACTTTATAGGCACTATATGTCTGTAAAAGCGTAGATTTATACTGTAAAAAGGCTTTATTTTAATTGTTTTAATCTCTCAATAATTATTGTGATAATAGTCGTATGAACACGAGTACGACTCAACGTCGTACAGTCTTACACAATATTCGTATGTATGTCAGTCCGCAGCTATTACTCATAAATGTGGGAAGAAATTAGAAGAAATTTAGAAATCTTCTCACTATTCGTGAGCTGCCACAAGGGACAAAGAGTACTTAACCAAATAAATGTTTACAAGTTCAGTGAACCATTAATTTTGTTTTGACAATGAAACTCCTACAAGTACATAGCTGCAAATACATTGTGTGATTGGTGGAAATATACGTAGTTTTAGAGAGGGAATTGTTACAAAAAAGTAAAGAATGCTAACGAACTTGGTTTCATTTCGAATATAGGTGATGCTTCAGGAGAGCATTTGATTCTTTCAATGCAGCTAAGGTTACAACCGGAATAATAGATGTAGGTATTCCAAGCCTCTTAAACACATCTTTCATGAAGAGAGTGGCGGTACCTCTTGCTCCAACCAGAAGTACGATTACTCAAGCTCTTCTAGCTGGTACTTTTGGAGATAATATGGAATGGTAGGATTGTAGATAATCTTTTTTTTCTTATCCACTTCTGCTGGTTGTTCCTCATTCGTTTCAGGCTGTTACCCTGATGGTAGAGAATACAAACTGGACTTTGAAACACAGTGACTCAAAGTGAAACTCATAACAATTAGTTATTTTACGAACAAAAATGTAGGCTTTAACATATTTCCACATCTTACAAGCGGAGCAGTTTAGATTGTATTACTGTCTTATGTCGCCACTGGTCATTTACCTTATTCCTAAATTTACACAGATGCACAGATTTTACAGTTCGACGTTGGTAATCCTCGTCAAAACAAAACTCATACAGCTCTGGATTGATAGTTGTGGGGTGGGGGAACTGTGTACGTTTGTGTTGCAATATGCAGAACGAAGAATTCTTAGTTTGTGGTGAGGAGTTGCAGAGTACAGACCCGTACAGTCGAGTCGTCATGGGCTGTCAAAGAGGTCAGTCTTCGAGTGCAGAAAGAGAGAGAGAGAGAGAGAGAAAAAGGGAAAATCTCTCCGAGAAATAGCTAAAATTGTGAATAGATGTCATGCAACTGTACAGTGTGTTATCAATAGATATAAAAAATACACACAGCTTTGAAAATAAATAAAAAATAAGCGGAAAAAAATGTTTCAACCTAAGGGAGGAACTTTTGATAATAATACAAGTACAGAAAAATCCAATGATTAGTGCTCCAAAATTTGGTGTGATGGATGAGGAACATAGAAACAAGAAAGCTCATCCTAAAACTATTCGAATTATTTTAAGAAAAATAACAGACGTGAAAGAATAGCTAGGAACAAACAATTTGTTAACAAAATTAATACGAAGAAGGAGCATATTGAAAAAGATTTCGACTTCTGGAAGACAGTTATTTTTGCTGATGAGAGCCAGTACAAGGTTTTTGGATTTGGATCAGATGGTAAGGTAACTGTCTGGCGGAAACCAAATGAGGAAATGAAATCTGGTAATTTACGTCCAAATGTTAAACATTGTGGAGGTAGTGTAACTGTCTGGGATGCCTGGCAGCTAGTGGAGTAGATCAGTTGACTTTCATTCATGGGATAATGGATCAGAACATATACCTAAATGTAATGAAAGAATCTTTGCCAACTAGCGCTCAAAACTTGGTGTAGTGGATCAATTTAATTATTATCAGGATAAAAACCCAAAATACAAAGCTCATAAAGTAAGAATGTGGCTGGTATATAATTGTCCAAAAGCACTCGAGACGCCTCCACAGTCACCAGACTTAAATGCCATTGAAAATCTATGACATCACGTAGAAGTATTTTTTTTATTCACTTTCTATTCATATATGTTTATTTTAATTTTCTTTCTACAAAATTTATGTAAACATTTAATATTGCAAAATTCATGTAGGAGAGTATACTGAGTCCTTCTGGGCTACCTCCAATGGGAGGCAGTTATTACCTTACCTTACCTAAGAAAACATAACATTTCGAACAAATCTGATCTAAAAAACTTGTTCACGCGAAGAATGGGAAAACATTAGTCCATCTTACTGTGAAAAATTGGTGCGATCTATGCCTAGTCGTTTAAGAGCTGTTAAAAGTGCTAGAGGCTATTCTACAAAATATTTATGTTTGAAATTAGCCTGTAATGTCACAGATTTTAAAGAAACTAACAGAAGTGTATGAGTTTTATTTTGACCTGTTTCATGTACTTGTACAAATAAATAATTAGTTTGCTTTGTAAATATAAGAAATAAGAGTTTATTTTTGTACTTTAATAGGCCTAAAGTAAAATATTACTTAAGACATAATCTAGGCCGAACTCAAGTAACAAATATGTTTTTTTCTTAATGATAATAAAAATGAAAAGTTATTCCTAGTGTATGAGTTTCATTTTGATTCATTGTATACTGTACAATAAGGTTAAAAAAGAATGAGTCGGCGACAATGTGTAAGTTCCAGAAATAGAATAGTGCGCATGCCCGTCTCCTTGAAGCTCTAGTTCACAAGATGACACAATTAAACCATGCAAATGTGCTGTATTTTGTTCTAAAATGTGTTATAATATAAAACGAAGGGTTGATTCTAGCTGCATCAGGATCTCTGAAGATTAAAATAGCAATAAATCGACAAATACTAAATCTATCGAAACGCGATACAAAATTTATCGAAATGAAGATGAACGAGAATGCTATGTAATACGCCGGTTTAAAGTATGAGCTATTGTAGCGTAGGTGGCTTAATAATGGGTCTAAACCAGATAGTATTGATTGTAGTAGGTTCGAATCTGCGTTATTCTTAATTGTTTACGTTATAAATTTACCATAATAAGTTTTTATATATCATTTACGCAAGTATCAATTGGCGACATTTCCTGGAATTCGATTCAGTGTTTAGTTAAATGTTATGTTTTATTTAACGACGCTCAATGTTTAGTAAATAGCACAACCCGTCCCCCGGGCAACCTCCTGTCTGTTAATAAATCCGTCTGTATTTATATGTGATTTAATAGCTTTTAAAAATAATGTTTAACTACAACATTAAAACATGTCAGCATTGAAACATTTAGTTCTATTTGTTTTCATAATGGCAGTATTGAAATGATGCTGTTTACCATTCTTCAGTTCATATTGAAGAGTAGCTTTCTGTATGTTTTGTTTACCTATTTCTTCACAGGGTGCGTTGACAACGTTTGAAAGCCAATTTTGATAAATAATAAAACAATATTAGAAATAATAAAACGTAGAGCGATATGTTTTAATAATATATAACATATTATTATATTCATATTTCATATTCTTCGTCAGTCATATCGTCGATTTCTTGGTAAAAGTGATCAGGTCCAAAATGCAAAATTGTTGGGAAAATGCAATTAAAGGTTTAGTGATCCATTCAGAAATAACTGTACTTCTTCAGATGTTAGTAATTAGTTATTTTGAAGGTAAATGTGCTATTTTATCAGTTTTTAATATAAAATTATGTCTTAAATTTTCATAATGCTTGGAAGCCTTCAATGTGACTTGGTCACTTTTACCAAGAAACCGACGATATGTCCGATATTTGCAGCCGTTTAGGTTCTTGAGGCCCCTTTTGTACCAGTCATGATATTGCAAAAATTAATTAGAGCCTACATATCGAATTAAACCGTAAAATTTTGCGTGTGATCTAGAGAAGGATAGTTCGTATTTTTATTTCGCTACATATTAATTTTTTTTTACTTTGATATGTGTTTTGAATATTAACTCCACAAATAAATTATATTTTCGCCCAAAAATAGCCGTGACACCTACGAAAGTTTCACAACTCTCATAATGTAGGATCACTCACGACTTACAGATGTGTTATGATAAGGGAGCCAGTCTTCACTCAGGGCAGCGATTATGTGGCTTGGTCTGAGCCATTTGTCAAGTTAGTTAGTGGGGTTTAAAAAGGACGCGTCAGCTACTATGGCTCTTTGCGCCCTGTATTTGTCAACAAACAAGTATAAATAATATCATCATCAATATCATCATATTTTACGACACGGTTTAAGTCAAGATTGTTCCGTTTTCAAAATGGTTTAATACAGTATTTGACATTAGGCGTCCTATGTTTTTCTTTTCAACTGGTTTGTAATGAAGCATTTTATATGGTATTTCAGATAGTTCTATTCATTCTACGTGTTCTCTCCATTTATTGTTGTAGTTTTCTGGTTATTGAGATATTTAAATGTAATATCTCCCGTGTAGCATGGCTATACTCATATAAATAATACCACATACAATTATTAATTTCTGCGAAGTATAAGAGTCTGGGAACATTATTATTATTATTATTATTATTATTATTATTATTATTATTATTATTATAAAGGTGAACACATGAAACTGACTATAAATGTTGTGTACTTATATTTGATGTGCTTCTGATTTTCGAGAAAGCAAATAAACTATTAATTTTGTTTACAGGCCAGGTCGTGCGTAATAATGACTCATGAATGATGGGCTGTAATATGTTTGCAAGACTTCATAACCAAGTTTATTAACAAATTGCAGTGACACTTATCATTAAAAATATAAAATAATATAATAAAAAAATCAACCCTGCCGGGAACCGAACTTAGAACTTTATCCCTCCCTACCCTACAACTCCTGGGTGCCTTTGCTGCATTGTAGACGGATCACTATCAAAGAATCAACAGGAATAAACATCACAGCATTGCCTTCGAACGCAATGAATTTACTCGTGTGAACTGACTTAGGCCCAGTTGTATAAAACTCCCTGACTAAAGATCAACTTTGATCGAAGATAGAAAAGTGAACCGAGTTCAGACACTTCTTCTATTGTATAAAACTTTTCTGCGATCAAATTACCTTGGTTCAAATGTAATCTAAGTTCACGTGAAAAGGATTTGGCAACATCGCATAAACAGGTGAAATATGTGATGCGCGCAACGAGTTAGATACTATAGAGAGGCTGAAGACCTCTGATAAGCGCTCCCTGCGGAGGCCAACAGTACTGTGGATCGTTCCCTAAAAAACATGGCGGTCTGTAGCACCGCCAGCCTCCGCAAGGAGTGCTTATCAAAGGTACACTGCAACGAGTTTGTACATGTATTATATTTTTCAGATACATCAATATTTAACTTAAACATTTCGCTATAGGTTTTGTAAAAAGCTGATTTATAAATGAAAAAGTAATAATTAAGACTTTAAAATTTCCAAAAATGTCCCATTCCCTCGGATTTAAATGAAATGTACCGTAAATCATAATATTCGTTGCTGGATAATTAAACCCTCTCAATACAGGTACCATTGCCGCAGAGAATTATAAGATAAGACGGATGAGCATAAGCGAAATATCTGTATTAATAAGTTTGACCATCAAGAGTTTAGTATTTACTGTGTTTATAGGGCCTACTCCAATTTTCTTTTTATTAATGCGTAGGGCTCTTTTTGTTAACAAAGAGGAAAGTTAGCACTTGCATCACACACAATTTGTCATTATTGTTCAAAATAATGACAAATTGTGTGTGATGCAAAAGCCTCTGCCTAGTTGCGAGACACGTGTGAGAACGTTTGTTTCAAATTATATTAGACTACACAATGTCTCCATCACGCGACAATATTTGTTTCAAATTATATTAGACTACATGATGTCTCCATCACGCGAAAAGAAGTGTACCTAGCTGTGGCTCCTGTTGTTTCTGATAACAATGTTAATCGTAAGTATCTTATCGTTTCAATAAATGTGGTGAGTTATGATCATGAGTAACTTTCTATTAGTGTCATTCTTTAATTATTATGTTGCATGCTAAGAGATTATTTGTAGTTTTAATAATTTCAGTTTTCAAAAGTTCTCTGTGTTAATTCCAATTTCAAATGAATTTTTCTCAATAACTTAATTACTGGATATTTTTTTTTTAATTTTCGCCACTACCTTTCCTCTATTTTACTCCTAGTTACATACGTCGTCTCTCTTGAAATCACCTGGTGAGCACTGAATTACATAATTTCATATTAGGTTAGAAGAGCTGTAAGGTAATTAAATTTGTGACGAAGTCAAAAAATTATTTATTTTTCTTCTGCCGATTAAATTCATCCGTCTTTAGGTGCTTTGCTTTGGTTGCATCGAGTATAGCTTGTCATTTAATATCTGGGCTATATTTAGTGAAACTAATAAAACATAGGTCTACAGCTGTTATAAAACGTAAAGTTTTGTGTGTATTTTACTTTTTACTTATTAACATAGTCTTAATATGTAGCTCAGTTCACAGTCATTTCCTACAACATCCGAGCCACGCCCCTTTGTTTTGACTAACCGAAACATGGCGGACCAATGTTCAATTGTCTTCAACTTTCTGAGGTCTTTGTCCTCTCTATAGTATCTAGCTCGTTGGATGCGCGGACCATGTTGTACAGGTTTGTTCAGTGTTGCCAATCTCGCGACTTTAACAACAACAATTTATTTTAACTTTTATATTGCGTTTATATTGTTTAAATAGGGATATAGCGACCTTTTTAGCACCCCATAGTGACAAAATTTAATCTTTCTTTGTTGATAATGAGAAATCTAGCGACTTTACAACTACTTTTTGGCGACATTCCGTACACTCTGTTGCAGACACTGGTTTGTTTTGTGCAATGTAAATAATGGTGGACAATAAGAAGAAGGTTGACCGTTCTCGAAATTGTTATCATGTTATGGTGTTCAATACTGTTAAACATAATAAAGCTTTATTAAACGACAATTTTCGTTTAGTAATACAGTTAATTGAAAATGTATGAATGTACCTATCATATCCATTAATAATTAATGGTTGTTATAAACATAATATAATTATAGGTTAAGTTATTTGATACTGCTGAACACGATAGAGCCCTATATAATATAAGAATGTTTGTGTATTAAGGCAAGAAATTAAAAAAAAAAAAACATATAAATGTACCTTCCATATCTATTAATATTAATAATAATAATAATGGATATTTTATTTGCACAATCTGTCACTCGTATATTTCAAACAGAAAAGAAATAACTGAACTGGGATCATCTAACTTAATCGGAGAAATTTCTTCAGTCAAAGTTGACTTTAGTTTGAGACAAATTAATCTCAGATTAGACTTTATACAACACAAAATTCCAAGTTCAGCTAGAACAAGGATCAATTTAACCCCTGATCTAAGATTAAATGGTCTATACAATCGGCCCTTAGAAACTTTACATTTTAACCACCAAGAGTCGGCCCATTCTTTTTGAACCCGATTGTACCTATGCGGTGCAGATGTTTAGCAGAATCACGACCTGTAACAGAAGAATTTCCCTTATTCTCGGTGAAGTAATGTTTTGTAAATATCTGTACATATCCCATTACGTCGTCTGACAATGTTACGTGCTTTTTTTTTCAAAGGAGTGAACATGCATTGGGACCTGCATGATGATTTATTTAGCTTTACGTGTTACATTCACTCTTTGCTGTACAAAAGTTAATCACCTGTCGGCATATGGCATAGAAATGGGATACTATTACTGCGCTGAGATGTGGTATGAAAAATGAGCGGAACGGAGGGGCTTTACGTTCCTCGCATTCTACCAACGCAGTGGAAAGGTAAAACTGGGCGCTGTATCGGCCGTTACCTACTGCATAGCCGTAGACATTCCATGCCAGAAATACTAGTTCAAATCCAGGCCATATGTGATGAATAGTTTTTCTCTCTCCTGCAACGGCAGATAGATCCGATTCTCGATCATTTAACCTGAATATTAAAAAAACTTACTGATCTGACAGAATTGCGCTGTATTCCGTTACGCAAGTAAAGAATGCGAATAACAAAATAAAAATCTCTCTGCAATTAGCGAGTTCAGGATACTGATTTAGCTCGTTCTCCGCTTTGGACACGAATGGCTTAGTTTTAAATGGACTGCACTCGAACAACTGAAACATTGGTACCCAACTCAAACGCAGCTCTTACAGCGGCGTTAAAATGGACTGCATAGTTACGAGCGCTACTCACCCGCTCGCTCAAACAGCCAGTGAAACGTTGAGTGGGCTGTACGTCCAGCTGCTAAGGTACCATGGCAAAAACAACAACACAGTATTACCATCCAGCGCATCAATTTTTGTGTAGCTTTTTATATTAATTCGTGAGATATTATCAATGAAAGTTGTGAGAGTGTAGAAAATAAACTGAGAGAACAAATTTATGTTTAACTAGCCGTACCCGTGCGGTCCGCTGCACCCGTTAGAAATAAATATGAAGTAATTACATAATTAAAATAGGACATTTGATCCAGGGAACATTCGTGTTTGATAGAAGGATAAATCGTTTAATATGTTACTTAATTTAAATTGCATCTAAATAATTAAAATGCGATCATTTTGGTCCAGGGACACTCATTTGGTGCAATGACAATTCCTTTAACATGTTTCTTAATTTTTATTACACGCAACCATAGTTTAATTAAGATTGACATCATTTAGATTTAATGTGTACGGTATATTTTATTTTACTTGTTATAGGATTCCATTGAATTATGATAATAACTTAATTTTAACCCTTGTTTTCTACGTATTCAGTAAATGGCGCTTGGCCCACTATGGTTCTGAACCCTTCAAATAACTTAAATTATATAATATTACATATTATATTATATTATATTATGTTAGAAGTTACTGTAATAACATTATAGCATTACGTCCATCTAGAGAAACTACACTTTCCAATGGTGAAATAATAATTAATTATACAAATCGGTTAATTTAGCTTCCGATATTACTTCATACAAACACAGAAACATTCTCTGTAGGCTATGATTCATAGCTTTCGGTTGTTGCTGTCCAAGGCCCCTTATAGACGAAGTCATTTGTTTTTTATTTCATTACACGGCCTTAGATGGCAGTTATTTTAATTTTAAAACTCATTTATCTCATTAAATATCGGTCCTATCAAAATTTTTCAAGGAATAAAACTTATCGGAAATTATTTTTAAAGAAACGTTTGTTATGTAACATTTTTCACAAAAATCAATAATAAGCGAGATATTTCGATTTATTTAATTGAGGCCCCCTTATAACCCCCCTTTTAAATAATGTATTTTGAATGCCATATAGCCTAAAATCTAAGTTACAACGAACTTAATTTATATTCCAATTTTCATCGAAATCCGTTCAGCCATTATCGCGTGAAAAGGTAACAAACATACAGACAGACAGACAGACATACAAACAAGAATTTCAAAATTATTATGTTATTATGGTTAATTATATATGTTAGGACCAATTATTTTTGGAAAATCGAAAATTACCAGAAAAATTTCGGCTACAGATTTATTATTAGTATAGATATTTCCATCTCCGTCTTTAGGTGAATACATTGACGTTACACTTTGTTATTATTATTATTATTATTATTATTATTATTATTATTGTTACTACTACGATGCATCGTACCACAGTCTAATCACAGTCACGAAGTTCTATACGTAGTAAATATTGCATCCATAGATAGTTGCTAACCACTAGGATCTCTACTGTCGCCTCATTACAGACAATGCGAATTAGTACCTGTACAATCTATTGTTCCTAGTACCCTCACAACTCAAGCTTCGTGATTGTATATACTAGACCAGTTATGTCAAAGCAAGGGCATTTTTCTGACCTTGACGTCGTGCACAGGCATTAAGCGCTGGGTATTCTAGGAGGAATAAGCAGCCTGTTGGATTAAGAAAACAGTGGTGCACAAACTTCAAACGGAACGTGAAATTTTATATCGTTATTTTTATATGGCTTCTTTCTATTTGCTATTTTCTATATTGTCTGTAAAACAAAAATACTAACACCAATTTCTTAGCCTGATATTGCAGTTGTGTTTTAAACGTTAATAACATAATAAAGAGTAAAGAAGGACTATTCACACAAATTCCATAATAACTATAACTATACTGTACTGCGTGAATTAAACACATCATTCATAAAGAAAGTGTTATCCCAAAGAAAGACACTGAATATGACATAAGTTGAAATTTATATTGATGGTATCTTTAGCCTTATAAAAGTAATCAAAACAATATTATAGTACAAAGCAAAGTTGCCTAGGTATATGTTTTAATTGTAACTAATATTACATAATAAAACTCTTATCGCATTATGCTTTTAGGTGATATTGGTGCGCAACTTTCTGTTATCAGAATATTAAATTATCTCGAAATCTGCTGAAGCTATAGAGCTGACGTTTTACCAGCACATAGCCACATATCTTTTGTTTGTGATGTAACAGTATTTGCTTTGTTAATTCATTTCCTTACAAACATTGTCCATGCGAATATTTTCAAACATTTTAATACACTATCTTCAGTAATACGTATTTACGATATATTAGATTTACGAAAACATTATTTTAGTACCTGTAAGGCTACTAAACAAACATATCTGAAAATTTCACTTTTCTGTAAAAAAGTTGAGAAAATATTCCTTTTGAATAAAAAAGCAAACTTGTGAAAAATGAACATTAAAATTGAAACTTACATTCTTATAATGCGCTTATACTTCTCAGACAAATCTAAAACTTAACATGGATACAGTTTTAATAAGTTCTCTTCCCTTTATCCATTGAATCAGTGCTGGCCATCCCTGTATATAGCTCGACCAAGCGGCATACACTACCTCTTTCGTCTGTCTCTTTCCTTTCAGCGTATTCCGAATCTCACCGGACCGGTGGACAACAATGATGTCACGCTGCAGCGAAATAGGAACAAAAGTGCTGGAAGGATCGATGGCTGGCATGGCGACTGTATAAGTTGTCTGTGCTACGCTAGCAAAATTTTGCGAAATTTCCGTATTGCCATCTCGTTCAAAGAAAAGAGAGCATAAACAATTTATTTCTCGAACCGGTAGTAATAACTGGTCCGTTGACATCTTCGCTCATAAGCCATTAACATATTGTTTTTACGTTGTCTCATTACAAACAATACAGCAGAGCACACCGCCATGACACAACAGTGCAGTCCACACCTGTGGAGTAACGGTCAGCGCGTCTGGCCGCGAAATCAGGTGGCCCGGGTTCGAATCCCGGTTTGGGCAAGTTACCTGGTTGAGGTTTTTTCCGGGGTTTTCCCTCAACCCAATACGAGCAAATGCTGAGTAACTTTCGGTGCTGAACCCCGGACTCATTTCACTGGCATTATCACCTTCATTTCATTCAGACGCTAAATAACCTAGATGTTGATACAGCGTCGTAAAAAAAATAACCCACAACAGTGCACGATGTCATTCGTCTGCTAATTCCCGCCCTATACAAGAACCAATCAGATTCACTGATGGCGGCTGATGGAGACTGCCACCACCTCTGCAAGCTGATGGCACCGGTGCGAGAGCGGTGAAGCATCAGTGACGCCATCGGTGAAATTCGGAACACCGTGATACCGTCAGATTGCTCAGCGCTGAGATTCGGAATACGCTCTTTCCTCTGTAAAGCGCTCAGGCTCTCCTGGCCTCCTGGGCTCTAAAGCGCGCTATGCTCCTATCGGCATCAGTTGACATCACTGATTGTCCGTAGAGCTCAGTGTTTAAAAAATGCTTGTGTGCACGCGCGACTAGTTACTGTCCGCTCCGTATGAATGAACTCATATTACAGTTTACATTTACAGGATTACTTATGTTTCAAATTAATTAACTTGGTACAAATATTAAATTTACAAAAAAAAAAAATATCATTATCGATTAAGTCAAACTAATTTTTCCCATGTTCTGAATTCAGTACTCTTTATTATCTGTTCTTTGTTGGATTTTTGTTTCGGCATTCTGATACAACCTCATGTCACTCAAGCACGTCTGCTATTGAGGAGAGTCGGATTTTCATTCTCTCTGCACCTTACAGACAGTAGAGACACTCGACAACGCGACGCATTTTGTAAATAACGTTTTTAAGTCACAAGATAAAATGTACTACCAAATTAATCACGAAGCATTTTGTGTCGAAACGAAATGTTATCTAATTCGTGCCACATTGTTAAGCCACTCATTTGCTTGCAAAATAAGCATACAATGGGTAAGTTGTCACTTAAAATTTGACGGCTGTAGATAAGTGGGAATGAAGTAACATTATCTAGTTATTAACTTTTTTACATATTTCCTAATGCTGTTTACGTATTTGGAATATTAACATTTCTCCTTGTACAAAATATCAATCAGACCATCACGAACTGTAGAGATGAGCTTAGATTGTGTGAGTAGGCTCTGTATAGAAAACGCATGGACTCGTATCAACTGCCTAAATGAATGGTGCTTTACAAACGAAAAGAACGGAGAAATATTGTTACGCCTAGAAAACTATAGATGAGTCAAATTGAAATTTAATTTGTTTCAGTTTATAAACTGAATATTTCATGACTTAAGGAGTCAAAATGGGCCCATTAATCGGTTCATGCAACTAATGATGGTGCTGATGAAAATGATGATATTTCTGTTTCTTTCGAAATACTGTATACAAATCTTTCGTAAGTTATGAATGTAGAAACTAGACAACCACGATAAACACCAACTTTAACGAACAACTCTTTCTCCCTCGACTTCACATATTCTTCGAGCCGCGTCTTGTTTCCAGTAATGCTTTAGACGGACTCTGATCTCTAACTTCATCACATACTCAGAATATGCTATAATAACATAGCTTCCTGTATATTTCCCAACTAAAGAAAATCATTGAAATCTTACAAAACACCAAACTTAAAAAGCGACATTACTTATGAAACGATCTATTATTATTATTATTATTATTATTATTATTATTATTATTATTATTATACTTATATATGAGAGTGATAGCCAAAGTTCTCGAAGAGAACCTTCTGAGGATCGAACCCATGTTCCTCTGCTGACTTATAAATGTACGATGGAAAAATTAACTGAGGTAAAGGAAAACAGGAAAGTGTAAAATTTTAAATATTTAAGTTAAGTTACTTATGGGACGTCTGATTAAAGAAATACGGTGTAGAAAGAGTCAGTTGATGTTTACACTGCCGATTGTTTACAACAGATCCATCTGAGTTGCATTTTATGCTGTTTGCGTTAGCGAGAATAGTATCAATAGTATGTTCATACTAAAGCAAATTAAACTAGCAACTACTCTCTGTCAACACTAACATGAAACATCTCCATTCAGACGAACTGGCCGTGTGCGGTCTTCAAAATCATATAATGTCCGGGGTTCGTAGTCTGACTATTGGAATTGGCGCTTCCTGTGGTTTCCTATGTCGAATTTTTGCCTCTTGTGGTTTCGCCTTACCTAGAGATAGTAGATTTTGTTGTTGTTCAGTCAACTGTCCGAAAACAGGTTTGAACCTTGCAAGTGATATCAAGAAGGCAACACTTATGAGACAACTAGGCCAAGAAATAATGGGGTAGGGTGGTCAGTTCCTTTCCCCTTCCATCGCATACATCGGCGACTAGCTACATATTACACTAGTCAGACTTCAGATGCATACAAACAATTGTTCTTCCTCTGACACATATCGTCAAGTGAGATGTACTGCCTGATTTTAGCAACTTATATAAAAATGTATTACTTTAAAAAATCAAATTTAACATATTGTAGCATTTCTAATGTCAAAATTTAGGATTTTGTAGTTTCATGAATGCTTGTCTATCCACCTCGTCTCGATATCTTATAGATTAGTATTACATGTAGATAGAGAACTATTTTTAATGGGTTATTTTACGATGATTTTTCAACTGCTGCGATTTTCTAGCGTCTGATTGAAAAGGTGACAGTGCCGGCGAAATGAGTCTAGGTTCCACCGCCGAAAGTTACCTAGCATTTCCTCTTAATGGATTGAGGGAAGACTAGGTAACTTGGCCCAACCAATATTTGAACCCGGGCCCGCTCGTTTCACGATCAGGAATACTAACCGTTACTCCACAGCGTTGTACCTGGGAGAACTATAAACATATTTGGTTTGCGTCATGTCGTAATACAGCATTTGTTGCCTGTTGTTTTAAGAAATGTCCTTACTTCATCTGTGGATGATTTGCACCTGGATGACGGTGTTTGTGTTATTGCGTTGGAAGTCTTTGAGGCTGAATGAACATGAGTAATGGCTAGAAGGATTGTATGTAGTACTGGTATTTACCAGGGAAACTAACAGATGTGATTGTGGAATTCCAAACACAGCTGCGACTTTTCCTTGTTGATTTTCTGCGACATCACAATAGACAGAATCGATGTTTGTGAGGGTTTTATCCAGCTGTTGCCGCAGCACGTCCTGATTTCAACTCTGAAGGATGTTGCGAGGAGCAGACTGATGTGCCGCATGTATTAAGCTATTTGTTTTGAGTTTGCATTATACTGAATTAAACAAAATTTCGAACTAACGTAAGACCTGGTTTCTGGCACTTGTAGTTATTGTTTCTGATAAGAATAAGTTATTTTGCCTGTTGAGAGTCCAAAATTCATCATCACAGTTTTGCTAGTGAAATGCTATTTTTGGCTAACGGTCAATATGTAGTCTAGTCTACCTCCATGTCTCTTCGTGTCTTTTTATTACTGTTAACTGTTTGTAAATTAAGATATAGGCCTACTTTCAACTCATGGTGAATATCCTGAACTCTTAATTTGTCCATGAAGAAACGATTTTTAAAATTCTCTCAGAAATTCAATTTTCTACTCGTAGTATCTTATACGTATGTGGCTTTAGTTTCTTTACATCCATATTCCATTTCTGTGTAGACGTGTCGGGATATCTTTGTAGAACTTAAAATGTGATTGGGATTATTTGTGAACTTCTTTTAAAGGGAGAGGATGGTATTTTTTTAACTTTTTTCCTATTTGGTGTAAATTATTAATTTTTTGTATGTAGAGAGCTCATAGCTGTGGCAACTCAACCAAATAAAAATATTTTGAAAAAAAAAAAAATTATTTGGTGGCCCAAATTTGAAAAAAAAATATATATACCCAATGCAGGATTGTACTAAAACCGATATATCTAAACCGTTTTTAAAGATAGAGTCACACAGTTTTTGCAATGTATTTGCAAAAGTATGTTCTACAAACTGTCTGTAACAGAATTTTGATATTAGTCCCTACGTTTGTAAAATAAACAATTAAAATTTAATAACAATTTTCTGATTTCCTTTCTTGCAAACAAACGGACGTATTTTTAAAATGAAATCAATTAACAAAATTCTGTTACAGAGAAGAGTTTCCTAATAGTCTAAAGAATGTGTGTTCTAAATTTCTTGCATGTATCTTTAATAGTTCAGAAATTATATCCATTTTGTCTGGCAATGTAGCAAAAAAAAAATGAAGTTACTGGAAACCGATAAAAGCGGGCGTGTGATTTAAAAATCCATAGCGCAGGAAGATTAAAAATGGTGTCTCAACATCCGATAAGGGCACAAATACCCACAAAATGTTATGCAATGCATTCCACACATATCAAAGGGTATTTAAAAAAAATTTGAAAATTTAATTTACCGGAAACAACAATAAAAGTGGGCGAATGATTTAAAAATCCATAATGCAGGAAGTTTGAAAATGGCGATCCACACATATCACAGAGTATTTTAAAGATTTTTTTTTTGAAAATTTAGTCATTTTTCATCAAAAATACCATCCTCTCCCCTTAAGTTGAACTGTCACAGTTTTTGCAGTGTGTCGCAAGAGATATGTACATATAGAATATTCCATAATCTTTAGGACAACCCATAACCAACTGTTTTAGTGTGTCTGAAATAATAACACAAAGTTATGTATTTTTTTGTCGGACACACTATATTTCATTCCATAAATTTGTTGCACTCTTCATTCTGACTCAAATAATATTAGAATGATGTACAGAATCAGAAACAATATTTGGGCCACCTGAATTTCACTGAGCATGCGCATTATGTTGTAACTGGAACGTGGTAGCCTCAAATTTTGTTTCTGGGTCTGTACAATGGCTTTGTATTCAGGTCATTGATAAAACGAAAACAAGTTAAAGAACATGTGTAAATATAAGCTATTTCATGAAAATTATCGCAACCTCATATTCATCTTTATCGTTTTGGGCTTTATCAGTCTACAAATTTCTCTGTTGATTGAACAGACGTAACTAAGATTCAATATGCACTGCAATATGGAGACAGTGGCGGGTATTATAAATTGTTCTGTCCAAGCATCAATTGATGAAGATTATTCAATAATTCAGAATGCAAAATCACAAAAATACACACACACACACACAAGAATATAAAATATGTGTAGAGTCAGTTTCATGAGTTTTGTGAGATGCGTTATTATGAATTCAAACTAGAAACACCTACTCAAGATATTGAAAACATTTTGAAAGATTGGGACATTAACGTGAGAATCTCAAATGGTGTATTGATGAATATAAGGAGTATAATGTGGAAACCATGTGAAATGTGGCAGCTAAAGTGATACAAGGGAAATATTTTTAAAAACATCAACGAAAATCAACCCGTTTTCATATCAAGAAAGAGAAGAAAAGAAAAGGTTCCTGAAATTCTGCTTCCGGTCCGCACCTGTCCATTTCAAGTTCTAGTTCGCAATAACGGTTAAATAACAAAATTACGTCATTTGTTAAAGATCTGTTTCATCGATTCGCGCTCCCAGCGATACGAAAGATGTTTCGACGTACAAATGCCCTTAGATTTCCCAAGATTACGTCAGCAGTAAGCAATACCAACGAAGTAGTAGTACCTAATAATCGTGGTGGTGGTGGTGGTGTCCTTTATATTGCTGACGGGAAGTGTATGAAGTGCAGTGTTGCCAGAAACTCCATCATGATTTTCCCACAGAGGAGCACAAAATTTCTCACACAACTGAGATTTTTCTCACAACCTAAATAAACACCTATGCACATTTGTGTGTGGCAGATGCGTAGTAAATAAACACATATAATGGTAATAAAACGTATAGTAATTACACGTGCTGCTCACGACAGAAATAACTTGGCTGTCAGATCAAACTGCGTATGCGCGGACTTTAATAAACACTTAAACTAACCAAACCTAACCTTCGTATATGCCAGACGTGTAACCGGAGTACGAAGGGAACTTCTTGATTTGGTCTGGAATGTGCACGCGAAAATAAATCCAAAAACAAATTTCATCATTCTGTTATTGTCCAGTATGCATGAGAGAGTTCATGCGTAATTATAATTTTAATTGCGTCTAAAATAATGCAAGTAATTTTATAAAAGTTTAAGTGAATTTTATGAAATTTATTTAGATTCTAGTGTTCCTGTCCCATTCGCGACACAATACTAATAAAATCAACTCTAGGATATTATGTGAGCTTCCTAGATAAATTCTCCCACTTGTACGTAACTCAAGAATTTGTCAGTAATCTCAAATCTTCTCGTGGGATTATCAGTGATAAAGTAACCATCCGAGCATTTAGTGATTTAAATCCACAGAATATTGTGAGCGATTTCCTCTGCCTGGTGGCACGTTTGGTGGGCAGGTATTCAAACCAATAAACATGAGCAACACTGTTTTTTCATCAATTAAAGTATATTAGTTTGTACTTCACATTAATTAAATCCTATAGTAATGCAGGACTACTGTGTAGTAAAAAAAGTGTCTGCTTGTATACTTCAAGTGCAGATATTAGGCATCTGTATTAATTTATTTTATGAAATATTTTAAAATATTCGTAAAATGCACATATCTTTAATAATTTACTAATTTACTGGGACTTTGAAATGGATACTCAGGTCGGAGTTTAAACAATAAGAAATTCGACTCGCTGCCTATCAGTGGGCTATGACATCTGATCATAGCTCGATAAGGAGTGATAAAGTGTTGCTGAATCCCGGTCCTTTAATTTCATTAACGCCGCGCTGTTGTTCAGAGCTGAACCATGCTCAATGCAGAATCAAACATATCAAAGGCGTGCTGCAAGAATATTATATATTAACGAGAGTTGATACGAATGCTGTAATACAGTAACATAGGGCCGACAGTGCCGTTGTCAACAATTCTATCCAGGTTTATTTGTAAGATGTATTGAAACCCGTATCTAATTATACTACCAAATGAAAGTGAACCGTATCCATAACCATTTCTTACGAGAAGAAATGAAAACGTTCCTGAAATTCTGCTTCCGTTCCGCATGTTTCAACGTACAAATGCCCTTCGATTTCCCAAGATTACGTCAGCAGTGAGCAATACCAACGAAGTAGTAGTACCTAATAATCGTGGTGGTGGTGGTGGTGGTCCTTTATATTGCTGACGGGAAGTGTATGAAGTGCAGTGTTGCCAGAAACTCCATCATGATTTTCCCACAGAGGAGCACAAAATTTCTCACACAACTGAGATTTTTCTCACAACCTAAATAAACACCTATGCACATTTGTGTGAGGCAGATGCGTAGTAAATGAACACATATAATGGTGATAAAAACTCATAGTAATTACACTTGTGGCTCACGACGGAAATAACTTGGCTGTCAGACCAAACTGCGTATGCGCGGACTTGATTAATAAAAACCTAAACTAACCAAACCTAATCTTCGTATATGCCAGACGTGTAACCGGAGTACGAAGGGAACTTCTTGATTTGGTCTGGAATGTGCACGCGAAAATAAATCCAGCTAAGGATCACGCTGATACCAGCGAATAGCGATTATAAAGAATGGACACGGAGCGAATTTTCCTGTGTTTTGTTTCTCTGTGCGCCAGCGTTTAGTTCTACTTTCAAGCGCTAGAGGTCAGTGTGATCGAACTTAGCCTAAGATAATAATTGAGAATAGAGTTGAGACACAGGATTCAAACATCGCCTATCTTATTGCATAATCCAGTAACGCTTTGCTTCAAATAAATTCAAGTTAACAGCTTTTCCTTATTTCTCAGTGACGAACTAGTTGTAATAATAATTTTTTATATTGTAAAATAATATAATCAATACTAATAATAATTCTGTAGCCGAAATTTTTCTGGTAATTTTCGATTTTCCAAAAATAATTGGTCCTAACATATATAATTAACCACCCTGAAACCGAAAATCGCTTTTTTGAAATTTTTGTTTCTATGTCTGTCTGTCTGTCTGTCTGTCTGTCTGTCTATATGTATGTTTGTTACCTTTTCACGCGATAATGGCTGAACCGATTTAAATGAAAATTGGAATATAAATTAAGTTCGTTGTAACTTAGATTTTAGGCTATATGGCATTCAAAATACATTATTTAAAAGTGGGGGGGGGGGTTATAAGGGGGTCTGAATTAAATAAATCGAAATATCTCGCTTATTATTGATTTTTGTGAAAAATATTACATAACAAAAGTTTCTTTACAAATGATTTCTGATAAGTTTTATTCTTTGAAAATTTTTGATAGGATTGATATTTAATGAGATAAATGAGTTTTAAAGTTAAAATATCTGCCATCTAAGGCGGTGTATTGAAATAAACAAATGACTTCGTTTATAAGGGGCCTTGGACACAACAATCGAAAGCTATGAAACATAGCCTACAGACAATGTTTCTGTGTTTGTATGAAGTAATATCGGAAGATAAATTAACGGATTTGTATAATTAATTATTATTTCATCATTGGAAAGTGTAGTTTCTCTGGATGGACATAATACTATAATGTTATTACAGTAACTTGTGAGTGAATTGAGGACAGGTAAGATTAAAATAGCTTCTTATGCACAGAAAACTTGATAGGTTATTCTGTATATTCATTTCCTGTATTTCTTAAAATAATGTTGATGAATATATTCATTTGTATCTCGGAGAATTAACGAACAACGAGAGTGTATTGACTTCGTATGCAGTAATAGTACGTTAGCTTAGCAATTCATTATTGTATAATTCAAATTTTAACTATGCTCAATTGAATCGTGTTAAAATACATAAAATATATATGCAATAAATGCAATGCAAAAAAATTGGGTAATGAGCCAAGCAGATTATGTTGCGCTGTTGTAAAAGCTGTTCCTCCTGAGATTCAAGAGCTCCCACAACAAATTAAAAACTTTCTAATTCGAGTATCCGTTATCAACATACTTTTTCATAATATAATATAATATAAACATAATAATAAATCTGTAGCCAAAATTTTTTGTTAATTTTCGCTTTTCCAAAAATAATTGGTAATAACAATTAAGAAACATGTTAAAGGAATTGTCATTGCACCAAATGAGTGGTCTCTGGATCAAAATGATCGCATTTTAATATTTTAAATACAATTTAAATTAAGTAACATATTAAACGATTTATCCTTCTATCAAACACGAATGTTCCCTGGATCAAATGTCCTATTTTAATTATGTAATTACTTTATATTTATTTCTAACGGGTGCAGCGGAGCGCACGGGTACGGCTAGTACACTATAAAATTATGTATCAAATTCGTTTAATATTTGTATAGAATATAATATAGGTATATGGTTTTACTTATCGTAAGAGTTTTGTTTTTCCATTTTCAGTGCTATCAAATCATTACATATTTTAATTGTTGTTGGGGTCAACGTCTCAACTCTCATTGTAAAGGAACTCTAGATTCTAGACATTACAGTTAAAGACGGATTTATTATTTTATGGATCCAATTTATTTTATTTGAGTACATAATGTACCTAGATGTATTCATTATATGTGTTATATTTCCGCTGTGTCGACTGCTAGCTGGTGTGATGTCAGCGCCAACTCTAGTGAGAAAGCAGAATCTCACGCTCTAGCTGGCTTGAAGGTCATTGAAATCAGTCCGGCTACATCAAACGTACCGACGCGAAGTGTCCATTCTTTATAATCCTTATTCGCTGCTGATACTGCATGAGAAGTTCAAGTATGCGCAGTTTGATCTCACAGCCAAGTTCTTCCTGTCGCGAGCCCCTACTGTAATAACAGGCCTATAACTATGTAGCCCTAAATAAAAGTATTATCATTCACCAAATATAATACAAAACATCTGAACCGTGAAGCCTCAGTTGGATGTTGGAGACCTTGAATGAACAGCTATGCAATCCTTCAGTTTCAAAAGTGGATCGTATTACAGCAACTCCACCGAGAGCCTCGTCACCTATTCTGCATTTTTTCTCAGTTTATCTATTTCAGCATTACTTTATTCGCGTCCAAATTTCCCACAAGTCAAAATGTTTGCTTATTTTTCCTGCGTCTGTGAGAAATGGCAAAATTGATGAAGTGCACCGCCTATGTAGTATAGGTGCGAATGTCTTGCGTTTCCCGTAGAGCGAGCGTAGGCTGGTAGTGAGTGATGTGAAGGAAGAGCTTAGCCCAGATTACTCCACTCTTCAACTTTGCGTTGACAGCCCTGACTAGATTGGCTCCTGCTTGTAGTCTATATACTCGAAAATAATATAAAACAAATTTTATTTCCAAGGGAGAAGATTAAATTCTTGTAAGCACCGTCAGAAGTGGAAGTAGCCTACCATCTTGAAACTTCAAGACTTCAAATCAACGCGTGGCCCCCTGCAAGGATTCTGACTCTTAGTTTTCCCTTTTTGCCGTAAATTATTTCCATATTGGATATTGGATGCAAGCTTGAGTGATATTACGGACTTACAGCAGGTAAGAGTCCCATAATTCACCTTGAGCTAAGTGGCATATACGCTGGAGACCCGTGTTCGTATGCGTGTTAGTCCATAGAGAACGCGAATATAGCGTATAGAGGTGAGCCTGCCTGGAGAGAAATAAAAAATAGGTTGCAGCCGCCAAATTACTCTTTAAGGAACGACCACTCATATAAATTGAGCGAAAGAACACAGAGGACGGACACTGGAAAGTTTTCCTTTCTCACTCGTACTATCAGGGACTGGAATGCTTTACCTGCAGACTTACTAAAGGCTTTACCAACAACCAAAACTGTATTTAAAAATAGGCTTAAGGACTTTACTAATGGACGGTAATTATACACAGTATTTAAAGGGTGTAATTGATATTTTGTTATTGAAGTGTTGTGTCAGTGAAGAATTATGTTGTGTCAATGAAGTGTGTTGTGTCAGTGAAGTGTGTTGAGTAAGTGAAACGTGTTCTTGTCAGTGAAGCTTTATAGTTTATAGTGGCAGTGCAAAGTAATTGAACAGTGAAATGTTTTTGAAGTGTTAGTGAAATCAGGATAGAATCAGTGAAATGTGTCGTAGTTCCAGTGCAATGAGTGAGTTGACAGCGAAACGAGTGTAGTGTTGAAAGGTACTTGTGCAGATATGAACATATCATACTCGTGGGTTTTAGTTCGAACTTAAGTTTAAGATACAAATTAGATTTACTTTAAATGTTATTTTAAATGATCGTGGTTCATTTAATTTAGGATGTTCCCTATTATTATTATTATTATTATTATTATTATTATTATTATTATTATTATTATTATTATTATAAATTATTGTT
Source organism: Periplaneta americana (assembly GCF_040183065.1). NCBI lineage: Eukaryota > Metazoa > Arthropoda > Insecta > Blattodea > Blattidae > Periplaneta > Periplaneta americana. Next base: position 23,414,324 of record NC_091132.1, on the reverse strand, counting down.
AGTATTAATTATTAGTATTATTAATTGTACTTTTTATTAATTGTGTTTATTACTGTCATTATTGAGTGTAATTAGTTACCACTGCCACCGGGTATATACCCATTGCAGTGTCAATAAATACATACATACATACATACATACATACATACATACATACATACATACATACATACATACATACATACATACATACATACATATTTAATTTCTCATGGACAAAGACAGTGGTGGACTGCTCCTTTTCCATGTCCAACTAGTTCTATTATTTGTTTGATATCGCTGCATGAAAAACGGATGGACTCCGCTGGGCAGCAAGTGGTTTAGGCATCATATCTACCCAGCTGCTTGATCTGAAAATACACAATTGTGCGAAACTTTGTCAGGAATGCAGTCTTTCAAATGATACGGACTTCGATATTTTTACCAACATTTATTACACGACTTATTTGATTATGACAATGCATTTAATTTTGTAGTAATAACTATATCTAGAAGTTTTAGGTCCTTAAAAATAAAATTTTATGCAACTAAACTGGGCTCTAAAATTATCAAAATAGTCATAAAAATTCGATTTCATGCACTTAAAATTGTTTCTCTCCGCTCAAACTACAATAGCTATAAAATACATCTCTGTCAGTACAATAAATCAGTGATTTCAGTGTATCCGAAGTTGAGTAGAAATTAAATATTAAATTATGCTTTATTTAACGATGCTTGCAACTGCCGAGGTTGTACTAGCGTCGCCGGTGTGCCGAAATTTTGCCCCGCAAGAGTTCTTTCACATTGCCAGTAAATCTACTGACCATGAGCCTGTCGGATTTAAGCACACTGAAATACCATTCAACCTAGGCCGGGATCGAACCCTCAACCTCGGGCACAGAAGGCCAGCACTCTACTGATTGCGCCACCTAGGCCTACCCGTAGTAGAGGACAAGTCTAGATATGTTGCAAGTTCCAGTTTCGTAGACTTGGCTGTTGTTTGCTGGCATCTGATAGTATTGCATGTTTTCGGCACGGACGTTTTATTCCGCTTCGATCTCATCGATGAAGTTCTAGTCAACAATGTAAGCACTTAGTATAAAATTTAAAGTAGCTACTATATTGACTTAATCTTTTGTTGCAGCAATTCTTGGACTCAACGCTTGTTGAAGCAGCCTTTTCCCTAAATGTGAATGTGAAAATACGAGAAAGATGGCAATATTCATAATATCTGGGGACTAGCGTCACGAAGCTCAATACGTAGTAAATATGCATCCATAGATAGTTGCTAACCACTAGGTTCGCTAATATCGCCTCATTGCAGACAATGCGAAATAGTACTTGCACAGTCTATTCTTCCTAGCACCCTCACAACTCAAGCTTCGTGACTGTATATACTAGACTGTGCTAGCATCGCCTGAAAATACTGACTGCAATATACGCTTGCACCCAAGTGTGCAGGAAATGTAGAACTAATATTCTATTTTATATTGTCCAGAAGAAAGTCTACCGGTACACAAACCTACACAGAACTCAACTTTTTTTTTCTGAGTCTCAAACAAAGAGATAATAATATAATTTAATGTTCTTATCTGAACAGAGACAAAAATAATTTAATGAAAATAATGATCTCCTAATGCAAAATTGAGGAACATTTTTTTTTAATTCAGATAAAAGAATTTCATAATAAACTGGAATGGATCAACATGACGTTATAAATTAAAAGATCTATGAATTATACAGAGAGTTGAGTAATTCTTCAGCTGATATTCATCTTCAACAAATAAGCTGTGAGATACATGAAGAAGCGAATTGCTGTTTTGCTTCAGATTCGCCGGCTTTTCAATCGTTATTTATGACACTGTATCAACTAGTACGTTATTTAGCGCCGATGGAATTGGTGATAGCGAGATAGTAATTAACGAGATCAAGTCGAAGATTCGTATGACATTTTGGGAAAACCTCGAAAGAAACGAACCATGTAGCCTAATCAGCCGAAGCGGGAATCGGAATTCTTATATTTCTTATTATTTTATTGTTATTTATTATTATCATTATTATTATTATTATTATTATTATTATTATTATTATTATTATTATTATTACATTTCCATTATTAAAATCCCAAACACAATTTTCCTCAGTCTCCCCGTGACGTCCACACCTGTGGAGTAACTGTTGGCGCATCTAGCCGTGAAACCAGGTGGCCCGGGTTCGATTCCCGGTCGGGGCAAGTTACCTGGTTGAGGTTTTTTCCGGGGTTTTCCCTCAACCCAATTTGAGCAAATGCTGGGTAACTTTCGGTTCTGGACCCCGGACTCATTTCACCGGCATTATCATCTTCATCTCATTCAGACGCTAAATAACCTAAGATGTTGATAAAGCGTCGTAAAATAACCTACATAAATAAACTCCCCGTGACCAGGCCTTAGGCATATCTTCTTATATAGTAAAATTTATGTGTCTATGTGTAATCAATATAGAGTAATTATTTTTTTCCAAAAAATATATTTAGACGTTCTGATAGCATAAAAATGGTTGTATAATCCGTAGTTTGAAGTAGAGATAGGCCTAAGTCGGTTTTGTGGTAAAAAAAATAATTAATTTTTCACTGGCATTTAGTCCGTGTGTTACAAAAGTCACAAAACTGTAAGGTCAGTAGTCAAGAGCATGCTTTATAAGGATGTCGAACTTTTGACAGAGTCAATGAGCAGCTGTAGCTTTACCTCTATGCCCTCCAAGCGTCTTTACGACTTAACTTTCTTATGTGGTGTTTCATGATATATAGCAGTCCCTTTATATACGTGTCCGTACACAGATAAGGTGAAATATGTATTGTATAATTATCCCAATCCATTACAGATGGGAGTCCATTCCAGCAGTGCTTGACGTAGTTGTGAGGTATTGTGCAAGACTTTGATGAGAACGCTCCGTGCTCCGTGCTGTGTTTTGATATTTGCCGGCTTCTGTGTCTGAAGTTTGCGTCTTACACCGAGATCTGTTAAGAGGATATTGAGTCGTCCTAGTTCTCAGTCTTTATTCCAGAACCGTTTGCTGGAAATTCATTTCGAACTGGAAGACTGCGCCTCCAGCGGAACGAATAACACCCCAGAATAGAAACGGGGACGTGAACAAACGACGCTCATTAATCACATCTCTCCACGGAACTTTTTATAAAGCACTGAAATTCATTTTCATTTGTACTCTCTGCTCTTTTTGCACGTCAGTCAGTGTTTTGATGACATTGTGGTTCGTCTCAGACGAAGTATTTATACCAAACTTGTTTGCATATTTACGTAACAAGGCAGATTGTGATGCTTTTGTGGGTGGCATTCCTTTATTAAAGCAATGCACCATTGAAATAAGTAACTTCCTCAATTGTCATGTATCGACACGCAACTGATGAGCTCTGAGCTGAGAGATTGAGATTCTCAGTGTGAAACTGACGGGAAACAAACCATGTGATGACATGCCTAGCAGTGATTAGATTTGTTTTTACTTTATGACAGTCGTCGGAATTGCCTAGTTTCGTTCCTAATCTTAATTGCGGAATATTATTTCACAAATTGCATGGGTATTCACCTGTTACAGGTATCGCCACGGTTCTAGTAGGATGAATATAATTATGTAATTGAAGCATAGATGCGAGTTGCTCACAGTCCGGTACTAACCTTTGCCGATTGTAGTGCGTTCAGTTAAAGAAAGGTGTAGCGTCTATAAATTCATAAAACAAGAAAATATATAAAATGTATATATATTGAGCGCACTTAAATATATGTTATATCTTGATTTAAAATGTGAAAATATTGTACATATTTAATTTGCGTGCGTTGTGTAAATTCCTGAAATTTTAGATTTAGATTTATATAGATTTATTAAAAACGTTACATTAAAGTACCCTGAAAGAGCAAAGCTCGTGTTCGGGGACAGTTCCGTTACATAAATATACGACAGAATACTTAAGAAAAAAAAGTCATATAAAAATGATAATAAAGTTAGTAATAATAATAATACTAGTAATAACTGAGTGAAAAAAGAGACTGTGTTTAGATTGGTAGATTAATATTAAATTATTATTAGTAGTATAATTAGTACAGGTCATGTTGATATAGTAACCAAGATAAGATAGAAAAAATATACTTTGGATAGAAATAAACTTGTTTTACAATACATGTTACATAATATAATTATAGGGAAGTCTGTCATATAATTTTTTTAATTCTGGATCTGAAAATTTCATTGCTTAAAGTATCAACCCTGGATGAAATTTTATTATCGAATTATATAGACGTGGACCATAATTTGTACTGTGTAGTAAAGCGGCAGATATGAAACATTTCCGTTCAACTAAATTAAGAATTTCATTTTGTCTTGTATCATGATCATGTGGCTGAGCTACAAATTTCATTCTATTTTTATGGTAGAATTTCATTGAAGAGTATTTATAAATTTGGTCAATTCTAAAAACATTCAATTCGGAATGGATCAAATTTGTTGGATAATCCAGTCGCCTTTTCAAACAAATTTTGATTATACGTTTTTGCAACATAATTAGAGGAAAAAGAACAGTTTTTGTAATGCCTCCCCATCCAGTTATACCACATTGGATAACAGATTCATCTATAGCCAAATAAACCAAACGTAATACATGAGTAGGCAAGTAATGCATCCTGTTACATAAAAAGGTGATTTGTCTATCCCATTTCAAGTGCTGATCAACAATAATTCTCAAGTATTTCACATCTACAGATTCTTTCAGGCAAGGGCATTTAAAGGTTGTAGATAGTTACAAAAGGAGTTGTGGATTATTAATTTTAAATGAGAAAGTGATTTCAATTTGTTCAATCCAGAGACTGTTAAAGAAAATGGTACCAAAGTAGTTTTAGTTATATTTAGAGATATAAAATTTGCATCAAGCCAGTTTTTGATCAAATTTATACCTACATTGGCATGTTTATAAGTGTCCTCCCAAGTTAAACCACTGAAAATCACCATCGTATCATCAGTGTAAGAATAACAGGAGCCATTATATACTTTCAAATCAATGTTTAATAAGTCATTAATATATATTTAAAAAATAGAATAGGACTTAAAATTGATCCCTGAGGGACACCTATATCAATATTTACATTTTCACTGATGTTATCATCAATTTTGGTTACCTGAGTTCTTTTGTTTAAGTATGATTGAAATAACTTATGCGCAATACCTCTTACTCCTATATCAAATAATTTGTCCAGAAGTAAACGATGATTAATCGTGTCAAAAGCTTTCCTTAAATCTAAGAACATCCCTAAACATTTAGAACCGTTATCCAACTCGTGCATAAATTTACCAGCGACTTCAATAATTGCGTCATCCGTAGATAATTTATTTCTGAAACTATACTGATGTTTGGACAGAATTTCATTTTTATCTAAGTAATTTACTAATCTAATACAGCGTTACTTTACAATAGAAAGTGACTTAGTATCTCTATGTAAGTGATAACATGCATGCGAGTTCTTGAAACTGTATTGTCATAAAAAAAACTTGTTTACCTTTTATGTTTTTGTTATCGAAACCTCTAGCTAGATGATGTCACCAGTAACACGTGTTCATTTAGAACAGTCACTACTAAATATAATGGACATTATTCTGATATGACGTTCTTCTTTCGCAATGGGATTGCATTAACTCAGTGTCTTGTTTTAGGGAATGTATGTTTCGACTTCGCTCATTAACAGAAGGACCTACAAGCTTTACTGTTTATAATAAATTAGAATGTTATGGTGTCTTTAAAATTTAAGTAGCCCCTCTTCACATCAGTTCTACATATATAGTCTGCAAGGCTGTGAAAGTGAACTTTTTTTTACGTATTCACTATTTTACCATCGCTGTTGCTATTATTGTTAGTGCCATTCTTCGATCCCCTTTTCTTACAGAATTGATTATCACAGACTTTGGATGACGTATAATTTTTTGAGCCGTGAGATCTGTGGACACAAGCCAGGACGTCATTATGAATTATTATTATTATTATTATTATTATTATTATTATTATTATTATTATTATTATTATTGGTCATTAGAGAGGAGGTTTCGATATACCTCATTAACAGTTCCCTTGCAAGTTCTATAATTATGGAAATGCTTTAGAGTCCCTTTAAAATTTCAATAGCCCATTTTCACATGAGTTTCATATCTTCTGCAAGGCTTTGGGAATTAATTTGTTGCGTATTTATTATTTTACAATCGCTGAACTGCTGTTATTGTTGATATTCTTTGGTACCCTTTTCTTACTGAATTTGACTGTCACAAAATTTTTAAGGCGCCAGATCAGCGGACACAATTACAGAACCAGGACGTCATTGAAATAATAATAATAATAATAATAATAATAATAATAATAATAATAAATTACTTACGAATGGCTTTTGGAGAAGATTAATTCAGTTCCTAGCATCATATTTCACCTCCCTCAAATCCATTTTAATATTATCCCCCCATCTATATCTCACCCTATCCAAAGGTCTTTTTTCTCTCAGGTCTTCCAACTAATGGCCGGTTTATTGTGAACCATTATTACTGTTATTATTATTATTATTATTATTATTATTATTATTATTATTAGTAGTAGTAGTAGTAGTAGTAGTAGTATACCTGGTAAGGTTTATCTTGTCTCAGTACCAATAAAACCAAGTCCCTTCAAATGAGGGTGGAGATTATAGGAGGATTGTAAATTTTCAGGACTCCTTTCAAAATTTTGTTATTGTACAGGCTGCCGGAACTCAGTTTCTTGAAAGACAAGCTCAGTGACGTAACTACACAGTACGAAGAGAGATATTTTGTTATTTTATTTTGCGCTACAGAATATATCAACTCGTCCCTTCCGCCACTGGATGGATGGACGGCACCGCTCCATTCCCCCATCGCCATAACAATATAGACGAAATAAGACATATCTCCTTTCTCTCTCTTTTCACAGTGAGACAAGATACATCACACAGCCTTTAGCATTAGGCCTATTATTATTATTATTATTATTATTATTATTATTATTATTATTATTATTATTATATCGTCGACACTCTCACATCGATAGCAAATCATTTCAACTCATACCGGTGTATGGCATGAAGGCGATACACAAACTGTTTACATAGCTGTGGCAATTTGCCATTTTTATTGGTTTGAGTGCGAATTTATACATCTTAAAGCAGTTTTTCTGATTTTTTAAAAATAATCTATTGATTTCTGTTTCTGAAAAGTCTCTTTCCTCCCTCTCTCCTAGCTGAAAACTCAGCGAGAATTTGATTCATCAGCGTTTACCCGTGTGCATTGAGCCACTATAGTTCCCTTGGGTTGAGGCATGCTGAAAGGGATAGCATGTCACTGGCTGAGGGCTCTTCTCCATCGAGGGTTTTCCATATCCGTGTCGGAATTTCGTTCTGACACTGTCCCTTGATTTTTTGGTCTGCTACTACAGTAGATGGACTCAGTAAAGTGATGGAATTTTTCTTCACGGCAAATTGTCAGATTTTTTGGTAGACAAATTTTATTGTCTTCCCAGGATAGCTTATTACGCTTACTTTTCAAACAATTTATCATGTCTGATAAAAAAAGACTTTTACTTCTCTCTCTCTCTCTCTCTCACGAAGCTGGCGTGTACTTGTAATAAATGGAAACGGAGATTTCTGTTTCACTCTTCTACGTATTCACCAATAGAGTGTAAGAATTCATTGAATTTGAAGGAATCTGAACAGTCTATCACTGCAGTAGTAGCGTCTAAATTATCGATTTTGCTGTAGGTACTGCTTGGCAATTGCTTCCTATTACGCATACAATTTAGAAGGACATGGATGGTTGTACGTACAGATACGTAGGCCTACCCTTGTCTCTTCCACCACTTAGCGTTTGAAGCTTAACGAACTTAAAGCTCACAGATTCGTCTCGGTAACTGTACTATGATGATAGAGACTGGATTAAGGTTGCTCAGGATATGGACCGATAGCAGGCTTAAGTGAGGGCGGCAATGAACTTCCAGGTTCCTTAAAAGCCATTTGTAAGTATATATATATATATATATATATATATATATATATATATATATATACATACACATATATATATGCATATATATAATATTTTTCATTCCCATTCTTATGTTTTTTACTGCTTTAGATAGTCCGGGTAGAGGTTAATGCTAGATGGCTCTGGTTATCTGAAGTAGAATTTTGGGCATCCCACAAGTCCAGGACAGGGTGGAATACCAGAAAGTGTGTTTCTGAACAGAATCACCGCAACTGCCAAAGCTCATGGCTCTGGTTATGTTTTATTATAAATAAATACTTAACTCTGTTTTTAAGAATGTAGAAGGCCACGCCAGCCAATAAACATAATAGCTTAGTAAAATTAAAATTAAATACCTTATATAATAATAGTAATAATAATAATGATGATGATGATGATAATCATAGTAATAATAATAGTAATAATAATAATAATAATACTAATAATCACTACTATTTTCTTTTATTAATATTGGTAAGTATGATATTCTGTTTGCAATACAGTCATAATAATATTGCCATTAGAGGTTTCAGTTTTCCGTCTTGAAATGCCTTGCAACAAAAATTACTTGTGAATTTCTTAAAAATATATATATTCAAAACTTCTCATAGGACACTACCTATGACAATTTTTAAGTAGTTATTTTAAATGTTTGATTAATGGCTCAGTGCTAGAGCTCTGGGCTTATAATCCATGGGACCTGGGTTCAAATCCCGCTCTAGCCTGAATGTGTAACTTCTATTAGGCAAATCTGTGGTCCAGGCATTACAGGGGGTTTTATCCGGGTACACCGGTTCCCATATAACATCCCAACAATTCTCCATCATTCATTGCGTCAGTAATGTGGACCTGTAGGGCTCTGAGTTCTGCAGTCACAACTGGCCTACGTCTATGTTCATGATACAAACGGAGTGGGCTATGGAAATTCTGCTCTCCTTGGCAACGGTTTTGTTGTGAATTGTTTTGTATCTTTCTGACGAGAAATAAAAACTGTTCTTGAGTTTCACTTAATCAGTATATTGTATTTTAGCTACAGACCCACTGCCTGTGGTGCACTCTGGATTGTCTCTGACGAACTAAGTCATCTGCGCTTCTCGGCACTAACGACATCTATGAGCCTGCTGGTAAAGTCGGGCCGAACAAGTTAAGGGTCCTGCCATTGGGGAAAAAATTACAACATTGAGTATATAAATCGTTTTCATAGTCATGTCTGTAATACAATATTCTATCAGTGAAGATGTTGAAGTTCGATTGTTCACCTTTCTTAAATGGTGGCTCTCCCAAGTTGTATTTCCGGTTTGTATCACTGTTATTCGGCATAACATTGTTGCTTCTAGTCTAGTTGTCCAAAACAAGAAATGGGACGTCTCCTAATGGTGGAAAGTCGAAATCCTATAGCGCGAGTGACACGACAACATTCTTCGTCAATATTTTGGAACGGCACCTAAAAGCAAATGACTGAGTAAATGTTTGTCTATCCGTCTCTTCTCTGTGGTGGTTCATACGGTTAGTATTTAAATTTATTTTTATTGTTATTTCAGATCAGTTCTTTATTGCTTGTCAAAACATTTTAAATTTTATTGTTATTGTTAAAAACGAAAATAACCCTATTTACAGTAGCATTGTAAGATCTAAATAATGATTATTATCTATTAGTCGTATTGTTAAAATAAAGCTATGAATTGAACATTTTTTACATTCCATTTACGATGCGGACGGAATTAAAAATAAAAAGTAAAACAAATCATCTCTGATCAGTTCATTTCCCGTGTCATAAACAAAATAAAAATTAAAGTTAATTTCATTTAGCTACCTCCTTGCTACTTATATCGCTTCGTAACTCGTGGAAAAAATTAGATTCACATTTAGTAAGAATAAATTTTTATAATATTAAGTTTATCTATTATTTATAACACATTAACATTTTTTGCACATTTTTCAGGTGAGTTTCGGATCGAGTCACAACAACAAACAAAATAGAGTGAATTTATATAAATCAACTAGCCGTACCCGTGCGCTCCGCTGCACCAGTTAGAAATAAATATAAAGTAATTGCATAATTAAAATAAAACATTTGATCCAGGGAACATTCGTGTTTGATATAAGGATAAATCGTTTGTTATGTTACTTAATTCAAATTGTATTAAACAAATTAAAATGCGACCATTTTGATCCAGAGACCATTCATTTGGTCATAAAAATTATTTTAGGAAATACAGGAAACGAATGCCTATCGAGTTTTCTGTGCATAAGAAGCTATTTTAATCTTACCTGTCCTCGATTCACTCAGAAGTTACTGTAATAACATTATAGCATTATGTCCATCTAGAGAAACTACACTTTCCAATGGTGAATTAATAATTAATTATACAAATCTGTTAATTTAGCTTCCGATATTACTTCATACAAATACAGAAGCATTCTCTGTAGGCTACCATATGTTTCATAGCTTTCGATTGTTGTTGTCCAAGACCCCTTATAGACGAAGTCATTTGTTTTTTATTTCATTACACCGCCTTAGATGGCGTTGTTATTGTAATTTTGAAACTCATTTATCTCATTAAATATCAGTCCTATAAAAATTTTGCATGGAATAAAACTTATCGGACATTATTTTTAAAGAAACTTTTGTCATGTAATATTTTTCATGAAAATTAATAATAAGGGAGATATTTCGATTTATTTAATTCAAGCCCCCTTATGACCTCCCTTTTAAATAAAATATTTTGAATGCCATATATCCTAAATTCTAAGTTACAACGAACTTATTTATATTCCAATTTTCATATAAATCGGTTCAGCCATTATCGCGTGAAAAGGTAACAAACATCCAGACAGACAGACATAGAAACAAAAATTTCAAAAAAGCCATTTTCGATTTCAGGGCGGTTAATTATATATGTTAGGACCAATTATTTTTGGAAAATCGAAAATTACCAGAAAAATGTCTGCTACAGATTTATTATTAGTATAGATTACGCGTTATTTTTTGTTGATCTGTGCTCTTGGTCTGCGATCATACGTCCTGTCTTTTACCTCGGGCTTTGAATATTCCATCTTTCCAATCTTTCTTTAGGTACCAGTAACTGTACATCCACAGTAGTTTTCATACTTCGGTTGGAGATGGATTTTATTTTGCACATTTAACACAGCATGAAGGTGGAACGAGGATAATGCTCGGTTCGCATGCGTGGCTGTGTTCCCCATCCCAATTCTTCCGCGATGGCTCAGACGTTGAAGCTTGCTTTGCATCTCTCTTCGCCCTCCGTATTTATTTACTCCTTCACTATTGCTAGACACGCCAGCTTCTTTCGCCTATTCTCTCACAGTATCTAGACGTAGACAGTCCGGTTCGTGTTATTATCTGATGTTCGGGTCATGGAACCGTTACGAGATTGCCTTTTTAGTGAAACCTCGATATAATTACAGAAGATACAGGGACATCATTTTATTTTTACTTCAATTTTTATTGTACCTGAATTTTTTAATGTACTTCATTCCCACTCGTTCTACTACTGAAGTTCAACCGTCCTCCACACATCCAAGACCGCATATACAGTCATAGTAGCCTTACGGTCATAATAAACAGTACGTTCCAAAAATATGTTCGCGTTTTCCAGTGACGAAAGAGCTTTCAATATTGAATCGTTTTCGCATAGGTACTGTCGTCCATTTGCCTACGTCGCATCCCGGTTTCCCCCACCTGCTTCTATTCGCCTCTCTGTAAAGCCTAGTGGCTGCACTGTCTTAGCTCTTTTCTGTTAGGAATTGGACGTCTGCGTAATATTATAACCACTCAATTGTTTAAAACAACTTAAATAAAAGGGCTTGGTTAAGTAATTAACTGTCACGTGATTTCCTCCCTTTCTACGACCCTGCGACATAACCACTTGGACGGACAGTACATAGCATGTCTGAATAATTTTATCTTTTCGGATCGGGCAGAAGTGAAGATTGAATTTACAGTACGTAAGGTAATTTTTCAAAGAGTAGGTACAGAATTATTTCAACATGAGTTATTGATACGAAGTACGAACCTGGTAATTGGAATTACGTACAATAGTCTATAGTGTGATAATATGCACATTAGAACTGAAGCCTGTATCGAAATGAACGGCCACCATTTTCAAAAATGTGTTTAAATATCCATATTATGATTATTTTTCAATTTAACTTCATTCTCTGTAGTGTACGCTAATGTGCTGTAGACAGTATAATATACACTGCATAATGAATACGTCCGCATGAGTAAAAACACTTATTGTTAATACTGTACTGTATTTTGATTCAACAAAAACCCAGAAATTATCAAACTCAGAAGCGTGATATCTCCTAGTTTACGTAAATGGATGAACTACTTTTCTTCCCTCCTATACCTAGTAAAGTGATTTGTTTGTATTTTACGCCAGTAGGCTATCATCGAACTCCAGTCGTGGAAGGGGGTAGCAAACAGTGTTTCCGGTTTTCAATCGTTGATCCAAAGTTATAGCCAGGTTAATATAGGAAATGTTAGTAAAAATAAAGTGATGTCCCTGTATAAGCTTTGTGGAGTGGATCTAGCTCATATCGTTGGTTCATTCTGTCACAGCACCTAGACACAGGCAGGACTGTTCATGTTACAATCGAAATTATTCGGACATGAAACCATTATGAGATTACTATTTTAATGAAAGTTGATATCATTGACAAGCTTCATGGAGCTAGTCGTAGCTCAGTTTTTGTGCTCGGTGATCTTGCGGTTACCATGGTAGCCGTTGAAACCGAAGGTCGCGGTTTCAAACCCTGCCGAGGGGAATTGATTTTATAGGACAGTTGTGGCGAAAATGCGATCGTGCGCCGAGCCATTGTGTAACCTGCAACGTGCATAGCACCTATGGAGGGAGGCGGACACCCGAAGGGGAAGTGAAGCAACGTCTGACTTATTAACGGTTTTTCATTTTCCTTACGTCAAGCACTTAAATAAATGAATGACATCCAACATCGTAAGATGGAAATTACACTTGAATAAAATGTTATACAGTACAAGGCTACAAATTAATGTTTACTACGTGTAACGAAGAAAGAAATAAATAAGAAAACATGGAACACATTATTACAACCTAAAATGAATTGTCTTCAGAATGTCTCTGCGACAAAGTTTCAAAATCAGGAGTTATGTCACTTACTGCCAGTCGTAGTTGATCACGAAGGTATTTGTCTGTCAGTCGTGATCTAAATTTCTTTTTACTATTTTCATTGTTGAAAATAATTTTTCACAAAAGTAAGTTGTAGCGAACGTGGCTTCAAAAGAGCAAGCGAAAGAACGAAGGTTCGGATATTTATTTTTTGGGAAAGATATGAAAAGTTCAACATTTGTCAAGTCCTTACATCTAGCTTTCATTTAACATCATATTGTAAATCTGTGAGTTTAAATTGAAGATCTAACCGCATTATTCATACATCTGCTGAAAAAGGATCGACGTACAGAGATGATGATGATGATGATGATGATGATGATGATGATGATAATAACAACAACACTTAACCTTTTAATGTTTCATCAGTAACATGTAGTAACTTATGCCGTTTTATGTTATACAACCGTTTTCTTCGTAATACTTGTGAACAAATCATACATAACAGCAAAAAATGCGTCCTCCCATCCTACTTGAAACTTTCATTTTTGTAGAGGTACATGGTTTCGAGAGAGACATTGCGGCGATACGCCACTCGCAATTCAGAGACAAATACAAATGGATCGGAGTTTGACTTAGTGAGTGAGAAGGTGGGGGGTTGGGGAAGGTAGGAAGCAAAGGAAATGCACAGCTATCATTGCGAGCCACAATGTGCTCTCGAGTCGCATTTTCGCCACGGCTGTTATAGGACCATAAAAGCCCTAGTAGAGCTGTCTGCGATACTTAAGGAACACTGGAAAATGTGTTGTAGAACACGTAAATACAGGGATGTCAAGGTCAGAGCACGCGAAAGACGCTACGTGCTCCCAAGCGCTCTCGAGTTCCAATGAATCTGTTCTACAAGCAGTAGCGGTGAACAAGAAGGGGTGAGCAAAATGAACTCTATTGGCCTATCACTGCAAGATGAATTAAACTGCTCTTAAGTAATAGATAATGTGTTACACTCATACAAGAAAACAAGAAATAAAAACATATTTTGTAACATGTACCTCTCTAATAAATGCAATTAATTATAAAATAGTAGGATATAGCAAATAATAAACATAGCTTCCCTTTAACTTAAGCAGTTTTACATAATGAGGCCTATAATTAGCCTAGGACTAATTATTGTTATTAACTGTTACATAATCATGTACTACTTATATGAGCATCATCACACGTCTAGAAACAAATTTAAATTCCTGACTTCTCGCGCAATTCAGAGGTGTTTTTTTTCTGATTTTTGCCGACAAAAATCCAACTTGAGCTGGAGTAGGTCAATATCTTTAAATCGTCTATGGAACTCTTCCCAGAGAATTTAAAAAAATTACAGTATGTTACACTGTTGAACAGGAGATCAGTGGCTGAAGGCGTTGAAATTATAAAAATGTGCTGTGAGATCTGCGACATCCACAATGAAATCTTAATCTGAAAGCTTTTAATAATATCTGTCGACACAAATTAATTGATTCTTTTCTTGCGATCTCAAATTCAAAATGTTCAGATGCTCTAATACATCCTTGAGAAAGTTACGTTCCTCGATCCATGTAGAGTCAACTAGTTCTGGACTGTCTCTGTTTTTGTATTATGAATTCTAATAAATATTCAAGTAATTCAAAATATCTGGACAGAACAATATCGTAATAATAATAAACATCGTTAAACTGAGAATTTATGTACAAAAATCTGGACAATTTATAGTCACAACTCCTAACTGACATTTAACGAATTTACGCCATTAGCAGCACACACTTTTGTTTGTACTTTATTCTGTAAACATAAATACAATGCTGTGAGGAAGAAGCTGAACAATATATCTTTACATACATTTACTACTATTTAATATCAATAAAAACAAACTAATTGTAATATTATATCATTCTGTTGATGAACTAATAATTTCAGGCGTTCGACACTGCTTGTCTTTGTAACTAAATAATTTCCACAAAGAGCATCACCTCATCTTTCACTTACAGAAGAGGTTAAGAGTCTAGTCAGCCTGAAACTTACTGAACGACTTATTCATCAATGTGTAATGTACAACCCTTGTGTTCACCAGTGACTTGTAAGGGACATCATTTTATTTTTACTTGCATTTTTATTGTACCTGCATTTCTGAATGTACTTCACTCTCACCCCTTCACTAATGTCCTTGCTCCCGTCAGACACACAAACTTACGGCCGCTGTTGCATTCGAAGTCTTCAAGCAGTGAAGTAAACACTGCAGTGTATAGTGTGTTTCATAAATATGGTTGCGTTTTCTATAGAAGAAAGAACCTATATTAATAATATCGTACTAAAAATTATATTCAAGAAACGATAAATTCAATTTCAGAGAATATGCTTCAAAATGTTTTTAATAATATGCGTACTAAATTGAAGCCTGGATTGTAATGAATGGCAACCATTTTCAGCAAATTGTTTAAAAATTCAGATTAGCTTTTTTTGAATTGAGGTGGCTAGAAGCAAAGGAATGCTAGTGGCATTTGTAATAACATGAGTTAAGTGCATCCAGTGTAAGCAAAAGTATCTAAAATTTTAGTGGAAAAGGGATATTTTAATCGCATCACACATTAAAATTTAAATAAAAATTTCACCGATTTTACGAAAGCTTAAATATTTAAACCCCATTTTCTCAAAAGTAACTTAACTGCACTTACAGCCCTTTACTTATGACCCCCCGATTTAAATGCACTCTCTATATTGTATGATAACATCAATAATTAATATGCTAAATAAAGTAGACATTACATAACGAACATAGCCGCCTGAAAAGTTGAGTTTTTGAAAAAAAAAAGTTACTACTCTACTGTATTTTGATAAATTCCGTAAAAGTGATGATCAAACTGAAAATCGTAATATCGTATTTCCCTACAACATAAATGGATACACTACTTTTCTCTCCTATACCTAGTAAAATGATTTGCACTAGTAACATCAAACTCCTGTAATGGAAGGAGGCAACAGTGTTTCCGAGTATAGCCAGGTTAATGTTAAAAATGTTGGTAAAAATAAAGTGATGTCCCTGTACAACCCTTGTGTTCACCAGTGACTTGTACCTGCGTGCCTTACGTGCTCTGATCAGCGCATACGGGATATGAGCACGTTTGCGCTCTCGTTGACATCATTGACGTAAAAGAATCCTATCAGAGCTCCAGGCAAATTTTCTTGCCATCATTTAATTTCGAATTTCATTAACCTCTGCAGTTGGAAGCGTCGTTAAATAGTAGGCTTGCTGCCATTACTGCCTTATAGCGACCAGAGTGCGACACCTCGGCTGCAGCGACAATTATGTGTGTTAAACAGATGTGATTTATTGTTCTTATAACGACATATTTTCAATATGCAACTCGTTTATAGCGACATTTAACAACCGTGCTATGTATTTGAAAACTCCTGCTTTACGTACATCAGGATTGCCAGATGATCTGAGTGAAATTGTGGCAGCGTAATACTGAAATTATCGTTTTCTGTGAAACTTTATCTTACGACTTCAACTTAAATAGTGTTGAAACTAAAACAGCCCTGTGGGACTGAATTAATAATTCACGCTAGTAATAATTTAACATAATAAAGTATTGATAAAGTGCCGTATTCACTGGTCAATGCTCAATACTGCTACGTCTTTTGTTTTGGATCCATTATTTTGCTGCAATCAGTAATGAACGAGAAAACAAGAGTCATTATACAGGACGTTACGAAAGTGATGGTCAAATATTTAGGGATGAGAATAAAAACGAAGAGAAGAAAAACTGTTCATAAAATATTTTGATATGATACCTCTTGCACGAAAGGAGAGATCTATAACTGAAACTCGATTAATATATTTCAGTATTATGTGTATTTATCCTGGTAATAATGAACAGTTTGACTCGTAGACATTTTGTTTTTTCAGCATTAACTTCCTATTATTTTACGAGAAGATTCGAAGAGAACGGCAGTTACGTAGACTTTCAGCTCCCCACTACTACCATTAATGCACAACACAATGTCAATACGGCGGTTGCTGTCGTCTGCGATATAACGAACTTTTCTGTTGATTTTCGAGTTTGGCATTTTTTCCGGTTATTATATGCTTATTTAAGTTGTGTTAACTCTCGCTAGTGGTTTTATATTTTATTTTATCCGCCTTAGTATTTATTTTATTATTGTAAATATTTTTGTTTTATCACTATTATTATTATTATTATTATTATTATTATTATTATTATTATTATTAATGAATTATTTTGTATTACAATCTTTGTATCGTTTCTGTCACGATTATTCTATTATCATTATTATTATTATTATTATTGTTATTATTATTTATATCAGCATTATTATTATTTGAACCGCTTAAAATTTATGTAGACTACTGGACTGTACCCGAGCACGAGCATTGTGCTCATTTCGGGTATCTATTCACATGTATTCAATTGGTATGTAAATTGTAAATAAATAAAAAAAAATAAAATAAGTATGGGTCTGCAAATTGACCGTGTACGAGATAATGTCATTTTTTGCTGGTTGCGGCTGCAGTAAACCGTGCGCCTGGATACAGTAAAGCGGCAACATCGTTATCATTATAGTGCAGTTTTGCGAAGGTTTTGGAATAATATTGAGACTTCCTGGGTAGCTCAGTTGGTAGAGCGTTGGTGCGTTTAGCCAAAGGTCCCGCGTTCGATACTCGGCCTCGGAACAATTGAGGACGTCACCCGAATAAGGGCGTAGAGAGCAAAATGTAGTTCTGATATAATAGTACATTATGCAACGAGTCTATAATGGTAGTAATTAAGACGCGAGTATGTTTGTTTATGAAACGAGCGCAAGCGAGTTTCATAATTTTCATACGAGCGTCTTAATTACCATTATAGGCAAGTTTTATACGACTTTTTATTCTCGACCATATTTCTAACTTGAAATTATTCAGATGTATTCATGTTATGGTTATGTAAGTGAGGAGCGGAACTGACCTAAATTGTGAGATGTTATAAATGTTATGTTTTATTTAACGACGCTCGCAGCTGCAGAGGTTATATCAGCGTCGCTGGATGTGCCGGAATTTTGTTCCGCAGGAGTTCTTTTACATGCCAGTAAATCTACTGACATGAGCATTGCATTTAACCACACTTAAATGCCATCGACCTGGCCCGGGATCGAACCCGCAACCTTGGGCATAGAAGAAATTGTGAGATGTGCGCAGACGCGAAAGTATTGACTTTTTCCGAGGAACGAATGTGTTATTGACCTTGATATAATCTAGAGAATAACATGAACATTGATTTTGGTGTAACCTGGAAATTGATTTAGAATTGAAAAACGAGATGACAAATTGAATTTATTTGAATATTATTTACAATTAACGCTAATTATTATAGTAACAGAACATAACCTTCTGCGATAGTATTGGATTTCCAGCCTCCGTGACGTTTCCCTAGTTGTCTTTCGATTGCATATCCGAGAATAATCGAAAACCTGAACTTTAATGAATAGGTGTACTTTAATGACATCCATTAAAGGACTGCTACCAGGTGTATAATTACTACATTTCGGCATGGTCGAGCATAAACTGATGTCAATGCTTGTCAGCTGTCAGGTTCATCACAGTTATGTCGAAAACGTTATTCTTCACTGTTAAATCGGCACAACTATGATGAACCTGACAGCTGACAAACATTGAAATTAGTTTATATCAGAACTACATTTTGCTGTATACGCTCTTATTCGGGTGACGTTCTTAATTTATCCTTGAAATTATTCAAATCAACTTCACAGAAAGCAGATTTGCAGAAGAATTCATTGTCTGCGCTTGAGCTTGAACTCATGGTCCATCTGTCCGTATGTGTTAATGCTCTTTAAAAATTTCACATTTGAATTAACTGCATCTATTAGTGGGATTTCTGACTATACACATTAACATATAAATGAAATGTGTAATAATTATAAATGAAATAATATTTGTGTGAGTGATGTGTGTGTTGCGTTTATTAAACCTATATTGTGTTTGCACGTTTTTTACACGTGATAAAATTGCCTGAAAATGTGTATATGTTTTCGATAACTATGCTTAGTAACGTGTCGGTGATACAACATCAGGAAAATTTTAAAAGTTGAGCAATTTGGTTTTAGTGAGTGAGGTAATACTGTAGATAAGTCTTAAAGCTACTCCCCAAAAACTGATAATCCATTAGTTGTCAGTACACCGTTACGCACTTTATCGTAACAGTTGGGAAGGTCATCATGTTTCAAAGTCGTATTGCTTAATATTTTCGAATTTTGCATTGTCTCGTATACCTATGAATGATAATTGGATGGTTGGTTATTTAACAACGCCGTATCAACTACGAGGTTATTTAGCGTCGATGAGATTGATGATAGCGAGATGATATTTGGCGAGATGAGGCCGAGGATTCGCCATAGATTACCTGGCATTCACCTTATGGTTGGGGAAAACCTCGGAAAAAACCCAACCAGGTAATCAGCCCAAGCGTTTCTTTCATTTTGTTAATGCATTAATAGACCATTAGTGAAAATATTTCCTGAACTTCTTTAATGCTAATTTTATGGGATTTTTAAGCCCCTTTATTGAGTACTAATTGCTCAATATTATGGACTATGATCTGGGCAGTGCATAGACTGAGAAAATTTTGTAGATTATAGTCACATGAGTTAGCTACTTTTGTAGTGAGATTTACTTACTGTCATTAAAGAAAACTATGTTCGCATAGGTACATTATGTGGATCCAAACATGCACAGTAAGTCAAAAGCGGGCCGATGAAGTCTAACAAATATGATTGATGGAAAATGTAAATAAAAATCGCACAAACTCTTTCCTACTTTTATATTTCACCTTGAGTTTACTATCACACTATCAGTCTGTAATTTCTAGTAGGAGCATCACCTACATCCACAGTGAATGGGTCTATGATAGAGATAAGAAAAAATAACATAACAGTACTTTCGGGACAGTACCGGGTAAAGAACTTTAGGTCGGAACAGTCTGTTCCAAAATAACAGTAGGAGTTTCTGACAGACTGTTCCTCATAAAAACTGGAGTACTGAGTAATGTACCATCCAATCATGTTGTCTGGAACACTCCAGATACTTCCTTAGAGACCATAACAGTTCCAGCGTAAGTGTTCTCATTGGATGTAGAGTACGGAAATACTATTATTTGGAGCTCCCTCGTATAACTTTCGCTTACAAAACACTGCGTATGTGCAGTATATATGCTACTTATGGACAGTCGTGCGAAATTGTTGCCTACATATGTAAAGGTGGACTCCCATCAAGCCTCGGTCCAAGTTCTAATTCCGTATCTCTACACAGCTGAGTATGATGGGAGCAGCTCGAAATGTTTAACGCCATGATTTTGCAAGACGTGTTTCAATATTGAGCAATCATTCTGAGTGGTCAATCATCTTCAATTACATTGTTTTCTAATAATATAGTAACAAGAATGAAAAAGAAATCAAATTGTAAGATTGTGTATTATTATTATTATTATTATTATTATTATTATTATTATTATTATTATTATTATTATTATTATTATTATTATTATTATTATTATTCACAGGGAACTTTACCTGAAAGCTAGATTTATTTAATTGTGTACTTTATAGAATCACGTTTTGCCACACTTTTGAATTGAATTTTTATCGATAATGTTACAGTTAATAATAAATGTCGATATTGATGCAGCTCCGTTTTCTTTAGGCTCATGCTGCAAACTTAGCATTTGATTTTGTGCCGTCAGAAAGTTAAAAAAGTAAACAGTGTCGCTGAACATTTTAATGAATAGAAGCATTATCTTTGCTAATTAAATTGTTCCTCAGCGGTGTTCGTTATCTTTGGTGTGTACTCAACGTAAGACGCTGCAAGATGTTTTATTAATTGAGGCGCTGACATGGGAAAGGTAGTAACTGCCAAAAACAAAATTTTTGAGGAGAAGCAAAAAACAAATTTATGAACACTTTCTCACTTACATTATTACAGAAACTGCTTTAAATGAAAGGCTTACACGCATGTTTGTGTTACATATGAAATTTGAAAAGTCTGGCACAGATTTATCTGTGAAATCCTATTTTATGAAAATACAACATTGAAATCACTATTTAGCTAAACTGAGAATTAACGTTATTTATACATTATGCACAAATGTTTCGGTAAAATGCATGTTACTTTTCATCGAGGAAGTCTAACATAGATAACAAGTCTCTCTTTTTGGCATCAGGGACGACTGGTCTTCTTTCAAGGCGTTGCAAGCACTGCAAGTTAGTGATTGACGTTAATGACTGTCCTTTCTTAAAACTCCTGTGCTCTGTCCATATATGAAGGCCATTAAATGACTGTCTTGTTTTTATTAGAGGAAAATCAGCTTTTGAGAGTCTAATCCAGTTGAGGGTGCTGATTTTGATAGGAGTTGTATTAAAAAACTTGTCACATTCTGCAGAAAAGTCGAAGAAATCCTCATCCTTTATCATTATTACATTATTAGGCCTTACCTCTTCTGGAACCATGGTCTTGCATCTTTTTTTTTCTTTTCTCTATGATGCCAAATTCCCTATCACATGGCATGTAGGAATGTTCTGAAACCAGGAATTTCAAGTCCACTGAATCAAAATGTTTCTTGGTAATAACGTAAATCAGGACCATTAGAATCTCCGATTCTTATTCTGCCCTGCACAGTTATCAGCCCATATTTGTCTAGACACACTCTGATGTTGTACCTTCTCCGCGCCCACAGCTGTGCACATACAACTCACAACATCTAGTGACTACGTTTCCAACTTCGTTTCATTACATACGGACATACTAGCTTCTCTATGCCATTGGTATGACCATTTATTACCTTCTCAATGAAAAACCTAAAAATTAGAATTTTTGGCAGTTACGACCTTTCCCATGTCAATGCCTCAATTATTGAATTAAGAAAATGCAAAATGTAATTATCTATTCCCTCAAGACTTCTGTAACGAAACTCGCGTTTTTTCTTTCGATTATGGAGTTACTTATTCATTTTAATCTATTTTGTGAAGAAAGAAATGCTTATAACACGTATTGAATTTAAAATCGGTGCATTAGACGAAGATATCATGAAGTACCATATTTGTATTTTTTTTTTTTTTTGTATGTACATTGTGTAAAGAAATTAATTACTATAGTGAAACAACAAATTAAGTGGTATTGTCTAATTCAGCTATCTACTTTTGGGCTAACCATAATCATCGTTCAATTGGTTCATTATTATCCTTGCTCCTGAATCACGAATTTAAAGCAATTTTTTCATCGTTATTGTTTTAGGTGGTGACAAAGGTCGTGGAACTCTGGATCTGTTGCTCTCAACAACTTACTGCCGCTCGCAGATGTACCTTTCTCGACAGCTGGCTCAACTGCATCCAGAACTAACAATGCCTATGTTTTCTGGTAAGTTTTCATTTTGATTTTGGAGACTATGCGCCCCATCAGATAAGTCTATTTTATGTAGTAACTTTTCTTCTGAGATGGAGTATAGCTATCACTAGGAATAATTAGAAATCCAATGGAATAACGAATATCATGAGTCTTTGATAAAACATTTGCCAGTTTAAATCGAGATATCCTCTGTAATTTGTAGCGCTCGTTTTATTTTCTCACAGCTAAGGACACTTTTATTGAGTTACCAGGACACTTTTATTGCCTCACCAATAGTAGCAAAAAGTCTCTTCGATAGTCACTCATTATTGGCGCTAATTAATTGTTACTGCATTATAAATGAAAGTAAAATATAGAACTAAGTTACAGAGTGTTAGAACGTTCAATATTTTGAGGAGTGGTATTATTCATGAAAACAAGAAAATAGCGTCTAGTCTAATAAACATGAGCCCTAAAATCAGTATCTTCCGAGATACGAAGCCTTGTTCATAATCATCATAGGAGATGCTCATTGTGATTTCCATTAAAAAAAATGTCATTCTGAGAGGTGATGGTTTTCGTCAAAACAAGGAAAAGGTCTGCTAAACATGGGTCCTAAAATTAATATCTTCTGAGATATGAGTACTTGTTCATCAACATCACAGATGTTCAATATGATTACCGTTAAAAGAAAAGTATTTCTGAGAAGTGATGGCATTCGTAAAAACAAGAAAAGAGTATAATAAATAAGAGATCTAAATTTAGTATATTCCTAAATATCAGTATTAGTCCATCAAAGTCATGGGGATATGCTCGATGAATTTCAATTTTTAAAAGGGCATTGAATATTCTGAGAGGTGGTAGAATTCATCAAAAGAAGAAAAAAAGTTTACTAAACATGAGTCCAAAAATTAATTAGACTTATTTTTCCTGTTTTGATAAAATACTGTCACCTCTCAGAATACTGATAATTATGTGATACTGTAGTGTAGGCCTATACCCCATAAAAAACGAGCAAAGAGCTTACAATAGAAGAAATGCTGTTCTTACAATATCAGTTTCAATGTCCTTTTATCCACCGCTATGGGAAAACGGTTAGCATGCGTGGCCGTGAAACGACCGGTCCTGAGATCAAATCCTGGTTGCAACAAGGTACCAGGTTGAGGTTTTTTTCTGGGTTTTCCCTCAACCCATTAAGAGCAAATGCTGGGTAACTTTCGGCTTGACCCTCGGTCACATTTCCTGGCATTATCACCATTTCATCCAGACGCTATACTGTTTTCTCTGTAAGAAAAATCCTAATGTAAACATAAGCACGTTGCTGTCACAGCCGTGATTGGCTCCCAGTGGAAACACTCACATGACGCAGGAAAATATAGTTCGTATTTGGAAACCACAATCTTGTATTATTTGAAAATAAAACATTGAATTCCGGTTGTTAAATACGATGAAACATTTAACTTCACTCATGTGTAAAACGCTATATAAAAGAAAAGCTACTTATATATTTTGTTATGTACTATGAACGCGGATGAATACCAACAGTAATACCGAGGTAGTCCGTTCTTGTAACAAGCTGGCGTCACTTGAGCTCGTAGTTTGTTGTTCACGTAAGCTAGTATTGAAGTACGGTTTCTGTATCCTCAAATATCCATTGTGAAGACATAAGACTTAAAAATAATTTAATTGTAGTAATTATAAAGTAAATGTTTCCTAAACAAATGAATGCATAGTAGTGAGGTTAGGCCTACTTGACGAGTAACGGGAATTGTTTAACATAAAACAGAATATACAACAGTAGGCGGGAACATGTACTGAGAATCTATGGCGCCAAACAGCGGCCAATGAAACCTCACTTCAGTCACGTGCTATTGTTTACATTAGGATTTTTCTTACAGCGAAAAGATTATAGATAACCATAATCTGTTCGTTTCTTTCCTTCTTAAGAATTTCACCATAAGCGCTATCCTTTTCCAATCTAACAGCTCCGTAAAATATATAATAATCGGTAAAACACATGAATATATAGTTACCTGCAGAATTTCAAACTGTATTTGTTGGCGTTAATGACAATGTCTTACGAAGTAATTAAGAGTTAAAATGGTAATATAACAAAAAAAAAAATATCCCAAATACAAATTCTTTGGTGCACGAAACATATCACGTCATAAATCCTATATTAAATTGGTTAGAAACTTTTCCTTTTACTCTTGGTAAACAAACATTCATTGTCCACGTACGAAAGTTTAAATCTACTTTGGAATGATAAGAAAATGAGGCTTAGACGGCGTTCATCCCTTGGACATGCTTAGCGTCATCATAGTGTTTCTTCTTATTTGACGACGCCATCTCTTCCTCGAACTTTCCGGCGTGACTAAACCTTGCACTTTACCATCCGCCGGTATAAACATCATATCAGGTCCTACAATTCCCAGAGAGAGAACTTCATTCTAATTTCTGATGCCCTCTTTCTGATGGCTGTATTCACGAATTTAATGACTTGCTGAAAACTGTAGGGGCATTCAAAGCTAGCACTCTTTTGAATTCGCTGAGGCTTTGTTAAAAATAAGGTTGACATAAATCTACAAACCATTTCAAACACGAATAATGATGTTGAACGACAGGTTTGTTTTCAATTGTTTCACTTCGTTTGGTTTGCCAACTTTTATTTCGAAATGTAACAAATTAAAGCTTTTCAAGCTATTGTTGGGCTGGTTATTGCGTTTTGTTTACAAATGTATTCCTGGAAATAACAGTATTGCCTCTGGAAACGTTTATTTTTTGTCCAGTGTTGCCAGGGTCTAGGGATTAATCCCTCAGCACAGGGATATTTTTCATCGAAAGGGATTGATTGATTTTAAAATGAATTTTAAGAAAGCATAGGGATTTTGAAAGAGCACAAAACGTCAACATGGAAATTTAATGAAATACGCAGTTTTGATGAATTCATTGACCCTTGTCCAAATTCTTATGACTCATAGGCCCGGTTTCTTCAACCACTGTTAAATTATAACAGTGTGTTATTCCATTTTAACTGTAAACTTAACAGTTGAAGCATTTCTTCAACTACTGTTAGTACTAACAGGATGTTAAAACCTATGTTAATTTAACTGCCCAATTTCATGCAGTTAAATCATTTAACTCTCTGTTAACATAGAAGTATCCTAATGGCTGGTGTGTTAGATGCTGAATTTATATATCTGGATTATATAGAAAATGATATCCATGAATACATAAACAGAGCGGATGATTTCTGTGATTTGACAGACCAGAAGTTCATACAAAAGTACAGGCTATTTTCTGCCAAGCCTCACTTTTCGCTTTCAGCGTAGATCCGTTTGTTTGTTTACTCTCATTAATTGGTTTATACTGCGAAATAATTTCCAGCAGAAGGTTTCTTTCGAACCTAAGAGAAATTAGTCTCCCGATTTCTTTTTGTTCCAATGTTTTCCATTTTATAACAGCAATACCAATACGCCGCTCCATGTTACTGTGATACAGACGAGGAAACAAACAGAAATCAAACCTGAGAGAATAGAAAGACTTCTATCCTCTCTGAATCAAACAACGGAAACAAGCGAGAATCGCAAGTGTCAGAGTTCAGAAAACAGAAGTGAGCCTATAGTTGGTTATAGGTTATGGCTAAACTCTAGAATCTCTGGTCCTAACAGAAAGTTAACAAACAGAATGTTAAAATGTGAAATGTAAAGTTGAAGAAATACAATATTTTTAACAGCAATTCATACTTTTAACTTACAGTTAATTAACGCTATGTTAGGTGCATTTTAACAAAGGTTGAAGAAACTGGGCCATAAAGTGTGAGAATTACTGGGTGACGATACTGGGTGGTTGATACCCTTGCTAAGTCGCGATCGCTGTTCATTAGTCAAGCACTTACAGCGTTTTGTATTGGTGCGATTGTGAGTGCGTTGACTAGCTACTGTACTTTGAATAATGTGAATTTTGGGGATGATGGAGGTGGGGAGGAGCCGTCTACACGAAAAGAGAAACGAACGATTATGAATTAAATTTCAAAATAGGAAAAGAGTGGCGAAAGCAACCATTACTTTCATAGCGATGAGAAAGTTATGTTATGTCAATTAAATGGAATTCTGGAGGAAAAAGAAAAACATTAACCTGCAAGAATTTCATTTTTCATAATTTCACTTTACGAACATCGGTGAATTAAGATGGAATCTGCTTGTCTCCACATCTTTCCAACTCCTCTATGGAACACACAGGTAACTTTTAAATATTCATTGATATTTTAAAAACCAGAAATAGGATCAGATTACATATTCGAACATTTGCTGTACTTGTATGTGTGAAATTGGGTATGCATTACTTACTTACTTGCTTACAAATGGCTTTTAAGGAACCCGAAGGTTCATTGCCGCCCTCACATAAGCCCGCCATCGGTCCCTATCCTGTGCAAGATTAATCCAGTCTCTATCACCATATCCCACCTCCCTCAAATCCATTTTAATATTATCCTCCCATCTACGTCTCTGCCTCCCCAAAGGTCTTTTTCCCTCCGGTCTCCCAACTAACACTCTATATGCATTTCTGGATTCGCCCATAAGTGCTACATGCCCTGCCCATCTCAAACGTCTGGATTTAATGTTCCTAATTATGTCAGGTGAAGAATACAATACGTGCAGTTCTGCGTTGTGTAACTTTCTCCATTCTCCTGTAACTTCATCCCGCTTAGCCCCAAATATTTTCCTAAGCACCTTATTCTCAAACACCCTTAACCTATGTTCCTCTCTCAGAGTGAGAGTCCAAGTTTCACAACCATAAGGAACAACCGGTAATATAACTGTTTTATAAATTGTAACCTTCAGATTTTTTGACAGCAGACTAGATGATAAAAGCTTAGGTATGCATTACTTGAAGAAAATTATAAGAGAAAATTGCGACGTATGGGACGTACTTTGAGGAAGGCAGAAGGGTCCATTATAAAAAAGCAGCCTGTAGGGATCCCGAAAACGCTCAAGGCCTTGGAAATCATGGAGGAGAGCGATAGGGGAAGAGGTCAGGAGATGGAGAAGATCTTGAATGAAGCATAAAGAAGAATGGTAGGAGACAGGGATTGTTCGAAAGTTTTGATAAGAGTCCTGTTCTTGAAAGTGAGTGTCAAGACATAAGAAGAATGTTGCCTAATGTGCATTATATTTTATCGATTCCGTGTCGTAAAGTGACATGGTGGCATGCATAGTTAGTGTCAGTTCATGGAAACGCCGTGTCGGTATCAGCATAGACAGCGAGGTCATTTTACCACTAACGGATGAACAGTGTACCCACCATTAGCAAGAGGTATTGCATGTTTATTCGTAATTTTTCCTGATATACATTGTGTCCAAGGAAACATTCCTGATTATGAACTGCTACAATTTTGTAACAATGTTTATTACGAAATTCATACCTGTACGTTAGAAAGAACGGCTCAAAGAATTTCAGAGGATTTGTAATTGTAATCGTCGGCGGAAAACAATAGATGACACCATAAGAGAAAAAAGACTCTGTTCCCGCTTTTTTGCTCGTCATTATGGCGCTGTTAGATAGAAGCAAATTGTGTTAAATTGTGTGAATGTTTACATTTCAACTCGGTGTGAATTTTTCAGCATATAGAGTTATGGCGAACCCATAGACACGTGATTGGTGTGTATTGGAATACCATAGCACACGGAGTGTAGTGAGAAGGGAGTTTCAACAATGCGGAACCTACTGACAAGACGATTCTCAGGTGGTACAATACACACCAACCTCGTTCCTGTAGGTTCGCCATAACTTTATAAATGCTGCAGAATTCACACTGAGTTACACCAATTAACACAATTTACTTCTGTCCAGCAGTGCCACAATGACAAGCGAAAGAGTGGGAACTGCTTTTGGTATGGTGCCATCTATTGTTTTCCGCCAACAATTACAATAATGAGGACCGTTTTTGCAAAACTTGCTAACTGCAAAATTTGCAAAATTGAGATTTTGATGGATTCGTCAACACAAGGCAGGCCTCTACATGATGTTAAAGGCGTTTTAGTAAAATTGGATTATTTTTCTTCATTGTAGTGTGTCAAAGTGTGATCGTTTTTTCAAATCTTGCTTTCTGCTAAGTAAGAGATACAGTAAAAATTTGCTTACTAGTGTTTTGTCTCTCCTGTAAAATTTAGTTTTTTCAGTTAGCAAGTTTTTCAAAAACGGTCCTCAATTATACATCCCCAGAAATTCTTTGACCCATTCCTTCTAATGACACCGGTATGAATTTCGTAATACGCATTTTCTTAAGAATCAGCGTGATGTTGTAATTGCAATATATGAATGTATTACTTTATGCCATCTTAGCATTATAAACAGGTTGTTTCTCATCCAATATCGTTCGTAATCGGCTTATTATGGTAATGGTAATGAAATAATTGAATTTTTTTACGAAACGTCTAGAATCTCTTTTGCGATTTCCTCTGGAAACATCAACAATTATTTTTAGGTAATGTTCTTAATTGCGGCTTATATTCATTGCTTCATTTGTTTAACGATATCAAAAAATACTCAGTAACTTAAAAGTTATTTTTATTAAGATTATTCTTTAATACGGTAGTAATCCTTCACCCAAAGAAATTTCGCTCTTCCACAAAATAAATTTATTTTCTCAGCATCTTCAGTAAGATCCATCCAGCCATCCATCCATTGTGCTCTTGGTTTTCCTCGTCTTATATTTAACCATCAATAACTTTTCTTATGTGAGCTATAGAAGAGTAAGTTATTAAAACCCTGTGAGTTTTTCGTTTTGTTTTATACACGCTATTGTGAATGAGTTCAAACAAAGATATCTAGGATTGCCATGACAACGTAGTCATAGTTCTCTAGAATCTCTATTCCTTTATCTGGAAATGTTTGTTTAAAGTTTTCCATTACCTAGGTATTAACTCACAATAATGACAGCATTTCTTAGGCTTTCAGTGTACGTTAACAGAAAGCCACAATTTAAGTCACGCAGTATTTGTGTGCACTCGAAGTTGGGTTCTGGCGTCTTGTTAGCCCACTTGAGTTGTGTGGATATAAGATAAAAAATTGTGGTGGTGTCGTGTATAGTTCCTGGGGTAGCTCAGTCGGGAGAGCATTCGTGAGCTAAGAGAAGGGTCCCGGGATCGATACCCGACCCCAGAACAATTTTTCCTTGAAATTATTCAAACCTGCTGTACAGGGAGCTAATACCTGAAAGCCAGATTTGCATAATGTATTCGTTACTGGAAGTACGTTAACAGAAAGCCACAATTTGTCACACAGAATTTGTGTGCACTCAAAGTTGGATTCTTGCGTCTTGTCACCCCATTTGAGCTGTGTGGATATAAGGTAAAAAATTGTGACGGTGTCGTGTATAGTTCCTGGAGTAGCTCAGTCGGGAGAGCATTCGTGCGCTAAGCGAAGGGTCCCGGGTTCAATATCCGGCCCCGGAACAATTTTTCCTTGAAATGTGCTATATGTATTTCCTCGCAGTTAGTATTGTTTAGTGTGTGCACTAAGTCAGTCTTGTATAGGTGGTAGTGGAGATCCTTTTTGTAAAATCTTCCGCAACTTGCGGTCAGAAATGCCGAGTGACACCGCGTGCTTACGAGCTGAAGGGTTAGGATTTCTTTATAAAGCACTTTCCTCTCTGGCAACATTTTCTTGCGTGCGCACTCGCTTTACACTACCGACACCAATGCAGAGTCTGTCATCGACATTTTTTATATATCCATGTTTTGATGGGATAGACAGAAGGCACCGGATCATTACTTGAAATGTATCGGTTCCGAAATGCGCACTGCGTGAACACATAACTTACAGTTCTTCAGTAAAAAATCTTGGCATTCACATGGATAATAATCTCAACTGGGACATGCAAATCACAGAAACCTGCAGAAAAGTATATTCATGTGCTAAAAAGGATAAATGTTCATCTCTCCTCTTGCTTAAAAAAGTCCCTTGTGCAGACACTTGTATTTGCCTATTTCGACTATGCTGACATTTTACTGACTGACCTCTCCAGCGAAAACAAAACGAAACTTCAACGTGCTCATAATTTGTGTGTACGTTTTGTAAGCAATGTTCGTAAATATGATCATATTACCCCATCCCTGGAAGCAATAGGTTGCCTTAAACTAGATAAGAAAAGAAATTTACATTCACTTCTCTTTCTCTTCGAAATCTTGAACTCTTCTATTCCTTCGTACCTGTCGTCTCGCTTCACTTACCTTTCTTCCTACCATAATCTGAACACACGCTGTCGTCATGAAACAATACTAACAATACCATCCCATCGCATCTCCTCATACTCATCCTCTTTCACAATAGCCCTGCCAAGACTCTGGAATTCGCTACCTACTAGTATCAGGGACTGTCGAAATAAAATTGAATTCAAACGAAAACTTACTAGGCACTTGGTCAGTAATTGATTTCTTGTAAATAGTTTCTTTAATCTATCACAAAATATTTCAATATTCAGTAATTTCATCACTACACAATTTTGTTATTCTAAATTTAATTCGTAATTCAGTAAATATAAAATATTCTTTGTTTCTCTATGATAAATTATCTAGCTTTAATTATTCAGATAATCTTTTCGTACTTTGATTTTATTGTAATTGTAATTGTAAATTTAATACTAATTGTAATGTTATTTGTAACTGTAATTGTAAATTTAAAACTAATTGTAATTTTATTGTTCATATTGTAGTTGGAATCTCCTGGCAGAGGGGCAGAGAAAGCCTGACGGCCTTATTTCTACCAGGTTAACTAAATTAATACTAATAACTATTATTGTTTTGACGTGAATACGTCTTTGTACGAGGTAAAATATGTTGATAATAATATTCAATAAATTTATCACTTTCAGCCTGTCACCCACACGGTCCGGATTCGAGTCCCGGTCATGCCTGAAATTTTTCATTGAAAAATCCAACTTGTGGCTGACACGTGTCGTAGTAGGAATTGTTATGGGTTTCTCTTGTTTCCCCATTATTAGACATCTACATCATTCCATCAACATTTTTTCATTTCGTCGTCATTCCATAGCCTTTCCCGAACGCCGGTTGACAACGCGCGGAGGGGGCTAGCCCAGGGACGAGTGGGGTTACCTCGAAACCTGGGTATGCAGCGAACCTTAATGTAGTCATTCGGTGTGGATTTGGGAATGCGTCTAGCTTGAGGGTTAGCGCAATAGATCGTAAAAGGTTTGGTCGTAGTGCCCCCTCCCGAAAATTCCATTCCATAACAATTTTAGCGTACACGAGGTTCAAGAAGTTTGGGCTAGTTCTTGCGCGTGGCAAAGCGTACGATTGTAACTTGAAAGATTACACCACAGCCAAAGACGCGCCTTTCTCCTTCCATTAGCGACTACAGGGGAGATGTACAGAGTGATTTATATAGAACTGACACATTTCTTTCATTAATTGTTTCAAAACGAATTGTGCTAGCGACAACTTGTTATACCTAAAATGTAGAGGAATTTTGGGAGCTTATTTACCTCTGTAGAAAATGTTGAAAATGTCCTCCATCCTGCATAAGGCACAACTCAACACGTCGTTCCATGGTACTGGTCACTCGTTGGAGGACTCTCTTGTCAATAGCTTGAATCTCCTGTGTGATGTTGTGCTTCAGATCGTCCAATGTCTGGGGACGTGTGGCATAAACCCTGTCTTTTAAATAACCCCATAGAAAGAAGCCGGCGTTGTCAAATCCGGAGATCTCTTAATGATTTTTTGGGTGACTGCTCCAGTCGTGCTCTTACGTCAACAACAATCGTGGGAAGCCTAGATGAACGATGCTTGCCCTTTTGACTCGCCAGAGATCCAGTTGTTTCCAATTTGTTTACCAGTCCCAGTATTGTGTTTCTTTTGGGAGGATTGCGAACACCAAATTCTCTCTGGTATGCCCTTTGAGTAGCTGTAATTGAATTCGTAATCCAGTATTGCTTCACAAGGAAGAGTCGTTGATTTAATGTGTACTGCATTTTCACGTTGACACAAAATGTCGAAAACAGCTGCCAACAATAGGAATAAAACATAAACATCTGCGCATCTAGTGCTGCCAACAATAGGAATAAAACATAAACATCTGCGCATCTAGTCACAAGGAATCGAAACTCCAGAACATTCTGCTTAATTTGGTGCTAAAATTGGGTCAGTGCTGCCAACAATAGGAATAAAACATAAACATCTGGGGATCTAGTGACAAGGAATCGAAACTCCAGAACATTCTGCTTAATTTGGTGCTAAAATTGGGTCATTGAATGAATTTGCAACGGAATAATTAAAGAAAGAAATGTGTCAGTTCTATATAAATCACTCTGTATAATCATAATCTACTGCTTATTCCAATGTTTACAAATACGCTCAAAATAGAAGGCATTTACTCTCATCCTACATCATCTACAGAGCAGATGTCATCATAGTCTATGGTGCATACTTCTGTTTGACTCGTGCCCTATCTTTCCAGCTGTACGCGTGTTGGAAAATGTTGCGAGTGAATGAACGACGAGCGCTAAGTGTTAAGTATTACTAGTTGCACGAATGATTGCCGGCGGCCAGTAAGCGAACGAAACCATAAACACTGCGTAGATGGGTCTTATCGCATGACGCAGCGCCAACGTCTCTCTCGAAATCGGCAATCATTCGTGCAACGAGTAATAACTGGTGTTATCTATATTGGCCTGTAACTACAAACCATATCGCTAATGATAAAATGTGACAATGACGTACAAAACAATGAAACCGAAATGTATTCACGTAATTATATGATTTGTGTGAATCTACTGTCACCTGTTTTATGTAATAAGCGCTCACGATTTACAAATGAGGGCTGCAAGATAGGGGCAGTCACGTTCTCCCAAGAACTGGTTACCGGTATATCCAACGTTGCAAAATAAGTCTCACCTACTGTGTTAACCGTTGTACTAGGAATGAGGCGAACCCTTTGCATTCGCAGAAATTTCAGACTCTACCTCATTATTCGATGTAGTTAATAAACGTATATATAATATATATAAAGAAAAATAAATCGTCCGCCCTTAATTAATTAATTAATTAAGGATGACCACGAGGATCCGAAAATTAACAGCAAATGTAATGAATGAAAGAAGAATATTGTTACTTATTTACTTACTTACTGGCTTTTAAGGAACCCGGAGGTTCATTGCCGCCCTCACACAAGCCCGCCATTGGTCCCTATCCTGAGCAAGATTAATCCAGTCTCTACCATCATATCCCACCTCCCTCAAATCCATTTTAATATTATCTTCCCACCTACGTCTTGGCCTCCCCAAAGATCTTTTTCCCTCTGGCCTCACAACTAACACTCTATATGCATTTCTGGATTCGCCCATACGTTCTACATGCCCTGCCCATCTCAAACGTCTGGATTTAATGTTCCTAATTATGTCAGGTGAAGAATACAATGCGTGCAGCTCTGCGTTGTGTAACTTTCTCCATTCTCCTGTAACTTCATCCCTCTTAGCCCCAAATATTTTCCTAAGAACCTTATTCTCAAACACCCTTAATCTCTGTTCCTCTCTCAAAGTGAGAGTCCAAGTTTCACAACCATACAGAACAACCGGTAATATAACTGTTTTATAAATTCTAACTTTCAGATTTTTTGACAGAAGACGAGATGACAAAAGCTTCTCAACCGAATAATAACACGCATTTCCCATATTTATTCTGCGTTTAATTTCCTCCCGAGTGTCATTTATATTTGTTACTGTTGCTCCAAGATATTTGAATTTTTCTACCTCTTCGAAAGATAAATCTCCAATTTTTATGGTTCCATTTCGTACAATATTCTGGTCACGAGACATAATCGTATACTTAGTCTTTTCGGGATTTACTTCCAACCCTATCGCTTTACTTGCTTCAGCTAGAATTTCCGCGTTTTCCCTAATCGTTTGTGGATTTTCTCCTAGCATATTCACGTCATCCGCATAGACAAGAAGCTGATATACCCATTCAACTCCAAACCCTGTCTATTATCCTGAACTTTCCTAATGGCATATTCTAGAGCGATAGAATATTGTTAGTTGAAGATAGTGTTAAGTTGGCTTTTAACATAATGTATTTCTTTAACTGAATTGCTCAATAAATCTACAGAAGTTTCTAGTTTCTTTATTGAGTGAATCAAGAAACCAAGTCTGTAAGAGAGCGATTAACCACATCTCATTCGAGGCTTTATATTGGTTACTAAGTGATATTTGGATTTGTTAAAGATGGAGACTTTCTTGCGAATTTATTTTTCTTTCGCATGTGGAATATTCCATAGTGTCTCACTCCTTCGCTTTTGAAACTCGCTAAATGCTGATCACTAAGACGGGTTTCTCCCACAGCGACGAGCGTTTCCTCTCAGCAAATAGAAACCTATCATTTCTGAAGTATCGTCAAAATCAGTTCCTTATTCAATAGCTAGTCGATAATGTCGTTAAAGGGGAACAGCGCCTGTATTTCACATTTTCCGTCGTCTCCATCGTAACGTTATGATGTCATCACTCATCTTCTATCACTCCTCACACAGCGCCATGTAAGATTGAAAATGTAGGTCTTCATAATATCTCACATTATTCGCCGCGGAATGATGTGTTCAGAATGCTGAAAAACATGCAGACAGCACTCCGCGTATAATAGGAAGGCTGCGCGTTAGCTTCATCTTCTGCTGCTACTTGGTGCGTGGATAGTTTACCATGGAAAATTTCATCTCTTGGGAATATGATAGCATAGTCTACTATATACATTCGCGAAGCTTGAGGTGTTTTTTTTTTGCAAATCTCGTGATAAAGCGCTCCAAGCGGTTAGCAACTAGAAACAATAGATTGTCCATGGTCGACTTTGGACTGTGTCGTATTTCTATCGAGTGATAGCTCGTTGCGTATTTCACATTGATGCTTGTGAAATGTTAGTTATTGGTTGTAATGAAAATGTTAATTGCTAAAATATAATATTTGGAATAATAATATGGGACAAGGAGGAGACGTTTGTAGTACTATAAATTGTAGCAACAGTAAGAGAAAGAGGCCAGAGTTATCCTTTGTCCGATTTCCGAAAGATTCAGAAAGGTTCCTGGGTTTCCACAAGAATGCTGAGCAGAAACAAAACTCTTAATTTTGAAGTTCTTTGTGACTGTTAGAATACATTATATCCTTAAATTTTACAATGAAATGTTTCAGTCTAACCGAAAGGACATTGGATACCGGTTAAAGTTCTGTCACTTAGGCTGCTAAATTTCCAGAGAAATAAAGGTTAGGTCTACTTTTTTTTCAGAGGATATATTTTTAATTGTAGCTATTAATTTTGTTATTATTTTTATGTGTTATGTTACTAAAGACGTAAAAAAAATTAAGTTTGTCTTAATGAAATTTATTGATCACGTTTTATTTTCAATTCTGGTGGCATTATTATTGCTTAGGCCTATTTTTTTCAAAGGATGTGTTTTTAATTATAGCTGTTAATTTT
Organism: Periplaneta americana; assembly: GCF_040183065.1. Classification (NCBI taxonomy): domain Eukaryota; kingdom Metazoa; phylum Arthropoda; class Insecta; order Blattodea; family Blattidae; genus Periplaneta; species Periplaneta americana. The sequence continues at coordinate 23,378,286 of NC_091132.1, read as the reverse complement.
GTTGTTATTTTTATTTGTTGCTTTACTAGAGACGTAGAAAAAGTCTGTTACAATAATATTTATTGATCACGTTTTATTTCCAATTCTGGTGTGATTATTATTGCTTAACCTCATCCCACTTTGTTAACTACGTAAGTACACGTAAGTTACTCCGTTAATTCATATTTCCATTATTATTGTTGTAAAGGGAAGTGCAAATTAATATTTATTGGTTTCATAGTTAATTATGCTATAATCTTGAATGAGTGAAGCTATTATAGTAAATTTCAGTTCGTTTTGCACAAACAAAAATTATGTTAACTTATTTCTTGCAGGTATCTTCGAGTTTATGGTGGAATTTAATATACTTCATTAAAATAATAAATTAACTTTATGCATTTATTATTTAAATAATGGAAGGAAGGTGTTAATTTTTCCAAAAGAACACGACAACGAAAGTGTAACATATTTTGTCGGCTGCTAGGAGAGAGATCTGCGATGATGAGGCGATAGTAGCGATCCTAGTGGTGGGCAACTACCCATGTTTGCATTTTTACTATATATTGAGCTTCGCGACTGTATATAGTAGACTGTGATGATAGGGTGCAGTAGTTTCCTGCTTCATTCTGCATGTCTCGTATGAATAATTTCGAATTGTGAGAAATGAATGAACCTACAGTGTTCTCTTGCAGTTGATTACAGTGTATTACAACATACTGTTGTAGTGTATTAAACAGAAAAAAAGTCCTATTATGACTTAAACGTTGTGTCGAGAAAAGCTGCTCTCTACTTCACATGACGTGACTGATGCATATATCGTAAATAAGAAATGTCGCAGATATTGAAACTTTCACATGTGCTCGCTTTGGGAACGAACGTAATATCTTATACGAGTATACTGCACAACGTTGCATAGCCAGAATTTTTCTCCAAAATATTTTTGACTTTCATTCTCGATCTTGTAGCCTAATAGCAGAATCCTTGAACTACTTGGTCTACTAGTCGAAGTGTCTCGGGCAATTCTATATTTGAAGACTCCAGCAATGTTATGGTTTTGGACACATGTAAAAAATAGTTAATGAACACATGAGAATTTCTTAATTTTTCCTGGTATCGGAGATTTTGCAATTTTGATTGCGGAACTATCTTCGCTGTGTAAGATGTTACTGTAATTTAAATCACTTTGTTATAGTGCTTGACATAGTACGCCTAACTCGCAGCATCTGCGGGTCACAACAGCCTGTGGAGGTAAGGGAACGTCAGGTAGGCTACATGTAGGCATACCATAATATCGCACAAATCTCTGACTACGCGAAACTCTTTGAGGAAGTGATCATATGTATTCAGTATTTGAATTTTCACGGTGTCTCGCACCGTTACAATGTGTCTGGATAAAATATGTCCGTTATGCTTATCTCCTATAATATATACGCTAGCTATTACGATCTCTAGTATGTAAATATAGTATAACATATTTCATTAACGAGAGCGGCAAAACATATATCCATTTACCTATCTGAGCAGGTTCCTCGGTATTTCTTTGCACTATGTCTATTGTAAGACTTCTGTTTGCCCCCCCCCCCTTATTGCTCGTTTAAACTGTCTGTCCCTCCCCTACTCCAACGGCGTGATATATGCTATGTTTGTATCGCTGTTAACATATGCATAAATCTCGTTGATATGCAACTGCTGCCGAAGCATAGTTGATGTTATAGTGTCGTAATGGATCACCCTCCAGACGTTACGTCGCATGTTTCCGTCCTAGTACTCCATGGTATCGGTCTGATTTACTATTGCGGTGGCATAGTGGTCAGACCTTCGGTCTGTTACGCATGAGGCCCGGGTTGAAAAATCCATAAGTGACACTTGTGGCGGACAAGGTCGCAGTTGGGGTTTTTCCCGGGGTTCTCCCGTTTTTCCCAATTAGGCATGTACATAATTCCGTTACCATTTCTGCATTTCGTCATAATTCCATAGAATTCCCCGATTGCCGGCTGGCGATGCACGAGGAGGCTGGCCTAGGGACGAGTGAGGTGGCTTGCACGAAATTGGGTACGCAGCGAAGCTTAGACCAGTGTTGCCATACCTACTGATTTAGCAGGAGATTTCCTGTTTTTCCATGGACTCTACTGCTCTACTGATTTCTTCTTCAAAAGTCCGAATTTCTCCTGCCTTCTGGGCATCCTAAAGTCATCAGTGGTACTATGTTCGGATTTTCAATACTACAGGGACATCACTTTATTTTTACCAACATTTTTAACATTAACCTGGCTGTACTCGGAAACACTGTTACCCCCCCCCCTTCCATTACAGGAGTTTGGAGTTGCTAGTGCAATATGTAAACAAATCATTTTACTAGCTATAGGAGGAGAGAAAAGTAGTGTATCTATTTATGTTACAGGGAAATACAGTATTACAATTTTCAGTTTGATAATTACTTTTACAGTATTTTATAAAAAAATACTAGAATAATAACATTTTTTTTCACAAACTCAACTCTTCAGGCGGTTATATTCATTATGCAATGTCTACTTTATTCAGCATATTACTAACCTAATTTATTCCTGAGAATTTTGTGAGCACTTCCGCAAGAAACCCCAATTTCTACAGCTAACTTCTTGACCGACTTATTAGAACCTCGCTGTATCCTTTCTCTAGCATCTTCTACAGCATCTTCTGTCACCTTTGTTGGCTATATTACACTTTTCTTCCTTTCTGTACACTCTGTTGCTCTAAATTTATCTACCAGATTAATGACGTTTCTACGAAAATATTCCGTAATGATATAATCAGGAAATTGTGAAAAAACTGTTGTTCACATTTGGTTATATTGTAATTCCAGTTTCCATCATCGTCCTTCATACCTACAAACAGTAAAACAAAACTCTTGTTTAAATAATGCTGTTAAGTACCGCACCATATTATAGGGTACCGTACTTTCGGTAACTAATCTTCACTTGTGCTCAGTCCACACAGATAAATTCAGTTATGCTACACACCATACCAGTGTGAAAATAAACTTGAATAATATAAGCTCTTTCTTCTATAGAAAATGCAACATATTTCTGAAACACACTGTACTCTGTACTGTTTATTTCACTGCTAGCAACAGTGGCCGTAAGTTTGTGTGACTGACGTTAGTAAGGACATTAGTGAAAGGGGTGGGAGTCAAGTACATTTAGAAACGCAGGTACAATAAAAATTGAAGTAAAATAAAATGATGTCCCTGTATAACTACACAAACACACTCTCTCTCTCTCTCTCTCTCTCTCTCTCTCTCTCTCAATATACAGAGTGGAAAGTAACCACTGCACCAAAATGAAACTGGTAATAGATCATGAGGAGAGACTTGAAAAATCTAAATAAGTTTTTTCTCTATCATTCACCATTTTAGACGAAATCGTTATGTTTCTATGAAACACTTGGCAACATCACGGCTGTTGCAATAACTCTAACAAGCACGGCCTACACTCATTACCTTCCCCTCCTCCTCAGCTGTACTCAGTGACACGCGGCAGTCCGCTGAGCTGAAAGATTTATTTTAATGATTTTCGCAATTATTCCATTTAATTCATGACTAAACGATTTAATTTGTAAAAAAAAAAAAAGAAAGAATCAATACCGTACATTATCGTTAAGATTATTTTTACGTATCTACTTGTATAGCAATCCTTTCTTCCAGGTCGTTACCGCAATAGAGAGCTGTAGACATTGGACAAAGACTATTTTTTTTTTTTCCTGCTTAAAGGTGCTTCATCGAAGGAAAATTGTATTAGAAGTTTTGATAGGCTATATGTAGCATGTAGAATCACCTCTTAAATATTGGTGCATCAATCCTCTTCCACCCGTAAGAGGAAAAATAGGTTTGGAAATGCATGCAGAAACACAAAGCATTTGAAAAGATCAGACACTTTAGGACAAAAAAACAACCAGGTTTTACGAGTGATTTTACAAAAATAAACACTATGGCGAGAGAAGCAGAAGTGAGACCAATCTGTTTTTGTAGAAGAACATGATTTGTTGATCAATATTATGGAGCACTTACCAGCACTAATTAAGTCTATTTGTCCAGATTCAGAAATTGCGACAAAGGTACAAAAACTACAGCTATTGTCCAAAATATAACGGGAGTGGAAAACACAGAAAGATAATGCAAATTGCCGATGAATCCACAGACAAAAGTTCTACCAAACATTTTGTGTATTGTTGCACGTGTTGATGGGCTTAGTTACATAAATTGACTAGAGATGGCTGTAGTTACATTAGCAAAATTGTTCATTTCAGTGGTGGTGATATATTGTGTAGTAATACAACAGTATCACCTTTTTATAATATACATTGTTTTGTAATTAATATAATAGAATGAGGAAATTAGTCGTTAATTGATCTACTGTTATCTCCTGTTTTTTTCCATGATTTTTTCCCTGATTTTCGTGAGTAGGTCGCGGCAACACTGCCTTAGACCAGTCAGCCGCTATGGGTTTGGGAATGCGCCTATCTTGAGGGGTCGCCATAGTGCCCCCCTTCCATAAATTCAATTACATCAGTCTGATTTTAAAGACATGGTGACATCAAAACTCTAAGAAACTTAGGCTTGGTCCACAGTAAGTACGGCTCTTCTGTGACCAGAATTCGAACCCGTTCCGCAATCATCGTAAGCAACCGACGGAAGATTGTGGGCACACTTCAGGATTTATCTCCGTTCCACTTCTCCTCTCGCCATTATCACGAAACAAGTCATAGTCTGGGTAAATTAAGTTTTATTTTCTCATGGACGTCTTCAAAAAGATCTCTTTCGAAATTGCAGTTCGTTGTGCCCAATATTACGGCCCTCGCAGGAGCGGATTTTCTGTGAATATGCGACTCGTGTGCCATGGCTCCTGTCACGTTTCTCGAACGTGATTGTGTGGGCATTCCCTCTCCGCTGTGTTTGATAGAGCGAAATGGTCCATTCGCCTGCCAGCTTTCTCCACATCTAATTCCATTGAAGATTTTTACGTTTGGGACCAAAAGACGTTTCCAGAGCATAGCAGTGAAGTTGACATTGAGGATAAACTCCGAGAAAGGATGGATTCTCGAGGCGACAGGAATCGGCATTCTAGACCACCGCGTTTGTGGAGATGTCTGGAAGCAAATAGCTGTGAACAATTCTGTTTACTTACTTAGCCTTTGCTATGATGTGACGGCGGCAAACTGAGGGTTGCCTATGTTATCGTGTTCAGTCAGACTTCCGGATTGGTTTCGGTGTACAACATGAACACGTCTGCTCTAATGGGTGATGTTGGAGATTTCGTTATACATATCGTCATCGTCATCATAATCATCATTATAAGGTAGCTGTCTTTGTAACTAGGCAGAGCGCTGCCTTACGACGACCACGAATTCGAGTTCATATCCCGGCGATAGTTGATTTGTACTTATGATTGACGAAGCGAATTGTGAGGATATTTCTCGGGGTTGTTGTATTTCGCCAACACACTCAGCAATTCCTATTTCACTATCATCTCTGTCTTCAAAATAGGACACCCACTAGTGTCGTATGGCGCTGAATCGTTTGTCCTCCATGATGGCTGTTTGGTCAGAGATTGGTAGATCCCAGCGAGGACTGATTTTGCGCAAGGATTTTCCTGCATTTTATTTTTACTCATTAGAGAAGGTGTTGTGATTCTGCTAAAATCCACTTAGAGGTTTTCGGGAAAATCTATCTCTTCGTCATCAATGGTATCGAGAAAGTGGTTTTGAGCGTGTCATCTCTGTGTACACTAGCGTTCGAAGATGCCTGACCGCTACTAATAGATAGTGGTTGATAATTTGTTCGTGTAAATATTGCTTCATTAGTTACTAATTGAACGAATAGATGGCGTAGGTAAGTCATTGTTGCCAAAAATATGTAAAATATGCTAAAACAAACTTGAAAAAAAAAATGCTGTGGTAACGCTTGTTCCACATTTTGATTGTTGCTTTTGACCTTAAGGTCCATAGGGCGTATGGCGTCGACAGTACTCCATGCCTCTAAATGCCCACTCCGGTCATTTCGCTAGTATAACGACAGAGAGAATAATGAAGATGCATACGGCATATTGTACTACTTGAACAACCTCAAGCCTTTCTTAGCCATTCCAACTCTTTATGTCAGTAAATTCTATCAGAAATTTGTATGTACTAGTATTTTTATGAATACAATGACTCCAGGGAACGAAACTTGTTGCCCGATGAAACAGATTTACAATAGGTAGTCCTACGTACGAGTTTGTTTATTTTCTCGTGAATAGTTGTGGTCAGCAGTGGAGAGGGTTACATATAGGTCACAGATTTTCGTATAATTTCCAAATTTCAAATTTATTTACAATTTACATTTGAATTGAATACATATGAATAGATACCCGAAATGAGCATAATGCTCGTGCTCGGGTACAGTCCAGTAGTCTACATAAATTTTACAGGGTTCAAATAATAATGCTGATGATATAAATAATAGTAATAATAATAATAATAATAATAATAATAATAATAATAATAGAATAATCGTGACAGAAATGATACAAATATTGTAATACAAAATAATTCATTAATAATAATAACAATAATAATAATAGTGATAAAACAAAAATATTTACAATAATAAAATAAATACTAAGACGGATAAAATAAAATATAAAACCCCTAGCGAGAGTTAACACAACTTGAATAAGCATATAATAACCGGAAAAAATGCCAAACTCGAAATGACATGAAGCGTAGAATGAATAATTATAGTAATTTCTGGTAGTATAGAGGAGTCGGTAGGCAAATTAATTGCGGTATATAAGAATTATTTAAATATGTCAGTAAACTTGTGACTTGGAAAATTGAAAAATACGAGTTACATGATTCATGTTCATTGTTTGTAAATTTAAATGACTTATTCAACCCAGCAAATATTGTACAGATAAATGTTGATGATGTTAATGCACACAGAAAGGGTTAAACAACAATTTACTTTAAGGATATAAAAAGTATTGATTGCAGTGTAACATTTGTTACTTTGAAAGAAATAGTTTTGAAACAATTATCCAACACTTCCAATGTTAAAGTTGACGTGATTGAGGCATTACGAGCTCTCATGTTGAATTGCCCTGAATTTACACCTGCTGTGTTGAATGTGTCTGGGTTCCTTGTGCATCTGTTGACGCAGAAAGGTTTTCCTCAATTGTACAATTTAAATGTTAATGACCGTAGGCGCAGAACGAAAGAAAATAATATTGTCACTTCTGCTATGCTTTCTAGAAACAGCAGATGTTACATAATACAAATAATGTGTTTTCCTCCGTGTTACAAAGATGTGTTTAATTTAATATATAGAATAAATTGTTGTATGAAACTATTTTTATCATTATTTTCACGCCTAATACGTAATATAGGGTTATTTCTTCACGTAAAAATCGCTTTCCAATTCATAAGAAATTTGTACGATTATCTTACGAGCACAACTAATTAGTGGTAAAACGTGAAATATAATATTTTTATAACAATTTTTATTTCGAAATTAATACGAAATTCTGTAGTCTCTAGCCTATGATGTAAGTTACTCGTCGCAGTTGATAAAGCGTCGTAAAATAATCAATTAAAAAAGTTACTCGTCGACTGCAACACAAAGCAAGTAAACAGCGAACAACTAAGGCACAGTACGCGGCACAACCTAACCTCCTTCTGTTGTACACAGTAGAGGGACTCTAGAACACAGTTAACTTGAAACCGCTTGCCTTTCTCCCTTCGGGTTTTAAGTTTCGCTCCATGCAATGACCGAGTGGGGTGGTCGAGGCGGTATTGTCTCGGACTCGCATTCGGGAGGCCAGTATTCAAATCCTGAGACCTGTCAATTTGAGTGTGAATTTTTCGAGGTTTCCCTCACTCGCAAAGCGGTATGTTAGATTGAAATTTACTTTCCATCTACCCCGAACGTTCTTTCCGTTGTCTATATGTGTTTGTGTGTTAAGGGGGTGGAGTTCCTCCATTGTTCATTACTTGAGTTCGTCTCTTTTTTTCAAATTTTCCGAATAATTAACACACTTTTAGCACAACATACTATTTAATAATTCATTGTTGTTTTTACTGATAAACAATATAGGAGTGTCTTCCAAAGAGATTCTGGAAATAGTACATTATGCAACGAGCCTATAATAATAGTAATTAAGAAGCGAGTACGGATGTTTATGAAACGAACGCAAGCGAGTTTCATAATTTTTATACGAGCTTCTTAATTACCATTATAGGCGAGTTTCATACGACTTTTTATGCTCGACCATATTTCTAACTTGAAATTACCGGTATTCAGATGTATACATTTTATTTGTATCTGACAAGATCGGAAGTGACCTTGTTCTAGGTCGTGAATTGTGAGATGTGCGCAGACGCGAAAGTATTGATTTTTTCCGAGGAACAATAATGCCATTGACCTTGACGTAGTCCCGTTAAACTTGATAATATTATAATATTATAACCTTGATTATTGAATTCGATATTGAAAAACGAGATGACAAATTGAATTTATTTGAATATTATTTACAATTAACCTAATTATTATAGTAACAGAACATAACCTTCTGCGACAGTATTGGATTTCCAACCTCCGTGACTTTTCGCTAATTCTCTTTCGATTGCATATCCGAGAATAATCGATACTTGCGATTTTATAACGGTACAAAGCTGACTTGTCATTGGCTGAACACCTGTAAGCTGAGTTGTCATTGGCTGAAAACACCTGTACTTTAATGAGTAGGTGTACTTTAATGACATGCATTAAAGGACTGCTACCAGGTGTATAATTACTACATTTCGGCATGGTCGAGCATAAACGTTATTTCTATTCTGATAGCGGTATAATAATTTGACAACTTCTATTTTTCTCTGATTTTTTATGGTTTCTCTTTTCCCAGAAATAACACACCGCTTTCAGACGGCTCGTCCTGAGGTGCGTCAGCTCCTGTTGCAATATCTATTGCCATGGCTCCACAACATGGAACTCGTGGACCCCAACGTGCCACCAGCGAACCCGCTTTCTTACTTTCAGGTAAGCGTAAGGAAGCACCAAAGTATGCAGAGCGTTGCCCCAATAATAGAGGAATTGCAAGTCGAATAAGTTTGTTGGCGAGATAAAGACAATAGTGACGCGTGCTTACTTCACTGTGTTCAACAAAATTCCTATTTCTAATTTCAAAAATATTTTTGAAAGTGTACACATTTCGGAATTAATAGTGCTGTTTTCCAGTATTGTAATTTAATATGTAGCGAGGTCTTCAAATATACTTGATATGTTACAAATATCTAAGAGGCAGTTACAATCCCTTTATGCTTGTTGCCCTTTTTTGCTTCCTTGGAAGCCTTGCATTTATGGAATTTTAAACAAATCTTCATACAAATGAAACTGGAATAGTCTTTTCGTTCAGGCGATTGCATAACCTGTACGAGTAGAAAATCAAGGTGATTTGTGTTTAGATAATGGTCATAGGAAGAAAAGTAAAGAAGGTAAACTTGCGAATTCTAAATGAGACAGTGGAGCAAGTGAACGGCTTCAAATACTTGGAGTGTAGGCCCTACTACTGGGTGTTCATTTCAAAGTGTGTCATGACGTCACTGTTGTTGGGTCACCGATTTGAAGCGAGTTTCAGCTTATATGTCAGAGAAGTTGCCTATTATTTAAGGAGTTCTTCAATCTGAACTTGAGAACATGTACGGTATAACTTGAACGTCGTAGCAACAGATGACGGTCTGTACGGTCTGTGTGCTACCATAACCTCTTTCGAACTGTGTTTTGCGCCGGCAAGTCGTACGCAAGGTATTTGTTATCATCGGTTGCGTACGGTAACATTTCACAACACAAATCAAATGCTCCGTGTCCATGTTGACCGTCGAAGTTAATGTCAACAAATACGTAAGTAATCGTCTTAACCCTTTCCCCATATCCCGACAGTACGTATTTTCAAACAGTTCACATTCCTGCCACTACCGGCGTTACCGTACGTATCGGTACGTACTCTTCAGAATGAACGCCGTACTTGCTAGGCAACTTCTCTGCCTCATAGGTTATACACCTCTGCGGAAGTGTAGGAAGATTGAATTCTCTAGGCTTATCGGCTAGCCACATGACGGCATACAGCGAGCCATGACACACTTTGAACTGAACACGCAGTATAAGCAGTAACATGAGCTGCTGTCAAGAAGTCAAATGGAGAATAGCAATGGCAAAGGAAGCTTTTAATAGAAAAAGCAACATCGTCTGCGAACTTCTGGAGAAGGAACTAAGGAAGAGACTAGTCAAGTGCTTTGTGTGCAGTGTAGCATTGTATAGGGGAGGAAACATGGACATTACGACGAAGTGAAGAGAAGCGAATAGAAGCATTTGAAATGTGGATATGAATAAGAATGGATCGTGTGAAATGGACAGACAGAATAAGAAATGAAACTGTGTTGGAAAGAATGGAAGAAGAAAGAATGATGCTGAAACTGAACAAAAAGGGGAAAAGGAATTGGCTGGGTCACTGGTTGAGAAGAAACTGCCTTCTGAATAATGCACTAGAAGGAATGGTGAACGGGAGAAGAGTTCGAGGCAGAAGAAGATCTCAGATGATAGACGACATTAAGGTATATAGATCATATGAGGACACAAAGTGGAAGGCAGAAAATAGCAGACTGGAGAATGCTGGGTTTTCAGTGAAAGACCTGTCCTTGGGGAGAAGACTATGGATGAATGAATCTCTAATGTGGCATTCATAACACATTGGAGTTCCATTGATTGAAACTATATTTTTTATGCGTACGCATTAGAAAATCCTACAAAAATAGTGGTTAAGTTTCTTCTAACAGCTGCTGATAGATATGGATCCAGTCGTGAATTTACCAGGTACTGCCAGATCGATGTTCATTAACAATCCTTGCCCAGTAGTTTATTCAAAGCTGCTTCTGATTTATAACGCGAATAGGATTTGCATTAAAATTGATAATATGATAATTATTATTGTAATAATAACAATAATAATAATAATAATAATAATAATAATAATAATAATAATAAACTGACCTTTCATTACATTACAGAACTTAGTGTAATTTAAGGGATTAAATTCTTATGAAATATCAATTCATAAAACAACAAATTATTTTAGGGCAAAGATTAAAAAAAATTGACTTAGAACTTCACTAGTCAATGCTAATTCTTTACGTTCATAGGTTTAGTACTTTGACAGAGTTTGACGTGGCAAATGGTGTGTGGTCCAGTTTCGGACATCAGTTCATCACGACGGATCCAACATTTAAGTTCTCTTACCTTCTGTCGTGACGGTGGTGCCGATATGTATGGATGTTTCACCATCTACAACACTGTACGACTCCTCCCCCCCCCCATGAAAAAAGAAACTGGTACCACTGGCTGCTGGGCTGCTAACTGTACCAACCTCGACAATGTGATTTAAAGTCTATCATTGTGTGCATTGTTTTGATGGAGATAAGAGTTTTTCTTACATCTTGCTGGGTATTACTTATTAAAATGTTTTTAATTGCTGTTAATTTCCTTTTATAATAATGGTTTATTTTAACTGGCAGACTTAAGGATGTTCTATGAGGAGGAATTGCTAAGGTTTGGTTCTGCTGTGACCTGGTGTTTAGATTGTGATTGGCGGATAAGTAGTTAAACCAGAACGTAGATAATTTGGAGTAGAAGTATGGAGAACTTGAAAGAGAAGAGACAGCGAATGAAGGGTTCTTCGGTTATAGGAGCTTAGAAGCAAACATTCTCATGAGGGCAGATAAAAAAGTTATCTTTTTCTTCCAGCATGTTAATAATGTCAAAACAAGTGCTTATACAAATTTTAACCACTCGAGCGCAATTACGAGGGCCGTAAAAATAAGTTTCCCTGGGGCCGTTTACAGAAAGAGAACAATTTCATGGAAAGATTTATTGGAACAGATACAGCAATTGTTGAGCTATTTTTCAACATATTTTCCACCGGAATTGAGACATTTGTCATATCATGAGCTCCCTGTGTCGAAGAAGTCTACCGCCTGAGATGAGAACCAGTGTGTGACAGTCGTCTGCACCTTTGTGTCGATCTCATGATATGACAAATGTCTCAATACCAGTCGGGAATATGTTGAAAAATAGCTCAACAATTGTTGCATCTGTTCCAATAAATGTTTCCAACGAAATTGTGTTTTCTTACTGTAAACGGTCCCAGGGAAACATATTTTTACGGCCCTCGTAATTGCGCTCGAGTGGTCAAAATTTGTACAAGCACTTGTTTTTACGTTATTAACATGGTAGAACAATAAGGAAAAAAAAAAAACTTTATGTGCCTTTCCCACGAGAATGTTCACTTGTTAGCATCAATTTGGAACCTTAACATCGTTGTTCAGTGATATTTTAAATATACAGTAGATGTATTGTATCTTCTGATATGTAGTATTTTCTCCGCATAAGACAAAAATAGAAGTATAGCTCCTATAATACGTTACATTTTTAAACTACTTGCTAGGAACGAGTACATTGTTGTTGTTGTTATTATTATTATTATTATTATTATTATTATTATTATTATTATTATTATTATTATTATTATTATTACTGTTATCATAGTCTCATCAAGCAACTCGCAGGCGTTCCATCAGACCACTAAATTTAACTGAAGTTGGATAATAGTACATTATGCAACGAGCCTATAATGGTAGTAATTAAGACGCAAGTATGCTTGTTTATGAAACTCGCTTGCGCTCGTTTCATAATTTTCATACGAGCGTCTTAATTACCATTATAGGCAAGTTTCATACGACTTTTTATGCTCGACCATATTTCTAACTTGAAATTATTTAAAATTAGGTCTTATGGTTATGTGCGAACTGACCTGAATTGTGAGATGTGCGCAGACGCGAAAGTATTGATTTTTTCCGAGGCCAAATGTCATTGACCTTGGCAGAGAATAAGATGAAGATTACTCTGATATAACCTGGAAATTGATCTAGAATTGAAAAACGAGATGACAAATTGAATTTATTTGAATATTATTTACAATTAACTCTAATTATTATAGTAACAGAACACAACCTTCTGCGACAGTATTGGATTTCCAGCCTCCGTGACTTTTCGCTAATTGTCTTTCGATTGCATATCCGAGAATAATCGATATAACGGTACAAAGCTGACTTGTCATTGGCTGAACACCTGAACTTTAATGAGTAGGTGTACTTTAATGACATGCATTAAAGGACTGCTACCAGGTGTATAATTACTACATTTCGGCATGGTCGAGCATAAAATTATTAGTGATTCGTCAAATTTTGAAGAACATCATGTGAAAACGAAACCAGGATGTCGACTGATGTTTAAATATCTTACGTACCACTTTTTTACTAGAATTCACCAGGAGTTACGTTTCATATTTCAGTACTACGCAAGCGAGATGAGTCGGGCAGGAAGCAGAAGAGAAGGATGGGGTTCCGCAGAAGCCACGGAAATGGTTCTAAACAATCTGTTCTACATCACAGCGAAGGTGAGTACTTGATGTACATGTATAAACATCACTACAGCGTGGGAGTAATATAACTCTGCAGATTTAAGCAGCTTATTCCTTAGATAGAGTACAACAAAAAATTCTTATACCATAATTAGTTCCAAACGAATGCTTTTCTCAGAAAAAAAAAATCCCCAAAATATTAACGCTGTTTTACTCGATAAGTACAGGGCTCCTATAAAAAACCTTTCTGGTTTCGAACATATATAATTTACGTTCTATAAATCTGAAGTGCATGAAAATAGCACCAATGGAAAGAGAAACTCAAAAAGTTTAGTTGTGTTTTCCTAGTTGGTAACACTGCCTCATAATAGCGCATATAAACAAATTCGTTCATTGTTGAGGCGAAATGGCTGCTATAGAGGACAAAAAAGCTTTTTGTGTGCTTGATTTTCATGTGAACCAGTCTGCTGTTAATGTGGACTGGTATTACCGGACAAAGTTTGGTGCAGATCGACCCAGTGGGCATACAATCCGTAAATGGTACACTGATTTTAAGACAAGATTCTTAGCAAGCGGTTGCACTGCATTTAGTGCAAGCTCTAAAACCAGAGGACAAAGTCCTACGAAGAAATTTCTGAAGAAGTATGCAGACTTTAATTGAAAACTATGATGAGTTTATTCGCTCCGTGGTGTTTTCTGACGAAGCCACTTTTCATCTTTCTAGTAAGGTGAACAGACATAACCTCAGAATCTGGGGGTCGGATAAACCGCATACCTACGTGGAACTTGACTATAGGCTTGATGTGTGCCGTGTTACCAAAAGGAAACACATTAAACATATTTGGTAAGGAACGAGACGTTTTGAGTTTCTCTTTCCATTGGTACTATTTTCATGCAGCTCAGATTCATAGAACGTAAATTACATGTGTTCGAAACCGGAAAGGTCTTTTGTAGGAGCCTTGTATTATATCACCGATTTTTGATTTCTACTCTTATCATAGAGAAATTGGTAACGAATGATTTATCCCTTTTCAGTTGTTAAATAAAACGGTCGGTTTTGTTGCAAATTAAATAAAACGATTAACACGTATCGTATTTCCTGCCATTAGGAAGTCTCGCAACCCTGCTGCGGTGTAAGGGACGGAACGCTGCTATTCAGACCGAGTATGCGTGTGTATTCGTATGTGAGGCGACGATACGCTGTTGCCAAATTACGCAGGTTTTCGGCCTAGTTTTCTAATTAACCATGCACTTGATTACAAAACGCATAATATGTTTGTTTTATTTATTTTAATGTGTTCTATTGGCCTCTTCAATCTGCAGCCTATCACATCCACCCTGTCTAGGTAACCTGATGTTTGATATTGCTACTTTAATAGATCAGAGCTACGAGCCTTTGTTTGTGAGAGTAAGACTGTAAATTTCAAACTAGCATAAGAAATTCCAAGCAAACTACTATAAATGCATTTCTCCGATAAGATCGTTTAGGCTGCAGAGGCAAGCGCGCAGTTTGTGTCTGGATGATGCGAAGTGAGGAAGTTAATGTAATATTTTTCTCTAATACACAGTCGGTCTTATTAATAAACCGTGTATAGTTTTTATACGAGACTTATGCAGAGTTGGGACAGAAAACGTTACTAATAAACCATGCATAAGCTATGGACGTATAAACAGTCTGTAACTATACAATGGGAATTGCTTTGCAGTAGTTATATACAAGAAACCCCTTGTTTAGGCTTTGTATATAGAGAAAAAATGGCCGCCCCACTAACAGCTGTTCGTATCGACTGTCATTTTTTGATGATGGTTGCCTTGTAACCACAGAAGAACAAACCAAAGAGCACAGAATAATTAGAATAATATTGCTGTAGCTTGTACTCTTTGACCAAAATATAGTGTGGTAATCGATCAGAGCCAGTTGTACTATCGATACTTAACACGGCGCACTAGAGCGCTCTATAGGATGCAATAGAGAACCTCAGATATTCTCTTACCTTTCGGAATGAAGTAATGACGAAACTATGATGTAGCTGTGTAACAGTCATACTGTTATACACGACGTATGTAGTGATTATTAGTAAGGAATTTACACACGACTTATAAACGAGCTACTCATTGTATAAGTATAAGGCAGTTAAACGAATCGAAAAAATCGAAAAATCGAAGGAGAATTGGGAGGAAAATTTAAAAGGTACGCAAAACGCGTCCTTGCAAGGGGTTGGGGGCTGTACAAAACTAAATATGTGAGCTCCAAGCCTGTTGGCCACTAGTCTCACTCCGGGTTACGCTGCTCCCCTGAAGGAGCTCTAGAAAATTTTGAAGGGGAAGCCGAAATTGGACGTAACCTCTTAGGTACCACATACGCGAGGGGGGCTGAGATTGATCAATTGATCACGGAACGGGTCGAGAAGGAGTTGGCTGGTGTTTGCCGTTAGGATGGCAAGACGCCGTCATCTGTTGTTCGATGACGAAGCAGGTGAAGGCCGTCGGAAGAAGCGCCGTGAAATCTAAGCTGCAATTTGAGAGGTCCCTGTCCTTTCAATTTGCGACTTATTGAGTGACCTCGTATGTTTAATAGACTATTAATATTATCTGAACTAGGGCATACATAATTTATAATAAAGGTGGAATATATATGGGGAAGGGCATATAGGTCCGTGGCCCATTTCTTATAGGGCTCATCCCGACATTTGTCTTACGCCTGAGGAAAACCACGGAATACCTTAGGCAGGATGAGTTGTCTCATATAAGAGACTAGCCAATTTGGCTATTATGTAGGAGGTCATGAGCCTTGTTGATTTGTCTCAATTTCGAGACCAGCCATTTGGCTATATGATGGCTCAATTGCGAAGAGGGGGGAGAGATGTAATTGTTAATTAGGGAGATTCATGGGGATATGAGTGCAGGTCCGTGGCCCATTTCTTTTAGGGCTCATCCCGTCATTTGTCTTAGCGCCTTAGGAAAACCACGGAAAAACCTTAGGCAGGATGAGTTGTCTCAATATCAGAGACTAGCCAGTTGGCTCTTAGGTTGAATGACTCTATGAATCGATGGATATATACTAGCCAATTGGCATTATTAGATTTCCATCGATCAACAAAAGTAGATAATGTTATGGAGGGATTTTGTTTAGCCCAGTTAAGACAAGGTCATTTTACAGCGGTTGCACTATCCAAGGAGTCTCATGGAGTTGAGTCGTGGCTACCAAAACCTGGGAGTAACGCCAGCCTCCCTGTCCTCCTGTCTCAATAGTATAGCTAATGGACCTGTCTGGTGTCTACGCCGTAACCTAGGATCATACTGGCCGAGGCCAGATATGAGCGGGTTGGGGTTAGCACGAGCTTCCGCATACAGGTTCCTAGCCAGTCGAGCAATGAACTCGTCTATGGTTGGCAACTCTAGTTCATCATGGAACTTTCTTCTCGAGGCGACTCGGGGGAGATGGGTAATGAGTCGAATCACCTGGTTTTGGACAACTTGGAGTTTACGGAGATAGGACACTGCCGCAAACCCCCATGCGGGTGCGGCATAGGTAATGACAGAGCGAATGAGGGCCTTATACATGGTAAGTCCTACCCTCAGGTTGTCAGGAGTTAAGGCCGCCAGAATGGGATAGTGTCTAACTATCAGCCCGTTGGCCTTACGAAGAAGGGATTGGATGTGATCTCGGAAGTTGAGATGAGAGTCCATAATGATCCCTAAATATTTAATTTGGTTCATCCACGGCATTTCTCGTCCGAAAAGTGTGGGTGGTGGTGGTATGTCTTCGAGCCTCGCTCTTAGTGAAAAGAGTATGGCCTGACATTTCTCTACATTGACCTTGATTCTCCAGTCGTGGAACCACGGCTGGAGGTGATCTAAGATCGACTGTAATCTACGGGACGCTAATCTATAGGTTTTGCCCATCGCCAAGAGGGCAGTGTCGTCCGCATAGATATACAGATGACTACTTCTGCCGTGGATATAGCGAAACGGGAGGTCATTAATGAATATATTGAAAAGTATGGGCCCGATAATGGAATGGCAGTTAAACGTCTATATATACAGTTTTTATTAGTAAGACCGAGTGTGGATATATTATAAGAAGGTGTATACTAACAAATAAACTAATTCTTTAGCTAAAAATCATTATCTTATTGTCCAGCAGAGAGTAGAAGTTCAGTGTTATTACATTATTTTAAGTTGAATTTTATAAGGTGTAGCTCTCTATCGCCTCGATAAAATTTTGTGCAGATATTCATTATGCTTTTAAGAGTAAGACGCCATGATTTTTTTCTGCAAATATATGCATGCAAAATAACTATTAATTATTTTCAGACACCATGCACTCCGTAACCCGGAGAGCTGTTTTCCAGATGTCGAGCAAGAGTAAAGGAAAAGTGAAATTCTCAAATATATAATTGAACATTTTGGTCTCAAACATTTTTCTGAAGACATTTTACAGTCAATAAAGAAATTAATTAGATTTCTGTGCTCGAAAAATCGATCACGTTCGGAAAAATACAGCAGAAACGAGAAAAATTTATTAAAATAGAATGCGCTATGTTTGAACCAAGATGCAAATTCTGAGAATAAAATATATATAATGCTTTGCTATCTACTATAAAACAATTCCAATTTGAGTCTGCCACTGCCAGTACAAGCATTCGAGGACGTCCACCTAAACTTTTCGAAGAACTGAGCGAAAGATCAAAACGGAGAAAAAAATAGTCCACTTTTTGAAGAAAGATCGCCAGAAGAAAAGCTTTCTGCTGCCCAGATAAGTTTCAGAGCTTCAATGAAAAGAGATGCGGCCAATAGCTATTGCAGGAGAGCTTTCACTTGCATCACTTCGACAAAATAATAATAATAAAAAAAAAAACATGAAAATTGGTTTTGCAGGAGCAACCAACAGTCACCCATAAGGATCTCTCTTTGATTAATGATTTACAGTTGACCTCTAATCAATATAAATAATTAAGGGAAATGCAAAATCTTGTAACAGTTAATTTATATCCACCGTATTATTTAGTACCAAACATTAAAGATAGGTTAGGTCCAGGCAGGAAAGAGGACTACTTGTTGACATGACAAAGCAAAGCGGTCGCAATAAAAACGATGGAAATACCGCAAGAAGATTTTTCAGGGAGTTTTCCACTTTCGCATATTTTACGGGAATATATGGAAATCTAATAAGTCGACATATATAATATTAAAAACCTTTTCTTGCAGGTTTGCAATATTGATAAACGGGCATTTGGCATGTATGCAAGGGAGGCAAGGAAATTATATTTATGCTTGTGCAAATAGTATTATAAGCCTACAACCCTTCACTAATTCTTGGTTCATGGACAAAAGGTCACGGGACACTATTATACCTATTGGTAAACTATCTGAGGAAGCCTAGGAAACGAGGAACAAAGATAATAGACTTTTCAGAGAAGTCTTCACGAGAAGAAAATCAAGAAAAGAAATATCTCAGGCAACTTATTTCTTTCGACTCTTAATCAGCTTAAGGAAATTAAGGAGAGAAAATCGCTGTCGATTTCAAGTGCTGCAGTTACTCTCCGAGCCTTCATTACTCGGTGCTGCCGAAGAAGAGACTACCAACGAAGATACAGATTCTGATGGGGATGCATCTGACTTCTCAACGAGTATGATATGTAGCGCATTCCACATTATGAACTTTAATTTTTTTTATTCAAATCGAAAATGTTTTACAATATTGGAGAAATTAGTTACTATTTTAATTTTTGTTATTGAAAATTTAATCACTTCAATAATTGAAGGTACATACTAAATTTTATGAAAATTGAGCTATTAGTTTTCGAGAAATGATTTTTGGCCGGCTAGACTCTATAAATTACACACTGTGCATCGGTGAGTTTCATCCATACCTAGCCGATGAGGGACATCATGACATGCCTATCATACTAGTGGACGATTTCAAATTGTACTTGACGGTTAATGAGAATTTTCAATTTCTAAACTTCGTAAGAGATATGGTTGGAGTACAACTATACTGGGTGTTCAGTTCAAAGTGTGTCATGGCTCGCTGTATGTCGTCATGTGGCTAGCCGATGAGCCTAGAGAATTCAATCTTCCTACATCTCCGCAAAGGCGTATTACCTATATGCAAGAGAAGTTGCCTACCAAGTACGGCGTTCATTCAGAAGAGTACTTACCGATACGTACGGTAACGCCTGTAGTGGCAGGAATGTGAACTGTTTGGAAACACGTACTGAGGTGAGTTTTTTCCTTACTGTCGGGATATGGGGAGAGGGTTAAGACGATTACTTACGTACAGTATTTGTTGACATTAACTTCGACGGTCAACATGGACTCGGAGCATTTGATTTGTATTGTGGAATGTTGCCTACGCAACCGATGATAACAAATACCCTGGATACGACTTGCCCGCGCAAAACACAGTTCGAAAGAGGTTATGGTAGCACACAGACCTACAGACCGCCATCTGTTACTACGACTTTCAAGTTATACCGTACACGTTCTTAAGTTCAGATTGAACGGCTTGATTAATAGGCAACTTCTCTGACATAAAAGCTGAAACTCGCTTCAAATCGCTGACTCACCAACAGTGACGTCATGACACACTTTGAAATGAACATCCAGTAGTGCGTACGTTTCATCATTCCTCACTCGCTTATGTACTGCCGCATCCACTCTACATTCGCGAGCAAGGAAAGACAAAATATATACACTGTAGCATCATTCAAAGAACCAACCACCCTTGCCGGATTCTTGTAGATATGATCTTTGTGAGACATTTGTAAGGACTCAGATATACTCGCCACATCTCCTATCATCGGGCATTACTCGCTGTTCGGGAAGTCATTCCAGCTATACCTAGAAAATGTAGAACTAAGCATAATGAAACGAAATAAATATATGATCTTCACTATACGTGGCTTTCATTTACTGTGCAGCCCCAGACGTAAGTCCGGAAATATTACATTGTAAGAGGGCATACACAAATAGAAAAGCACGCGACTATTGGATTGATTGGTGGAGCAAGCATGACAAAAACAGGGAAATAAATATTTTAGGGCTGCATTTAAATGTGCTGTCTACATACAAAGCGGCACTACTTACCAACCAGTCTTCTCACGTTATAATGATTTTCAAATACTTATAAATATTCTTTCGTGAAACGTACAACAGAGTCCGTATAGGTCAGTTTCTGTCAGATGCGTTTTCAATTCATTGTGGGCTAAAGCAAGGAGATGCACTATCACCTTTACTTTTTAACTTTGCTGTAGAGTATGTCATTAGGAAAGTCCAGGATAACAGAGAGGGTTTGAAATTGAACGGGTTACATCGGCTGCTTATCTATGCGGATGGCGTGAATATGTTAGGAGAAAATCCACAAAAGATTAGGGAAAACACGGGAATTTTACTGGAAGCAAGTAAACAGATAGGTTTGGAAGTAAATCCCGAAAAGACAAAGTATATGATTATGTCTCGTGATGAGAGTACTGTACGAAATGGAAATATAAAAATTGGAAATTTATCTTTTGAAGAGGTGGAGAAGTTCAAATATCTGGGAGCAACAATAACAAATATAAATGATACTCGAGAGGAAATTAAACAGAGAATAAATATGGGAAATACCTGTTATTATTCGGTTGAGAAACTTTTATCATCCAGTCTGCTGTCGAAAACTCTGAAAGTTACTATTTATAAATCAGTTATATTACCGATTGTTCTGTATGGTTGTGAAACTCGGACTCTCAATTTGAGAGGGGAACAGAGATTAAGGGTGTTTGAGAATGAGGTGCTTAAGAAAATATTTGAGGCTAAGAGGGATGAAGTTACAGGAGAATGGAAAAAGTTACACAACGCAGAACTGCACGCATTGTATTATTCACCTGACATAATTAGGAACATTAAATCCAGACGTTTGAGATGGGCAGGGCATGTAGCACGTATGGGCGAATCCAGAAATGCATATAGAGTGTTAGTTGGGAGGCCGGAGGAAAGAAGACCTTGAGGGAGGCCGAGACGTAGATGGGAAGATAATATTAAAATGGATTTGAGGGAGGCAGGATATGATGATAGAGAATGGATTAACTTTGCTCAAGATAGGGACCAATGGCGGGCTTATGTGAGAGCGGCAATGAACCTCCGAGTTCCTTAAAAGCCAGTAAGTAAGTAAGCAAGTATAACTATTCTTCCGCAACTAACACCATGATCCTCATTTTCATAGGAACCATATACATGACAGAAAGTTATTCCCTACAAGGTTCTCTTTTTATATATTTGAGACCATCCAGAAGCGGCTTAATACTTCGTGCATCTCCTGGTGTAATACCTCTTAGACCAGCGGTCATCAGCACAGTGCACCCTCGGGCTAGCGTGGCTTACCCGCGAATAAGAGACTACACTATGGTGCTTCCGTGGCTGCTGGCGGGTATGCTCTCTTCCTTTTCCTGCTTCACGACGGTACATAATACGATGCACTGCTTACCCATTACCCATTTCAGCGAGTGCTGACGACCACTGTCGTAGACGGTCGCGAGATGATACATATTTTCCTCACATTTTGCCTATCAGAAAGAAGAGCTAATATTGCAGAAGAAAGTTCCCTCCACTTCGATTATCCTAATTTATCACACTCTCTTATGCTGTAATTACGGAATAACGCGATAATTATATTCCATTTTTCCTCTGAAACTACACTGCTCCGCCTATTTTAGTAGAATGCGTTTGAGTCTGAATAATGCAGACAATCAGTACAACGTGGTCTGTTGTGACGAGAAACAAAGCCCTGCATACCGGTTAGCAATCATGTTACAAACACGTTCACGTCTGAGTATTTCTGACAAAGTAAATATTATTCAACGCTTCGAAAACTGCGCAAATATTAAGGGTATTGCTGGAGAATTTAAGGTAGATCTAAATTTATTCATTCATCCATTTATCTTTATATACGAAAATATACTGTATATATATATATATATATATATATATATATATATTTGATTTATTTGTCATTGTATTTTATAGGTATATATATGGGAGAGTCGGGTAGTATCGGACATCGGGTAATATCGGACAGTGAGTTCCTTTCATCTACCACACGATGATAGTACCTGATTGACATGGTTACGTTTCTGGGATGTCGGATAGAGAAACGTAACCATGTCATTCAGGTTCTACCATATGGTGGTAGATGAAAGAAACGCACTGTCCGATACTACCCGACTCTCCTCTATATATATATATATATATATATATATATATATATATATATATATATATATATATATATTCTAGAAAATAAAATTAATTTGTATTAACGTTCTATCAGATACAGTTTTATAATGGATTAACAACTCTTAAATACACATTCCCATATGATCGATTTTTACTGTCCATAATATTCCTTGAATTTAAGCTTTATCTAAACATGATGTTTGCCGATTACTGGGGACTTGCTCCGCCTGTTATATCTAAGTGGGTAAACAGTGACTTTCTGCTATATCGACGGAGCAGTGTACGAGTTAATTTATACTTAGTTTTTTGCTTCCCTTCTAAAATTTTCTTTTTGGCGGTTAGGAGTTTTACACTCTAAGCCGGCGATATACAACGGTTATACTCCGGATGATACAAGATTTGAATCTCTTGTGATGATTGGGTCCAAGTACATATTGATCATTCAGAGTAGATGAGACTTTTATATTAATGATAAAATAATGGTGCAGACAGCAGTAATGGAATCAGTGATTTGCAGTACTGCTGATAACCTCGTTTTGCTTTGCTTCCCAGACTTTAGTCGTGTATATTCTGCCAGTTGTTCTTCTGTAGATATCTTGCCTCCATTGGTTCTTGAATAGATTGTTCCCAGATTATTCCTGGCGTTCTGTCAATCCAGGTTTATCTAGGAACATTGATTTTTTTTTGTACTGGTGAAATCTAGGAGAAGAGAATCCTAATCAGGAGTCACTCTGTCCTTCAGGTTGTTTGTACGAAATACTCAGAACTCACCCATAATAATACACTTCGGTTATAGCTTCTTCAGTAACGCGTCCCATAGGAGACGTTCACCCGTTTTGTATATAAAAATATGACAGGAACTTGAGCAACTTGAACTGTAGCTGCTTTGTTGGCGTGCCTTCAGTTGTCAGAATGGCAGAAGGACAAAATGTGATATAGGCTATGAAAAATAAAGAACTGTTACAACATATGCAAGGATATTTTATTCGTGATTGCTTCAGGCACTGTTACACATACATATCTTTTCATTCCAATGACTTACGTTACCCCTTTTTATTTTTTTTCCTGGTTAAAGACATTTCGCTTAGTTCGCACATCACCTTGTTATCACCTAGGAAACCTTCAGTTTTTATTATCCAGTATCCTACCATTAACGGCATCTTGGGCATTGAATCCATACGCAGCTTATGGTGATGAAATTCATACGATCCCTAGAAATTAAACATAATCCAAATGTAATTTTAATGAATAGTACTTACTTGCTGATTATACAATTAGGAAGATGATACAATAAATTCTATACAGTAACTGTAAACTTTGCTTCCCTTTCACACAACCAGGAATACAAATATGAAAGAATGGAAATAAGAGAAATGGATAAGAAAAGAAATAAAAGTATTAATACAAATGAAAAAAAAAATTAAAAAATACAAATACAGAAATATAACAGGCAAAAATACAAAAATGGTAAGTGACTGATTGTAGAGTTTTGAAGAGAAATAAAACATTGTTTCCTAAGGTTTTCAAATAAAGTTAGAATTGTCCGTTGAAAGGCATTATAATGAATAACTACGTATACATTTTTAGTGTTTCAAATAAAAAATTCCTCCTTTTCTTTATTAGATAATGTTTAGATGTAGCAAAATTTATTTCATCCGCACAAGAAGTTTTTTAAAAATGAAACTGTGGAATATCGACTTATCTACATTGTCACAACTCTTCTATCTCTCGTAATCCATCAAAATATTCCTTATGCCACAAATTACAGATTATTCGCAAATTTTGTTATAACTTGGACAACTTGACCTTAAGATTTTCAGTTGCAGACACTACTGGCACTTCATTTTCTTTTTCTGTGAGTGTTCTATTATTTGGAAGGTGTGAATTAGTGTTTTCTTTGACGATTCAAGAAGTTCAATATCTGTAGATAGGCCTTTGAAGAACGCTTGCCCAAGAATTTGGTAGCATAGAAAAAACGCACTTATGCTAGCAATAATACTTCCATACTTAAATATAGGGTCATTCACCAAGTTCACCACAGATTCATTGAGGCGATTTCTGAGGTTATTTGTAACAAGAAATGTAAATAAATTAATGGGATCACATTCATAATTACGGAGTTACGTTAATTTGAAAACGACAGAAAAAGCTTTTGTATTTCAGGATTTCACTAACAAAAATGCAAAAAGTAATTAAAATACAAACAGTTGAACTGTTTATGCATCAGTCTCTTTCATTTCGAGTTGATTTAAATTAAATTTCACATTTTCGAAAATGTATCCATGATTCTCAGATAACTGTCCGCACTTGTCTGAACCGCGCGTATAGCATTTCACAGCTTCACATGTTTGTTCCTTATTGTCGCCGCGGTATCCAGAATGCTTTCAAGCGACTATTCGTGTGCTTGTACCTTAACCTGTTACACGATGACTTTCATCCTCTATCAACAATATCCACGTAGTTATGGCAACAAACATGCTTAGCGCTCCATTCACTGTGATACGTTTCGAGAATGTGTTGAATATCCGTAATTATGAATGTGATCCCATTAATTTATTTACATTTTTTGTTCCAAATAACCTCAGAAATCACCTTCATAAACCGCGGGAGAACTTCGTGAATCACCCTGTATGTGAGTCAGAAGTAAATGTAACAACTCCGCAGCGTCTTGAGCTATAATCTGTACACAGCTACATGTTTCCACTGGATCGGTGAACAAACACTTGACTTTAGTCGTAACACGATCCCTTTCAATTGAATAAATGTTAAGGTGAGGGAGCAAAAATAATTAAAAGGTACGGAAGCACGAGTCTTTCGAAAAGGATTTTCGTTTGTGGGAAGACTCTATGGTTGCTCCAAGGAGATTAGTCATTTGTTTGACTCTGTGTTTTGCCGTTTCATTGAAGGAATCTAGAGAATGTTTTTAAGAAAAACCAAAAGTAGACATACATTAACAGGTAGCATATAAGAGCGAGGGTGGGGGGGGGGGGGAATGTCGTAAAGCACGATCCGTAACACGACCCCGTAGCAGCAGGGCAGAGTTGTTACGTAGGTGTAACCGGGATTCCAATTCAGCACGTCTTCCAATTTCTTCCTTACGGATTCCCAAAAATTTTAAGGCACACATTTTAATTTCTTTTATAACTCCCCTACAACAGCTAAGGGATCATGTAGACAGCTTGTTGAAGATACTAATTCTGTAATTTTTCCTGCTATAAATATGGATGTTGTATCTATGCAAAATCGCTCTTCAAACTTTCTTCTTGCAACAGTTCCTTCACAGACAGAACACACGCAGTATCATTAGAAAATTCTGCCACAACTTCTTCGAAGGCTTCAAGATGCTCACTATAGTACTTTACTGCCCGAAGTCACGTACCCCATCGTGTGAGTACCGGTTGAGGTGGCAGTGAAATACTCGGTAGTTTCGTTTTAAAGGTAGGGTTCTAGAACGACATTTACAAAATATATTCATTTTATGTTTGACATGCTGAGCTATTCGGTTTAACGCATGTGCGAGACATGTCATATGGAACAAATGTGTATAGAAAACGTTCAGAAGTGGTGCAGCAACAAGCATATCGTCGGCTTACTTTTAAAAGTTCTTTAAGTCCAATTTTTCCTCAATGTACAAATCTGTCTGTATTTTCAAAATGCGTCTCTAATAACAACTCATAATTCTGGAAATATTTATATATTTTATAAATAACAAATGCGTAACAGTTGTTAGCTGGGATATAAAAGGAATAAGAAGTTACTTTGCTTCTCGGTAATTACCTCAAATGTAACTACATTTTTAAAAGTAATCCAGCGTTATATGAAGCTTCATCTGTACGTAGTAGGAGAATAGTATCATCCACACTTCTGGATGTTAATTGTTCAAACATTTGTTTACAAAATAAGCAATTTGTTGTGCATGTGTTGGCACTAGTGATTTCGAGCGAACAAAATATGTACGTAAAGTCTGATCTAATTCATGGCTCAATTAATGTGCAAACGTACGAGAGCATCTGTTGCCTCATCGATAGGCAACCAAATACAAGCATTACCAATATCAATTCGTATTTCTACAAGTGTGGCATTATACGTGGATTCCAAATATTTTTTGTTTTGCAATGTTATTTCAGAAGGAATACTTTGTGCAGTATGTTTCTAAGAATTATCTATCTCGGCATCGTAAAAAGAAAGCTTGCACTGTAATGACAAGAAACCTTGCTTTACCCTGTACAAGAACAGAACAAAGTACAAAAATGCAGTCACTATTATCAACCAAGTAAATTGGGAATTCCTTTTGGTTAATATAAAATTAACCACCATGTAGGAAACGTTTCTTCCATGTGAGAAATTTGGCGCAAGTTGACAATTCTTTGAGAAAAAATTAAATACGTATTAAATATACTGAAGAAAAATGTCTAAAATATGCACTTTTAGACAGAATAGTAGGCCTACATAAATAGGCAGTTACGGTCAAGTAGGTAGTCTTGTGTTAAGTACTGTAAAACTTCGCTAAATTGATCCCGTACTTGTGGCGTATAATTTTTTTAATTTTTTTTTTTTTTTTTTTGTGTTTGCAGGCAGAGGAGAAAATTGTCATTTGCTTGAACACCCGAGGTCTAGTTATTGCTGATGGAAATAATAGCTCTATCAAGTGTCATTGCATGATATTATTATCAAAGCTTTTACGAACTTTCGACTCACGCTGATCGCTTAAATTCATCACTGATGCAGAGTGCCCTACTGTGCGTTTGTTTGTAAGGTAGTATAAGCAAAAAGGACATGGGTGGGGATTTATCCGTTCCCTTTCACTTCTCCTTTCTGCCGAAGGCTAGACTAAGCTATTGAAGTCCTAGTAAGATCGCCTAGGAGGTCCAAGGGCGGTTCGTGAAAGTCAAGACATCGATTTGTGAAAGCTTTAATTTGGAAATGGTTATTATTATTCTGTAATTCTGCGTTGCTTTATAGTATAAAAATGCTGATAATATACTTACTGGTGGCACTGGACATTTCGGTGTGAAGTTCTCCAGATCGTGGACAAGCCCTGACCATATCTGGTCCTCGTCCGCAAGTTTTTTGCACACGTCAGGTATTGGTGTTGGTGGAAAGGTTTCACAGTTTCCTCTGTCACTTTTACTGATGCAATGAATTAGCCTCACCTGTAACTGAAGGAAGCAATGTTTTTATTGTAATTATCTCGATTTTATTGCCATCAATATTGGCACTCCTAGGAATGGCGGTGCGACATCCATACTTGTTGGTCACTCGTCCGCCGTCTCATAAAGGAACTCTGATAATAATTTAATACAGAAAATGGCCGTAAACAAGTCATAACTTAGTAAAAACTTTGAGCAAAGGGAATAGTGTCTTGCTACAGAGGAGGTATTAACGTCCTCCTCATGACCCCTGTTTCACTATAATAGCAGTTCTTCAGACGGCAGGTGACAAGTGAATGATCGACTTTTTATTCATAAAATATATCTTTTATCACAAAATCAGCTGACTGTTTTGTGAAATAGCATGGTAATTTTTAAACTTTCTATTTCATAAAACATTTTACGCGGCAGACACAATTTGACAAATCGACGGCCCAGCTCAAAAGGATAACAACTTAAAATTTAAAATTTTGAGAAGCCTGCAGTTTGAAGCTTCATGTTGCCATGAAAAATCCAAGTAGCATACTCTAATTAAAAATTATAATATATACAAGGTGGAGCAAAATGTATGTAGTACAAAAACAACAAATTGTAGAAAGATGTTTGCATATATAGAAATGCAGTTTATTTGCAAACAGTGTGCACATTTTGTCATTTACTTCAGTGGCAAAAGATGCTTATTTTTTTTAATTGTTTCCGGCAAATGCCCTACTTCATTCACTTGACAATTATGTAATCCACTCAGAAAACTATCCATCATACGTGGCAGCATATAGCGCAGAATGGCTTCAATTTCATAATGCATTGAAGCCTGTAATTCCGCACTTGTCTCCTTGCAATTGGAATAGATCTTCTCCTTCAAGTAGCGCCAAAGAAAGAAATTTGAAACTAATAAGTCCGGGGATCTGGAGGGCCTGTGGATGTCGTCAAAGAGAGAAATAAGTCGGCCCGGAAACAGCTGTCGCAATCTTGTCATGCCGATATTGGCTATGTGGACAGCAGCTTCATCTTGCTGGAACTATGTGTAAAGATATCCTATCCTTTTTAATTCAGGTACCAGAAAGGTGTTGAGCGTTTGAAGATATCGTTCTGAGTTAACAGTAACGGTTGTACTCTGAGAATGTTCGAAAATGTATGGGCCAATAATTCCAAATCTGGCTACACCGCACCACACTGTAACTTCAAGGCTTTGCATTGGAGTTACATGAAGCAACTGAGGGTTGTTTTTTATTTTTTTAATTATTTATTTAACGACGGTGTATCAACTACTAGATTATTTAGCGTCGATGAGATTTGTGATTGGGAGATGGTATTTGCCGAGATGAGGCCGAAGATTCGCCATAGTTTACCTTGCATTTACCTTACGGTTGGCGAAAACCTCAGAAAAAATCCAACCTTGTAATTAGCCCAAGCGGGGATCGAACTCTACGCCCAAGCGCAACTTCAGACCGGCACGCAAGCGCCTTAACCGACTGAGCCACGCCGGTGGCTCTGAGTGTTGGTGTCTGACCAATGTCGGAAGTTTTGTTTGTTGACAAATCCTGTTAAATGGAAATTTTCTTCATCCGACTAAAGCAAATTAGGCATAGACCCTAATATTGTTGTCCTCATGAATCATTTCTTGAAGTTGCGCGCAGAATGCTATTCTGTCGGTCAATTGGACGTAACTCGTGAACAACTTGCAGCTTATAATGATGGAATTTCAAATCTGCTTTCAATATCCCGTGATGCGATCGCCGGCTGATTTGCATTGTCAGCAAATGTCGACGGGCTGATCTCTGTGGACTTCGCTGCATTTCTGCTCGAACAGGATTGGGATTCTCAGGCGTTCGGACGGTTCTTGGCCTACCTGACGATTTTTTGTTTTCCACTTTTCGATGTTCCCTACAAGACTGGACCCATCGCACAAATTGTACCTCCAACTTTAATGAGTGATGACAATGCCATGTTGAATACATTTATGTGAAGCAATTTGCTAGAGCATGATAGTGCCACTCAGTGGAATAGAGAGGAGAACGAAATCGTATGAGATGGGTAGAAATATTCTAGCATTTTCCTTTGAACAATTGTCATTCAGAAACATCACTAAATTGTACAATTTGGCTTATCCTCGATTGCAACCAATATTAATAATAATGAGAATCAAGCAAAATATGCATGAAGCTAGAATCACTCGTTTCAAAATCGTGTCAGAGAGACTGATCTTCGTGTGTACCACATAGCATGATATCTGTCACAACTCTTCAGGCATAGTTCACAAATGCAGTCTTCTGCCGGTAGGTGGAAGGTCTTTTTCCTACATAGTTTGTGATGGAATCCATGGACCGCGAAGCGGGTCATCGTGTGTCTCGGCTCGTAGCCCGCGGCCATCCATTCTCTTGTAGTCATCGCGTCTGTGATGTAGAAGTCGCTCCAGATTTGCAGTCGTTTTTCTTCTAATTCTCTCACTGTCTCTTCGTATGCCTGTGTGGATGGTAGCTGCAGCTGCAGTCGCAGTTCCTCTAAGTAGAATGGCTCCCTTGCCAGCTCATACGTAAGTCGCGACGGCGTGTATTTCGATATGCACAGGACTCTTTTGAGGTACTTTGCCTTTACTGCTTCGATCGTCTTGAGGTTGCTTCTATTCAGGTGTTCCCATATGAGTGTTAGGCCATATGTAACTATTGGTGAGATTTTGGCGTGAAGCATCTTTAATGCTGATTGCACAGATATCTGTCCCAGATGACTGATGTCATTCGTGGCTCTAATCGCAGCAATTGTTTTGTCTTTTACATGTAGCGTGTATGTGGTTCCAGTGGTCTGAAAAGTTATGCCTAGATACTTAAAGTTATTCACTCGAAGTAGCGGTTCCCCTTCTAGATATAGAATGTCATCTGCTGCTGGCCTACCTCCTTTGCGGAAAGTCATTGTCACGGTCTTCCGCGGGTTCAGGTGCATCTCATTTGTGCGGGCCCAGAGCACTGGCTTGTTTAAAGTTTCCTGCAGTTCTATCTTGCGCGTTGATGTGGCAACCATGTCGTCTGCATACACGTACATGTTTACATTCTCCGCTGGTAGAGTTGAGACAATGTCAGCTGTCGCTATGTTAAATAAAAGCGGACTTAGCGGGTCGCCCTGGAGTACGCCATTTGTTTGTTCGATTGGCTCTGATAACATTATACCATCATCGATTTCAATTTGATTGTTCTGTAATATATTCCTGATGATGCGGGCGATGTAGTGTTCCCTTCCGATCATTGCGTCCATTTTTGACACTAGTGTTTGTCTGTTGATGAGGTCAAAGGCCTTGGTGTAGTCTATGAATAGTGCATAGAGCTTGCCTTTTGGATGTCTGAGGGCGTCTACAATGTCGTCATGCAGGCATTTCGCGGCTTGTGTTGTCGATCTGCCTCTCCGGAATCCGAATTGCAGTTCCGGGATTTTCGTATCCACCAGGGCTGTGAGTCTCGAGTTCATGATTTTTGTGAAGGTTTTGTAAAGATTGCTTTGGAGAGCTATCCGTCTGTAGTTGTTTGGATCTCCTACGTCGCCTTTTTGTTTGTAGAGCATCTTTACTTTCGATTTTCTCCAGTTGTCTGGTATACACCCTTTCTTCAGGCATTCCGTCATGAAGGTTGCCCATACTTCTACGAGTATAGAAGCAGCTTCTTGAGATGCTCAATTGCAACCAATATTCCTATGCAAAAAGTTAAGGCATTTTGCCAAAATCAACAAAATATCGACATCGAAAAAAAATTGATGGTTAACACAATGAAGTTATTCTCAATTTCTAAAGATAATTTCAAGTGTAATTTCCTCTATTTCTTTAATTTTTTGAAGGAGAATAAGAAACTTGTGAAAATTCATTCACCATAAAAATATGCGCAACAAGAGTGTTATGAGTAGGGTGCGACTTTGTGTTTTGTGTTAGGAGTAATATATTTTTGTTCTGTTTCTGTAATTTGGTTGAATATATTAAACATCTTAAACAGTTGATGTCTGTATTGTGTTTGTATTATCGGGTTGATGCAAGAGTTCGTAGCGTTTTTGTTTCTGTTGTTTTTTGCCGCTGTAACAAAAGTTTTTATTTGAGATGAATAAAAGACAAAAATTAATCAGTATTATTCTCTATGACTCTCTGTCAAGGCTAGGGTAGTTTTTAGATTCCGCGTCTGAAGAAATCTGTTGGTTTGGAATTGAAGTCGTCAAACCAAGTTATCACAGAAGTTCCAGTGAAGATTGTTAGAGAGAGGACGTAAAAAGTGGAAATTTGAGGGCGCAAGATCGGAAGAACATGGGCGATTTGGAATCACCTCTCAATCAAGCTTCCGGATAGTTGCTTTCGTCATGTTAGCGGAGTGCGGACGTGCATTTTATCGGCTTGCAGCAGGACTTGATAGTCTTCCCGGTCGTTTTTCTTCAATTGCGGCCGCAAGGCGTCTGAATTGTTGGCTATAAATGTCAGCAGTTACGGTTACATTCCTGGGAAGCAATTCGTAATACACGTCGCATTCTTCATCCCACCAGACGTATAAACATAATCTTCTGTAGATGGACACTAACTTTTGTATGTGGTGCTGTGTATTGGAACGACTGAACTATTTTCTTGCTGTTCTTTCTTCGATGACAGTCTCCCCGTACACGTTACAAATGTTTCGAGCCGCCTCCGCTGTCTTTACTCGTCTATTAAACTCACAAGAATATTATGTTGGAAGTGTTCGTGTTTTTCCACTTGACGCTCTATCATCTTTAGCCCACAAATAGCACAAACTGTCTTCAAATCCGCAAAATGCAAGAAGGAGTATTTACGAGTACAAGCACAACACTCCAAATAAATGACAAACGATATACAATCTCCTAATTATTCTTGTGTTCGTCTCGAATTTAGAGTAAGTTTAGATTTAAGACCTCTCCTGGCGCCACATAATCATCATCATCCTTTCATATCGGAGTAACGTAACTCCGCCCTTCATGCGCCCGACTACGGGAATGGGTTACACCTAAGCCCCTGCCAGGAAAGAAGACCTGGTGGCATTATGAAAAAAAATTAAATGATTAAATTTTTATTTCCTCTACTTAATGATTATACTTCGCTCCGAAATAACTTGCAGGAGATGTAAACATTGCCAGCAGAAGGAGAGATATTGCTGTTGAACTAATGGCATACAGCGTATTCCGAATCTCACCGGACCGGTGGACAACAATGACGTCACGCTGCAGCGAAATAGGAACAAAACTGCTGGAAGGATCGATGGCTGTCATGGCGACTGTATAAGTTGTCTGTGCTACGCTAGCAAAATTTTGCGAAATTTCCGTACTGCCATCTCGTTCAAAGAAAACAGAGCATAAACAATTTATTTCTTGAACCAGTAGTAATAACTGGTCCGTTGACATGTTCGCTCATAAGCCATTAACGTACTGATTTACGTTGTGCTCATTACAACCAATACAGCAGAACTAAAGCAGAACACACCGCCATGACACAACATTCGTCTGATAATTCCCGCCCTATACAAGAACCAATCAGCTTCACTGATGGCGACTGATGGAGACTGCCACCACCTCTGCAAGCTGATGGCACCGGTGGAGCATCAGTGACTCCATCGGTGAAAAACGGAACACCGCTGTGCACCGTGATGCCATCAGATTGCTCAGCGCTAAGATTCGGAATACGCTCATAGGTCTCATTCCACGCTTGTCTTGAAGTTGGGCGGTCTGAAGCATTCTACCCCCGAACTTCAAGCATGGATTGAGACCTGTGCCATTGGTTGAATAGCAATTACACTTCGTTCCTCATCTGTCGCCAAAGTTTATTTCTCCTGTCAGACATTATGAGACGAAGTACAGAAGGGGAAGTTTTCTGCGAACCTGTTGTGCTAGTGTACATCCCCCTTTTTGAACTCAGAACTTCTGATCTTATTCTTATATGTGATTCAGTTCGATGACGTCGGGAAATTGAAATTACTTCGAGATGTAGAAGCTCGACTGTATCTGTGTTTACTTACGTTGAATCTCTCGTCTATAGGAACTTTCACATCCACTTGACCGCTCACGGACATTTCGTTTTTTCCTATTTGTTCCATCTTTAAGTTGGAGAACTTTACGTCACCGTTGGGAAAGTCCTCACAGGGTCTCATTACTTCGAACTGCATGGTAATATGAGTTCCCTGAAATAGATTTTGAGTACATATAAATTTTTTTACTTGGATATTTAACGACGCTCTATCAACTGCGTGGTTATTTAGCGTCGATGGGATTGGCGATGGCGATATGAGACCGAGGATTCCCCATAGATTACTTGACACATGCCTTGCGGTTGGGGAAAACCTCGGAAAAAACCCAACCAGGTAATCACCCCAAGCGGGTATCGAACACATGCCCATGCGCAACTCGTGATCGGTAGGCAAGGTCCTTAGCCGACTGACAAGCAAACGTTCTGATGGGGGCAGATAAAAAGGTTAATTTTTTTTCTTCCACCATGTTAATAATGTCAAAAGAAATGCTTATACAAATTTTGGCCACTCGACCGCAATTACGAGACCGTCCAGAACGTGAAAGCACAATTTCATGGAAATATTTATTGAAACAGATACAGCAATTGTTGCGGTATTTGTCAACATATCCCCCACTCGAGTAATTATGTATTTTACTTTGCTTATTTATTATTTTCAAGCATTTTAACTGCAAAATCTATTAAATATAACTGTCAACACATTGATGGCAGTGAATTTCTACCACAAACACTTTACATAAAAATGTCCATTTTAAAACGCTACAAAATGCTGAATTATGACATTAAAAGTGCTATAAAATGCTAAATTTAGTTTTTAAAGTGGTGAATTTTTAATTTTATATTAGACCTACTAAAATCTAACATTTCTGGCAGTGGAGACAAATCCATGATCCCATCGGGAATTGAACCCGGGACCTTTCGACTTGAATCGCAACTCTTTGTCCCCGTGCGCCCATCTTCCACTTGTAGTTACCCTAAATCGCTTATCGAGATGCACCATCTTTTGAGCAACATGTTTTTTTTTTTTGTGTTTTTGTTGTTTTTTTTTTTTCTTTGGAGTTCTCTAATTTAATTATTAGTATTTGTTTTTTTTTTTAGACTCAATCGCCTTCGAAACTCTTGTAACTTTAATATCAATTCACGTATTCGTTGCTTTGTACAGGGTGATTAAAAAATCTTAACACTTATGTAAATGAATATATTGTGATTGAAACAAACACTTATATATTACACAACAGACTTGAGTTGTCCCCATGT
The DNA here is from genome assembly GCF_040183065.1 of Periplaneta americana. Taxonomy (NCBI): domain Eukaryota; kingdom Metazoa; phylum Arthropoda; class Insecta; order Blattodea; family Blattidae; genus Periplaneta; species Periplaneta americana. The sequence continues at coordinate 23,343,211 of NC_091132.1, read as the reverse complement.
AAACCATGGAGATATCATGACCTTCTATGATCTGCTTTGTGTATTTTAAATAAATTAACACAGCAATGAGCTCAGTACAGTCATATAATTATCAACTGATTACCCATACAAGTGTTAACATTTTTTAATCACCTTGTACCATAAAAATGTTACTGTCATAGAATGATTACAGGTCTAAACATTAATAAAGTACAATTGATATGATGGTTATCACTTAACATTCATTGTTTTTAAGGACACTTAATAGAGATTGACAGGTCTTCCCAATAATTTATCTTATCTCAAAGAAATGGAATTTTATCCAGAACTCCAGCAGGTAAACAAACAAAATTGTCATAAATCATAAAACAGCCTGCTGAGTTCATTGATACCCACAATAAGTAACTAGGACAGTTTTCTTTGAATTTACAATAATTCAAGAGTGGAGTGAACATTTTTTTCTTTTTTCGTACCATTATGTTCAAAACTACTTATCAGAACTCAAAGGATGTTTTTTATACCGGTACACATCGTTTATTAGTAATTTTATATTGGAGGTGTTAAAAAAGGCTTCCTCCTCAAATGTGTAACTACTAATAAACCATGTGTATAAATATTTGTGTGGAGCTCTAATAAATGATTTCTGAGGACATGATACTAGATGGGGGGGGGGGAATTAGTTGCCATTTGAAATAGATGTCTGTCTTCACTGACGTAATAACCAAAGCTCGGAACTTGGGGACTTGTGTGTCGTGCTCATGAGTAAGTTACAGGTACAACGGACACAAAGCTCACGCTGCAAGTGCTCAGGGACAGACGTGTGTACTAAGAAAGTGGTCACATCGAATGGCAGGAAGACGGAGGAAGGAACTGTATCATTTCGAAGCCAATGACATTCAGAGAATTACAGGTAAACGGTCTGTTTGAGGAATGGGTATTATAGAAATTTGAAAATACATTTTTTAAATTTTAGGTACAGAATTTCGTGGAGGAGTTCGGAGGAGATACATTACTTCCTTCGAATGGAGAGTTTATATTTTGTAAGTTGTGCCACACACAAATTCTCCTATAAACGGGCATCCATAGAAAGATATTGAAGTCCCTTACATTGGTGGAAAATTTACCCATAACCATGGATCAAGACGTAGAGGGATCTACCCTAGTAGTGACAAACAAATTGAAAACTATTTTCGAGAAAAATTTAGGATATACTTATCTTTCTCAGATACGAGATCAGCTAGGAACTGGTGAAAATCGAACAGAAAACAGTGACAGTGTAAACATTCAGTATTTTATGTTCACTCCTGTCACTTCATGAGACGTGGAAATAAGTTTTTCTCGTTTCAAATCATGTTTAACTAACAGGCAAAGAAGTTATGGATTCAAAAATCTTCTAATGTACGTAGTCATACACTGTAATAAAATGTACAGAGCAGAACAGTTAATTTTGATATATTTCTCGTGTTTAATTTTATTATAGGCTCTATATGCTATAAAATTACGTGTTTCAGTCTGTTATAATACTATCAATATGTTGTTCCAACCAGAAACTACCTTTATAGCAGACCTGCCAGTACCTCCGTGCTGGAAGCGGGAGTTTGTTGACATTGAAGTCCGGTCGCAAAGACACGTTTAAAGACACAAGTCTCCAAGTTCCGAGCTTTGGTAATAACTGTTGCTAACTTTCCTTTTTAACCCATAAAATGTAGATTTAACTATTTTCAGCAAGAAAGACACATAACATACCCTAGGGACTTACAAATTTCACACTCAATCTTATGTTGAAATCTCCTAGAAACTGGTATAACAATTTCGAAGGCATACTGCAATATTCAGGAATATATAAAAGTGAAAAGTAGGGAACAAGTGAATGAATCTGTATAGTAGTAGAGAACTGCTTAAATAGGTCAGTAAGCTCTCAATAAGAAGTGTAGCCTGTATCATAGCTATTGTTTGACTGCGAGTTCTCTTGAATTTCGTGGGAGGTTTGTCATTATTTAAGTCCAGCGCTGATTGGTAGGCCGGGAAAGCTGAATCCCCTTTTCTTTACCAAAACATCAGCGTCCTTCGTTAATTGTGATACTAATATCTCTAAGGACCCCATACTAGGTAACTTTCATTACTCCTTGCCAATTCTACACTCTTCTTCAGAATTCTTTGGATTCTGTACGATTTGGGATATGTTGGCTCTTGTTTTTAACTACTTTTAACGTACTTACCTTATGGGGTAATTCATCGTCTGCTGCAGCAAGTATTGACATTAGACATACTAAATACCATGCCATGGTGCTCCTTCGGACTTGTCGCTTGAAATGAACTTCTGCAATGCTCGCTTGGTGGTGAAGTTCTATTTATATTCGGTTGTAAAATGAATTCGCTATTCTTTTTTTTGTTTACGTGTAGATAATCAACCGTGTTGTGACCCTCTTTCCGTTTAACTTTTAACATTCCGATTACATATTCTTAACACAATTCTGACGTATTTGGCAACTTGCACGAGAGTTACTGAAACGTAAAAGATAATGACTGCTTGTCATTGAAGTGTACTGATAGTGTTTTTATGCTAGCTCGGCTTTAGAATGTGAGTAGTAGTTCACTTGATGCCAATAACTAATAACTGTATAGCTTAAGAGTGTCGGTTCAAATCCTGACTTGTGAAGAATAGAACTCAAGTCTTGATTTAGATGTTGTTGCCGTTAAGTAATCAATACCTTCTGTATTCACCTCCCATCTTGTTTTTTAATCCGTTACTTAAGTTTTCAACTTTTCTGTCTCATGAATTATCTAAAAAATTGACAGATGCCAAGATTTACTATACTACATACTTAACGGAGAAACTTAGGGATGCTATCACCTGTCCAGTAGTGCATAGTTTTGAAATGCTGAATGTCTTATACACATGCATGCATGCATGCATGCATGCATACATGCATACATGCATACATACATACATACATACATACATACATACATACATACATACATAGTCTTCTAATATCTTCTTTTGCCTCGTACTCTTTTCCCGTTCACCATTTCTGCCAGTGCTTCCTTAAGTAGGTAATTTCTTCTCATCCAGTAGTCCAACCAATTCCTCTTTGTCTTCTTCATCAGTTTCAGCATCATTCTTTCTTCACCCACTCCTTCCAACACAGCTTCATTTCTTATTTTCTCTATCCATTTTATACGCTCCATTCTTCTCCATATTGGCATTTCAAATGCTTCTAGCCTCTTCTTTTTACATCGTCATAATGTCCATGTTTCTGCCCCATACAACTTCACACTCCACATAAAGCACTTCACTAGTCTCTTCTTTAGGTCTTTCTCCAGAGATCCGTAGAAGATGCTGCTTTTAAGGGGGATACAATGGAAACAAAGGCAAGAGAAGGAGGACAAGAAAAAGGCAGAGAGAACAAAGAGAATAAAAAGAGAACAACGGGAATATAAAGAGAACAAATTGAAGAGAAGAAGAACAAGGCAAAGACAAGGAGAACAGGGGTGCACAAGCAAAATAGGGGGAATTCATGAGAACAAGCGGAAGACGAGAACGTGGAGAAAACCAGGGGAACATTGCGGATATATGGGAACGAGGGGAAGACAAGGAGAACAAGGGAAATACAAGGAGAATGGGGATTACCCATGAGAAAAGGGGTAAACCAGGAGAACAAGGAAAATACGAGAGCAAGGGATAAAAAGGGAATACAACAAGAACAAGGAGAGCAATGGGAATACAAAGGAATAATAAAAGACGATGAGAAGAAGAGGAAAACAAGGAGAACAAGGAGAAAACAAGAAAAATAAGAGGAATGCAAGGAAAACAAAGGAATACATGAGACCAAGAAGAACACTTGAATCAGAGGAACACAAGAAGAACAGGGGAACACAAAGAGAATCAGCGGGAGAGAAGGAAAATAATGGGAATACAAAAACAACAAGTTGAGATTAGAAGAAAAAGGAGAAGACAAGGAGATCAAGGGAAATGTAAGGAGAACATTGCCTTGCAATGAGCGAAATTTTTGCAATACTATCCTTACCTTGTATGTACTTTCAGTGGCTCGTTTCTATCTCTTGAAGTCAAAAATATGTCATTGAAACATTTTTTTTTGCCATAGGAGTGGCGATGTTATTAGAAAGCGAATAATATCGAGTTGGTTATAGAAAAAAAAAACAAAAATGGATGTGCCGTCATCATGTAGTAGTGATAATTTAGGTTAGGCCTAGTAATATTCTAGATAACCGGTAAAATCATGACAAGCTGATGGGTAGTACCTCGAGAAAGCCTGTCTGAACACCGTCTTTCTCGCCACAAATTCAACTTGCATTTTTTGGGGATTCAGCTTGGAAAAACGTGTCTGCAGTCGGTCAGATGTCGGTGCGCCGTAATGGCAGTAATAATGATAATTAAATAATATCAAGAGAGAGAGCATGCGTGTGTGGAGAGGATGAGGAGACCGCAATTCGATATAGCTACCTGGAGACGCACGAAAATGAGCGGAAAGCTTCTTTTGGAAGAGCTATTGATTTAATTTGAGGTAAAGTCGAAGTAAATTGTAGTAAAGGGGAAGGTAAATGTTGTCCAGCAGTATACTTACCACTACTACTTTCACCCACCCCCGCTTGACTTGCAATGCGAAGGGTAGTTCTAGTAACGAAATAATGCACCGTCTCGATTCAGACCAAGACAGGCTACTAATATGTATTACTTGCAATCGAAATCAAGCACCATATAAACGATACGATTCTATGCTTAGTACAAAACCATAGAAACTGCCGACACTGTATTAAACAGTGTCTTGCTATTAAATACAGTAAGTAGGCCTACTGCAATAAATTTATTCGTATTATAAATTTGTCATTGCGTGCGTGCCCGAGTTAAGGGGAGAGGATGGTATTTTTGGTGAAAAATGAGTAAATTTTCAAAAACAAAAAAGTTTTTTAAAATACGCAGTGATATGTGTGGAATGCATAGCATAACATTCTGTGGGTATTTGTGCCCTTACCGGATGTTAAGTCGCCATTTTTAAACTTCCTGCGTTATGGATTTTTAAATCACTCACCCACTTTTATTGTTGTTTCCGGTAAATTAAATTTTCAAAAAAAAAAAAAATTCTTTAAAATACCCTTTGATATGTGTGGAATGCATTGCATAACATTTCGTGGGTATTTGTGCCCTTATCGGATGTTTAGACGTCATTTTTAAACTTCCTGCGCTATGGATTTTTAAATCACACGCCCGCTTTTATTGGTTTCCAGTAACTTCATTTTTTTCTTTTTTGCTACATTGCCAGATAAAAATGGATATAATTTCTGAACTGTTAAAGGTACATGCATGAAATTTAGAACACACATTTTTTAGACTATTAGGAAACGTTTCTCTGTAACAGAATTTTGTTAATTGATTTCATTTTAAAAATACGTCCGTTTGTTTGCAAGAAAGAAAATCAGAAAATTGTTATTAAATTTTAATTGTTTATTTTACAAACGTAGGGACTAATATCAAAATTCTGTCACAGACAGTTTGTAGAACATTCTCTTGCAAATACATTGCAAACAATTGTTTGAATCTATCTTCAAAAACTGTTTAGATATATCGGTTTTAGTACAATTCTGCATTTTGTATATTTTTTTCAAATTTGTGCCCCCAAATAATTTGTTTTTCAAAATATTTTTATTTGGTCGAGTTGCCACAGCTATTAGCTCTCTACATACAAAAAATTAATATTTTACACCAAATAGGAAAAAAGTTTTAAAAAATACCATCCTCTCCCCTTAAAATCATCCTGGCTGGGACAAGTTACTTGGTTCAGGTTTTTTCCGGGGTTTTCCCTCAACCCATTAAGAGCAAATACTGGGTAAATTTCGTTTCCTTGGCGTTATCACCTTCATTTCACTCAGACTGTAAATTGCCACCGCAGTTGATAAATCGTCGTAAAATAAAATTATTGTAAAAGTAATGTACCTTGTATGACAAACGGCATCGTTTCGACACTGGTATTGTGTCTTGGTCAGCATCTGTTGGACTATTGCCACGTTGCCGTCCGTCATACAAGTTACATTGCCGTTTTAACAATTTTTACGTTTTAAAGATTAAAGTTTTTAAAAAGAACATCAAGAGAAGTAAAATGAATGATTTGTGAGATTGAAAAACTTTCTACCAAAGGAAAATGCTCGAATTTGTCATGATATTTTGGACTGGCCAATAACAGCAGTTGCTAGACAAGATGATGACTAACGATTAGTGTGTTAGATTAGAGCTGCAGCTGTCGAAGTTTGCGACGCGAACTGAGGAAGGGATAATAGTATCCATCCAACTGTACACTTTTAGGTCTTTTAGGTTAGGTTATATTATATAATGTGTTTTATTGTGCCATTTCCATTTTTAATATGTGTGTTCTTTTAGAGAGTAGTTGGATGTAATCATAGGTGGGGGGGACCTACAAAGGAGGATTTGTTTCGGGTACAAAGCACGTACGGTCAGAAGACCCGTGCATTGGATTTTAGACAAAATTATGATAATATAAAATTTGTATGTATAATATTACTCAATAAATCCATCTATCTATCTAAAAAAAATATAGAAGTTCATTTTTTACAAAAAAAAAGTTATTATTTTTGTATGCATTAATATTTTCCACAAGTGATTTGCTTTTGTATACCGTAATAAATAACTTAAATGTGTATTCAATAAAAATAGTATTTAATTGCTTCATACTTCGTATTCTCAATTTGTGTTGAAAACCATAATTTTGCAAATTGAAATAGTTCATAAAAATTTATAATTAATTCAACATTACATACTGTATTCTTCCCACAATATGTAGTACCTACATTATGAAGAAAGAAAAAAAATACAAATATTGTTTTTCAACCTCTTTCAATTAATAAAGATGTACTCTCCCCCCCCCCCCAAATTACGTTCCTTGGCTGATGCCCTGTAAAAAAAGAGATTTATACGTCATAAAATCTATAAAAAATACATTTGTTTGTAGCATGATAAGGAACTGCTACGAATGTCGTAGAACGTATCTATAATGTTAGAGTATGTTTCATCTTCGTGGCAGTTATCTTTTGACCCACCAAGCGTACACTTAATGTGAACGGAGTTAATGTAAATACAATTATTCGTGTCCATCATACTTCGGAAATTATCCTGTGAATTCAGATCTGGGCTTCTCGATGCCAGTTGTGCGAGAGCTGAAACAATGTTGGCTGACGCCGAATCTTCCGACCGCTGTCAGCCTTTATCGTCGAGGTCCAGATTACACAGAGGGACTTGTTGCCAGAGGTCACATTCCTCGGTCTTCAATGTAATCTCTCAGTCTATTATTTCACTCAGTGGAGAATCTGTTAAAAGCGCCTAGGGACCCTTTGTTCGGATTTTAAGGCTGTATCTGTTATGTACGAGTAGAACTTTTATTCACAATATTGTCTCATTTTCATTTCCCACGATGGAACATCGAGGCTTAATCTATTGCAGGCAAGGCACTCTTAATTTAAAGAGCAATTACATGTAAGTTCATATACAGCAGTGGTGGGCAAAATGAACGCAACCCACAAGACAGGATTTAAATGGCAACTACAGGGACATCATTTTATTTTTACTTCAATTTTTATTGTACCTGAGTTTTTTAATGTACTTCACTCCCACCCCCTCTACTAGTGAACTTCCAACTGTTCTCCTCACAGAACTAAGTGTATACAGTCAAAGTCGCCTTAAGGTCGTAGGAAACACAAACAGTATTGAGTTAGTCAGTATAGTACGTTCCAGAAATATGTTCGCGTTTTCCAGTGACGAAAGAGCTTTCAATATTGAATCATATTTTCGCACAGGTACTGTCGTCCGTTTGCCTACGTCTCATCACGATTTCCCTCACCCGCAACTGTTTAAAATAACTTAAATAAAAGTAATTAACTGTCACGTGATTTCCCCCCTTTCTACGATCCTGCGACGTAAACACTTGGACGGACAGTAGATAACATGTCTGAGTAATGTTATGTGTGCGGGTCGGGCAGAGGTGAAGATTGAATTTACAGTACGTAAGGTACTCTTTTGTGTAATAGGTATAGAATTATTTCAACATTAGTTACTAGTACGAAGGACGAAACTGGTAATTAGAATTAGGTACAATAGTATATAGTGCGAAAATATGCACAAAAGAACTGAAGCCTGATCTAAATGAACGGCCACCATTTTCAAAAAATGTGTTTAAATATCCATATTATGATTAATTATTTTTCAATTTAACTTCATTCTCTATATTGTACGCTAATGTGCTATAGACAGTATAATAAACACTGCATAATGAATACGTTCGCATGGACAGCTCAGTTCGTGAGTAAAAACACTTATTGTTAATCTCTACTGTATTTTGATTAAGCAAAAACCTAATGAAAATGATCAAATTCAAAATTACGATATTTCCTAGTTTACGTAAATGGATGAACTACTTTTCTTCCCTCCTATACTTAGTAAAGTGATTTGTTTGTATTTTACGCCAGTATCATCGAACTTCAATCGTGGAAGGGGTTTCCGGCTCTGAACCATTAATCCAAAGGTACAGCCAGGTTAATATTAAAAATGTTAGTAAAAATAAAATGATGTCCCTGTACATACTGTGGGAGGGGTTGCACTCTGCAGTGCAGTGACGGATTTACAGACAGTTGCGCCACTACACTCCTACCTACCATATGTAATTAAAATAGTATATTCACGTGATATTTAATTAATCATTTTTCAAAGCAATTTCTTCGAAATAGGGATTTATATCTGTGCATGCTAGTTCTATCGTGGACAATAGTTATGTTCCAGGACCATAGTTATGGGAAATGATGGTACTCATTATTTTTGAAGCAAACTTTCTAAGCAGTGGATATGTAGTACTGGACATCTTTTAAAAAATTTTAGCCCCCAGTAGACTTGCACATTCTGCTTTCAAGAAGCCATCATTCTGCAAATCCAGAATCTCTAACTGCAATTCTGGGATAACATTTTCAATTTAAACATGAAAAGGAGGGGCAAAAATATTGAAATCTTTCTCCATCCTTTGAAAATCACTGAATCTGTGTTCTTTGAACTCGTATAATAGGTAATCTATTTTGAGAATGTACATATTTAAGTTCCTGTTCTGAATATTTGTAACTAATCCTAAACGTGAGAAATGAAAGAACCCCTTTTCTTGTAAGTGTGATATCCTCTCGATTCATATGATATATATATATATATATATATATATATATATATATAACGGGTGGATCATTTAAGTTGATAATGCGGAAAAAAACTAAAAAAAATGTTTTAGAAAGAAATGTATAAATGTATTAGATAAAAGTTGATTGACTTTTAAGAGGGAAAGCAGATTGCTTTATGTATATTGTATTTTGAGAACGTTTTCAAATATTGAAAGTTAGTCTAATTCTTTTAAGGGTTTAGGTACAGCTTACACCAGTAAAATTTTGGAAATATTAAACATTTTTTGTCCATTACTGTGTCTTGTACAATAATGAAAATTAGTATGTGTAAAATACTGTTCTTCTGCTATATGAAAAAAAATATTTTTTCGATTAAAAAGATTATTTATATATATATTTTTTAATTCAAAATGGTGGCAGTTCACTGTGCAGTGATGAAGCGTTTCCCTCATAACTAAAAAAACTATCCAACATTCTGTGATGAAATTTTGTGTGTATTTATGCATGCCATATCTACAATATGATGCAAAATCACTTCTCTACCTGTGATAGATTGTCTGATAAAAATTAAATTCATTTAAAAAAATGGTCAAATATCATTATTTTCTTGTAACACAAAATAATATATATATATATATATATATATATATGTGTGTGTGTGTATATATATATATATATATATATATATATATATATATATATATATATATATATATATATATAATTTATTAAGGAATGTGGTTGAAAGAGCATGATATTGTAAACATGATTTTCAGCAATAAAATAAAAGAGAGAGAACATGAAAAAGTTAAAAAGTTCATGAGTTATGAGGGAAACGCTGTCGGCTAAGGCGCTTGCCTGCCGATCCGGAGTTAGGTTCGGTCGCGGGTTCGATTCCCGCTTGGGCTGATTACCTGGTTGGGTTTTTTCCGAGGTTTCCCCAACTATAAAGCAAATGTCGGGTAATCTATGGCGAATCCTCGGTCTCATCTCGCCAAATATCATATCGCTATCACCAATTCCATTGACGCTATTAACCTCGTAGTTGATACAGCGTCGTTAAATAACCAAATAAAAACATATATATAAACATATATATTCAATATTCTCAATAGTGTCCGAGAAACAGCTATTTGAAAATAACAGGTATGTGTCCCCGTTTCTTCTTCGCATAATTGCTCACATGGAAGCAGACGCAACAAATACGGCATTAGATTGTACCATTTGCCTTCGTCATGTTGGCCACTTGCATGTGTGCATATGTTATTGTCGCACCATCGGATCTGTGCCCCTTCAGCGCTGTCGTCGTTCTTGGAAAAGTTAACGCCTCTACTCACCCCATTCCACCCGTTTCTCTCCCACTACGTCAGACAGCAGGCCACGAACCTTGCCGAATAGGGATGATGTTGCCAAACTTCCGTCAAACAGTGTCATGAATATTTCTTATAATAATATAAGGTTAATTATTACTTATTCATAATTTAATTTAAGTAGATCTAATGACGCTGATTGACTTACGATTGTTTGCAGATAATTATATTATTACAGTGGATATTTATTGGTTAAATTGAAATTACATCAGAAACAGCATCGCTTTGCCAGCATTTTTAACAGTATAATGTGGATGTATCCATGTTACGTCTAAATACACAATATACTTTCCTTCTCTGCGAAATGCGCAATTTTCTTAAATAACTGGCCCTCCGTGCTACAATATCATTTTTTTTTCAATCAAAATACATTTTGTATTTCTACTTTTTTTAAATCTAACTCCCATGTCTCGAATCACTTTCCGTAGCGTTTCTCTCCTTCCTTGGAAATTTATTGCTTCTCTCGTAACCTTCAATAATTTCTCCAATGTCGGAACTTCTTTCTGCATCGTATAAAATTCTTGTATCTTTCTTCTTAAAATACATCTGCCCATATCATCTACAAGAATTAAATGTTCCCTGGTGACTCTAGCTTTTCATCTCCTGCACAGACTCCCTCTCTCCTGATTTTTTTATTAGGCGCTCTGACCTGTCTATATAAATTACATAAAAATGTTGTATTATATTAGTATTAGTTAAGTAAGTAATTTTAATACGTAATCAATTGAAATAAAATAAGCCTCACGTGTGATCGCAGCTGCTCTTTTCGTTGCCTGATTTATAGGAAACAAATATTGACCTGTTTGTTTCTCTTCATCGCAAAATGCTATTACTTGCTTAATAATATTTCTTTCAACACTCCGTGCTACAGCATTCAGGTTGAGTTGACAACACTGGACTGCAAGTGCAAACAAACTGTCCCGCAAGAAGGCTCAAAATTGTGAGTAGTGGGGGAGAGAAAGAGCGAGGGATAGAAAAGAGAGAAATAGGATTACAGGGAGAGAAATGAATTGCCGAGGCTGGAAAGGAATTAAGGTTCAGTTCGCATATCTTACGGGGGCACAGATCCGATGGTTGGACTATACCAGTATACTTGGAGGATGTTCGTTTGGCAACAAGAGCAGTCTGGAAGTGTGCTCTGCTGTCATCTCGTGACGCTAAGATTCTGGAAAAATAAATGTTTGTTCTTTCTCAATTGTCTTGTCTTCATTTTGTTTATGTTTATGATTTAAGAATTGAACTGTGGAATAGCGTTGAGAACTCACATTCATAAAACTGTCGTCATAGAAGATTCCGTAATTTAGGCCTCTGTCAGGTCTGGTGTGGAGCTGAGCATTCATTGAGCTTGTCCTAATATGTGATATCTTCTATCAATTTAAAACGGTGACTCTGATATCATCATGCCATTATAAAGACATGTTGACAAAATGATAAGATCATTATATGAACTCTCCTTTCTGTTTCCTTGTTGTAAAAGGCTGTAGCGTGTTAGAAAGTCTGCAGTTTATCGTAATTAGCTGCAACTTATTTAATCTGAACTCGCGAATTCATTTACATCAGTTCTCTTCCATGATAGAGAACCAATTAAAATTCAATTTAAACATCGAGGGCTTGAAATTAATACATGTTTTTTTGCGTGTCTTCAGAGATTGTGTTAGAATGCGATTTTCAGATGAAACAAGATTAATCGATCTTTCGTAGAACTTAAGTAGCTTAGAGAAAATTAAGTGTTTCACTTGTATAAGTTAAAATTGTGACGGTGTCGTGTATGGTTCCTGGAGTAGTTCAGTCAGTAGAGCGTTCGCGCGCTAAGCGAAGGGTCCCGGGATCGATACCCGGCCCCGGAACAATTTTTCCTTGAAATTATTCAAACCTGCTTTACAGGGAACTTCTACCTGAAAGCCAGATTTGCATAATACATTCGTTACTGGAGGTACGTTAACAGAAAGCCACAATTTAAGTCACACAAGTATTTGTGTGCACTCATAGTTGAGTTCTGGCGTCTTGTCAGCTCATTTGAGTTGTGTGGATACAAAGGAAAAATTGTGACGTGTCGTGTATGGTTCCTGGGGTAGCTCAGTCGGTAGAGCGTTCGCGCGCTAAGCGAAGGGTCCCGGGATCTATACCCGGCCCCGGAACAATCTTTCCTTTAAATTATTCAAACATGCTTTACAGGGAGCTTTTACCTGAAAGCCAGATTTGCATAATAAGTTAAACACTTCTATATAATTATTTAGCACATCACAGTACTCGCTTGTGCTGCGTTGTTGTTATGTTTTTCCTATCATCAATTTAATCATCGACTTCTTGACATTAATGCGTGAATTTTTCCGTAAATTTAGAATTTGTCTTAGAATGTATCAGAAGAAACAAGATTAATCAGTCTCTCATGGAAATTAAGTGCCTTATGGAAAATTAAGAATTTAATTGGTCGAAATCTAATGTTTTATTCAGCACATTACAGTAGTGTCTTTAGCTGTATTATTTTCATACTCTTCGCATCACCGTCTGTTCGGTATTTCACACTTGCAGTTAGTGTCCGTCCGAGTGGTTATGTCGCAGGATCATCGGAACGGGGGAAATCATGTGACAGCTATTCACTTAGCGGAGCCCTTTAAGATATGCTGCTTCAAAGCAGACTTCGGTTCTTGTGACGCTCGGCAAACTTGAACCAAACATAGCGCTTGAAATGCACGACACTAGTTCTTCCTCTGACACATATCGTCAAGTGAGATTTATTGCCTGGTAATAGATGTACATACCAGCCAGAACCTCAATCATGGGTACTCCTGGTATTGTAATATCCTTCTGTATATTATATTTTAACTAGTCTGTGACTGAATTATGACTTTGTAGTACTGTTAAGATACTTCTGACCTGTTTCACATTCTATCTGTGAAGCTATGTCTTTATTTCACAGTTTTGTAATTCCAATATTACATTGGAAATTGTATATATACTAGTGGCTTGTGCAGCAAATGCTGCTGCAAACTAAGTTCATTAGACGTTCAAGAGACCGGAAGAAGAAGGAGATAGACCTAGAGTTCTACACATCAGCCATGCTAGACGACAGCTGGACCAGGGAGTGTAGGAGCCAGAGACACGTGACAACAAGACTCGCAATACACGGGTTTCATCATAAAATATGTGTGAACAAGTTCCATGAACCGAACGAAGACTGCAAATGTGTGCTGTGCGGGCAAAGATGTAGGAAATACCACATCATAACGTGTGCGAAGAGAGTTAAACCAATAACAGACTATGGCAAAGACTAAACTTGGATATTAATGCTCAACTCGAGCGCATTTTTTTCTCATTAGACGTTCAAATAAAAATTTTTCAGATTTATTTTCAATGAAGAATACTCGTCTTTGTAATAGTTATTTACTTCCATGATAATGAAACATGGATTTTTTTTAGGCCAAATACTTTTTCTTGAACCTATCCAACTTCAGTTTTTGAGTTTCAACGCGAAAACTCGAGTATCAATGTCAGGACTATAGCAATAGTAGTGTCAGTATTTCAGGTCATTGTGGATTGTAGGCAAAAGTTAAAAAAAATGTCAGATTTGCTAACCTTTCGAACAATAGCATTTTCGTATAGCTGCTGCATGTAGAACTTGAAATGTAGAGCGTAAAATCATTTTATCCTACTAAGAGATCTTGCTGAAATGATCTGGAGATTACAAAATTTTCTAGGCCTTTTATTTTATCAGTAAGTAATACCTTTCGATCTTTCCTTAGGAACTGTAATTTTTCCGCTCTCTCGAGCCAATACTGAAGACAATGACACATATCAATATCTACACTACACCGTCATTAAGTATATGAAAAAGACCCAACCCCACTGGGTTAATAAGTATAAAAATATTTGATTTTTAATAACAATATTATTATCTTAAGTTTTGTAGTTATATATAGCAGTCACTCAGTAAATTATAGAAATGAAGATCTAAATTAAGATATTCTCTACATTTACTTACATAACCTCAAAACGTTTCACTTTCATATCATCACTATAGCATCAATATTATGTACAATTAATGAAAAATTCACGCATCATGATATTAAGTATAATAATATTTAATTTCTAATGGTAATAATGTCATCAAACCACCTCAAGTTTCGTAGATTTGAATATCCAATACACAGCTGTACTCAGAAAATTATACACTGCAGAATCAGTTTTTAATAACAAATTGAATTGAGCTCTAAATATGTCTGCAATCCTGCAGGTCATGGCCTTCGTGTAATAGCCTATTGTTTATTGTAGTGTGTGTTTTGTTCTGAAATTCAATCAAGTCGGCCGTGATTCAATAAAATTAGTTCTCAAAACTGACAACAGATGGGTTTTGGAAAATAGGAAAATTATGTAGGAAAATTGACATTTCACTGAAAACTACTACTTTTCCGAAAAACTTTGGGTTCCAAGCTTCAAAATGAGGGGCCATTTATTAAAATCCGTTCAGCCGTTTTCCCGTAATTTCCATTACCAGTTCAAATTATATATATATATATATATATATATATATATATATATATATATATTGGTATGGTAAAAAATGTAATTTTAAGTAAAACTGTTGTGAAAGAAAAATGTAATTTTAAGTTTTTGACAAACACAGACAGCATGCTTTTTTTAGGAACTGGAATGTCGTTATTTCAGTTTTGTAATTTCAATATTACATTGGAAATTGTTAAACATGATATATATATATATATATATATATATATATATATATATATTGGTATGGTAAAAAAAATGTAATTTTAAGTAAAACTGTTGTGCATAAAAAAATGTAAGTTTAAGTTCTTGACGAACACAGACAACATACATTTTTTAGGAACTGGAAAGTTGTTATTTTATAGTTTTGTAATTGCAAATTGCACTTTCTCTTCAGCGGGTTTCTGGTCGTGTAAAGCCCTAATATCGAACGCGAATTTATATATGTTTCTGTTTAATACCTATTGAAGTGTCTAGTAACTGGTAAATATTTGGTTGGGTAGAGTAAAACAAACTGTTCAAATGGGAATGGAAAGATTCACACGCGTTTATTTGTATGCATTGAAGACGAGGAAATCTTTGCCCGTAAGGTTGTTACAAACGCGCTGCCATGAATGGTGTAATACTTACTTACTTACTGGCTTTTAAGGAACCTGGAGGTTCATTGCCGCCCTCACCTAAGCCCGCCATCGGTCCCTATCCTGAGCAAGATTAATCCATTCTCTATTATCATATCCCACCTCCCTCAAATCCATTTTAATATTATCTTCCCATCTACGTCTCGGCCTCCCTAAAGGTATTCTTCCCTCCGGCCTCCCAACTAACACTCTATATCCATTTCTGGATTCGCCCGTATGTGCTACATGCCCTGTCCATCTCAAACGTCTGGATTTAATGTTCTTTATTTGAAGGATTCAACAACAAGCTGTTTTTTACGGTGATGGGTTGTTAGCCCTTCGCCCAACCCCCAATCTGGAGGACCACCCCTCATCGGCTGTCCGCGACTGCTTATTCAATATATTCACAGCTACCCTCCATATCTGGAGGCCGTCTCCTCGATCCGCAATGCATGGTGTAATAATTTAGTAAAATAAGATCACAAAAGTCATCCACTCGTCTGTCATTTGGTTTTATGGCCGTTATGTCGTCGGTGAAGCAATCTTCTACTTTATTGGGGTTTAGGAACGATAAACCGAAGGAGAGTTTAAGAAAATTACTGACTTCAGAGTCCTTTTGTTTGTACATTGTACTGAGATCAATATCCTGAAACTTCCTCCAAAACATTTGTCCCGGGTAAAATCGACAATATTTTCGGTTTGCATTTGCTAACAGTTTAGAAATGGCCACATTCAAAGCTTCGAGTGAACAGACACAGTTGAATCCTTGACTTGTAGGCTATGTGTACACTGGCCAGCCACAATACCTGATGGCGATCATGCAAATCGAGTGTGTGTTCAGAAATCCCCGAATGCAATTCAGTGTTTACTTTTCTGACCTGCACTGATCTCGCATGCAATTCGAATGCGCCCATCTCGGCATATAAATAAATACAATACAATACAGTTGACTCCCATTTTTTCTTAGCTTGTGTATACATAATACCGGATAAGCTCCGATGGTGCGACTGTAGCTAAAATTCGCAATTTTATTTTTATTCCCGTGTACTGTTGGAAATCAGTTCAAGCCGAGGGTTCAGGACGATTTTTGTACATCGGTCGTCTGATCCGTAAAGATTATCATTCACCGTGAATTTCAGTCAGCCCTCAAGCAAATCGAGTCGAGTGGATTCCGCGCTGTTGGCTAAAAGCTGCGACCGCAGCGCGTAATTCCAGCATCTAAATAGCAACGATTCCAATGCCATATGTAGCCTATATGTGAACTAAAGGTCGGGTCCGCCGGATTTCTTGGCTATGTCTGCAACTTCTGCAGTAGCTTTTCAATTTCTCTAATAAAGTAAATGTCCGCAATGCTTTTCCCTCTTCGTATAACACCTTCTTGCCATCAAAAAATGTTATGCAAATCTAGTCTTTCAGGTAAGGCTCCCTGTAAAGCAGATTTGAATAATTTCAAGGGAAAAATTGTTCCGGGGCCGGGTATCGATCCCGGGACCTCTGGTTGAACGTACCAGCGCTCTTTCCAACTGAGCTACCCGGGAACTCCACCCGACACCGTCTCAACCCCTCCCTTTATATCCACACAACTCGCGTGGGCTGACGAAACGCCAGAGACCCACATCGAGCGCACACAATCAATAGTCTTAAATGACCAAGTTATTTTTTTTCTCCTCTCTCTTCTTCTTTTTTTTTTTCTCTCTTTTCATTTTTATTATCTTCATATATTACTTAATCATTTGTGTTTGTATGCCATTTAGTAGGACTTTGCTAATCAACATTTTATGTCTTGTCACCCATATGTATTCCCCAATTAGTATATTAACTGAATAATATATCTCAAGTAAATTAATCGTCCAATTTGTCTCGGGCATTTTAGGTCTTATAAATTGTGTGTTTGTGTGTGTGTGTGTGTGTGTGTGTGTGTGTGTGTGTGTGTGTGTGTGTGTGTATTCCCCTTATGTTATGTAACTGATTTTGATTATGTGTAATTTTCTACTTTATTTTATATATTATGTAACTGATCTTGTCTATTGTAATTTGATACTATATTTTATGTAATTTCTAAGGTATTTTCTTTTGTGTTTGTTTTGTAATCAAATTTTGTATCTCATGTATATTATTGAAACCTGGTTGAGTGGAAGAGAAGGCCTCATGGCCTTAACTCTGCCAGGCAAAATAAACCTACTACTACTACTACTACTACTACTACTACTACTACTACTACTACTACTACTACTACTACTACTACTACTACTACTGCTACTACTACTACTACTACAATCTCTGTGTGACTTGGAATACGTCACTGTGTACGTTAACAGAAAACCACAATTCCAAGTCACACAGAGATTGTGTGCACTCGATGTGGGTCTCTGGCGTTTCGTCAGCCCACGCGGGTTGTGTGGATATAAAGGGAGGGGTTGAGATGGTGTCGGGTGGAGTTCCCGGGTAGCTCAGTTGGAAAGAGCGCTGGTACGTTCAACCAGAGGTCCCGGGATCGGTACCAGGCCCCGGAACAATTTTTCCCTTGAAATTATTAAAAAAATGTTATGTTTTATTTAACAACGGTCGCAACTGCCGAGGTTATATCAGCGTCGCCGGTGTGCCGGAATTTTGTCCCGCAGGAGTTCTTTTACATTCCAGTAAATCTACTGACATGAGCCTGTCGCATTTAAGCACACTTAAATGCCATCGACCTGGTCCGGGATCGAATCCGCAACCTCGGGCATAGAAGGCCAGCGCTATACCAACTCCGCTAACCAGGCCGACCTTGCCGTCAAAATACATTAGATGTTAAAGGTAGTAAACCAAAAAAAATATGTTTTCTATGGTAATGGTGTGCATTTCAGCTTAGACAGTACTATATTATTATTATTATTATTATTATTATTATTATTATTATTATTATTACTACTACTACTATTATTATAGTAATTTCGGGATCAAAAACTGAATTGCAGAAAGTGGTTTTAAACTTAGGGGAGAGTTGAGTATTATCGGACATTGGGTAATATCGGACAGTGAGTTTCTTTCATCTACAGCCAGATGATAGTACCTGAATGACATGGTTACGTTTCTGTGATGTCGCATACAGAAACGTAACCATGTTATTCAGGTACTACCATCTGGTCCGATATTACCCGATGTCCGATACTACCCAACTCTCCCCTAATCAAACTGCCAAAAGTATAAAATGACCTTATCAACAAAAAATAATAATAACGGCATTTAGTGGTAGAAATGCAATAAGACGTAAAATAGTAATAGAGAATTATGTTACTGAACAATTTAACTGTTTTAATTATTTGGGCTGTCAAATCTCCTGCTTGGAAAATAGATACATTGATTTAAAGTTCAGTAGGTGTTAGCAGTTCTCTAGTACATTAAGACGAACCCACTTTGAATAAATCTATATGTGCTGAGAACGGGATTTTGAGGAAAAACACGTCGATTTAATTTTCGAGGGGGAAAACCACTGCTGATTGAATTATCTATTCCCATCCCACTTTTGAATTTCAAATTGCACCCCCTGCCTTCAGACACTTCATTTTAAAGGAGATAATAAATCTTATCCGTCTACTAAAATAATAATAATAACAATAACAATAATAATAGTAGTAATAATAATAATAATAATAATAATAATAATAATAATAATAATAATAATAATAATAATAATAATACTGCGATCCATCCGTTTCTAAGAAGAGCCATGATATTAGACCTTATTATGAAGGTACATGCTATCACTATGTGCACTAGAAAACAAATCTGTTTTTTGCCTGGTATGACTGTCGTCGAGGAATTGTCCGGCGGATTTTTTTAAGTTTATTTATACACACTATAACATCTTCGGTTATATCGCGTCTCCAGAATGTCTGGGTATTTATCAGTAGGCTTTGAAGTATTGTTGTGATTCTGTTTCTATTGTAATTTATTAGAAATGGCTTGTATTCATTTTTAACCCCTGTAATCGTATTATTGTTATTAATTAAATTTAATGATCCTCCCCCCCCAAATTATTAATTCGGTCCATCCGTTTCTGAGATAGAGCCGAAACGTATCATTTGATGAACGACAATTTTTTATTTCTAAAGAACGTATAGATTCTGAGGAAAAAATGTTGAAATATAGTAAAATTATACTAGTGAAAGATGTACTCCTTCCCATAAGAGGCGATGATATAAACGTTTTTAATTATTATTATTTACTTTATAGTTCCCCTTGATTACAGAGACTATTCAGAAACTATGAAATTATTGTAATTTGTATTAATTATTCCATGTTCCTTTCATCTGTCTAAATTTGGCACTATGAGGTGCGTAATAGTTGATTTACTTTAACTTTTAACTAAGATCTTGTCCACATATTACTCTTATTTTTACCGGCTTTTAACATATGTGTGGATGTCTGTATTGATCTAAAAGAGAGAGAAAACAGATGCATTGTTTAGAAGATATACCTGCGGATTAGACTTTTTCCATTGCTATCGGCGAAAAAGGAATTTACAGCGTTTTGAAGATTAACTGATAGCCTAATGAATTTCTCAGATGTTTCTATTAGCCAACCCAGTCTAAACGTCTCCGACACGTGGCTATCTTACCTATCACACAAAATGGAAGTTACAATCTCCAACCTAACCAGAATACCTCATGACATCGCCTCCAGTTTTCGTCGCTAGATGTCAGCCTGCAGTTTTAGATCTAATTGCCTATTTTACACACATTTTTCAACCGGTTCTCTCTACCTTACCTCCAGAGGAGCGAGCGATTTTAAGGAGCGTGTATCTCTAGCAGCACAATTGAAGGGTGATAAATTGCGCGCACATTCTGTTGTCAATACAGTGCCATTTAGTCATCATGGAAAGGTGGAGCGGTGCACAATGTGATTTTCCAATTAAAAACTTTCACTGCTTTTGTAGTATTTTTAGTAGGTTATTTTACGACGTTTTATCAACATCTTAGGTTATTTAGCGTCTGAACGAGACGAAGGTGATAATGCCGGGGCCCAGCACCTATAGTTACCCAGCATTTGCTCATATTGGGTTGAGGGTTTTCTCTCAAAAACCTCAATCAGGTAACTTGCCCCTACCGGGCCACCTGGTTTCGCGACCAGACGCGCTAACCGTTACCTCCACAGGTGTGGACGCTTGTATAGTATACTTTGTGACCTGGTAGAGTGTAAGAGAAGGCCCTATGGCCTTAACTCTGCCAGTATAAATAAATAATTATTATTAAAATTAAAAAAGAACAACACACTTTTGAGGCAACTAGGTGTGAATTTCATTTGATTTATGGCGCCATGATCGCTTCCGATTTACCATGTCACATTTTCTTCCATACAAAATTCAGGTAGTACATCAATTGAAACATCTTGGTATTCTCAACCGAAGAGCATTTCATGAAGAGATTTTAAATCATATTTACGAAGGTGAAACCTTTATTGACACTTTTGTGGATGTATGACGAACCACATTTCCATCTGAGTTTTACTCACTTAAAGGAAATAAATATCAGGTTATGTACTTTTATTATATCTTTTTTTTTTTTTTAACTGACGGGTACTTGGCTTTCCGTCATTCATCCATATGAAGCCAGTTGTGTAAACCAAGTTACCGACAGAGACATTGCCACGGTGCGCCAAAGGAGGCTGGTCTACGCTACACCTGCGTTGAGATGAGATGATTGTGGAGGTTTGTTGAGATACCACAGGGGAAACGGAGCAAACCCCTGTGTTACCTGGTCCACGGGCTTGCCCAACACAAGTTATAAATCGAGAGTACACCGGGGATCGAACCCGAGTCCACAGGATTATAAGTCCACCGCTCTAGTCACTAGACCACCGTGGTGGCTACTTTTTGATCTCATGTATGTGTTTTTGGAAAATAAATTCTTGAGCCAAT
Source organism: Periplaneta americana (assembly GCF_040183065.1). Classification (NCBI taxonomy): domain Eukaryota; kingdom Metazoa; phylum Arthropoda; class Insecta; order Blattodea; family Blattidae; genus Periplaneta; species Periplaneta americana. The sequence continues at coordinate 23,321,657 of NC_091132.1, read as the reverse complement.
AAGCAACTAGTTATAATCGCCCGTTCCTCTACCGAGCCTGTAAATTATCTTGTCTTAATCCATAATCCAATCTGCTCGATACTTTTAATGTGTCTTTGTCTTGGATCCAATGTACGATCTTCGTTCGTTTGCAAATACCCTGAACTTTCCTGGCAGTCGGTGGTCACTTAACAGATTTCACTGCTTGTAACTATCCTGACAAGTAGAATGTACTTTTACCCCATTTTTAAACCTGAAAACGGAGATAGAATCAATCTTCGAAACTTAATGAATTCCTTATGTAAGAAGTCTTCTAAACATACTGCCCGTTGCAAGGTATGTTTGACCGTCTAGACCAGGCCTGCACAAGGTTTGCGCTCACAGCTCATGAGCGGAATGCAGATATTAGCTGCGCTCTATATAAAGGTGGACTGGAAGAAGGGGTGGATCTCGTACAAAATATACACCAAAGGAAGTACTATTACGAGTGCTTATGAAATGAATTCCCGTTCAGTGTTTGCAAAACTATCTTGGACTATTATTAATTAATAAAGAAATATTTATTTTAAAGAAGTACAGTGAAACCTGCCTTTGCGGTCACTTCATTTAAACGGCCACCTGGCCAAAAGGCCAATTTTCTCTGGAACCAATTGGATTTTCCATAAGATCAATACAAATTCTCTCTCTATTTAGCGGCCACCTCATGCGCCGGCCAGCGGCCGGGGTCTATTTGGGTTGGAACCTGACTATAACAGTCACTGTCCAACAAAAAATCTTTTCACGGATACTATCTGACCTATTTTTTCGATGGTTAGAGGACAGGGGACAATAGCTAAGTGTACAACAGTACACCCTCCATATCTTGGGGTTAGTTGGTTACTGTTTATGACTCTTTTGTCACTTTCCACTCCGACCCTGCACAGCTATAAATTCTTACTCGTTTTTAAACGATTGAAACACGGACTTTTTCTATCGAAAATGTCACAGTATGTTTTAGGTCAGTAGTTAACCATTGGAATTTTATTTTTTATCTCCTCTTTCTATCTTTCTCTATTTGGACCAGCTTTTACGAATGTTTCTTCTTTTCATACAGGTTTTTTTTCAGAGCCCTCCCTGACAAAACTTTAAGTTTTAAGAACAAAGAGTGTAAAGGGGGGAAGTTGGCAAAAGACAGAATAACCCTGCTGTTTTTTTTTTGTAATGCTGCAGGAGAAAAAGAACCACTCTTAATGATAGGGAAATCATTGAAACCGAGATGTTTAAAAAATGTTGACATGGGCTTACTGGGGGTGAAGTGGACTGCCAACAATAAAGCTTGGGTGGCATCATCATTGTTTGAGAATTGGCTATGCAATATCAATTCGAAGATTAAACGACAAAATCGCAATGTGATCCGTGAAATTGGTGTTTCTTCCTCCAAATACATCACACTTCCAGCCCCTTGAACAAGGTATTATTCAGTCTTTTAAACTGAGGTACCTCAAGCGAGTTTTGAAAATGCTAGTTGTCAAGAATGGAAGAGGCTGACATTAATATGCACGATTGTTGTACGCGCACAATACTAAAAAGTCAATGAAATTCAGTATTTTCATGCTGATTCATAAAAACCGCAACCTTAATCAAGCGGCCACCTGATAAAACGGCCATTTTACAAGGTAACTTCAGATGGCCGCTTTAGACAGGTTTCACTGTAATATAAATTTTATAGCTACTTAAATGTACAATATCATTTTATATTTTTATTTATCAGTACATCAAAACGAGTTCTTATGCTGTTGGCAGCTGAAAGGAACCGTAGCCTAATGATCATAATGAAACATCAGTTACAGATATTCGATGTCTGCCTTTATTAAAGTTGATTATAGAAAACAGTTGCTCACAAATATAAATGTTGAGCCAAACATAGCAATCATTTTCACATCCAGCCTGTGTAGTCGTGTATATTATAGCTAATGTTTAGTCTTGTAAAACTCAACAAGGCTAGTAGTATTATTCAAACGGTTTTTAGCCCTTAGGTCACATTGAAGATCAATAAGTTCGAGCTGTAAATCGTTAAATGTTAAATGTTATGTTCCGTCTTTTAGATTCCTCCATACTGTACTGTAGCAGTAGGTAAGCTACGTGAAACAGTTACTGAGAAAAGACCTACACACTGTACTCCACTAGATAACTTAGTGGTCGTTTCCCTCTCCTCTACCTATAGCAAGTCTATGTCATTCTGATGTATCTTCCTCTCCGTTTCGGCGAGCGGTAAACACCGCTTTCCCGCTCCGAAGGAGCGCGAGCGCTCGTTGAGCGCTGTTTGTGCAGGCCTGGTTGAAATTTTCATCATGATGTTTCTCTCTAGCCGTGAATTAAGCTTTATTTAAGTTTTATTTTTGATTTAAAGACGCGCTTCTTCATCTTGTCTGCCAGACTGGAGTTGTTACTATAGTTTCCGGGTTGCTGTCCATCACACTCAGAACTAGCCTTTGAAATGGGTGACGTCTGTGTCAGACGAAGGACTGGTGTATATGCGCCACAATGTATATAAAATTGTGGAGTTTCTCTGTGTTCAACTCGTGTAGACAGGGGGGCATTATATTTGTGCTGAGACATCTGACAGCATTCCAGAAATAGTTTCTTAACCTTGTCAGTTTTATTAGGCGTGTTTGGAAGCTCCATGGCAGAGAACTTTATTCACATACGCCACTTGAAATTGATTCGTGACCTTCTCATACAATTCATTCATTATTCTGCCGCATGTCGACCTCGATAGCGCAGTTGGTGTAGCGCCTGGCCTTCTGTGCTCGAGGTTGCGGGTTCGATCCCGGCCCAGGTCGATGGCATTTAAATGTGCTTAAATGCGACAGGCTCATGTCAGTAGATTTACTGACATGTAAAAGAACTCCTGCGGGATAAAATTCCTGCACACTGGCGACGCTGATATAACCTCGGCAGTTGCGAGCGTTGTTAAATAAATCATAATTTAAATTTTTACTCTGCCACATCAAGGTGGTTTCCTTTTCTGTTATATTTATATAATACTCCACTATGTTCTCCAGACTCCGTGTTGACTCCAAAGTCAATTTGTTTTCTTTCCTTTCTGTTTGTCGTCTTACGTCATTGATTTCGGGTTTGGGCGTGGGATTGTGGAAAATAGTGGCACGTTTTCAGTACGTCAGAGTTCCCTCGTGCTCGTGTCGTCCTCCGAATTCTAGCAGTCAGTATATCAGCTGGTTCAAAGTCGCTCGAAGACGATACAATTATTAGCATGGCTTCCTCTGGGAGGTATGTAAAGCTGGGAGCCCTTGTTGTATATTTACGACACGTAAAGGGATTCCGAAAAAATTTTACCAGGGATTTCTCGATCACTCTCAATTTCGAAGCTGAATAATCCCTGTAGTTGAAAGTGTTAAATAAGATACTACTACTACCACCACTACTGTCACCACTACTACTACTACTACTACTACTACTACTACTACCAACCCTATTACTACTACCACCACCACCACTACTAATGTCACACTTTTACATTAATTGGCTGTGCTAAATGAGATATTGTTATTATATCTATTAGCCGTCCTTATTCTGACCTATTAGGGAGCTATTGGCTACTGGCAAAAGCCAGTCAGCGTTCGTCAGCACAGAGGACCCTGGGGCTAGCGTCGCTTACCCGCGGAGAACACAGTGCACCATGGTGCACTCGTAGCTGCTAGCGGGTATGCTCTCTACCTCTTCCTGCTGCACGACGGGGCACAGGGGACGGCTCCGCTTACCCTTTGTACATTTCAATGAGTACTGGCGACCACTCACTTAGCACCTTCATATTAATGATTAATAATGCTAGAATTATTGTTCCATTTCGTGATCGTTTGAAAATCTGTGATATTTTATCTGCCGAATGTATCTTAAAGATAATTTTGAAGTAAATATGTTGTATTTGCTGTTGTGCAGATAATTGAATACCCCCCCCCTCCGGAATAAGGGACTAAGTACAAAGGGAAACGATGTACACTGATGTTCAAAGATACCTGACCCAACTAATCGATAGTGTTCGATAATTTGCTCGTGTAAGTGCCGCTTCTTTAGTTATTACTTCTGTGAATAGATGGCGAAGATAATAATCAGTGTTGCCAATCGTATATAAATATACCCGCAATATAGATTTCAATTTTTCATACCACTCTACTGATTGTAAAACAACACTGGATTTAGCAGGTAACCGCTGATATTGTCAATTATGGGAATAATTTATACTTAATCTTCATCATCTTTTTCCCCGACACATTTTAATCGGCCCAATAATGGAACTAGTGGAACTGTTTCAAGGTTCGTCAATTTTATATATATATATATATATATATATATATATATATCTTTGGTTGTGACTTATCCCGTGGTTAGAAAGTTCGCTTACACCATCATAAAATCGTAGGTCAGATTCCTTTGAACGTCAGTGTACCTTATTCCATTAATGCTATGATTACCCCACATGCATTGTGTATGTTGTGTTTCAAAATGTTCTGATCTTCTTTTTCTCTGTTCTGACGCAGTATCTTTTCTTAACCATATTCTAATTCTGTTCTCCACTGTTGTGTTAGGAATATTGGATGACACAGCCCTATCTGTAATTGATTTCTGAGTACTGATGTTCATCTTCAGTTATTGATATTGTGGTCAACTTGTGTCCATACCATTTAGCTATTGTTTTCCTGCATCTTTATTAATATAGGTAGCCTATTCATACCTCACCGTGTACTATTGTAACTATTGCGGACTTGAGCGCACTGTTTAACTGCTTTGAAATTCATAACTTCATCTCGAAATCAAGAGCCTTATGTTGCTTCCTTTGTGCATCCCTCAGGTTATAACATGTAGCTATTAGTTTTAATGAAAGATTGTGTCCCTTACACCCCAGTGTAATTCCATCTCCAGCTCAGCTCCCGTTTGGGATTAAAATATTCTCCCTCTAATAATGCAAGTTTTATTCGTCTCTGTATTCGCAATGCAAAGATTGGGTACATTTCTGTTCTCGTAACTTGGGAAACAGTTTTAGGAAGTCTTTCCTACGCTGCCCAAGACATGTTTATAGTAAGCCAATAATACTGAATCACATTCGTAACTTATTTTCTTTAAAATATCCAAGACTTCTGTTCTCGTAACTTGCAAAACAATTTCAGGAACTCTTTTCCACATTGTCTTAGACAGGTTTATGGCAACCCATGCTGTAATATTGAATCAGACATAAATGTTCTTTAATTATCCGTCTGTAGTTCAGTGAGCTTGAAGACTTCTGCGTTAAGGGCGGAAATACTTTGTTCCTGGTAGCTAGTGTTAGATTTTGTAATAGGCAAATGATGATTTTTCCTTTTGTTTTTCAACATTTAATTTAATATCACACCATAATCAACATTATCATCATGTGATATCAACTATAAATAATTCTTGTTGTTTTAAGTGTCCCCAATTTTAAGCATGTGTGCCTAGGCCTTTGTATGTAGACATATGTATTATTATTATAATAATAATATTGAACTGCCCCCCATTGAGGGTAGCCCTTACGGACTCAGTATATCGTCAGAAAAAAAATTAATATACATATGTAAACATAGATATTACATTTTAAAGAAGGGAAACAAAGAAAAGGGTGTGAAAAATTACAATTGCTATTAATGTGGCACCATGTGATTAATTAGGATTTGGCAGGATCTTTTTAATACAATTATCACAATGTCATCCCTCAGAGATGTAGGCAGAGCAAACTGCCGTCGAAATTCTTCGAAAAAAGCTGGTATAGTCCCTCGAGCACTTATAAGCAAGCCAAATACCTCAACGTGAATTAAGGCATATTTCAGCTTGAAATAGTTGACTGTAGGCTCATAGATCGACTTCTTCTCAAGGTGGACCTCGGCTGACTGATTACATTCTACTTCAAAACGTATGATGCCCTGTTTAGTGTCAGCATTGTACGCTAAAATATCTACTCGTCTCGTTGACCCATTTTCAGCTACACAGGAGATTTCTTCTTCTACTATCCAGCCCTTATTTCTTAATGCGGCAGAAATTTTGGATCTTATAAGATGATGTTTAGAGTTCCTCAAGACCAATCCCTGTTCACAGAATCCCAAGACGTGTGCTAACGTTTCAATCTCCGGGCAGCCATGTCTGCACCGGGTACCGTCGAGAGATCTGCCGGGAACGGAAGAAGTTAAAATCTTCTATTAACTTTACTTAAATTAATACACTTAAACCAACAATAAAAATAAATAAATAATAATTTAACAAAAATATTGGTCTTGTAAACCAAAAATAAGGAACACCTTTTAAAACTTCAGAAAAAAGATAAGATAGCTGCTAAATTTGCTGTCATTTTCAGGCTAGATATCCATTCACTAGTCGAAAGTCCTTTCTTAGCAATCCAACTGTTGGCGGCTGACTTCGCTATACATCTCAACACCTTTTCCCCGTCCTGAAAGGGTCTTCCATGATTCATATTCACGACCTCGCAATTCGTCTCGAAAATTTCGAATTGTAGCTTTAGTAAAGTCTTCGGAAAAAGAAAGGCAGAGGGAATCACACGACGATTTGAGTTCGACATCTGTCTCATCATGTTAACATGAGGATTATCTGCTCTGATTAATGATAGACAGATGTTACAATGTTGAAGAAAAGCTTCCCAAGTAGCACATATTAACTGAAGTCCTTTTAACTTTTTACTAGCGTACAGCATGCTATTTGGAATATCAGCCGGGAGGAAAAGCATTTCTTTAACAGAGCTTACTTACTTACTTATGGCTTTTAAGGAACCCAGAGATTCATTGTCTTCCTCACAGAAGCCCGCCATTGGTCCCTATCCTGTGCAAGATTAATCCAGTTTCTACCATATACCCTCTGCCTCAAATCCATTTTAATATTATTCTCCCATCTACGTCTCGGCCTCCGAAAAGTTCTTATCCCCTCCGGCGTCTCACCTAACACTCTATATGCATTTCTGGATTCGCCCATAAGTGCTACATGCCCTGTCCATCTCAAACGTCTGGATGTAATGTTCCTAAATATGTCAGGTGAAGAATAAAATGCATGCATTTCTGCGTTATGTAACTTTCTCCATTCTCCTGTAACTTCATCCTTCTTAGCTCCAAATATTTTCCTAAGCAAATTATTCTCAAAGACCCTTAACCTGTGTTCTTCTCCAAGTTTCAAAACCATGCAGAAGAACCGGTAATATAATTGTTTTATAAATTCTTTCATCTTTTTTGAGAGCAGACTGGATGATAAAAGCTTCTCAACACGCATTTCCCATATTTATTCTGCGTTTAATTTCCTCCCGAGTATCATTTATATTGTTACTGTTGCTCCAAGATATTTGAATTTTTCCTCTTCTTCAACGGATAAATTTCCAATTTTTATGTTTCCATTTCGTACATTATTCTGGTGACGACACATAATCATATACATAGTCTTTTCGAAATTTACTTCCAAACCTATCTCTATACTTGCTTCAAGTAAAATTCCCGTGTTTTCCCTAATCGTTTGTGGATTTTCGCCTAACATATTCACTCATCCGCATAAACAAGCAGTTGATGTAACCCGTTCAATTCCAAACCCTCTCTCTATTATAATAGTAGTAGTAGTAGTATTATAATAGCAGCAGCACTATCGATAGTACGACAGCCCATGAAGCGCTAGGGTAGGCTGCTGGCCTCGTGTCCACTATCCTCAGCTGAGGAGAACGATCATCCAACTAGGACGGAGGTATGTTGTTACCAAAATGATCCTTCACCCGTTACAGCTGGGTTGCGAAGTCGGATTTTTCTATCTATCGTAGCTGCCCAAATTCATCACGATGCTGGGTGGGCACCGGTCCCGTACACTGACCGAAAGTTCATGGAGAAATTCCCTCCCCATGAGAACTAAAACCAGCGAGTATTCCGTATCGGTATTCGTGGGATGACCACGACGCAACGGTGCGAGACCTAGTGGTCATATACATTCAAATTAAACATTTTTATTAATTTTGAACCCTTTACGATATTTAATAATTAAGAGTTATTATTTTAACTTAAAATATGACTAAGAGTTTTTAACTCCGAGAAAATGCTTAAAATATTCATTTATGTGGTATAAATAAAACTATTTTGTAATAAGAGTATTATTTAAAAAACAGTAACTTGATACAAGATGACCGACATATCTCAGGCGAATGTGCATTTCTCTGCTAATCCGGAGCTGCGCTTGGTAATAGGTTCGATTCCCGTTTGTGTAATTACCTGGTTGGTTTTTTTCCGAGGTTTTCCTCAACTGTATGGTAAAAGTGAGGTATTCCAAGAATGATTGTCTCATCTCGCTATCACTAATTTCATCGACGCTACATAGCCTAGAAGTTCTTACAGCGTCGCTAAATAACCTTTTCTCGTGTTTACACGTGATTGAGTCATTGGTGATGGCGAGAAGTTAAGGCTCATTCTCAATGAAAATTAAACATAACCGTAACATAAACACAGAAGTTTGCGGCCAGGTTATCAAATGGGATCATTCACAATGATTCACATAAACACTGACATTAACATTGCCGTTAGACGTTAACATGAAAGTTTGCAAACTCCAAACTTTCATGCTTATGCTTATGTGATTTGCAAACAGAACACAATCGTGGAGCGCTGAAGTATACGACAGAATATGAGGAAATGACGTCGCTGTTATGTTTCCATGTTTACCAAGCATCTTTGCAGCTATGTTTATGTTCCCATCGTGAATGATGGTATGACTTCATGATTTTACTGTAATGTTTACATTTTTAAGTTAACGCTTACGTTATGTTTAATTTTCATTGTGAATGAGCCTTTACTTTGGCGTGATGGGCTGTGGATTCGCTTTGCAGTTGATAAATATTCAACCAAGTATTCAGTCCAAGCAGAGTTCGACCCTACGTCCCTGAGCATCCTCAAACCAGCAGAGCAGCGCCTTACTCTGAGCTACGTCAGTTTTTTGAGGTGCACATTAAATTATTTAATGTTTGTATTTTGAATAACAGTTGGATAAAATGAACTATGAACAGTCATAGTGTTTTCAAGACGATGAAAGAACTGAAGTGTTGCGAAACAAGTAAACCGTGCGATAAGAAATTGCATGTCATTTTCTGACCACTTCTGTTCCTGTTTCTTTTAAGGGGGCGGTACCCATACACGTAGAAATTGTGGGAAGACAATGTTGAAGTAATGACAATGACAAACGAGCTTCTTTCTTTTAGGCCTATCTGTTGTTTTTCGAGAAAACGCTGTCAATGTTATCGGTGGCTGTCTTAGATAATATTAATTTGTTGTTTTTCACTGAAATGGCAGCTATATTTTCGTCACTACCGTGTGTAATAAGGTCGCCGATTTTGTAATACAGCGTATTGTATTGTTCTTTTTTGTGTAACTGAAGTCTCTTTAGGTTTACAGATCTGCCCGAATAATCCTCAATTGTACATTCATTATCAAATGTCTTGTACTTACTGTAACCACAACTATCAACACAATCCAATTTACATACATATGTATATAAGACGTATGAATCATTCAAGTGTCATTGTTCCATTATTATGGATTGGGCCGTAACCAGTTGCCGAATTTCATGATCTGCTAGCTCCGGGCGCGATAGCCCATAGAGATCCAAGGCAGACAGCTGGCTCACGTCTAGAGGTCTCAGCATATATGAACTGTCATCAAACCGGTACGGGGTAACGTTTGATTAGAATTCACAGGGCTTAACTCAGCCCTGGGCATAAAGGCAAAGGGAAAAGGAGATACCCCCGCCCATGTCTTTTTCGCTTACTCCGCTTCAGAAACAAACACAGTCAAGCACTGTGCATAATATGTGAAATGTATTATGTTATGTTGTTACTATTTCTTTTTGCTTACACATATAGTCAGGTAATCTTTTCGTACTTTGATTTTTATTATAATTGTAATTGTAAATTTAATATTAATTGTAATTTTATTCGTCATATTATAGTTGGTAATCCCCTGGTAGAGGGGCAGAGAGAAGACCTGACGTCCTTATCTCTACCAGGTTAAATAAATAAATACTACTAAATAAATACTACATATAACATAATATCAGCATCACCAAAATAATGAGTATGGTTTCTACATTGCGTGAGTTTTTTCGTGTACGGAGGAAAGCTGCTCTCACTGTGCGCAGTGGATCTCTACTAATTCTCCCAAAATCTCTTCGCATCAAAAAAATATATATGCAAGTTACATATAACAATTTTTTTTTCAGTCTTTGCTGCAGTCGAATACAGAAATCCATCTTTTTTTCGATAGTCATATAGTACCTTAAGAATGAGTGTGGTCTACACAATATCCATAGAGAAAATACAGAAATATTGGCGTTAGCAAGCGGTTTACAAATTTAACCTAATCAAAAGTCATAAACATGATATGATATTTATTCCACCATCTTACATCGATCGTGATGGCCCTTCACATTTCTGCATACAGTGCCATCACTCCCTTGGATACATATTCTGTTTACGCTTTTTTAAACATCCGGCTATTACATATAAGTGACCCTGATCACTTCTCTATCACTTCTCTCACCTCTGTTTCCTTCACTTTTTTTTTCTACTTACCCCTCCCTTTCCCAGTTATCTATCTTATTTTTACTAATCTAATTTAACTAAACAATCACTTCTCTCAATTCATTATTAATTGTTCCCAACATTGCTTACTTTAAGTTGAACTCTTCCATAGTTGTCATCCTATTTATTCACTTGAATTACTAACGTTCACTGATCACTTATTCCCACTAATCTAATCTGTATATTTTCAGACGTAGTAGTTTCTACACTTTCATTACATTTCAATTCCTACTTTCTTTATTATATTTGTATCACTTATTGCCACTCCCTGGCTATTACTTGTATCTTACCCTTTTTCACTATTATTCCTTTGCCTTACCGTCGTTTCTGTCACAATCACCATTGTCACTTTGTCACTTACCTAAGTTTTGTCACATATACTATTTTCACTTTATCACTTTCCTATGTTTTGTCACTCATGCACCAACCTCTTAAGTTATAACTTTTCTGTCCCTTATTTCTTCCCACCGACGTACCTCTATTCGGTGTCGCTAATGTTACTTCATCCCTCTCAGTTCTTGCAGAATCTTGACTTCTTCTCTTAGTTTCTTCTTAATCTCTCGATCCCTTTTGTAATTTGTTCTTCCAATTGGATTCACTGAACTCTTTTTGCTGTTCTCAGCCCCTGCATGCCGTCTTTCGGTTCTCCCCTGTCTACCTGATGCCGTCATAATTTTCTTCCTCAATCGCTTGTTGACATCCTCGTCTTCTGCTGTTGTTGCGCTTTGCATTTTTACTCTGGTCGCTGACTTCTCTTCCTGGTTCATGTGATTCTTTGACTGTTTCATTTCATCGCTTGCTATTCTCTCCTGTGTGATGACCTCTCCATCTTCTATTATTTTCCAAATAGTTCTCCCATCTTATGTTTTACTATAATGTTCATTATCTCTCTCTTTTAGGTCTCTTTTTTTTATTTCGTTAACATTTGTCCCTATCTCCTGTATGGTTCAAATTTTCCAAACAGAATTTCACATCAATCATCTCCTCATTTATCTTTAATTTGTCTCCGTATAATGAAATGACCATTTTTCCTTGCAGCCTTCATGAAAGGAATCTATATTCTTCTCCTGCATCTTACTTCACATTCAAAATCATGTTTCAGTGTAATATTTGAGTTTTTTAAGTATTTTCGTTTGCTCAGATTTTTTTCTTTTGCCATTATACTTGAGAATTTAACTAAAATAGATCTATTTACATTTTCTCCGATTCTGTATGCTTCTTTTATTTGTCCATCTCTCACATCAATCCTGAATCAATCCCAGCATACTCTCAGTCTCGTATGTTTCCAATGCCTGTTCCTTCTTCTTTTCCTCGATTCAAAAATTATTAAATTCTTTCTTCTCTGATCATCTTCTAGATATTTCACCCAAAGACGTTTTATAGTTTAACGTAGACTCACTACGAGCGCTGTTCCTCGACCAAAAATTGAACACTTTCGCGCATCTCCATCATGGGGCAGAGAGCCATGTGACTACAATATGTTTACATCACAATTCCGCTTAATTTGAAATAACATAGAAGGTTATTCAGTATTATTGAATGTGTTAGGAGTAAATGCGTATTAATTTAATCAATAGTGTGTGTATATAGTGTTTATATAGTTTAAATGAATCGTTCTCCTGTGATATACGTGAAATCACAGTGTAGGTCTACTATTGTGCTACATATGAGGCCTATACATTTTAATCATGTTATAAGTGAAACCATCGTGTGCTCTTGTGCTGCATACAACTGCATACTAAATCAATTTTATTTATGAATCAATAGGTGAGTGCAAAATAAATCTGGTTAAGTATTTTCATACTATCTAGATTTGGCCTAGTTACAATATTTTGACATTCTTGCACATATTCGATTTAACAATAACAGTTGATGCATTTCCTTGTTTATTGAAATATTTATTATTAGGCCTAAGCAAAATGCACACAGTGTGCAAAATTAAGTTAATGTCCTAACTCGATTAATGAAATATTTCAGGAACTCCATCGGTACAGATATGATGAACTGTGTATATATGAATAGGCCTAATCACGAAGACAAGAATTTTTAATTGACAGTTTTAGCATAACAGCTTAATATTTGTTGTTCACAAAGATGACGATTACTGACTGACAGTTTCAGTTTCTTCAATTATTTGCTGTTGTAGACTACTACAGGAATGCAGGTGATTACGTTTCACTGTTTATATTTGTTTTTATCCTTGTTACTCTTTTAGCTTATATTTGGTTGTTTTTTATAGTGTAGTAATAAATCTTAGTGTCTTTTGCGGTTGCATTCTATCAGCATTACTTTTCGTCCGCTATTTTTCACGACCGCAAGATGCACACAATGTGCAAGAATAAGTTAATGTTCTCACTCGGTTATTGAAATATATTTCAGGAAGCCCATCCTACGGATATGATGAATTATGTAAATATAAATAAAGACGACGAAGATTATTGACTGACAGTTGCAGGATTAATATATTTGATTATTTGATGTTATACCACAAGAATGCAGGTAATGACGTTTTACTATTTATATTTGTCTTTATCCTTGTTACTCTTAGGCTCATGTTTGGTTGTTTTTATGTTGTATAGTAATAAATCTTAGTTTGTTTTACGATTGCGTTCTATCAGCATTGCTTTCCGTCCGCTATCGTCACTGCCCCAAGATGGCGGCGAGCGATCGCTTCAATTTGGGTCCAGTCGTATCTTCTGCGCAGCCGGCAGTGTGGGGACTTGATTTCACCTTACTTTTCATTAGGTCGTTTTCCTTCTGTAGAGTTTCCAACTTCTTGTAGATCTCTTCAATGTTTGCTTCAAGGTTTACTACTGCTTGGCTGTTTTCAATATTCGCCATTATTACACTGTTACACGATGTCGGTGCCAATGCTTCTACTACAATATTTCCTCACTGACAAACTTCCTCCGCACGCGTGTATACTGATCCGGTGTTCGCTGTGGATTGAAGTTATAATAGTTATTTATGGTACTTGTGAGGTAAGTGCATCTTTATTGCGCGAGTGGAAAGATTTAAGCACGAGGCGTCAGCCAAGTGCTTAAATTACACGAGCGCAATGAAGATCACGCTCACAAGTACTATACGTAATTTTATCCATGACCATAACGAAAAATTATGTTTTATAAAAGAAAATATGTTGAAAATAAGTCCTCATGTAATCACGTATCGTGGCATGGATTTTAGAATCGATACGTGTACTAGATAGGTTATGATTTAGAAGGCCATGATTAGTGAAGAATGGTATCTAAGGCGTTGGATAAATAACAAATTATATTAATTATATAATTTTGATATATATTTTTTCATTTTAAATGTGTATTTTCGTCTTTTTTGAAGTTTCAGGGATTATTTAGAAGTGTTCACGGGACTAATGTGATTAAAATAATTTCACATTTTACTTCTGTAAACGTAAGAGGAATATTAAAACGTATTAATCATCGTGTCTGTTTAACTCAGTTGACTAACGCGTATTGTTATAAAATCCTATAAACGCAACTTCGTAGGTTCAAGTCTCCTCGCCTCCCAAAAGGTAAATTATTACAAGTTTAAAAAAAAATACATATTAGATATGAATGCAATGCACAATTTACGACGTAGTATATAGAGAAAAGAGAAGGAGATTGAGTGTATGTATATTTAAGAAATGGTAATACAGAAGTAGAGGTAGTGACGTCTAGTAACTAATGTATTAACTTCTTGAGTAATAGTTGAATAGAAAAGTATACGTGTGTGCCCGGGTACTAGGAAAATACTAATGAACTGTGAGATAAAGTTCAAACTGTGAGGTAAAGTCTTTATCTCACTAGTGGAATAAAGTAATGTTGAATAAAAGCCTACTTTACAAACGAAAAAGTATTTATACCTGGTAAGGTTTATCTTGTCTCAGTAGCAATAAAACCAAGTCCCTTCAAATGAGATTGGATATTATAGGAGGGTTGTAAATTTTCAGGATTCCTTTCAAAATCTTGTTATTGTACAGGCTGCCGGAACTCCGTTTCTTGAAAGACAAGCTCAGTGACAGAACTACACAGTACGAACAGAGATATTTTGTTATTTTATTTTGCGCTAAAGAATGTATCAACTAGTCCCTTCCGCCACTGGCATCGCTTCACTCCCCCCATCGCAATAACAACACAGAAGAGGTAAGACATATCTCCTTTCTCTCTCTTTTCACAGTGAGACAAGATTCATCACACAGACTTTAATAAAGGCATGTTTTTCGTTATGGTCATGGATATAGTAATATACGTTACAAGAGCGGTACGTTGACGTTTTCATGGTCGAGGAAAAGATTGAAAAAGCGAAACATAGTTGAGCTTTTTTAATTTCCGAGAACATGAAAACAAACATACCGCTCGTGTATCGTACATTATTTTGTGCGAAGATCGTTTATTACATACCTCAAAGACGAATTTCTAATTAGTTGCAATGAAATCTCCATGTTGGTTTCTGTTTAATGACGGCAACTTCGGAAAACCAAAATATCTTTCTTCAACATTGTTGCTATAAAATGTTTTCTGTGTTTACTATACTCCAGCAGGCCGTGATATGTCTGTCTTTTTTTTCCCCCAGTCTATAAATGCGAACTTAAAACAAACGGTAAGGTTATGTAATGATTTATTTTTCATTTTAATATTTTAACAATATTATTTATATAACATATTGCAGTAATAACATCGGCATCTGGAATCTTGTTCATTTTTTCATGGCTTCCTTAATGTTACTTGTATCAGGAATGCAATAAGTTTCGTGGAGTAGTAGACTTTACTTAATTTTTGCAAATATTTAAAAACAATAATTAACATTGCAATTTAGGTGAAATTGCAGTGGTAAGTTTCCAATTTATAATTATTACTATGTTAAACGTCTCTAAAAATAATATGTTAAAAGCCTAAAGCAGTAAAATGAATGTCGCGCTTAAGCGGTAAGAAGAGGGAAATTGTTATGTGTGTTACGTTGGGAATACTGAATGTGGTATTTCACACTTACCGCGTATTGGTTCTGTGCGGAAAACAAGCAAATACGCACGATCTCGCACAAAACATGTTATTACAATACTGAATAAAATTTTGGTGCAAATTTCGTAATTTTTGCGTTAGAGAAGTACGTAGGTATATTTCGTGGTTATTGACATAGTTCGCATAATGATCCAAATTTCGCGTTATTTCGCGGGTTTGTTTTGCCTAATATTTTATGTATCTAGAAGGATAAATGTAACAAAGAAAGTATTTGTGGAAAATTTCGGGCGTGTAACTATTACCAAGAAATACGGTCCCTATGCATTGGTCATCTTGTCCACTATCAAGTTATTTACTACAGATGAACGCACAGCATTCTTTTATGCTTACATTTGATAAATTACGTTATTGTACATCCTTAGCGTCTAAGTACGTATCGGCAGAGATTGCCATTTGCCGTAAGAGCAAGACGCGACACATGATTGCATGTTTAATGACCGCCCCCAGCAGTGCTCCGTTGATCAGATCCTCCGACTGACGGCAAGGATAAATTAGTGAGTTACTCGTACCTTATTCCGGATTAATTTATCCTTGCCTCACAGTAGTCGACAAGGAAAATGTAACTGAACGAGATTAATGACTTTGCTACTTATGATCGATATGCATGGAATTGCTTGTTTATGTAGATAGCCTACTATGCGGATGACGTGAATATGTTAGGAGAAAATCCACAAACGATTAGGGAAAACACGGGAATTTTACTGGAAGCAAGTAAAGAGATAGGTTTGGAAGTAAATCCCGAAAAGACAAAGTATATGATTATGTCTCGTGACGAGAATATTGTACGAAATGGAAATATAAAAATTGGAAATTTATCTTTTGAAGAGCTGGAGAAGTTCAAATATCTGGGAGCAACAGTAACAAATATAAATGATACTCAGGATGAAATTAAACACAGAATAAATATGGGAAATGCCTGTTGTTATTCTGTTGAGAAACTTTTATCATCCAGTCTACTGTCGAAAAATCTGAACGTTAGAATTTATAAAACAGTTATATTACCGGTTTGTTCTGTATGGTTGTGAAACTTGGCCTCTCACTTTGAGAGAGGAACAGAGATTAAGGGTGTTGAGAATAAGGTGCTTAGGAAAATATTTGGGGCTAAGAGGGATGAAGTTACAGGAGAATGGAGAAAGTTACACAACACAGAACTGCAGCGCATTATACTCTTCACCTGACATAATTAGGAACATTAAATCCAGACGTTTGAGATGGGCAGGGCATGTAGCACGTATGGGCGAATCCAGAAATGCATATAGAGTATTATTTGGGAGGCCGGAGGGAAAAAGATCTTTAGGGAGGCCGAGACGTAGATGGGAAGATAATATTAAAATGGATTCGAGGGAGGCCGGATATGATGATAGAGAATGGATTAATCTTGCTCAGGATAGGGATCAATGGCATACTTATGTGAGGGCGGCAATGAACCTGCGGGTTCCTTAAAAGCCAGCAAGTAAGTAAGTATGTAGATAGCCTAGTACGGTATGCGGCAAAACAAACGACACTGAAATTATTGCTCATCTGCTGTCCACGTTTCCCTAGCAACGAAATATTTGTGTTCTTTATAATAACAGTTTGACAATTTGTGAATTCAGTGTTGTGTTGATTTCTCCAATGGAATTATGATTCCCACTACAGAGGAGAAGGTGTTTATCTTGGAACATTATTTCCGGTCATTCGGAGTAGGATATCAGAATCGGCCACATTTGCTACACGTTAAAGAACAATACGAGAGGCGATTTAATAAGGAGGCACCAAATAACAGAACAAAGTTAGCTGTCGTTGACAAATTCCGTCATACGGGATCAGTCTTTTGTCAACGAAAGGGGGCAACAGGGCGCCCAAGAACAAACGAGAATCATGGACGACTTCTCGAACAGGTGTTACTGTCCCCCAAAGAGCTGGGTGGAGCTGGTTTTGTTAGTTTGCATGTAGCTGATTAAAGATTGTTAGTTATTGAAATAACTGAGGAAACTATTATCTGATATTACTTACTGGCTTTTAAGGAACCCAGAGGTTCATTGCCGCCCTCACATATGCCCGCCATTGGTCCCTATTTTGAGCAACATTAATCCAGTCTCTACCATCATATCCCACCTCCATCAAATCAATTTTAATATTATCTTCCCATCTACGTCTCCGCCTCCCCAAAGGTCTTTTTCCCTCCGGCTTCCCAACTAACACTCTATATGAATTTCTGGATTCACCCATACGTGCTACATGCCCTGCCCATCTCAAACGTCTGGATTTTATGTTTCTAATTATGTCCTGTGAAGTATACAATGCGTGCAGCTCTGCGTTGTGTAACTTTCTCCATTCTCCTGTAACTTCATCCCTCTTAGCCCCAAATATTTTCCTAAGAACCGGAACCTTATTCTCAAACACCCTTAATCTCTGTTCCTCTCTCAAAGTGAGAGTCCAAGTTTCACAACCATACAGAACAACCGGTAATATAACTGTTTTATAAATTCTTACTTTCAGATTTTTTGACAGCAGAGTAGATGACAAAAGCTTCTCAACCTAATAATAATAGGCATTTCCCATATTTATTCTGCGTTTAATTTCCTCCCGAGTGTCATTCATATTTGTTACTGTTGCTCCAAGATATTTGAATTTTTCCATCTATTCGAAGGATAAATCTCCAATTTTTATATTTCCATTTCGTACAATATTGTGGTCACGAGACATAATCATATGCTTAGTCTTTTCGGGATTTACTTCCAAACCTATCGCTTTACTTGCTTCAAGTAGAATTTCCGCGTTTTCCCTAATCGTTTGTGGATTTTCTCCTAACATATTCACGTCATCCATATAGACAAGAAGCTGATGTAACCTGTTCAATTTCAAACCCTCTGTGTTATCCTGAACTTTCCTAATGGTATATTCTAGAGCAAAGTTAAAAAGTAAAGGTGATAGTGCATCTCCCTGCTTTAGCCCGCAGTGAATTGGAAAAGCATCAGATAGAAACTGGCCTATGCGGACTCTGCTGTAAGTTTCACTAAGACACATTTTAATTATCCGAACTAGTTTCTTGGGAATACCAAATTCAATAACAATATTATATAAAATTTCTCTCTTAACCGAGTCATACGCCTTTTTGAAATCTATGAATAACTGATGTACTGTACGCTTATACTCCCATTTTTTCCTCCAATATCTGTCGAATACAAAAAATCTGATCAATAGTCGATCTATTACGCCTAAAACCACACTGATGATCCCCAATAATTTCATCTACATATGGAGTTAATCTTCTCAAAAGGATATTCGACAAAATTTTGTACGACGTCAACAAAAGTGATATTCCTCGAAAGTTACTACAGTTAGTCTTGTCCCCCTTCTTAAAAATAGGTACGATTATGGACTCCTGGAGTTTCATATAAATTTTAATTCATTGTACAAGAATTTGAAGATATTTCACCTCACTTTATTACTTTTTTATGATATTTCAGGATGTTGGTAAGACTTTCCTCATAATATGGAACAGTGCATTTTATGTACTTCATATACAGATATATCGTAATATGTGCCACCTGCTTCGAGGATAGTTCAGCCTTAAAGACAGAAAATAAGTTAATATAATATATGTTCGTTTTTGTATTGTTGCGCAGTTATAGCCAGTTTTTATCTCTACCTTATCTTCATGGACAAACGCGCACGAACACTTGTTGATATTCTTATTCTTTAAAATAATGTCCGTGTTTGTTTGTTGGGTTCCCCGAAATTGTGAATACCTTTGCGAGATAATAGCCTATTTCATTATCTTTCGAAGTTATTCTGTGGAAAGCAACTTTTAATCTCCCCATAGATAATTATAATAATGTAACTTATTCACGTTCGAGAAGCAAGCACATCGTGATGAAAAGATACCTTCACAACCAATCGAATTGATAGGAAATAGGTTGTTCGGAGTAAATCAACAACATGGACCCATGCTAAGAGGAAACAAACGCTGTTGTATAGATTAATCTGTATGCTGTAAAATAGTGCTGCTTATGATTAGGTTTTCTCCGGAGCGGTTATTTGCGCGCTTTCAATCGGAGACCTCCGGTTACCTCCGATTGATGCAGCGCAGGTTGTATATGTGCTGTGGCGCAGACATACACTTTCCGCTGAGCATTCCTTTAATCGGATCAGGTAGTGATTCGAGCCCGCTGACGTCTGCGTATCTTTTAAAATAAGTTGTAATTTGTTGTTGTTGTTTATTCTCTCTTTTATGTTAATCTCTCTCTCTTTCTTCAGCTCTTTTTTGTGTTGCTTAATGTGCTACGTTAGCTGACAGATTTTTTTTCTAGTTTTGAAATTCATAGTATATGTGGAAATCCGTATTAGTTTTATGTCATTGATCAAATTAATAACATTCAATCTAAGTGCAAAACTAACGCAGAAGTAAAGCTTTTCAGTAGCTAATGTAAACATTTAGGGCCGTATTCATAAACCAGTGTTAGCGATAGGACATGATTTGAATTCTGTACAAGTAACCATTAGATAGCCGGGGCTAGCTTAGTACGCTCGTAGCGCGTGCTGCGAAATATCTATGACTAGCACCCTAATACTTTAATTCTCCTAGAAACTCTCGTTTAATCGCAAAACAGGGTTTGTCAATTATTATTCTAATCGGCTTAGTTAACGTAAAATATATTAAGGTAGCTTCAGAATGAAACAAAAGGAACGTGGGCTATCAATGGGATAAAGTTTACTGTCCAACATAATTTATTCAGATTCTTCACCGGACAGGATTGTGATTATTGTGTTAAAATGTGTCAGCATTTGAACTGCCTCTTCTAAAACGCGCCACTCTTGCTCTGTAATAAAAATGTAAGTGGATATCAACTTAAGGATAATTGTAATTATAGGCTCTTATTACCACATGTTTCTTTAGTTTCATTCAGAAATATTTTAATCTAAACAGTAATGTATAACTCAAGTTGTCTAAACAGCAAAATATAACTCAAGTCGTCTTGTAAATATTTCATATGTTTTTTATTGCCTCGAAAGTTATGTTTTAGAGAAATTTCAAGACTTTTTCATAGACTGTGAGCCTTTGGGAACAATAGCACTATAACAATTTAAAAAGAAATCGTATCAAATTTTTTGCGTATTTTTTTTCATCAAGTTCGCGATTGTGCGATCGCTTCAAATGGTCTAACAAATTCGAAGTTCCACCACCCTTAGAAATAATTCTCCCACAAAGTTTACAGTGTGCGACTTTATTATTACCTTCAACTAAATTAAAGAATTTCCATGCGACGGTCTATCCGATTTGGTGCCATTTTATTCCACTCACAACTGCCGTCAGTCCATACGCGTCGGTCGTCCTTGAACTAACTGTCGCTTCGCTCCGAACCCCCGCTTCCCTCCGTATGTCCCCTGTTCCACCTACGATAGTACCGGAGATCACCGGTGGAGAGCTTTATTCGTAATCTCCGATTTCTCCGCGGTAGTAGTCACTCCGATGAGCAGCACTGCTGTAAAATCTGTCCATTCCCGTCAAGTCTAGTCAACACTTAAGAGGTGGTAACGTTACAGAGTTTTTCCAGTCAAGTGTAAAGTTTACTATTATGCAGGTCTACCTAATAAATAGAACTCAGAAGGACATAAAATAGTAATAAATACTCATCGTTTATTATTAATGAATACTCATTATGATTATTTTTTTCGTAGTCATCTTGAACTTAAACATCCTTCTTTCAAAATCTGTGTATAATTGATACGGTCCTTTGAAAAGATTTGAGTTATTGGCATTTTAATAATTAATTAGGTGGCACTTTTTACGACTTCACTGTGTTTTGGATCCGGATCCTTTATTTCTTCTTCTGGTCCAGGGATTTTTCTGTCGTTATTACTACGTTGTCTTTCTTCTTACTTAAACTCAAAATTTTGTCCAGTTCCTTCTTCGTGGGCTGAGGACACTTCTTCATGACTATAAGTTCACCTCTTAAAGACCCTCACAATTAGCTTTCGTGTTCTTTTGCTGAGGGAAGGGATATATGGCTACTTACTGTAACTTGTAGGTAGTGATTACTGCTATTTCTAAGCACAAGGTGGCGAAAGTATTGAAAATTCCTCGAAGTTGACCTTAGTACATTTACGAGGAATTTGTGTACAGTACTACTCAAAATTTTCAACAGCTGGACTCTATTGTTAACAGTGGTCAAGTTACACGGGTGAAAATGTAGACCTGTAAAATATTACCAAACTATGGTCAAGATCCACGTTAAACAGGTGATCCACTTATAGAATAAATTCTTTACATATACAAATGGAAATTAGCCGGTTCCATTAAAATGCTACCAATAAGACATGGACATGTTACAGAGGCGGAAAACTCCACAGAAAGACCTCCACTCCAATGTAGACTTTCGAGAGACTGTTAAAATTTATAAGCAAATTAAAGCCGATGATAGCAAAAATCGGAACTACATCTCGTGTTACTCAACCCAATCGGTATTACAAGTATCCCTTATGTCAACAATATTGCTGTATTAGTGATATTTTTCGTATTACTCTCCAGAGAGAGGCGTAATGATTTATCAACAGTAGGCCTAATCTCATTAGAGGTTTTGATTTATCTAGAGAAAATCGAAACTCGAGTGGAATTTAATTGACTGTTACACGATTAGAAGAAAGTATATAAACATTAGAAGAAATAAAGTACTCTAATATAATAAAACATTAATTTACTTACTAAAATACTATTTCACTAATGTTAGCTTCACCAAAACGTTTGAACGGAAGCACCATTTGCAGTTGACTGTCTGTGCGGCCGCAAAGCATGTTTATAGTACCGAAAAGAATTTGCAGTTTGAAATGTTGGCAAACAAAGAAACAAATAATAGGGAGGTAATAAAAATACTCTAATACAATAAAATATATATTAATTGACTTACTAAAATTCTATTTCACTAAGTTAGCTTCACCAAAACGTTTAAACCGAGCCGCCATTTTCAGTCGGCTATCTGTGCGGGAAATAAATGACGATCGCAAAGCATGTTTTATAGTACCGTAAAGAATTTGCATTTTGAAATGTTGGCAAAGAAAGAAACACGTGCTAGGGAAGTGATAAAAACAAACAAATGCTAGGGAAATGATAAAATTGTAGCGATAAGCAGCCATGATTGGCTGAAACAGGTCCTTTTGTACCGTTTTATTGGTGAAAAGTAGTATGATGTGGTAAAAGTGTAATAGTCAGTTTAAATTAAATGCATACCACATATGGTTTTTGGTTTAACATATGAAGAGTTCGCGGGAAAAACGATGAATGTCACATTTCTCTTAAGGATTAGATAATGATCTAATTGAGTCTATAACTGCAAGATGAAGTTCTGTTTCTACAGAAAATACAGGAAAGGATTACTGTATTCGTGGTGATAATTCTCCTTTTTACCATTTTTCATAAGAACAACATTAAATTTCGTAGTGATCCATTGAATTAGATAATGACATCAACCTTAACAAAACTGTGACATTCATCGTTTTTCCCGCGAACTCTTCATATGCATACCAATATAATGGCTAAACATTAAACTGAAAACCATTGACAACACATTCTCTATGCTACTCGTTCTGCTCACAACAGTCTGTATTTATTAGATTCAAACGTAACAGGATCGCCAGCGTCTACGTAATTACTGAGCATATGGGGCTACTATGGCTACTTTGTCTCCGACTGAAGTTGTAAATCGGCTATACAAAAACGATTTTACAGTTCAATAATGGTATTACTTGACTGTTCGTCATTCGTTCATATGAAGCCGATAGAGTCGTTGGCCAGGGTAAGCCGTAGGAGGCTGGTCTGCGCTACATTCGCGATGAGATGAGATGAGATGAGATGAGATGAGATGAGATGAGATGAGATGAGATGAGATGAGATGAGATGAGATGAGATGAGATGAGATGAGATGAGATGAGATGAGATGAGATGAGATGAGATGAGATGAGATGAGATGAGATGAGATGAGATGAGATGAGATGAGATGAGATGAGATGAGATGAGGTGAGGTGAGGTGAGATGAGATGAGGTGAGGTGAGGTGAGGTGAGGTGAGGTGAGGTGAGGTGAGGAACCGAAGGTCCCGGAGAAAATCTTTGTGTTACCTGGAGCATGGGCTTGTCCAACAGAAGTTATCAGAGTTGAGTTGAGTTGAGTTTGAGTTTGAGGAACCGAAGGTCCCGGAGAAAATCTTTGTGTTACCTGGAGCATGGGCTTGTCCAACAGAAGTTATCAGAGTTGACTTGAGTTTGAGTTTGAGTTTGAGGAACCGAAGGTCCCGGAGAAAATCTTTGTGTTACCTGGAGCATGGGCTTGTCCAACAGAATCGAACAGAAGTTATAAATCAGGGGTGCAGGATTTTAAGGTCAGCTCTTTAGCCACTAGACCGCAGTGCCAACTTAAATAATAATAATAATAATAATAATAATAATAATAATAATAATAATAATAATAATCTGAACCTTATAAAACTGAAGAATTCTGTAAATAATGAGTATTCATAATATCTGTTAAAACATTGTTAGAGTGGGAACACATAACCAGTTTCTTCCCATTATCCATAAAAGTTTAGAAAAGTTTAGGCTCCTGGGATGATTTCACTTCTTGGACAACCCTTTGAATTCAAATACATATCTGTACTTATGTGTCTTTATGTATATAGGCTATATTCGCTCCGAGGCAATGTGAATGTGTTGTTGTGGAAATCTTCACGGCAAATTGAGGAGCATGTGAATTATTTGGACGCAGTAAAAATTGCGTTTTGAGATCGCTGCGTGCTGCACGGTGGTATGAATATTAAATGCGACCTGTTACTTGCTTGCCGTGCGGTTAGAGTCTCCAATCCGGTGACCCAGGGAATCGTAATTGTGGCACAAGTCAATCAACATCAAAGACAGTTATCAAGCCGCCACCACAGGCCCCATCGTGAGCTATAACCAGGTTACCGGATCCAATTTGCCTCTCATCTGTGCCTTGATACTCGATCGGGCGTTTTCCACCAGTGGATCATACTTCTTGCTTTCACAGTATGTCTCCACGCGATATTGGATATGCACGAGGCACTTGGAATAACAGGAACTTAGAGCACACTGTTTCGTTTTAGGATGTTGCGCCATCTGCTGCGGAACTTGTTCATTGTGGATACGTTTACACTTTTCGCAAAATTTAGTTATCAATAATTATACAGGATGAGTCAAAAAGTCAGAAACCGTAGTGTTATTCACTTCAGCTTGTATTGTCTATATCAGCCATCTATTGTGACAAACCAGAGTTTTGGACTGAAATCTAGCAAAGCCAGGTGAATCAAGGCGCAGTGAAACGGAGGTTCAATGAACGTGAAAATATGCGTACGTCAAGGCAGCACGCTAGGAAGAATGGAAAAATGCATACGACACAAAACTTCAATATCAATGAAACGAGAGATGTACAATGTCGATATCTGACGTCTACTTCGAGTAACAAACAGCTGGCCAGAATAAACCAAGGAGGAAAACAAAACGTGAAGCAGATACAAAATACTGCGGACGAAGGATTAGGGAAACAGCTGGAAGTGTCTGAGGTCAGGAGCATAGACAAGACTAATGGAGGAAATGCAAGAGAAGACATGTGAAGAACGAGAGTGAAGGAATGAAGCGACTACCAGATATTAGTGATTGTGAGGACATAATAGATAGGGCTTTGGAGAGGTTATAGCGAAGAAGAAGAGTGCTAAAAAGTGAGTGCAGGAAAGTTACGGGTGGCAAAAGTGTAAGAAAAGGAATAGAGAAGAAAGTGTTAAGTGTAAGAAGATAGGGTAAAGAGAATTAAAGTGAAAAAAAAAACATCTGAACAAATGTGAAGTGGAATGAGAGAGAAATTGCAAGTGTAATTAAGTGAATTAGATATTTCATGTTTTTCAATGTTATGGGTTGGGAGTAGTAGCAGGGGTACTATAACTGTAGGAGTGTTATAGAAATAAATATATGGAAAGAGATAATACAATAGGAAATTTAGGAGCGAAGCGAAAAGAAAGAGATAAATATGTAAATGATCAGAGGATAGGAAAAAAAAAGTGATGTAAGTGTTGTAAAATAGAGTAAACGGAAAAGTCGGCAAGTAATGTAGGAGAAAATAGCGGGAAAACAATGATTAAGAGTAGGTAGGATTTGAGGGTAGAGAAGAAACAAATAAATAACCCAAATTATTAAGGAAGGAATATGCAGTATTTAATATGTGAGCGAGAAATGGAAGGGAGACAGTCTAGGTAGGAGGGAGAGAATAGAAGAGGATAGAGGGGGAAGGACATATAGCAATTCAGTCATAACAGAACATTAGCAAGTAATCAAGAAATTCTCGGCAAAGAATACATTAATAGAAAAGAGTTATATGTATAAAGGGATGGTGGATCGAAAAACAGAAATGTGAAGGTCCGCCATAACTGTGAATTGTAAAGTTGAATGACAAATAAATATCATCAGCCATCGTCAACTGGCCTGCATATTAGTTCGGAGAGCCGAGACGCTGGCTGAGGAGGTAGTGGAGTGCAGTGTGTCGAGCCAAGCCAACGCATCCCATCACAGAAGCCAATTTTCTGACCATAATTTACAATGTCTTCTTCGATTGTGTTATACACGAGCATTGACACCTAACGTTGACTAGTTAGTGAAGGAAAAACGAATTAAAAAATCCAGGAAAACCAATGCTAATGATCAGCGAAAATAATTTTTATCATTAATTATTTACATTGTAATAGAATAATTTAGGCCTACTTCAGTCTTGTAACAGGAAGATAATATGTTTCATATGTTATACATAATAACAAATAATTGATTTTGTGATATATAGTGTCAGATAAAAAATGGATAATTCATTTTAATTTATTGACGACACTTGAACAAAGTAATAGGATGACATGATTTAAATATTACTAATGGATTCGATTTGTTTAATATTTTGTAACAGTGAAAAATGCATTATAGGTCTGTAAGTTGTCAATTACCTTAATATGGAAGGAAAAAAAAAACTATTTACTTTCCATTTTGAATCTTGCATACACCACTTTTAACACTTGAATATAATTAATTGATGAACTAGATGACGCCGCGATCTTGTAGGCTCTGATGATGGTGCGTGAAGCATTGAAACAGCTGTAAGCCGGACAAATATTACATATTTAACACGAGTAAGTCCACTAGTTCATCAATTAATTATTTACTTTCAAACAGTTGCAATACATAACGGAAAAATACAACTTGTTTCTTGTCTTAAACTGAAAAGTAATTTACTTATTATACATTAAGTACATGCTTCTTCCGTGTTTATTTCTATTATAACTATTAGAGACTGATTAAAAGGATTGAACAAGGAGCGGACGCCACTGCCATCACCTGATTCCTTCCCCCAATTCCTGCTGCACAGTTGATGTCTAAGGGATAGAACTGAGCTAGCGAGCAAACTGTGCCTCCACCATAGTGCACAGAGATGACGACTCCTGGTCTATATATGTTCACTATGGTGACCCTCTTCAGTAAGACATGTTCAGACGACGCTCCCGGTTTTTAAGACACTGAGGATTGTGGTAGGTGGTATCTGCGCGGCACATTCCATTATTCTTCCTTCCAGATGGTGTAGGATACAAATCTTGCCTTCAGGTAACCGTATAGAAATTTTTTAAATTGGTTATTTAACGTCGCTATAGCAACTACTGGTTACCAGACATAAAGTCCAGGATTATAATGTGCATACGTCAAAATGTCCATGGAATAATGTCCATGTTGTAAAAGTCCATGTTAAATCGTCCAGAGTCAAAATATCCACAGTTCTATAATGTCCACTTCACTTTGATGTCCAGAGTCAAAATGTCCATAGTAGGCCTAGTATAATGTCCACTTCACTCTGATGTCCAGAGTCATAATATCCATAGCTATATAATGTACACTATATCCATTGTTCATGGTAGTTATATTAACCTATGTAAAAATTTTCAAATGCAGAACTAATCAGAACTGAATTTTTTAAAGACGGAACGAAATCCTCAGTTAGTGCCATCACAGAAGGGTAAGCCACTTCTTTCTTTTCGTGAATACCTGTACCAACATCATGACTTTAATAGAGATAGGACAAAAATATATTGGCGATACAGGAACATGAACCTCCCAAGCCTGAAAGGCATGCAGCACACAAACAACGCGGTAGAAGACTGGCACAATCTTCTTCAACGCGTGATGGCTGTACATCCATCCACTTGGCGATTTATACAGTGCCTAAAGCGCGAAGAAAATGGAATTTGGACACAAATATTGCAAGCAAGAGTGAGGCATACACAAATTAAAGACCCGGGAATGAAACTTATTTAACGAATCAAAGACCAAGTCTCTAGATTGTGAGAAACTACAACAGGTACAAAGAAAAAGGAGAATTTCTCTTAAATCTTAAAAGTATTAGTTACCGTCTTAAAAGAGGGGCTCCGGTTCCCGATGATTAATAACTTATTTGTACGAGTTATGGAATACAATTTATTGTGTTCTATTCAAGCAGAATTTTCCTTTGAACTTGGACATTATGGACGTTTGACACTATGGACATTTTTACCTAACTGACGTTTTATCATATGGCCTTTCTGTCGTATGGACATTTAGTACATGGACAGTTTTACCGTATGGACATTTTGACAATATGGACATTTTGACCTTATGGATGTTGAGTAGTATGGACTATATACGGTGGAAGCCAACTACTAGATTATTTAGCGTCGATGGGATTGGTGATAGCGAAATAGTATTTGGCGAGATAAGACCGAGGATTCGCCATAGATTGCCTGAAATTCGGTTTACGGTTGAAAAAACCTCGGAAAAACCCCAACCAGATAATCGGCCCAAGCCGGAATCGAACTCGCGCTCGAGCGTAACCTCGGATCGGCAGGCAAGCGCCTTAGCTCGGTACCTCATAGATATTAATCCATTGATGTCAGGTCAAGGAACCTCGTGAGCCACTCAACGGAGCATCGCCGATCTATCCAACTCCCCAGAAACTGGTCATCACTGACGTACTATTAATCCATAATGTGGCGGTGCACCGTCACGCTGAAACATTGTAGGAAATTCGCCGTACTAATTCAGAAATGATGGTAAGGCACATTCCTCGTGACCTCACACCTATGGGGGGGTCACTTGAAGGCAATGGTTTATTCCACCAAGTTTCGTGACCTATATCATTTGCAATGGATAATAATGAAATGTGCAGCGTAAATACCGGCTGCCACAATCCTCAGTGTCCTGAAGAACTTGGACCGTCGTCTGAACATGTGCCCAGCAATAATTGAGGGGTGTTCTGCAACGACAAGGTATGTACACATACCTCGGTATAGTCGCCACAATTAATGTAGCAAAATAAATTCAATAACGAGATTTTGACGAATAATACATGAAACTTATACATTTAAACTATCAATAATACTAGTTCATAAAAGCAGATTTGCAAAGACCTTTTTTTTTTTTGTTAATGAAAGAATGTTACTTTTAATTACTGCCAAACACCCACTTCTTACACATACCTTGTTATTGCAGAGCACCCTTCAATTGTTCTTCAACAAAAACATTATATATTTTTTTTACAATTATGCCACATTTACAGTCTGTCTACAATAGACAATAAGTAAATATTATAAAAGAATATGACATGAGTGGAGATGTTATCCCATGACAACACTCCAAAAGAAAATTAACAATGTTTTAAATAGCTGTAGTAAAAATGAATGGAAGGTCAAGGGCATTGGGCCTTTTAAGTCTTCTTATTGTTTGACTATTATCCAGCAAATTTAATGCGTGATGATTCGGATGTTGATTTAATCGGTGCAGGTATTTTTTGCTGAACTTAGAGATTTCTTCTTTCACAGTTGAAATGTTGAGGTCACGATGAATGACATCATTACGGACATACCATGGTGCAGTGACAATGGAACGTAAAGTTTTGGACTGATACCTCTGCAGTATTTCAATGTTTGAGTTGCTAGCAGTTCCCCACAGTTGGATGCCGTATGTCCAGATTGGTTTTAGTATGACTTTATGAACAAGAAGTTTATTTTCTAATGACAGTTTTGATTTAGGTCCCAATAACCAATAGATTTTTGATGTTTTAAAATTTAATTCTTTACGTTTAGTTTCAATATGTTTACGCCATGTTAAGCGGCGATCTAAATGCATACCTAAATATTTAACATCGTCTGCTTCAGGAAGTTCTTTGTTGTACAGTGTTACAGGAGGACAGTTTTCAGTTCTGGTTCCAAAAGTAACATGAACTGATTTGTTTTCACTCGCTTGTATTCTCCATAACAAAAACATGAAACAACATTCATTAATAATGCAATGTAGACCCACCGCCTGTGGTGCACTCTGGATAGTCTCTGACGAACTAGCGACATCTGCAGGATGGCGCACGAAATATTAACCATTTGATTTTGATTTTGTGGCTATACTGTTAAAGCGACATATTTCAAGTTCGCTTGTAAATTCAGTGGACCATGGGGAGTCCGCCAAGGCTCAGCACAGATCAGTTGATTAAGATGGCGGACAGAGAGCGAAGTTAGTGCTTTTATATGCAGAACGAAGAGTGCGATTGTTGTGCAGAGACATTTCCGTCAACATTTCAACACAAGGTGGGCCCCCGCTAAAAAACACTATTGCATCTTTCTTCTTCGACCAAACGTCAGTTCGAAATGTTTCTTCCTGCACTTTATGCCACTCGACTTCCAATGCACACGGAACGTTTATGCAGGATGGAGCCCGACCACACACAGCCAATGTTGTTCTCGAATTCCTGCATCAAACGTTTGGTGAAAGAGTGTTGTCCCACAGCTTTCCTCAGCGTCATCAGTGGGTCAAATTTGGCCTCCTCACAGCCCCGACATCAATCCCTGCGATTATTTTCTTTGGAGATTCTAAAAGAACACGTCTTCCGTCAGCATCCTAGAGATCTGGTGGAACTCGGAGCCCGTGTTGTGGAAGTGTGCAACACAGTCGATGAAGATCTGTGTCGGCGAGTATTGCAGTACATGAACGTTCGTCTTGAAGAGCTACTGTGGGAAAACGGTGGTCACATTGAACAAATTCTTCATTAACATCAATTCTGCATGAATTTGTGATTCTAAGTTTATGCAGTTCTTTATGTTATGTGTCATAGTATCAAAATAAATTGAAATATAAATGGTTCAACATGTCTTGCGCCACCCTGGATGAATCACATTCGTAGAGTCAAGGCGAATAGCGGTAAATTAAAGGAACTGTCATTGTACACACAATTCACGTATTAGAAGAGAACATTACCATAGAAATTATGAAAAAGGACAATTACAACAAAAACAAATAAGCAGGAACGCAAAAAATATACACTAACACATTTAAATATACAAAATTGAAGCGCAGAAAACAGATGCGAGTAAAACATTATATTATTATTATTAGTACGGGTACGATGCACAGTATTGAACATTGAACATGTCAACGTATCAACATAGTTGATAATAATATAGGCCTAAAATATTTATACAGTGCGTTTCGAAAGCCACGCATATTTTCTGATACAGCTACATGGAAATGTTTTTCGAAAAACGCTCGGAATTTGTTCTGCGTCTTTCACATTGCCAGATCGTAAATAGGCAACATTTTGAAGATTTGCTTCTATAACACATTTATTTTAACTATCGTACTACTTATTTTGTTACCATAGCAACGTTTGTTGTACAGTATAAAACAATTGATTGCATGTGCAAACATGAAGAATAATGAAGTCTTTCAGATGGTATACAGAAAAATACAGGGTCATTTAAAAATGTTTTCGATGACGTCACAACTCATACAAAGATTATATCAAGAATGATTTGTTTCTGTGAAAAAGTGCCTTTTAAAATATGTTTGACGTGTCCGAGCGTTTTTTGAAAAAAAAACATTTCCATTTAGCTGTAGCAGAAAATATGCGCGACTTTTGAAACGCACTGTATGTCATTTTGCAAGGCATAAAATACGAATCCAAAATTCAGAGATATTCATTTGTAACTTTTAAATTGTGTCATTATTTATTTATTTATTTATTTATTTATTTATTTATTTATTTATTTATTTTTATTTTTATTTTATTTTTTTGCGAAAATGGCCTCTGATCCTTTTTACCATTGCGTCAAAGATACGGTCGTATGTTCGAATCTTGCCTAGTAAATGACTCTTCGATGTTTTTTTTACTTGGTTTTTTTTTAACGACGCTGTATCAACTACATGGTTATTTAGCGTTGATGGAATTGGTGTTAGCGAGATGGTATTTGGCTAGATTAAGCCTAGGATTCGCCATAGATTACCTGACATTTGTCTTACGCTTGGGGAAAAACTCGGAAAAAAACTAACCAGATAATCAGCTCAAGCGGGAATCGAACCCACTCGCGAACGCAACTCCGAATCGTCATGGAAGCGCCTTATCGATTGGGCTACGCCGGTGACTGTCCGCTGTTCATAGGAAGTTCTCCGGTGGTTTAAGTGTAATAATAAAACTCCAAAAGAAGCACGAAAATTCCCTCGATACACAGAAGACAAGGTGCTGTGCACATGTTCTGTTGTATACTATAGATTCCTGCTCGTAACTGAACAAAGGTGTGTCCCTTAAAGCCTTGATTTTGAATGCAACAGGCATCTGCATTATGAATGACCAATTGTGTGTGTGAATAAATGTTCTGCTGTAGTTGGATGTGGAAAAGAGGTCTCATAATATAAGATATTCATTGGGAATATTGCACAGAACTTGACGGATCAATAGGAAATATTTTCACCGCATCATCCATGAGACCGAACCCTGTATGAAAAAGCAGACATCTGGGTATCCTACATGTAGTTCAGTGCAGAACTGAGCTTGCATTTCTTTGACATGAATAGGACACGTATTTCAGCATTATTAGGTCTATAGCCTATTTAGTTATTTCGAAACAATGCAATTTCTCGCAATGTTACTGTTTATACGCATGGTTATAATTATTTTATTTAGCTGTAATTCAAAAGATGTTGCATAAATGAAATTCTCAGTAAAGGAAATTTGATTTCTAATTAATTTGTATGAAATATAGTTTATTTTTTCATTTTTAATTTTAATTATTGCTTTTAAACGTACACTCTCCTGGCTTGAAATACATGTATTTACAATTTTATAAATTAGTACTAATAAATACTGGTAAAATAGGAATAGTAATTAGAATTGGACTTCTATGTAGCCTAAAGGAACATTTGAGTTTTTGTACCACTGTAGAAAAAAATCATAAAAATTTCATTCCTATCCATATAATGTGTAAAACTTACAATATCACAATATTTCATTGTTCAATTCAGTGCAGTCTTATACATCACATTATATTGTACATGTTTATTGTATTCAGAACCCTTGTGGTCACTCAGATTCTTTGAGCTGATGTCTGTAATTTATAAATGTATTATATAAACATTTTCTGAAAATTTCATCACTTAGACAAGTAAAGTAACTTGTAGCTTCAGAGTAATGTGCGCCTTGATATCGCAAATCCATCATCTAGAAAATTGCAATTAGAGATTCACACACTGTTTAGACTGATATGTCCTAATGTTCCCCATAACCATAAGTATAATCTTCTTCCTCGTGCCTTTTTGTTGAGATCTTCTTTTTTCTGGCTTCTTTGTCCATACTAGACACTGATAATTCTGCCTTGACGATTCTCTATCGACCCATTTTTGTTGTAAAGTGGTTAATAAACTACAGATATCACTGAAAGGAGAGCGTGGCACTTCGATGCAACAGTGCCCTTGGTTAATACCCTAAGGATGAAACCTTACCATTTTTCCCCCATTATTACATAAGCTAGTGGATTATGGTGATTTTCGAGTTTGCAGGTTGAATTTTCTTTCGCCAACTTCGTTTCGAGTTTCGGTACTAGAAATAGTATAACTGGTAGTGGTTTTGTAACTCTTATGTTGGCAGCAGTGACACAAGTTGTCGGTAGTTTAAATTCTGAAAATTCAAATTGTTCTAGATTTCTGAGCCCATTACTGGAAGCTAGTGAAATTTGAACATAGTACTAATTAATATTTGAGGTGAAAAATTCGCTCCGGCGCCGGGGATCGAACACGGGTCCTTGGTTCGACGTACCAAGCTCTCTAGCCACTGAGCTACGTCGAATTCAATCCACAGCACCGGATCGAATCTTCTTCCTTCAGTGTTTCCCTTTGTGACCTGACTCCAAGTTAATGTTGACGTATATGTTCAGTGTTAACTGCCATTATACTAGGAGCGCACTCAGTTCAGTGACGTCAACATATATGCCTAACTTGGAGTCAGGCCACAAAGGGAAACACTGAAGGAAGAAGATTCGAGCCGGTGCTGTGGATTGAATTCGGTGTAGCTCAGTGGCTAGAGCGCTTGGTACGTAGAACCAAGGACCCGTGTTCGATCCCCGGCGCCAGAGCGAATTTTTCACCTCAAATATTAATTGTCATCATTACAGAGATTATTCTGTAGGACAAATTAATAAATCTATAATATTCTCATAGCTAGCAGTGCATCATAACTGCGGAATCCCGGCCAAATAAGTCACTCAACTGAGTGCGCTCCTAGTATAATGGCAGTTAACACTGAACACATACGTCAACATATATGCCTAACTTGGAGTCAGGCCACAAAGGGAAACACTGAAGGAAGAAGATTCGATCCGGTGCTGTGGATTGAATTCGGCGTAGCTCAGTGGCTGGAGCGCTTGGTACGTAGAACCAAGGACCCGTGTTCGATCCCCGACGCCGGAGCGAATTTTTCACCTGAAATATTAATTGTCAACATTACAGAGATTATTCTGTAGGACAAATTAATAAATCTATAATATAGTACTAATTAGTTAATATCAGTATTAATATTAATATATAATAGTTGTTGCATGTGTTGCTTTGTGTTGTGGTTACAATTTCAATATTAGAGTCAGGTAGGCTAAGTGTAAATAAATATAACATATTTCGTGTGATACATGCCCTTGGTTAATCGATGAAAATACTATTTCACATTTTAATTAATTTCTTTCGTGTTTAGACTTTTATTACAATAATGGAGTAAATATTCTAAAGCATACATTTCAAAGTGGCATTAGTTTTCGAAATTCATAGTAATCATTTCACATTTTTAGGTTAGGTCTCGCGAATCGTAAACTGTTTAATCAAATCAATGAATTTCGTGTTGTCAGACAAAGTACATTTTAATATTAGATCATAGGCTACACTAATCTACTAACTGCTAACATAATGTGCGAGAGGTCCAGAAGAAAAATATACTCTTTCACAAATTATTGAATCTTTTAGAAAACACTTCCCCAACATAAAGATGAGATGTGGTAAATAAGCAAGACATCATTATTGTTAACACTATAGACTACTACTATTATTATTATTATTATTATTATTATTATTATTATTATTATAGTACAGGGCATTGTATGATTTTATCCTCTTTTGGTGATATCTAGTATTAGTTGGCAACACTGAAGAGACGGCCAAATTAGTTTTTTAGGAATTACTCTTACGTGATCCTCAGTATAGAGCAGTTGCAGGTACAAAATTTGTACATTGTGTACAGAAAATAAGAAAGATTCAGAAAGATCCCTTCTTAACATTAAATTATACGGATATGGAGTTCCGAACCCCTTTTTAATAGTTTTATGTGTGTTTGAAAAGAATGTCCTTGTTTGATTCCTCTAACAACTTCCAGTGTTCAAACACCTCTGAAATGAGTCGGTTTATTGTGAATCAGACATATGCTGCTTCTAACCCAGAATCGAACCTGAATGCGCTGAATTTTGCAGTTATAATCTCTATCGTGACGACGGGGATTAGAAACCGTATTATGCACTGTAATAGCCTTATACATGCTCTTATTACATTCCCACTGTGTATGTAATTTATTTCAGTTCGCAGACGAACACCCAAAGGAAACTGAAGAGCTATGGGCTACACTGTGTTCCTGCTGGCCAAACAATTTGAAAGTTATCATCCGGTACCTGCTCATCATTTCGGGAATGGCTCCGCAAGAGCTCCTGCCCTACGTAAGTATTTTTGAACACAGTTTCATTTTATTACATTCCCACAACAATTAATTAACATTGGCGCTTGCATATTTGAATTTTTCTAATTTTAACACATGCTTCAATTATAGCGAAAGTTTCGGGATTCACAAAATACATCGTAAGTTTCTTAGACTGTGAAGAAGCCGTGAAATTCTATGTAAATGTGTGTGTGTTTTCAAGAAAGAAGGGAATGTACAGAATGTGGCGTAGACCACGATATATTCACGTTATTGAATTTTTCTCTCCCAAATGAATTCGCCTTCCCCACCCTTCTGTGAATATCATCCCTCTAGGACAATTCGGCGGGTGTTGAAATAAAATTGGTTTCATTACTTGCTGTGAATTTAATATGTGATTGTTTACTGTGTGAGTGCACATAACAAGAGTCATGTCACGTGCATTGCTTTCAGGGACATTTCGTTTGTCATATGACATTCCTGTATTGTCGGTGCCCTGTTGTTTCTGCGAATTCATTAAAGGTCAAATTCATTTTTAAGACATTATTCGGTGGGACTTTACTATTGTTTCTCATTTCTCGGCTCCCTTCTACACAACGCAAGACTGATCGGTGAGCTTCGGTCGGGCGTTTCCGTGAGAATTCAGAGGTCTAATCTGTAACCTAAGTGTACTGGAAATCCACTCTTTATAGCCTGTCATGTTGGTACTGATTTCTTTAAAGAGTTAGTGCTTGCATGTCTCTATCTTCTCTTGTGACATTAATTTATGCATTGTATGTACCGTGATTATCAGAGGTGTTGTTGGGTTCTGTGCGACGTTGTTTTATCATATTATTTATCTAGGGTTGTCATACGTTGGGCTTTCCCGGACATGCCCTCTTGTTTAGGGTGAAATTTTTCGTCTTGGTGAATTTTTAGATTTTGGTTAATTGTCCGAGTTTTTAGGTTAAGTTTAAAATACGACGTTACTAGTGAAGGGAAATGTCTCAGACGTTACAGTTAAGTAACGCTTTAGCCCACTCCACTTTAAATACTCTCGTGAACTTCGCTTTCTCTACTCTGTGACCGCAATATTATCGTTATTTTATTTTTTGTGACGTTTGGCAGGTTGCGTCTTATGTTTAAAACTGTTGCCTTGTCACTAGGTGCCGGCTGCCGCCTTTCATAACGGTTTTTTTTGTTATGCTGTGCATGCTTGTAGTTTGTACAAGAAGAAATGCCGAAAAGAAAGTGTAAATTTTCTGCCGAGTTACAGATGAAGTATCCTTGTTTTCGAAGAGGTAGAGATAATTTCGAAGGTGAATGCATGGTATATAAAGCCGGTACATTTGTTTCAGTGTCGAATAAAGAAGGACTTTACTTGCAAGTACATCTGGATTGTGAAAAACACAAAAGAGCCGTTCGAGGAGAAAGTTCTTCTACAAAATTAAACGACTTCTTTGTAAAAACCTGGCAGCAAATTGGAAGATGAAGCAACCGCAGCAGAAGGAATTTTCGCTTTCCGCACTCTTAAACACTATAATAGTTACAACGTGATGGCGTGCACTTATGGTCTACTGAAGGCGACGTTCTCAGATTCGGATATTGCGAAGAAGTTTTATTGTGGAAAAACGAAGACAGAGGTAATTATGAACTTTGTTTTGGCACCCGATTCTTTGGGAAATATTTTAAAAATCATGGAAGAAAATGAAATGCTTTATTGTGGTGTTTCCGCTGATGGAAGTAACCATGGTTCGATAAAGCTCTTTCCAATAGTTATCCAGTATTTCGGCTGGAAGAATGGTGGTTTGCAGTCCAAAATAATTTAATTGAAAAGTTAACCCAATGAGACAGCAGATATAATATCGTCATATGTGAAGGAAACTCTGGAAAGTAAAGGACTGGTAAAGAAATGCATAGCATTCATAGGTGATAACTGCAACACGATATGTAGAGGGCTACGACGGAATTCAGAAGAAAGAAATGTTTTTGCGAGGGTGAAGAAAGAGTTACTGCTACACAACAAAACTTTAATTGGTGTGGGATGTCCAGCACACATTTGAGTAACTGTGTTCATCAAGCAACAGACACTCTGGATGTTGATGTTGAAAGTATTTTATTCAAGTCAGATATACCAGTACTTTCACATCTATACAGTGCAAACTGAGCAGTTAAAACAGTATTGCGAATTTGTAGACATTGAGTACAAAAAAACTGTATCTCATAGCAAGACAAGGTGGTTGTCATTATTTCCAGGCATCTCTCAACTCATTCACACGAGATGTCGTGCGTCAGTTGGATGAATCACTTGACCGGGACAAGTTACAATCTTCCATCAAATTTCTTCTGGATAAGAATGTCTCCACAGATGATGTGAAGTGCTTTTATCAATTCTGCAACCTTAAGAAATATGTGAATCAACACGGAGATGAGTTCGCTAATCTTCAGGCACATCAGAAGTGGACCAAGTATTTTGAGTCCTCTAACATTGTGTGCCACTCAGAACTTTTGAAGATTGCATAGTTTGTTTTCGCTATTGCACCACATAATACAAACATGGAACGGATTTTCTCTTTCGTGCAAAGTCAGCGAAGCAAAGAAAGTGTTAACTTATCTGTGGAATCTGTGCGAAGTATATTACTAGTTCAGAATAATTATAAGCATCTTCAGAACTATCTTAAGTAATAAGCAATTATTGAACAAAATCAGATCTACAGAGAAATATGCTTGACCCAGTCAGCATCAGAAAGATGGACAAAGTGTATCTCAAAGTGACAGATCATAAGTTGAGATTTTTGTAAGACTATAAGGTACCAAAATATTGGAATTGTGTGTTATTTATATTGTTTTTGTGATTTATAATTATACCTATAGTTATAAAGATTAAATTATAACCAATTCACTTATTTGTATCATTAGTTTGTTATTTATGTTCAAGGAAATTACTACTAGCAATATTTCTCAACTTCAACAGTCTCTCTACATACTAATACATATATCAGTATTGTATTTATTTACTTAAAAAACTTCCTCAAATTAGAGGCTGCCATTAGACAAAGCATACAAAATAATACAAGAACAAAATAGAAGATGGGAGCTAAAAGAGTAAGAAAAAAGGCAAACAAATACACAAACAAACAATGGCAGTTTACAGAAGAAAAAACAAATTTCAAGTAAAGAATCAATGAAAGCTAAGAAGGAAAAAGAAAAATGATAATGGTGCGTCTATGATAGCGACTTGTTTGGAAGCAGGGGTCGATAAAGTGTCCTCGCACAACGAATTGCTTCACTCTTTAGATAAGAATAAACTTATCGGACTAATTTACCGTTAAGGACAATACTATATTCATATTTGCTTAGAAATGTTATCTTTTTGTATTACAATTTATTGCATTGTCATTTCGAAACAAGAATGTTTTCGTATTTAGATACTACTGTAAAGTGTAAGAAAATGTTAAGGATAAAATACGAGTAAGCAAAACAATAACTTATCTATAGTTATTTGTTAGTGTAATACTTATGTAATGTAATGTACTATACAGGGCGTCTGACTCAAAACGTGCATAAATTGTTTTCGGCATCACGCACAAGACGACTAGGAGTGGCACTTTTTGTCGTTGAAATTCTCTAACTCGCACCACTTGTATTTTAGTTTTAATAAAAAAACAACTAAAATAATAAATAGATATAAACGGGTTGACTGATTAATATATTGATTCATACGATGGTTTTCAGTAAAGAAACATTAATTTGTAATACGCTGATCTCTCTGCTAGAGTAATAGGTTTTATGAATATTTCGACTGCCTGTAAGGGTTCGATCCCCGGTACTTCTTTTCGTACTCTTTAATGTCCAATTCCGATAGCAGGTGGTTCTAGTAGAACAATGGTCGTCAGCACTCACTGAAATGAGTGGAGGGTAAGCGGTGCAAGAAAATATGCTCCGTCGTGCAGAAGGGAAAGGTAGAAAGCTTACCCGCTAGTAGCCACGGCTGCATGCTGGTGCTGTAAGAGACCTGTGGGTAAGAGATGCTAGCCCGAGGGTGTACTGTGCTGACGACCCCTATTCTAGAAGGTTCTACGTGGTTAATACTACATTAAAACGGAAATATGTAATCGATGAAACATCTTATGAACCAGCATGTTCCACAGCAGTAGCTATAAAAGCTTGAATCCTGCCTTAGATAATCATTCACGGTTCGAATCTCTAAACCTCGTGACAGCAAAAGTGAATGATAGCGACAGAGGAGTTGAATATAAGATATTGCAGCCAGCAGTATACGTCGACATAGTCCAGCTGCATGCGGGTTGTCATTGATCTCATATGTCGTCGACCATTTGGTATGCCCAACGTTTTTCATGGTCTACCCATGTTGTCACGTTCTAATGGTATAGTCCGGGTCAGCTTACTTGATACCATAAGGGTGAAACCTAACCACTTTTCCATCATTACTGCATATGCTAGTGGATTGTGGTGATTTTCTAGTTTGCAGGTTGAATTTTTTTTGCCAACTTCGTTTCGAATTTCGATACTGACAAATACTACAAATGGTAGTGAATTTGTAACTGGCATGTTGGCAGCTGAGACAAATATCCACAATATTTATCAGTACTGGAGTTCCATGAAATTAAAATTGTACTAGAATTCTGAGGCGGTTACTGGAAGCTAGTGAAATTTGAACATACTAATAATTAATTAATATCAATATTAATATTAATACATACCGGTAATAGTTATTTTATGTGTTGCATTGTGGTTATAATTGAAGACTATAGTCAGGTAAGTTTTCGGAGTTAGTACAAATAATTTCATGTGGTCAAACAAAATAGCTACATTTTTAGGTTAGGTTTCGTGAGCCGTTGTTTGGTCAAATCAATGAATTTCCTATTCCCAGACAAAATACTTGACAAGTTGATCCCTTTCTCATATAGTTTGCCCACGAAAATATGTTACAAATTATTGAATTATTTAGAATAACCTTCCAACATAAAGTACAGTACGGAAAGTAAATTAAGTCATTTAATACGTAGGATCGTGTAATATTTGGTAACAGTTGGCAACACTGACAAGACGGCAATATTTGCTGTTTAGGAACTGTTCTTATGTGACCCTCACTATAGCGTCGCTAGAAGTGACATAGGCTACTCAAAATATAAGTCTAAATCAGGACAGGGGAAGAATTGTCTGAGGGAAGTGGAATAGGGAGAGGATTATAACAAGGATGCCCTTTATCAACTACCCTGTTCAACATTACTTGAAGGATTTAGTGAAAACAGTTTTCACAACATGGGAGGGATGACGGTAGGAGGAAGAGGAATAAAGGGTATAAAATTTGCTGATGATGTGTTGTTAGCAGAAGAGGAGACGATACTAAGGGATATGCTACTGGAGAATGACAGCTGTGAGCAGTAAGCCCATGGGATGAAGATAAATGCATACTGTACTCCAACCACGAGAAAGTATTTGGGGATTGAGACGAAGCGGGGTAATGCTGTGAATGAATGTTAATGTCATAAGATGTCATAAGGTCACACACGTGGGTACTCGCATCTGTATTGGCTAGCTCTCACAGCACAAACAATAGCATTGATACACACACCTATTGATACTACCCTAATTACAAAATTAGATCACTGTTAATTTCCTGGTGTTTTAATCTCTCCATACAGATAATAACATCTGCAGGAGAGCGCATGGTTTTTAAACTGACGTTATAACGGTAATATTATCTATCTACTTCGCTCCAATAGTTGACGCAATAGTAAGCACATTCCTTTCACGGTTGATCTCCTGGTTGGAGAACAGTACAAGTTTGAATACCATGATTATCGGAAGAAAAATTGAGGTAATCGTGCGATTTCGAATGAAGTACTTTTTGTGAAGTGTGATATTGTATGGGTGGGACAGAAACATGGACATTACGACGAACTGAAGAGAAACGATTGGAAGTATTTGAAATATGGATGTCGAGAAAAATGGTGTGTGTGAAATGGACAGATAAAAATAGAAATGAAGCTGTGCTAGAAAGAGCGGGTGAAGAAATGATGTTGCTGTAACTCATCAGGAAGAGGAAGAGGAAAACGAAATGGTTGGGGTCACTAACTAAGGAAATGCTTACTGAAGGGTGAACTGGAGGGAGTGGTGAACGGGAGAAAAGTTTGAGGCAGAAAAAGATATCAGATGAGAGACACCATTAATATAGATATGGATCGTATGCGGAGACTAAGAGGAAGGCGGAAAATATGGAAGGTTGGCTAATGCTGAGTTTGCAGTGAAAGACCTACCCTTGGGGGGAAAAAGCTGTGAATGATTGTGCGTTATGCCACACTGACTTGATGCAATATAACTGCAGAATATTTGTAGCAACGAAGCTTTAGAGCAACAGTGTTGTAATAGTAATATGCGTTACAAGAGCGGTGTGTTGAAGTTTTCATTTTCGAGGAAAAGTTTGAAAAAGCGAAACGTAGTTGAGCTTTTTTAATTTCCGAGAATTGAAAGAAAACATACCGCTCGTGTATCGTACATTATTTTGTGCGAAGATCGTTTATTGCATACCTGAAAGAGGAATTTCTAATTAGGTGCAATGAAATCTCCACCTTGGTTTCTGTTCAATGACGGCATATTTGCAAAACAAAAATATCTGTCTTCAACATTGTTGCTTTAAAATGTTTTCTGTGTTTACTGTACTCCAGCAGGCCGTGATATACGTGTGTCTTCCCCCCCCCCCCCAGTCTATAAATGCGAACTTAAAACAAACTGTAAGGTTATGTAATGATTTAGAGTTTACTTAATTTTTGCAAATATTTAAAAACAATAATCAACAGTGCAATTTAGGTGAAATTGCAGTGGTAAGTTTCCAATTTATAATTATTACTATATTGAACGTCTCTAAAAATAATATGTTAAAAGCCTAAAGCAGTAAAATCAATATGTCACTTAAGCGGCAAGAAGAGGGAAATTGTTGTGTGTGTTAGGTTGGGAATACTGAATGTGGAATTTTAGATTTCCCGCGGATTGGTTTTGTGCGGAAACCAAGCAAATACTCATGATCTCGCACAAAAAATAATTTTGAAATTACAGTCTTTCTCAGTAGTGTATAAGTGTAACTCCCAAGCTTCACATAGGTGCATGTCTCATTAAGACTGTTTTTCCATATACGATTTTCCCTTCTGAGTGCCGTAAATAACTTAGATGTTTAATTGCAATTCTGCATTGCGCTTCTGTAGTACACTTAACTCCTTTGGGTGTGTTTAATGAGTTTTATTTTTAGAAAACATGAATTATCGGTACACTCGACGCCTTCGCCCTTGACTTGATTGCTTCCCCATGCCGCGACCGATTGATTGGATTGAACTGCTATGTATATTGAAATGATTTGTTCGTCTCTTCGTGCTGTTTCATTTAAGGACAATCATCCTGTAGTAGGGTTGTTCATGAATGTATCGTTCAATTCCAAGCTATGAGGTCTTTTCCTCTTTCAGCGAAATTTAATAACAGCCCGGCATGCTAATATTTGTTTGAAACAAGCAACTGTACTATACCAACACTGCCCTATTGTCTTCCGAACATTTACCAAACATGTACACTTTGTTCCATAAATCATGCATACATTTATTGTCGGAGTCGATATGAATTATTTCAGAGTGCAAGGGATCGAATTCACTGTCCCATAGAGCTAAATGCATTTTTTTTTAATGTGACGCATTTCAAATAACTTAGTATTATTTATTTATAAAGGTTTACTTACTGCAATTACGTATTATTTATTAGTTACATGAAAGGGTCAGAATGATGTAATCCTAAGCGACGAAGACAGAATTTCACAGGAGAGCGATTATAATTATAGAGTCCAATGCTAGTAGGTCCGGTATCATAATTTTATTTCTTGAGAGTATATTTCTGTTATTTGTTGAGTAAATGTTATAAATATTATACTAGTAGCTTTCCCATATGCGTAACAAATGAACTCACAAAAAGAAAACTAATTTTGTTAGGAGAGAGTCGGGTAGTATCGGACATCGGGTAGTATCGGACAGTGCGTTTCTTTCATCTACCACCGTATGGTAGTACCTGAATGACATGGTTACGTTTCTCTATGCGACATCACAGAAACGTAACCATGTCAATCAGGTACTATCATCGTGTGGTAGATGAAAGAAACTCACTGTCCGATACTACCCGACTCTCCCCTAAAACCCTGGCTTTTGACTTCATATATTTATTGGTATATCAGACGCTTAAG
This sequence comes from Periplaneta americana, assembly GCF_040183065.1. Taxonomy (NCBI): domain Eukaryota; kingdom Metazoa; phylum Arthropoda; class Insecta; order Blattodea; family Blattidae; genus Periplaneta; species Periplaneta americana. The sequence continues at coordinate 23,277,794 of NC_091132.1, read as the reverse complement.
ACGGTGTTCCCCTCTTAATATTATGGGTATGTGTAGAAAGTGCTAATATCAATGATTCAAGCAATTAAATTTTTATACCAGATTATGTATGCTGGTGTATCATTTGGTAGTAAAATCTCTCCAATTCTTAAATTCACAGGATTGCCATAAAGTTGCTGTGTTCCTTCCATTTTTTCAATATTTACGAGTCGTATTTGAATGAAACATGAAAATAGTAGAATAAAAATTGTGGCATGAGAATACTAATGAAGGAGGAACCCTGTGTACACTACACTTTGCAGTTGGCCAGGTATCAATTGCTCAAAATAAAGACGACTTGACATATGACTCGTGAACTCATCGATTAGTATGAAAATTTAGGTCTAAGTAGATCTATTAATATGTCAAAAGCTAAATATGTGGGTAAAGGAAATCAAGATTTTGGACATATAAAACTAGAAGTAATCTTATTGAACTGATAGTTACAATACAAGGTGGACCAGAAAAATTGGCGATTTTAAACCTCGGCATTTTCCGTCGAAGCTCGGTTGGGTTCGGCTGCGAATTTTCTCGTTGCGTTTAGGAGTGTATTGTATTGTATTGTATTGTATTGTATTTATTAACATTCCATGCTATTCACACATGCTTACAGCTAGAATATGGAACAAGTCAAAAAACTTAATACTACTATAAAATCTTAATCTATAGTCACAGTCTAGATGAAATATATACAGAAGAGATTTACAATATAGTCTACTAGTACAACACAAAGTTTTAGTATCAATTTCATGAAGTGTTATTGAATGTCATGAATTTACCTACAGAATAGAAGGCGTGAGAAATTAGGTACTTCTTTAATTTGACCCTAAATAATTTTATGTTTTGAGTTTCATTTTTTATATCGATAGGGAGGCTATTAAAAATGTTTACTGCCATATAGCGCACTCCTTTTTGATACCACGATAGACTTGCCGATGGAGTATGAAATTCATTTTTTGACGTGTATTTATGCTATGAACTGTTGAATTAGTTACAAAGTTTTCATGCTTACATACGAGGAAGATTATTAATGAAAAGATATACTGACAAGCCATGGGCATTATTTGTAGTTTTTTTAAAATAGTCCTACACGATTCCCTAGATTTGGCACTTACTATTATTCTAATTACTCTTTTTTGTAATAGAAATATATTGTTACTATCTGTGGAATTTCCCCAGAATATTATTCCAAAACTCATTACCGAGTGGAAGTATGCAAAGTATATTGTTTTTAAGGTATTGATATTTACTATCTTTTGCATAGATCTAATAGCAAAACAAGCTGAATTTAGTTTGGGGGTAATTTATTTAATATGATTTTTCCAATTTAACACATTATCGATTTTTAAGCCAAGCATTAAGTCAGGATAGGGAATTGAAGTGGTGCACAACGTGCGTATGCCATCGAAGATTATTTTAAAAAGTGGCGATTATGTTGTGACTACAGAGCGCTTATTTTGGCAGTGTTACAATATTCGTCGTAATGATTCAGTGCCACTTGCATATCAGAGTAATGCACGGTATCCCACAGCTCAGCACTGCCAGTCCGCACTCGTCAGCAGACCAGCTCACCCAAGATCAACACTGCTTGAGGCGGCCGCTTCCTAGCCCCTCGCACTGGGCTTCTAAGCCCACCGTAGCCCACCGCACTGCTCAGCACTGCACTGACATCAACCCACCAGTTGGTTGCATTCTACTGCTTTTCAGCTGCGCGCATTGGTTGTGCTTTCGCTAGGCGTGTGGCATGAGCACATAGTTCCCTGCTTACCGAATAACATACAAAATTAAATTATTTTCCACTGCTGTCGAACACAGATTTAAAAACTGTCCCAATGGTACTTTTTTAATTTCCATCCGACTCTGTTGTTTTAAACTCTCTAGCAGCAATTTTATCCTTCACTACTTTTTCTCTAGAGAGATTGTATTTTAGAATGTGTGCTTCCACGGCTGGTGTCTGTGATGAAGGTTTTCCGGATTGAGACATCTCAGCCCGGAAAACATTCATCACAGAGATTGTATTTTCTTTGCGATGCACAATTATTTGAACTCATTTTGAAAAACAAAAATAAAAAACTAAAACGTTTGAAACAATAGCTGATGTTGATCGAACCACACACGCAAGCACAAGCCCGCGCGATCTCATTTAATAAGTAACTGATAGAAGAAGAGACTTGGGCTCGATGCCTTGATACCAGACCACCGCAAAAAACCGTTACGCAAACAGCCCCACCCCCCGGGCACTGCGGTGACGTTACGAACTTGTTCTGTGCGAGTCTGTGAATCCCAGTGCGGTGCAGTGCAGATGCAGTCCATGGGTTGGGCCGTTTTGTAGGTCTCTGCTCCTTATGCTTGCGCATCTCTTCCTGTAATGCCTGAAATATTTTGTTTTTTTGTATGAATATAATTGTAAGGCAGGGTTCACACAGAAACAGGCGCGGCGCGGCTCTTCCCGACGCGACGTTTTGCTTTATTGTGTCTCACAACGCCCCGCGACAGCTTAACATTGCTCACGACCAGCGGCGGTTCCCCTATATGAGCACAGGAGCACGTGAACACCTTAAAATTAACAATAATCATACGTATTACTGTATTAATATTATTACCGGTACATCTATTACTTTCCAATGCGCAATGACGTTCCTAGATTTCTCGTCTCGAGAGAATGTCCTGTTCGTGTGTCGTGTGTCTTTAAATCTCCATTGGAGTGGTTGACAGCACTCGCACAATTTTTCTCTAGCAGGGTGGAATAGCCTGAGGCGAGAATATTTTCTGGTTTGTTACAATGGTTACAATAGCTCTGGCTCGCACAAGTCTTAACGTGCTAGTGACAGAGAAAGAGAGATGCTCCATCTCTCTTGGGTCTGGCATCCTGTTCCTTTCTCCCTCTTTCCTCGTTTTCTCTCTTTACTTTTTCTTTTCAAGGGCTGATTCTGTTGTCTTTTGTTAAGCAAAGTAAGGAAAATACAAGCTGCATTGGTGCATATTGAGAGTGGAAACAGTAACATTTCAAGTTTGGAAACGGACGTGTGTGAAAATGTGTGTTAAATCAAAAGAGGATTAAAACATTCGTCCGTAACACCATGACAGAAGACCGATTAAGTACAGTGGCTATGTTGGGGGGGGGGGGGAAACTTGTTAACAAGATTAGAGACTTTAATAATAAAGTTATTGATAAGTTTGCATCTCTCAAAACTAGGCGCATGGAGTTTCCCTACAAATAAATCCAGATCTTCAACACCATCTACAACAGCAGTGAAGATGAATCCTATGAATTAATTTTACTCTACTCTCGTTTAATGGTTTTAATTTTGGTTTCATATGCGTAGATTTGATGCATGAATATTAGAACTCGTTTATCTCTGACGTGTGATTCAGCTATACGAGAATATATCAGTGTGTTCATTACTCATATTTTTTTGTGAACACCCGTTCAAGAAAGGCACGAGCGCCACTGCTCACGACAACTGATTTACTGGCTGTTTGGGTTTGGAAAACTAGCCTAGGTAAGGAAATGGTGTCAATGAATGAGGACTGTCTATATCAGAAATTTTATTGTATTTGATTATTTCTAAGGACGCCTAATCATCATTAACAGGGTTACAATGTAAACTACATCTTCCTGTATCCATCTTCCTAATACGCCTAAAAATCTATGCAATTAAAAGCGTCTTAAAATCAAATACTAGGCCTACTAATGTAGTGCACAAACGTAATTTTGTATGATGAAAGAATAGTGGAACGAAGAAAAATTCTCTCCGGCACCGGAATTTGAATCCGGGTTTTCAGCTCTACGTGCTGATGCTTGATCCACTAAGCCACACCGGATTCCCATCCCGGTGTCGGATCGAATTCTCTCAGTTTAAGTTCCAACCTCTTGTATTCCCTCTGGTGGCCACCCTCTGCACTACGTCATAGATGTCTATGAACGTAGGACTAATGTCCACACATGCGCGAAGATGCACTCGTTATGAGTGACTGGTTGGCTGGGATCCGACGGAATAAGCGCCGTCTTAAATCACAAGTGATTTACGCATATCATATATATTATTTTAATGTACCGAAGTACATATGATGTTTCCATGCAGATATTCTGCGTCATCATACGATGAAAGAGTAGTGGAAGGGAGAAAAATTCTCTCCGGCACCGGGATTTGAACCCGAGTTTTCAGCTCTACGTGCTGATGGTTGATCCACTAAGCCACGCCGGATTCCCATCCCGGTGTCGGATCGAATCCTCTCAGTTTAATTCCACCTCTTGGGTTCCCTCTGGTGGCCACCCTCTGCACTACGTCATAGATGTCTATGAACGTAGGACTAATGTTTACTACTCTTTCATCGTATGATGACGCAGAATATCTGCATGGAAACATCATACATTGAAATAATATATATGTAGGGGAGAGTCGGGTAGTATCGGACATCGGGTAATATCGGACAGTAAGTTTCTTTCATCTACCACCATATGGTAGTACCTGAATGACATGGTTACGTTTATCTATGCGACATCACAGAAACGTAACCATGTCAGTCAGGTACTATCATCGTGTGGTAGATGAAAGAAACTTACTGTCCGATATTACCCGATGTCCGATACTACCCGACTCTCCCCTAATTTTGTATGTTCATGACTACTTCACGTGCCACAATAATGAAAAATATATTAAATCAATAGTGACTGATAGTGTAGAGCAGAGAGGTAGACATTCTGCAAATTATTATTGCTATTTATTATTATTTACCTTGTGCTTTCATCCCATTTTCAATTTCCTCTCATATTTTTGGAAACCGCATTATTGTTTCAAAGCGAGATTGTACTAAAACAACTAATTTATCCGCATCGAGCTCCATTAAATTCAAGCAATCACGTTGTCTCGTCTCGTTTCGTCGCGTCTGATTGTGTGCTCCCCATCATAAGAAATCAATGTGAGACAAAATGTTGCGTCGCACCGCGCCGTGTCTGATTCTGAGTGCACCCGGCCTTAGTCTTTATGCAACATCAGGCAGACACCAGAACTTGATACCCCAAGAGAAGCAGAGTCACGTCGAGCAGAATGTTCAAGACTTCGCGCTGGAATGCAATTCTTACAGCAGCGATGTTCTCTGGTGTTCGCACACTGTAGGCTTCGTTGTTAGAGGAGAACCCTTTTCTTCGAAATTTTTCACCCATGCTTTGATAACATTGGAAAATGCACTGGATATTTACGACGGATATTGAATAATTTCAAGGGAAAAATTGTTCCGGGGCCGGGTATCGATAGCGCACCAACGCTCTACCGACTGAGCTACCCAGGAACTTCACCCGACACCGTCTCAATTTTTTTCTTTTTATGCACATAACTCGAGTGGGCTGACAAGACGCCAGAAACCCGCATCGAGTGCACACAAGCTCTGTGTGACTTGAAATTGTGGTTTTCTGGTAACGTACCTAAGGGAATTGAGCGTTTCATATTTATGCCATCTTTTTTTTTTTTTTTTTTTTTTTTTTTTTTTTTTTTTTTTTTTTTTTTTTCGTTGCCTTCATTGATTGTTATATAAGTCTCGTCTCCGTAATATTTTGTCAGGAAGGAGATGTGTTATTAAGGATTTAATATATGCTGGACACGAAAAACGTACCTTAGATTGTTATTCCAGGAAGCGTTTTAAGAATTTGCCCAAAGGACAGAATATGCGTGGAGAGATAAGATTAGACTGTAAGGTCATCGCTGTCATTATCATAATTAGAATTTAAATATCAACTGTACAGAAATGAAATATCGTCACTCTATAATCTGTAACATACATAATGTATAAAAGTATTTAAACAGTAGATTGTGAACGAAAACCGCCTTTGTTTCGCATGAGAGTTTTATGATTAGAAAATACAAACGTCGTCACGCAAAGCCGATACTAGCTAGTTCAATTTCATAACTATCAGACGTTACTCACAAATCAACTTTGTAATTTTTAATTTTTAACGCACGTGTAGTAAAATTGTTCATTATCTATGTGGAGCACCCGTCACGGAATATAAACATGTACAATCTTCTCTACTATGATCGAATACTTGACTGGAATAACGTTATAAGTCACTTTTTCACAGAAGTGAATTTTCAGATGAAAATTGGATTTTACCTACTGTTATCAGTGTCCAAAGTGAGCCTTTAAAACATTAGTACGTAAAAAAAATCAATAATTCAGTAAGAACTTAATGCATTATCTCGATCATTCATTACTTAAATATTGAACTTAAGACAAATAAGTAACGAATTTAACATTCTTATCTACATTTTAGCCGTTATTATAATGTTTCATTGGAAACACCATTATACATACACATACATACATACATACATACATACATACATACATACATACATACATACATACATACATACATACATACATACATACATACATACATACATACATACATACATACATACATACATACATACATACATACATACATACATACATACATACATACATACATACATACATACATACATAGTGTTCTGCCCAAGAGCAGGTCTTTCACTACAAATCTAGCATTCACCAATCTTTCCTATTTTCTGTCTTTCTCTTAGTCTCCGCATATGATCCATATATTTTAATGTCGCCTATCATTTGATATCTTCTTCAGCCCCGAAGTCTTCTTCCGTTCACCATTCCTTCCAGTGCATCTTTCAGTAGGCAATTTCTTCTCAGCCAGTGCCCGAACCTATTCCTTTTTCTCTTCCTGATCAGTTTCAGCATCATTCTTTTTTCAGCCACTCTTTGATTTCTTATTCTGTCTGTCCATTTCACACGCTTCATTCTTCTCCATATCCACATTTCAAATGCTTGTAGTCGCTTCTCCTCACTTCGTCGTAAAGTCCATGCTTCTGATCCATACCGTGGAAAGACTCATCATGCCGTATTGGCAGTTTTTCGTGGGAAAGATAAATACAGTAGCTTTCCGTTGTTTTCCGCATACTACTCCCTCTTTCGCATCTTAAAATGGAGGTAGGGAGAGTGGATTTGACTAATTAGGCCCTCCGGTGACATATGATAGTTATTTATTGATAATATTTTCAATATGATCGTTAACTGTAGTATATTATAATTTCATTCTTGTGTAATTTATAATTTTACAGCGTTTCCTCCTTGATTTAAACTTCATTTTAAGTTACTGATTTGTGATATAAATACCTTGGAGCTTTTCCCTTAAAAATATCCCGTTCTGTAGGCTGTATGTAGAATTTGGTACCGGTATGTCAACCATTTGCACAAAGGTCAGATGCGTTTCCAATTCACTGTGGGCTAAAGCAAGGAGATGCACTATCACCTTTACTTTTTAACTTTGCTCTAGAGTATGCCATTAGGAAAGGTCAGAATAACAGAGAGGGTTTGGAATTGAACGGGTTACATCAGCTGCTTGTCTATGCGGATGACGTGAATATGTTAGGAGAAAATCCACAAACGATTAAGGAAAACACGGGAATTTTACTGGAAGCAAGTAAAGAGATAGGTTTGGAAGTAAATCCCGAAAAGACAAAGTATATGATTATGTCTCGTCACCAGAATATTGTACGAAATTAAAATATAAAAATTGGAAATTTATCTTTTGAAGAGGTGGAGAAGTTTAAATATCTTGGAGCAACAGTAACAAATATAAATGATACTCGGGAGGAAATTAAACGCAGAATAAATATGGGAAATGCGTGTTATTATTCGGTTGGGAAGCTTTTAACATCCGGTCTGCTGTCAAAAAATGTGGAAGTTAGAATTTATAAAACAGTTATATTACCGGTTGTTCTTTATGGTTGTGAAACTTGGACTCTCACTTTGAGAGAGGAACATAAGTTAAGGGTGTTTGAGAATAAGGTACTTAGGAAATATTTGGGGCTAGGAGGGATGAAGTTATAGGAGAATGGAGAAAGTTACACAACACAGAACTGCACGCATTGTATTGTTCACCTGACATAATTAGGAACATAAAATCCAGACGTTTGAGAAGGGCAGGGCATGTAGCACGTATGGGCGAATCCAGAAATGCATATAGAGTGTTAGTTGGGAGGCCGGAGGGAAAAAGACCTTTAGGGAGGCCGAGACGTAAGTGGGAAGATAATATTAAAATGGATTTGAGGGAGGTGGGATATGATGATAGAGAATGGATTAATCTTGCTCAGGATAGGGACTAATGGCGGGCTTATGTGAGGGCGGCAATGAACCTCCGGGTTCCTTAAAAGCCAGTAAGTAAGTATTGTGTACAGTTGTATGTAATTTATTGTGTCAACCGACTGCATGTATGATACACAAGATAAACGAAAGTATCTAGATGCACCCTCCGCTTATTTTCATAGCCTTGGATATATAGTCACTGCTTACCTAAATTGTGTTAAATATGATCAAGCACTGAGCTTTAGGCTACTAATATACAGCATCCGGTAGAAAGATATCACCAATTTGAATTGACCGCCGCACAGGTTCCTTGATAGTTGCACATGAGCAGAACAAGCCGTGTCATTTCAGTTACCATCATAGCGAAGACTTGCAAAGCAGTGGTAATTTCGTAGGTCGACACGAAAGAATTCCTGATAAAAAAATATCCGTTATAGGTGACAAATTTCAGACAAAAGTTTCAACTTTCAAACAGAAATCGTCCGGTAATAAAATCGGTTCCTCCATTAAAAAAAATCTGTTCCTCCATTCACTGTTTGAGTCGCTTGAGAAACTTCTTGCCCCAGCAACTAAAACTTACCCTAGTACAAACCCTAGTAATGCCGTACTTCGATTATTGTGACGTTTTGTTAAGTGACCGAAGTTCTGAATTGTCAGTGAAGTTACAGCGAGCACAGAATATGTGCGTCAGATACGTCTGCAACATCCGACGATATGATCACATATCACTGTCCTTCGCAAGTCTTTCGTGGTTCCGACTTAAAGAACGCAGAACTTTACACTCTTTGTCTTTACTCTATCGAATTCTGCACACCTCAACACCAAATTACCTTTCGTCTCGTTTCTCCTATCCATACTCTAACCACGACGTAAATACCAGATCACTTATCTGTGGCACGCTAAGTATACCTCTTCATAGAACATCTTGTTATTCATCGTCTTTTACAGTATCCACCTCGCGTCAATGGAATTCCTTGTCACAAAGTATTAGGGGCTGCAAGACAATAAACACCTTTAAAAACAGCTTAAAAGATAACCTTCTTAGTATTTCACTCCAATCTTACTGATTTAAACTATCCCTGACTACATTGTTACTTCATTCTTTAGACATCATCCTGATAGAGCTGTATTTTCAAAATTGTCTCATAATAATCTCTTTCTAGTATCTAATATTATTTGAAATATATTAACATTCTATGTATTTTAGTTTAATTCTGCTACACAGTTTATTTCAGTGTCTAATTAATAGTTCATAGTATTTTGTTGTTAATTCGTATATAACTCTTGTATACATGTAACTCTCACTTAATCAAATTGTTGCATTCTTTGTAAGTTCATGCATATATATACATACTTTTTGCTGGTTGAGTGGAAGAGAAGGCCTTACGGCCTTAACTCTGCCAGCTAAAATAAATTATTATTATTATTATTATTATTATTATTATTATTATTATTATTATTATTATTATTATTATTATTATATGTCGCAACGTTCGGACTCCCGAGAATATCGCAGCAGTTACACACGCTGTTCCTACATCTCCGCGACGCGACGTTCAGCCATTAAACATGCTCTGATATTGGGAATATCTGATCGGAGTGTCAGGCGAATCTTACACCTAGACCTCATATTCCATCTCTACAAAGTTACGGTGGTTCAGGAACTTCGGCAATGTGACTGACTCAGCCTCCAAGATGCTTGCGAGACCATATTGGAAAAAAATGTTTCAGTAGTGCTTAGTAGTGACCAATGTCATTCTCATCTGTCGGACTGCTTAAACAAACAAAATCTTAGATATTGGACCCCATAAAATCCTCGGGAAATGCGTCAGCGACCTCTCCACAGCAGCGTGTTACTGTTTGGTGTGTTGTTGCACAATTTGGAATAATAGGGCTATACTTTTTTGAGGAAGAAGGACGCACAGTCACTGTTTCAAGAGAATATAGCTCGTGAGGGCAAGCATTTGGACGATATTTCCCTTAAAACAAAGTGATTTCAAAATGACAAACATTATTCTGTGAGATAGTAAAATAAAATTTTGAATGGGATCTATGTTCAAATGCCACACTACAGCTGGATTAAGACACAGTAGGAATTATGGACCAAGACTATACAATTCAGTATTGAAAAGTAATCCAGACCTAAGCAATTTACACATTCTTAAGTTTAAAAATAAAGTGAAAATGTTTGTATGATATTTGATCAATTTTATTTTTTATTTATATTAATAACAGTGTATATCTCCAATAAATGATTTCTTAGCATCGCCACAGATACACTTGATTGTACTTGTCACTATCTCTTGTCACTAGAGAGTTCTTGAAATTTATATTTTCCCCACCATTCATAAAATATTTTTGATACGATATCTCTTGCACAAAAGGGGAGATCTATAACTGAAACTAGATTAATATATTTCAGTATTATTTCTATTCATCCTGGTAATAATGAACAGTTTGACTCGTAGACATTTTGTTTTTGCAGCATTAACTTTCCATGATTGTACGAGAAGATTCGAAGAGAATGGCACTTACGTAGACTTTCGGCTTCCCCCTACTACCATTAATGCACAACACAATGTCAATACGGCGGTTGCTGTCGTCTGCGATACAACGTACTTTTCTGTTGATTTTCGAGTTCGTCATTTTTTTCCGGTTATTATATGCTTATTTAAGTTGTGTTAACTCTCGCTAGTGGTTTTATATTTTATTTTATCCGTCTTAGTATGTATTTTATTATTGTAAATATTTTTGTTTCATCACTATTATTAGTATTATTATCATTATTATTATTATTATTATTATTATTAATGAATTATTTTGTATTACAATCTTTGTATCATTTCTGTCACGATTATTTTATTATTATTATTATTATTATTATTATTATTATTATTATTATTATTGTTACTATTATTTCTATCTTCAGCATTATTATTTGATCCCTGTAAAATTTTATGTAGACTACTGGACTCTACCCGAGCACGAGTATATGCTCATTTCGGGTATCTATTCACATGTATTCATTTCAAATGTAAATGGTAAATAAATTTGAATTGAATTGAATTGAATTTTATTATTTTTATTATTGTTTCAAGTCGGGGAGATCATTCTGCCGGCCTCTGTACAATTGATTCATATACGAGTACATATTGATCGTAAAGGGTCAATCAATTTTGTCTCGTGTTTGGTCCAGGCAAAACGCGTGGTGCTGTACCTGGCCCGTGCCCGTTCGGACCGACTGCTGGATGAGATGATGACGGAGCTCCAGACGGTTGAGACGCTCAACTGCCTCATAGAGCGCACCGAGACCCCACCGTTCTACCGGCTCACCAGCATGAGGAAAGCTTCTAGCCACTCTGACGGACCCGGTGGGGTCGCGGGCCAAACCGATCCCGCAAACCGCAGCGATCTGGGAGTCGAAAAGGGGACCATCCACACCAAGCGCCACAGTGGCGAGGACCCCGGCAAAACTGGGTGAGTGGCCCCAAATATACAGGGACATCATTTTATTTTTACTTCAACTTTGATTGTACCTGAGTTTTTGAATGCACTTCACTCCCACCCCTTCTACTAACGAAGTTCCAACTGTCCTCCACACAGAACCAAGGCCGCAATACTGAGTTAGTGATTATAGTACGTTTCAGAAATATGTTCGCGTTCTCCAGTGACGAAATCTTCCAATATTGAATCATATTTTCGCAAAGGTACTGTCGTCCTTTGCCTCGTCGCATCCCGATTTCCCCCACCTGCTTCTGCTCGCTGCACTGTAAAGACTAGTGGCTGGGCTTTTTTAGCTCTTTTCTGAAAACATTAATTTCTGTTATGAATTAATTGGACGTCTACGTAATATTATGCAACTGTTTAAAATAACTTAAATAAAAGGGCCTCGTTAAGTAATTAACTATCACGTGATTCCCCCCCCCTTTCTACGATCCTGCGACATAACCACTTGGACTGACAGTAGATATCATGTCTGAGTAATTTTATCTGTGCGGATCGGGTAGAAGTGAAGACTGAATTTACAGTACGTAAGGTACTCTTTTATAGAGTAGGTACAGAATTATTTCAACATGAGTTACTAGTACGAAGGACAAAACTGGTAATTGGAATTAGATGCAATAGTCTATAGTGCGATAATAGGTACATAAGAACTGAAGCCTGTATCGAAATGAATGGCCACCATTTTCAAAAATGTGTTTAAATATCCATATTATGATTATTTTTCATTTTAACTTCATTCTCTATATCGTACGCTAATGTGCTGTAGACAGTATAATATACACTGCATAATGAACACGTTCGCATGGATAACTCAGTTCGTGAGTAAAAACACTAATTGTTAATACTGTACTGTATTTTGATTAAACAAAACCTAACGAAAATTATCAAACTCAAAATCGCGATATTTCCTACTTTACGTAAGTAGATGAACTACTTTTCTTCCCTCCTATACCTAGTAAAGTGATTTGTTTTTATTTTACTCCAGTATCATCGAACTCTAGTCGTGGAAGGAGGTAGCAAACGGTGTTTCCGGGTCTCAACCATTAATCCAATGGTATAGCCAGGTTAATATTAAAAATGTTAGTAAAAATAAAATTATGTCCCTGTACTTTGTTCGTGGAGCATGCTGGTACAAACCTGACACTCTAATCTGGCGGGTGGATGACGCCAAAAATGATGTTATTTACTACAGGTAACGTGCTGCCTCAAGCACTGTTACTAACCGAACAGTGTTATCATCATTCTCCCACTTGAAATATGTAGAAGCACTGGGATTGTTACTCGTATAGCATTCAACAGCGCAAAACCACATTTAATTTGACACTTAGCAGTGGCGGACAATTTGAAACCTCTGTAAAATAATTGAACCTCATTGTAAGTACTGTAGCCCACTGATGTTAAAATTCAAACGTTTCCACACTCTCTGTACAACATCATTAGCAGAACCGCAACAGTTTTAAAGTGGGATAATGGAATATTGTCGTATTGCACAATATTTGTTTCAACAGTAACCCATATTTAGACTCATGCTATTTTTCGATGTTAAATTATGTAAGATAAGTAAATATGCACAAGAGACAGAAATCAGGTAGAATGGAACACAGTGACATTAAAATGTTATAATAACAGTCAAGTATGAATGCGGAGCAGAATATTACAACACTTGATGTCGTGAATCAATGGTATCTACTCCATTAAATCAGCCACATCAGCGACATTGTGCTCGACTATTAGTTTATGTAGGTCTACTAGTGCTAATTATTATTATTATTATTATTATTATTATTATTATTATTATTATTACGTGAATATGTTAGGGGTCGCGGCCCTATATTGCCCGGGTGGCGTGGGTCGTTTAAATGCACTTAGAAGGGAGAGGTTAAACTGAGAGAAAGAAAGAATATGTTAGGAGAAAATCCACAAACGATTAGGGAAAACACGGAAATTTTACTGGAAGCAAGTAAAGAGATAGGTTTGGAAGTAAATCCCGAAAAGACAAAGTATATGATTATGACTCGTGATCAGAATATTGTACGAAATGGAAATATAAAAATTGGAAATTTATCTTTTGAAGAGGTGGAGAAGTTCAAATATCTTGGAGCAACAGTAACAAATATAAATTATACTCGGGATGAAATTAAACACAGAATAAATATGGGAAATGCCTGTTATTACTCGGTTGAGAAGCTTTTATCATCCAGTCTGCTGTCGAAAAATCTGAAAGTTAGAATTTATAAAACAGTTATATTAACGGTTGTTCTTTATGGTTGTGAAACTTGGACTCTCACTTTGAGAGAGCAACATAGGTTAAGGGTGTTTGAGAATAGGGTGCTTAGGAAAATATTTGGAGCTAAGAGGGATGAAGTTAGAGGAGAATGGAGAAAGTTACACAACACAGAACTGCACACATTGTATTCTTCACCTGACATAATTAGGAACATTAAATCCAGACGTTTGAGATGGGCAGGGCATGTAGCACGTATGGGCGAATCCAGAAATGTATATAGAGTGTTAGTTGGGAGGCCGGAGGGACAGAGACCTTTAGGGAGGCCGAGACGTAGATGGGAAGATAATATTAAAATGGATTTGAGGGAGGTGGGATATGATGATAGAGAATGGATTGATCTTGCTCAGGATAGGGACCAATGGCGGGCTTATGTGAGGGCGGCAATGAACCTCCGGGTTCCTTAAAAGCCAGTAAGTAAGTAAGTAAGTAAGTATTACTACTACTACTACTACTACTACTACTACTACTACTACTACTACTACTACTACTACTACTACTACTACCATTTATTATTTATATAATACAATTTCCTTACGCAGGAACGTATTAAATATGACACTTCTCAAAAATAAACCAAATAAATGTACTATGATGCTCTTACTTGCACGCTACATCCGACTCTGTTGCTCCAGCTCTTGGCTCGGGATATCATGTCATTTTGCATGTGCAGAAGCGTTTGAATCGGTGTCGTCCTCATAACTTACGGCCATTATAGTACGACGAATTCTCGGGTCCTAATATTTTTTTCGTAATTGGAAATGTTATTTCGTTAAACAGTGAAATAAACCTCTGTTGTCAGGATTGTATCGCCTAATTTGGTATGTTTAACATCGTTGCAATGAATTTCTGTTGGAGTTATTATTCCATTGATTGTCCAAATATTGTCTTTGACAGTTTGTTTTTCATTTCGCTGAATGTGTTTATTGTTGATACAATATATCGAGAGATTTAAAATTGGAAACTAGAACCACTTGCGTATCATGATTACAGTTTAAACCTTTAAACAATATTTCTAGTATGCTTCAGTGGTCTTCAGGCCTTGAACTTTTAGTGTTGCTTGCTAATATAAACAAACGCGATTAATATCAGAAACGCTATGTGTGCTTTCCCACATACCTATGGAGAGTGATATTTTAACAAAGTGTTTGATTTTTAATAAAAAAAATATTGCTCTCAATGTGTCGTTCAGGAATATAATGTTGAAGAGGTCCTCTGAATGGACGTTACAGTGAACTGTTCTCATGGTTTGATTTATTGTAATATGTGTGATGAATGATGATAAAAATTTAAAACGTTTCCGGTTTCAAATGTTATTTTTTTTTTTTTTTTTTGCTTGCAAGAGTGTACTTTCTCTAAATCTATATATTATTGACTATGGACTTCAGAAATGCCCCTTTTCAAGAAAGTGTTTTGAATACCATATAGCCTGAAATCTAAGTGGGACGTAACGTATTTTACATACCAATTTTCGTAGAAATCTGTTCAGCCATTAAAGCGTGAAAAGGTAACAAACATACAGACATACAAACAAAAATTTCAAAAATTCGATTTTCGATCTCAGGACAGTTCATTATACACGTTAACACCAATTGTTTATGTAAAAGCGAAAACTATCAGAATAAATTAGGTTACAGTTTTATTATTAGCAGGATAGGTTTATTTTTTAATGGGAGGATTTTAGGATTGAATGATATTAATAATATAATCCCCTGCTATACGAGGGTCACTCCAAAAGTAATGCACAAAATTTTTTTACTTACTTTTTATTCGTTCACACCTGTGGAGTAACGGTTAGCGCGTCTAGTCGCGAAACTAGGTGGTCCGGTTCGATTCGCTGTCGGGACAAGTTACCTGGTTGAGGTTTTCTCCAGGGTTTTCCCCCAACCCATAATGGGCAAATGCTGGGTAACTTTCGTGCTGGACCCCGGACTCATTTCACCGGCATTATCATCTTCATCTCATTCAGACGCTAAATAACCTAAGATATTGATAAAGCGTCGTAAAATAACCTACT
The DNA here is from genome assembly GCF_040183065.1 of Periplaneta americana. Taxonomy (NCBI): domain Eukaryota; kingdom Metazoa; phylum Arthropoda; class Insecta; order Blattodea; family Blattidae; genus Periplaneta; species Periplaneta americana. The sequence continues at coordinate 23,261,829 of NC_091132.1, read as the reverse complement.
AAAATAAAAAAAATTCTTATTCTACTTGCTGTTATCGAGTTCCTGTGCTGTGAGAACGAGACAGTGGAAAACATTCACAAGAGGTTGAAAAAGGTGTGGAGGTGCAACTGTCGATCGCAGTACATTTAGTCGGTGGGAAATTAGCTTATCTGGTGAAAGAGGGCACGCCAATGTTCGTGACTCGTCGCAACGGCACATCCTGCACTGCACGAAATCCTGACAATGTTCAGCTCTTTAACAACATGATTGTGGCTGAGAAACATGTAACACTGAAAGAATTGTCACTCCAAGTCACATGTCAGTCATAAGACCACAGAATAGATCAGGAAACTTGCATGGACAACACTGAAACATGCGCCTTACAGTCCTGACCTGGAACCATGCGATTATCATCTCTTTGGTAAAATGAAATAATCCCTTCGCGGAACGAGATTTGAAGATGACGACTCCCTCCTGCACGCTGCTAAAGAGTGGCTCAGACGTGTTGGTCCAGACTTCCATCGTGCAGGTATAGAGGCCCTTCTTCCAAGGTGGCGTAGCAGTTGAAAGGGACGGGGATTATGTGGAAAAGTGACATTTTGTTCCTAAAGAATGTGTCTACATTCTGTGAAAATAGCAAAGCTGTGGGATAAAAATGTATTTTTAAATAAATGTTGTGCTTTACTTTTGGAGTGCTTCGTAGACTATTTATTGGTAACGTACTACGTTGTAATTGATCATCCCTCTCTTTTTAACTTATCGTCTGTAGTAACTGGTGTGAAGTCTTTGGGGATAGTACAGAATGGTGATATAGGTTGAAAGGGCTTGGGATTCCTTTCTTTGAGGTTTATCGAGTATGTAGGCTTTTCTCTGTCAGGACCGAAGCAGATTGGACCAAATGCCACTGAGACCACCCTTCGGACTTACAACATTCACCATATTTATAGGGGCACAACAAAACACTGCATGAATCTGTCTAAGAAAGTGAACACCATAATTTCCTATTTGGGCTACACAGACAGTTTGAGGACATTGTTAAATGACAGTATGCTCCATAGATGATATGGAATTGATAGTGGAAATTGAAGTACTTGGAGCAATAAATCTGTCCACCGCTCCTTCGTCTACCACCAATCTTGCTGCCTCTCTCAGGATTCGAAACCTAGTGTCTTCATTGAGTAGCTTTCAGCTGAATTATATAATTATACTTAAAGTTGCATTAATTAACCTTGTTTTAATAAACATAACAGAATGACTTAATTATCCCAACATTTCCGCTGATTTATTTCGTACGACTCACAAAGCAATTTCCGTGGGTCCACACCGCATGGGATAGCATCTCGCTACTGTGTTTTGTTGCTCTCTGTAAACAATTACGAGAATGTATAGCAGATCGCGATCCTGCTACCGCTTGTTTGCACTCCGGCATTGATGTGCCTGTCTTGCAGCGAGCTTACTTTAATTATCAACGAGTTAGCATGAAGTGATTTCCTCTCTCCCTTCCTGAGAACTCGCTACATTTCAACTCTGCCCCAGAACTGCACATACCCTTCTCCTATCACGAACTTCAATTTTTAGTTTCACTATCCTGAGAAGTGAGCTGTTTAAAAGAACGTAAATGTGACTTTACTAATAAACAATGTAGTTCAGGTGAAAATGTCGCGGAATGTCGAGGTAGTTCAGTCGGATAGATTGCGGAAAGGATATGGGTTTGATCCTTAACGTGTCATGTAAAATTGTTGGTGGAAGTAGCAACTGTAGACTTTATATTGGTATTCTGTGTAATATGTAATGTCTGTATGTATGTATGTATGTATATGTATTGTGTTTACTGTATATTTATATGCATGCAATGTTGCATATACGCTGGATAGAGGAAGGAACACCGCATTAAACGAGATATCAATGTTCGCTGCTGAGCTTGATCGAGCTGGCAACATCGCGAAAATTTGGCTCGTTATCAAGTTGCCGAGCGTTGCGTTAGATGTCACCACGTTTGAACCAGATGTTATTGTGTTGATGCCAGTACCTCAGTTCGTAGCTAATCAGCCACGCTTTGTAATTAAAACTCTAACGTATCTTTGATGGAATAGAGTTATTCGTAAATTTTGGAGATAAATATTATATTTTGTATATTTAGTTCACAAATAAATTAACCGGTAGATAATTATTGACTGTAAACAAAATCCGACAAGTCGTTTAGAAGATATTTCTATGTCCAATCCTAGATCAACAGATAGGTCATCGCTATGTTAAAATCGTTTGCACTTTAAAGAGAACAACCGCCAGGATCGCCACCCGTTCGCCGTAAACTAACACGAGATGGCAGTACAGTCGCTAATGCAATTCAAATGGGAATTATGACGTGACTCCTTATGTAACAACTAGATGGCAGCGTAGTAAACCTGACAAAAGTTGTTAACGTCAAAGTCTATAAGGCCGACCTATCTGGGGTATATATGATGTAGAATCCAATCAACGGCATGTTGGAAACACTTTTCCGGTGTCAGAAAAGCTGAAAATTGCTGTATTGTTGGCGTTCTGTCGTAGGCCTACTACGTATTTATCCTATAATAAAATTATAAAGTAAAAAGTTGGCCTTAGCTTAATGCTGGCTATCTGCAGCTCATGACATTCGACGCCCGCAAAATGATCTTTTCACCTTTAAGGACCGTATTCATAGACATTTTTAGCGCGGGTTTTCGGTGGATGATCAGCGTTTTTCGTATTCGTAAACCAGTGTTAGCGATAGGATATTATTTGAATTCTGTACAAGTAACCAGTGGATAGCCGGGGCTAGCTTAGTACGCTCGTAGCGCGTGCTGCGAAATGTCTATGAATAGCACCCTAGTAGTTTCTAGGACATGGTGTGGCTAAATGGCTAGCGCATTGCATCCGGCCTAAGGCACGGATTCAGACCTGATGAACAGGACAGGAATTTCTGGTGAAAAATGTTGACGCTGAAGCGTGTTCTCTCGTCGTGGTCCCCTTTACTCCTGCAATCAATTGACAATTTTTCTGTTGTCCATCCATGACACTAGCGTCTGCCAGTATTATTTGATCGTCTGCAAAGAGGAGATTGTCAATGTACTGCAGTCTTGCGATGGTGACTAATATTTGCGGGCGAGAGCTATTTTATGCCCGCTGCGCGCGCGCGGAGCTCTTTAACTTGTAAATATTGCTAAAGGATGTACAAATCTTAGAACACAGCGCATCATGACGGAACGGAAGCTCTTAAAGCTTTCAAGGAAGAGTGAAAGATACAATATTTATGCTTCGAACATGGTGATGGAAGTCCAGTCTTTGTTGTGTAAAAAAAAATATATCATTTGCAATAAATGCAACATAAAACGGCATTATGAGACGCAACATGAAAAAAAAATATAGGCATTATTCTGGAGAAGAGAGAAATAAATTCATTTCGGAATTGACATCGAAGATAAATTAATTTACATTTGGGTCAGCAGATAGTATCTAGATTCCTTTTATTTCTTTATTTTAAATGTATTATTGATGTTTTATTTGTTGCTTGTTTCTGGATATTTACCTTTATTAGACTATGTGTTTCTTTAATGTAGAAATAATATTTTATCTTTGACTGCACTTTAACTTATACTATTAGTAAACTCAAAATGCTAATTCACTTTTATTCCAATAACTATTTTCAGGATTTTTATCAAATATTAACTAAACATTTTGAACACTTTGATGCAAGGAGCTTTTTTAGTAACGTCAATATAAATATACTTAAAAATATAATTTCAAAACTATTAGACCTAATTGCACAAAATTTTGTACAGATTATATTATTATAGATCTGTTTATATAGTTTAAATTTCACAAATTTTGGCCGAAATTGTGGAAGTTTTAAAAGTCATACATATCCCCTTAAATGATTGACCCCAAAAATTACGATGGCTCTCAATATCTTAATTTATTCAATTTGTTTTTTTCGTGTTACGTGCACAGAGATCACACACGTCGAGCAGGTAGACCGTATTAGTTTCTCCTCACTAATGAAGTGAAGTATTTACATAATAAATAATTGCTTTTAACAATAAAATGATTTACATACAATTAGCTTTTCCTATTTCTCTTTTTGTTCCTAAAAACCCTTCCCTTTGCGATTTGTTTATATATGTACATGTATATTAAATAACTGAGTAATTAGCCCTATTACATAGCCAGAAATTTAGTAACGCAAGTTATTGTAATAATTGCTGCCTTTATTCGCTGCATGTGCATGTACTGTACATCCCTGTTGTCTGCGTTACAGTGAATGCGCTATGCGCTCGTGATCAAGGTCGAGCTCTTCTACCATGATTGGGAGCTAATATCGTCTCATCCCTGATGTACTGTAACTGTTTTTATTTATCTTAATACTCAATATAATTTCCGAAATTAATTACGATGCTGGGTGGACACTAGTCCAATACTCCCTGAAATTTCATATTTCTACTCTCATAAGGACTCGAAGCAGCGCTCACTGCGTAACGGGAGTTCAAGGCATGACGCTTTATACCACAATACTGCGGCGCAGGTTGGTGCGTCAATACGTAGAGACATAAATAAAGTCTGCCTTCACAAGATAGAAGGAAATTAACAAAACTCAAAATGTATTCATTTTTAATGTAGCCTAGTACAATTATGTGAAATGTCGGATTGTACCACAGACATTCCCTCGCTGTGAAACACAACATCGTGAGTAATTTAATTCTGGCCTGTCCGTCTACAGCAGTATATTCAACCGTTTTCACTTTCAGTCGCTTGCCTTTTAAATGTAGTAATTTTAGTTCTTTACGTTTAAAAGTTTCATGGCCAACACAAAGCTGTCAGATGATAATTTTCTCTTTACATCAGGATAATATTGCAATATTTAATCATGAATGTATTCATGCACATGGTAGGCTATACTGGGTGTTCAGTTCAAAGTGTGTCATGGCTCGCTGTATGCCGTCATGTGGCTAGCCGATGAGCCTAGAGAATTCAATCTTCCTACACTTCCGCAGAGGTGTATTACTTATCTGCCAGAGAAGTTGCCTACCAAGTACGGCGTTCATTCAGAAGAGTACTTACCGATACGTACGGTAACGCCTGTAGTGGCAGGAATGTGAAATGTTTCGAAACATGTACTGAGGTGAGTTTTTTCTTACTGTCGGGATATGGGGAAAGGGTTAAGACGATTACTTACGTATTTGTTGACATTAACTTCGACGGTCAACATGGACACGGAGCATTTGATTTGTATTGTGGAATATTGCCTGTACGCAACCGATAAAAATAAATACCCTGCGTGCGACTTGGCCGCGCAAGACGCAGTTCGAAAGGGGTTATGGTAGCACACAGGCCGTACAGACCGCCATCTCTTGCTACGACGTTCAAGTTATACCGTACACGTTCTCAAGTTCAGATTGAACGCCTTGAATAATAGGGAACTTCTCTGACACAAAAGCTGAAACTCGCTTCAAATCGCTGACTCATCAACAGTGACGTCATGACACACTTTGAAATGAACACCCAGTATAATTCCCACCCTTCTTCACTAAGACTGTCTCTAACCCATATTCGTTATACAAGAATTACGATGAAAAGCTTATGGATTAGTAGTAGTGTATGATTTGTGTGCTTACGCGTGTATAAATATTTGACCTTATTTCTTTTTAACTTTTTCAGTGAATGACAATCAGTAAGATCGTAGAATTAGTTCAGAAAATTTGTCTACAGAGAATGGAAGAAACACGGTTTCACGAAGATGACATACTTTCTCATCATACGTTTTATTTTACGTATTTAGAAATAATATCTTCTATAACTTTCCTATTTATTCATTCATTCACTCAATCATTCATAGTTTTCTTCCCAATGCAGCTCTTTCACTGCAAACCCTCTATTCTCGAACCTTCCTCTTAGTCTCCACATCCGATCCTTATATCTTAATGTTGTCTATCATCTGGTACTTTCTTCCGTACCAAATTTTCCTTCCGTTCACCATTCCTTCAAGTACATCATTCAGTACCTATACAGTTTCTTCTCAGCCAGAGACTCTGCCATTTCCTTTTACTTTTCCTGACCAGTTTTAGCGTTATTCTTTCTTCACCCACTCTTTCCAACACTCTTCCATTTGTTATTTTGTCTATCCATTTCATACGCTCCATTCTTCTCCATATTGACATTTCATTCCTTATAAATAAGAAACAATTACCTTATAAATCTGAACACCAAGCCGACAGCGTAAACGTTTTACATAATTACAGGAAGCTTATGAATCTCTCAATATTTTAGAAAATACATTGATGTATCGAAAATATTTTCGTGGAGCAGCCATGGCGAAAATGTGACTCACGAGTACATTGTGCCTCGCAGTGATAGCTGTGCATATTTTCTTTTGCTTCCTACCTTCTCCAACCCCCACCCTCTCACTCACTGGAGTCAAACTCCGTTCCATTTGTATTTGTCTCTGACCTACGAGTGGCGTATCGTCGCAATGTTTCTCTCGAAACCTTGTACCTCTACAAAAACGAAAGTTTCAAGTAGGATGGGAGGACGCATGTTTTTGCTGCCAGTATGATGAGAATAGCCTATTAAATGTATATTTTTTTTCATAAGTATTACGAGGAAAACGGTTGTACTGTATAACATAAAACGGCATTATATTGCATGTTACTCATGAAACATTAAAAGGTTAAGTATTATCATTATCATCATCATCATCATCTCTGTACGTCGATCTTTTTTCAGCATATGTACGAATAATGCAGTTAGATCTTCAATTTAAACTCACAGATTTACAACGTGATGTTAAATGAAAGCTAGATGTAAGGACTTGATAAATGTTGAACTTTTCAAACCTTTGCCAAAAAAATAAATATCCGAAGTTTCGTTCTTTCGCTTGCTCTGTTGAAGCCATGTTCGCTACAACTTACGTTCGTGAAAAATTATTTTCAACAATGAAAATAGTGAAAACCAAATTTAGATCGCGACTGACAGACAAATATCTTCGTGATCAACTACGATTGGCAGTAAGTGACATAATTCCTGATTTTGAAACTCTGTCGCAGAGACATTCTGAAGACAGTTAATTTTAGGTTGTGATAATGTGTCCAATGTTTTCTTATTCATTTCTTTCTTCGTTACACGTACTAAACATTAGTTTGTAACCTTGTACTGTATAAAATTATATTTAAATGCTTGACGTAAGGAAAATGAAAATCCGTTAATAAATCAGAGAGTTGCTTCACTTCCCCTTCGGGTGTCCGCCTCCCTCCATAGGTGCTATGCACGTTGCAGGTTACACAATGGCTCGGCGCACGATCACATTTTCGCCACGGCTGTCGTAGAGTAACAACCAACCTGTCTATTGGTCCCTCCGTCCATTACTTGCTCTCTTAAATAATTGCACGAACGCCTAATTGTTGTGCTACCCGCAGAATGCTTGTGTCAGAGAAGTTGCCGCTATATGAAGGCAAAAGATAACTAGTGATGTGAGAGTACATTTTCTGTAGAATTTTTTCTAAAATAGACAATTTTACGCCATATTTTTTCGGGAAATTTTCCATGTGCACATATTGTCGGTTTCTTACTTGGTAGTAGTAGTGGTTTTATTTTGCCTGGCAGAGTTAAGGCCATAAGGCCTTCTCTTCCACTCAACCAGGTTTAAATAATATACATTAAATACGTACATAAATAGAATACAAAATAACACGAAAGAATATACCTTAGAGGTTACATAAAATAAAGTAGAAAATTACATATAATCAAGATCAGTTACGTGATATTAGGAGAATATGTACAATTTATAAGACAAACTGCTCGAGATAAACTCGACGATTACATATATTATACCAAAAAGAGACGCATGTAATACTTAATGAGAATAGAAAAAATTTAGATGATAACGAATTAACTGGAGATAGAATCTGTGGCCGGGAGGAAAAAGATCTTAAGTAAAAATTGTACACTTTTCAGGAGAGCAGTAGAAAGATTGTAATTGTTGTCAATTATAGAGTTTTTTACTTAAGAGGTTGTTCCTGGATATTATTTCTTTATATTTCTTCTAAAATAGGTAATGTTGCTCTTTTAACAATTTTCTTGATTATTTCCAAAAACAGCCGCTCTTAAGCCCTTTTAAGACTAGAACCCAAACTGAGTAGAAGGGACTATTTAAACATAAGACCTTTTTCATGTCAAAATAAATCAGAAATGTAAATTATTAGGAATGCAAAATGGGTCTTAAACAATTATAGGACAGTTTACCCTGATGCTTAAAGTTTTAAAAGGAAAGGGCAACATTATGTGATAAAATGGCTAAAATACAAGTTAGACCTTTTTAATAGGGAAGCATGGAAAGTAAACATGTGATGGTTTGTAAGGAATAAAGTATTAAATATTCTTAAGTCCTTCCATAATTTTAATCATCCCATATAATTTATTATAAACTTCAGTCAACTTTCACAAACGCCTAACAAAGCTGTAAGCACTCCTGTAGTAAAAGACAGTAGTTTGCCATAGTTCAATCAATAAGACTGATATTGATTGATGTTAATGGAGAGAATATATATATTTTTTAATTTGCTTTTGCTGTGTTGGAAATTTTTTTAAACAGTAGTATCGATGTTTAAATAAATGCATTGATGTATTTTTAGAATTTCCTGTGAGCTTACTGTAAATATTTATTTTATTTAAAATTTTCCAAAATATTTTCCTCACTATCTACCTGGTGTCCTGCGCCGTAGCGTCGCTGCCTAAGGCATCATACCCAGTACTCGCGTTGCGGCATGCGCGGTGGTTCGAGTCTTCATTGGAAGGAATTTTCTCATGAAAATATCGGCAGTGTATTGAAACATTGCCCATCCACCATCGTGATAGCTAGCGAAATCCGGTTACGAAAACGAGATACAACGGATGAGGCGAACACGATACCTCTATTCTGGTTGAATGATCGTTCAATCTACTGAGGCATGTGGATATCAGACCAGCAGCAGCTGGCTGGTTGTCCTTGGCCCTTCATGGGCTGTCACACCACGAAATATTATTACTATTAGGAGTAGTAGTAGTAGTAGTAGTAGTAGTAGTAGTAGTAGTAGTAGTAGTAGTAGTAGTAGTAGTATTATCTACCACAGGGCTGGGCAGGAAGAGCGGATTCTACTCTCTCACGGGGAGCCATATGACTTGTCTTCAACCCCTTTCTTCCCGCCGAACACCGTCCAGCGTTGATGGCGTGATGAATGAATATTACGCGTCCCTATTTAGAGATTGGACTAGCTCCCGGTGCCAACCCCTGGTCTACCCTGTAACTGTTATACTCGTAAACTTTAGTAAACTTTCACAAAACGCCTAACAAATCTGATATGCTACCTGCGGAATGGTTATGTCGGAGAAGTTGCCGCTTCATGCAGGCTAACTGTAAGCACTCGTGTAGCACAATGGTTTTCCACAGTTGTTTATCCAAGAACATTCACTTGTCTTGTATCGATTAATGTAATGGAGAGAATTTTTTTTTTAATTTGCTGTGTTGGGATTTGTTTTCAAACAATATTACCGATGTTTAAATAAATGCATCGTTGTCTCTAAGTTTGGTATTAATTGGTGTATTTTTAAGAAGTTATTAAGTTTTTTCATACATTGATCAGAATGATCACACTATCTATCTATCTATCTATCTATCTATCTATCTATCTATCTATCTATCTATCTATCTATCTATCTATCTATCTATCTATCTATCTATCTATCTATCTATCTATCTATATCTATCTGCCTGCCTGCCTGTCTGTCTGTCTGTCTGTCTGTCCGTCCGTCCGTCCGTCCATCTATCGTTCCGTCCGTCCATCTCTCCATCCGTCCTTCCATATCTGTCTATCTCTCTATCTGTACGACCAACCACCCCCTCCCTACATGTTTACCTGTCTGTCTGTCTGTCTGGCTAATTGTCCGTCCGCCCATCTATCTACCTATCTACAAGTATCTATCTCTCCATCCACCGATCTATTTATTTGTATTTCTAGGTATTATTCTATCCCTTGGTTTTTATTTCCTATTCCGTTTATGTCCTTGCATTTTATATTCTTATTTGTTTTTTCTGTATTTTATTTTCTGTGTGATTAATTTATTTTCTTCTCTCTCTTTTACATATTTTCTCTAATGTTTCCCTCATTATTTTACTCTTCCTTTATTTTCTTCTTTTTCTGCTTTAGCATACCAGTTGTAATACAGCAGGTCATTTAAACGGTTTTAGTTCTTACGCTTTATCGTTTAAAATATATTTTGCAGTGTATCGAGCTTTGTCCATCCGTGGACTTTACGTCTCTCGTTTTGAGCTGCTGAACAAATATTGTTTCATATTATCATACAGCCATTGGTGACGTCTGTTTCACGTTATATATTGCAGTTTGTTCAGCTGAAAATAATCTACTGCTTCCTGTGTGTGCTTTGATCACGGAGGACAAAACAAACATATCCTGGAGATAAATCTCTTTATAATATGGAACTAATAGAGCGCGACTTTCTGAAGTAGAGGACGTATAAAAATCGCTCTGTGCGGCTCAGATTGCTTTGTTTATAACTTATCGGATTGGATTTGGTGAATTTGTCAGAAATATGGCACGCTACTTGAACTGCTTATTATCTGCACTCTACCTTCGTGAAAGAGTCGTTATGTTGCAGCGTTCCGTTTAATCTACAAAAATTATTCAATTAGAACGAGATTATGATATGGTGGTACAGGTAATGGAGCATTACGTAAGAGTGTCTCAAGAAGCCGATGTGCTTGGAGATAACTTTTAACACATCTTGGATGAATGGGTGGGTGGGTGGATACTTGGATGCATGGAACAAACCCATTCGCCCTTGAAACGCTCATACGCATGGATGGGCAACTCGTGCTCACAAAGTACTAAAAAACCTTGAAAGAGAGAAAGACAGACGGAGCCAGCCGCAGCAGTTACAAGTTGTTTGTAGTTTCGCTGCAAAAGCAGTTCATTGCCGCGATGTGCTCTGGCGGCTCATGCAGGTGGTCGTGATTCTACTCCATGATTTGAATTTCAGAATGACGCATGGTACAATAATTATAGCAATTTTAGACACTGTGCCTAAGCACACATAACAAAATTATATTATTTCCTAGCTTTGTAAATTAGTTTAATACTGGAAAGATAAACTGAATACAACTTTTTCAAGATACAACAAACATAACTGCAACACTTATTTATTATTACACTACATGTTAATATTTTTATTATGTCTTATTTGAAACATAGAACGCGAGAATTTACAAGTGTTTATACTTTAAAGAGTATTCGCAAACAATCGCAAATTCAAGGAAGTATTTTTTACATGTCACGGCAAGTGAAATAAACTTACTTCTAACACTTCTTCTTGTATTAAACTCTGACTCAAGCACATAAGTTACAGTATATATCGAAGCAAAGAATATATTTAGAAATTCTGACTTCGGCAGCATTACGAACAGTTCGATTCCTGATTTCGCTGGAATCTGAGTGGCGTGCTGTTCTGTAGATTTATCAATTCAAGCTATAAACTTTCAGGATCTATCGGCTTTAAGTCAAAAAGATTTCAGAAAAATCTTGATTCCTTGTTAATTGTCACTGTTTCTCCAAACTTACCAGTGAATTCTGTTGTAGGTCTTGAAGTAGGGTCTTATATTTGATACGAAGAGTTTCTTATCACTCTTCAAGATAGTTTATAGTCAAGGAAAATGAAGTTGTCTATGTTCTACATGATATTGTCATATTCCAAATTTATCCATAAATGCTCTTAGCTAGTCTCTCATATGTCGTGCAGTTCTGTAACTCTCACGCTCAACGTGCTAACGATATTTGATATCAGTCTCACCTTGTTGATATCACATTTTTACCTTTAGCTATTCTAAAGCAGATCTAGACAGTATTTCTTTACTAAAACCTTCACTGTGTTTATTTGTGACATAAAATCTCATGCGTAAGAAATTGTAATATAACATAATATAAGCTTTACCTCTCTTCTTAATAAAAAAAAATCTTTCTCTTTCGACGCATCACTAAAGGGGAATGATCTGGGATTATAACAAGCCGCCACTTATTGCAGACGCGAGCAGACTTGCTTCTTGTAAGAACCGCATACAGATACAGAGTCCATTGTACCTGCACTAAGGTTGTGTTCACATTTTGAGAGCACGAGTTGCCCACCCATGCTCATACGTGTACATTGTGTTACTTCCAGAGTTAAATTTTACACGTTAACGATAAATGCACGGTAAATTTTACCCGGAACACTCAATCAGGAACAAGATGTTTTTGTACCAGAGATGGAACTTCAACCCCTTTGATGAATAAGCGTCACTTCACTGAGCTAAGGATTGTCCGACTTTTTGTTTTCCTCAGGCGAAGCGATAGAGTAACGTGCTGGTTTATACAATGTGATACAATGTTTCTTTCCAAATGGAGAAAATATTATTTTAAAATTACAAATGTAGGACAAGCATCACAATAAGAACCACGACAAAGACAACAAGGACAAGACAAGAATCACGATCAGGACCACGAGATCCTTATAGTGTCCTTCTCATGGTCCTAAACGTGGTCCTTTGAGTTTTGTTCCTTGTCGTGATACTTGTCGTGGTCCAGGTAGTGATCCTTATCGTGGTCCTTGTTGTCTTTGTCGTCCATACCGTGGTCGTTGTTTTGTCATGGCCCTACACTTGACAGTTCAAAATAATAACGTTTTTTTTTACATGTGGCAAGTGACATGGTCAATGTCCTAATCGTGAGCATTGTCTTGGTCTTCGTCGTGATCATTTTTGTGAGCCTTGTAGTTCATGTTGTGATCCTTATCGTCCCGCTTGTCATGGTCCCCATCTTGTATCACTCTGTATTTAGGAATAATTGCTACGTACAAACTTCAAGTTATAGGCCTATATATTTTGGTTGCTTTTCATAGACAACTGTGGGTATATGATAATCTTGAGAAGATAGAAGTGCTTCCTTGCAAACTGTTTCCTACTTCTTAAGTAATGATTACCATCACTATTACCATACCAAATTTGTCCCCGATTAAAATACACGGCACCGAAATTCCGTTCAGTGAATCAGTAAAGAATCTAGGTATTTATATGGATAAAACTTTAAATTCGAACATTCAAGTTGCAGAAACCTGCAAAAAAAGTATTCTCATTAATCCATTCGTTTAGGCGATTGAAGAATTTTCTACCCTTTCCCATGAAAAAAATGTTAGTGCAAACACTCGTGATGCCCCACTTCGATTACTGTGATATTCTGTTTACTGACCTAAGCGTTACTTCGGCGCAGAGACTGCAACGTGTTCATAATATGTGCGTCCGTTTCGTCTGCAATATTCGCCGGGCTGATCACGTAACACCATCCCTCGAAATGTTGTCCTGGCTCCGTCTAGAAGATCGTAGGAAAATCCACTGTCTTTCCGTTCTCTTTCATATACTGCATTTCTCCACTCCTGTCTATCTTGCGTCTCGTTTTCAAAATTTATCCACCCATCATAACCTAGACACACGATCACAACACTCCTCAATTTTATCCATTCCCTCCCACCGAACATCCTCATATTCATCTTCTTTCACTGTGGCTGTTCCTCGGCTTTGGAATTCCCTACCGAGTAATGTCAGGGACTGTCAAACCAATTTAAGAATAGGCTAACGAGATATTTGTCTAACAATTCTTGTTAACAATAATAGCTCTTTCAGGTTTCTCAATGTTTAATTGTTATATATATATATATATATATATATATATATATATCACAGATAAATATCTGAATTATATCATTATTATTATTATTATTATTATTATTATTATTATTATTATTATTATTATTATTATAACTATTTCTTACCCATTTTTATTATTGTCACACTAACATTAGTTATCCAATTTTCATTATTTACTTTCATGTTGTTTTATGGCCTAGATATTAATGTAATAACTATGTAAGCAAATACATTTAATTAGATTTAGAGTCTGGCTGGGCGGAAGAGAAGGCCTACTGGCCTTAGCTCTGCCAGATTAAATAAATAAATTATTATTATTATTATTATTATTATTATTATTATTATTATTATTATTATTATTATTATTATCACTGCTGCCGCCTTTAGAATCATGAGTAGAGAGCGGAATTTAGGCAAAAACCTATTTTTTTTTCCTTGATACATACAGGCTTGGGATTTAATATTTACATTTTTCATGGAAATATAGGTATAAATAAAGGGGTTTTATAGTGCCTAAAAACGCCTATTTCGACGTTAGTGTCTATTTTTAAGTTTTTTTTTTAATTTTTGCATCATTTTTCGTAACTGTTTACTGTTTTTCTTAACATCCTGTACCATTTACATTCCAAGACGGATAACAACAACTCCTTCCTAGCAGTACAATGGAGACGTACCTCCGGGCCACCTCTTCTCATTCTTACAATCTTTCAATCCTAAAATTCCAACTTCAGTCGATCTGGGTAGCGTAGTGGGTATAGGGCTGACCTGTGCTCGAGGTTGCGGGTTCGATCCCGGCCCAGGTCAATGACATTTAAGTGTACTTAAATGCGACAGGCTCATGTCAGTAGATTTACTGGCCTGTAAAAGAACTCCTGCTAGACAAATTATTATGATTATTATTATCATCATCATCATCATCATCATCATATCTTCCTCTGTCTGTCAGCAATTTAACACAAACTCGCTGGGTTGCACCCGAATAAGCATTCTCGTACATTCCAAGACATGACAACCCCTTTCTTTTTTCTAACCATTTGTAAGTATAGCAGTGAGCGACACCATAGCCACAATAGGTGCTGATCGTCTACTGTGAAGCAAACTATGGAAATGTGATTGGTGAATGAAAAACAATCTTATATTAGTGACATTCTTTAACAAAAAAAAACTATTTTTATTTTATGGAGCATAAATAACAACAAACACGCAGAGAAAATAATGTACTGGCATCGATATGTAGATAACATAATAGTCCTATATCTTATAATGGAAACAAAAGACAATTAGAAAACCTACATCAACAACTCAAAATACATCCCAAATTAAAGTATACAATAGAAATGGAACACAACCAAGCTATAAACTTCTCAGACATCACCATAACCAAAACAAATAACAGACAAGAATTTAAAATATACAGGAAACCCACTACAACCACAACACATATACACAATTCATCAAATCATCCCATACAACTTAAACATGCAGCTTTCCGTACAATGACACACAGATTAATTAATATACCAATGAACAATGACAACTACACTGAAGAATTAAACACGATAAAATATATAGCACAAGACAATGGATACAACCCTAACATAATAGACACACTAATAAAAAAGGCAAAACAAAAACAGAACAAACCAACACAAATACCACGCGAGAATAAATACATAACATTAACTTATCGCAATACCAATACTCACAAAATTGCAACTTCATTCAGAAAACTAAAATACAAGATAGCATACAAAACAAATAATACAACACAGAAATACCTAAATAATCACATTAAACATTCAAATAAATATAATTCAACTGGAGTTTACAAATTAAAATGCAATAGTTGCCCACATTTTTACACAGGACAGACAGGAAGATCCTTTCACACAAGATACAACGAACATATTAAAGCTATAACCAAACCCTACATCACATCAAATTATGCAGACCACATTATCAACAATAATCATGACTACAATAATATAGAAACAGATATGGAAATTTTACACATCACACCAAAAAGTTTACAATTAAATATCCTAGAAGAGTACGAAATATATAAGAATACAATAGCATACCCACAATATACTTAACACACAATTGCAGTTCAATACACACACATTATTCGACGTCATAATACATCATAACACACAAACAGCTAGCCCCCACCATAGGAACAACACACCCCCATCCCTACCATCGACAAATGCACATCGTAGAGTCAAGATCACCGGTGGTTCAAGAGACACTGAAGATGACGTGACATAGCGTTGAAACGGGCCGTCTGTCGAAGGTATATGCCTTTTTTTTTAACAATTTTAACACTTTTTTAATATAAGATTAAGTAAATTTTATGGTTTTTATTAAATAAAGGAGATTAAGAGCCTATTTTAGGCGCTTAAATGTCACTTTTTAGGGCCTAAAATTCCGCTCTCTAATCATGAGCGCTGCTGATAAACCACCACTACTATTTACGAAGTTAATTAGAACTCTAAGGCCTTGTAGGATTACTGTTATTATTATTATTATTATTATTATTATTATTATTATTATTATTATTATTATTATCATCATCATTATTCAGCAAAGATATTGGAAATACTCGAATTAGGCTACGTAAACTATAAGCCTCTTTGTCTAGAAGCCCAAGTGTTCTTTAATAAAGATGTGTTCCATGAAATATAAGCCTACTGGTAATTGAGTACGCGACAATAGTAAATACCATTATGCAGCGCAACCTGTTACTTCATCACCAGAAATTGTTTATCGCTGGAGTACAGGATGTGTTATTAGTTCGGCTTTATCAGCAACAGATTCTGCTCGTCTTTATTCGCAACATCGATTCTCCCTTCTCGTACGCGAAGAAACGTCGAACTAAACAATACAAGTTGATGAGAGGAGAGACCGAAGCCTTGTAGAAAGCAATTCTCCTGAAATCTGAGTGTGTAGCGAGTTTATCGTCTGTTTTGAAGAAAACTTGTTTCGATTTATAAGTGAGTTGAAGCAGAAGTCTCTCACAAAGAGAAGTCGTAAATGCTATTATAGATTATATGCCCGCCTTTGCCGTACGCAGTGGCTTGGGCGCAGCTGTAACGTAGCACGGAAGGCAGGTCATATATTCGAATCTGGTCTACGGCAAGAATGCGTATAATTACTTTGTCGGCGTGAGTTCCTGGGTTGTCGTAGGTGGAGGCCTGTTGTCGTACAAACTTCATGTTACGGAGTTATGTCATGTCTTCGTCTTGCAGGCATTAGCCCTTAACCCTTTGATGCACGCATTTGGGAAGGAAATAAAAAATTGTGTTTGTAATTAAATTAATATTTTATTTGTCTGAGAGAAGTGCCTCAAATTTTAAAAATTTTAAAAACTTCCACTTTTTACACAGAAAATGGGTGGTGTCATTCTAAAACCACTATGAAATACTGCAGAACACAATGTCTTCAGACTTATTGCGAATGATACAAAAGGAAACAGTTTCTGGTTTCATTAAGGCAAATTGCCACTTCACTTGTGTTGCGTGGTAATTAGAAAGGAAAAGAATGGACCTTCTTTCCTTCCACTTGAGCCAGGACACTCTAGCATATGACGTACGGCTATCACTCTCACCACGTTTCAGGTCGCGGTCTCTTATTTCGTCGTGTAGTAAACCAATACGCCCATGTCTAACAGTATCACATGCATAGATATTTTGGTGCCTTAGAGATCATCAGATTCAAACTTGTGAAAAAGTTGTCAAAAACACTTTGTGATTGTCACCAACCATCTCTTCCTTGTAGCCATGATGAATAAGCTGACACAAAAATGGAACATTTTGTTGGGTATGGTAAGCATAACTACCCTGTCTGCGCAGTGGTTACGTTTTGAAACCACCACATTATTTCTATATTGACGCCATATGTGTCGAAGAAATTACAATCTTGTTACTGAAATATGTTCTAAAAGACCGAAAGACAAATAATACTAAATAGAAACTTACGTAACTGTGATATTTTAGCATACAACTGAAATAAAAACACGTAGCAAATCTTCCACACCCCAACTATACACAACATCAGCCATCTTAGTGGAGCAACACAAAATATAGGGAAAATAAAATTCGTCTACAGTTACTAGGCATCAGTGAACGCTGCGCAATAGTTTTGAAATAAAAATCACACTGTAAGTAGGCAGGAAACTCAAATTTAAAAGGTGGTTATGTACTGTAACCACTGCGCTTCAAAGGGTTAACGTCCGTTGCAGCTACTGTATAATCTTTTCTATACATCTCTTTCTTAAACTGCGGACTCCGATGTTCTTGCCAGGCAGTGTTGTCAGATTGTGTCCATAATTCCCTCATGTTGAGTTCTACGAGTGAAATTTCCTTTTACCTCTCCTGTCTACTTCACTGTCACATATAATCGCGACACCAATTACAACTTCAAACTAACAAAGTGATCAGCCTTTTACTTTGTGTATTGTTGTTGTTTAGTCAACTGTCCGAAGACAGGTCTGGACCCACAAGTGACACCAACAAAGCACCACTCGTGAGGCAACTAGGCCAGGAGGTAATGGTGTAGAGTGGCCAGTATTTTCCCCCTCCATTGCATACATCGCTGACTAGTTACATATTATATAATCAGACTTCAGATGTATACAAACAATTGTTCATCCTCTGACACACATCGTCAAGTAAGATGTACTGTCTGATAATAGATGTACAGCCTTAGACACAAAAAATGACCGATCTCCTGTAGCGCGAATTTGTCTAAGTCCACTTCGGGCAACGCCTGGTTCACACGACTAGGGAAAGAATGTTTATTTTGCACCTAATTTAGCCCTTGAATATATCTTCGTTATGTATTATTCATAACACTTGACCTATAAACAGACACAAAAAGCAACAAACAAGCAAACAAAACAAAGGAAAAACAGAGCGGATTCGTGCAAATGAAATTTCTCCACGTGTAAACCTGCGCTCTCACGGAATCAACCAAAGTCTTCATCCGGTCATTTTTTTGTGTCTAAGACTGTACATATCAGCCAGAACCTCAATCAGAGGTGCTTTGTGCATTATTATTAATCTATTTCATTAACTGTGTATTGTTTTGCTACAGTTGAGTTATTGCAGATCAAGTTATTAATTTTCTGAACAATAATAATAAACGCATTGCTTGAAATCTTTACCTTATATGATCAGTTTGCTTGTACATTTCTTGTTGCAAATATTCAGACCCCTCGCCTCCTAATATATTTACATATCCTTTTGAATTACTTGGAAATATTGTACCCCTAATTGAAAAGTGTGTATGTGTTTTTAAGTACGGTACTTCACTAATAAAAAACATTCTAAGTTCCGCCTCTATTTGTAGACCATGTTCGTCAACAAATACTACAGACAAAAATCCATTGAAATAGTAAATAATTCGAGAGTGTGATATTAAAAATGTTGCATATTAGTGTATTTAATTCTCTGATATAAGTAACAGCGGTTGTTTGGATCTGTGATGTTCCGTAGAAGAGGTTTTGCGTTTGAAATCAGAATCTTAAGAATGTTGGCAGTAATAAAGGCTAGAGGAGGAACAGTTGCCTGTAATTTCCCCTGGGAACAACAAGTAGAACTCAGGCACCAATCGAGTCTTCCTAGTCGTCAGTGTGGTTTTAATTAACGCGCAGAAAAGAAAAGCAGAAAAAAGCACAGCTGTTAAATTTGGCATCATCACCATGATCATAGTCTCCTCCTCCCTTGTTGGTAGGAATTGTCCTTAAGCCTTTCAAGCACGTAATACTTTATATACTAAGCAACATATTATTATACTTTCGTAATGTTTTATTGCACAGCGCGAAGCATCCAACTAAGGTAACGCATGGCAATCAATAGTGGTGCTAATGTTTGTAATGCTCCTGTTGTTGCAGATATTTGTAGTGCTGTTGTTGATGTTGCAGATGTTTGTGGTCTAGTTGCAGATCTTTATTGGCGTTGGTGTTGCAGACATTTGTGATGCTGGTGTTTGGAATTGGAGATGTTTGTGCTGTTTGTGTTGCATATATTTGTAGTGCAGGTGTTCACTTGACAGATGTTTCTGCTACTGGTTTTGGCGTTGCAGATATTCGTAGTTTTTTGTTGCAGATTTTTTGTAATGTTGATATTGTAAATTGTTATGGTACTATGTTGGTTTCGTGGATATTTGCGGTGCTGGTGTTGGCATTGCTGATGTTTGTGATGCTGGTTTTGGCGTTACTGGTGTTGGCGTTGCAGATGTGATGTGTTACTGGTGTTGGTATTCCTGGTATTTTTTGTACTGATGTTGGCTTTGGAAATGTTTGTGGTAGTGATGTTAATGTTGCAGATGTTTGTAGTGTTGATATTACGGATCTTTGTGATGTTAATGTTGGTGTTGAGATATGGCGTTTGTATTGGTGTTGCAGATGTTTGTGGTACAAGTTGGCTTTGCATATATTTGTGGTTTTGATGGTGGCAGATGTATGTAGTACTGAAGTTGGATGTTTGGGAATTGGAGATGTTTGTGCTGTTTGTGTTGCATATATTTGTAGTGCAGGTGTTCACTTCACAGATGTTTCTGCTGCTGATTTTGGCGTTGCAGATATTTGTAGTTTTTTGTTGCAGATTTTTTGTAATGTTGATATTGTAAGTTGTTATGATGCTATGCTGGTTTCGTGGATATTTGCGGTGCTGGTGTTGGCATTGCTGATGTTTGTGATGCTGGTTTTGGCGTTACTGGTGTTGGAGTTGCAGATGTGTTGCTGGTGTTGGTATTCCTGGTATTTTTTGTACTGATGTTGGTTTTGGAAATGTTTGTAGTAGTGATGTTAATGTTGCAGATGTTTGTAGTGTTGATATTACGTTGATGCTAATGTTGGCGTTGAGATATGGCGCTTGTATTGGTGTTACAGATGTTTGTGGTGCAGATTGGCTTTGCAGATATTTGTGGTTTTGATGGTGGCAGATGTATGTGGTACTGAAGTTGGATTGCAGATATTGTAGTGTTGGTGTTGGAGATCTTTGTAATACTGATGTTGGCATATATGTTTGTGGTGCAGGTGTTGGCTTTGCAAACCTTTGTGGTGCTGGTATTGGAGTTAAATATGCTTTTGATGTTGGGATTATAGAGTATTATGGTATTGTAGCAGATGTTGTGGTTCTCAGTCTAGCGAAATAATAAGGATGTGGACAAAGATTCAGAGGACTGCGGCTGTGGCAATGACGACAACGATAATAATGCTGATTCGATGCGCAACAGCAGGCTTTCTGTAATACTCCGTGTTAGTATAGTGATAATATATATCTCTGTTTCATCCCGTCCATAGAACTTGATGTTTTAATCAGCCGTGGTTTTGAAAGAAGTTCAAGAAATTAGTTAAAACTGTGAATATGAAACATGCAATGCGCAAAAAAATAATGTTGCGAGCTACTCAGCAGAATTTTAAAAATACACCTGAAATTATAAAATGATAGTAGGCCTGCTTTCTCAGCTTACAGAGGCTGACAAAGCGATTCGTGTCAACTTTGATTTTGCAAACACTAGCAGTAATAAAATTAAATCACAATTTTTGTTTAGTTAAGTTAAGAATGTGGGAAAAGTAACATTGACGATTTATAGGTAGAGTTAGTTTAGAATGGTGTAAGAATAGCGACGGAACAGATCACTGCGACAAGTGCTTTTTTGCACGATCATGTTTTTCTGTTGTATTTACAGCTATTGTTGTTAGGCCTTGAAAGTTAGAATTCCCACACAGAAACTTGTTGCTGGGAAACCATTCTTCATAACATAAAACTATACTGAAATAGATCCATTACAGTGCACTTATTGTTACTTAGTTACCATTACAGTGTATTTTGGAATAATATTGCTCTAAATTTTCAATGCACAATGTATTGTATTGTATTTGCAATTTTAAAAATAGTGCAAAAAATGTTGTACAATACACGGTTGTGAAGTATATGACAAAATCTCGGAAATTGAAAAACTCGCTCTCTTCGTTTTTCAAACTTTTCCTCGATTTTGTAAAAAGCACTTCCCAACTTTGTCTCGTAATATATTAGACGATCGTACTCTTTCATTGTACTTACCGCATCTGTTTACATGCCTCGAAAGTTGACAATACCACATGTTGCTTGGTTGCTATACAAACAAAAGAAAAACAGCGCTGTTGTGATTACCTTCCGTACGCAGTATGGGAAGTAAAATGAACAAAAATCTATTCAAGCGTAACTTACATTATTTACAATATCTCAAGTGAGATCATAAATATTCTCATGTGTCAAACTGTCTCTTTACCAAATCGGCATTTTTATTTACTTATGTTACATAACATATGTCTTTCAAAACATTATTACACTAATAATTGAAGAAGTTAAGCCATTTTCTGAAATTAGTGTATGCATTTTCATACCTCATTCTATAATGTTCAGGATTCATTGACACCTAGTCGATTTTCTATACCTCTTCAATATCTTGATCTTCTTCAGTTTCAAAATCTACAACTTTTAATTCATCTGCTGTAGTTGTATCACAGTCTAGTATATACAGTCACGAAGCTCAATACGTAGGGAATATGCATCCATAGATAGTTGCTAACCACTAGGATCGCTACTATCGCCTCATCACAGACAATGCGAAATAGTACCGGCACAGTCTATTGTTCCTAGTACCCTCAACAACTCAAGCTTCGTGACTGTATATGCTAGACTGTGGTTGTATTTCTTCCAATTCTGATTCTTCGAGCACGATACCATCTATGGTTGATTGATTATAATGCAGACTCACATAAACAAAAGTTTTATTTACGTCCACACAAAGAAACGTATACATCATAGCAACAAAATCCAAACTCCGTTATACATTTATCACTTACGAAATAAATTGAGCTTACATTTTCGATTAATATAAACATATATAGGTTGGATGAAAAGTAATGGCAACAGTTCGATATTTCTGACATGGCTTTATTCAGAGGGGTACAACATTTACGTACCTTCTATATAGTCGCTCCCCTTATTTGTTACCTTTTGCCAAATGTTTGGAAGGCGTCGTACACCATCAGCGCGTCCATCTTTGTTGATGTTCCGTATTGAGCGCCCTAAAGCACGGATAAGTTCATCTCTGGTATTGTACCGGGTCTCTCGCAGTGGTTCTTTCACTTTGGTGAAAAGATCGTAATCGCATGGATCATATCGGGTGAGTACGGTGGATGTTCCAATAGTCCGCGTTTTCCGTCTGCCTTGGAGGTACAGCGTGGTGCATCAATGTCATACGCCACAATGAACATTACCTTCACAGCACTTTGTGTAGGGCGCACTTTCTTCGGACGAGAAGAACCTGGATGCTTCCATTCATTTGATTGACGTTTCAAGTTTGGTTGGTTCGTATGAGCGAGCCCAGGTTTCGTCCGTAGCGACGATTCGTCCAAAAAAGTCGTCATCTTTCCTTTGGCACCGGTCCAACAAGGCCTGTGCGACTGAATAGCGGTGCCATTGTTAAACCTCGGTAACCCAGAATGTCTTGCAGAATGTGGAGCACAGTTTTGTGACTTTCGCTGCTTACTCACGCGCGGTCCATCGGCGATCAGCATCCAACAGGGAAGCAAGGAGTTGAACTGTGTTGCCCTCCACGCGGGGTCGTCCTGTACGGAGGTTGTCCTGAACGGCATCCCTGCTTTCCCGGAACGCTTTAACCCATTGTGCCACTGTGCGATATGGCAACGCTGCATCGGCGTATGCTTCATGCAGTCCCTGAAAACATTCTTGTGCACTACCACCTCGTGTCACTTCAATTTTGATCCAGGAACGTTGCTCTAGTTTTGTAAATGTGGTCTTAGGGCGTTCGCACTATCCCTATGAAAGTCAACGTTCTACACACTGCAGTAGATTGACAGAGTACTGTCGCCGCTGGCTGCACTAACTCATGTAACAGTCCTTGTTCATGTCCACACAGCTGGCAACTCTCGAACGCACCATCGTCACGTGACAGCAGTGTTGCCATTACTTTTTATCCAACCTATGTATAACTACTATTATTTTTTTAGTTTGAAAGAAGTCAGAATTATCCTCAAGTGTACACAGTTCGCGGAAGACGCTGCTTTATTTCATAATTCTTCCATCACCCCGCAGCCTCAGAAAAGCATGGTTTCACTGTCCATACACAATGTCCTCTTTGCACAGACGAAATTTTGTGTAAACTTTGCTTCTAGATTGACCCTAAAGTATAGAACGCAAGGAGGTCAAAGAAGCTGTAAATGTTCGCCTACAACCATTTCCTTTATTGAAGTATGTTTTGCTGGAAGACTTTAGCGAGGTTTCCTTCGGTGACCGTTTGAAATTATCTCACGTGTCATCACTACCAGAAACAAGGGGAAAAGAAAAAGAATCTGAGTAAAAATGTGGTTTGAGACTCATCGAATCGCAATGAGTGGCTGTGAATATGCCAACAAAAATAAATTTTAGAGAAAAAATACGGTGGCGTACAATTTATTTGGTACAGTTTACGTAAAATACGATTATTGTTTATTGTGTAGAACGTATCATGAAAAATAATATTACATTATTCATTTCAGAGCGATCCTCTCCATTCTGCATTGCAATCGTATTTCAGTGATGTTGGATGAGTGGGAGTTGTTGCCGTGGTTACGAGTTCGTAAATTCCGTTTAATATTCGTGAAAGCTCGTTCAAATATTGGAAATAAACTGCATCTTCAACACGTAACGTAAACAAATAGTGAAAATATAACAAATATAAAATATTAAGCGGAAACAGAGGTACATTCGTTAAGGTTGAAAAACATGAATAGACGGAAATTTGTTTACTGAAAGGTAAACATTCTATACGGTTTGCATGTAGATAATTGGTGTGAAGAGTCAAGATATAGCTCGCGTTCAATCGTGCAGTACTTACATCTGTACTGGTAATAATTTTTATTTCATACTGTGTCGAATTTTATACGTCTTTCTTTATTCGAAATAATGCACGCTACTATAATTACTTACGCCATTCACCTTTTACCAACATAAAAACATATAATCAGACACCTTTCCATTGCATGTAAGAACAGTTGCATATTATGTACCAGATGGTTACACTGCGTCGTGTGAACGAGTCTGTTATATTATCTATGGTCCGTCCCAGGAATCTGGAAGTAGGCTACTGTAAGTTTGCTCTTGTGGGCTGAGTGAATGGGCGGAGTCGAGCTGTATTGCGGGCAGTATCTGCTCGAGGCCGCTAAGGGGCAAGATGCTCGTGGTAACAGATGGTATTAACCAGGCCTGCACAAACAGCGTTCAACGAGCGCGCGCGCAGCGGGAGAGCGGTGTTTACCGCTCGCCGAAACGGAGAGGAAGATACGTCAGAATGACATAGACTTGCTGTAGGTGGAGGAGAGGGAAACGACCACTCAGTTATCTAGTGGAGTGCAGTGTGTAGGCCTATTCTCAGTAACTGTTTCACGTTGCTTACCTACTGCTACAGTACAGTATGGAGGAACCTAAATGACGGAACATAACATTTAACGATTTACAGCTCGAATTTATTGATCTTCAATGTGACCTAAAGCTAAAGACCGTTTGAATAATATATAATATTACTAGCCTGGTTGAGTTTTACAAGACTAAACATTAGCAATAATATACACGACTACACAGGCTGGCTGTGAAAATGATTGCTATGTTTGTCTCAACATTTATATTTGATAGCAACTGTTTTCTACAATCAACTTTAATAAAGGCAGACATCGAACATATGTAACTACTACTGTAGGCTACTGTTCCTTTCAGCTACTAACAGCATAAAACCTCGTTTTGATGTATTAATAAATAAAAATATAACAAAATTATATTGTACATTTAAGTAGCTATAGAATTTCTATTACTTCTGTAAAATAAATATTTCTTTATTAATTAATAGTAGTCCAAGATAGTTTTGCAAACACTGAACGGGAATTCATTTCATAAGCACTCGTAATAATACTTCCTTTTGTGTACATTTTGTACGAGATCACCCCTTCTTCCAGTCCACCCGCGCAGTCCAGAGCGCAGCTAATATCTGCATTCCGCTCATGAGCTATGAGCCGGCTCGGAGAGCGCAAACCTTGTGCAGGCCTGGTATTAACAGAAAGTGTGGCGAGATTTCTTAATGTCTGAAATCCCCTCCCTTCAAGCTCGTTTTGTTCAATCAATGCCTCCCCCAGAGCTGTCATTGGTCCAAGCCCCCCACATGCGCAGAGGTCTTGTTTCGTCTTTGTACTCCACAGATTCCTGGAATGGACCATAGTTGTGTTAGGGGTGTAGTATTCTGGTTGTTAACAGGACTCCGCAACGAGCGTAATGATACTTCGATGTATATATGAAATAAACTATCTTTCAATGTAAAGACCGATTTGTAATAAATGTAATACATAACTTCATATAGATATAAGTTTCAACACTTACCAAATCCAACATTAACAGAAATGTGTTGAGATTTCTTAATGTCTATAGATCCCCTCCCTTCAAGCTCGTTTTGTTCAAACAATGCCTCCCCCAGAGCTGTCATTGGTCCTAGTCCACCACATGCGCAGAGGTCTTGTTTCATCTTTGTACTCCACAGATTCCTGGAATTGACCATAGTTGTGTTAGGGATGTCGTAGTGTTCTGGTTGTTGACAGGGCCCCGCAACGAGCGTAATGAAACTTCGATGTATATATGAAATAAACTATATTTCAATGTAAAGACCGATTTGTAATAAATGTAATACATAACTTCATATAGACATAAGTTTCAACACTTACCAAATCCAACATATTATAGGCTAACATAACATCTTCGTTCACCACTGTCATTTAGTAGTCTTTGAATAAACCGCTAGGAATATCTACCATAGCGAATGATGGATTCGGCGTCACGCAAGCACAAGTGTTGCCCTATTTTTGAGACGAAATGAGATTTGTTGAAAGTGTTGGTGAAATGACGGTGGAAAAACAGGAGAGCCCCGAGAAGACCCTCACAATCTCGACTGCAAATACACCATCGCCGAGATTTGAACTCAGGTCCGCGGCCACCTTAAGCCAGCGCTCTGTCAACTAAGCTACCAAGGCGGCTGAACGATCTCAATATTAAACTTAGAAGATTCAATCGTTTCTGACAGGTAGACCTGCTCACTCACTTTTCAGATCACTTGGATGCAAACTTGTTAATTTTGAATAGCATGTTGTAGCTATCTGCAGCGTGTAATAAGTAATGTGCTGATTGTTGAAGGACATCAATTTATTGGTGTATTTACCATGTGATTTATTCCAAACATTTGCTGTGGAGATGTAGCCTGACAGTTGGAGCTCGGAAATGAGATTGCATACTTGCGAAGGAGTTCATAATCTGGTTCGTTAGGAACAGGGACTCTGTATATCGCTAATTACTTACATTATGCTGAAAGAAGCTTGGAACTTGTCTCTTGTTAATTAATTTGGAGACAGTATTCGTTGTTATCAGAGAAACAAGACAAAATCGTGCTCCGTCTAATGCTGTATACTTGCGTTCAACTCCTAACTTAGAAGCCAATTAAGATTTCTGCATTATTTCGGCCTTTTTCCTTCTTTGTGTTTATGATAAAGGGAGTGGCTGGTTGGGATAATATATGTAGCGTCTTTCACAAAAACATTTTACATCCGTTAGTTCAAGTCTAGACTGATCTGTGATGAATTATTATAACTTCCTTTTATATTTCTCTTTATCTCTGTGTGGCTGGTCATATTTGGAATATTACTATACAGAGTGGGATTAAAATAAGCTAACTGTGCAGATTAAACATTATAGGGGAATAAGCCTTTTGAACTCTGGATATGAAATATTTGCTAATGTGTTAAAAAATAAATTATATGAATATTATTCAAACATTCTGGGAGAAGAACAGATTGGTTTTCGGAAGGGTAGAGCATGCACTGACGGGTTCTTCATTCTTAAAATTCTAATCGAAAAACAGACATAATTTAACATGGATACACATTTTTCCCACGTACAAACCCTATCTTACATAAGTATATCAGGGTTAAAGTTTTTTTAATTGAGTAGAGATAATATAATAACTAGGCGGCGGATGTTGATGCCCTAAAAATCTACTTAAGATGATCATTAAAATGCCCTTAAACTAATGGGAAAATGACATAAAATTGAAAGAAAATTACATTTAAATATTATTCACAATACTTGCACCACAACTTCTTAAAAATTAGTCACCTTGTTTCAGTTACTGCCCTGCAAATTTCGGAGCGAGGAAGCAACTTCCTGGAATTTAGCTAAGATAAAGGAAAAGAACATGCAACAAAATGAAGGCTTTAAGGAAACACTATAGGTTTTAATGAGGGTTTACAATGGGTTTGAATCATCAGGGGTGATCCATATCAGTGCCTTCATTCTCTGTCTCCTCCTTCCGCGCTTCACTTTTGTTACCAGATCTTCTAGATGAGTAAGTGTAAATAACAGAACAAATTGTCGGAGCAACGTGCATTCTTGCAATCTTCGTGTTAAAAATACTTCTACTACAGCAGACATCTCGTCCAAACCACGTCCTGTCCAGGACACGGTGAAAGTTTCCCCTCTTCCAAACATAAATTCTAAAGACACCCTCGTACCGACAAAAGAACAGTAGCGTTCAAACCTCTCACTTAAACTAAGCTGTTGTCAAGCATTTTATATTACTTCCGTTGGTTGAAGTGAAGCCTTCAGTGGAATGAGGAATGGACTTTAGAGTCTGCTCCAAACTATAAAACTCAAACTTCATTGTTATTCACTTATTCAGTAGGTAGTTACTACTGACTTATTTGCTTAGAAAATGATTTAACAGACCTAGCGGTAGAGAAGAAAGTAAAATGCATTCTAAATGATCTAAAAGTTCTTCAGACTATTAAAAATGACCAAGAAATGCCGAAAAAAAAAATATAAAAATGACCTATTAGTTCAAAAACGTAAAAAAATGCAAAAAGTGCAATGTAATAAATTATTTTTTACGTTGATATTGACATAGAAAGGATTTCTATATTAATAGGCATCGTCCTAATGTGAAAAATAAGATGACTTTTCATCAACATCCGCCCCCTAATAATAACAATATAGACGTTTACATTTTTCTGCTGTTTATGTTGTGAGTAACATCGATATAAACTTAATTTTACAAGCTACAACGAACACATTAGAGTAATACATCAATCATACAGTAAAGCGAATAATTATACAGAACACATCAGTAATAGTAACAACCATGATTACAATAACGTAACGTAGATTTTGACATATTAGGCCTACATATAGCGCCCGTAAGTCAACATATTGCATTTATAGATTATATTAAGGCATTTGATAGAATTAACAGAGAAAAACTACATGATGATGGAGTTCCGAAAACAATTGATCACAACGTATCTAATTTATACAGAAACAACTTAATATCTGTGAAAATAAACAAAGATCTCTCAACCTGAAAACCAATTAACCGAGGAATCCGACAAAGACGTGGACTGTTCCCTTTGTTATTCATAATTTACATGAATACTATAATTAAAGAATGGAGACAGCTTCTTCATGATAGTACAGTATATCAATTACACGCAGACTCAATTTAGACACTACAACGATACGTATTTTCTTTGTACAGTATTTAATTTGCAAGAAAACCGTCCATTTTATTAAAAAACTACAGAAAGATAAATCATTCCTTATCACTTTGTCTAGTGATATGAGTAAAAATCGGAATCGTACGGATAGTACTTGTCGAGTAAATCAGTGTTAACATTCAGGGGAAAATTGCCTCCCGCCTGCGAAAAGTATTCATGTACGGCTAATATGGTATTAGAATTTTTTGTTGTACTCTATTCAAGGACTAAGCTGTTAATATCCGCACAGTTATATTACTTCCAAACTGTATACCAGAGGATCAGTGATGTATTCATTGTTCTGAACTGATAATTCGTGAGTATAACGCTGTTAATACTTGTACAGGGTTTTCAATCTCGAGCTTCCCCAACACGTACCTGCCGTTCCCCCGACCTGTTGTACTACCTCTTCTCCCTCACTAATGGGGCCGCTTTCACCTTCAAATATGCAAACAGAGACTACTCTTCAATGTTATGATTAAACTACAGAGGTAAGAGTATAATTAAATGCTGTCACAGTGTTTAATCTCACCTTAAATTACAACAAATGTTCGAAATAATATCCATCTTCTCTCGACAAGCTTCGCATCACTTCAATAAATTGTTGTATCATAAACCCGGTTTTTCTTGTTTAATGCTATGAAGGACATTAAGAATGTTATGTAATAATAATAATAATAATAATAATAATAATAATAATAATAATGCTTTATTTTTCTGTCAGGGGATAAAAAGGAAATACATGATAATATATTGTTAATACAGAAGAAAGTTATAGATATATCTAAGACAAAATTGAAACAGAAAAACATGCATAAGCCAGTGGATTATCGAACTTAAATACTTATTTAACTAGATGAGAAATCAAATTACATGATTACTTTATAAACTATACCTGGTAAGGTTTATCTTGTCTCAGTAGCAATAAAACCAAGTTCCTTCAAATGAGGGTGGAGATTATAGGAGGGTTGTAAATTTTCAGGATTCCTTTCAAAACCTTGTTATTGTACAGGCTGCCGGAACTCAGTTTCTTGAAAGACAAGCTCAGTGACGGAAC
The DNA here is from genome assembly GCF_040183065.1 of Periplaneta americana. Taxonomy (NCBI): domain Eukaryota; kingdom Metazoa; phylum Arthropoda; class Insecta; order Blattodea; family Blattidae; genus Periplaneta; species Periplaneta americana. The sequence goes on along the minus strand of NC_091132.1, from coordinate 23,231,445 downwards.
TACACAGTACCAAGAGAGATATTTTGTTATTTTATTTTGTGCTACAGAATGTATCAACTAGTCCCTTCCGCCACTGGATGGATGGCATCGCTCCACTCCCCCATCGCCATAACAATACAGACGAAGTAAGGCATATCTCCTTTCTCTCTCTTTTCACACTGAGACAAGATACATCACACAGACTTTAGTTACAGTTGTGAATTCTAATATCTACCCTGGGACACTGTGCGTTCTGAAATAAGATGTTTCACTTTGGCCTTGAAACTGTTCAAGTCGGACAGTCCCTAACATCTGTAAGTAACGAATTCCAAGAACGGATAGTGTCTATTGTAAAAGACGAAGAATACGCGGAAGTTCTGTGGAGAGGGACTGACAATAGAATATCGTGTTGTGGCCAGGTATACAGATTATGATGTGTGGGTAGATTATAAAATCGCGATGCAAGGTATTCAGGAGTTGATGTGTGCAAAATTTGAAAGAGAAGAGAAAGGCAGTGCAAACTGCGTCTGTCAGCTAGCTGGCGCCAAGACAATTCATTGAAAAACGGTGAGATGTGATCATAGAGACGGATATTACATATAAACCGAACACAGGCATTATGGACACTCATTATGGGCGCTCATGTAATTAGTGAGGTGCTTCCGAACTTCAATAACGATTGTTTTGGGAATTTGTATATCCCGATAAAAGTAGCTATCTTTCGTCAGTAAAAAATATCAGTTCTGGGTTCACGATTCCGTCATGCAGAAACAAATTACAAAACTGAAATCAAACGTTTCTATCGGAATATGTTGTAATTTAGTTTCATGTACAAGGAGTTCAGTAAGACTATTTTCAATATTTTATTTCAAAAAGTATTTAATTCTTTTGCCTTAAACATTTGTTTCTATTGTCATGTTACTCCTTTTTTCAGAAATAAAAAATGGCGTGCTAATTGTGATTATTATAGAAGTAGATGATTTGAGAAAGTAAGCACTTGTTAGTAGATCAGCAAAATTTCGCGGTTGCTTGTCCCTGCTGTACATGAACCAGACTGGTGTAATAGTTAATAGAAATTGCTGTACATAGGAAGCTTGACAGACTGCAAGCCTAAAATGAATGTTACGGTATCAGGGATGGTGAAAACTTGTATAAGTATCCGTAAATATCTCAAAATAGATTTTTTAAGCATCACATAACTTTTCCTTTTCTCCTGGTATAAAGAGAAAGTAAAAGTTGCTTAGAATTTGAAATTTAATTTTGAGGTTATGTTGATGCAAATGGTTTAAAAATATATATATACAAAACGACAGTCTAATGTCTTGACGAGAAACTTGCAATGAAAAGCGTCATTTTAGCATTGTGTTGACTTAAAATCTTAGTAAGTGACCAAAAATTCGGTAAAATATTTTTTTTTCCTAAGCCATCAATTGAAAGTAGTATTGAATTATCAACAAAGTTTATGAAGACAGAAACTAGCATAGTTGAACTTTGACGTTGATGACGGGTATTCCGAGATATCCCCATATTCTGACTCGTTGTGGTAAGTGTGTTTGACATACATAGTCTCATGTGCCATTGGAGACACGTCTGTCAAATAGTCAAGTTGTGAAATGAATACTAATTAACGTAATGTGTACATATTTACTGTCTGAGTCAATTGAGAGAATAGATATTGACGAAGCTGATGTCGATAATGCATGCAGTATTTCTTTAATAATATCCTGGAAAGTTTTTAATTTCGTATTAACTTCATGTAGAAGATATTTGTAACTACTTCTAATTTATCATTGTGTAAAAATATACTTGTCTGCCGATTTTAAGTTAATTTCCAGTGAAAGTTATAAGAGAAGATATATATTTTAGCGTCTAATGAAGATATATATTTTAGCGTCTAAGTGATTTTGCAAGAAAAAAGTTGTCAGTCTGAAAATGTTACATTAAAAACATAATAAATTAATTTGAAAGTACCAACTGTATGAAATGAATCGAGATTAAGAGAGAGAAATGTTAGTGTCTAAACGTTTTTAAAATGTATTTGAATGTACCAACTGCATTAGATGAATCGAGATTGAGGAGAGAAATTTTAGTGTCTAAGTAATGCAATGTACCAACTGCATTAGATAAATCTTGAATTTGTACCAGCTGAATTACATGAATCGAGTTTGAGGAAAAAAATTGTAATGTCTAAGTGATTTTAAAATTTATTTGAATGTACCAACTGCATTGAGAAGAGAAATTATAATATGTAAGTGATTTTGAAATGTACTTGAATGTACCAACTTCATTGGATGAATCGAGATTGAGAGAGGGAAATTTTAGTGTCTAAGTGATTTTATGTTGTTTTCCTTTACTACATTCGGCACTCAACTCATTCCATCACGGGTGCACAAAAGACCTCTTGAATTGAAGTGGTTAGGCATGCTTCATGTCACGCCCGATAAGCACCTCTATACTTCTATACCTCCATGGCAGCTCTAAATGAAGTGTACAAATATTTCACGTACCTATACCGTAGTATAAGCACTCCTTGTTCAGTTCAAAGTGTGTCATGGCTCGCTGTATGCCGTCATGTGGCTAGTTGATGAGCCTAGAGAATTCAATCTTCCTACACTTCCGCAGAGGCGTATTACCTATGTGCCAGAGAAGTTGCCTAGCAAGTACGGCGTTCATTCTGAAGAGTACTTACCGATACGTACGGTACCGGTAACGTCTGTAGTGGCAGGAATGTGAACTATTTGGAAACACGTACTGAGGTGAGTTTTTTCTTACTGTCGGGATATGTGGAGAGGGTTAAGACGATTACTTACGTATTTGCTGACATAAACTTCGACGGTAAACATGGACACGGAGCATTTGATTTGTATTGTGGAAAGTTGCCGTACGCAACCGATGATAACAAATACCCTGCGTACGACTTGCCCGCGCAAAACACAGTTCGAAAGAGGTTATGGTAGCACACAGACTTTATAGACCGCCATCTGTTGCTACGACGTTCAAGTTATACCATACACGTTCTCAAGTTCAGATTAAACGCCTTGATTAATAGGCAACTTCTCTGACATAAAAGCTGAAACTCGCTTCAAATCGCTGACTCACAACAGTAACGTCATGACACACTTTGAAATGAACACCCAGTATACTGGCTGTCATATACGAAGGAAGCCCGATTCAGTACTCTTATGTGCATATATAGGCCTAGTCACATTATTTCTCGAGACAATGTGCGTTTTGTCAGTTAATAACTGCTAAAGTAACTACAAAGGTTGTGTTCTGCATCAGAAAATCTTTGTAAGCCATGTCCGTAGTTTGTAAAAAAAGAAACCCAAAATTCTTATGTTTATTGTGAGTAATAACATAATTAACTTTATTATGCAAATCATAATTACAGGTAATTAAAACTAGTAAATACATCAATGATCAAGGATAATTCATTTTAATGCAGCTATTTCAATGCCCAATAACCGAATAAAGGTTATTATGGATTTATTAATTTGTCCTACAGAATAATATCTGCAATATTGACAATTAATATTTGAGGATATTACTCTGTAGGACAAATTAATAAATCCATAATATTCTCACAACTAGCAGTGCATATAACTGCGGAATCCCGGCCAAATAAGTCACTCAATTGAGTGCGCCCCTAGCATAATGGCAGTTGACATTGGACATAAACGTCAACATAATATATGCCTAACTTGGAGTAAGGCCACAAAGGGAAACATTGAAGGAGGATAATTCGATCCGGTGCTGTGAATTGAATTCGGCGTAGCTCAGTGGTCAGAGCGCTTGGTACGTAGAACCAAGAACGCGGGTTCAATCCCCGGCGCCGGAGCGAATTTTTCTTCTCAAATATTAATTGCGAATAAAGGTTATTTTCTATATGAGATCACGTGACTATATGCGCAAATAGCACTCTATATCGGGGGCGCCTCCTTACTTGTTGCTTATTACAGTAAGAAGAAGTATAGGTAACAATGTACTATATGCTTTTATTTCTTCATCTCTCATTGCAGTAGTCGTTAAGCATGAACTTGATGCCACTACATGGTGCTGACTCTTCTTAGCATAAGATATGTGTAAATAAGTGAAACAATAAGTGACCATATTAAACTAGTAGGGCCGTATTCATAGACATTCTTAGCGCGGGCTTCCGGTGGATAATCAGCGAACTAACGTTTTTCATATTCATAAACCAGTGTTAGCGATATGATATGATATGATATGATATGATATGATATGATATGATATGATATGATATGATATGATATGATATGATATGATATGATATGATATATGATATGATATGATATGATATGATATGATATGATATGATATGATATGATATGATATGATATGATATGATATGATATATATGATATGATATATGATATGATATGATATGATATGATATGATATATGATATGATATGATATGATATGATACGATATGATATACGATATACGGTGGATAATCAGCGAACTAACGTTTTTCATATTCATAAACCAGTGTTAGCGATATGATATGATATGATATGATATGATATGATATGATATGATATGATATGATATGATATGATATGATATGATATGATATATGATATGATATGATATATGATATGATATGATATGATATGATATGATATGATATGATATGATATGATATATGATATATGATATGATATGATATGATATGATATGATATGATATGATATGATATGATATGATATGATATGATATGATATACGATATGATATGATATATATTATATGATGATATGATATGATATGATATGATATGATATGATATGATATGATATGATATGATATGATATGATATGATATGATATGATATGATATGATATGAAACCAGTCGATAGCCGGGGCTATTTTAGCACGCTCGTAGCGCGGGCTAGCGAAATGTCTATGAATAACACCCGTAGGCTTTAATACAAGTTCAGTGAAGGTGAAATGGTTAATATGGTCACGTCACTGAGATACGCAGGAGACATGGAAGTATAAATCTCTTACTGACAACGTTATGAATTAGGCCGAATGAATCCCGTAGTCATTTTTGAAGTTAAGGTTAAAAAGCACATTCTAACACACCTGATACAAGATTGATTTGCGAACAGTACGTTACATGTAGTAGGTTAAAAGAGTAGCCTAGGTATTTATCTTGACGGATTATATTGTTTATGTTGCATATTTGTTCAGCTAACTATCAACTATCCATTGAAAATATGCGTCTGCTTATTAGTTGCCGTATTACCCATTAGGGTAATTGAAACATGAGCGAACGATGCTGGGCCTCGGGGAGGAGATACGCATTATTAACACTGCTCTGAAACAATATCACATCGAGAGTTCGTGGCAACCTTTCAATTCTGTCTTCCTGTTGCTTTTGCCTTGACCTGATAATGCAGCATACATTTTATGTAAATGACATTCATTTCGATACAGATTTCTTATTTCAATAAATACCATTGATTTCGAGATGTACTTGGATATATCAACGCGATGTTTAATATTCAGTGTAGATTTTAACATCGAATAATTTGTCCATAGTGTTGGTGATTTCATTTTTTCTGACAATTCGTGAAAGTATACTAGCAGAACGTTCTCTGAAAATGGTTAAACATTTTTCATTCTTCTCCAGTCCATTAACTGCCCATATGCCTTTTCATGCAAGTTGTTTGATTTTGCAGGTAATAAAGCATTGCTCACTTTTTCATCTTCCTCCATTATTTCCATTTCATCAAAATTGCTTGAATCAGACATTATTCAATAATTTTATATTTCAGTTAACGTTAAACTTACAAAATGTAACTGTGATTTCATTTACTTATTTTTCTACGACTATACTGAATTGACATTCATTTCGATACAAGTTATCATTTCGATACAGTTTTATTATTTCAATAAGTACCATTGGTTTCGAAATGTTAAATGCTTTAATCAAACTGCAAAAGTGAAGTAAACTCAATTAAAATGGAAACAACTACAAAACTATACACTTCCTGTTTTATTGACATACATATTATGAATCGTGCAATTTTGGAACACAGTTTCTGGTACACGTTAAAATTTACAAAAAGGAACTATGATTTCATTTATTTATTTTCGTCCCTATAGGAACTGCAAATAAGAATCACTTGCATTCTTTTATTTCCCACTGTCTCAAACGTTACTCTTTTGATTCCAATTATCTAAAACCATATTCATACTTATAAATTGTCAATATAAGAAGTATGTATCTAAACATTAATTTTAATTTTTATTGAATTAATTTTTGACTATTATTACTACAGGTGTGTCAGCTATCATTATGATCGTTGCATAAATAACTATTTCTCACACGCTGATCCGTTACGCGTCAGGTAAAAACCTGCTGCGATCAGGAGCTGTGTGTTAAGTGCACTCGGCTGCTACATATAAATATAAATTTAGCTTCCCTTATGAAAAGGTTGCCAGATTTGACAAAGCGTATTACATATAATTTGGAAACACACCTAAAAGGTAAAATGATATACATTTGAAACGGGTAGGGAATCGAATATACAAAATGTCAGAAAAATTTACACCCAAGTAGCGTTTGTGCTCATTTACAGTTAAGAAAGGGGGGGGGGGAATATCATCAGCTAGGTTAGAATGATTTGAATGCCATATACCGCGAGAAAAATAATAGTACGAATTTATTGGCATTGATATCTAAACTAATCAACAGCCATCGGTTAAGATAACTTGAAATTTCCATTATCACTCCCATACAAATGATTTCTCAATATCTGAACCGATCCTTTGAGGGCACTAATGGCTATTTCCTTCACAATGATGTGTGTCTCAAATCTGATGGTGGGATCGAGAATGTTTGCCGAGTTGTTCTTAATGGCAATGATATCAATTCGCCGAACACTTCCTTGTGTGGCTAGTCCCTGCACCTCTTGATGGACTGTAAACCCTACTTCCTTCTGTGCCTCGGCTAGTTAGCTAGCTTTTGCAAATGGAATTGTAACTAAGATATTAATGCAATCAACTTTCGATACACATTTATAAGCCATCAAAGAAGCTGTTTTTAGAATGATATTGAGATTGTAATGTGTTCAAAAGAAGGTTATATGCTTTGATAGTAGATAGTATTACCAAATTGAGTGACTGAGTGAGAAAGCGCCTTGCTGGGGTAGTGTGATGGTCTGAGTGCTAGGTCGTAATCATATAAATCAAATCAATCAGCCATTCTCTCTTAAGTGAAGGGCCGAACAATATGTAGAAATGACTGGACATCACACAGCGTAAGCTACTTACTACAGCAATAACAATAAAGGCCTTATTGCCCGTACTTAAACCTGTTTGATGCTTGATGCTGGACATACGTATTGTTTGATTTCTTTTTTGCGTACAGTATGTTGGCAAATACTGTCTACTGTAACTTTTTTTTAAACACTTTCATTGTTTAATTTCAGAGTATGAATGAAACAAAAATAGTAGAATTCATATAAAAATAAAAATATCCCACAGTATCACATGAGGGCAAAGGCCTTTTTCCCTGCTGGAAAGGTAGCTAGCTTATGTATTACATGGCATCATTCCAAGTTGAACTGATCACTTTTTATATCAGAGATGCTGAAAACGAGTATTTCCATTAAAATTTCTTACTTTATTATCACCAGCCTCGCGTGTAAATTAACGTCAACCAGTTATTTGTAATCCTCTCAGATCCTATCGCTGGCCCATGAGTACGGGTGAAAGAGATTTAATCCCTCTGCAAAGAACGACTCCGGATAATCCTACGTGATGTTAAATTATTTCTGACGGAAGCAAACACGAATTTTGAGAAAACATTTGGGAGTAAAAGTTAAGTTCTATATAAAATAGTATTTTTTTATTTGCGTTCGATTTCCATAACGGCTATAATTACGTTAATTTTACAGATCAGTTAGTCTGGATCCATAATATATTTGTTTAACAAAGTTTTATGTTGTAGCCATAATTTTCTAAATAACAGGCTAAATTTGTTCGGTCATATTGCTTATACCATTTCATTTGTTACTTTGTTTTATGTAAAAGAAATAGGCTATATAAAATACGGTACATCGTTAATCCCGATTTAGTATAAAAGAACATTTTGTTGTTTTCCTTCGATTAATAGTCATTTATGATACAAGTTCGTAAAGATTCCCTTTTTGGCTCGAGTTTAAGGTTCGTGAAACGAGGCGAAGCCAGCCGAGTTTCACAAACACACGAGGGCCAAAAAGATAATATTACGAATGTGTATCAGACAATGTTTCTTTCTACGATATCAGAGCTTTACATTAAATAAATATTTAAAATTGAAGAGTTTTAAGCTCACGATTTCACGGCCGTCTGAACTCAGAACCATTAATAAATAAGTATCCATGGAATTACAGTCTCTTTTATTCATGATCATGATTTCATGTCCGTCTAAACCGGCCAAATAATCAACAAAGCGGTTAGGAAAAGTTAAATGCTAAATCTTGTTGCAATGAGTACTACAAATGTAACTTTAGAATAATATGGACTAAAATGTAAATATGAATGCTAAATTTGTTACTTATTTGCGTTATGTGTAATATTTACGTCGTGAAAGATAGAGGTAATGCATTAATTTCTTATCGAATGAAGTTCGTACATTGACTATTGCATTTTCTTTGGCAGTGAGTAAAATAAATAGCAGTGAATAAATTGTTTACTTACTTTTTACGCTCACCTACGCACTGATAGCATTGGGTAAAATGCACTTTGTGCGAGATCGTGCGTATTTGCTTGGTTTCCGCACAAAACCAATCCGCGGAATGTCTAAAATTCCACATTCAGTATTCCCAACCTAACACACATAACAATTTCCCTCCTCTTACCGCTTAAGTGACATATTGATTTTACTCCTTTAGGCTTTTAACATATTATTTTTAGAGACGTTCAGTATAGTAATAATTATAAATTGGAAACTTACCACTGCAATTTCACCTAAATTGCACTGTTAATTATTGTTTTTAAATATTTGCAAAAATTAAGTAAACTCTACAACTCCACTAAAGTTACTGCATTCGTGATGCAAGTAACATTAAGGAAGCCGTGAAAAAATCAATAAGATTCCAGACTCATCATAGACTGGGGGGGAAAAAAAGACAGACGTATATCACGGCCTGCTGGAGTATAGTAAACAGAGAAAACATTTTAAAGCAACAATGTTGAAGATAGATATTTTTGTTTTGCAAATTTGCCGTCATTGAACAGAAACCAAGATGGAGATTTCATTGCAACTAATTAGAAATTCCTCTTTCAGGTATGTAAAAAAACAATCTTCGCACAAAATAATGTACGATACACGAGCGGTATGTTTTCTTTCAATTCTCGGAAATTAAAAAAGCTCAACTACGTTTCGCTTTTTCAAACTTTTCCTCGAACATGAAAACTTCAACATACCGCTCTAGTAACGCATATTACTATTACGTACTATCGTAAAAAATGATATAAGCCTATTTCACGGCGTCGTCCCTAGTTGAACTGATCACTTTCTCTGTATCAGAGATGCTGAAAACGAGTATTTCCGCAAAAAAAAAATGCTTAATCGATTGTACAATAAGAAAATAGAAAGAGGGGGAGAAAAAGTTTCCAAATTCCCCTTCCTGTAAGTTTATCAAGTGCGCATCGATGGAATTTGTGAGAGCGAGTTAGTATCTTGATGAGATGAACCCGAAGATTTACCATAGTATAACCTGGCATTTGCTTTACAGTTAGTAAAAAATCTACAAAGAAAGCCAACCAAGTAATCGGCCGAAGCGGGCAATCAGATGCCTGTTTGTTTATGTAACTCTTAAATATACAATTCTAACAGCCCGAAATCGATTTCAGAAACAGCAGAAGACTCCATTAGGAGCATTTAGAATGATACTTGGACCAGAACTCGAGTAAGATTACGTTAACGCTTAGAAATAATGTGTCCCATTTGATTTTGAATAAAGTTTAAGCTAGGGGTTAAGTTACTGTAATGATTTTACATATCTTTGTTACGTCCTATGTTTTGGACTGCTTTTGCGCACGTCCTGTATATTGCAAATTAATAGACGTGTTATCCTATAAATATAATGCAATATGTGAATGGTATGACTTTTTTTATTACAGTACATCCAAGTCAGATTCTGCTCTGCGGGCTCTAGCCGGAAATTTTGCACCTCCACGCACAGAAAAGACTCGTACAGCTAGTGGACCACCGATGTTATCAGATGACATGTCTACTCCAACCACTGAGCCAGAGGTACAGTAATAAAATGAATTAATTAAGTTGCCATACATGACAATGAAATTTACCTTAAATTACTGTAGATTAGATATTGCAGGGATATACTTAAGGGGAGAGGATGGTATTTTTTGGTGAAAAATGAGTAAGTTAAAAAAAAAATCTTTAAAATACTCTGTGATATGTGTGGATAATATTTTGTGAGTATTTGTGCCCTTATCAGATGTTGAGATACCATTTTTAAACTTCCTGCGTTATGCATTTTTAAATCACTCGTCCCTTTTATTGTTGTTTCCGGTAAATTGAATTAAAAAAAATTCTTTAAAATACTCTTTCATATGTGTGGAATGCATTGCATAACATTTCGTGTGTATTTGTGCCCTTATCGGATGTTGAGACGCCATTTGTAAACTTCCTGCGCTATGGATTTTTAAATCACTCGCCCCCTTTTATCGTTTACGGTAACTTCATTTTTTTTTTGCTACATTGCCAGACAAAAATGGCTATAACTTCTGAACTATTAAAGATACATGCATGAAATTTAGAACACACAGTCTTTAGACCATTAGGAAACTTTTCTCTATAACAGAATTTTGTTAATTGATTTCATTTTAAAACTACGTCCGTTTGTTTGCAAGAAAGGAAATCAGAAAAGTGTTATTAAATTTTAATTGTTTATTTTACAAACGTAGGGACAAATATCAAAATTCTGTTACAGACAGTTTGTAGAGCATGCTTTTGCAAGTGCATTGCAAAAAACTGGATGAATCTACCTTTAAAAATGATTTAGATATATCGGTTTTTAGTAAAATCCTGCATTGGGTATATTTTTTTCAAATCTGGGCCCCCAAATAATTTTTTTCAAAATATTTATTTTTGGTTGAGTTGCTACAGCTATGAGATCTCTACATACAACAAATTAATATTTTACACCAAATAGGAAAAAAGTTTAAAAAAAATACCATCCTCTCCCCCTAATTTCACACATAGGTAATATAAAAATAGGATTAGTGTGTAAAAATATAAACCTTAAGTTACATCTTCGTCCATTCTTTATTTGTAATAGTAATTACTTCCAATGAATTTAAAATATGAATACACGTTTTAACGTTTCAAACGCCAAACAGTGACGCAAGGTATACAGAGAGTACTAATAACAGTGACGTGCAGACTCTTCTGCACTGAGAGGAAAGTTAACTGAAGTTTAAAATGTTGTAAATATAGACTCATTCAAATATATTCACGTTCTCCTGGGATAGGACTGCCGAGACAATCTCGGCTTCATTTTCATCAAACTTTATTATGTCAATTGTTAGCATGCTTGCTATTGGATAGAACAACAGTAAGAATAAAATTTTTAATCTCGTGATTATGTCATGTGCCATAATCTGGATTGTATATCAAGAAACAAGGAAAAGAATACGCAAGAGTAGAAAATATATACATTTAATTTAATGAAAAACTTACTTCAGTACACTTAAACACTAAAATCAGTTATACTGTATAGACCCAATGCATAAGGAAAAATATGTGACCATAATAAATATGTACCGTATCTTATTTCTTTGGGCAGACCAGATAATGATATCAAATTGTGTTAGGATGATAGATTCGTACAAGAACCCCGATTCAGTGATACAATGTTGCACTGTGCTATCTTTTTGTCAAGATCCATATTCTCGGCCTTACATAATGTGATAGGCTATAGTTACAAAAATAGATTAACTTGCGGAACAGCAGATATCTGAAGTCCGATACTAAAACAGTAAACAAAGTAGAAATGAGCGACACAAAACACTGTCGAAGACTGCGGCGTGTTGCGAAACACCGCTATAAATGATTTTATGTAGGTCTTTACTGTTTTTTCTTTGCTGTGTTTTATTTAAGAACAGTATGTGTTACATATCAAATATGTTTGCTTTTCATGTTACGTATTTGTTTCTTCAAAAATAAACACCGGTACATGCAGGTGCAAAATATGGTTTATTGTCTTGGGATAATAATAATAATAATAATAATAATAATAATAATAATAATAATAATAATAATAATAATAATAATAATAATACTTACTTACTTACTGGCTTTTAAGGAACCCGGAGGATCATTGCCGCTCTCACATAAGCCCGCCATTGGTCCCTATCCTGAGCAAGATTAATCCATTCTCTATCATTATATCCCACCTCCCTCAAATCCATTTTAATATTATCTTCCAATCTACGTCTCGGCCTCCCTAAACGTCTTTTTCCCTCCGGCCTCCCAACTAACACTCCATATGCATTTCTGGATTCGCCCATACGTGCTACATGCCCTGCCGATCTCAAACGCCTGGATTTAATGTTCCTAATTATGTCAGGTGAAGAATACAATGCGTGCAGTTCTGTGTTATGTAACTTTCTCCATTCTCCTGTAACTTCCTCCATTCTCCTGTAACTTCATCCCTTTTAGCCCCAAATATTTTCCTAAGCACCTTATTCTCAAACACCCTTAACCTATGTTCCTCTCTCAAAGTGAGAGTCCAAGTTTCATATAATTTCGTTTCATATAATAATAATAATAATAATAATAATAATAATAATAATAATAATAATACTGTTTTTACAATGACCACTGTTCCATTGTTGATTACACAAAAATTCATTGGTTGGTTGTTAGGTTGATTATTTTTCGTAATTACTTCTGACAGTACGTTTAATGTTTCTACTTCTATCTTTAAGGCTCTAATTTTCTTGTAAGCGCAAGAGAAATCAGTAGGCCTACTGTTTTTAGATGCAGGTCTATGTACTTGTTCCTATTGTAAGAGATAAACTGGTGTTATTAACATGATTTCAGCTTCCGCCTGCTGATGAGGGATATTGCCTGCGTAATGGTACCGGTACCGTTGACAAATTTGACATTCCACAGCCTCACCCTTTGCCCATGCCTGAATATGGTGGCTATTTTGCTCCACTTACGGAATACTTGCCAGACAGCTCACAGCCAATCAGTGGATTTCATAGGTATGTATAGTAAAGCATTATACTGCGTGCTCAGTTCAAAGTGTGTCATGGTTCGCTGTATGCCGTCATGTGGCTAGTCGTTGAGCCTAGAGAATTCAATCTTCCTACACTTCCGCAGAGGCGTATTACCTATCTGCCAGAGAAGTTTTCTAGCAAGTACGGCGTTCATTCTGAAGAGTACTTACCGATACGTACGGTAACGCCGGTAGTGGCAGGAATGTGAACTGTTTGGAAACACGTACTGAGGTGAGTTTTTTTCTTACTGTCGGGATATGTGGAGAGGGTTAAGACGATTACTTACGTATTTGTTGACATTAACTTCGACGGGCAACATGGACACGGAGCATTTGATTTGTATTGTGGAATGTTGCTGTACGCAACCGATGATAACAAATACCCTGCGTACAACTTGCCCGCGCAAAACACAGTTCGAAAAAGGTTATGGTAGCACACAGACTTTACAGACCGCCATCTGTTGCTACGACGTTCAAGTTACACCGTACACGTTCTCAAGTTCAGATTGAACGCCTTGATTAATAGGCAACTTCTCTGACTTCAAAGCAGAAACTCGCTTCAAATCGCTGACTCACAACAGTGACGTCATGACACACTTTGAAATGAACACCCAGTATACTTAAACATCATTGAAATGTTCATTTATTCCTTCTTTTCCACCTTTCTCTTGGCCTCTACATACGATCCATATATCTTAATGTTGTCTATCATCTGATATCTTCTTCTGCCCCAACTTTTCTCACGTTCACTGTAGCTCCATTTGCCGAAATTTCTTCCTCACATCGATCGTAAGTAATCTGTTGAGGACGAAGAATGCCGTTTGTTGCAGGTGTAATGTGGCAGTAATGCTTCTGACAGACGTGGTGGTGGATGGAGTAGACCTGGACTGGTCTATCCACGTGCCCCTCATGCTGCACATCTTGTTCCTGGGCCTTGACCACAACCGGCCTCTCGTTCATGAGCACTGCAAGCAACTGCTGTTGAACCTGCTGCTTGTTCTGGCGGATCACAACGACCATCTCACTGTGGCGCACATCTTGCTCAACTGCAAGACCTCGCAGCTGGGTCTGGGCCTCACCACACCTGCCCTGCCTGTTCTCACTAATGTGTTCACAGGTACACTCAGATACTTCACTCACTTTTGTATAATTTTTTTCTTTTCACATTTTCATTTATTATATACCACAGATCTTACATTAGCATTGAAGCTTTAAGATGTGGAGCAAGTCAAGAGTTATTCAGTTTTTTGACGAGATGAAGTGAGGCCGAGGATTCGCCATAGATTAACTGAGGGGCTTAGAACAAAAAGCAGGTAAGTGACAGAAACCTAGTTTTGAGGAAATTACAGTTAAAGTTCTATATGCAATGAAATATTATACACTAGTCTGGTGAAATGATGCCCATATAGCAGCACTGCGAAGTGTGATCACTTACCTGATTTTATCCCAAAGAAACATCCTTTTGGGCTATCACAACACGCACGTACTTCATTTTTTTTAATAATGTCACTTACCTGCTTTTTGTTCTAAGCCCCTCAACTGATATTTGCCTTCAGTTGGGAAAAACTTTGGAAAAAACCCAAGCAAGTAAGCAACCCAAGTGGAAATCTAACGCAAGTCTGAGCACATCTCCGGATCAGCAGGCAAGCAAGTCTGTCGAGGGATAGGGGAATTAGTTTTAGAACGATAAATAATGCCAGAGGATTGAAGTACGAAACAGATGAAATGATAAGAGAAAAGAATGGACACGGAAGGATACAGCGTTGAGTAAAGGAAGATAAGTGCATGAGTCGTCCATTAAGTTTATAAATGATGTAAGTAGTATAAGAACGGGAATGCAAGAATGTGAAGGCTAACAGGACCAAACGGTTGAGTGACAATAATCATATCATATATCATATCATATCATATCATATCATATCATATCATATCATATCATATCATATCATATATCATATCATGTCATGTCATATCATATCTTATCATATCATATCATATATCATATCATATCATATATATCATATCATATCATCACATCACATCATATCATATATCATATCATATATCATATCATATCATATCATATCATATCATCATATCCCGAATTTTCCGGGGCCATACCAGAATCGAGATCTGTATCCCAGCATCCCGAAAATAATTCTCGCGACACATAAATGTCCCGGTTTTCAGCGAACAAGAAAGGAAAGCAAATATTTATCATTTCTTCATACGTTTTTCTTCTCTTTTAAGTATGGGTATGGCAGCTCAAAAAAAAGTTTATGAATAGCCTACATACATAATTAGATTTAAATTCACGATTCAACTAGGTTCATATTGAATGCGTCATGTTTCGCTGGTATGTCAGGGACGAAGCACTTGCTCAAGTGTGGGTATGGTTAATATTGTTAGTACCAGGGGCGTATTTTGCGGGCTACCGGGGCTACCGGCGGTAGCCCAAGGAAATTACAAAAGAAAAAGTTTATAATATAACATAATGTAATAATTTTGTATTATTAGTTTTACCATAGTAATTAAAATTAAAGTAATTGTTAGATATATTTTGTATAATAATAAGCGGTAGCCCAAACCCTTTAACCAGTATACGCCACTGGTTAGTACTACTCTTTATTTTCATCTGCCTCTTGCTTTAGAGTTTGATATTTGAAGTTTGTTTTATGTAACAATATTGCCTCCCAGTAAATTCCTTGGTAAATTTAAGACCGTTCTCCACAGCAATGTCAAGAAGAAAATTACGTTTCTTATTTGCATCATCTCAATAACGTGATTTTTTATTTATACAATAACATAGCTGGGCGGCTGGGTAGCTCAGTTGGTAGAGCAGCTGGCTACGGACTGGAAGGTCTGGGGTTCGATCCCAGGTGGCGACAGGATTTTTTCTCATTGCCAAACTTTCAGAACGGCCCTGAGGTTCACTCAGCCTCCTATAAAATTGAGTACTGGGTCTTTCCCGGGGGTAAAAGGCGGTTAGAGCGTGGTGCCGACCACACCACCTCATTCTAGTGCCGAGGTCATGGAAAGCATGGGGCTCTACCTCCATGCCCCCCAAGTGCCTTCATGGCATGTTATGGGGATACCTTTACCTTTTTTACCTTTACAATAACATAGCCTGTATCAGTGCTTTTTGGCTATGTACTTTGAGTCTTTTAAAGCTGAAAGTAAAATGTCCCAGATTTTCACATTTTAAATAATATGGTAACCCTATTCTGGGATTTATTCTACAAAAAAATATGGAATAATAATTTACAAGTCACAAATATACAGTCTTGTAATAAATGTATGTCACCGTAGTATATTTTTCTGTTCCCAAAAAATAATATACTGTACAAGTGTTGGATATTATGATTTTAGTTTCTGGATTTTTTTCACAACGTCGTGATTCTCCGTCATGCCCACAGAGGGCACGCTTTCTTCCTCGAACATAAGAATTAAAATATGTAATGATTTGATGGCACTTAATAGAGAAAAACTAATCACCTATTAGAATATACATATATTCATATATGAGGCCTCGCCGTCCTCATTGAATAATCATTGACTATAAGCAGCCATACTGTAAATATCTATTAATTTAAGAAAAATTCGTTCCGGCACCGGGAATTGAACCTGGGACCTCTCAGCTCTGCGCACTGAGCGCTCTTTCCATCTGAGCTATACCAGGACACGATCCACGGTGCTGGCCAAACTCTTCTCCTTTTTTTTATCTTTTATTAGAAGTATTATTATTAAATTGTGAATAATAATTATTATTGAATTATTAATAATAATTATTATCGAGGGACTCTAGGGATGGTACTTCCACGAATAGGTGGCGTGCCTGTCGCGGGTATATGATGGAATGATGTATCAGAAGTGATGGTGAAGGATTAGTGAGATTGGGAAGGAGGTGAATTGTTGTCCTTTAAATTGAGACTATTCCAGCATTTGCCAGTAGGGACATGGGATATCACGAAAATCGCTAATTAATATAGTCGCTATCTTTGCTGCACAATTTTTACCCTGCAAATGCATAGCTTGCACATTTGGTTTATACACAAAAAGGTACATGCAATGCACAGCTTTTTGTACTGCACGATCTGGGAACTCTTCTTTAAATAATTCTTTCATTAATATAATATTATGTAAAAGGCATTCCATTTCACACTTCCCACTTTTCATGGTTTTCTTGGTAGATCTTCTGTCTGAAGTTACAAATGAACCACTGACGTAGGATATAATATTATTTTATTGTTATTTCATCCGTTTTTTTTTTCTGATTTCTATTGCGATGTTGTTAATTAAAATAATTTATTCTTTATTATTATTATTATTATTATTATTATTATTATTATTATTAACTTTCAGAGCCCAATCCTGAATTTGATAGCTATTTACAAGGGCCTGTTCCAACTACAGTGACCACCACAACTGTAGCACTACAAACAAATTCTTCTCCTGCAATAGCTGTGTCGTCTGTTGGTGAGTATTTATTGCACCATACTGAATGTATATACTTGGCATAAGAAGATTTAATTTTACTTGTATAAAATGCTCTACATGTTCGCTAATGCTAGGAGCTGAAGAGGAGGCAGGTGTAGATTGTGACGGAGTAAGAAGCAATGAAGATTCGGGACAGTTTCCCATTGTCTTGTCTGTGGTATCTGCTGTAAACTTATAGTTGTGTCTTATGACTAGGTACCTACTTTAGCAGCGTACTCTAGAAACAATTACAACAATGGTTTGCTGAGCTACATACGAAATTATTTGTATGAGTACGTATGTGTTGAGCTTGTCCATGAGAAAGTGCCCAGAATATTCACACATAATCAGAAAATGCTTCTCTAATCAAACTTAAGTTAATTTAACTTGAAGAATATAGGCTAAAATTTGTGGTGGTTTGTATTCATTAAATGGAAAAGAATTTTCAATTTATTTGTAATGTTTGTAACCATAATGTAGAAAAGAAAAAAAAAACAGCGAATTCACGCCATTGACAGTTTTGGTAGGAAATTCTTTTCGAATTCTTGTATATTTTCAAAAAATAATTATTCAGTGAGATAGAAGAAGAAATAATGTTTCATCCCATATTAATGCAGTTTACTATAATATTTAGTTTCTTTAAGAGAACAATAAAATACCAGCATGTTGTATGTTTAAATGTTCCAAATTTTGTCACACCACTCACATATACTGTATACAAACTCATAGGCTTTTTAATGCATTAGATATAACACTAACTGTGCAGATGAACATTATATACAATACAGCATAATGATTACTATAGTATAATTGATAATAAGAAACAAAGCTTCATTTTAACAATAATTTTGTACAGGATTACTAAAAATGTCCAACCGCTGACGAAGGACAAATCCTTTTCAGAAAAGATAGTAAATGCATAATGTAGCAGGTGGCGGGAATTCTAGCCGCATTCCTTATGCATGTCTTCGTTTCAATTTTTATCAATATTTGTCGTATCGTAGTGTCTGAAAAAAAAAATAACCCAGACAGTTTATATCTTCCAGTATTCAGATCTACCTCGACAGCTGTCTTTGTTTGGCTCTAAAAACATGTTGTTTGTATGCAGGAGATAGCAATGTTGTTGCTGTGGCTGCACCTCCTGTTATAATAACTCCAGAGGACAGCATAACCTGGACTGGACCTCAGCCAGGACCTAACATGCCCATACAAGATGTTATCAAATCACTCATATTGTTTCTTGCCTCCAGGTATGTCCAAGTACTTTAATTCATGTATAAAATGTTTACATTATGTTTGTCTCTCTATATAAAATTTGTCAAAAGTTTTACATTTCCAAATATCAATACGTACAGCAAACTCTCAATTTTGTTTAATTGTATTGTTTTAATCTGTTCAAAGAGAATGTGAATAAGCACAATGGAAAATATACACCAGAGCTTACTTTTTAAAATCAGTGCCGAGTGTTCCGTATTGTTTTCTGATGAAAACTTATGATAGATTTTTCATCTAATAGTGTCTTAGTTTCTTCTAAAGTGTGGGAAATTTAACTTTATTCTATACATTTCTCCTCGAATAATAATCACATGGCATGAGATGAGCAGAGAACTTTTCATTGTCATCTAGCTTCCCGTAATGTGCAACGTTATCCATTTTTTCTTCATGTCTTTCTTTCTGTAGATGTGTACAGATATGTTATATGTAATTATGGAGTCAACATTAAATCGCCTTGAGGGTACTGGGACGTGATGACCATATAACTGTAGCTCTAAAATCATTATATTTTAAAATAAGAAGTAATTAACTTCCATTTATGAAGCTTTCACTAAGCATCAGATAACACTTTCTATACCGTCTTAAGATAAAAATATCTGCTTACTCAACCAAATGTTTTATAGAATAGTTCCAAAAGGGATACCTTCAAAAAGTTAACATGCACTTAGGTATCATTTTTTCATAAACCTTTAGAGGTAGAACTCTAATAGTACATTATGCATCGAGTCTATAATGGTAGTAATTAAGATGCGAGTATGTTTATGAAACGAGTGCAAGCGACTTTTTATGCTCGACCATATTTCTAACTTGAAATTGTTCATAAGTATTCATGTTATTCTTATCTGACTGAGAAGCGGAACTGACCTTGTGCAATACCTCGTAAATTGTGAGATGTGCACAGACGCGAAAGTATTGATTTTTTCCGAGAAACAAATGTCGACATTGACCTTCATATAATCTAGAGAGTAAAATAAACATTAATCTTGATATCATCATCATCATCATCATCATCATCATCATCTTCCTAACAAGTATTAGGCCAAGTGGCCTGTTACGGTCTCAAACTAGAATTTTCAGTCCATCTCTTCTTTGGACGGCCTAGAGATCTTTTGCCATATGGATGGTAATGAAGCAGTGCTTTTGGAATTCTGCATCGATTCATTCGTTCGAGATGACCCTTCCACTGAAGTTGATATTTGCTGATGAACTGCATAATGGGTTCTATTTGAAGTTCTTGCATTAGGTCCTCATTTTTTTTATGATCCCAGCAAGTATATCCAGCTGTTGCTCTCATAAACCTCATCTCACTTGCTGTTATTCTACTGACATCTTTATTCTTCACAGTCCACGCTTCGCTACCATAGCTTAATACTGGCTGTGCTAAGGTTTTATACAAGCCTATTCTTGTGTGTCTTTGTACTAGTGAGGGTTTCATGATATAACCTTGAAATTGAATTAGACATTGAAAAACGAGATGACAAATTGAATTTATTTGAATATTATTTACAATTAATGCTAATTATTATAGTAACAGAACTAGTTGTCTTTCGATTGCATATCCGAGAATAATCGATACTTGTGCTTTCATATTGCTACAATGGTATTTTCTGATTGGTGGAACACCTGAACTTTAATGAATAGGTGTACTTTAGTGAGGTCCATTAAAGAGCTGCTACCAGGTATATAATTACTACATTTCGGCATGGTCGAGCATAAAATTTTTGTTGTACTTGCGGATTAAATAACAGTTTTAGAATGAATGTAAGAAGTATTTTGTTGAAGCAAATTTTAAAATTTTGCTTCTTTTGCCATTGCTATCCTTCTTTTGACTTCCTGGCAGCAGCTAATGTTATTACTTACAGTACATTCCAAGTATTTGAAGCTGTCCACTTGTTCTCCTGCCTCATTCCGAATTTGCTCGTTTGCCTTCGTTATTTCTTTTCCAATAATCTTGCTGTACATAGTTATGGACATTTTATTCGAACAGACAAAATCAACCTCTGTGGAACTACGAGGACATCACAGCTAAAGTGTGGTCAGTGAGGAGCGTGGAGCAGCTGGACATGTTCCTGCAGCACGTGCTCAGAGTATTCAGAGATTCTCTTCCTCATGCGCTCATAAGTGAACGCTGGGCCCAGACTGCGTTGCAACTTGGACTGTCATGTTCCTCCAGACATTACGCTGGCCGATCCTTGCAGGTACAGTTGTCTTATCATTTCCTTTGTATTGTTTTCTGTTATATTTTTAATTGGGATGTAGGAGAATCAGTCTATAGAATCTTTCAAATAAATCTTCGAAACTCAGCTGAGCTCATCTGGTAATTTAGGGTTAAGATTTTAGTGACTAAAAGTCAGTCACAAATTCAAAAATAAAAATCAAAGCATAACCTAAAATACAACTTAAATAACTTAAAAATACGAAATATTTACTTCTTGTGGGTAACAAATTAAAATTATAAAAGTTCTAGAATAACTTTTCTCGGGTTCTCAGCCAGGTGAGTTGGAGATTTGCTTCCAAGCTTTCGATGGCTAGCTCTGCCATCTTCTAGCCGTCGAAAGCTTGGAAGCAAATCTCCAACTCACCTGGCTGAAAACCCGAGAAGAGTTATTCTACATCAAACGCCGGGAAAGCCTCAAGTCATATGAAAGTTCTATTTCGTAGATATGCTTTTTCATAAGGTCGAAATTATCTATAACAACTTATTCTTTCTTTTTAATTCTCATAAAGAAAGAAATGATGACATTAAAATTAATAATACAATTATGGTGTCATGGTCAATTAGAATTTCATACTGGTAAATACTTTTCCATTTTTACAGAACGGACTTTTCCCATAAATTTGTCTGTAGACAGATAAAAATTAAGTAAACAAATTGCTCTTAATTTCTTCAGTCTTTAAAATTATGTAAAATACTACATAGACAATTTTACATAATTTTAAAGACTGAAGAAATTAAGAGCAATTTGTTTACTTAATTTTTATCTGTCTACAGACAATTCCGGGGTTCGATTCCAGGTGGTGACAGAATTTTTTCTCGTTGACAAACTTTCAGAACAGCCTCCTATAAAATTGAGTACTGGGTCTTTCCCTTGGGTAAAAGGCGGTCAGAGCGTGGTGCCGACCACACCACCTCATTCTAGTGCCGAGGTCATGGAAAGCATGGGGCTCTACCTCCATGCCCCCCAAGTGCCTTCATGGCATGTTACGGGGATACCTTTACCTTTTACCTTTTTTTTTACTACACAGACAATATGCCTGAGTTGCTATGGAAAATGAATACCTTACGGAGATTTTCAAATTAAAAGAATAGAAACATACTTAAAACGAACGTTTTACTCGTATTTAATTTATAATTTATATTCAATGATCATTCTGAGAGAAAATTGCTAAACATGAAAAAGGCTTTTTTCTTGAAAAGGGGAAAATGCTAAAATAAATAACTGGAGAGCCCATGTTGTGGACTTATGGCGCATGAAGTAATCTTGTTCCTGGATGAGATGGTTCCAGGTTAGATTTACCGACAGTCTCTGTGCAACATTAAAATTTAACTGTACTGGTCAGCATCCTTGCCTATCATTAGGGATAATGAATTCTGCTTCATATGTACCTGATGTCAATGGAATACACTGTACTGTCAGATTGACAGCGTAGTCTTCATTGAGCACATTTGAAAATGTTGGAAATATTTGTGTTGTAGATTGGGATTTTTGTGTTTCCTATATTTTATCGCATACTTTTAATTTCAAATGCAAAATAAACTGCTATAATTCTTAATGTGTAAGCAAAATGAAATATAAATATATATGAGAAGTTAAGCAAATATATTTCTATATTAAATTGAATACAGTTTATCTTGCATTTGTGTAAAAAAAATTTGGAGTTTATAGCTAATTAGACTAATAACGAAGCTCTATTAAATTAATGTGAATTTAGAATTGAAACAGAAGTTAAAATAAATTGACTCATTTCTAAGTTACTAAATATTACATGAATAGGTTTAGTTTCCTCGGAGGTTTTTCATTTAGAGTTATACTTTATAGGTGTTTCGAGCACTACGTGTACCTATAACGTCAAGAATGCTCTCAGATATTCTATCAAGACTAGTAGAAACTGTTGCGGAGCAAGGCGAGGATATGCAGGTAATTTTAAAATTTAGTGGAGTATATTTGATAAATATTAAATCCATATACACTTCATAATATGTAGAAAATTTGTGTGTGATGCTGTAAATAAAAGCTTATATTCTTTTTTTTTTTGTATATATCTTACAATAATGGAGTTTTTTTTTTTTTTTTTTTTTTTTTTTCGCTTTTTCAAGTTCTGCTTTAAACGATAAAACTAATCATGATGACTAAGAACCAGACTCTTCTAAATCCAACTTTTTATAAGAAAGAAATCTGTGTTTCATTGTGTTCCAGTTCTTGTCTGCATATATGAATCTAACAAAATTGTAAATATTCCTCTCCATAAGGTGGCAATGAAGCTATTCCAAATTGTTTCATGAAGCTTTGAATGTCAGGAGCTTAAAATAGCTCTGCTGAAAAAAAAAAATAGTAAAATGGACTTGGAACAATCTGGTTCTGAGCCATCAAAGTACTGATTACATTTCTGTGGTTCCAAGACAAAAGGTGACATGTCAATTTTTGGCGAAAATGAGGTTTTGCGCTATGTTGTGCATTATAAAGGTATCTTTATTGTGGCAAAATATGACAGGTATATTTCTATTATTTTTCTCTCTAACTCGTTGTTATGAAACTTGATTACTATGACTTTATACAGTCGTTTAATAGTACATTATGCAACGAGCCTATAATGATAGTAATTAAGACGCAAGTATGGATATTTATGAAACGAGCGCAAGCGAGTTTCATAATATTCATATGCTCGACCATATTTCTAATTTGAAATTATTCAGATGTATACATTTTATTTGTATCTGACAAGATCGGAAGTGACCTTGTTCTAGGTCGTGAATTGTGAGATGTGCGCAGACGCGAAAGTATTGATTTTTTCCGAGGAATAATAATGTCATTGACCTTGATGTAATCCCGTTAAACTTGATATAACCTTGATTATTGAATTCGACATTGAAAAACGAGATGACAAATTGAATTTATTTGAATATTATTTACAATTAACGCTAATTATTATAGTAACAGAACATAACCTTCTGCGACAGTATTGGATTTCCAGCCTCCGTGACTTTTCGCTAATTCTCTTTCGATTGCATATCCGAGAATAATCGATACTTGCGGTTTTATAACGGTACAAAACTGACTTGTCATTGGCTGAACACCTGTGAGCTGAGTTGTTATTGGCTGAACACCTGTACTTTAATGACATGCATTAAAGGACTGCTACCAGGTGTATAATTACTACATTTCGGCATGGTCGAGCATAAACTTTATAACGCTCACTCCTGAAAAACTGCAAGAAATTACGTCAAATTTGCCTTGAAGCCACAGATTTGTGCTGTATTATACTTAAGTGGAATTAGTTTTTGCAGCACTTAAATATATTTATAAAGTTAAACCATTTTAATCCTAAGTGTCTGATTAATAGTTTCTGTACCGCATAATTAGTGTTGGAAGTTAGCAGTAAATGACTTTCTTCAGGGGTATGTCACAGAGCTGCTTCTCACATTGGAAGCTGCTGTTGATTCTTTGGAGTCAGACTTCCGTCCCTTGGACTTTATGAAGGAAATCTTCAAGTCCACACCTAATCTGAACAACAAGGAGACAGTGGGAAGTGGAGCTGTAGTGGGTGGCAAAAGAAGCCCCGGCTGTGGAGTGGGGTATGCGTGCAATGCTGGGCCGCTAGCACAGCACCTGGGCCAGGCGGGGCACACACGCAGCACCAGCTACTCCGTGTCCTACTGCATGCGCAAGGCTTCTGGGTCTCCTGCTGCGGATAACAAAGGTAATGAAGTCTATTCAATTAGTTGAACATTTGTTACTGAAGTAACTGGTATATTTTGATACAAGGACGCCTTTTATGAGCTCATACCGAAATCTCCGCCATCCCCAAACTGCGTACATTGTTAAATTTCGACAGTGAACAGACAAATACAAAAAATTAGCTGCCAGCACTTCATTTTCATTTAATTTCATTTATTGTATTTCATAAATCTTACACTAGCATTGAAGCTTTATACTGTAGATATTTTTTCATTTTGTTGGTAGTTTTAACCGATAAGCAGAAATACAATAGGTTTGGAATGAATGGGGCCGTCTAATGCTTATCTTACAATGTAGTGTCGACCTGGTTGGCGAGTTGGTATAGCGCTGGCCTTCTATGCCCAAGGTTGCAGGTTCAATCCTGGGCCAGGTCGATGGCATTTAAGTGTGCTTAAATGCGACAGGCTCATGTCACTAGATTTACTGGCATGTAAAAGAACTCCTGTGGGACAAAATTCCGGCACATCCGGCGACGCTGATATAACCTCTGCAGTTTCAAAGATATTATCATGGTCAGCCACTGAAGCACAGATTTTGAGATGTTCCGAATCCATTTCTTGGTTTCAATTGCACAATGGGCAGTTAGGGGACTGATATATTCCAATTCTATTCAGGAGCTGTTGATTGTACAATGTCACTTCATAATTTGTTAAAACACAAAAGACTAGTTGAATGAAACAGATTAAAACAGATCTATAAAACATTAACATTAAAAACATTAACAGATGACACTTGATGTAATTCTTATAAGACAGATGTTGTTTACGTCGTTCATTTTGTTTACATGTTCTGATAAACAAGTTAAACACAAATGGATAGCTGTGTTATGTGGTGGATTGTTTGACTGTATCAAGTGTTGCAAAGTTTTCTGGCGTTAACAATCAAATTGAAGTACAATGATGTTAATATTAAATAACAGCTTGACATGGACGTATGTTAACAGTATTTTCGAGGTGTCACTTCTCGAAGTTCAGTCAGCCGGATATGCTGCAAACACACGACATTTATTTTAGGTCTATTTTCAAAATAAAGCACTTTTTTGTGATCTCCGGTAAATAATTGTGGAGAAATAACTTACGTACAATAGCTGGTGTTGTTGTGGTGGTGTGTTCATTCCGGTTGGTCGGCTTTGACTGGCATTAGACGGCCCCATTCATTCCAAACCCACTTTATATTGTAGAACAAATCGGCAGTTATACAGTTTTTTATGAGATGAGATGAGGCCGATGATTCGCCATAGTTTACCCGACATTCGCCTTACAGTTGGGAAAACTTCAGTAAAAACCCAACCAATTAATCAGTCCAAGCAGGAATATAACTCAAACCCGAACATAGCTCCGGATCAGCAGACAAGCTAATCTGCCGACTGAGTTATGTATTGAAATTTACACAGAAATTTACAAATATTAAAAGAAAAGAACAAAGCATAATTTACAGAAAGAGAATCATACTTAATGATTTTACAAGCTAATGTTTAACATCTTATTCTTTTCTTTAGATTATCAAAAGCATTTTATAATTATTAAGTAAGGGGGATGTTTTGTTTTCCTCTAAAAACACTCTTAATATTGTGGGCGATGATAATAAGAAATCGATGAAAACTTCTCAGGCAGAACAGTACTAGTAGAAAACGTGACTAATATTGTCTTTATTTATCACAAATTACATTTTTCTTATCAAATTCAAGTCTTTAAATTCATTTCCGGTAGTTTAGTGATATAGCAGTTTGTACACCAATATATAAGTAATATTTTCTTCAGCATTTATGATATCGATGAATTGTGTCTGATACATTTAAACTCTCGTCTGATACATGAAGTATCTAACGTTTCTTTTTTGTCTTGTATTAAAAATCAGAGTTTAAACCAAGCCAAATATATTCTGAAAAGCAATCCACTTGGTAGGCTACACAGTGAATGATGTATGATGAGAAGAACAGTAATGGTTTTCTTTGCAGTGACTGAATGATGTTAAGGAATCAATTAAAAAGATAATAGATTAAATGATAATTTAGCCTATGTCACAAATCTCATTAATTACGAAAAATAACTCCACTATTTTAATTATCCTTTTTCTGTGTTCGGCTGAAATGTTTTCCCTTATCTTGTCCTATATATCTACTCAATCTAGATTATGATTTTACAGTGTTCTAAAATGTTTCATTATTTAGGATTTCCTGAATCACCTTTGTCTTATTTTATGTATCCACTTACGTCACTTACCACTTACTGGCGTCATCTGTCTGTTACATTGTAATTAAACTACCCAAACCATGTCTCGTTTCACATTAGTTACTATTTTAAGTTGTTCGTTTCTTATCTTCTTTGTTTTTTTTTATTTCCCCCCTCCCCCACAAAGCCTTCCACTGTCCATTTCTATAGAACTCCCTTCAACCCTCTGTTCCCGTATTTTCTTTTAAACATACAGCATCTACATTTGTATCTAGGTCCTTTATGTATTTACTGACGAACTGTATAAGAGAAAAGAATATGTTGCATGTTTTATTTTGCAGACATTCGTGGCCGGACATCCTCGGAACTGGAGGCACGCTCTGGCTGCAGTCTGAACAAATATTCCACAAATCTTTCACGTTCGCGATCTGCACAGTCATTAAAACTGTTGGGTGATTCTGCAACACAAGATGACAAGATGACCATTTTAGCTCAGCTGTTCTGGCTATCGGTTTCCCTACTTGAATCCGACTATGAACATGAATTTTTGTTAGCTTTAAGGTTGTTAAGTCGTGTGTTGCATCGATTACCACTAGATCGTCCAGATGCACGCGATAAAGTGGAAAAATTACAGGCTCAGTTAAAGTGGACCGCATTTCCAGGAGTCCATGCTTTACTTCTTAAGGTAAGTGCATTTGTGATTTTAATAGCAGTGCCATAGTATTAGGAAGACCCCAAAAACCAAACTTTCCTTTTTTCCTCTCAGTAATTCCTTGCATACACACTGGTTACAATTTCATGAAACAGGTTTGATTCCTGGTATTGGCTGGAGTGATACTAGTGATGGACGAGATCGGTCTGTATAAAACATTAAGTAGAGCTGTTTTTAGTGCTATTAGTTCTCCATCGAAATTGCTTGCATATTTTCCCAATGCGAAAATTCTGTGCTAAATATTCCAAAGCCTGCCTCGTTGTTTTTACATGAACCATCAGTTGGGTTGGATAAAAAGTAATGGCAACAGTTCGATATTTCTGACATGGCTTTATTCACAAGGGTACAACATTTACATATCTTAAATATAGTCACCCCCCTTATTTATCACCTTTTGCCAAATTTTTGGAAGGCGTCGTACACCATCAGCGCATCCATCTTTGTTGATGTTCCGTATTGACCACCCTATAGCACGGATAAGTTCATCTCTGGTATTGCACCAGGTCCTTCGTAGTGGTTCTTTCACTTTGGCGAAAAGATCATAATCGCATGGACTCATATCGGGTGAGTACGGAGGATGTTCCAGAATCTCCCATTGCCAGGGACGCAAGAGGTCCTTGACAGCAGCAGTGGTATGACTCCTTGCATTGTCATGAAGAATGATGGGGTTCTGTACCCCCAAGTGTCGTCGTTTTCTCCTGAGTGCTGGACGAAGGTGGTGCTGCAGGAACCTGCAGTAGTAGTCCGCGTTTACCATCTGCCTTGGAGGTACAGCGTGGTGCAGTATTACCCCATCAATGTCATACACCACAATGAACATCACCTTCACAGCACTTCCAACCAGGCATTCCCGAAACACTTTAACCCATCGTGCCACTGTGCGATATGGCAACGCTGCATTGCCACATGCTTCACGCAGTCCCTGAAAACATTCTTGTGTACTACGACCTCGTGCCACTTCAATTTTGATCCAGGAACGTTGCTCTAGTTTTGTAAACATGATCTTAGGACGCTCGCACTATCCCTATGAAAGTCAACATTCTACACACTGCAGTAGATTGACAGAGTACTGTCGCCGCTGGCTACACTAACTCATCTAACAGTCCTTGTTCATGTCTATACAGCTGGCAACTCTCGAACGCACCATCGTCACGTGACAGCAGTGTTGCCATTACTTTTTATCCAACCTATGTATCTTATACCATGC
Source organism: Periplaneta americana (assembly GCF_040183065.1). Classification (NCBI taxonomy): domain Eukaryota; kingdom Metazoa; phylum Arthropoda; class Insecta; order Blattodea; family Blattidae; genus Periplaneta; species Periplaneta americana. The sequence goes on along the minus strand of NC_091132.1, from coordinate 23,202,396 downwards.
ATCACTTGGATATCTTTCTTCTATTGTTTTATGCTTGCCGCCTTCAGAACTTCTGATGCATCACTTGATTTTAAGACTGTTTCCGGAGGCCTAGTTGTATGTTGATGTCTTGAAATTCGAGGGGATATGATAAAATATTACGTTGTATTTATTTGTGAAATTTTCCGAGTGTTATATCCAGTTGTCTCCCCCCCCCCCCCAGGTTTATAACAGGTAGTTGTGTGTGAAACTAAGAGTAATTTATGGACGTTGGTTTTTTATTTTTTTCTGATAAAGTAATTGTTTGGAGTATAAATATTAGTAAATTAATTGAATGACGTCAGTTGCATCTACTGATGATGACAAGCAACATAAATGCTAATAATATATAGATGACTTGTATATGACTTTGTGAAGCAGAAAAATACAAGAATATTTCTTTCCAACTCGTAAATTATTATGCTTTTTTTTGTGTAAACATGCATGCGTGTGTGGCTGCTGGATTCATCTGTTGGAATTGGAACTGCATGTCCGACTTAAACAACACTTTGTTTATGTTTGAGACCTTATAAAAATTATAAAATTTAGCTACTCTCTTTAATATTATAACTTATTTTTGTAAGTGTTTTGTGTTTTTGAACATTTTCTGGGAGATTAACCATAGCTTGTGTAAGAAACTAGATATACTATACTGTTTTCGCTGTAAGAAAAATCCTAATGTAAACATAAGCACGTTGCTGTCATACCCGTGATTGGCTCCCAGTCGAAACACTTACATGACGCAGGAAAACATAGTTCGTATTTGGAAACCATAATCTTGTATTATTTGGAAATAAAAAATTGAATTCTAGTTGTTAAATATGATGAAACATTTAACTTCAGTCATGTGTAAAACGCTGTGTAAAAGAAAAGCTACTTTTATATTTTGTTATGTACTATGAACGCGGATGAATACCAACAGTAATACCGAGGTAGTCTGTTCTTGTAACAAGCTGGCGTCACTTGAGCTCGTAGATGCTGACGTAAGCACGTAGTACCGAAGTATGGCTTCTGTATCCTCAACTGTCCATTGTGAAACATAAGACTTGAAAATAATTTAATTGTAGTAATTATAAAGTAAATGTTTCCTCAGCAAACGAATGCGTAGTAGTGAGGTTAGGCCTACTTGATGAGTAACGGGAAATGTTTAACATGAAACAGAATGTACAGCAGTAGGCGGGAACACGTACTGAGAATCTATGGCGCCAAACGGTGGCCAATGAAGCCTCACTTCAATCACGTGCTATTGTTTACATTAGGATTTTTCTTACAGCGAAAAGATTATATATCCGAGATGCCAGACAATAGTATATCTTAAGATAAAATACTGTATACGGTATTCTGCTAGAATAACGAAGAGAGGAAGATTCTTAATGCCCCGCAGTTTCTTTTTTTCAGTGGCGTATACTGGTTAAAGGGTTTGGGCTACCGCTGACCCTATTATTACACAAAATATATCTAACAATTACTTTAATTTTAATTACTATGGTAAAACTAATAATACAAAATTATTACATTATGTTATATTATAAACTTTTTCTTTTGTAATTTCCTTGGGCTACCGCCGGTAGCCCGCAAAATACGCCCCTGCTTTTTTTACATGTTCTTAAATTCTTTATTTTATTACGTACAATTCTTAATTGTTTGTGAATATTTGCAGGGATGCACGAGTCCAAACACATACGAGCCAGTCGTAACTTTGCTCTCTCAATTTACGCCACTGCTCGATTTACCTGTGGTGGATCCTAGTCAAAGCTTAGCATTCCCAATGAATGTAGTGGCGTTACTTCCGTATATGTTGCTCAACTATGAAGATGCAAATGAACTTTGTATACGCAGTGCAGAAAATATTGCTCAGGTAACCATCTTCTATCTTTAGTTGTTAAATTTTAACCATGCACATTGATAAAAATATTGAGATAAGTTTTCGGTTTTTACACTATTATAGATAAAATAAGATTCAAAATTTCTGAGGCAACTGTCTCGTCTCCATCATCAGGGATAGTACTGTCCGTCTGAGTGGTTATGTTGCATCTCGGTTCCCCCCCCCCCCCCCATTTCTGCTGACCCCTCTGTAAAGGCTTGTGAGTGAACTGTCTTAGCTATTTTCTGAAAACATTTGCTGTTCGGAATTGGGTTATATTATACAACTGAAGACATTATTACAAAAACAACCCTTGTCAAAATTGCTATTTTTCAGGAGAAGAATAAAAATAAATATAACAACACATGTCAGCTGTTTCCGTACAACTGGTGTTTATCCTTGAGGTTATTGTACCTGACATGTGTCATTTTTGGAGTCTATAAACATTTGAAAAGGTAGTAAATGTGTCCTTAACTCAATTTCATTAAAATGACTAGGGCTGTTTTTGTAATAATGTCTTCAACTGTATAAAATAACCTAAAGAAAATGGCTCGATAAGTAAGTAATGGTGACGTGATTTCCCCCATTTCGATGACCCTATGATATAACCACTCGGACAGATGGTCTGATAACACTGGTGTTCTTAGTAGCCTACCGGATCCAAAAGATGTCAAATTTCCTACCACTGCTGTTTTCACTGTTGATGAAGACGATGCATAGCTCGGAAACGTTGGCTGTAATCATCACTATTACCATTACCGTCTTCTTTCTCGTAATGTTTATGTCCTTCCTTTGTCATAATCTTAAAAACAGTGTTTATGCTTGAATTTTATCCCTTATTATAATGCTAATTTAGTTTGAATCCTACTTGAAAATAGCATTTGTTCTCAGGCTAGCACAGAGAAAAGTAAGAAGCTGGAGAACTTGGGGACAGTAATGACGCTTTACAGTCGCCGCACATTCAGTAAAGAGAGCTTCCAGTGGACCAAATGTGTTGTCAAGTACCTGTATGATACGTATGCCCACCTCAGCCTCAACATGCTTGCCTTCCTAGTTGAGGTAAGTAATCGAATGCCACATACTAGTACTCACTACATTGGTTTCAAAATATGTCTGATAAAAAACACGAAGAAAATTATAATATCAAATAATTTGTTTTATTTTCAGTCTATCACTTATCAAGGTATTGAGGCAGAAATGAATTCTGTTACATCAATTACAATACCGTATTTGCTCGCGTAATTTGCGTACTTTTTAATTAACTTTGGCCACTGAAAAATTGGGGTGCGTAAAATATGCGGATTTTTCAAATAAGAGGTCCTGTTCTGAGTTTATCTCAATTAGTATATGTATAGGTAAGTATTTACGGTAGGGCTAATTTTCTATACTGGTAACTTGTCTCTACCAAGGACAAGCATTGTTAAAGTAGCGGGACTTTGGGGTTTCTTTCTGAAGCAGGTACTTCAGTTGCTGGTGAATGACCTACGATGGACTGTAGGGAAGGAAAATCCCTACTACACTGAAAAAAATATGTACGTAATCCCTACTACACTGAAAAAAATATGTACGTAAAATGTGTGCGCAAAATACACAGAGCAAAAATAAAGTTCAAAATAATCCCTTAAAAATTAGGGTGCGCAAAATACGCGGGGGCGCAAATTACGCGAGCAAATACGGTATGTTAAATTATGCATCACGAATATTTTCGACTTTTCAAGTAAGTCATCTTCAGGTGATGTGATTTGCTGACAAATACTTATTGAACATAGGTGAAAAGATACAAAGATAAAAACACACATATATAAAACACATATAAAATTTAACCTTGCTTGCTGATTTTAAAAATGGTTATAAATCATGGCTCCAAACTTAGTATTGAAGTAAAACATTCGGTTAAAAACAATCCTTCCCTTAATTGCAGTCATATTCATTTGATTGTTTTTAACCGAATGTTTTACTTCAATACTAAGTTTGGAGCCATGATTTATAACCATTTTTAAAATCAGCAAGCAAGGTTAAATTTTATATGTGTTTTATATATGTGTGTTTTTATCTTTGTATCTTTTCACCTATGTTCAATTGTATTTGTCAGCAAATCATATCACCTGAAGATGACTTACTTGAAAAGTCGAAAATATTCGTGATGCATAATTTAACATATTGTAATTGATGTAACAGAATTCATTTCTGCCTCAATGCCTTGATAAGTGATAGACTGAAAATAAAACAAACTATTTGATATTATAATTTACGAACTTATCTAAATTCTTAATATGACATTTAAATTTACGAAGGAAATTGTTTTCCTGTAGTAAAAATAATGCCCAAAGTTTGTTTAATTGTTGTCGTTTATCTGAAATATCTGGCGTATATTTCGAATGAATGGCAAAGGATATTATAATGTTTTAGCAGACACAAATTTACTGAATATACAGGGTTTTTCAAAAGTATCTTAAATTGCTCAGATTTTTCAATGACAGTCTATTAACGCTGACGGGAAGGAACAAGGGCCAAAAAGCTACAATTTGAAAGTTGAATGAGTCATAAAAATGTGAGAAAGGACAATGACACGTAGGAAACAGCATATTGCAGTAAAATATTTGGAGATGTAATTTTATTGAGGTAATTCGTGTTGTAGTGTGATAAAAATGTGTTGAAGGGAACTTGAATCTGGATATCAGTTATGAAGGAAAATGTAGAAAATGGACGATGGGAAATTTTTAAAACCTTGTTTAGTTTTTACCTAAGGAAATTTTTCGCTCGATAAAACTTATCAGCAATTATTTAAAAATTAATTTCATTTACATATTTAATTATGTTATCCTTTTCTTTTCTTTTTCGAAAGTATTTTTACCTTGACAGTAATATAGGTTGTTTTTCAATAACACTATATAAAATGTCGGTATCAGTATAAGTATATTGTTAGAACTATTCCAGAGGGGAAAAGTGTACAGAATTGTTCAAAAGTGTATTAAAGTATGAAAATGTGAGGTAATTCGTGTTATAATGTGATATTTTGAAGGGAAATTGGAGCTGGAGGACACATAAGAAGGAAGAGACTAGAAAACATTGTTTAGTTAATTAATATCAGTATTGATTTAAGTTTATTGTATTTTTAAAGGACTATTACAGCAAGAGGATAGAGCAGTTCCTAAGGATACCTAGATAATTCATTCTGTTTACTAAATTACTGTCTATATTAATGCTATCACTAAAGTATATTATTGATGTAATTGGATGCTAATGTAAATTATAGTAATGATAAACCAAAATACAGAAATGTGAAGGTACACCATAACACGTATTCCTGTTGATGGCATTAAATATCACATTACTGGTACATCAATTGCTCATATTTTCTTCATTTTCTACACAATCTTAAAAATTCTGGCACTGGCTAACTACACAAGAAATAGCAAAATTATTTTATAGCATATTGTTTGCCTGTCACTCAGTGTTTGTACACAACCTTTTTTTCTAAATGTTTGAACTTAATTTATTCATGAGCATTACCGGTACATACAAGTTGATTTATACATTTAAAAACTTCTGCTTGAAAATAATGGTGCTTATTTCACTTTAGCTGAAATCATCCATAACAGTGTCTAACTCTTAATGAATCACTTTACTAGGTTCTAGAGAAAGGGCCAACTGCAGTACAGCTTCCTGTTCTCAGTATTATCCACTGCATGTTGCATTACGTGGACCTTGCGTCAGCAGCAGCACAGCCAATTAATGCTGATTTGCTACGAGTTATAGCCAAATACATAGAGGTAAGGAATTCATAACTGCATAATTAAATGATGATACTGGCCTGCCAGAGATAAATAATCTGTTATATCACTTCCCAGTTAAATATTATACAGAGTGGATACTAGAATTGAAGAAGAAGAAGAAGAAGAAGAAGAAGAAGAAGAAGAAGAAGAAGAAGAAGAAGACATAATCTTAGCAAAACTTATAGTATGAAAGAGTAATGGAACGGAGAAAAATTCTCTCCGGCGCCGGGATTTGAACCAGGGTGGGTATCTGGTATGGTAGTGGATAAAGCATCAGCACGTAGAGCTGAAAACCCGGGTTCAAATCCCGGCGCCGGAGAGAATTTTTGTCCGTTCCATTACTCTTTCATCGTATGATGACGCAAAATATCTGCATGGAAATATCATATGTACTTCGGTACATTAAATAATATATATAAAACTTATAGTGTTTTCTCATACTTACTTACTTACTGGCTTTTAAGGAACCCAGAGGTTCATTGTCGCCCTCACATAAGCCCGCCATCGGTCCCTATCCTGAGCAAGATTAATCATTCTCTATCATCATATCCCACCTCCCTCAAATCCATTTTAATATTATCTTCCCATCTACGTCTTGGGCTCCCTAAAGGTCTTTTTCCCTCCGGCCTCCCAACTAACACTCTATATGCATTTCTGGATTCGCCCATACATGCTACATGCCCTGCCCATCTCAAACGTCTGGATTTAATGTTCCTAATTATGTCAGGTGAAGAATACAATGCGTGCAGTTCTGTGTTTAACTTTCTCCATTCTCCTGTAACTTCATCCCTCTTAGCTCCAAATATTTTCCTAAGCACCTTATTCTCAAACACCCTTAACCTATGTTCCTCTCTCAAAGTGAGAGTCCAAGTTTCACAACCATAAAGAACAACCGGTAATATAACTGTTTTATAAATTCTAACTTTCCTAGAAATAAATGCGTAATCAACATCGTCAGTAACAAGTTTTTTTTTTTTTTAACTTTTATATCCGTTCCAACTTTAAAATTTATGTTAGAATTGCCATCTTTGTCTTTTCTCTGGTCAGTAGGATTGCCAGGTTTTCAAACTGAAAACTGTCGCTCCACATTGACATGTTTTATCTTTAAGAGGATGCTCTATGTATTACAAAAGCCATTTAAAATTAATCTTAAAGCATTATTAATACTTAGAACTTGCTTTATATTCATTCAGAACTTTTATATATAGAAAAACCCTTTACAAAACAGACTGAAAATTAATGAGACTTATCCTTAAAAATATTTATTTAGAACAGCCTTCATTACACTATTGCTAATAATTACAATTTACTTTGCATTAATTAAAAAATTTTACGTCATCTTTTACATGTTTGAAAAACAACAACTGAATAGACTACAGTGGACTATAGTGGACTTTATGTTGTCAGCAAACAGCTGGATACATTAAGAAGATTGATTGATATATTTACATGTTTGACAAAAATCTCTACAAGACAAGTTGAAATTTGTAACAATTTGTAATTCAGCCTTCATTCATTCATTTAGTGTTCTGCCCAAGGGCAGGTCTTTTACTGCAAACCCAGCTTTCTCCAATCTTTCCTATTTTCTGCCTTCCTCTTTGTTTCCTCATATGATCCATATATCTTAATGTCTTCTATCACCTGATATCTTCTACTCCGAACTCTTCTCCTGTTCACCATTCCTTCCAGTGTATTCTTCAATAGGCAGTTTCTTCTCAGCCAGTGATCCAACCAATTCCTTTTCCTCTTCCTGATCAGTTTCAGCATCATTCTTTCTTCACCCACTCTTTCCAACACAGCTTCATTTCTTATTCTGTCTGTCCATTTCACGCGCTCCATTCTTCTCCATATCCACATTTCAAATGCTTCTATTCGATTCTCTTCACTTCGTCGTAATGTCCATGTTTCTGCCCAATACAATGTCACACTCCACACAAAGCACTTCACTAGTCTCTTCCTTAGTGCTTTTTCCAGAGGTCCACAGAAGATGCTCCTTTTTCTATTAAAAGCTTCCTTTGCCATTGCTATCCTCCTTCTGACTTCCTGGAAGCAGCTCATGTTACTGCTTTATAGTACACCCCAAGTATTTGAAGTTGTCCACTTGCCTCATTTAGAATTCGCAAGTTTATCTTCTATATTTTTCTTCCTATGACCATGCTCTTCGTCTTATTTGCATTTATCTTCATCCCATACTGCTCACAGTTGTCATTTATCTTCAGTAGCATATCCTTCACTATCACACTATCACTATCATGTTGTGTCAGTGCAGTGTGTTGTGTCAGTGAAGTGTATTGAGTAGGTGAAACGTGTTCCTATCAGTGAAGCTTTATAGTTTATAGTGGCAGTGCAAAGTATTTGAACAGTGAAATGTTTTTGAAGTGTTAGTGAAATCAGGATAGAATCAGTGAAATGTGTCGTAGTTCCAGTGCAGTGAGTGAGTTGACAGCGAAATGAGTGTAGTGTTGAAAGGTACTTGTGCAGATATGAACATATCATACATGTGGGTTTTAGTTCGAACATAGGTTTAAGGTACAAATTAGATTTACTTTAAATGTTATTTTAACTGATCGTGCTTCATTTAATTTAGGATGTTCCCTGTTATTATTATCATTAGTATTATTATTAATTGTATTTTTTATTAATTGTGTTTATTATTGTCATTATTGAGTGTAATTAGTTACCACTGCCACCGGGTATATACCCATTGCAGTGTGAATAAATAAATACATACATACATCATTTCCTCTTCTGCTAACAATGCCATATCATCAGCAAATCTTATGCACTTTATTCTTCTTCCTCCTACTATCACTCCTCCCATGTTCCGAAAACAGTTCTTTGCTAAATCCTCCAAGTAGATGTTGAACAGAGTAGGTGATAAAGGACATTCTTGACGTTCTCCTCTCCCTATTTCAATTCCTTCTGACATTTCTTCCTCTATCCTGACTTTGACTCGTTCAGTAAACAGTCTTCTCTCTTTCCAATCCACATCAATTTTCTTTAGGATCTCCATCAGTTTGTTCCAGTTCACTCTGTCAAAAGCCTTTTCTATGTCCACAAATGGTACATACACTTCTTTATTCTCCTCTAGGTATCTTTCGCCAATAAAAGTAATCAATTCTGTTTCTTTGAAAATGTCAGAATCGAATTTTTAAAACTTTTTTATATATATCCTGGGTGGCACTTTTTGTAGGGTGTCCACTACAAAGAAGCATTGAAGATTTTAAAACTGGTGGTGACACGCTCGTCCACGCTGGTTGCTCCTCCGACATCCTTGCATCCTCCCCACTGGGAGACTTCAGCTACCTCTCCACACCCGTCATTCACCGACAGTGAAATCTTCACCAAAAAAGAGTTACCAGGTTTGATTTTTTTATTGTTATTGTAAGTTTGCGTTCTATAGAAATTTCGAACAGTTGGAATTGCTCTTTAAACTATTTGCCACGTTTCTGCATGCCATATGTTCACACTTCTGAAGTGAGTATAAACACTGGTGCTTCTCAATACAGGTTATTATATTTTTGTCATTCTCAAATTAAAAAATTGTTTATATTCTCAACAAACTAAACTTAACAACAAATTGCACAATGTGACAAAAATTAAATGTTGAAAAAAAAAAAAAAGAACAGCACCTTCTCCTCTGTGATAAACTGAACTGGACAACAAATTTATATATACAGGGTGAACCGTAAGAAATGTCATTAATTTCAGAGGATTATTCTTTGAGATATTTCAAACAGAAAATTTTAATATAATTTTGCTCATTTTTACTTTCATTTCGAGATAAACATTTCATTGCGTGTTTTGGAAAAGCTATTGAATTAATTCCCAATATGCTCAGTCAGTTTAAGAGAGCAGTGTGTTATGATGAGTGATTGAAAGAAATAGTTTTGTCCTTTAAATATGCAGAAATTTGATACGAACAAATGTAACTTTTCGTTCTGCAAAGGAATTTTACAATGTTACATTTGTTCGGATCAAATTTCTGCACATTTAAAGGACAAAACTATAATTATTTCAATAATTTATTGTCATAACACACTGCTCTCTTAAATTGACTGAGTATATTGGGAATTAAATCAATGACTTTCCCAAAACACGCGATGAAATGTTTAATATAAAAGCATTTTTATCTTGAAAAGGAAGCAAAACGAGCAAATTTGTATTGAACTTTTTGGTTTGAAATATCTCAAAGAATTATTTGTACTTTTCTGCCCAAGGGCATGTCTTTCACTCCAAATTCAGCATTCTCCAATCTTTTCTATTTTCTACCTTCCTTTTACCTCTGCATAATTTAATAACTCTGAAATTAATTATATTACTTACGGTTCACTCAATATTGTAATCATATTAAAAGTAAGACAGAATCTCGATATCTTAACTATTTTCTGGTTGTCTTTTCTAAGTCATAGGCACAATACTTGTAGATTAAATAGAACCAGAGACTTACAAAATTATTTTCAGATCATATACACAAAATGACATTCTTTAACTATCAAGAAAGCTGAACCAAGTCTTTATGTAAAGGCAGAATTCTCACTCATTGTATACGTTAAAATAATTGTTTTTGTAACAAGAAATATATTGTGATTTAGAAGAGATAATAATAGTAATAATTAGCAACCACCATTGCCATCTCCATCTCTTCAGTAAAGCTTTGAAGCTTGTTGCTATAAATAAACTTGTGATTTATTCATTTTTATTAGGTCGAACCATGGAGTTTACATTTGATCTCTCTCAAACACCTGTAATTGGTCGAAGATTTCTCCAAAAAGCAGACGAGAAAGGACCTAATATCGGATCAGCATCTTCTCCACGACGGTCGGTATCTTTGTCACCTGCTGATAATGCTAGCATTGCTGGTTGGAAGAGACCATGGATGTCACAGGTAGATCTACTCATGCTTCTTTTTCTCATATTATCCTATAGAGTTAACAAATTTTTTGTGATTTTAAGGGCACTGGGTAGTGTAAATAACCAGAAATCACATTTTCTGCTTTTGGTCTTAAAAAATTCAATATTTTCTGTATATTAAACATTTATGTGGATTTATTTTGTTACGAGTGTTTTAGGTCCTAAAATTGTGTTTTTATTAGGTCTAATATCCATTTAAATACAAAGTAAGACATTTTAATTTCATATTATCATTTTAACTACCGAAAAACAATAAATGCCAAAATGTAATTTTTTTTTGTCAAAATTAGGTGTACAGACTTCCCATAAAACTCCCCAAAATAGTTGTATCGCAAGACAAGTCTGTGCATACCGGCAGTAATTTATTTCCAATTCGACCACTGGTTTTATAAAGAACCCTGACATTTTTTTACTACATGATTATAACATTGAACTCCAAACTGGATTCCAGTGAAACATTAGAAATTAGGAACATTATAAATATCACAAACATATTCCAAAAAAGCAAGGTACTTGCAGTGAATCTTATTCAAAGAGTTGTGCAGGAATGAAATTACAGACCTATTGTGATGGATGGGGACATTATTAACATCTTTAAAATATTATAAAATCGTCATCAGACAAAAAAAAAATGTAACGAACAATTACTAGATAGATCTTTAGAAAAAATAGTCAAATAGTCGATTGTACAATAATTTATTATTGAAACAAATAGTCTCTAGTAACATTTATATTACAAAGTAAACACGAATTTTTGAATTGCCTATGTGCATCATACATAGTAAAGTCCACACAACTACAAACAAGAACGAGAACCAGCTAGCAACGTATGAAAATTTAACCAAACATGTGGAAAAAAAATCTGATAGCTTAATATTAGAATAACTTACCAGAAATCAAATTGTTAAAATTCACAAAGCTGTTGCATTTGAGAAACAACATTTGCAGAGTTAACCGAGATGAAAATGTGTGACTAAATTGAATTTTATTATGTCCCTGAAGTAGAATACCCATAACAAGACGACCATAGTATTTGAGGAAGGTACAATGAGTCTCTGTGTATTATTTTGCTGAAATCCCTGAATTTTTATCTGAGCGACTAATAACTGAATTAATTATGTATATTTATGCGTAGTATCACTGCTTTGATCGTAAAAACCAACCATCCCATTAAAGTTATTTCATGACATTACTTGACTTCACTAAGAAAATTCTATAAATCACAACACGTCCTTCGTTGTATATCATAATAATTGGTAATTGACATTGATGTAATTCGAGAAATTAAAGTTTTAAATTCACTCACTTTATTAGCAATTAGTTACCTTTGAAATTAACCTCTTTTCTTTGTGAACAGGGTCGAGTACGTGAATGTTTGGTGAATCTCCTGACAACATGTGGGCAAAGAGTAGGTCTGCCCAAGAGCCCCTCTGTAAGTATTGGACTGGATGTTGTTCCGAGCTTCATTACAGTTAGAATTCTCACTCTAAATATTAATTTAATTTACTGTTAATATAATATTTACTTAAATGCATGAGAAGCAAGTCTTGCTGCTATTTCAGAGTTTGTGTGTGTTACATAACCTAGAGGCATTGGTGGAATGACAAAATGTTGTGTCATGTGTCTGTACTCATAATCCCGTTGTTTATTCTTATTAACAAATATTCTCGTTTCTTAATATGATCTGAATGACTGTAAACATATATTGTGCATAACTGTTACACATTGCAGAAAAAGGCAGATTAGATTTCGTGTTCACTGTACATTGGTACAAAGAGTATGTAACTTTACTTCACACTTATAAATGAAATTGTAATAAATCTGTATCCAAATTCGCACTAACTTATTGTAGGTATTCTGAAATGTGGATCATGGGCTCCTGTAGAGCATTGAGTTCTTATTTCTAGAAATATCTCCTTGTTATCACAATTTGCATGCAATTTGTGATCATGTTGGTTCAGTTAAATAATTTCTGCCTGTGTAGGATAGTCTGATAAATAAATTAACATCTTTATGCACAGTAGAACCTTAATATAATTCTGCTACCATCATGAAATACACGTTTAGATCTTTGACTTGTTCCTCCTTCAAAAAGTTTTCTTTATGTGGTTTTGATTAAAACTGGTATTTTTCTGATGCTTTCTCAGATAGTGTTTAGCGGTTAATCTTTTTCTTTTTGTAGTTACAATTCTGGGCTAGGTTTAATCTGTCTCCACCCTTAACAGATGTTTCTTTTAGCAGATCTTATTTTTTTGTATATGAGTCTGATTGAAACTTCTTTTCAATCTTGTATGAATCCATGACCAGTTTGCTAGCTGAATTCTTCTTCCACATCTTAAGCTATAGTAGTATTTACAACACTCCAGAGTTATCATCATCATAGACCCGCCAAAATACCAATATTTTCACCTTGATTGCACAGATTGACCAACATGAGTAATTTGGGGACTGCCAGTACTTCTGCGCAGATTAGGATATTACATCCAAAAAAAAAAAAAAAAAAAAAAAAAAAGATTCTTCATTAATCTTCCTACAATGTCCATTTCTTTTATTCTTTGTTACATAAAACTGTCTATCTTATGAAAAAGTTCACCAGTGTTAAAAAGATCATATACTGAAAGTTTCTAGAATCACAGTATCCAGTTTTGGCTAGTTAACCTTGTTGAGGTTTTACTGTCATTAATATTTTTTTACATATTAGTGCTTTTCTTGTTCTAATTTAATATGCAAACTTTTTAACACAAACATTAGGTTCTCTGTAATAGAATTCTATATTTTTCTTTATAATCATTAATTCTCACGAACAGCAGTAAGTAATTAAGATACATGTCTCGTAATAATATTATCAATCCTGCAAGGGATGTCAACAAAAATTCTTAAAACTGGTTATCGTGTTTAGAGAGATGTTTCTTGTGTTTTTAATTTTAGATTATTTTACATAAAAAAGCTTAGTATACACATAATTAGGTTGGTATTTCTTACTTTTATTTAAATACATTATAAAACCCAAATGTTTAAATATAAGCTACTAAAAGACGCACCAAATATTAAATCTGTTATTCTTTCTTATTTTATAAAATGGTATTTTGAATAGCATTCTCCACATAGTATGGTTATGGTAATGATTAGGCATTTGAGAAATGTAGTTCTGCAGGAGAATGATTTGTTAGCAGTATACATAGATTTGATGTGATAACCAGTGATGGAAATTGCAATAGAAATAGATATGCTAATGGCATGGCTGGGTTTTGCAGAGGCTCAGGGTTTTCTACGTTATGGATCTGCTTCCAGCTGGGCTACTAATTTATTTTCATATTTCCATCACTGTTAACTGAGTGCTGTAGATTTTAATGTTTGATCTCTGGTTTGTTTTCCATATCTGATGGTGGTTGTCCCCTGTATCTAGGATGGTTTTATTAACACAATTAATAAGGTAAAAATTCACATAGTCATTTACCTGTAAGTTGTAAAAATCTTTATTTTATTTATTATGCAAAAAGAAGCTTTTGGTGGTGGAAAATGCATGACTCCTTGATTGTACAACACTAGATCATCACATACATACAGTATTTATTACTTCAGATTTCATTAATAGTTCTAATTATGAAAGAAACGGATGCTGTATCATAAAGAAAGATTATATTTAAACATGTTTTAAGTTACACTGATTGCAAAGGAAATCTCTGATAAATCCAATACATAACTGCTTTAAAAATTATAATGCAGAAATATTAATGTTGTCTGTACTTATACAGCTAACTTCTTTGCTGAAATATAAGCTGTATAATATTACTGCCACTTCGGCTCAAATTTGGTCTTTTGTACATTATTCTATTGTTTTTAAAACTTGATACATGCTGTTTTCAAAACTTGTCATATATTTCTACAAAATTACCTTTTCTTAATCCTTTTTAATTTGAAATCTGATGCTTCCAGAATACATAACTGATCCATTCAAAATCACCTATAATAATTAATCAATGGATGTTCAGTACAAGCAGATTTTGAAAAATGTCTTCTTCTGTGCACGTATTTTAGTTTTGTTTTATGCCGTATGGGAATCGAGATAATTCATCTCGTACTACAGTTTACGAAGAATTGAAATGTCATATATTTCATTATGGGATACTCTCAGCTGAGATTCTCTGGAGTTGGGGGAGTGACCACATTTGCTAAAGTTAGGATTGTATGGTAGTTATATCTCCCTATTCATGGGCTTCTTTACTCTTCGTATCATGCAAAAAGATATAGGCTACGTATATAAATACATATCTGCTTGCTTAAAATGACATAGTAACTTTTAGACAGATTTTGAAAATATAGTATAACCTCGATTACCAGTAATAATGAAGGGGAGGAGAGGAACAGTAAATCGAAAAAGACGAATAAATAATCCATTCTGTTCGTTCTTGCCATATATTTACGTTATCTTTTTGCTTCAAAAACCTCATGAGAGTTTCAAATGATTCAAGTGCAATTTGTAGTGGAACCAGTGGCGGTTCCTCGGGGGAGCGAAGGGAGGAACGCCCTCCTCACATTTTCCTTCTTTTGAAAGTAAATACCAAATTAAATATATGCCTTGAAATTCGAGGAAGATTCGATAACTTCACAGCTTTAAGAAAACCTCGGTTGATCGAGTTTTAAACGACGCGCACTCATGTGCTGCTAGAAAACTGTGAGAAGGGTGCGAGATTGTTTGTGTGGAGGAAAGCCAATCCATTCCTCCTTTACTGCAATTAACACACATAGACAACAGCTCACTAGCGGCCAGAGAAAGAAGCAGAGTTTTAAAGCAAGTAAATGACCGGATAGGGAGGAGATCCTCCTCTGAATCAGCGCATGGGTGGGAAATAGAAATCGACTGATCTTGCAGCAAGCTCGCTACCGCTGCCATCTAACGATGCTGCATTCAACCAGACTATAACACATCTAGGAGGAGACACAATAAAAACAGTTTTAATGCAACGCTATGAAAGACACCATATAAACTTTTTTTTTTTTTTTTAATTATAAATCAAAATATATTATTCATTGCATTTTATATAAGCTACTATGCATGGTTTGAAACTTTCGAGGATATCTGAAAGTTGAAGTTGGATTCATGTAAAACAAAGAGGAAGTAGTTCTAAGTTAGTATCGCAGATCTTTTTGGCCTCTGAAATTCACTTCCATTCATTGTCTACTAGACAGGACAACAGCCAAGTTGTCAGTTTTGTACAAATATATTTGAAATTGAAAGCACTGCAAACTACAGTATTTTTAACCTAAAAAAATTAATTGGCCACCGGCAGCTTTGTACAATAATGGTAGTATGACTTTACAAGAACTGACATTCTTAAAAAGCATGTGATACTGAACTTGTAAAATGTACATGTGGCAACACAGACCACGTGGGTGAGTGCAGTGTTCTCGCTTTCCTAACAGATTATTTCTCATTCCCATTTCCGTAAAACGGTTCCGGTTACGAGTTAGTAGCTAGTCTCTTCCAACACGTGTGATGCTATAGTGTGCGTGAAAAATGCTGCGAGGTTGTGAATTTCCTTGTAATTGTTAATTTGTGCAATTATTCAACAATGAATGGAAGTGAAAACATATTATATTTTGGACAATTTAGGAAACTCAGTTTACAAAAACAGATTATTGCTATACAAAAGGGAAGGCCAACCCTAACACTACCTGGTCTTACATGTACGCATGTAGGCTAATTTGTAGCATGTTTCTCTCAAAGTGTCATTTTGCGCTGTTAACTTCTTTCCTCCTCTTAAGAAATATGCAGGAGCCGCCACTGAGTGGAACACATGATTCAGACACCATCGGATAATCTAATGATCGGCTAATCGAGAGATGGATAATCGAGATTCTACTGTATGTGGAATATTATTCATCTCGTTTTCTCCCACTACATAATGCAGATATATAACATTGTATTTAGGGTTGTTAGATGTCTGAGATCTGAGTAAGGACCAGAACCATATAAACTGCCCAAAGACAGGTTGAACCTCATAAGCGACACCAATAAGGCATCACTCATGAGGCAACTAAGCCAATAAAATTAATAATGATTTGTTAAATTTGTTATAAGGTTTTGCGCTTCTTTCCAGTTTCTTCTTGCTAGGTGAATACCTCTGATGGGGATTCTGGCTGATACGATATCTCACTTGATATGTCGTGTCACAGGAAAAACAATTGTTTGTATACATCTCAAGTCTGATTAGTGTAATATGTTACTATTCAGTGATGTATGCAATGGAGGGGGAAAGGAACTGGTCATCCTACCTCATTATCTCCTGGCCTAGTTGCCTCATAAGTGGTGCCATGTTGTTATCACTTGTGAGATTCGGATCTGTCTTCGGATAGTTGACTAAACAACAACAACAAAAGCAATATGGTAAATTGTTGCACTTTTGCCATATCTTTAAAAATTGCCATCCATTTACGTTTATTTTAAATAAATACTCCGAATCATGTAAACGAATTACAATGCTCATAGAACATTTATCTTAAATATAGGATTGTCTTTTGAAATCCGTTAAATCTGGCAGCCCTGAATTTCTTTCATTTCAAAAATTATTGTAAGTGAAGTACATTAAAGTCAATTATAAGATTGAATGTTTCCCATCAATCTGACACACACAAAATGCGAATAGAAATCAATTTTATGTTTTATAGCAAGGTTTCAATAAATCTTTAACTCGAAAAAAATTATATAAACAGGACTTAAAATTAATTATAAACTATCTGTCGAACAAAAATTTAACAGATTACAAATTTTAGTAAAAACAAGTCATATAATAATGTATCGGATCATTGCAAAATACTACTGGATGTTCAGTTCAAAGTGTGTCATGGCTCTCTGTATGCCGTCGTGTGGCTAGCCGATGAGCCTAGAGAATTCAATCTTCCTAAACTTCCGCAGGGGGGTATTACATATGTGCCAGAGAAGTTGCCTAGCGAGTACGGCATTCTTTCAGAAGAGTACTTACCAATACGTACCGTAACACCAGTAGTGGCAGGAATGTGAACTGTTTCGAAACATGTACTGAGGTGAATTTTTTCTTACTGTCGGGATATGGGGAGAGGGTTAAGACGATTACTTACGTATTTGTTGACATTAACTTCGACGGTCAACATGGACACGGAGCATTTGATTTGTATTGTGGAATGTTGCCTTACACAGCCGATGATAACAAATACCCTGCGTACGACTTGCCGGCACAAAACACAGTTCGAAAGAGGTTATGGTAGCATAGAGACCGTACAGACCGCCATCTGTTGCTACGACGTTCAAGTTATACCGTACATGTTCTCAAGTGCAGATTGAACGCCTTGATTAATAGGCAACTTCTCTGACACAAAAGCTGAAACTCGCTGACTCATCAACAGTGATGTCATGACACACTTTGAAATGAACACCCAGTAGAACTTTCAAAGCCAGCTTCCATTGCAGTTCAGACATGACATATGACAAGTTATATAATCTTCTTTTGTATATAGCGCTGTTTCATAAAGTTTCTGTACGACATTGTCCACCATATAAAGTGCAGAACACGTAGAACCAGTTTCAGTAATATTGTTTAGCTCACTTTTGAGTTTGCTTTCCTTAAACTGTACAGACACTGACTTGGTACAGGATTAAACACATTTGTGTAGTAGGAGTAGGGTGCACTAGCGATAAAAGATACGTCTGGCTTAGTACAATTATGTTGGTCTATGCTCTAATAAGACTTCTGCAGCCTTTACATGTTTATAACAATTAGATTATCATACATGATGAAGCATAAGTACTTAATGTTATTAATTTCAGGGCTTATCTTTTGAGATATTTCAAACAAAAATGTTTGATACAATTTTGCTTGTTTTTGCTTCCTTCTCCAGAAAAAAAAAATTGTTGTGTATGAAACATTTCATAGCGTAATACAATGTTAAAATTGAAAATATACCGTCTATACTTATCTAGTTTTTAATATAATTGATTATAACATAAACGTTTTCGGCACTAATGTGCCATTTTCAAATGTATGAAAATTTGCCTAATTACATATTCAAATAGATGCACATGAACTGTGTGAATGAAACATATAATGTGTACCCTTGATGATCTCATATCACATATAAAACAATCTATATGTAGATAATTAAATAATTAAAAATTAAAAAACACACACTTATTACTAACATTTAAAATCTGTTTTGAATTTTGCTGCAATTATCCATCATTTGGTGGAACACTGGGGTTATCTTGATGTATTATGTAGTAAAATGCAGTTATTCAGTTACTTAAAATGTTAAAAACTTGCACTGAGATACTAACTGTTAAAATATTAAAATCCTTTATGTTAATTTATTGTTATTGCACCAAGGTTCCTTGTTTTTTGTTCACTTTCACATATTGAAGCACTTTACCATGATCGAATGCGGTGCGTAATATAAGTTACATTGATACCTGGCTATTGTTTTCCTTCGGTTTGCCGTGGTTGGATTATTACATATTCATGGTTGTCACCGTCCGATTATCAGTCAAGCCTTTACAAATGGCTGGACATGGTGCGTGCTCGACGTTGGCCATGCTACGACTGAGTGTGTTTTTTAATTTTTAATTATTTAATTATCTACATATAGATTGTTTTATATGGATATGAGATCATCAAGGGTACACATTATATGTTTCATTCACACAGTTCATGTGCATCTATTTGAATATGTAGTTAGGCAAATTTTCATACATTTGAAAATGGCACATTAGTGCCGAAAACGTTTATGTTATAATCAATTATATTAAAAACTAGATAAGTATAGACGGTATATTTTCAATTTTAACATTGTATTACAACGTGCTTATCGGATAAACCATACAACATGAAGTTATTTCATAGCGTGTTTTGGGAAAGCCACTAATTTAATTCAGTCAGTTTAAGAGGTGATAGTAAATGACTGAAAGAATTTTAGTTTTATCCTTTAAATGTGCAGAAATTTGATCCAAACAAATGTAACAAGTTTTGATGGTGAAATCATTGCAATAAGTGAATGTCTCAGGAATCTTCTATGCCACATCAATAAATTTAGGAATGCAGTTATATTGTCAGACTCCAAAGCAGCTATTCTATCAATCGTCTCTAAACACACACCTTCATCTCAAACAGTAGAAATAACTAAAATGCTCTCTCAATTAATATCACTCAATAAAAGAATTGTATTCCAATGGATACCATCCCATTGTGGAATCCTGGGAAACGAGAATGCGGATGCTTTAGCAAAGAAGGGCAGCACTGCTACTTACAGACCTGTTACTAAATCTATGTATTACTCTGTGAAGAGATTTATTAAATCTACATACTTAGACTTCAACAAACAAAATTTGATAACACAATCCCAAGGGAAAAAATGGAACTCTCTGCATCAAAATCCACAATTAATTCCCGATTTACCACGAAAATCGTCTGTAGCTGCATTTAGATCGGCAACAGGCCATGATTGTTTGGCCAAACACCTGCATAGAATTGGAATATATCAGTCCCCTAACTGCCCATTGTGCAACTCAACCAAGAAATGGATTCGGAACACCTCAAAATCTGTGCTTCATTGGCTGGTCATGATAATATCTTTGAAAAATATTGGAGTGCAAGAGGTCAAATGACTTTATTGTCAAACGCCTGGCATTAGAAAACAACACAACATTTTAAAATTATTTCTCAGAATGAAAATTTACATTTGTTCGTATCAAATTTCTGCACATTTAAAGGACAGAACTAAAATTCTTTCAATTATTTATTATCATAATACACTGCTCTCTTAGATTGACAGAGCATATTGGGGATTAAATCAATGGCTTTCCCAGAACACGCTCTGAAATGTTTCATATAAAACAATTTTTTTCTGGAATGAGCAAAATTGTATTAAATTGTTTTGTTTGAAATATCTCAAAGAATAGCCACCTGAAATTAATGACATTACTTACGTTTCATTCTGTATATACTTACTTACTGGCTTTTAAGGAACCCGGAGGTTCATTGCCGCCCTCACATAAGCCCGCCATTGGTCCCTATCCTGAGCAAGATTAATCCAGTCCCTACCATCATATCCCACCTCCCTCAAATCCATTTTAATATTATCTTCCCACCTACGTCTCGGCCTCCCCAAAGGTCTTTTTCCCTCCGGCCTCCCAATCATTCTGTATATAAATATTTTTATTATTACAAGCTGTGACCCACTGAAGTGGTCTTGCTTACCTTCGTTCCTGTTAATTTAGCAGGTTTTGTAGTGCTTTACGTTTCAAGCAATATGTTTTCTTCGTCTATAAATATACAATTATCAAGTATAACTTACTGAAAGCTGTGATTGTCTTCCACATTCTTTCTGATTTAACATTATTTCTGATATTACCTACCATTCTCATTCATTGCAACATTGCTGATAAATATCCTAATGGATAGCCTATGTACGTGTTGCTCATTCTCTTTCACACGAAATTTAAATTCTCTATTTCCTCTTCAACATGTTAGGCACTATTCTATAAAATTGTACATACTGTACTTGTATACAGGGTGAGTTCTTCACCAAAATGAAACTGGTAATAGATCATGAGGAGAGCTTCGAAAAATCTAAATAAGTTTTTTTTCTAACATTCACCTTTGTAGAGGAAGTCGTTATGTTTCTATAAAGCATTTGGCAACATCACGGCTACTGCAGTAACTCTAGCAAGAGCAGCCACCCATTCCTTACCTTCCCCTCCTCCTCTCTGTACTCCAGCTCACGCACTCAATAGTGTGCTACTTTGCAAGATTTATTTTAACGATTTTCGTAATGATTCAATTTAAATTCATGGCTAAACGGTTTAATTTGCAAAAAAATACTCAAGACACTAACTATTCAGATTAGTTTTACATATCTGCTTGTATAACAATCAGCCATTTCTCTTGGGCCGTTACCGCAATAGAGCGCTGCAAACATTGGGCAAAGACTATTTTTTTCCTGCTTAACGGTGCTTCATCGAAGGGAAAGTGTAATAAAAGTTTTATTATATTTAACATGTGTAATCACCTCTGAAATTTTGGTGCATCAGTCACCTTCCACTCTGTATATTCCACTGGTCCAAACCATTGCTTGTATTACAGAATACACATTAAGCATAATATTCTTTCATTTGTAACATTCCCTTTATAACTGAATTTTCTAGTTGCCTTCAATTTCCCAGTGCTTTATAGCTTCAGAACATTCAACAATTCTCATTAAAATTCAATAGATTTCATGTTTCTGTCTCTTTAAATTTTATGTAAATATGTTGTGCCATTTTTTACATTTGAAATACTACTAAGTCAAAACGAAATTCCTAAAGACTTCTACATCGCAAGAGGCTGGGTGAATGACGCAAGTTCAAATGCTGGTCATTAGATAAAATTAGTTTAAAAAAATCGCGAGAGACTTTGTAAAGCTATGGCGTTAATAACAATAATTTTATTATTATTACTAAAATAAATGAGTGCCAGTAGTGTTATTATTATTAATATTATTATTATCATCATCATCATCATTCTTTTCTCATTTTCCATTTTAATTTGTATTTACACTTGTATCTTGCATTTGTATCTGTTTCATCTCTTTTTTCATGTTATATGCAATTCTATGTGTTTTTAACGAATATCTATATTGTCTATTGTAATTGGGGCTTTGCCCTGTTATAGACATAAATAAATAAATATTATTAATGACAAAATCACACTGTTCTTTGAACTTTCCACATCAGACTGGTGCATCTTTTTGCATTGTGTTTTCTGATTTAAATTTTTGTCATATAAGAGGAAATTTGGTAGGAGAAAGATTATTGTAATGTGAAATTAAGAGTGGCGATTTTAAATATAAATTAATAGAACCGAATGTAAAACGAAATAGAAAGTAACGAAACCTTAACATGAATGTACCAAACTTTAATTCAGAAAAAAGACTGATATCTATATATATATATATATATATATATATATATATATATATATATATATATATATAGTGATTATTCTAATATGGCACATTACCGTGCAAAATGTGATTTAGAAGTCTTGTACCGTATCTTATGTTAGTTACATGTAACATTTATTGAAAATCATTGAATAAGTCATCTGAGGTTCATACCTGGCAAATGCCATAAAATTTATGGTAAGGAAGATAGCTATTGAACAAATTTTGTCCGAAGTTTTTAAAAGTTTCCCTGCCAATTTCATTCCACCACGTTCCAATTGCTTTTACCCAAGGAAGCATCCCTGATATTAATTTCTGTTAGTGGCTATGTAAATCCTAAGGCCATAGTGCGGCTAGAACCTTTAGATCAATGAAGAAAATGCATGACCCCATCGGGAATCGAACTTGTGGCCTTAACGTTTAATGTAGATCGAATAGAAAAATAACTATTTATATTTGGTTAATTTTAAGCAATATATGAAAACAAAATACAATCTGATAATAATAATAATAATAATAATAATAATAATAATAATAATAATAATAATAATAATAATAATAATAATAATAATAATAACAATAATATGTCAGTAATTGACATGAATAATGTTCAAAGAACTGAAACTGTAACTTTCAAAATATGGACAAAATATTTGTAGCTTTCCAATTTACACAACGATTTCAGTACAAGTCAGCAACTACATTTATAAAGATTCACATATTTTTACAATCTTGAAGTCATGTTTCGTTGTGTGTGTCTTGTCTGATGTCTGGTTTCGATGGTACAAATTTCTTGTTGTGTATATAAAACAAAGCAAGAAAATTGGACATTGAAAAGCAACATCTAATGTTTAATAGAACCAACCTTGTTGCAGACTTTGAATGAGATTTCACGTCCATGGCAGGAAATTATGTGCAAATAAAATTATGCCTTCTTGTGCTTGTTGGCTTGTAAATATTCCAGCTTGTCTTTACAAGTTCAGCTGATGAGATGTAATGATTTGCAATATCATTAAAATTGGGAGCCAATGAAGTATAATACTACACACTATGAATTATTACTTGTACTACACGATTGCTTCTCCATCACTTCCAATTGAGTTATGAGTCTCATATTAAAAAGTTCTGTAGTGATATCTGTTGTGCGAATTGTGAGTACCTACATCTTGCCAGCTTTTTACTTATTTTACGAAATATAGAGAAATCAATGTAATGCAGCAGAAGAAAGTGACAGTAATCTTTCAGGCTTGCTTCTTTGACCAACATTTCTTTAATTCCTGCATAAATATACAAGAAGAAGTGTATGATTTTTTTTTTATTTATTTATTCATTTTTTCATATCTGACGTCTAATGTCTCTACATAGGAGAAGTTGAATCCATGATCAGAATTAACATGTAAATTTCTCCCTATCCCCCCCCCCCCATTAAAAATGTCTCTTTCAGAAACTTTTTAAAAATAGAATTTAAAACTTCAAATCTGTTGCTGTTAAAGCCCACCATGGTTTTAAATCTTCTGCAGATAAACTGAAATAAAAATAAGTACAAAAAGAAGTGATCTGAAATTTGATAGCATTGCAACGGGTCTACTCACACTCCGACTATCCATTTCATTGGTCTAATTTTGATTGGTTCTGTGAAATGCTCTGATTAAAGAAACAGCAACATTTTTGTAGTTCTGTTGTATAAAGCAATTTTCTCAATAATATATTATTGTTAGGTTACGAGATACAAACAATGTGAATACAGGGAAGTATTGCGATAGTATTAAACTGATTTTGATGTTCATTGTCCAGCTGTTAGTTTCCTCTCGGAAAGATTAGATTATATTTCTTGAACAAGCCGGTACTGATATTTATTATGGTTTTACAATTCCGTTTTTTAATTTTGTTACAGTAAATTTTGTGTTCAATTCTGGCATCTTCCACTTATATTCCTGGTAACTGTCCTCTGTAGTTTTATTTACTTAAACTGTGAGAAGAAGAATATTATTCATACTGCATGTTTGCTGGCATCATTTTCGTAATATGTAAGATTTCGAAACCTAATGTTCATGCAATTTTTAAAATTTAAAAGTTTTTGTCGAGAGAAACAACTCTCTAGTACAAACTCTCATGTTCTTTCATTGCCACTGTCAAGTAAGTTTCATTTCTCTTATAATGCAGAGTAACTTATTGTTAGATGTCATCAAAGTCAAGGCTCTTTTGGATCCTTCCGACCCAACACTTGTACCAGTAATTTATTGGTTTGCCCTCTTTTCAACGGTCTTCCCAGTATCTCCTTCCAGCTGGTGTGTATTTGTTGTTATCCAATGCTCAGCTATTTTAGGATGAAGCCATCAGCCTACATAGAATTGCCATTGGTAAACTGTTGTTCATTTGTAGTACAAGCTGTGTCCACTGTGGTCTATATTGCTCGATTTTTGTGTTAAATTCGTCTATTGCTAATTCTTTTCTTATATACGTTATTTCTTTCTTTTTTGTCTAGCAATCTGTAGCCTCCTCATTTCTGAAGACTGTATTTTCTGTATATAAAATTTCTTCAAAGTCCAGATCTCTGATCTGTATAATAAATTTGGAATTGCAATAATTTGTTCAGTTTTATGTGGGCACCTTTCCTTGTTTCATTACGTAAAGTTCTTCTTGTGGTCCCGCAGTTGCTTTGGAATGTAGCTACCGGTACTTTATCTTGGATATCCTGGTCTGACATATACCTTCTAGTATAACCTGAGTATTTGAAAATAAACCCATAGGATAGGACAAGTTTCAAAATTTAAAGATAATGCGAGCTCTGATATGATCTAAAAACAATGACTTTCGTTTTAATATTCGGAATTTTCATGTTAAATTATGATGCTATTTCATTTAATTTATGGCTCATGTATTTGTACCAGTAAGTCGTATTCAGAAATTGCCAGTATGAGTTGGTCATCATTTATTGTTAATCTTATGTATTTTAAAATTGTTATGAATTATATGTTTTATTGTCATTCACTTAGAAGATATGCTTTTTCAATCAGTTATCCTGGCCCCCTCTCAGTGTCATACAGGATGCTCTCAAATCTTGCTGATGAAAAATAAACTCCGACAAGGAGATGCCCTGGCATGCTTATTATTTAATAAGAAACTAAAGAATGTAAATATCAATATAAGAGGCACTATATTTTATAAATCGGTGCAGATATTTGCATATGCTGATGATATTGATATTGTGAGAAAAACAGAAAGAGCTATGAAGGAGGCCTATATTAAAATGCATCTACAAATAAATCAAGATAAAACAAAATATATGCCAGTTACATCAAAAGACTATAAGCAATATCCATCCTATATAGAAATTGTACACAGTTTTAGTTATCTTGGATCTGAAATAAATTGCAGAAATGACACCACTATTGAGGTTAAACAAAGGATCATCTCTGCAAATAAATGTTTCTGTGAACTCGGGAAACAATTGAAATCACGCTTAATTTCAAGAAATACTAAATTATTAATTTACAAAGCACTTATAAGACCAGTAGTGACATATGCCTTTGAAACCTGGACTTTTCTAGGTCTGATTGAAAAAGTCTGGGTATATTTGAGAGAAGAATTCTTAGATGCATTTTTGGAGCATTTTTGCATTTAAATATAGAATATAATCTAAATTTAACAGAAGAAATACTGAAATCAGAAGTAAACACTGAACTACTGAAACAATTGTCTTTAGAGAAAATTAATATTAGGTACCCTCCACAAAACTGGCTTCATTTATACACTGACGGATCCTTGATCTCCAGAGAAAAAGGTGCCGGTGCAGGTGTTACATGCTGTCTCTTTTCACTTTATAGATCTCTTGGATATGGAACAACAAGTTTTGATGGTGAAATCATTGCAATAAGTGAATGTCTCAGGAATCTTCTATGCCACATCAATAAATTTAGGGATGCAGTTATATTGTCAGACTCCAAAACAGCTATTCTATCAATCGTCTCTAAACACACACCTTCATCTCAAACAGCAGAAATAACTAAAACGCTCTCTCAATTAATATCACTCAATAAAAGAATTGTATTCCAATGGATACCATCCCATTGTGGAATCCTGGGAAACGAGAATGTGGAAGCTTTAGCAAAGAAGGGAAGCACTGCTACTTACAGATCTGTTACTAAATCTACGTATTACTCTGTGAAGAGATTTATGAAATCTACATACTTAGACTTCAACAAACAAAATTTGATAACTCAATCCCAAGGGAAAAAAATGGAACTCTCTGCATCAAAATCCACAGTTAATTCCCGATTTACCACGAAAATCGTCTGTAGCTGCATTTATATTGGCAACAGGGCATGATTGTTTGGCCAAACACCTGCATAGAATTGGAATATATCAGTCCCCTAACTGCCCATTGTGCAACTCAAACCAATAAATGGATTCGGAACACCTCAAAATCTGTGCTTCAGTGGCTAGTCATGATAATATCTTTGAAAAATATTGGAGTGCAAGAGGTCAAATGACTTTATTGTCAAACGCCTGGCATTAGAAAACAACAACAACATTTTTGGAGCTGTGGAAGAAGGAGATCAATGGAGAAACCGGTACAGTTTGAATTATGTCAGTTGTACAAGGACCCAGATATAGTTAAGTTCATTAAACTTAATAAACCCAAATGTGCAGAGCACATAATATGAATGAATAATGACAGAATTACAAGAAGAATTTTTAAAACAAAACCAGAGGGCAAGAGAGGAGTTGAAAGGCCTAAATTGAGAAGGGACGACAGTATCTGCCAAGACGTTAAACTGCTTGGAGAAAGGAACTGGAAGGGCAAGGCTCTTAATAGGGATGAGTGGAAAAACCTGGAGAAGGCCAGGACGCACACTGGGCTGTCGAGCCATTGATGATGATGATGATGATGATGATGATGATGATGATGATGATGATGATGATGATGATGATGATGATGATGATGATGATGATGATCCTGGCCCCATCTTCTGAAACATTTCAGTAAATTATTTGCGTGATAGTGATCACATAATTGTAGTGAATGTTAGTCTCCTTATCAAAAAAAAAGTCGTAATTTTCTGTCGTTTTTTTTAACTTGAGTCTTCAAGTACATTATATGCATACTCTGTTATATCAAGACTGAATGACAGCAGTGTGCATGCCATAATTAATAAAAAATAAACGGAAGAACAATGACGCAGTCTGCCAGTCATGCAAACATGTCTGATGCGTGTATTCCCAGCCAGAAGCTGAGTTAAGCACTCTGTGCTATACATATTACATTCAGTTCTCTATAATAATTATAATCTCATTTTTATAATCAAAAATGTATATGAAAGGTTTATTCTTTGAGTCATTTATTGACCTGCGTATCCCTAAATAGGCTATAAGTAATGTAATCTGTGTTTCACCTATCATTTCATATTTATTTATGTGTTGACATTGTTATACTTGAATTGACGCAGCTCCTTTAGAAATAAAAATTAACAATGTAAAAACAGCTCATTTGATCTTCGTTAAAAAAAATCTGCTGTTTCGTTTGCAGAATTACATGTATCAGTCACTTAATCTCATCAGTTGTACTTGAGTGTAAATTCACTTTTGAAAATTGTGTAAGTATGTACTGTAAACTGTTACCGGTGTGTGAAATGCATGAAACAGCATGAAAATGCATATATTTTGCCTGGATCGTATTTTATGTGATTTTTTAATTAAAATGGAATTTTGCATGAAGGAGTTTGTTATTGCATGTTTCAGTGTGTTTCTTTATCTGTCACAAGCAAATACTGGAGACAGAGTTGGAAAGTATGTACAATAATTTTAATATCTCGCAGTGGTTTTACTAAAATTATTTAGCTTAAGAATTTAGTGTTTTATATAAAGATGCTTGTTCAAATAATGATTGATTATTTTTTTTAAATATTAATTGGTTAATTGAGAAGGAGGAGATAGTAATTGAATGAAGGGCTGTTGAAATTATTATTGCTTATTAAATTGCACCACTTTATTACCACATTAAAAAGAAACTGCTGAGACATGACATTCACTGCCCATTGACTAAAAGAAGAGTATGGTAGACCTCTATAACATAGAAGTTTTCACAGCATGCAATAAAATTGTGTGCCTATCACCTACAGTGAAGTTATACTTACCTGTACCCACTAAGTTCAATGTTTTCCCTTTTGAAGCTTTTAGTGAATATTTTAAACATAAATTGAAACTATCAATATTTGTGTGGAATAAATAAAATAGGATTTTTGTTTTAAGACGATCTTCATTTATTACTACTGGTTTCAAAAGTTTTGGCCACTGTTCTTACTTAAATGAACATCTTCAACGAATGTGTTTATAGAGTTTCAAAACAGTATAATGTCTAACAAATAGCTTATTTTTAAGAATTATTATCAATAGTACAGTGCTTAATTATGCACAATTGTAAATAAATATTGTAATATAAAGCGGCAACTAATGGAGCATACAAATGACTCCAAAAATAACAACAGACTGTATTTGAATAATTACGTCCTGATCAGTTATGAAAATGTCTGTCTAAAAATCGACCTTAGTTACCAATATACAATATTTGCAGTTTCCTTTCCTGATGTAAGTTGTAGTATAATGATGCAGATTGTGTATTTTAGGTTATTTCAGTAAATGTTTAACTAAA
Source organism: Periplaneta americana (assembly GCF_040183065.1). Taxonomy (NCBI): domain Eukaryota; kingdom Metazoa; phylum Arthropoda; class Insecta; order Blattodea; family Blattidae; genus Periplaneta; species Periplaneta americana. Next base: position 23,173,223 of record NC_091132.1, on the reverse strand, counting down.
GAAATAAAGTGTTACAAATTTTGAGACAATTCTCATAGTAGTAAAGTAGTAATACCTACGAATGACAGAGGGACAATAATATTAAACTCATAATCTTAAAAAATTTTATGAGATATTTATTTAAAAGCTAATTATTGACTTCATTACACTAGAATTACTAAATCATGTTTTATTACGTAACAGGTGATCTTCAGCCAGAGTTCAGATTTGATGGAACGACAGTCCAGCATGGCTTCATCAACAGAAGAAGTGTCGGGTCCAATAAATGATCTTTCAGGAGGATCCCGGCGTGATGAAGGTGCAACTGAACAGTTCGGGGTCTTCAAAGACTTCGACTTTTTGGAATACGAGAGCGAAAGTGTCGAGGTATGGTATAACTCGTATATAATATAGACCTATGGATGAAGTCTTATTTAACATTACATTTGATGTTGTAAGAAAATAGAATCACTCGAAGATGGAAAGTTTATAGTAGGCCTACAGTAAAACATTCTGTCACATAGATTTCAGTATAGTAAATTTGTAATAAAGAGACTGCAGCATCGCAATTTCTTAAAACTTCCAGCCTGTTATCAAAACTTCACTCAAATTATATCAATATATTTTTAAATAAAAGCTTAAGCGAAATGTTCCCATTACCGGTATATACCATTGTGATAGTAATTTACAGAAAGTAATACTTTGTACTTATAAAACCATTGTGGCATTTTAAATTGTCTAGTAGTGTAGCTACGTTAAGCTCTGCACAGAACTTTTCTTGCTCTAGTGTTTTGTATTCACTTGTTTTTGTGTGTCTGCTGTGATGGTCATTTGAAATGAACACTACTGATTATTTTTCAGGGTGAAAGTACGGATAATTTCAACTGGGGAGTAAGGCGACGACCACTGAGTGATGGAGAAACAGAAAGAGAACCAAGTCTTCGCCAAATGGAGGAAAGTCTGAGTGAAAAGACTCCTGTTCTCGGGAAGAGGAAGGTACGTGTTGTAATCTGTCTTGAATTCTTGATTGCGCTCTGTGTACAACACCTGAATTGTAAGCTAATTATTTATAAGAAGTTCATTATTCTAATTACGTGCCGACTTACATGAGGTCATGCACAGTGCTCCACACTGAAAATGGGGCTGCAAAAGGGTATCTGTCGGATACAGGGGGGAGAGCCATTAATCCTTCCCATTGAAGGCTTTAAGGAACCAACCTGGACAAATACCCAACGTCCCATCCCTACTTCCCGTGGTGCAGCTGTTAGTAAGCATAATTTTACGAGCTGAACTAAAGGGAGGGGCTACTCATCCATTAGCACTGGTCAGCTTGATGAGTTAATGACTGAATTTGGTATAATTTTCCTCTATTCAATACCTAATTCCCTCTTTACCCTTTCCTATCCAGTCCTCTGACTGAACTCTTACTTTCTTCGACCCTAACGGCATTAGAGCATTCGAATCCTAGGGGTTCATTTCCCTTTCCTTCCTCCTCTTTCTACTTTTCTGTTCCTAATGCTGACCTGCTATGGCACTAAAATCGTCCTCCAATGGCTTAAGGAGGGAAAGCTGGTGATCAACAAGATCTCCCAGCTAGGTCCAATGGACCCGTCGACCAACAGCAGGTGTTGTCCTCCAGACATTCTGGGGGTTGTGTGTGAATGAAGTAGCCACCAAAACGTTAAAATATGGTGTTCACTTAAATCGGCTATAACTTGCCATTTAACGTGGCTAGTCATGATAATATCTTTGAAAAATATTGGAGTACAAGAGGTCAAATGACTTTATTGTTAAACGCCTGGCATTAGAAAACAACAACAACAACACTGAAAATGGGACGCGTGAAAAATTAAAGTATCATTCCTGCATGACTAGTGAAAGCTCTGTACACACGGATAAGAGGATTTTGAAGGCAGTTTAGTGTATTTTAGTCCACACCTGTGGAGTAACGGTTAGCGCATCTAGCCGCGAAACCAGGTGGCCTGGGTTCAATTCTCGGTCAGGACAAGTTACCTGGTTGAGGTTTTTTCCGGGGTTTTCCCTCAACCCAATATGAACAAATGCTGGGTAACTTTTGGTGTTGGACCCCGGACTCATTTCACCGGCATTATCACCTTCATCTCATTCAGACGCTAAATAACCTAAGTCCCTATTTACACTTGCTATTTGTCGTTCGACTTGCAGCGCGGGCGCATGCGCAGTACGGATTTTGTTCCTTTCCTTTCGACATCTGCTGAGTAGAAGCTGTTTCTATTTCTGTACGACATTTCCTAGGTGGGCCAGCCAAATTGACGCGACAGGACCCGAACATGGTTCGGAAAAACAGTAAACAAACAACTTTTAATCAGCTGTTTCTCTCTTTCCGCGCGCTTTGTAGCATCATGTCGGAGTGTAACAAAAACCAAGTAATGAAATTAATCAAGCTTTACGAGGAATTTCCATACTTTTATGACATCAGAAATAAGGACTATCACAATAGGATTCGGAGGGAAAATGCACTGGAGTTTATTTGTAAAAATTTGGAGTCTGTTCGTCCCAATACTATTCCCTCCGACATCAAAACAAAAATAAAGAACATCAGAAGTCAATATGCAAGAAAAAAAATTAAACTTTCAATTCATTTTAATATAATAAATATCTATTGGACAATTTTGTTCCAGTTTGAAATCTTTACTGAGAACATGGAATAACCCTTTCTCCTGCCTTCTGGACCTCCATCTCCTTTCCCAGTCTCTCTCTCTCTCTCTCTCTTTTTCTTTTTTTTTTTTTTTGCTTCTCATTAGTGCAAGCTAACAAAACACTTGAAGCTGCAGAAGCTAAAATAGCTACTTTTTATTGTTAAAATCCATTCTGTTCATTTAAAAGCCTCACCACATCACTCACACGTTGCTCGAGCTCAACAACTAGCCTCGAGTAGCAGACGAGAAATCTGCCAAGAGTGAACGGTGATACTACATTTAGCCGACAGAAAGCGCAACAACTTGCGTCAACTTGTGGACGAAAAATCTGCCAAGTGTAAACGGTGATGCTACATATAGCCGACAGAAAGTGCTTGATGTTGCGCGACAAATAGCAAGTGTAAATAGGGACTAAGATGTTGATAAAGCGTCATAAAATAACCAACTAAAATAAAAAATAAATTAGTGCATTTTACACGATGCATTATAATATGAGCAGTAAACAGAAGTAAGTCCAGCGAGTGATCACTTAGCTCATTGCAGAGCTACATAGCAAACAGTCTATCAGGCAGAAGATCCTTCTTGTGTTTTGGTTATTTTTACATTCTTATGTCTCTAAAGAAGGTAAGCATGCGAATTCGAAATGAGGCAGTAGAACAAGTGGTCAGCTTCAAATCCTTGGGGTGTACTATAAGCACTGTAATAAGTTATTATGAAAATAAGACCTAAAAATTAAACATAAATAGAGCATCAGGAAAGATTGATTTACACTTGTTTATTGTAGAGTTAAAATTAAAAAAGTATTAAAATATTTATGGTAGTAAATTGTGATAAGAGCAGATAAATAAGGTTTAAAGTCTTAATGGTTATTACGATTGGTTTAAACATGCACTAAAACCAGACGTGAGTGCAAGTTTGAACCAATAAATTATTGAGATTTGCGATAAATAAATTAGTTTAGAAAATTGAACATTTATTAGGTATAACTACTTTTGTATATTGATCTTTTTGTTAAATTATAAGTTTTGTACTTTTGTGAACTAATATCAATAAATCTATCTATCTATAAGCACTAACATGAGCTGCTGGCAAGAAGTCAAAATGGCAGAGGAAGTTTTTAATAGGAAAAAGATACTTTCTGCAGACCTCTGGAAATAGAACTAAGGAAGAGACTAGTGAAATGTTTTATGTGGACTATGGCATCGTATGGAGCAGAAACATGAACATCACGGCAAAGTGAAGAGAAACGACTAGAAGCATTTTAAATATGGATATGGAGAAGAATGGAGTATGTGAAATGGACAGACAAAATAAGAAATGAGGCTGTGCTAGAAAGAGTGAGTGAAGGAAAAATAATGTTGAAACTGATCAGGAAGAGAAAAAGGAATTGGCTAAGAAGAAACTTCCCACTGAAGGATGCACTGGAATGAATGGTGAATAGGGAAAAAAATTCGGGGCAGAAGAAAATATCAGATGATAAACAACATTCAGATATATCTATTGTATGCAGAGACGAAGAGGAAGGTGAAAAAGAGGGAAGATTGGAGGCTACTGAGTGTGCAGTGAAGGACCTACCCATGGATAGAAAACTATGAATTCGTTATTTTACAACGCTTTTTAAACTGCTATGGTTATATAGCATCTGAATGAGATGAAGGTGATAATGCCAGCAAAATGAGCCCAGAGTCCAGCGCCGAAAGTTACCCAGCATTTACTCTTAATGGGTTGAGGGAAAACCCCGGAAAAAACCTCAACCAGCTAACTTGTCCCAACCAGGATTTGAACCCGCACCTGCTTGTTTAACTGTCAGGCATGCTAGCCGTTACTTCACCTTGGTGCACATGAATGATTAATTAATAGAGGAAAATAATTATGTTAATATGTTACTTATGTTAAATAAATTAATAACACACTTGATTTTTTTCAGCAACGGGGCGTGGCTGAGGAATCCTCAGATGATGAAGTAGGCTCTGAATCTCCATTGGATGAAGTTGCTGTGGCGCCAGAATTTGGTGGAAGCTCTGCTGGAGGAAGTGGCGTGTATCCTCCATCTTCTCTTAGTCTGCTTGAACATCGGACTCGCCATGACTCTGGGACACGCTCAGATACTTCGTATGTATCAGCTTTGCAGTTAATAAAATTAGTACCAATGTGCAATTTGTTATCTTCCCAGAGAAGAAAGAGATACAGTAACTCTCTTTGCCTCCCTCTCCCTAATTTCCTCTAGAAGTGCTGTCGAAATAGTTTCAATCAGACATTGAATTAAAATCAAAGGTGTCATTTGGGGGTAGATAAGTTGCCCCCTGCCCCCTGAATTTAAGATTAAAAAAAAAATAATAATTGTGTATTACTACTTAGTTTCTTCCTGGCTTTTAAGGAACCCGAAGGTTCATTGCCGCCCACCATAGGTTCCTATCTTGAGCAAGATCAATCCAGTCTCTATCATCATATACCACCTCCCTCAAATCCATTTTAATATTATCTCAGGAATCTTCTATGCCACATCAATAAATTTAGGAATGCAGTTATATTGTCAGACTCCAAAGCAGCTATTCTATCAATAGTCTCTAAACACACACCTTCATCTCAAACAGCAGAAATAACTAAAATGCTCTCTCAATTAATATCACTCAATAAAAGAATTGTATTCCAGTGGATACCATCCCATTGTGGAATCCTGGGAAACGAGAATGCGGATGCTTTAGCAAAGAGGGGCAGCACTGCTACTTACAGACCTGTTACTAAATCTACGTATTACTCTGTGAAAAGATTTATTAAATCTACATACTTGGACTTCAACAAACAAAATTTGATAACACAATCCCAAGGGAAAAATGGAACTCTCTGCATCATAATCCACAGTTAATTCCCGATTTACCACGAAAATCGTCTGTAGCTGCATTTATATTGGCAACAGGCCATGATTGTTTGGCCAAACACCTACATAGAATTGGAATATATCAGTCCTCTAACTGCCCATTGTGCAACTCAAACCAAGAAATGGATTCGGAACACCTCAAAATCTGTGCTTCAGTGGCTGGTCATGATAATATCTTCGAAAAATATTGGAGTGCAAGAGGTCAAATGACTTTATTGTCAAACGCCTAGCATTAGAAAACAACAACAACAACATATTATCTTCCCATCTACGTCTCTGCCTCCCCAAAGTTCTTTTTCCCTCCGGCCTCCCAACTAACACTCTATATGCATTTCTGGATTCGCCCATACGTGCTACATGTCCTGCCCATCTCAAATGTCTGGATTTAATGTTGCTAATTATGTCAGGTGAAGAATACACTGCGTTGTGTAACTTTCTCCATTCTCCTGTAACTTCATCCCTCTTAGCCCCAAATATTTTCCTAAGAACCTTATTCTCAAACACCCTTAATCTCTGTTCCTCTCTCAAAGTGAGAGTCCAAGCTTTACAACCATAAAGAACAACCGGTAATATAATTGTTTTATTAATTCTAACTTTCAGATGTTTTGACAGCAGACTAGATGACAAAAGCTTCTCAACCAAATAGTAACAGGTATTTCCCCGGCCTCATACTTTCCAGATTAATCCATGTCCCAGTCAATTAAAAATATTTTTAAATATAAAAACTTCCTTATCTCCCCACACTACACACGGGAGAGAAAACGTACCGGTATTTAAATCATTGAAACCTTTCCACATTCCTCACGTCACTTAAATAAGTATCCCCTCAACCCACTAGAGTTTTACAGAAGGGGGAGGGTTGCCAGTTTGAACCCCCTTTTTGAACTTAAAAAAATTACATAGCCTATTTACTTACTTACTTACTTACAAATGGCTTTTAAGGAACCCGAAGGTTCATTGCTGTCCTCACATAAGCCCGCCATCGGTCCCTAATCCTGTGCAAGATTAATCCAGTCTCTATCATCATATCCCACCTCCCTCAAATCCATTTTAATATTATCTTCCCATCTACGTCTCTGCCTCCCCAAAGGTCTTTTTCCCTCCGGCCTCCCAACTAACACTCTATATGCATTTCTGGATTCACCCATACGTGCTACATGTCCTGCCCATCTCAAACGTCTGGATTTAATGTTCCTAATTATGTCAGGTGAAGAATACAATGCGTGCAGTTCTGCGTTGTGTAACTTTCTCCATTCTCCTGTAACTTCATTCCTTTTAGCCCCAAATATTTTCCTAAGCACCTTATTCTCAAACACCCTTAACCTATGTTCCTCTCTCAAAGTAATGTATTACTACTAAAGAAAAAATTGTGAGAGCTGGACCATTAATATTAAAATATTCCACTTTTTTAAACACTTAAAAAAATAAAAAACGAGATCTGTTGGTGCTAACTCAGGAAATTGTTTGTATCAGTAGCGTATCATCTGGAAATGCCTTGTGGCGTTAGGAATGTACCAGAAAATATGATGTTTTAATCCTCTGCATAATTAATAAAATGAATTCATGAAGACTATGGTCATGGTCCTAGATGAGAATTGAATATGTTCTTCACTATCATTTGGAGTATAAACCCCAGATCTGTCGGAATTCGTGATATTATTACTTTACTGCTTGCAGATTCTAGGGTGTGTGTTCAGCTCTGACTTGGGTAAGAGTGTCATCAGGCTTTTTTAATAATCGACGGCCTGTTTAAAGATTTTGCAGACAGTATGTCTGAGTTAATTTAAACCTTAAAAAAACACGCACAGGAGCAATCAAACGTGCTCAGTTACACTTAGAAGTGGATTTTACAGATAGTAATTCTGCTTTAACTGAAATTAAAATATTACTACTATAGGAAAGGAAATATTTAGGTTCTGCCTGTAGTAAAATTTGGGCAAATGAAATCTGAAATTTTAGATAGGCTAATGTTTACAATTTAACTGCATAGCCAATCACTGAAAACAAATTTTATGCGTCAAAATAACAATGCCATTTTTTTTGTCAAGTTTATCCCAGTTTACAGTTCGGAAAATAGCTAATTTCAAAGGAAATAGTGATTGTATTGTATTGTATTTATTAACATTCCATGGTATTCATACATTGCTTTACAGCTAGAATATGGAACAAGTCAAAAAAACTTAATACTATTATAAAGTTTTAATTTATAGTCACAGTCTAGATGAAATATATATACAGACGAGATTTACAATATAGTCTACTAGTACAACACTAAGTTTTAGTATCAGTTTCATGAAGTGTTATTGAATGTCATGAATTCACCTACAGAATAGAACGCATGAGAAATTAGGTATTTCTTTAAATTGGCCCTAAATAATCTTATGTTTTGAGTTTCATTTTTTATATCGATAGGGAGGCTATTACAAATTTTTACTGCCATATAACGCACTCCTTTTTGATAGCATGATAGACTTGCCGATGGAGTATGAAAGTCATTTTTTTGACGTGTATTTATGCTATGAACTGTTGAATTAGTTACAAAGTTTTCACGATTACATACGAGGAAGATTATTAATGAAAAGATATACTGACAACCCATGGGCATTATTTGTAGTTTTTTGAAAATAGTCCTACATGATTCCCTAGTGATATGCCGTAATAAGGTCTTTCCTAAAATCTTGCCTCCTCCCAATCAAAAAATGAAATGATGCCCCTGCTAACTTGATAATTATTACAATAAAATCAGTTCTTTTCTTGATTACACTCCTTTAACACTTATACAAATATTGATGAACTATTAAGTTCCCCCCCCCCACCCTTAAAGGTAACATTCATATTAACAATGGTTAGAATATTTATTTAATTGTCTAATGGCTAGTACATGATATTTACTATCACTGACTGAGCGAAAAACAAGAAAGTGGTGAGCAAAACTACGGATTAAGTAATTAAAAACATTCGGGCTCTGGCTTCCCAGTAGCGGTTGACTTCCTTGGAGGATTTCAGAGCAGGGCATTTTGCAAGATGTTGTCTATCCATGTCTTCCTGTTGATGGCACAAAATGCAGGATGCTGATGGAAGGATGCCAAGACGATTGAGGTGTTTACCCAGGATGTCATGTTCAGTGTTAAGACGAAAGCTTGCAACTGCCAGTCTTCTGGGTTCAGGAGGTATATCCTTCAGTAGCTTAGAATATCTGCACTGCAAAATGAAAATTTTTCACATATTTACATTAATAAGAAATTATTCATTGGTTTTCCCCCTCCCCCTCCTCCTAAATTTCTGTTAAAGATGAGATAAAGATTGAGCTACGGTTTTTTGATTTGACTAAGAAAATGGCCTATGCAGAATTTCATGCAATTATCTAAAAAATGTAGAAAACTTGATTTAAACAAACGATGAAAGAGTAATGGAACAGAGAAAAATTCTCTCCGGCGCCGGGATATGAACCCGGGTTTTCAGCTCTACGTGCTGACGCTTTATCCACTAAGCCACACCGGATTCCACCCCGGTGTCGGAAGAATCGTCTCAGTTTTAAGTTCCAACTCTTGGGTTCCCTCTAGTGGCGCCCAAGAGTTGGAACTTAAAACTGAGACGATTCTTCCGACACCGGGGTGGAATCCGGTGTGGCTTAGTGGATAAAGCGTCAGCACGTAGAGCTGAAAACCCGGGTTCAAATCCCGGCGCCGGAGAGAATTTTTCTCCATTCCATTACTCTTTCATCGTATGATGACGCAGAATATCTGCATGGAAATATCATATTTACTTCGGTACATTATAATAATATATATGATTTAAACAGTTTTGAAAAATACAGATTTAAGAAAATGATCGCTAAACTTATAGATTGCTGGCTGGTGTTGTGTTTGCATAGCAGGACATTTTAATGGATAACTTCGTAAATTTTACAGATATCTTAAAATTTCTTTCACAGATATAAAGCTAAAAGTTGATATTATACTATAAGAAATATGAAAAATAATTTTTTCTTTGACACTCGAAGGTATGTAGGCTATTATAAACATTAGTAATTAAAACACATAAATAATTGATTAAATGGCGATCTTACTCGTGTTAATTGTGTAAGCATGTGCGGCTTACAGCTGTTTCGGTGTTTCTTCACACCATCCTCAGACCCTACTAGATCGCGGCGTCATCTCGAACTTCGCTGCCTGTTGTGTGGGTGTTTTCGATTGTTGAAAAGTGTTGAAATGTGGTGTCAAATAGTGTGTAGATGTAGATGTATTGTGTCCTCTGGTTATTGCTTTAATGTGTTCTTTATATCGAGTTTGCCGAACATATAACTAATACTAACCACACATACAAAAACATAAATACAGACATGGAAATCCTACACATACAACCTAAAAACCAAAAACTCAACTCACTAGAATAATATGAAATATACGGACACACTAAAACACACCCTGATCTCAACACACAGATCAATTTCAGAACACACTCACTATTTGACACCACATTTCAACACTTTTCAACAATCGAACGCACCCACACAACAGGCAGCGAAGTTCGAGATGACGCCGTGATCTAGTAGGCTCTGAGGATGGTGTGAAGAAACACCGAAACATCTGTAAGCCGCACATGCTTACACAATTAACACGAGTAAGATCGCCATTTAATCAATTATTTATATTCAAGTGTTAAAATAGTGTACGAAAGATTCAACATGGGTAAAACACTTAATTTATATCTTTCTTCTCTGTATTTAAAGTATATGCAGTTAATGTCTTATCATTATCTCGTTCTCTCTGTAGGGGATCAAGTGCTGGTGATCTGGGTGATGTGACCCCATGCAATGCATCTCCAAATCTCTCAGCTCTCATGGCATTCCGCCCAATAATGCGTGATGACACTGAAGAAGTATGGAGACTTCAAATCCAGTCTCTTCTCAACCAGATTCCTGCTTCACCTATGGAATTGTTTCAATTGTTACATCGGCTTATTAGGGTATTTATTTTAACTTCTTGATATGTTTAACTTGATGTAAGGAGTGTATGTGCGTGATTCGGATTTGAGGATTGCTGTAATTTTGAATATAAAAGTATATCACATTTTCTTCAACTTTGTGCTTAGGAAGATTAGAGAAATTAGAAGCTGCATAAACATCTACCCCGAATCTAAAGGCATATATAGGTACCGTACTCTATAAATCATCCATGACTTGCATGCTGACGAAAGGAATGTATGTCTGTTGTCATTTATTTTGCTCTTATTGCATTTTCCACATGACAGACTTAAACAGTCAACTGTCAACATATTATATCTAGAGGTGTGAAATTATAGCATTAATTTTTTATATTTGAAGAGTCCACTGCAAGAATGATGGATGTCACTTTCTTGTCGAAAATGAACCAAGACTGTCAATGCATAGCTTACGACATATCGAATGTACATACAGAGTTATATGGCATTAACACTGATAGTCATTGTCCAGTAATGATCGGAAAATCACAGTTAAGCTTTGAGCGCTAAGCATTTCAAACTTTCAATTGCTTCTCCTGCAAAATGTATTCCAAATGACATCCATCATTCTTGCAGTGGACTCTTCATTTATAGAAAAAATGTTTTTAGAAATAGCATTTTATAGCATTAATTATTTGAAGAAGTAGCGTTTATTAGCTAAAACCTATTATGCTATTTTATGTATTTGTGAGAGGGGTAACTGAAAATAAGATAGGTATAGGAGTATAATTGGTAATGTACATACTTGATCAATGTTACAATATTTAGTTAAAATACATTTTGAATCTTGCGTGCACCACTTTTAACACTTGAACACTTAACAAACACAAAAATACACAAAACACAACACAAACACAAGAACACAAGAAATACATCGCACTAACATATGAAAACAAAAGCACACATAAGATCGCATCTTCATTCAGAAAACAGAAATACAACATAACATACAGAACAGAAAACACACTACAAAGACATCTCAACACACAAAAAACACAAACAAATAAATACGACCACACAGGTGTATACAAACTCAAATGTAATAGTTGCGACAAGTTCTACATAGGACAGACAGGCAGATCATTCCAAACACGCTACAAAGAACATATTAAAGCTATAACCAGAGGACACAATACATCTACATACGCCGATCACATAACCAATACTAACCATACATACAATAACATAAATACGGACATGGAAATCCTACACACACAACCCAAGAACCAAAAACTCAACATGCTAGAACAATACGAAATATACAAACACACTAAAACACACCCCGATCAAATCCTCAACATACAGATCAATTTCAGTACACACACACTATTCGACTCCACACTTCAACACCTTCCAACAATAAAACACACCCTCCTAACAGGCAGAGAAGTTCGAGATGACGCCGCGATCTAGTAGGCTCTGATGATGGTGCGTGAAGCACTGAAACAACTGTAAGCCGGACAAATATTACATATTTAACACGAGTAAGTCCACTAGTTCATCAATTAATTAGTTAAAATAACTCTAGTTGCCAAGAAAAAAAAAGACACAAACAAACCATGCTGTTAACGTAGGATGCAGTTTTAATATGTTTTTATAAGGTTCCTCTCCCCTCCCCACACTAAAGTTGTGTATTACACATGCCACACCTTAAAATGATACAGTTAAATAAAATTTATGTTCCTTTTTGCATTGCATATGATTTGCAGATTGTACGTTTTCCTTATATGCTTACGATATTTACCTTAAAATATGTCTTCCGTAATTTCGTGGGTGCTCTGTAAAGGGGGTTAAGTATGAATTGGCTAAAGTGGGATAAGTAAAGATTTGAACCCTTTACGATTACTTCTGTCTTTTGTTAAAGGGGTTAAGTCATGCTTCCATCCATAATGCAGTTACAGTGCTCCATATTTTGTGACAAAGGGGTTTTGTTCAGTACCAAAGCAGAGAAGTTTACATACCTTACAATTTGACTTAACCCCCTTTACACGAACACCCGCGATTTGAGAGTTGTCTACGTTTTTTCCCCGCAATATAATTATTTTACAACATGGAGTCTAATAGGCCTATACGCAGAGATAAAATCCAATATTGTGACTTTGAAGTTGCTATGGGTCTGTTTGCAGAATTTTGTTAACTGTGATTAATTGTCTGAAGAATTTTTTGAACTATTGAGTTCTTCTCGAATTTAAAGTTGGATAACAATTCATTAGTACATAACATGTGTTTTTGAAATGCTTTAGGATGTCAACAGCAACACAGTTTCGTATCACAATTCATTGCTCAACATGTGTTTTTGAAATGCTTTTAGGATGTCAGCACCAAGACAGTTTCATTGACACAGGAGGCTTGCCAGTACCTGTCGGGCAATTCAGCTGTGACGGCTTCGCAAGGAGCAGCATTGTTAGGATCGCGACTTCTTGTAGTTGCAGAGTTGCTTTCATCCCAAGCCGACCCACCACATGTGTGGATCAGTCCTAATGCAGTTACTAGTCCACGCCTCACTGAGGCATTGAGATTTGGGATGCTGGAAATTCAAGAACACTGGGAGACTTTCCTGGACAGAAAGGATCATGCTGTTGAGGTATTTTTTAAATTAACTTTGTTTTATTTCCATTTTTAAAATTACGAATATGATATGATATGATATATATTTCTTCACAGCACTTCTTTACATGTAATGGTGAACCTCACATTTCTATATCTGGTGCCACCATTAACATATTATTACAATAACACATTATTTGCAGAACACGTCTACACAATACTCCCAATTACACTATGTACCTTTTTTGTTACTTGGTCAATCTCCCCTTCAGTATTTCCTTACATTTCATTTGCTATTCTCTATTTGATTCACTTAATCCTAATATATATCTAATATTGTATACTCCTTTCACACCCACCTTTTCCTCTAACTACTATTCACTAAAATCTCAAATTCAATTTTTCTCTATAAATTATCATATTGAATTATTTTACCTATTTATTCTTTGACCTTTTATTCATTTACTGTTCCAACGTTCAAATGTTAGTACTAATTTTATGCTGTCCCTTGTTCACTTCTCTTAACCCTTTCTCACTATTTTCACTCATTCCTATTTGCGCACTCTTCCACTTTCTCACTATTCTGCTTACACCTATCCATTGTCACTATTCCCACTTCCTATAAATACTTCCATTTTATTCTACACATCTGCTTATACACTTTCTCTCTCCCCTATACTTCTCGATCTTTCGTTTCACTTTACTTGCACTTTTTGATCACATCCCCAATTTTTTTTTTATACATATCAAATATCTCTGCTAAATCCTCAACTGTCGCAAGTTCTGACCTTTCATTACTGTTCGTCTCTGTCTTATTTCTGTCTTTATCTTTCTTTCTATTTATTTCTTCTTCTATTCCTCTTTTATTTTCCCCCCCCCCCACGCTTTCACTTTCACATACTAGATTTTCACTTCCACTTGCACCCTTATTCTTTACACTATTTCCTTCCCTATCACTTCCTGACTCTTGGTTTCTCTTTTTATCACCCCTCGCCTTTTTTCTAGCACCTGTGTTGTTAGTTCCGTTATTATCAGCATTCCTTCTGGAGTGCACTAACCTTACCGCCATTGTATGGAGACTAGGAATCCGCTTATGCTGCACGATCACGTTACTGTTTTCTTCTCCTTGCTGCACCATCACCTTTACACTTCCTCTTACGTCAGTATGTGGGTTCCTGCACTCATTACTAATCACTCCTGTTACCATGTGTTTATCTGCGACAGTCACTTGTTCCGTCCTTGAAGTTGGGATGATTTTCTTCTGCTCCTTCCCTCCGCTTATGTAGAAAATTACGAATAAAATAAGCACATTTCAATCAGAATTACACAAGTGTGAAGTTGTGTGCATGTGTATGTAAGACATGTCATTTGCGCAACTTCAAGCATTTTTAATTTTGGGTAGTGGTCGAATGTACAGAACGTAAGATGGATAGTTCTCTTTGTTTATTCCCAAGATCATTGACATTATGGGTAAATGTGTCTATCTTAAGTACAGTAAGTCCCAGCAAATGTGTCTGGTGTTTCTATCAGCTGATCAACGGCAGGTCCTCGCGCTACTGCCAGTCCTTGCATCTGCGAAATTACGGCTCTTCACCAAATTAAAACTTACGTATCTCTGTTACATTAATAAATAAGTTTAAAAAGTCGGACATCCCTGTTTCCTGACTAAAGTCCATTTTCTTAGTCCCACGACATTGGAATGAGTAAAAGTGTGCATGGGGTATAAATATGGCACGTGCCCTTGAGTACATATTCTGCTCACAATCACAACAAATAACGCGCACTAAAGGATCACTCTAAAATAAGTTTCGTTACTCCTAAACTAGTACAGCATACTTCAGTTTAGCAATTTTATTTTTTTTTAATTTTTTTTTATTATTATTTTTTTTATTATTTTTTTTTTTAATCCAATGCCACCAGGTTGTCTCTTCGACATTTCTGGTCTTCTCTCCTGGCCGTGGCTTAATTGTAACCCACTTCTGAGGTTGGGGTGCCTGGAAGGCGGAGTTACATTACCCCGATGATGTGATAGGATGATTATGATAATGTGGTGCCAGGAGAGGTCTTAAATCTAAACTTAACCTAAATTCCAGACCATGGACGAACACAGGAATAATCCCCTTTAAGGAAAAATTCCTGTGCTCTAACCGGGAATCGAACCCGGGACCTCATGAACAATAGCCAGAAGCTTTTTTATTTTATTCGGTTATTTTACGACGCTGTATCAACATCTAGGTTATTTAGCGTCTGAATGATATGAACGTGATAATGCCAGTGAAATGAGTCCGGGGTCCAACACCGAAAGTTACCCAGCATTAGCTCGTATTGGGTTGAGGGAAAACCCCGGAAAAAACTTCAACCAGGTAACTTGCCCCGACCGGGATTCGAACCCGGACCACCTGGTTTCGCAGCCAGATGCGCTGACTGTTACTCCACAGGTGTGGACTAGCCAGAAGCTCTGACCACTAGACCATGAGGCTGGTCGTAGCAATTTTATGATATTATGCCTAAAACAAGTACAAAATGTAACATAGTAGGTAAATTTATTCCAGTAAAACGTCCTGAATTCGTGGGTGTAAACAGCGGCAGTAGTAGGGGGACCTGTCACTGATCAGCTAACAGAAATACAAGGAACGTTCACTGGCATACAGATCATTTCACAACAGAATCTCAGAACGCACATCCTTTTAGACACAACACTACTAATCACAAAACACATTCCCACCACTACCTACTTATTCCCTCCCTCCCCTCCATATGACTCTAAGCAAGAATATAATGAAGCGGAAAAACTTTCAAAACTTCACTAGAAGTTAGAAAATGGCGACAAATCACGCCGAAACTAGTCACCAAGGTAAATTACCATATTAAGTTTAAGTTAACGCAGTGAAGTATAAAAGTTGTTAATTGAACAAGTTTTAATAATTATCATTAATAATTAAATAGGTGAATTGGGTGGGAAGCGTTATGGAAAATGTTTCAGCCTTTCAGTGTCTGTATGGAATGAGGGTAAATAGCAGAAGGTTGGGCTTGGATTTAAGTTTTAGTGAGCACTAACCCACTCAGGAACAACCCTGACCACTGCCCTTACTTCAAGTCTACATCTATGTAAAGTTGTTGTTGTTGTTGTTTTCTAATGCCAGGCGTTTGACAATAAAGTCATTTGACCTCTTGCACTCCAATATTTTTCAAAGATATTATCATGGTCAGCCACTGAAGCACAGATTTTGAGGTGTTCCGAATCCATTTCTTGGTTTGAGTTGCACAATGGGCAGTTAGGGGACTGATATATTCCAATTCTATGCAGGTGTTTGGCCAAACAATCATGGCCTGTTGCCAATCTAAATGCAGCTACAGACGATTTTCGTGGTAAATCGGGAATTAACTGTGGATTTTGACGCAGAGAGTTCCATTTTTTCCCTTGGGATTGTATTATCAAATTTTGTTTGTTGTAGTTTAAGTATGTAGATTTAATAAATCTTTTCACAGAGTAATACGTAGATTTAGTAACAGGTCTGTAAGTAGCTAAAGCATCCGCATTCTCGTTTCCCAGGATTCCACAATGGGATGGTATCCATTGGAATACAATTCTTTTATTGAGTGATAATAATTGAGAGAGCATTTTAGTTATTTCTGCTGTTTGAGATGAAGGTGTGTGTTTAGAGACTATTGATAGAATAGCTGCTTTGGAGTCTGACAATATAACTGCATTTTTAAATTTATTGATATGGCATAGAAGATTCCTGAGACTTTCACTTATTGCAATGATTTCTCCATCAAAACTTGTTGTTCCATACCCAAGAGATCTATAAAGTGAGAAGACACAGCACGTAACACCTGCACCGGCACCTTGTTCTCTGGAGATCAAGGATCCGTCAGTGTATAAATGAAGCCAGTTTTGTGGAGGGTACCTAATATTAATTGTCTCTAAAGACAATTGTTTTAGTATTTCATTGTTTACTTCTGATTTTAGTATTTCTTCTGTTAAATTTAGATTATATTCTATATTTAATAGAGTTAAAGAGTTTGGTTTAATTTGTAAGTTTTCTTTTAAATTCGGGATATTGATTTTCTGTTTTAATTCTTGAACAATGGATATGAAACTTTTTTGAGTTTTCAGTCTACAGAGAGGACTGTATGAATGCCAATTGTTTCCTGGTAATCTGATAAGTTTTTCATATTGAATCAGTGCTTTTTCTTCTATTGTCATTTTGATGCTGTTAATATTAGTGAGGAATCTCATAGAATCTATTGGAGTTGTTTTGATTCCACCAGTAATGAGCCTGAGAGCTTGGTTTTGAACATATTCTATTTCGTTTATGAAAGGTGAAGTAATTAAAATATCTCCGCAGTATGTCAGCACTGGCTGTATAAACATTTTGTATGTAGTGTTCAAAGTATTCCTAGACCATCCCCATTTCTTTCCTGCTAGTCTTTTTAGAAGGGAGAATCTTTTACGAGCTTTTTCAGAAATGTATTTCAAATAGTTGCTCCATGTTAACTTACTACTAAGCAAGAATATAATGAAGCGGAAAAACTTTCAAAACTTCACTAGAAGTTAGAAAATGGCGACAAATCACGCCGAAACTAGTCACCAAGGTAAAGTACCATATTAAGTTTAAGTTAACGCAGTGAAGTATAAAAGTTGTTAATTGAACAAGTTTTAATAATTATCATTAATAATTAAATAGGTGAATTGGGTGGGAAGCGTTATGGAAAATGTTTCAGCCTTTCAGTGTCTGTATGGAATGAGGGTAAGTAGCAGAAGGTTGGGCTTGGATTTAAGTTTTAGTGAGCACTAACCCACTCAGGAACAACCCTTACCACTGCCCTTACTTCAAGTCTACATCTATGTAAAGTAGATCCCACTATTCACTTCTTTCTTTCACTTGCAAGCTAAACGAAATCAGATCTAAAACTGAAATCACATAGAACTGTGATAACAGCATTATTAAGGAATAGATCAGGTACGGTAGTTTAAAGGTTTACAGATAAAACAAAAATCTGTTCCAAAAGTTGAAATACGTCAATTGATTTTTATTGGAAACGATATATAATTTCAATTACACCAAATTTCATTTCCAAAAAATACACAAGATGAGTTTCGAGTTATGATCCAAAATTTGGAATACTTAATCATCCCTGAATTGAGTGGAAAAGAAATAAGTTCGCAGTTTTCTTACAGATGCAGAAATGATTCATGTTACACCTCTCTTATTTCAAGTATGCTGTCGATACTTTGGAAAACGTTATCTTCTGGAGAAGCATTTTGTGTAATCTCTAACATTATGATTATTAATTTTGTTTACAGTGCATTGATGCCGTGAAAACAACTGTGAAGCTCAACTTACTTGGAGAGAATCAACCCGAAATGGGTAATGAAGAACTAATTCTAGATCTGGGTCGAGCACTTTATAAATTGCATTTCCAGTTATTACTGCTCATTGAAGCTTCTAACAAGATGGTGGCTGCACTCACAACAATGGCCCATAACAACCAGGTAGTTAGTTAACGGTAGCCTGCCGTATTTTAATGTATTTGTAGCATTAACACCAGTGTATGGCTGTAGGCGTACATAGTGTTAAACTTGAATTTGTTCCATATTAGAAAAGAAATAGTTCTTATTTTTCGGATATTTTTTTTGGCCCTGAAGGAGTGAGAATGAAATAGTTCTAAGATACAGTTTTAACAAAAATAGTTTTTTTGTGCGAATTCATTTCTTACACATATGGGGAAGCTACTAGTAAAATATTATAAAATGCACTCAAATGCACGGAAATATACGCTGATGAAATTATGATACCGAACTTAACAGCATTGGACTCAAAACTTTCAGTACGCTTTCCTGTGACTCTGTCTTTGTAGCTTAGGATTATGCTATTCTCAGCCCTTCAGTTACTTATTTTGACAGCATTTGGGCACATTTCGCATTTATCGAAATTGCGAAAATCTACCATCTCTAATCATCAGGTAAAGAATGTGCTCACAAGGTAAGATGTAGATATAATAATAGCAAAATTTTGCGAAAGCATATTATATATAATATCTAGAGAACTTTAAATACCTGTGAAGGTCAAAAGGGCTACAGTGAAACATTAGGAGCAAGAGCAAGGTTGAGACCCATTGTAACACAATCTTATCTTCACAGACTTCACACAGCAGTCAATCCACTTTGCAGAGTCTGCTAAACTGAAACTCTCAAACATATAAAGGGTAATTCGAAATTTTCTCGGGCTTTCAGCCAGGTCATAAGTTGGTGATCCACCGACGTTTCGAGGATGTTCATCTTCCTCATCTTCAGGGTTAAATGATATCTGAGGGTACCCAGCTCCTTAATTTATAGTGCCAGAGGGAGGAGTCAGCCGAGTAGCTGTGCACCGATTGGCTGTTATTAGTGCGGACCGCGGCGAGAACGCGGCCGACGTGTCATCTTGCTTTGTGCTTTTCAACTGAATGACCTTGGGTCTCACGGTGGGCTCGGCGGACGAGTTCTCATGTGGCCTCCGCTGATGAGAAATTTAATAGCCGGTGCCCATGCCGCGCTTAGTTGGAGACCCGAGTCCCAGTTCAGGTTACCGCGTTCCGCCGCTATGGCCAGGGTTTCTTTTACTCTTCTATCCCAATAGCCCGAACACTTCGCCAGGACCTCAGTGTTATTGAAATTAGCCCTATGGCTTTTTTCAATGCAATGTTCAGCCAATCCGGATTTTTCGGGCTGCATTAATCTGATGCTTCTTTGATGTTCCGAAAGACGCGTCGCTATTGTGCGTCCAGTCTGTCCAACGTAAGCCGCATCACATTCACACGGGATGCGGTAGATCCCTGGTACTCTGAGGCCTAGATCGTCTTTTACTGATCTGACCTTATTCCTGATTTTCGGCGTTGGATTGTTTTTATTCCATGCTTGTGGAGCAGTCTGCTTATCTTTCCCGACAACTTCCCTGTGAATGGTAAACAGGCTGTGGCTGGTTTTTCCGCTTCTAGTGAGTCTGTGATGGGCTGCTGCTTCTTGTGTCTTGCTCTATTCAAAGAGGCCGTGATGTCTTTAGCCAAATATCCATTTTGCTGGACGGTGAGCTTCAGGTGTTGAAATTCAGTGTCTAATTGCTTCGGGTCCGATATAGAGACTGCTCTATGTGCCAGTGTGTTAAGTATGCCCATCCGCTGCACTTTGTGATGGAAACTATTCGCGTTCAGGTACAAGTTGGTGTGTGTGGGTTTACGGTATACCGCATGGCCAAAAGATCCGTTGTTATTTCTGGAGATAAGGATGTCCAGAAATGGGAGTTTACCGTTCGTTTCAACCTCCATAGTGAACTGGATCTGGGGTCGTAGACTGTTTATATGCCTGAGAAAATCTGGTAATGTGTCTTGTCCATTTGACCCTGAAGATGAGGAAGATGAACATCCTCGAAACGTCGGTGGATCACCAACTTATGACCTGGCTGGAAGCCCGAGAAAATTTCGAATTATCACGTCGCCAGGAAAGCTTCAGTAGTTATATAAAGGGTTTTTCAAAAGTAAGAGATAACTTTAATTGCACATATTTTCTACACAATCTCAAAAATTCTGGCACCAGCATATTACACAAGAAAATGGGATTTTTTGCATCACCACCCATTGCCATACACCGTGGCGTCATGGTCTAAGGCATCCTGCCTAGGACTCGCGTTACGGAATGCGCGCTGGTTCGAGTCCTCATGAGGGAAGAAATTTTCTCATGAAATTTCGGCCAGTGTATGGGACCGGTGCCCACCCAGCATCGTGATGCACTTGGGGAGCTACGATAGGTAGCGAATCCGGTTGCGAATGCCAGCTATAACGGCTGGGGGGATCATCGTGCTAACCACACGATACCTCCATTCTGGTTGGATGATCGTCCACCTCTGCTTCGGCATGTGGGCGTGAGGCCAGCAGCTGGCTGGTCGGTCTAGGCCCTTCACGGGCTGTAGCGCCACAGATTACCCATTGCCATAACTACATCGTAGATGTTGTATGTGTCCAACATTTTGTTCTTGTACAAGTAACAGCCTCTATTCAATGCTGTACACAGCAGCTCCGAGTTCGCGTACTGGAATATCTTCCACAGTGTGTACAATGGAGTCCTTGAACTCATCAATTGTAGTAGGTTTGCTCAAGAACACTCTTTCCATCGGGTAGCACCACAACAAATAATCTGGTGATCTTACAGGCCAAGTTACAGGAAAGTGCCTACTGATAACACGACCAACAGAACAACCAGAAACAAACTCCTTGTCTTGATAATGGAAAAAAATCCTATTTCTTGTGTAATAAGCCATTGCCAGAATTTTTCAGATTGTGTAGTAAATATGAGCTATTAACTTTACCTCTTACTTTTGAAAAATCTATACTATACAGAGTGTCTCAGAAGGAATGTAAAATACTTCAAGATAATGTAGTGGGTTAACCTACATTTATTTAACCTATGTACAAGTCTAACAGCTGGGGAGAAATTAAGGGGAGAGATACTGGAATGTCTTGCAGTTCCTTATATTCTACTTAACGTGTTATGCCAGATCTTTTCCACACTGCAGCATCTAAGCACCGCAACACCAGTGCAATCCGCACAACAGAATACACGTTCACTTGTCATTTAATTCGTGCATTCACATAGTGAATATGAAAACAGGCTTTTTGTTTATGGATTTGTGATGGCAATGCATTGGCTGCTGGTGAGGAATACAGGCAGTGTTTTCTCAATCGAAGGCTTCCATCTAGTTGTGTGTTTTCCCGTGTTTACCAGATGTTATCTGAAACTGACAAGCTACCAAGTGTTTCATTGAGGGTGGAAAGAGAACGGTACCAATATGGTACCTGATATGAATTTATAATTCATGCAATCCATAAGAAGGGCAACCTTAGTAAGTTGTCTTGTGTAATTATTTTATTTTCGTACTGAGTTTATACATAATTATGAGATTATTGAAACAACAGAAGATGCAGCATTTTCAATGATGTATCATATTACAATGTTCTAAAACGTTGTTGTCGTTTTCTAATGCCAGGCGTTTGACAATAAAGTCATTTGACCTCTTGCGCTCCAATATTTTTAAAAGATATTATCAATGTTCTAAAACATAGAACATTTAAAACTTCTCTCATCAATAAATTCTCAACCATTACATTTCGGACATAGCTATATGAGGTTAAATCGATGTAGATTAACCCAAACTACATTATCCTGAATTATTCTACATTCCTCCTCAGACATCCTGTATAATGCTCAGTACAGAATCCCACAAATACAAACTGAAGAAGTGAATTAATTCGACTGAAAAAATTGGCTTCATTGTGATCCTAACCACCCAAAACTCTAGATAATAGCAATAAAAAAACAGGGGCAATATGAAATTGTTTACATACTCGTAAATAGAAACCTGTAATAAGAAATGCATCTAAGAATTGTTTCCTTTACGGAAACCAACTGTAAATTACGTTCTTACTATAGCAACTTCTCTTTTTCAAAATAGAAATATCAATTTCGTTAAAATAGTGAAGCTACTTTATCAGTTGATGTGTTCCTGCAGTACTGTTGACACTTGCCGACTTCACGTGTCCTTAGCCGATGGTCACGTGACGTAACGTTAAATGTAATACAGTTGCAGGATGTTTCTGCTGAGGTGGCAGCAGTGAAGGCTAGCTTGACCAGGGTAGTGGAGGAAGGGGGAGACTCTGACCACGGCACTCCAACACCCACACCCTCCCCTGCTCCCACACCCATCCCAGCAGGCTGTGAGGAAGTGGAGACAGCACTGCTGGAACTGGTACAGGCGGAGAAGTGGGCTGCCGCCCTGCGCCACGCGCGACACAATAGGTTTGCTTTATTTTCTACCTAGCATATATCATTTGATTTGTTTCCTTGAATTTCTGTTTTACTTTCTCATTAGGTGACGTTCAGAGAAAAGCTGCAACAAACTATTTTGAGATTTTGATGCAAATGCACTTTCGCTGCAACCCTGATACCGTACTGAAATTTTGATTTGCTGTCTCTGTTCTTTTATTTATATGTATCCAACTCTCTCTCGTGAGCTATTGGATGAATTTTTTTTATATTCAGTATTATGAAATTGATTCAACTAGGAAGTTTGTTTATAAAAAGTCGTTGGCACACTTGTTGGATGTGTAGTGGTTACCGTTCTTGCCTCTGCTTTCAAGTATCATAGGTCAAAGCCAGCCAAGGATGATAGTTTTTAGACAAAAAAAATTCTTAATTGTGCAACTTAACTTCCAAGAGATGAGAAAGTAAAACTATTGTTCGAATGTAATAGACTTACTCACTTACAAATGGCTTTTAGAGAACCCAGAGGTTCATTGCGCCCTCACATAAGTCCGCCAAATCCTGAACAAGATTAATCCAATCTCTAGCATTATACCCCACCTCACTCAAATCGATTTTAATATTACCCTCCCATCTACGTCTCGGCCTCCCCAAAGGTTTTTTCCCCTCCGGCCTCCCAACTAACATTCTGTATGCATTTCCGGATTCGCCTATACATGATACATGCCCTGCCCATCTCAAACGTCTGGATATAATATTCCTAATTATGTCAGGTGAAGGTGACGCGCTGGCACCATTACTGTTTAATTTAGTGCTAGAGCATGCTATAAGGAAAGCACAAATAGATACACAATACTCTGGAATACAATTAGTCTACACAGTCGGATATGCAGATGATATAAATACAGTGAAACCTGTTCAAATCAGAACCTGAATAATCCGGAATCCTGTCTATTTCGGAACAATTTATTGGTCCCGGCGAAATTTGTATGTAAGTATGTATAATTTTTCCTGAATAAAACGGAAACAGTCCAACACGGAAACGGAAACTGTCTGCTACTGTTCAAAACGGAAACAATATTTTGGACACACTATATTTTGTAACTATATTTTGAAACAGCGTGTAATTTCAAGGAATATACGAAATATGCCAGTCACTAAGATAAAAACAAGTTTTCTTTGCAAAATTTTAGAGGGTACGAGGGTGTGTTGGCCTGTCGGTCATAAATTTTATTACCCTGTTGACTAGGCAGACGAGTCCCTTCAAAGATTTTCAATGCTTCACACCCGTATACTGTCGTAGCTAAACAGAGCGCAAGTGTAGTAATTTCCAGGTAAAAAAAAAGTTGCATAAAATGTGGCATTAACATTAAGTGATGAAGTAAAAGTTATCGAGACAAATGAAAATTAGAAACAAAGTCTATGTGAAATAATATTGAAGTAGAGTTGTGGAAAACTCAGGTGTGACACTTTAAAAAATAAAGATCATAATGAGTGAGTGATGTGCGGCCAATATTGGTGACATAAAAGGAACCAGAAAGCAACTGTTTATGTGAAAATGAATGAACTGTTGTGGAGTGGGTTCTTCATGACCTTTCAAAGAACAAGCCAATTTCTGGATCTATTCTGCAAAGCAAGCCATTGAACTGGGAAAGAAATTAAATAAACCAGAATTCAAGGCTTCTAATAGATGACTCCTAGTCCAATTAATTAATAATGTGCAGTGATATGCAGTACAGTATTAGAGTATAGTGTTAGATATTAAATAGAATGAGATTAGTAAACTTTAGTAATGCTTAATGACTAATGAGTGAGTTACGATAATATTTATACAGAAAATGAGATTTTAATCAAGATGATTCACCAACGTAATAAGCGACAGAAAGCTGATTTAATGTGATGAGTGTTAAATGGAATATTTTGTACTTCTTGCAGTTTGTGGCATGCCATTTTATTTTTCATGTATATGAATGACAAAATATTCCATTTTAATGTCACACCTGAATAATACGGAAACCTGTCCACAATGGAAAAAAAAAATTAGGGCCATGTCACTTCTGTCTTGAACAGGTTTCACTGTATAATAGGAAGAGCACAACGACCAGTGATGAAAATATTAGAAAAATTGGAAAGGACTGGAGTTGAAGTCGGTTTGAAAATAAATGAGGCAAAAACAAAGGTCATGTTACTAAATAGAAAAAGAAGAAACCAGGATGTAGATATACAGATCTCCAACCAAAAAATAGAAGCAGTAAATGAATCTAAATATTTAGGTGTAACTATCACGCATGACAATGAAGAGAATATAGAAATCCAGAATTGAATTAAAGTCGCTAATATAGCATATTATTCACTTATTCCTCTAATTAGGTATTGTGGAGCCAATTGGAGAAGTCGAATTGAACTATATAAAACAATGATCCGTAGTATAATTATATATGGAAGTGAAAATTGGACTTTCACAAAAAATCACAGAATGCAGTTGACAACTTCGAAAGAAAGGTGTTAAGGAGGATATTTGGACCAGTGGTAAGGGAAGGAAAATGGAGAATCCGATATAATCATGAATTATACACCTTATACTATGATATAACTTTGTCAACTTTCATACGGATCAGGAGACTGCAATGGGCAGGACATATAGTCAGGATGGAGAAGGGAAGGATACCAAGGAGAACTTTAGAGGGACAATATGGAGGAAAAAGACTTGTTGGAAGACCACGGAATAGATGGGAGGATATGGTTCAAGAAGATACTACCAGTTTGCTGCTATTACGGAACTGGAAGGTGGCAGCAAGGGATAGAGAAGAATGGAGAGGAAGAATTGAGAAGGGTAGGGCCGAAAATGGGCTGAAGAGCCATAGATAAATAGAATTATGTCAGGTGGAAAATATAATGCGTGCAGTTCTGTGTTGTGTAATTTCTCCATTCATCCCTCTTAGCCCCAAATATTTTCCTAAGCACCTTATTCTGAAACACCCTTAACCTCTGTTCCTCTCTCAAAGTGAGAGTTCAAGTTTCACAACCATACAGAACAACCGGTAATGTAACTGTTTTATAAATTCTAAATTTCAGTTTTTTTGAGAGCAGACTGAATGACAAAAGCTTCTCAACTGAGTAATAGCATATTTATTCTGCGTTTAATTTCCTTCTGAGTGTCATTTATATTTGTTACTGTTGCTCCAAGATACTTGAATTTTTCCACCTCTTCATAGGATAAATTTCCAATTTTTATATTTTCATTTCGTACTATGTTCTGGTCACGAGAATAATCGTATACTTTGTTTTTTCGGGGTTTAGTTCTAAATCTATCTCTTCAGTTGCTTCAAATAAAATTCTCGTGTTTTCCCTAATAGTTTATGAATTTTCTCCTAACATATTCACATCATCCGCATAGACAAGCAGCTGATGTAACCCGTTCATTTCCAAACCTTCTCTGTTGTCCTGGACTTTCTTAATGGCATATTCTAGAGCAAAGTTAAAAATAAAGGTGTAGTGCACCTCCTTGCTTTAGCCCGCAGTGAATTGGAAAAGCAGTCCACACCTATGGAATAACAGCACGTCTGGCTGCGAAACCAGGTGGCCTGGGTTCGATTCCTGGTTAGGACAAGTTACCAGGTTGAGATGTTTTCTGGGCTTTTCCTCAACCCAATATGAGAAAATGCTGGGTAACTATCGGTGCTGGACCCCGGACTCATTTCACCGGCATTATCACCTTCATCTTATTCAGATGCTAAATAACCTAAGATGTCGACAAAGCATCATAAAATAACCTACTAAAAAAATTGGAAAAGCATGTAATAGATTTATTGTATATAAAAATGCCTCTTTTCTTGAATAAAGGTAAAATTCTGTGTTTATATTCGCCATACTTTGTTTTCAAATTGTGGTAACCTGTTATTACAATAACAATAAATTGTACAAGCATCTGGTATGAATAGAACATGATAGTACCAGCACACTGATACTGGCCTGTAAACTTTCATATGTAACAATCTCCTTCTGTGCACATGTATGAGATGCACATATTAAAAATGAGTATCAATTAATCCAAGAAGGGCCAGCGACTTAATTGTCAAAGAGAGGAAGAAGAAATTATTTTGTAGAAGACTGATTGGATCGAAAAGCAGTTCTGAAATTTAGGGCAAAGAGACAATCCCTTGCCTTTATCCATCACTTCCCAGTCCATATCTAGGCCTACTTGTTATTCGATACCTATGGATTATGTGGTCCTTCTATTATATGATACGAGAAATTATGTACAATTTTATATTATATCATTATTTCTTTCGAGTTATGAACTGATTGTCTTAATTCAGCAATGACTCTGCAAACACTGTCACATTGAAAATTATTTATGTTTATAAAACTGAACGTAGATTATAATCCATTTTGAATCTTGCGTACACCACTTTTAACTTTTAACTTTTAACACAACATAGAACAAACATATATACAACATAATATACTGGCACAGATATGTAGACGATATACTCATACTATACAAAGGAAACAAAAGACAAATACACAAACTACACCAATACATAAACAAATTACACCAAAAACTTCAATACACACTAGAACTTGAAAACAACAACTCCATAAATTTCCTAGACATCACCATAACAAAAATCGACAACAAACACACCTTCAAAATATACAGAAAACCAACCACCACCACACACATACACAACACATCTAACCACCCCATACAACACAAACATGCTGCATTCAGGACAATGGTACACAGATTACTCAACATACCCGTGAACCAACAACACTACAACGAAGAAGTGAATACAATCAAATACATAGCACAAGAAAACGGATACAATCCAAACATAATAGACAACATCTTAAGGAAGGCAAAACAAAAACTTAACAAACACAAAAATACACAAAACACAACACAAACACAAGAACACAGGAAATGCATCACACTAACATATGAAAACAAAAGCGCACATAAGATCGCATCTTCATTCAGAAAACAGAAATACAACATAACATACACAACAGAAAACACACTACAAAGACATCTCAACACACAAAAAACACAAACAAATAAATATGACCACACAGGTGTATACAAACTCAAATGTAATAGTTGCGACAAGTTCTACATAGGACAGACAGGCAGATCATTCCAAACACACTACAAAGAACACATTAAAGCTATAACCAGAGGACACAATACATCTACATACGCCGATCACATAACCAATACTAACCATACATACAGTAACATAAATGCAGACATGGAAATCCTACACACACAACCCAGGAACCAAAAACTCAACACACTAGAACAATACGAAATATACAAACACACTAAAACACACCCCGATCAAATCCTCAACACACAGATCAATTTCAGTACACACACACTATTCGACTCCACACTTCAACACCTTCCAACAATAAAACACACCCTCCTAACAGGCAGAGAAGTTCGAGATGACGCCGAGATCTAGTAGGCTCTGATGATTGTGCGTGAAGCACTGAAACAGCTGTAAGCCGGACAAATATTACATAATTAACACGAGTAAGTCCACTAGTTCATCAATTAAGTAGATTATAAATTGTACATATTTCCTTGTTAAGTCAGAATGATTCACGCAGAAAAATTATAAATTTGGGATATGATTTTTGAAAACGTTTCAAGTATATAAGTTCCTTCATTGTTTGGTACACTCGTTTAACACTTGTATAATGCTGATTAACAATAACTTCTTTACCATGTTAATATTGTAAAAAATTACCTGGCTGACTAGTTTCGACATGATGTCTGTCATTGTCCGAAGCCTTGTCTTAGGCTTCGGATTATGATGGACACTGGTATAAAAGTTGATTATGAACATGGGTCCAATTCGGAACTGTTAAGAGGTTATGTCAGTTTATTCGACACAAATAAATGCACCACTATAAATCGCATGTCACCATAATGATCTCTGTGACTTGAATCAAAATTTAGGTAAAATATGGGGAAAAAGAGATGCATTACTCAATCACATTTGAGATCGAGCAATTCATGTAATTTGTATGCTAATACAAAAGTATATTGACGTAGGGGTGGTTAGAAAATTTACTATGAACATCAACTCTGATTTCTAAAACAGTATCTGTGTATGCATATGTCTGTGAAAATAAAATGAAAATTTTCTGGCTATCTATAAACATAATTTAGAATAAAGAAGTGTTCTTTTGTTAGAATCAAACAGCTAGAATAAAGGTGTTCTTTTGTTAGAATCAAACAGCTATAGTTCTACAAACTTCCAAAATCGGATCCATCCATATGAACTTTTTAGTGAAAAATCTTAAAAATCATATTATCCTAAAGTGATTACTTTTTTTCCATGAATCACTGCATAATACGCAGAAACTATTAACTTCATATAATATTAAATTAGTTTGTGAGTTCCCTTGTCTAATATATGATGACTGAATTACACGTTCTTTACAATCACAGTATGAATTGCTTTAATCTGCCATCTTCTGGTTTCTATGTTTCAGAGGAGCATGGGCAACTGATGCATCTCCATGTGGTGCCGAGGAGGATGATATTACAGGAATCTTAAATGTATTTTGTAAACACTTGGCTCATGATAAATCAGGTATGTATATTATTGTAAAACAATTCATAATCAATATGCTGCTGCTATCACCACTAATAATAATAATAATAATAATAATAATAATAATAATAATAATAATAATAATAATAATAATAACAGTAACAATAATAATAATAATAATCTGCAATTGCACTACGATCCTTTTTGGGTCTTGGCTTTCACAAGAAGTCTCCTCTATATGGTCCTATCATGTCCTTGTCTAGTCATACAGAATTTTTTTTTACTTCGTTATTTAACAACACTGTATCGTATATTATTACGATGTACCGAAGTACATATGATATTTCCGTACAGAAATTCTGCGTCATCATATGATGATGGATGTGTGAAACATAGAAAAATTCTCTCCAGCACCGGGATTTGAACCCAGGTTTTCAACTCTACATGCTGACGCTCTATCCACTAAGTCACACCAGATTCCTGTCCCGATGTCGGATTGAATCCTCTCGGTTTAAGTTCCACCTCTTGGGTTCCCTCTAGTGGCCTACTCTCATCCACTGGGTCATAGATGTATGACAGTGGCACAATGTCCACACATGTGCAGGATAGGAATCCGGTGTGGCTTAGAGAATTGGTTATCAGTAGACTTCGTTGAATTGCCGTACGCAGCATGCAATCAGGTTGCCGGTGTACGATAGTATAGAGGAGGGAGCGACCACCCAGTCCCGTAGTATAAGCAGTTCATGTTAAGAGATGTGACCAGTCCAAATAGATGGAGCAGCTACAGCTAATGTATGCCTAAGTAAGCACTTGTTTTTGCATTACTGTGGTTGGAATAGTCAAAGCTTAACATTTGTTCAGTGCAGACAAGAATTAAATCAAACATACATGTACTACAATGAGAGTGTTGCTGTTCCAAATAATTGCCCCTGGAATACCCTTACCCCTGCAGCCAGTCTTGACCCGTTGGGGAACGTGGTTGGGTGCTGTTAATTATCATGCAGAACATTACGACAAAATAATGGAGGTAATTGATGCATTGGCTAGCACAAACAGTTCCGCTGTTGCAGCCGTAAAATCATTGCCTTCTGAACAGCTAGTGGAAGATATTCTGTTCATTGATTCTAATTTTAAAATCGTGTCCAAAAGTATCATCCTGTTAGAATCGTCTAAACTACAACTCTCAGAAGCCCTTAATATAGTGGATAAAGTATCACAAACCATTATCCAAAATAACAATTCAGTAATTTCAGAAAAAATGAAATGTAAGTTGAGAAACATTATTGCTAAAAATTCTGCCTATTCACAACTTCGTACTATAAATGATGTACTATCAGGTCACGACAAGACATCTGAAGTTGGTGTACTAAAAAGTAGTGATTTTCCGTTCTTCAAATATGTACTTATTACATCGTGTGATGTTGATCGTACATTTTCCCAAAATAAAAACTGTTTAAGTGACCATCGGAGGAGGTTACTTTGCAGTCACTCAAAATGTACGTAACTCTTCACTGCAATGCACATATTCAAGGAGATGTGAGTATCTTACATAAATTTTAAGAGTTAATATATCTCACTATAAAATAATTGTGTATTTACATGTTTAGACATCCCTACTTCAATGATCATTCATTATATTTCTTGAATGCGGGGTACAGGTTTTATCGTAACCGCAGTACACTACTCAGTGTTTACATCAGAGGCATATTCCATCCGTTGCACGTCCCCTTCTCATACAGTCTATACCGCGTGCACAGTAAACCTTGCAATTCTCGTGGCAATTCCACGAAGTCTAGTTATCAGAATTGTCTCAGGTGATGAAAAGTGGGTGTGTTACCACAACCCTGACACCTCAAACAGTGGTTCGATTCCTGTCAACACTAACACAGCAACATACAATGGAAAGTTCCACTGGCATTGGCAACAAGGGTTAAGAATTTCAAGTTAATTGTGTTAATAAAGGTAATATTGGTTATTTTGAATAATTGAATTTTTGCTATTAATTTTAATTTTTAACTTAAAAATTACATATTTTATTTAACTGTGTATCTGAAGAAATTAGTTTGTTTGGGACAAGTGAGGTTTTATGGAAAAATATATTTTTCATTTAAAAAAAAATTATTGTGAAAGCAAACGCAATAAACTGTTACAGAAATATGTAAATGAAATTCACGTGACCTTACAGCTAGCATGTGCAATAGTATGATTATCCACAAGGACGTTCATTAGATAGGTTATGGTGGGGGGGGGGGGGAGCTGAGACCCTCACCTGCTAAACAATATTTATTTTTTATGTTGACTTATTTATGTAAAAAATTAAATCATGTATGTTCCAATTGTCTGTAAATTACTTATTAAGGACAGTTTATTATTTTCAACTTATTACAAAGCCATTACTCTCAGTTATATTGACAAAAATATATTTATTTCCTTTATGTTCAGCTATCATTTTTTTTTTTCAATTATTTTTCAGCCACATTTTCATGAAAACTTGTACTTGAAACTCTTATATCTGTGGCCGGGAGGAAAAAGGTCTTAAGTAAAAATTTGATACTTTTCAGGAGAACAGTAGAAAGATTGAAATTGGTGTCAATTATAGAGTTTTTTTTAATTAAGAGGTTTTTCCTGCATATTATTTGTTTATATTTCTTCTAAAATAGGTAATGTTGTTCATTTAACAATTTTCTTGATTATTTCCAAAAATCGCCGCACTTAAGCCCTTTTAAAACTAGAACCCAAACTGAGTAGAAGAGACTATGTAAACATAAGACCTTTTTCATGTCTAAATGAATGAGAAATGTAAATTATTAGGAATGCAAAATGGGTCTTAAACAATTTTATTATAGGACTGTTTACCCTGGTGCTTAAAGTTTTAAAAGGAAAGGGCATCAGTATGTGATAAAATGGCTAAAATACAAGTTAGACCTTTTTAATAGGGGAGCATGGAAAGTAAACATGTGATGGTCTGTAAGGAATAAAGTATTAAATATACTTAAGTCCTTTATTCTGTGTGTGCTCGATTCAAAAAGTACTTAGGACATTTGGTAACGCTCTATAAATCCAGTGAGGAGTCTTATTTGACTTTAGCCGTTTTACCAGATTGTAGAGAATTGTTTCCGCTTTCAGAATATATAAAAATCTCATTTTCACAAAAAATTGACTTAAGATCTTTTTCCTCCCGGCCACAGATATAATTTTTTAATAATTAGTTCAAATGCTCTGAAATTCCTTCCACAAGGTCAGATTGCTGAATATGTTATGTGGGTAGGCCTTACACCGCTCTTTTACTGAGGACCTTCATCAGCCTCTCCACCCCACTTGTAAAATACACATGGACACCCTTGATTATCCAGTTCCGAAGTGTTGAAGCACTAATCTGTTCGACTGTATATTCTCATACTCTTTGTACAATGCGAATAATATCAATGTGTATCAATTTGTGATATGTGCAGATATGTTTGTGGTGACGCGGACGGAGCAGGATCTGACGGAGGTATTCACTCGGCTGATGGAGAGCTTGTTCCAAGTACTGGGCGCCGTGAATGCTCTGGACAGCCAGCTCAAAGAGCAGCGAGAGCATGGGGATTCTTCCTTGCGTAAGACTGAGTGTTGAGGTATTGAGTGTTTATCATGTCCTGATTGCCAAGGGTTCTCAACCTTAAATGACAGGCCCTAGTCTTCAATGTAGGTATTACCAGTTCATAATGAATTTAATAACTGTTTTTAAAGAATACATTTTATAAAAATCTACATATCAAGCACACTACCAACCATTGTCTATTTAAAGTAATTATATATTTATTGAATAAATTAACTGGCATGTAAACATTGCCCGACATAAAAAGAATTATACTATTAAAAATACTTTTAAAAGGGTTAAAACAGGACTAAAATTTGTTACAATAATAATAAGAAAAATATTGTATATTGAACATTAAAAAATTTCTCTAGGAATTAATTTCCTGGGCTCTAAAATATCAGATTTGTTTGCTTTCACAGTCGATATGACTTCTGTTCACAAACTCTACTCTTCACTATTGTGGATAATATATCATTTTAAAAATAACATAAAATTCTGTTGTATTGGGAGTGTGTGCACAGACCAATAATAAAATTCACTTAAAAGTGTGTTAATTTTCATTAAGCTCTCTCCAAAAGTTTCTTATTCTAACTGTGATTTGAGACTTTCACGACATTTTTGGGTACTTGCATTGTATCATAGATGAAGAGATATACAACATTTCGGAGCTATTTATAGTCATCACCAAGGAAGACAAGAAAATGGAGAACCCAACTATTGGACCCGTTACCAATCTCATCAAGTCGGACTGTAGAGTAGCTCTTTATAACAGATGAAATATATGGCTTATACTCTTAGTCAGAGATGTGAAATTATAGCATTAATTTTTTGTATTTACAGTAAAAATGTTTTAAAAAATTGCATTTTATGGAATTAATAATTTGAAGGCATACCTGTAGCATTTATTACCTAAAACTTGTTTTGCTATTTTATGTAGTTAAGAGGGGTAAATGAAAATAAGATACTGGTATATAAATGGTAATGGATATATCTGATCTATTTAGAGTGTTGAGTTAAATAACTACAGTTTCATTTATGTTGCCAAAAAATACAAAACCAAACAAACAAAAACCATGAAATTTAAAAAAAAAGTGCTCAGTTATACTTTGAGAGTGATACATTTGGCTATGAAAGTATAATGCTGAATAAATGTTCGTATTAAAATTTTATGGCAACCAGCAATTATTGTAATTTAAAAATCAACGATCGAAATATTACAAATAGCTGGTACTCCCCTTCATTCCCGCCCTGGAATGATATCCTTGTCTATGTCAGAAAGTCATAACTCTCTGGTCCACATGCTCTGTAGCAGATTAAAGCATGCATTCATGGTTCACAGTAGCCAGACTCCACAAAAATTAAGTTCCCAGTCATGTACTGAAGAATGAAATGAAATCTGAAAAATGTATTCAATTGAAAAAAAAAATACGCATTCTTTGAAATTGTTCGTATTTAGCTGAAAATACAATTTATCGCGGTAATATCCATAAATAACATTTATTCTCAACAATGAAACTGGCTCAAAGGGGCGAAATTGTGATGAAGTGTAAGGAAAATTGAAAAAAAAACGCAAAAACCACACTCTTATTTTTATCGTGATTGTAATATTTTCATCCCTCTATTTAAAGCTTTCCCCATCCCCAGTCTTTCCTGATAATTGCCGGTAAACTGATATGTAGTTCTGAAACATTGGATCGCTCTACATCTATGACGCAGTTCAGATTCTACAAAAGTCTCAGACCACCTTCTTCCTTTATTTATATTGCACACTGTTTCTAATTTTCTAATAATTTCTCATTGATTTTTTCCTTTTTTCTGAAAAAACTATAACCATATGAGTAGATTTTTTTTACATTGATTTTCAGTGTAATTGTGGTCTGAACATATAGGTTGAGAAAACTTGTTAGTTCGTTTTATTTATTTTCAATATTACCCATAAGACTTAGCGCCAGATATGAGTAGTAATGGTAGTACCTATTTTATGTGGTACTCTTGATGTCTTGTACGTATTTAACAATGCACATGTGCATTCATAAACGTATTATCTTTAGAGTCATACTTCAAGGAAACTGAGAGAAGATAGAAAAATCAAAAGTAGACTTTAGGTATTGTCTCTTTATCATCATGTCAAGTTTATGTTGAATACTGTTCCAAATGAATGTATTCCTAACAATTAATGTTCAAGCACATACATAGATACACCAAAGAGATCAGAAACTTCACACATTATCAGAATGATTACTGTTTCAATTTTGGATTGAAGAATCTTCTATTAACACTGTTGCATTCACAACAACAGTAGTAGTAATAATAATAATAATACCGGTAATAATATATTATTAATTTATCTTTAAATTCTTTTCGGATCTATGGTAGACACATAGGCTATGAGCTGGTTAGAATGATAGTGGTGTAAGTCATATAAACTTTGTTTTGAGTAATCCAAGGTTTTGTAAAGTTATCTGTAAAAAATTCAAGATTGGATATATTTAACTGTAAGTGATGAATTGGCGTTTGGACATAGCCCCTTTGTTAATATGCATTAATTTGTGTCAAAACCAACCTGTAGGTTATTTTTACATGACTTAAATCAGTGTCATTCTACACTGTAATTGGGTTCACTGAAAGAAATTTGAGTAATATTCCAAATAAATATGTATTGTTGACAAGGTTTGTTGTCTGTTTATTACAACACTGTTTGATATTATTTTAGAAAAATTTGTACTTTTTTGCATGAAAATATAATTAGAATTACAAAAAGATTAACTTGATATTGTCCACACCTGTGGAGTAACGGTCAGCACGTCTGGCAGTGAAACCAGGTGGCCTGGGTTCGATTCCCAGTCGGGGCAAAATACCTGGTTGAGGTTTTTTCCGGGGTTTTCCCTCAACCCAATATGAGCAAATGCTGGGTAACTTTCGGTGCTGGACCCCGGACTCATTTCACCGGCATTATCACCTTCATCTCATTCAGATGCTAAATAACCAAAGATGTTGATAAAGCATCGTAAAATAACCTACTAAAAAAAAACTTGATATTATTTGTTATAGGCCAAATACATTAGAGTATTTTACCTTAAAAATGTCCTATTCACACCATAGTCGTCAACAGATTCTGCATTCCAGCTGTTAATATTATGAGACTTGAATGTAATATAGAGTTCCTGTGGATAGGTTACAAGCCTATCGCACAGTAGTCCAGTGGTAGGGCTGCTACCTTAATAGCCTTCTGGACAGGCGTTTATATGGCATTTCCTCCATATGTGTTGGAACAGTTATACCACTGTGACTCGGTCCCAGAGCCTCGTCTGTTTAGAAACAGGTTGCACCACGTGAAGGTGAGGTTGGGAATTAGGTAGGAGAGGTGATAGATGGAATGAACTTCACTACCCTTTGCACAGAGAATTTAATATTCAAACCCACTTAGCTTTTATTGATTTCATAAAAGCTTTTGATAGAGTTGAGAGAAATAAACTTTTAGAGATGGTAATGTGCCAAACCAAATCATTCTCTCCATTTATAATTTATATCAACAAAATGAAGTTGCCATAAGAACTGAACGCGGAACTACTAGCTGGACTTCCATCAACCAAGGTGTTAGACAAGGGTGCGGTCTTTCCCCTCTGTTGTTTATTATATATATATGAACCATATTTTATACATTTGGAGGCAAAGTCATCATGCTGGAATTCAAATTAATCGAAACACAGTTCTTGATACACTAATGTTTGCCGACGATCAGGTTATTATCGCTCAAACAGAGGATGCTTTACAGAGAGCCATTTATAATTTGCAAATAATCGCCTCAGATTTCAATATGGATATCTCGAAAGAGAAAACGAAAGTCATGGCATTTTCGGGAGAGAACCCAATTCCCAGTAAGATCATGATAAATAATACTTTAATTGAACGTGTTAATTCATTTAACTATTTAGGTTATAACCTCTCTTACATCACCGATGAAGATATGTCAAACAAAATATCTAAATTTATAAAAATCACTGGCGTAATTAACACCGTCTTCAAATCATCCCATGTTCAGAAACATACAAGGCTAAAGGTATATAAAACACTAGCTCGACCGGTCCTCACTTACGGTAGCGAGGCATGGACAATCAGAAAAGCCGATGAGCAAAGGCTGGCGACAGCTGAAATGAGGTTCATGCGACGAACAGCGGGATGCTCTTTGCTGGAACACAGTAAAAATGTGGACATATTGCAGGAACTAAACATGGATCCTATAGTTAATTTTGTTCAACAATATCGCCTTCAGTGGAAAAAACATGTCGAAAGGATGGATCACACTAGATGGCCTAAACAGATTCTTACTTGTGTACCAAGAGGAAAGAGGAAATTGGGAAGACCACGCAAGCGCTGGCATGAGACCGTAACAGATCCTGTAGGGTCTAATACGTGAAGGATATGATGATGATGATGATGACCTTAAAAATGTCACACTTTTTGCAGTTGTCCTTGGGTTCATAAACTATTACCATGGCAACTAAAACTTACGATTAAGCAAGTATAGTCAAAAAAACAAGGTACAGTAGAAATGTAAGGAAAAGTTTTTGATATCACTGCATTTTAACTGACTTACACCAGTGTCATTTTCAACTAGTCAGATGTTGAGTTCAGTAGACAAAATTGGTGCTGCTCCTATTAGCCAGTCTTTGTACTAATGATTTACAGCACATCACACTAAATAGAGGACCTAAAAAGGAACACAAATCCAGGCATGTCATTCTAACCAGCTCATATGACAAGCAATATAATTTCTACCATAGACGAAGGAATTATTTGTAGTCAGTAATTAGCACTCATTATTACCACAGTCTACTATATACAGTCGCGAAGTTTGAGGTGATTTTTTGCAAATCTCGTGATAAAGCGCTCCAGGCGGTTAGCAACTATAAACAATAGACTGTCCACGGTCGACTTTGGACTGTGTCGTATTTCCATCGAGTGCTAGCTCGTTGCGTATTTCACATTGATGCTTGTGAAATGTTCGTTATTGGTTGTAATGAAAATGTTAATGGCTAAAATACAATAATTGGAATAATAATATTTTGACTAGAGACGTAGAAAAATTAAGTTTGTTTTAATGAAATTTATTGATCACGTTTTATTTTCAGTTCTGGTGGGATTATTATTGCTTAGGCCTACTCTTTTTTTTTTCAAGGGATATGTTTTTAATTATAGCTGTTAATTTTGTTGTTATTTTCATTTGTTACTTTACTAGAGACGTAGAAAAAGTCTGTTACAATAAAATTTATTGATCACGTTTTATTTCCAATTCTGGTGTGATTATTATTGCTTAACCTCATCCCACTTTGTTAACTACGTAAGCCTACACTACAAGTACCGATACACGTAATTTATTCCATTAATTCATATTTCCATTATTATTGTTGTAAAGGGAAATGAAAATTAATATTTATTGGTTTCATAGTTAATTATCGCTA
This sequence comes from Periplaneta americana, assembly GCF_040183065.1. Classification (NCBI taxonomy): domain Eukaryota; kingdom Metazoa; phylum Arthropoda; class Insecta; order Blattodea; family Blattidae; genus Periplaneta; species Periplaneta americana. The sequence goes on along the minus strand of NC_091132.1, from coordinate 23,134,742 downwards.
TAATCTTGAATGAGTGAAGCATTTATAGTAAATTTCAGTTTGTTTTGCACAAACAAAAATAATATTAACCTATTTCTTGCAGGTATCTTCGAGTTTATGGTGGAATTTAATATACTTCATTAAAATAATAAATTAACTTTATGCATTTAATATTTCAATAATGGAAGGAAGGTGTTAATTTGTTCAAAAGAACACGACAACGAAAGTGTAGCATATTCTGTCGTCTACTAGGAGAGAGATCTGCGATGATGAGGCCATAGTAGCGATCCTAGTGGTGGGCAACTACCCATGTTTGCATTTTTACTACATATTGAGCTTCGCAACTGTATATAGTAGACTGTGTTATTACTATTATTGTTATTATTACTGTACTAATACTACTACTGTTGCTACCAGTACTACTGTTGTTGACTTTCTAGCAGTATCAAACCGAATCTTTATATTTATAGAAATCCTCATCATCATCATCATCATCATCATCATCATCATCATCATCATCATCAATGGCTCGACAGCCAAGTGTGGCCTTTCCCAGAAGCTTCTTCCATTCCTCCCTATTAAGAGCCTCGCCATTCCTGTCCCTTTCTCCATTCAGTTACGTCTATAGAAGTAATACAGGACTCAGTGCTCTGATAAGATAATTATTATCACTAATCAGAAGGGACAAAGTAGCTTGAAGAAGTTAAGATATATTTGTTTTAAAGGTGAGATGATACAAAGTAAATATATGGCAGTAAGAGACTTCAAAGTCTCTGATTCGTTAGTTCAATTTAATCTGTGATTACCTCTTTCCAAATAAAGTAACCTTTGCATAGCTGGATCCATGCTGAAACAGAATTCGATGATATTTTTAGGAGTCTTACAAATCTTTTGTTTCTCTAAAACTGTTGAAATATCTTATTAAAAAGTACCTACTCGTTTTATGCATTAAATATAAGATACTTGGATCCAAATCCATCTAATTATGACTAGTTTTTAATCCTTTATATTCTTTTCTTCGAAAAGGAACCAAATTCAGGGAATCAGTAGGTAGACATCAGTATTTATCGCATATTCGTTCACACAAAAATTCACTTATGCAATATCAATACGTCTTAAAATTCCTGATGGTAATGTGTTCCATTGAAAGATTCTCCCACTACAGAATGGAATTCTTTATGACACTACGTCAACATGGTCAGAGAAGTTTCATTTGAAGTGTTCAGAAGTCAGAACATCACATCTCAATAGTCACTCTGACGTTGTTCCAAACATTCTCTTTAAGTTTAGGTCATGGTTTAAAGTGCTCTTATCTTCTGAGTTAACAGTTTCCCTATCCATAAGACAAGGAGACTATCAAAAGCAGAATCATGTGTGGTCATGGTTTAAAGTGCTCTTATCTTCTGAGTTAACAATTTCCCTATCCAGAAGACAAGCAGAATCATATGTGTAAAATAAGATTGATCAAGTCTCCGAACTTCTTCACAGATGGTTACAGAAATCATTCTGAATCCCATTCAATCTAGGAGTGCTTGAAACTTGCTACTTACTCTTCAAAATCTTGAAATAATATCTGTTTAGTAATATGCTTCTTATAATTATAATTATATCATTTTATATTTATGCATATATTTCGCTCACATCTCTAAATGAACACAAACAAATAATTTATGCAAAAAGTTGTAGAACTTGAGAAGTTCGTGTTATCAGAAATGGCATTTTAAACATATCAAATAGAACACCTTTATAAATACGTCATTTGATCTTCAATTTCGAGGCAACTGAAGACTGTGTGTTGTTTTATTCTTGTTTCTCTCCTACAACACTTACGAGAGCCAGCCTCTTACAGAAAGTAAATAGAACCTGAAACTGTGCGTATCTTAGTTGAAATAGAATCTGAACTTGACTCGTTAATAAATCTACTAGTGTTATACAATGCTGAATAAGCAACATTAAAAATATTTAATAAATCCACTCACCAGTGGTGGCTCGTGTAGTTTAATCATGGAGGGGCTATTATGAAAAACCAAAATAGCAAACAAAAGCACTGGTATTTTTGGAATGGCAGATCACTCATAGTGGGAGCAGGTGCTTACGTTTAATTCATATCTGTCGAGAGGACTTGTACACATGGAAGTTGGAGCCCCAGAGGCCCCTCCAGGAGCCGCCATTGCCACTCACTAGGAGTGAGTTGATTTTGTGAACTGGTCATTCAAATACATACATTAATTATGTCTTGTTGTTATTACTTGTCAATCAAATCCGTGTTCCTTTCAGTTTCCTTTTTAATATGTATTATCTTCCAATTTATGTGCAGTCAAATGTAATGTGAAATAAAGTTAACATTTTCAATTCAAATATGTCTCTTTTTTTCCATCAATGTTGTTACTATTTATTCCATTCCATGGTTTTTATTCATTTAGTCTTCCTTGGCATATACTTACGGCTTTTAAGGAACCCGCAGGTTCATTGCCACACTCACATAAGCCCGCCATCGGTCCCTATCCTGTACAAGATTAATCCACTCTCTATCATCATATCCCACCTCCCTCAAATCCATTTTAATATTATCCTACTATCTACGTGTCAGCCTCCCCAAAGGTCTTTTTCCCCTCTGGTCTCCCAACCAACACTCCATGCGTTTCTTGATTCGCCCATACGTGCTACATGCCCTGCCCATTTCAAATGTTTGGATTTAATGTTCCTAATTATGTCAGGTGAAGAATACAATGCGTGGAGTTCTGCATTGTGTAATTTTCTCCATTCTTCTGTAACTTCATCCCTCTTAGCCCCAAATATTTTCCTAAGAATCTTATTCTCAAACACACTTAATCTCTTCACTTAGCACGTGAATGCTCTTCTGACTGAGCCACCCCAGGAACTATACACGACACCGCCACAATTTTACCTTTGTATCCATACGACTCAAATGAGCTGACAAGACGCCAGAACTCAACTATGAGTGCACACAAATACTGTGTGGCTTAAATTGTGGCTTTCTGTTAATGTACCTCCAGTAACAAATGTATTATACAAATCTGGCTTTCAGGTAGTAGCTCCCTGTAAAGCAGGTTTGAATAATTTCAAGGCCTTGAAATTATTCAAACCTGCTTTACAGGGAGCTACTACCTGAAAGCCAGATTTGTACACTTAATCTCTGTTCCTCTCTCAAAGTGAGAGTCCAAGTTTCACAACCATACAGAACAACCGGTAATATAACTGTTTTATAAATTTTAACTTTCAGATTTTTTGACAGCAGACTAGATGACAAAAGCTTCTCAACCGAATAAGAACAGGCATTTCCCATATTTAATTTGCGTTTAATTTCCTCCCGAGTGTCATTTACATTTGTTACTGTTGCTCCAAAGTATTTGAATTTTTCCACCTCTTTGAAGGATAAATCTCCAATTTTTATGTTTCCATTTCGTACAGTATTCCGGTCACGAGACATATCACAATCATAATCCTCGGCATATACTGCTGAAAAATTAGAGTTTCAGCATGGTTGCACATAGACAAAGGTATGGGGGGGGGGGGGGAGAGGGGGGCCTCCCAGATCAAACTGATAAAGGCCACTGCCTATCTCTAGCATTGGATGTGAGGAGTTATAATCAGTTTATTTGCAAATTAATACACAACTCAATGTTTACGTACTATATGTTTTGTTTCTAAATATAGACATTAATTACGCGATTTATCATTTTTACAGCATGGGTAAACCGAGAAAGAATTGAGACAAACCTAAAGATTTTTAAGAGAAAGCTTATCCAATTCACTTCGTGTGTCAACGGGTTCACGAGATATCGGTTCATTTTTTAAAAGTATAAAACAAAATGGAAGTAAACGTATTAGTAATAATGAAGAACCTGATAATACTACAACTAATAGTGTGTTGATGTATTTTCTATTATCGTTGATGATATTCAATCTACAACTAGTGACCATACAAGTAATAACAAATTGCGAAGTGGACAAATGAGGTGCTTATTTTCGAAACGACCCATTTCCATTCCAATAACTTTGTGGGAAATAACGAAAAGCATTTTTAGGTTTAAAATTTCTTACCGGCTAGGCAAGAGACATTATGAAATCAAAGAGGTAGGTGCATTTTGAATCAGATGGGAGCATGAGACTCTTTGATTTCAAAGCTGGAACTAATATTTTGTCGAAAATTCTGTTGTTAACAAGAGTCAGTTTGATTTCAATAATCACTTTTAACGCAAGATTTTAGTGGTTTATAAGATGTCCTGAAGCCAAATCGTGACAGTTGTATGTAGAGTTATATCTTAAGAATTCATGGACAGAGGAAGCTCATTTTCGTTATCAGGTGGACAAGAGACATTATGAAAATGAACTCCTCAAATATGAAGTGTCCTATAGAATCAGTGATGGCACAGCTCTCTAGTTCACAAAAGATCTTAAGATTTTGTTCGGTCCATCACTATGGAGTAACAGTTAGCATGTCTGACCGTGAAATGAGTGGGCCTGGGAGCCGGGTTCAGATCCTGATTGGAAGAAGTTACTTGGTTGAGGTTCTGAGATTTTCCCTCAACCAATTAAAGCAGAATTGCTCGGTAACTTTCAGCTTTGGACTTCGAAGTCATTTCGCCATCATAATTACACTTCCCCTCTTTCATCATCATCTCCATTTGAATAATTTCGAGGGAAAAATTGTTCCGAGGCCGGGCATCGAACCCGGGACCTTTGGTTAAACGTACCAACACACTACTAACTGAGCTATCCAGGAACTCTACCCAACACCGATCCAATTTTTCCTTCTATATCCACAGACCTCAAAGTGGGCTGACAACTGTCAAGCAACCAACATTGAGTGCACACTAACTCTGTGTGACTTAAATTGTGGTTTTTTGTTTTTCCTTCGAAATTATTCAAATCAACTTTACAGGGAGTTGTACTTGAAAGCTTGATTTGCATAATACACGTCACTGTTCGTTTACAGAAAAGCACTGAGACGACAGGGAGTGGACTAAGAGGACATAGAGTGGACTGAGAAGACATAGAGTGGACTGAGAAGACATAGAGTGGAATAAGAGGACATATGGACTGAGAAGACATAGAGTGGACTGAGTGGACAGGGAGTAGACTGGGAGGACATAGAGTGGACTGAGAGAACAGATAGTGGACTGAGAGGACATAGAGTGGACTGAGAAGACAGGGAGTGGAATGAGATGACATAGAGTGGACTGAGAAGACAGGGAGTAGACTGAGAGGACATAGAGTGGACTGAGAGAACAGATAGTGGACTGAGAGGACATAGAGTGGATTGAGAAGACAGGGAGTGGAATGAGATGACATAGAGTGGACTGAGAGGACATAGAATGGACTGAGAGAACAGATAGTGGACTGAGATGACATAGAGTGGACTGAGAAGACAGGGAGTGGACTAAGAGGACATAGACTGGACTGAGAAGACATAGAGTGGACTGAGAAGACAGGGAGTGGACTGAGAAGACGTAGAGTGGACTGAGAAGACATGGAGTGGACTGAGAGGACACAGAGTGTACTGAGATGACATAGAGGGGACTGAGAGGACACAGCGTATACTGAAATGACATAGATTGGACTGAGAAGACAGGGAGTGGACTGAGAGGACACAGTGTATACTGAAATGACATAGAGTGGACTGAGAAGACAGGGAGTGGACTGAGAAGACAGGGAGTGGACTGAGAGGACACAGAGTGTACTGAGATGACATAGAGGGGACTGAGAGGACACAGCGTATACTGAAATGACATAGATTGGACTGAGAAGACAGGGAGTGGACTGAGAGGACACAGTGTATACTGAAATGACATAGAGTGGACTGAGAAGACAGGGAGTGGACTGAGAAGACAGGGAGTGGACTGAGAGGACACAGAGTGTACTGAGATGACATAGAGTGGACTGAGAAGACAGGGAGTGGACTGAGAGGACACAGAGTGTACTGAGATGACATAGAGTGGACTGAGAGGACACAGAGTGTACTGAGATGACATAGAGTGGACTGAGGAGACAGGGAGTGGACTGAGAGGACACAGTGTATACTGAAATGACATAGAGTGGACTGAGAAGACAGGGAGTGGACTGAGAGGACACACTGTATACTGAAATGACAGAGTGGACTGAGAAGACAGGGAGTGGACTGAGAGGACACAGTGTATACTGAAATGACATAGAGTGGACTGAGAAGACACTGAGTGTACTGAGATGACATAGAGTGGACTGAGAAGACAGGGAGTGGACTGAGAGAACACAGAGTGTACTGAGATGACATAGAGGGGACTGAGAAGACAGGGAGTGGACTGAGAGAACACAGAGTGTACTGAGATGACATAGAGTGGACTGAGAAGACAGGGAGTGGACTGAGAGAACACAGAGTGTACTGAGATGACATAGAGGGGACTGAGAAGACAGGGAGTGGACTGAGAGAACACAGAGTGTACTGAGATGACATAGAGGGGACTGAGAAGACAGGGAGTGGACTGAGAGAACACAGAGTGTACTGAGATGACATAGAGGGGACTGAGAAGACAGGGAGTGGACTGAGAGAACACAGAGTGTACTGAGATGACATAGAGGGGACTGAGAAGACAGGGAGTGGACTGAGAGAACACAGAGTGTACTGAGATGTAATGATTTTTTTAAATATTGAGTTTCAAATATGAACAGTCCCTACTTTTTACGGCACAGTGCTTTCAAAATATATCACTTGTCAGTCTAATATTTCTGCATGTACAGTAGCTCAGTTGGTAGAGCTGCTGACTACGGACTGGAAAGTCCGGGATTCGATCCTAGGTGGTGACAGAATTTTTTCTCGTTGCCAAACTTTCAGAACGGCCCCGAGGTTCACTCAGCCTCCTAAAAAAATTGAGTACCGGGTCTTTCCCCGGGGTTTAGTAAAAGGTGGTCAGAGTGTGGTGCCTACCACACCACCTCATTCTAGTGCCGAGGTCATGGAAAGCATGTGGCTCTACCTCCATGCCCCCCAAGTGCCTTCATGGCATGTTACGGGGATACCTTTACCTTTTTACTGTACATAACTCGCTTAGAAAGGAATAGTTTTGTATTGTGGCCTGCAGTACTGATACTGCAACATACTTGTGTGCACTTGTAAAGTACCTCGTGTAGGGCCACATTTTGTAGCGAGCTATACTCCGTAGTCCTGATTATTACGTAATCGCGATAAGTGAGTTATATTAACATCTACAAAAGCTGGTACTAGCGTACGAAAAACATCTGCTCTATATACATACGCAGCACAATTATATTATAATTCCGATAGGTGCAACAAGATTTCACTGTATGGATGTAGTAGCAAGTCTTTATTTATGATAATAAGCTCATTCCCATGTGCTGTGTACTGCACACATTCCTTACGATGTTCTTGAACGTTGAGGATATGTAAATTACGAATATAGACATAGACTATCCAAGTTGAGTATTGTGTGAATTAGCAGTTAAATGCCATTTATTACTCGTACATTCTTAAAAATTATATATTATATGGATCATAAGAGGAGACAAAGAGGAAAGCAGAAAATAGGAAAGACTGTAGAATGATGGGTGTGCTTTGAAAGACCTACCCTTGGACAGAACGCTATGAATATACTATATATATATATATATATATATATATATATATATATATATATAGTGCTCCTGCCAAGAAGTCAAAAGGAGAATAGCAATGGCAAAGGAAGCTTTTAATGGGAAAACGAGCATCTTCTGTGGACCTCTGGAAAAAGAACTAAGGAAGGGACTAGTGAAGTGCTTTGTGTGGAGTGTAGTATTGTATGGGGCAGAAACATGGACATTACGACGAAGTGGATAGAACCGACTATGAACATTAGAAATGTGGATATGGAGAAGGAAGGGACGTGTGAAATGGACAGACAGAATAAGAAACGAAACTGTGTTGGAAACAGTGGGTGAAGAAAGAATGATGCGGAAACTTATCAGAGAGAGGAAAAGGAATTGGCTGGGTCACTGGCTGAAAAGAAACTGCCTTCTTAAGGATGCACTGGAAGGAATGGTGAACGAGAGAAGAGTTCGGGGCAGAAGAAGATATCAGATGATAGACGACATTAAGATATATGGATCATACGCGGAGACAAAGAGGACGACAGGAAATAGGAAAGACTGGAGAATGCTGGGTTTATAATGAAAGTTCTGCCTAAGGGCAGAACACTATGTATGAATGAATGAATGAATGAAAATTCATAGTTTTCTGCCCAAAGGCAGGCCTTACAATGCAAACCCAACAATCTGAAATCTTCACTACTTTCTGCCTTCCTCTTAACCTCCGCATATGATTCGTGTATCTTAAAGTTGTCTATCTTGTGATATCTTCTTCTGCCTCGAACTTTTCTTCCGGATTCGTTCCAGTGCATACTTTAGTAGACAGTTTCTTCTCAGCCAGTGACCCAGCCAATTATTTCTTTTTCTCTTCCTGATCAGTTTCAGCATTATTCTTTCACCTACTCTTTACAACATTTACTGTATTATTCTGTCTGTCCATTTCATACGCTCCATTATTCTCCATAACCGTATTTTAAATGCTTCTGGTCTCTTCTTTTCACTTCGTCGTAATGTCCATGTTTAAGCCTCACAGAATGCCACACTCCACACAAAGCACATCACTAGTCTCTTCCTCTTCTCTTTTTTCATAGGTCGGCAGAAGATGCTCATTATTGTATTAAAGCTTCTTTTGCCATTGCTATTCTCCTCCTGACTTCCTGACAACAGCACATATTACTGCTTATACTACACCCAATTTATATAATTATGTACATAGTCTAACTTGTATATGTTATTATCAGGGAAAGGATTTATATGTAAATACATATTTACTTATAAAGCTAATATAATTTATATTTTGCATTATCTTTATGTTTCACAATGTGTAGGGTTGAAAAATCCTACTTTTATTTTCCATATTTTTCCATATTTTAGAGTTTAGTACATATTTTCGTTAATTTCCATATATTTTCCATATTTCATATAAAACAGTCCATATTATATTAGGTTTAACAATAAAACAAAACAAAATTCCATTAACTTTTAAAAATACATTTCAACAATAGAGATTTAAACACATGTTCAGTAATCCCTTTAACATCAGAGTTATTTGAAAATTAGCAGTCCTATCAACAATGGGAAAGTAAGTTACAAAACTGTATTAATTTAATTTAAAATTTTTAACAGACTTCAGTTGTGCAGCTCAACAGTTAAATGCCAGTCAGAGTACACATAGGTTCAGTTTTGTAAATCATACTATAAAGACGGTAAATATGCCAAAAGTACGTCATTCAGTCAATTTAAAATCAAAACTAACAAGTTACATTTCAGAATTTAAAGAAGATGGTTTATCAACTGACAATAAAATATTATTTTGTAATTTGTGTCAGTGTGCAGTATCATCTACACAAAAGTTCCTGGTGCAACAACACATTACAACTAGTAAACATCAGGCCAACAAACAACTAAATTCCAAGCAGAGACAATTGTTTTTAACACAACCAACAACATCGAATGTAAGATCTGAGTTTAACATCGACCTGTGCCGTTCTCTCATCTCTGCTGATATTCCTCTCTACAAACTAAAGAATAAGGTCTTCAGGGAATTCCTTGAAAAATACACTCAACATACAATCCCGGATGAGTCAACACTTAGGAAGACGTATGCTCCATCCATCTACGATGAGACAATACAGAAGATAAGAGATGAAATTAAAGATAGTTCAATTTGGGTTTCCATTGATGAGACTCCCGACAAAGAAGGTAGACTTGTTGGTAATGTAGTTATCGGTTTGTTAAGTGAACAATATTCTGAACGAATTCTTTTACATTGTGATGTTCTAGAAAAGTGCAATAACAAAACTATAGTTAAACTGTTCAACGAAGCTATGGGTATCCTGTGGCCAAAGGGTATTATGTACGATAATGTGTTATTCTTTATTAGCGATGCTGCCCCTTATATGGTCAAAGCTGGACAAGCATTATCTGTTGTATATCCTAAATTGACTCATTTTACTTGTGTGGCGCATGCATTTCATCGTGTGGCAGAAGTGGTCAGAGACAATTTCCCTAAAGTAGATTTGTTGATTTCATCAGTGAAAAAAGTATTTCTCAAAGCTCCCAGTAGAGTTAACGTGTTGAAAGAAATGTACCCTGAAATTCCATTGCCACCAAAGCCAATTTTAACTAGATGGGGTACATGGCTAGAAGCAGTTGAATATTATGCCGAACATATAGACTCTATTAACAATGTTCTCCTTGCATTGGACTCTGAAGATGCAGTCTCAATTGATACTGCGAAAACAGTTACCTGTGACATAAGTGTGAAGAATGACTTAGCTCACATTCAGCATACATTTTCATGCATCATAAAAACGCTCAAAAGTCTCCAAAATAGGCACCTTTCACTATCTGAAAGTTTTGAAATTATAAATAGTACTGTGGAACAACTGAATCGTGGTAGAGGTAAAGTTGCAGATGCAGTAAGAGCTAAGGTGGACACTGTACTTTCAAAAAACCCTGGATATGAAGAACTACAAAAGGTTGTTGCTGTGATGAGTGGTGAATCAACAGTGAAGATTAACTTGGACTTATCCCCAGCAGACATTGTGAAATTGAATTATGTACCAGTTACTTCTTGTGACGTCGAACGCTCTTTTAGTCAGTATAAATCTATCCTCAGAGACAATAGAAGAAGATTCACTTTTCAGCACTTGAAAGAAATGTTTGTAACCTATTGTTATGGTAACAGACAATAAAAATTGTGTTTTGTTGAAACTACATTGGAAGATAAGGTACGTCCATTATATTTTTTGTTTAGTTTGATTAAAATGTACCAATATTTAACGTACATAGTCATTTTTTTATAATTTTAAGTCCATATTTAATTCCATATTTTGGTAAAAATCCATATTTAATTCCATATTTTGGTAAAAATAACTACATATATATTTACATATTTCATATATTTTTAGTCCATATAAATCCGTTCCCTGGTTATTATTGTCACATAAAACCATGTGTTTTTCACTCCAAAGGCATAGCTAAGACAGAGTTATCACTAGCACTAGGACTTTCATTCCACTACTACCACCACCGCCATCATCACTATCACTTCCATCATCTCATCTCCACTTACTCGAATTATTTTGTCCATAGAAGACTCGCACTGTTACAGAGGCAGGTGGCAAGTTTGCTCTCTCAACCATTTCTCTAAGCTGGAGGAATTCATTTCTTGGTGGTAGTCACCACTAGTTGAGCCACCTTTATAATTGAGGAGACCACCATCAAGAAATCAGTTTCGAAACCTATATCTACTATTATTAGCCTTTTTGACTTGTTTCCTTCTAACATCTTATCTTTTCTGCCACTATTTTTTGGAAATTCAAATCGGTGTCTATCGAAGACTCTTAGAGACAATTTGTCTTTGCTCTGCTCTAAAGCGTTTAACTTTTCTCATATTCTTGCAACGCAAATCAATAATGTTTGGTCGTCCTCGAATGAGTCTTCGATCCTATAATATCTTCCGCAGAAATCTCATGCTTTTAGTATAGTATTAAAAACATTACAGCATTTTGCTATCTCTCTTCCTTCTAAACGCAAACTGTGACGTTGCATAGAGGCAGAGATTTAAAAAGGTTCTTTACAGACTATGGAGCGGTAATGTTTTTCAACAGATGATATACCCAACTGAATGTTATCTCAGTTCGGCATATCGCACTCATAGGTCGAGAGGTTACGGTCTCCTAGTCCCTCAACACCGCTCTCAGAAGTAGCTACTAAACGCTGCCCTACAATACTATACGCTTTTGATAGAAGTGGCTAGTGATATAGACCATTGTTCCTAGCAAGAAACCAGTAAAGATTTTGAATAACGGCAACTTTTAAAAGTAATTTCCATTCTTTCTCAACACTTCACTCGCTTTGACCCCCATCAAATGTGAAAAACAAAAAAGTTTGCCGCTAACCACTTTCGAAGGTGTAAATATCTATTTTGAACAGATCACTTCGCAGTATTTTTTTCCACCCACGTTTTCAAAACAATTTTGATTTCAAAATTTGTTCTATGCTTTACTCAGACATTGACCTGACAATCATAAAAATAACAGTGTAATTCATTGACTATCATAGGAGCTACGACATGATATTCCTCTGCATACGCGAAATTTTTATCTCAGCCAGCACTGCGAATATTTCGCGTAAGGGTGAGGAAATGTGCGAATTTCGTTACTGCTGTATACGCAAAATACTCGTCGCCGCAACAGCTGCGAATATTTCGCGTTGGTGTGGGGAGGCCTTTATCCTACAGCTTTGTTATTTTCACAGAATGTAGATACATCCTATAGGAACAAAATGTCACTTTTCCACATAATCCCCGTCCCTTTCAACTGCCTTTCGCTGCCTTGGAACGAGGGCCGGTATATCTGCACAGTAAAAGTCTAGACCAACATGTCTGAGCCACTCTTTAGCAGCATGCATGAGGGAGTCGTCATCTTCAAACCTCGTTCCACAAAGGGATTCCTTCAGTTTACCAAAGAGATGGTAATTACATGGTTCCAGATAAGGTCTGTAAGGTGATTCCAGATCAGGACTGTAAGGCGGATATCTCAGTGTTATCCATTCAAGTTTTCTGATCTGGTCTGTGGTCTTTCCTTCTTCTGTCACAATTCTTGCAAGAAAGTCATCTCTACCATTCTCATACTGGTCCAAAAGTTCGCTTGCACACTGTTTTTTGGGTTTCTTTGTGGGCTTCTGTTAACATTCTTGGAACCCACCTCGTACAAATCTATTTTAATCCCGACTGTTTCAATATTCTGGACACACTTGCTTCTCCTATTCCAGGTTGGAGTGACAATTCTTTCACTGTTATGCAGCGGCGGATTTTCAGGGGAGGCAAGGGAGGCCAAGCCTCCCCTAATATTTTACCAGAACACAATATGGCAGTAATAATTTCAGCTGAATTAAGATCACAGACAAGTTGCAGCAAATGACGAACATTTTTCCTTTTATATTAATTTTACTATTCACTACGATAAGATGTAAGTTACGTAAAGTCGACCACATTCAGTTGGTGATGTCCGCTCGCTATACTGTAGATAGTTTCGCACTGAAAAATAACAGATAGCGCTGTAACCTGTACAGTCGACATCTTAGCAGCCTGCAGTGTCTATGCGAGAGCGGGAGAGAGGAGTCGGCTACATGACGCTACTCCACGGTAACCATGACAACAGAAGTTCAACCAATAAGATAGCTGGTAGAAGAGTGTTTAAACGTGACTAGAACGCGCGAGGGGAGCCGATTTGGAGACATCCTACCACCGCTGACAACTGTACTGCTTATAGTCACGGCCGGTTTCGGCTGTATTGGGAAGCTCTCTCTCTTTCTCTCTTCTTGGTTTTAGAAAATCGTTGTTAGTTTTCTCTCCCTGCGTAAAAGTATTCATTTATGTTGTTAGATTTTCTCTTGCTTGCGGGTGTTCCTGTTATTTTATTATTTTGTGTTACGAGATGTATTTACTTATACAGTATTTTAAATACAGTATATCGAAAGTTTAGAGTTTAGATTTGTCTCTAGCTTCTTCTAGTAGCAGTTATTCAGTATGTTGTGACCTATTTGATCTGTTTGCGAAGAAAGAGGAACGTCCAGTTAATTTGCTGTAAAATTAGACTGTGCAATAGTAATGAGCAAGCCTCGGATTCTTACGTTAGAATCAATTTTGTTGCTATCTCCTTACTCTCGAAATATTGCTTTTCTTATTCGTTTTATGTAGCAAAGAGTAAGATTCTTAAATTCAATATGACCTAAAAAGACCTAATTCGTAGGTTAGGACTAGAGAGAGAGAGGCAATCTTTACCAAGGCGTTGTAATATATTAACAGTATGTTGTTTATTTTTATTTTTTTCTCCGTAAAATCATATAAATTCCTAAACATAAGATTTAAAATCCTAAAACATAAATTGGAAAACCTAATTTTAATTTCTTAAAATCTATAAATTCTGCGCTGGGTAATGAGGTACGTCACAGGCCTTATATTTTTATATTCTCATCATTCACGTCTTGGCCTCCTCAACTTTCAAACCCACCATCCGCCACTGCTGTTATGTGTTGTCAGTCACAACCATGTAGTTAACGCACTGCACATTGTCAGACTTCATGCAGTGCATGGTCTGCTGCTGCGAGGTGTATCCCAAATATTGGTGTGCCCTCTTTCACCAGATAATCTGCTTGCCCATCAAATGACCGTACTGTGATCGACAGCTGGATCTCCATACACCTTTTTCAACCTCTTGTGAATGTTTCCACTGTCTTGTCATAGTACAGAAACTCGATAACAACACGTTGCTTCTGACAAATGTCAAGTACAGTAGCCATCTTGAAGGAGTGCTATCATGGTGCCACTGTGGTATGTATTCATTTATCACAAACGTAAACAATGAACTCTGTTCAATGAAATTTGGAACAGTAAAGAACTGGATAAACTGGCTTACCAGGAAAAATTGGAAATAGAAAGACTGAGTTTCATTATTATTACTATTATTATTACTCATTATTATTATTATTATTATTATTATTATTATTATTATTATTATTATTATATGTCGTTTTGAATTTATATACGGTTTTTTTCGATAGTGAAACATTGGAATCATGACATTTCATATTAGACTAAACGTACAATTTCACATTCTCTTCGATTTTGGAACCACAAAATTGTGAACACACATAATATTTTATCACGAACCGCTACTGCATTTAATAATAACAATAATAATAAAATAAGTAATGAGGGGGGAAAAAAACTTTGAGGAGGCCGAGACATAGATGGGAGGATAATATTAAAATTGAGTTGAAGGAGGTGGAATATGATGCTAGGGACTAGATTAATTAATCTTGCTCAGGGGGCCAATGACAGACTTATGATTGTGAGGGCAGCAATGAACCTCCGGGTTCTCTAAAAGCCATTTGTAAGTATATGATATAATATACCGTAATAATGACAATACACTACTACTACTACTACTACTACTCCTACTGAACAAAAATTTTTTTTTGTCATACCTCCAGATTGAAAATAACTGATTCTTATGTATATCCGTGCAATGATCCCAAAAATACCTTTTGCTATTGGGCTGAATAGCTGCTTCAACAAAGTGCTAGTAACATTTGAAAGCAGTCTACTTTTGAATTATCTTTATCTTCAATACAGGGGCGGCTTTTGGCGTAGTGCCAATGAAAGATACAAAAAATAATATCCTGAAATCAGTTTTAATAGTTTACTTTTACACATTTTATTCAT
Source organism: Periplaneta americana (assembly GCF_040183065.1). Taxonomy (NCBI): domain Eukaryota; kingdom Metazoa; phylum Arthropoda; class Insecta; order Blattodea; family Blattidae; genus Periplaneta; species Periplaneta americana. The sequence continues at coordinate 23,119,450 of NC_091132.1, read as the reverse complement.
ATCTCATCTGAACGAGCGCGTGCACAGATCAGGACGCACTCTTGCAGCGTTTTACCGAACTTTGGAGCCACTTTGGTGTGGTGCTTACGTCCATATAACACTGTACAAAAGGCTACTGATTCTAGTTTATATACGTTTCTTATGGCAGACTTTGAGCCGAATTCAGTTTGACTCGATAGTTAATTTTCCGCCTGCTAGAGCACAGTAATGCAGAAATTTCGCTAGATGGCAGGGTTGTTGGAGACGTTAGGAAGGGAACCATCAACCGCAGACTTGCACGAAAACACAAGTTAAAGTTCTGCGTCAAATGTTAATTTATGTTGCCAATTCAAAACTAATGCACATAACTTGGATTTGAATGTGTAAAGTATTACCTATTTAACTATATTAACATATATTATGTAAAACTGTTTGTTGTGTAATATTTGTTTTATTTTCCGGCAACTAAATATCGCTACACTGTTGCTATTGTATTGATGCTTCTGTTAACGATACTCGAGATCTGTGCAGGACATGAACATGTGTTATTCAGACCGCTGCCTTGGATTCATCGGCTTGTTAAATAAAGTGCAAACGTGATCGTTTATTATCTATATCACTGTCTATCTCGTGTATTTTTGCCAGTAATTTTACTAGTTACTTACTTACAAATGGCTTTTAAGGAACCCGAAGGTTCATTGCCGCCCTCACATAAGCCCGCCAGCGGTCCCTATCCTGTGCAAGATTAATCCAGTCTCTATCATCATACCCCACCTCCCTCAAATCCATTTTAATATTATCCTCCCATCTACGTCTCGGCCTCCCTAAAGGTCTTTTTCCCTCCGGTCTCCCAACTAACACTCTATATGCATTTCTGGATTCGCCCATACGTGCTACATGCCCTGCCCATCTCAAACGTCTGGATTTAATGTTCCTAATTATGTCAGGTGAAGAATACAATGCGTGCAGTTCTGTGTTGTGTAATTTTCTCCATTCTCCTGTAACTTCATTCCTCTTAGCCCCAAATATTTTCCTAAGCACCTTATTCTCAAACACCCATAACCTATGTTCCTCTCTCAGAGTGAGAGTCCAAGTTTCACAACCATACAGAAGAACCGGTAATATAACTGTTTTATAAATTCTAACTTTCAGATTTTTGGACAGCAGACTGGATGATAAGAGCTTTGAGTTTACTAGTTATAAAAGTTATTTGCATTTGACTAACAATACTGTGAAAGTTTTGCATTATCTGTATCTGTAAATTTCGTTATTAGTTTCGGAAATGTTATTGTAACTGTTACTAGATGCATTATTAACTGTACACTTGGTAAAGTAGCTGGTTTAATTAATGTGTTTTATTTAACATATAATGTAAACGTGAGCTGGAATTATCAGTTTCACTAGGGTAATTTGTGTACAACCTTTTTTCATTTTTGGCACCACCACCAGTATGCCTCACCGGCCGCCACTGCTTGAATAGCTACTCTAAGGTTTTTGTGAAATTATTCATAACAAATTATCTACATCTAGCTTATTAAAATAAGAAATCTTTGATTTGTAAGTTAGCACTTTCTGAGGATTTATGCCTACATCACAACTCTGACCAGCCACCCCTGGATTGAAGAGCTCATTGAGAGCTTGGAAAAGCATATTTGTTTCATTTTCTACCATGTCCATATGATTAGACAGTTTTACTTGACACCTTTTCATACATACAATAAACTTTTCTGTAATTGTTTTCTTGGCTTTTTCATTGGAGACACTTTAAAGATTTCGTATATGTCATATGGCAACCCCCAGTAGCATATATACCTAGTGCTAAATTTAATGAATTAAGTTCATCCCATAATTTATGGGCAAAAGGGTACTTATATCCTTCAAGTTATGTTATTAACTTACTAATTTGCTCTGACACTTCACTGACAAATTTACATTGAATCTCTACTGTCATAGAACTAATTTCATCTTTCAAAATATCTACAATGAAGGAAGAACTTCTGTTTAATTTTTTTCCTCAAGAGATAGGAAGAAGTTTTCAAAGCCAAGAAGTATTTGTCTAAATATACTACGCTTTGAACCATGAATTCCAGCGTGTTATAACTGGGCTAGAAAAGAGAACAGGAGCTAGATCTGGCCACTTTTCCCGAAGATAATTATTTAAATACGTACTTTTCATTTTTCTAAAGTGCAAAAAAGCAAGCTTAACCTTGACACAAAGATATTCAATTCTGACATACCTGTCAAAATAACATCTCCTATCAAGTTTACTTTGTGCGCAAAACATTGAAAATGTAACAAATGGTCTCCAATAATTATTCTTAAGGCCTGAAAACATGTTGTCATACATGGAGCTGAATCTGAAACCAAACCCAGGATGTTATCGAAATTAATGTTGTAATCTTTCAAGGCACTGGTAATAGCTCTGCTACAGGCTGTACCATTTGTCACATCAAGAAAACAGACATTTGCCAGATGCATCTCCTGGTTTTTACTTGGTACCATCGTTCTGAAGAGTAAATAGATGGATGGGTGGGTGGTTGGATGGATGGATGGATGGATAGCCGGGTGGGCGGTCAGGCAGGTGGGTAGGTAGGTAGGTTATTAACCGTTGGAATACAATTATTCATGGCATCGTCAGTGTACATTAATCTAACAATGATACAATAACTTTACAGTCATCTTAATCTATGGTAACATGTCACACGCTTATTTAATAGAATACTAGTTACTTAGAATATACCGGTAATGTATTTAATCACTAAGGAAATAACGCACTATTAATACTACTAATTCAGCCAGTAATGCATAACACACTATAAGTCGCGATGCTATTATTCCCGGCATGACTCCTCCTCTTTGCTTACGTCTTAGAAAGTTAGGGCTCTATAAAGTCTATGTAGGTAGTATCGTTCGCCATTTTTGTTCTTTCGTTGCCGAGCTACCAGACGAGGGATCTATTTGCCACACCATTAAACATTATCATGTCGTAGCTCCTATGATAATAAATCAAACGCACTGTAATTCAGCAAATAATTGAGTGGCAAATAACGTCCTCGTGTGCTTTCTGCGAACGCCAACGAAAGAGCCAAAATGGCGGGCGATTATATATTAAGTATTTATCCAGCCTTAAGAAATGCTTTACATCTTCATCGGCGAATCACAAGACGCACACGTTTAAATGAAGCCAGCCTGCAACGTGATTGGCTGCCGGAAATTAGAATGACGGGACATTTTACAGAATAGTTACTTGTAAATAAGATGCTGAGTTTATTTTGAAAGATACACAATTAATTATTTTGTAATCACACACTAGCAGGCAATTGATTTTCTTTCTTCTGAGTCTTGATGCTGCCTCTCTTCCAGTAGGATCTCCGGGCACATGAAAGAAGAGAGAACAGAAGGGCAGTACACACAAGAATAAATGGTTAAAATTTAAAACTTTATATTTAAATATTCCTTTGTGGACATTGGTACAGTGAAAACACATCTGCCTTCCTTATCTGAAGTCTCATCTACGACGACAACGATCAGTTTGCAGTAGCGGCTGGTGGTCAAAATAATGAGTGTGCTACAATCTCTATATCGGCCTACTGTATACACTTATATGCATTTATCTTAATTTGAGACTCGCCTAGTGACGAAATATGGAGTTCCTTCCTACTGCAGAACTTGTCAATTACCCTGGTGTTAAACGTTAAACCCCTCCATCTTGGACATTATACTCTTTTCTATTGACAGTATTGCAAGAGCAGTGAGGCGATCCTGGGACATAGTGTTCCTTAAAAACGTTTTTATGCGTTGCAAGCAAGAAAAACATCTTTCTGGCTCAGCAGTGGTCATTGATGTTGTAACCAAAATATTTAACAACTTCGTTACTTCACAGAATGGATCCCGTGAATTGTTGGAGACTATGTTTTGTAACAATTGAACAGCCATCTATATTTCGGAAGTCGGATCTTCCGTATAGAACTCCAAGTTGTGTCTTTAACATTCTTTTGTTCAGTACAGTATAGCTGTTGACAGCAACTTCAAGTTTGCGTTCAGGAAAATTATGCAAAAAATTGTCAAAAAATTCGCTGTTTAACAATTTTGTTGCGTCTAAGTAGCTTAAAGATTGGAAACGATGAGTAGTTTCCTGAATTATACGGTTACATACCTCCTTGGCATCAATTTTCTGGGATTCAATTTTCCGTCTCTTGCTGATTGATTCAGGAGGTACCTCAAAAAACTGTTAGATGGCAGCAGCAGTCGGACACTTGAATTACCAAATACATTGTACATAGTTCTGAACACAGTCTGAGTTCCTCCACAAACAAGCATTCTTTCCTTACGCTTTACTTTTGCAATCTCCAAGCTGTGTTGTGCTGAAGCTGCTACAGCACTTCCCCGCGTAAAAATAGCCAATCAGAGCAGTTATTTCAGCTTCGCACATGCGCATTAACTGTCTACATTCTCATGTAAGTTTTGAGTAGCACAACGAACCCCCTGAGGCACCAAAGAGCGAAGAGCGAAGACTAAACACTCTATAACGCGTCATGAACATAACCACGGGAAAATGTCAAATGGCAGATCAAATACTATGGTATTGCAAACACTTTATTTGAGCAAAAATTATCATTGTGCTGTAGCACTGTAGCACATAAGGACGGGCCGCCCCTGTCAGTTTGCCTTCCAAAGCCATTTTAATGTTATGTATCGCCGTTCTACAGTGACAGAGCCTTCTTAAGTTACAAGCCGGGGCCATACGTCGGCAACACTGAAATTATCTGTCACCCGGAGGCTGACCGTACAGTACACGTGTTTGTGCTAATGCCGATTTCCAATGTAAATTAATGTTAAAATATAAATGTGTGTCGATGGAATTATGTTTGCGGTCGTACCAAACGTTAATTGTTGATGTATTATAAACTAAATGCGTGTTGGTGATAAAAAAAAAACAAGACAATAAATGAAAATAAAATGGTTGCAGTCTTTGGGAATTTTTACGGTTATGGATGACAAAGTAATTGACTATTCTATTAAATATTGTATAACCACATTTTTATACTCTTATTTGTGATTTGTGTGTATCAGAATTCTAGTCAAATTGTTGGGTCTCGCCTGCTATATCAATAAAGTTACGCCGTTGGTTTTCAAAGTCATTGTAGTCAGCTGTTTTGTGATCCCATAAATGTTGCAGTTTTGTTGAAGATTCGGAATGCCTGCTATACGTCAGAATTATCTATAATTTGTACATGCATATAATCACTTTGTTGGTTTGGTCAATGTTACTTATGTCCCGCCCACTATAGAGACATAGGCCAATTTTACACATATTTAGTATAACTTGTTGTTTCCTTGACAGGTTAGGTTTGGTTAGTTTAGGTTTTTGTTATAGCCTACCTTGCATATACGATTATAGCGCAACATTGGCAGTGATAAAAGTGAAATATTCGTTCAGTGGGCGTTGGATACTCTACATTCACCCACTTGGTATTTACAGGATTTAAGGTCCACTGAGTTTACGCTAATTGATACATACATGTACTTAATAGATAATGTTGCGTTTTGAAGGGATGTGTTTTCATTTTTTCGTAGATTGTTTTACTTGGCTTAACTGTATTTACATCCTCATACTTTTATTATAATACGAATGTCAATAGTTTCTTCTGTTTACATTTTATTTTAGGCCTATTTGCATAATTCACATTCTTAGCTTGTTTTCTGTAGTTATATTTATTTAAAATTATATTTTAAAAAGTTTATAACAAATAATTTAGGATAACAGTATTGTTATGGTGACTGGCCAGATTCAAACTAAAACTGGCTTCCTGGACATCTGAAATATTTATAGAAAAGCACGACATAATCACATGCCATTAAAATGCATATGATATCCTACACCTTTCATGTCAGAGGTGAAACAACATTAAGCGGTAAAACATTGTCAATTTACTAGCCAGATAATAGTTAATTGATTGGAATAGGGTATTGCGAAAGTACGTCATTATTTTATTTATTTTTGGTACAAGTAACATTTCTTGAAGTATTTATTTATTTTCCCTTGTACCATCAATAAAAAAAACAAGTATGTTTTTATTTATTTTTTTTTTTTTTAATTATAAGTGTAGTTGCTACGACACATAGGCACACAGCACTTTCTAGGCATCTGAAATATTTGTAGAAAACCACGATAGATAATCGCATAAGATAATATTAAAATATATCCTAAACCTTTCACAGATGAAACACCATTAAGTCGCAAAACATTGTCAATTTGCTAGCCACAAATTTGTTAACCGAATGGAACTTAAGAATACTGCGTAGGAACTTACGTCTTTATTGCATTATTGATTTTATTATTTTCGGTGCAAGGAATATCTTTTTTATTTATTTATTTACCTTCGTACTATCAATAAAAACATGTTTTTTTGTAATTATTTAAGTGGCAGCTTTGTATGTAAGTAGCCTACTTACGCCGTATTCTGAAGTATAGCTAATTGATTGCAATAAAACACTATTTTCGAACCCGTAATAATTTACATCACTACTCTGAATCTTGATCTTACCTTTGTGCATGAAGTAATATTGAAAAAATACGCGTTACGTATAACGAAAGCAATGAGCAAACACAATATCACTCTAAAATCTCCCGCCTCCACTCTGCGTTGCCAAACCTACCCATGCCCCGGCTTGTAACTAAAGAAGGCTCTGACAGTGAGGTATATAGGTAGGCAAGGCACTCATTTCTCAATCTTGAACTTGCAGGTAGATCACCCTAGCCAGGCACATACCTTTAAAGTTAGGAATAATCGAAATAGTTTTATGTAGAAGTATAGTACCAGTACCGGTAGGCCTAATATCTATAAAACGAACAAGGCTCTAAAATATGTAAAGAAAATTCGTAGGCTTAAATATAGAAATATTAAACAAAATAGTAAAATTTTAATAGTTTAAAATATTTTCAAATCCTTAGTTTCATTTTTATTTTAATGCAGTAGTTACTTTTTCAAATCTTCTCGCACAGCCGGATGACCCAGTTTATTTATTGGAATGTTGGCTTGTAAACACATATTCAGTGCCTTCGACAAATTCGATTTTTTCTTCACGAGCATTCTTTGCTTTGCTTTCGAGCTCTGAAATTGTTGCCTTCAGTTTAACCTCACGTTGTTATTCTGTTGTTTTTGAAAGTAAGTTTTTCTTTGCACGTACGTGTTGATTGGATTTTATGTAAATTTAAAAGGCATATTGAGAACCGATAAGCTAGTACCTATATTAAATGAGGGTAAACAGGGTCCATCTATGCTTATCTTTAGAACAATTAACGTAAGTTATTTGTCACATTTTATGTAAGTTGAACGCTTTCGGTTTGACAGAGCCATCTTCAGAAGCTAGGTTATTTAGCGTCTGAATGAGATGAAGGTGATAATGCCGGTGAAATGAGTCCGGGGTCCAGCACCGAAAGTTACCCAGCATTTCCTCATATTGGGTTGAGGGAAAACCCCGGAAATAACCTCAACCAGGTAACTTGCCCCGACCGGGAATCGAACCCGGGCTGCCTGATTTCGCGGCCAGACGCGCTAACCGTTACTCCACAGGTGTGGACCCATTGACATAACTCTTTCACAGTACCGGTATTCAGTTATATGCAGATAACGCTAGTTGCTTATTCAGTTACAAGTAGATTACACAACACTCGACAGATAGCACATGTATGCTTTGACAAGTGCAGCATTTAGTGGAGACGTCTTGAACTCTGTTATGCTAAAAATGTATGATATTCTCATCCTCGAACAAAAATGTAGGCCTATTCATACCAAAAACTTAATACCAAATAGGCCTACTAATGTGAAGAGTGTCATATACAGTAGATCAGAGTTTCTCAACCTTTTTGAAGATGAGACTTCTCTTTTCCTCACATTATTTTAGTGCCTCCCCATGGCCTAAGGTGTAAATATAGAACATAGCAATGTGAAATGTGGTTTATTTAAAAATATTACAACCATTTAAATCAGTAGTGTCAGAGTTGTAAGCTCCAATACCAGTTGTGGAGCTAGATCGGAGCTTGAACTTGCTTATGTCTGTGGAAACACCAGAGCACGCAACCAGTCTAGTGAAGCGCTCCGCTCCGTTTAGTCCCTGTCTGACATCGCTGATCTAAATGGATTAGGGTTAGGTCACTAGTAGATATGGTAGATTTTCGCAGTCGCGATAAATGTGAAAAGTGTCCAATTCTACATAATCACATAATTATGCATTAGAGAGAGAATTTCATATCTTACAGTGATTTTATAATCCGCGTTAAAATGCGAAACCTTCATCTCATTCAGATGCTAAATAACCTAAGATGTTGATAAAGCGTCGTAAAATCATCATCATCATTGGCGCTACAGCCCTTGGTGGGCCTGGGCCTGGGCCTCCCTTAGTAATTGTCGCCATCCGTCTCTATCTTGTGTAGCAGCCTTCCAATTCTTACACCCCAACTTTCTGGCATCCTCTTCCACTCCATCAATCCACCGCAAGTGCGGTCGACCTCGTCTTCTCTGAACTCCCGGATTTGTTATTACAATTTTTTTGCAAGGTTCACTTGGGTCCATGCGTATTACATGTCCTGCCCACCTCAATCTGCTTGTTTTAACTGTGTTGATTATATTTGGCTCTCCTAGAAGTCTATATAATTCATAGTTGCATCTCCTCCTCCAGAGACCTTCCTCAAATGTTGGGCCATAGATCCTTCGCAGAATCTTTCTTTCGAAAATCTCCAGTCTTTTTTCATCATTTTTGGAGATTGACCACGTTTCTGCCGCATATGTCAAAACTGGTCTCACTAATGTTTTGTAAAGAATAACTTACTTTCCTGGATAAAGCATGCGAACTAAAGTGATATTTCAAGCCGAAATATGCTCTGTTTGCTTTCATTAATCGATTAGAGATTTCTTTGGACATGTTATTATCGCTAGTGACCACTGATCCTAAATATGTAAAGTTGTCAACTTTCTCAAAATTATAATCTGATATCTGCAGGCTGTCTATTTTGTCACCTATCTTTCCATTATCTGCCAACATATATTTTGTTTTTCTCTCGTTGATGATGAGGCCTATTTCTTTTCCAGCCTGTTCCAAGGAAAGGAACACTTCCTTTACATATTTCATGGATCTGCCAATAATGACAATGTCATCCGCAAATGCCAATATTTGGTCGTAAAATAACCTACTAAAATAAAATAAAGTTATGTCAATGAGCAAGTATATGTAATAGAAGGGAGTCAAATGAAAATGGAAGAGTTCGTTATTTATATGCACTGGAGTGCATTAAAAAAAATGATTTAATTTGTATCACTTGTCATGGACGCACTTGCAGTTGTTGAGGTTACTGAGTCATGTTGTCAGCATAGCAGTTGCTTATGCCAAAAAAAAAAAAAATGGTGTAACTCCTAAACCGCAAGAGATGAATCAAAATGAACTGCATTTTTGAAAAGGTCGCATTTATTAGCATACCTATTTCACTTGCAATATGCCCAAATCCATCTTTCACGATTTAGCCGTAGCAAGCAGCTATGTAAAATTAGCTCTGTATGATTAGAAAAAGTGTTATAATTATTATGTTATAACAATGTACAATTTTATTTTGGGAATCAAGTTAATATCATTTAACATGTTCTTATAAATACGCTATAATTAGGCCTATTAAGTTGTTTAGTCAACTATCCGAAAACAGGTCTAGATCTCACAAGTGACACCAACAAGGCATCACTCATGAAGCAACTAGGCCAGGAGAAAATGGGGTAGGTTGGCCAGTTTCTTTCCCCCTCCATTCCCTCGCTGACTAGTTACGTATTATACTAATCAAACTTCAGATGTTTACAAACAATATTGTTCATCCTCTGACACATATCGTGAAGTGAGATATACTACCTGATAATTAAAATCCTGTGTTTGGTTACCTAAAGCCTCCAAGCAACTCACAACAGTGTAGGTATATATGGAGTATAGCTCAGTGGTATTCAGCACTACTTACTTCAGGTTTGCTGTTCAGTGAACATACAAAAACAAAACAAAACTAGGCGTTTTGAAATGAGTGGTCCAATAGAAGAATTTGGTAGCGAGCACGTTATTAGGAAAAGACAGAATGTATTTTATCAGAAAGACGAAAAAATTTTCATTTGAAACACTTAAAATGTTTGCATTCATTGATTGTAATGTGTAGAGAATTGTAAAGCATGCACTCATAATTTTTTATATTTTAAATTTTTGCTGACATTTATATTTTTTCATTTGTTAATTTCAAACTTTAATTGCATCTAATGTATCTAGATGCGTTTTACTTAATGTAAAAATCAGAGGTAGACAAATTCCGGGCACCAGGTAACTGTGGCATCAAAAAATGTTTATGTGGCGCCTGAGGCTTTTTATTGATTAAATTTTTTTTTTAACTTCGATTTATTTTATGTCACTACGAATAACACATTATGTTAACAAAAGCAGTTGTAGAAATAAATTCGAATGTACTTTTTAAATTAATATAGTTACATTTGTTATGCATCTCAAGATACTGTCACAGTCTACTATATACAGTCGCGAAGCTTGAGGTGTTTTTTTTGGAAATCTCGTGATAAAGCACTCCAAGCGGTTGCAACTAGAAACAATAGACTGTCCATGGTCGACTTTGGACTGTGTCGTATTTCTATTGGGTGCTAGCTCGTTGCGTATTTCACATTGATGCTTGTGAAATGTTCGTTATTGGTTGTAACGAAAATGTTAATGGCTAAAATATAATAATTGGAATAATAATATGGGACAAGGAGGAGACGTTTGTAGTGCTATAAATTGTAGCAGCAGTAAGAGAAAGAGGCCAGAGTTATCCTTTTTCCGATTTCCGAAAGATTCAGAAAGGTTCCTGGGTTTCCACAAGAATGCTGTGCAGAAACAAAACTCTTAATTTTGAAGTTCTTTGTGACTGTTAGAATACATTATATCCTTAAATTTCACAATGAAATGTTTCAGTCTAACCGAAAGGACATTAGATACCGGTTAAAGTTCTGTCACTTAGGCTGCTAAATTTCAGAGAAATAAAGGTTAGGTCTACTTTTTTTCAGAGGATATATTTTTATTTGTAGCTATTAATTTTGTTATTATTTTTATGTGTTATTTTACTAAAGACGTAGAAAAATTAAGTTTGTTTTAATTAAATTTATTGAGCACGTTTTATTTTCAATTCTGGTGGGATTATTATTGCTTAGGCCTACTTTTTTTCCGAAGGATATGTTTTTAATTATAGCTGTTAATTTTGTTGTTATTTTTATTTATTGCTTTACTAGAGACGTAGAAAAAGTCTGTTACAATAAAATTGATTGATCACGTTTTATTTCCAATTCTGGTATGATTATTATTGCTTAACCTCATCCCACTTTGTTAACTACGTAGGCCTACACTACAAGTACCGGTACACGTAAGTTAATCCATTAATTCATATTTCCATTATTATTGTTGTAAAGGGAAATGCAAATTAATATTTATTGGTTTCATAGTTAATTATCGCTATAATCTTGAATGTGTGAAGCTATTATAGTAAATTTCAGTTCGTTTTGCACAAACAAAAATTATATTAACTTATTTCTTGCAGGTATCTTTGAGTTTATGGTGGAATTTAATATACTTCATTAAAATAATAAATTAACTTTATGCATTTAATATTTCAATACTGGAAGGAAGGTGTTAATTTTTCCAAAAGAACACGACAACGAAAGTGTAACCCTAGATCTAGGGTGTAACATATTTTGTCGTCTGCTAGGAGAGAGATCTGCGATGATGAGGCGATAGTAGCGATCCTAGTGGTGGGCAACTACCCATGTTTGCATTTTTACTATATATTGAGTTTCGCGACTATATATAGTAGACTGTGATACTGTTCTAAATAGCTTCAGAACATCTCTGAGAGCGTGTGTTTGCATTGCATAGATATTTAATATTGTTTAATATATTTCAGTGAAAGTGTCTTTATCTTAGTTCGAATGGTTTTTCCTTTGCATGTGTGGACAAAATGTGGTGACTTTTGAAAATAAAGGGGCTGGCTCCTGAAATTTTTTTATCTCTGGTAAAAATTATATTTTATTATATTATAAGCTGCCTTTAAATAAATACTTTATTATTACTGTTATTAAGTCCAAGTGATATTTTGTACATGAGTACTATTCCTGTTGTTCGCCAACTTATACATACATGCACAAATAAACAGACGTAAACACACAGTACTGGAGTGTGCAGGGAGACTACTGAAATTATCGTGAACTGTTGACTTGCAACAAGTGAAGCTAGTATGTTCGATGTACACCTAACTTGTATTCAGAGTAACCAAACGCAGGACTCTATTGATATAGGTGAAATGCACATATCAGCCAGAACCTCAATCAGAGGTGGTTATTATTAAGTATCCAAAGATAGAGTTGCGGCATTGTTACTAGAGATGGGTAAAAAATAACACAACAGTTATTTTGGAACTGTTCCGGTCTCGGAACTGTTGCAAAAATGAACAGTAGGTCGGAATCTCCTGTTCCGAAATAACAGTGTTCCGACTCAGAGCTGCTCACTTGCCCAGCTGTTGCGGGCTCGCGTTGCACAAGGTATGTTCCGACTACGAGATAACAGTCGGAACGTCGGAGCTCGTTCCGATGAACCAATGACAAGCTGCAGTTACACTGTTCTCGTTGTTCTTTATGTTGTACTTGGAACTTTGTTGGATGAAGTTGGTACTTGAAACTCTCACGTGGTTGGAGGGGGACGTATGGAAATTGAAATCCTTGCGGTGGCGCGAACTTTAATATCAACAATTGGAAGACTGGCCAATCATCTGTAATGTTATACTAAGTATTTAATAATCTGTAATATTCATTCCTATTCAATTCCGCGGGAATTGTTAATTCCCGCATTATAGTTTATTTCACCATTCAGGTTTGCGTCAGTTGTAATATTAGTTGTTAGATGGTGTGTTAATTTAGTAATGAATTCTGTCCGCATGCACAGCAATTTTCCAAAATCGATTCGAATGTGCATTACAGTGCCATCTATAGAGAAGAATGTATACTATGTCATGCCGATGAGTGCTCCGGTGTGAGCTGCATGGTAAAGAGGGAGGGTACTGTACCGTTCGTTTGAACGATTCCTCAAAAGGAACAAGAGTCAAAGAGAAGGCACGTATCAATGAACAACTCCGACTCATCACCACTGGTGACTGTTATTTCGGAACTGTTATTTGGAACATAGTATTTTTTCGGAACCGGAACGGTCGGAACTGTTCCGGGAAAAGAACAACTTCGCCCATCACTAATTGTTACGCAAAAATCTACCAGTTTCATCCTACCACGGCCGACTTGATGTGCTCGCTTCGCTTCTTTACAAAAAAGCGAAGGGAACATCAAGTCGGCCGTGATCCTATGAACCCTCGAATAACGTTATTCAACGTTAAAAAAAAAAACAACACTTAAATACCTACCAGTACTGAATCATATATAACATAAAATACCTGTGTTTAAAAACTATCATTTTTTCCATTTTATTTCCGAAATTTAGTGGTTTTAGTAGTGAAATATGTATTAAAATCGTATAGATTCATGTATTGTGACTTCAGTTTGAAGTTACTAATGTTTTGCATTTAATAAAACACCAAGATTCCCATATAATGAGCATCAAACGTTTGTTTAAAATTTGCATGTTGTGATTAGAGTAGCTCTTATCTTAACAACAATAACATGACATTCTGGCCCTGGAAAAACTAGAATTTATATACGCAAATTTTCTATCGTGTTTATTATATCTTTAATTTTTCATTTGGCAGTTATTTTACATAGTATAAAGCAAAAATGATTCGAAGAGAATCGGAAGAACGTGATAAAAGAAAAAATACAGCTCATGAGAAAGTTTTTGTACAAGTGGCAGGCTTCGTTGTGATGTGTGCTGTAATACGATTGGGTAACAATACAAAATATCTTAATCTTTGTACATTATTTTACGGTTGTTATTTATAAGTTTTCGTGTACTTGGAACAAATAGACATTTTAATTAAATGTACATTGTTTCATATTTCAGTTCCTTTGGTAATCGGGATGTTTGGCATGCCAGAATGTTAATCTCATACTAGTACATTTGTAACACTGATTGTGGAATTCTGAAGACCGGAAATGTACTTAAATGTTTATTCTATAGACATCATATCAGTAAATTATTCTTAAGAAATTACTGGATTTATGCATTAAATTTTTTATAATAAAATGTATATTTATTTATTCGTTTATCTAAACAATAACAGCTCCCTATATTAACAGGCTGCCACAAAGACAGAGCATTTTGTACAATAGGCAGATGAAAGTACAAATAACATACCGGCATGCAAATCTAGTCTTTCAGGTGAAGCTCCCTGTAAAGCAGATTTGAATAATTTCAAGGGAAAAATTGTTCCGGGGCCGGGTATCGATCCCGGGACCTCTGGTTGAACGTACCAGCGCTCTACCACTGAGCTACCCGGGAATTCCACCCGACACCGTCTCAACTTTTCCCTTTATATCCACACAACTCGCGTGGGCTGACGAAACGCCCCGGAACAATTTTTCCCTTGAAATTATTCAAATCTGCTTTACAGGGAGCTTCACCTGAAAGACTAGATTTGCATAATATATACGTTACTGTGTTCGTTAACAGAAAACCACAATTCCAAGTCACACACAGAGTTTGTGTGCGCTCGTTGTGGGTCTCTGGCGTTTCGTCAGCCCACGCGAGTTGTGTGGATATAAAGGGAAAAGTTGAGACGGTGTCGGATGGAGTTCCCGGGTAGCTCAGTGGTAGAGCGCTGGTACGTTCAACCAGAGGTCCCGGGATCGATACCCGGCCCCGGAACAATTTTTACCTTGCAATTATTCAACATACCGGTATGTTTAAGTCTAATTAATTATTTGAAGATCAATGTTGACCATAGATATGGTTTCAGAGTAGAAATATGGATCTCCTCACAGCTGCAAAAACAATGTCTTCAATTGACTTCTTCTGTAGGCCGAAATGTTGCCAGATTTGGAAAAAGAAACCGGGAATAGTTCCGCGCGCTCTTCACCCATAAGACCTATTACTTCAATGTTGTAGGCCGTATTTGTCTATAAAATATGGAACGGTACGTACATAGATGTCGTTTCCCCCCCCCCTATTTACATCTTCAGTTTGGCTCTTTTGTTTTTCAAATCTAACAGTGGGTCGGTGATGTAGCCATTGTCAGGGCTGGATTTAGGTGTTATAGTGCCGCCCCTAGACAGTGCTAAAATTTATCCCAACTCCCCACAAACAGTTTATGAACAGCTATTATACAGGTTATGTTTAGTTTAAATTAGTTTTGATTAAAATGTTGTAATTCAGAAAAAAAAATTACTGGGATCAAAATACATGCATCTTACTTCTGAATTATAAAGATTTTCGTCACACTTTCTTCACAGAAAGCATTGATGGTGTCATGAAATTGATTTGACGAAGCATATTAGACTCGATACAAAGAACCATATTCAAACTTATTCATTATTGAAACAAAATTTATTTGTAAAGGAGGGTGTGGTTTAATTTTAACATTGGTTTTGTTGGTGGGATAATTATTACGAGTATTTCTTACTTCGATAGGAAGTATAAAGTAAATTGAAAAAAAAAACTCCAGCTCTTTATGGAATAGACCTTTCATATCGAATTATATATAATGCACATGCTGGAAAGTGATTAAATAGGCTAATGTTAACGATATACAGGGTGTCCGGGACAAAATTTACCAATAAGAAAGTTTAACAACTCACCAAATAATTGATGGATGAAAATGCTGTTTGCGGTAATGGACAAAGGGACTTCCAAAGTTTCGAATGACCACTAATAAACTTCTATGTGTGCACCTCTTGTAGCACGACAGATGTCCAGGCGATATTCAAGTTCTTGCCATGTGTTTCGTAACATCTCTGGAGTGGCAGTTGCACAAGCAGCGACAATTCTCCGACGCAGATCCTCCAAATCTGCCACTACAGTCTTGTACACAATGTGTTTTATGTATCCCCAAAAAAAGAAGTCCAGTGGGGATCTGGGAGGCCATGCTGTAGGTCCACCTCGACCAATCCAAGTTGTTATTGTGTGCCTATCTGGTCGTTGCTTCTCAGGCCACTGTTGTCTAAATCTTCTCTCCACTATCTTCGGATACTTGAATTCGACATCCAATAGCAGCATTGAACTTTCTGTTGCACTGTGAACGCCATTTTAATTACAGCTATGTCAACAACAATGACCAAATGTTGCCAACATCACACATAAAACTTAAAATGTCCCTCTTTCATTTGCCGCAAATTTCATTTTCCTATCTCCATTATTACGCGAGTTATTAAACTTTCTTATTGGTAAATTTTGTCCCGGACACAGTGTATTATATTGGAAATATAACTGAGGGTTGGGGTTATAGTCATAGCGATAAATAATAAACACGCATCCAATTTGATTTCCAACACTGCATTCTTGTTTATACAAGCAGTTAAATTTAAGCAGTTTCATAGTACAGAGGGTCGTACTGAAAGTCATGAGCAACACATTGCTACAATTTCAATTTCAACAATGTAACAAACACGATTAAACCTAGCCGTCCACTGGCACTTTGAACGGCCGAATATTTGTTAGGCTGTATACGGCCAAATACCAGACGACCAGCAGAAGAGCCGATCGATCGTCCACTGGAGCCAACGCTTCGGCTGTCTATTACCAGTTATATATCATCGTGCTAATTGCTTATACTTAATACATTCATACATACAGCCACTGGCGTGGATCAGTCGGTTAAGGCGCTTGCCTGCTGGTCTGAAGTTGCGCTTGGGCGCGGGTTCGATCCTCGCTTGGGCTCATTACCTGGTTGGGCTTTTCCGAGGTTTTCCCCAACCGTAACTTGAATGCCAGCTAATCTATGGCGAATCCTCGGCTTATCTCGCCAAGTACCATCTCGCTATCACCAATAACCTCGTAGTTGATACAGTGTCATTAAATAACCAACTAAATATTACATACATGCAAATGGCTTTTAAGGAACCCGCAGGTTCATTGTCGCTATCACATAACCCCACCATTGGTCCTATCCTGTGCAAGATTCATCCAGTCTCTATCATCATATCCCACCTCCCTCATATCCATTTTAATATTATCCACCCATCTACGTCTCGGCCTCTCAAAAGGTCTTTTTCCATCCGGCCTCCCAACTAACACTCTATATACATTTCTGAATTCGCCCATACGTGCTACATGCCCTGCCCATCTCAAATGTCTGGATTTAATGTTCCTAATTATGTCAGGTAAGGAATACAACGTGCAGTTTTGT
This sequence comes from Periplaneta americana, assembly GCF_040183065.1. Classification (NCBI taxonomy): domain Eukaryota; kingdom Metazoa; phylum Arthropoda; class Insecta; order Blattodea; family Blattidae; genus Periplaneta; species Periplaneta americana. The sequence goes on along the minus strand of NC_091132.1, from coordinate 23,102,130 downwards.
GTTGTGTAACTTTCTCCATTCTCCTTTAACTCCATCCCTCTTAGCCCCAAATATTTTCCTAAGAACCTTATTCTCAAACACCCATAATCTCTGTTCCTTTCTCAAAGTGAGAGTTCAAGTTTCACAACCCTACAGAACAACCGGTAATAACCAAAGACGTTATAATAGTATACTAGACTCACACAGAGCGCTGGTGTGCTGTCCAAAATTGAAACCAGTCTGCGCATGTTTACGCCGCCATGCTACTGGTAGAAATAGAGCGGTAAACACGATTGTCATACTTGTCCTTTGTTTTGTCTCGGGTGTTTTTAGTGAATAGTGTGAAAGTAATGGCAATATAATTTTGAAAGATGATATATTATCGCCGCTGACTCATGCTTAACATGTCGGCATCATACAATAACGTGCGGTGTGGTTTAAAAAATTAATTTTGCCGACCGATTGTTGCTCTGTAGATTTCACTCTAAGCGTCACGTTGTCACGTCTACTTTCTCGATAAGAATAAGCACTAGTTTGTTATATTGTTAAATGGCTATTATTATTATTATTATTATTATTATTATTATTATTATTATTTCATATACGAGTACGTTGGCTTTCTTAACTCTTAACAATAACTCTTTAATAATAATTTTTAATCACATACCTTAATGTTCGTCCTCAGCACAAGACATTGCAACCTCGGGTTTAGTCTACGTGGATTAGACAAGTAAGTGTCATTTAATAATAATTGAAGCAGCTTATTGGTTACATTATTGAAATTAAGGCGAGTGATTGGAGCGGCGACACAAGAAATTGAAAACAATAATACAATTAAATTTCAAAGACCTGCCGAACGCATGAGGCCGCTCAAAGACCTGCCGAATGTTAACCATGAGAGCGCGGCGATAATACCATCCCTGTTTAATTTTCCAAGCTATTTGCAAAAGGTACGATATAATATTATTTCTGTTGTTACAATATCAATATCATTAAAAATCAATCAGTAGTTTACGACAATAAAGAATACTTAATTGTTAGTACAGGTATATCAGACTGTAGAGAAATCCCACTGAGTGAATTATTTAGACTTACACATCAGATGTTAGAACATTAGTGGAAAGATAACTTTTTGTTTTTATTATGTAAATGAATTTATCTGCAAGATAATAAATTTTCATTCAAGATCCGTATATGGATAAATAAATATACAGATAATAAATAAATAAATAGCTATAACAGCTAAGCCTCGCTTTGTGAATTTATGATTCAGAGTTCACCTATAAATAACTTACATTTTGCCGGATATATTTTATTAACAAAAGCAAGGAATGGCATCTTATTGATATTGCATATTTGCATAAAAGTTATGTACCATCACTCCGCAAGCAATGATAATATATCTGTTTTATTTATTTAAAATAAAAATACAATATGTAAAAAATCCACACATAAAAAGTATGTGGTTTTTTTTATCTTGCATAAAGTGATTGTTTACTTTTTAGGTCTTCACGTTACCTATTGTTTGCAATGTATTAGGAACCGATACTTTTTATAATTGATAGCATACCCTTTATTAATTGAAGAATGAATTCAATGTAATTTGGCTACCTTCGCATATTATATTTTACCGGTAATATAATTTATTTTTGATTCTCTAAAACTTAACAACAAGTCTATACTGATTATCGCATATTTATTTCACTTAGGAATTTGATTATAACAAGAACTTGTGTAATCAAGGTGCATATATTTATGTCTTGTGATCTAAGAGTTAATATGTTAATATAATTTTAGATTCTCTGAAACCTAACAATTTGCTGATTATCGTAAAATTATACAATCTATAATGTGTATTGTGTAGGCCTATTTATGGATGTATCAGTATGTTTTTTATAAATTGCTGCATACGTATTTTCTTTTCTTTAATGTTCTAACACATATCAATGAAACTTTGAATATGTTTATTTCGTCCTAATTTTACGTTAAACGTCGAAAATGGCCATAATATGTCAATTTTAGATCATCACAGCGTTAAATTGCGTGATTTACGCACTGCTATTATTTGTCTGCTCTCCAATAATATGGCGGCAAGCGCAGCGTTCAATTTGCCCCGGTTTCCTCGTTTCGCGCAGCCGAGACTGTAGGGGCTTGGTAATAACACTACCTTATATATTCTAAGTTTCAGATTTTAAAGACAGCAGACTGGATGACAAAGGCTTTTCACCCGAATAATAACAGACATTTCCCATATCTATTCTGCGTTTAATTACCTCCCAAGTGTCATTTATATTTGTTATATAAGTTATTTGAATTTTTCCACCTCTTCGAAGGATAGATCTCCAATTTTTATATTTCCATTTCGTACAAAATTCTGGTCACGAGACATATATACGTTGTCTTTTCGGGATTTACTTTCAAATCTATCGGTTTATTTGCTTCAAGTAAAATTTCCGTGTTTTCCCTAATCGTTTGTGGATTTTCTCATAACATATTCACGTCATCCGCATAGACAAGAAGCTGATGTAACCCGTTCAATTCCAAACCCTCTCTGTTATCCTGAACTTTCCTAATGGCTGGCGTATACGGACTCTGCTGTACGTTTCACTGAGACACATTGTAATTAATCGAACTAATTTCTTGGGAATACCAAATTCAATAATAGTATTATATAAAACTTCTCTCTTAACCGAGTCATATGCCTTTTTGAAACCCATGAATAATTGATGTACTGTACCCTTATACTCCCATTTTTTCTCCAACATCTGTCGAATACAAAGAATCTGATCAGTAGTCGATCTATTAGTCTAAAACCGCACCGTTGATCCCCAATAATTTCATCTACATATAGAGTTAACTTTCTCAAAAGAATATTGGACAAAATTTTGTACGACGCTAACAAAAGTGGTATTCCTCGAAAGTTGCTACAGTTAGTCTTGTCCCCTTCTTAAAACTAGGTCAAATTATGGACTCCTTTCATTGTTCTGGTACAATTTCCTTATGCTTATTATTATTATTATTATTATTATTATTATTATTATTATTATTATTATTATTATTATTATTCCATGTATGGTAGGTCCCTATCACCACGGCATGGCGCGTCCTCAGGTTGCGGATAGAGGAGACGGCCTCCAGATATGGAGGGTAGCTGCGAATATATTGAATAAGCAGTCGTGGACAGCCGATAAGGGGTGGTCCTCCAGCTTGGGGGTTGGGCGAAGGGCTAACAACCCATCACCGTAAAAAACAGCTTGTTACGAATCCCTACAATAAACCTCGGAATAGGACTGATTCTCTGGCACGACCACAGCAAAGGAATAAGGTTTTGAGATTTGAAAATGGATTTGAGGGAGGTGGGGTATGATGATAGAGACTGGATTAATCTTGCACAGGATAGGGACCGATGGCGGGCTTATGTGAGGGCGGCAATAAACCTTCGGGTTCCTTAAAAGCCATTTGTAAGTAAGTAAGTAAGTATTATTATTATTATTATTATTATTATTATTATTAGTATTATTATTATTATTATTATTATTATTATTATTATTATTATTATTATTATGTTTGTGTACTGTGCTGAACTATAATTGGCCTCTGGCTGTTGTTCAGCACACAAATATTAACAATAAAAATAAAAATAAAATTATTATTATTATTATTATTATTATTATTATTATTATTATTATTACCATTATTAGAATGAATTTGGAGGACATGTTACTATTATTGAACAATCCCTACCTTATGAGGAGACGGAGGGCAAAACGACGAAAATATAGGGTATATCCGATCTGTTTTTCCTTCGAAATTATTCAAATCAACTTTACAGGGAGTTATACTTGGAAGCTTGATTTGCATAATACACGTCACTGTTCGTTTACAGAAAACCACAATTTAAGTCACACAGAGTTAGTGTGCACTCAATGTTGGTTGCTTGACGGTTGTCAGCCACGTTGAGGTCTGTGGATATAGAAGGAAAAATTGGATCGGTGTCGGGTAGAGTTCCCGGATAGCTCAGTTGGTAGAGCGTTGGTACGTTTAACCAAAGGTCCCAGGTTCAATGCCCGGCCTCGGAACAATTTTTCCTTCGAAATTTTTCAAGTCAACTTTACAGGGAGTTATGCTTGAAAGCTTGATTTGCATAATACACGTCACTGTCCGTTAACAGAAAACCACAATTTAAGTCACACAGAGTTAGTGTGCACTCAATGTTGGTTGCTTGACAGTTGTCAGCCCACTTTGAGGTCTGTGGATATAGAAGGAAAAATTGGATTGGTGTCGGGTAGAGTTCCCGGATAGCTCAGTTGGTAGAGCTTTGGTACGTTTAACCAAAGGTCCCAGGTTCAATGCCCGGCCTCGGAACAATTTTTCCTTCGAAATTTTTCAAATCAACTTTACAGGGAGTTATGCTTGAAAGCTTGATTTGCATCATCTCCATTTCTTTCCCATATTTTAGTCTATCTCCAGTGTAGAGTCAGCTGTGGAGCACCACCAAACTTGGACCCCATGTATGTTGTCATTAGTTGCTGGTAGTAGTTTGTGTATCGTGGGTTCATAGCTCGTGGAACAGGGGTTGATGCCTGTGAGGAAAAGTAAAAAGGAAAAGGTACGTGTTAGGGAATCTGTAGCACAGGGGGCCTTAGGGCATGTACATCATTCCATTCCAGGTAGTACAATGGGCCCACCTAAGCAGCCTACACGGGAAGGCACTCACCTGTCTGTGCCTCTCCCTCAAGGAGGACTAACACAGGCCCGTGCACGCTCTACCCGTATGAGTATGCTCTTAACCTGCTGTCAAGGTGAATCCACAGTTCTGCTCTCCGATCCAAGCTCGCCGCATCAGTGGTGTGCATTGTAGTTTTATGACACGGGAGTGTTTTAAGGTTGAAGAATTAATATAATACATGAACTAAAATATTATCACTAACCTACAAGTGTGATCATACTAGTGACGGGTTTTTAATGCTAAATGTTTAATAAAAATAATATTACGATACATTTTGCAAAGAATTTCAGTGGATACCACCTAACTTCTAATGTACCGGTACTCCCAAGACAAGAAATTTGAATATGCAAGCCTAATTTCCAATAAAATTCTCATTGGCTTTTTAGATTAGCCTATCTTGCTGATATATTTTTCGAACTTTTAAAGACTTTGAAGAGTAGCTTACAAGGCCAAGATGTTAGCAATAATAGCCAGAGATTAATCGACGAATTTATAAGGAATCTTGATTTCTAGTTGACATCACTTGACAAAAAGAAATTTGATTCATTCCAGTGTATTTTAAAAGAATCATAGAAAATTTAGCTATGTACCATATGATACAACAAATTCTGAGTTTGTTTTTGTGGAAATACAATTAAATTTGCATAATTTTAAAGAACAGTTTTTTTTATTATTTTCTGGAGGAAACGCAAAACATTTACGACAGTCACAGATGGAGGCTGAATCTGGTTTGCGTTCAACTGACTATAATTCCAAAAGGTGTAGGCTGGTTTCGGATCAAAGGAATGCAAAATCCTCAGGTTTGCTCTTCATTTTTTTCATAGTATTTGCAACTTCGTATTTATGTAAAATAAGTTTCTGGTCTATCACTGCCATCAAAACAAAAACAAGAAATGTAAAATGATAACAGTTTGTGAATATAGAGTTCAAACTTGAGAAGCTACTTCCCCCCCCCCCCAAAAGCACATTTATCGTAGTAATTATTTTTTACTTTAATAGTACATTATGCAACGAGCCAAAAATGATAGTAATTAAGGCGCAAGTATGGTTGTTTATGAAACGAGCGCAAGCGAGTTTTAATAATATTCATACGAGCGTCTTAATTACCATTATAGGCAAGTTTCATACGACTTTTTATGCTCGATCATATTTCTAACTTGAAATTATTCAGATGTATACATTTTATTTGTATCTGACAAGATCGGAAGTCACCTTGTTCCAGGTCGTGAATTGTGAGATGTGCGCAGACGCGAAAGTATTGATTTTTCCGAGGAACAATAATGTAATTGACCTTGATGTAATCCCGTTAAACTTGATATAACCTTGATTACTGAATTCGACATTGAAAAACGAGATGACAAATTGAATTTATTTGAATATTATTTACAATTAACGCTAATTATTATAGTAACAGAACATAACCTTCTGCGACAGTATTGGATTTCCAGCCTCCGTGACTTTTCGCTAATTCTCTTTCGATTGCATATCCGAGAATAATCGATACTTGCGGTTTTATAACGGTACAAAGCTGACTTGTCATTGGCTGAACACCTGTACTTTAATGAGTAGGTGTACTTTAATGACATGCATTAAAGGACTGCTACCAGGTGTATAATTACTATATTTCGGCATGGTCGAGCATAAAATTACTTAAACATTTTTAATTTTATGTTCAATATTATTTGTGTTTCTAAACATGAATTTATAATAAGGTTTTTTTTTTTTTAATTATCTCGCAAACTTCATCACCTCTTTACACGATCCCCCACTTTGGGAACCACTGTTTTAAGGTTATGAGTTTATGATCTTCGTGAATCATGTATTTACCAGAAATAACTGAAACAATATTTAAATTGCTTACATAAATATTATTTTATTGAGTATGTATACAAGTATATAATGCCGATCAATGGTACAGTAATGGAAAACTGTTACATAGCCTACTAGACACATTTTAATAAACACCCTGCTTTTACTGCAAGCGTGATAGAAAGTGATTATAAAGTGAGGTAATTAATTCAGCACATGCAACAGCTGAAAAATTAAATCCACAGTATAAACTTTTAATTCATAAATAGAATTTTCTCTCTTGCATTCTAACATATTGAAGTACTTTATTCTGTTGATATTATTTAGCTTATGGTGCACTAAAATTAAGCTTTAAGTAACATGATGTTACTCATCTTGATTAAAGTAAGCAAGAGGATGTTTGTTGGAATGTGTACAAATGTTTGCTGTCCAGAATGTGTACAAATGTTTGCTATCCAGTTCGTTAATAATACGTACATATGTTGATGCCATGTAACAAAGGCTAGAAAAGGTGTTAAATTGCGTACAGAAATAAATTTAATGCACAATGAAATACTATTCAAGTAAATCGAAATAAAAAAAAATGGGAAGCGAGAAAATAGCATGAAAATATAACACCATGTATTGACCCAACAGTATTCCTACACCTATATATGTTATCCCGTATGAGCTAAGGGGGTCCGGAAAGGTGAAAATCTTCAAATTTTCAATTTTTTGTTTTTTCTTTATTCATAATCTACAAAATTTCCCCTTTCCAATGATATAGGATACACATATATTACTGTGCTCATAAACTGTTTATTTCATTGTTTATAAAAGACGTGGTGGGGTGTGGCCCTAATGGTTTGACAGTTCACACAATAAAATTTTGTATGTTTGTATTTCGCGCCTTGGAGGGAATTTATTTCTTAAAGAGAGATATTTATGCAATGGTTAACCTGTATAGATGTCGCTTACCGCTGTCTGTTCTTCATTTGATTCTTTGTTTTGGTTTGAAATCGTATTTACATGTAAGAAAGTTGATTCGAGAAGAAATCATTCTGAACTTCTGCGCCCTTGTTTTCAGTGTATTTAATAGTGAATTTATAATTTGTGATTATTTTATCATGGTTTATAGTAAACTGAAAGTGTTTAAAAAGCGAAAAAAATGTGGGGAAACCTAAACAAGCACACGTGGTAGGCTCACATGGAGAGTGTTCCCGGCATAAATAACAATCAATTTGCACCTCAACCTAGCAGTAGTCAGAAAAAGTTGAAAGGTTTAGAAGGATTACAGTGTCTAGGAGAAAGAATGTAGTGAAACTGATGTAAATCATATTTTTAATTTGAATATATTGTGTGATATGTTTTTAAATTACACCCAGTGTAAAGAATGTGGTAAAAATAGTCTAAAACTGGAAGCTGACCGAAGAGTTGGATTAGCAACCCTCTTCAGACTGTATTGTGATAACTGTGAATTTAGTAAGACATTTTGCAATTCACCTGAACGTCACAATGAAGATAGACCTAGTCCAAACTCTAAATTTTATGATATCAATGTGCGTTTGGTATATGCATTGAGGGCAATAGGTAAAGGTGCAGCAGCTGCTTCTGCACTTTGTGGTATAATGAATCTATCACCTCCACCTTGGAAAATACAATGAATTTATTGGAAACATTGCTGAGGATGTAGCCATAGAGTCCATGAAGAATGCTACTGAAGAGGCTGTAGTTGAAAATAACAACAAAGATCTTTCAGTAGCCCTCGATGGTAGCTGGCAAAAGAGAGGCCATACTTCTATGAATGGTGTAGTCACTGCCACAAGTGTAGATACTGGCAAGGTTATAGGTGTTGCTGTCATGGCTAAATATTGTAGATGTAACTTACAAATAAAAAAGAACATTCTGAAAATTGTACAGCAAACTACAGTGGAAATAGTGATGGCATGGAAGTGGCAGGTGTCTTCAAAATATTTCAACAGTCTGAGCCCTGTGACAAGGTGAGATACGTAAATTATTTAGGAGATGGTGACTCGAGGGCCTACAAAGCAATCAATGAACTGAAGCCATATGGAGAAAATGTACCAATAACAAAACTGGAATGTATAGGCCATGTGCAAAAACGTATGGGCACAAGACTGCGGCGACTGAAAACATCTTATAAAGGCAAAAAACTAGAAGTTGGCAAGAGTTTGTATGGCAAGAACAGACTTACTGAGGCTGTTATTGATCAAATTCAAAATTATTATGGCATGGCAATTAGACAAAATGTGAACAGTGCAGAAAACATGAGGAAAGCAGTATGGGCTGTTTTGTTTCACATCTCCTCTTCAGACGATAAGCCTAACCATGGACTATGTCCTGAAGGAAGAAACTCATGGTGTAAATATAACAAAGCTAAAGCCACTGGTGAACAGTTTACACACAAACGACCCTTACATCATGCAATTGTAGAAGTAATAAAAGATGTATTCAGGGATCTATCAGATATTCAACTCCTGAAGAAGAAATATCTTCACGGCCAGACCCAAAATCCCAACATGTCCATCAACAGTGTCATTAGGACTAGGATACCAAAGACAGTGTTTGTTTCCATTAATACATTGCATTTTGGAGTATATGATGCTGTGACAACATTTAATGATGGAAATATTGCTAGGTGTGAGGTTCTGAAAAGGTTGCTGACAAATGTTGGATTTTTCACAATAAAATCTCTACTTGTTATGGACAATGAGAGACTGAGGGCTTCAGAAAAAGCTGTAAAAGACATTGAGTCGAGGGCAAGACAACACAGAAGAGCAGCAAAAAGAAAACTGCAAAATGAAGATGAGGAGGATGCTGACAACCCATCATTTGGTGATGGAATGCATTGACAAACTTTGAAACTGGTTTCCCGTAAGTTATAAATTTTTCATATAAAATTTTCTTTTTCTCAGGATCTATTTGTCTGAATTGGTTCAAACTTGCAGGATAAAATTATTGAGGCCCTGAGCATATTTTAACACGGGATTTTTTTTATTTTTTGCTTTTCAAAGAAGTTAGGGTCTTACAAACAATGAAAAATGTTGTAAAAATGTCCACTTTTTGGAAAAAAAAATTTAATTTTGAAAATAATTAATATTTAAAAAAAATCCCTGTGTTAAAGCAATCAGAAAGGTACATTCTACAACCCATATTTTTTTTCAAAATTATAACCTAACAGTCTCTGAGAAAAAGAAAATTATATGTACCTATGCATATTTAACATTGCTAAGATAGGACCTTACCAGACCCCCTTATGGCCACAAGACTAAATTTATATTATTTTATGAAGCATAAAAAAACAATGGAATATTTTCAGGCATGAAAGAGAAACATTGATAATTTTGAAGAAAATGTCGATATTTCAGCATTAACCCCCTTTAAACTAATTCTGTTACTTGCAATACCCAAGCAAGTTTACTTTCTCAAGAAAACTTCGTAAATCATCTTCCACAAGAAATTCTCCTGCAGCTTTGCCAAAATGTACACCGCCATAACCTCCAATTACTGACATCAAAATTGAGCCAATTGCAGCTCCAGGTACAGCACCGACGCCTCCAAACAGACTCCCAACAGCCCATCCAGCATAGGTTCCAGTGAAACTGCCTGCATTTGCACCTACATATGCTCCTACCCAGGTACCTGCCACTGACATCCCAGCCTTGACAGTGTGCTTTCCGATTCCATTTGTTTGCTTTAAATCCTCCTGGTAAGCACTATGGACGTTGTATGCATCAATTACAACTGCTGCAACCATAGCAGCAGTGCCCACTATATCCCGTGCATTTGTCACTGCCTCTCCTGCTTTGACAACGCCGGCAGAGACTGGGATGTGGGGGTCACGGAATCCTGTTAGCTTATAATTTAAGTTCATGTGGTACTTCATCATCCCTTTATGTGGTTCATCTAGGCGCAGCAACCATGTTTTAGCATTCAAATCTATAATGCCAGCACGTGTTGAATTGCTCAGATACTTTTTAGTTGCCAGGGCATATTGTCCACATGACATCCATGTGGTGACCGCAAATGTCTTTGACAGTTTGTATAAGCGTACAACGTACGTAGAACTGCCCTGATTATCTGCTGCCATTCCTGTGAATCAAACGCAGGTACATTGTTACTAGTGATGAGTAATTTATGAACAAACTGATTCTTTGAACGACTACCGGTACATCTTTGAGTAGTAACAAACTAGTTTGTTACTTAGGAGCTGATCATTTACAAAGGAGTCAGAGACTCATGAGCAAAATGTACCGAGAGTGCCAATAAAATATTAACGATTTTAATAATTAATAACCTTGAACTAATTTTATATATTTCAATTATTACTGCACATGTTACAGATAGGACATAGGAGATTCATGCACGATGAACAACATTTTCAAAATAACCACCGCAAATGGCAGTATAATGATTTAAACACTCTTTAAAATTGCCAATAACTTTCTGGCACATGTCATCAGATACAGATTCAATGAAGATCTTCACGTTTCTCTTCAGCTCACAGATGGTTCTAAAACTGTTATAACCATTTTAACGTAAACTCCCAAGTTTGTTTTGTGTTCTCCAACAATACCATGATAATAGCTTCCTAATATTAACAAAATAAAAACGTTCATATTTTATTGGCACTCTCTGTAAGTAGTCAACTCTTAAAGGAACGAATGAACTGACTTCCAATAGCTCGTGCTCACCAGCAGCCAATGGTGTGTCACAAATTGAACACTTTACTTTCTAAAGGGGCCAAGCGCCAATTTTCCAAATTTAATTTTATTCGGTAAATAAGAGAGGTACATCTGTACGAAAATTTCATACCAAATGGACTCTGTCATACTGCTACTGTAAATGACTTGTTCGGGCTCCAAAAGATGATGTTGGATATATCTCAATATGTAGGCCTATTTGGCAATGTGGTGTTCATCAATATCTCAGAAACTCAGCCCTATTTGAAAGTTAGTTCTTCAGTTATTATTTGTATAGAAGTCAGCTTTTACAGTACTGTTCACATTAGATGGCACATATTTTTCGAAGTTTTCGGATCAAACTCCATTGTGTAAAAATGAATTAGTTTTATGTAGGTAGTTTAAAAAATTTTTACATCTCTGCAAAATGTTAAACAAATATATATTAATATTCACCTGTTGCTAACATTACCTACCTAAGTAGTGTTTACTGTTGGTTTGGCATGGCATACAATGTCATTGTTAGCAAGAGAATGCATTCAAAATTTCTTAACATGTGGAAAACAGCTCTCCATAGCCCACATAATTTTCAAGATTAAATTACTGTGGTCAGATATACAAAATACTGAATGTAAATGTTTCCTTATGAAGACACTTGTGGACAAACTGGACAGTGTCGCCCTTTGTGTGAATAAAGTTTTGATAAATAAATTTGTTAAGATGACCATTGATCAGTTGTGTGATTCTAAAGACACTTCAAGAAAAGTAAAAAAACTGAAAAAATAAATATTATTACGTACAGTTTGTTAATAGAGCATGCATGTTATAAACAGTTTTGGGTAGATATGCATAGTCTAATAAATTAGGTAAGAAAATTTCCGTATGGTAGTGTAATTTGATTTTACTTGTAATAATTTGAAATTTATCTTACTTGCATTTCTTTATTTTTCCAAGGTCTCCTAATATTTCACGAATTTTGCAATTTATAAATATAAATGGCAAGTGTACTAGACTGTTACTGTTCCTGTAGGCCTATTTGGAAAGTAGGTTTGATTTTGAGGTTCCAACTTAGAGTAATTAATGGCTGAGAACCAGACTGTTCTAAGTCCAACTTTTTATAAGAAAGAAATCTGTGTTTTATTTTGTTCCAGCTCTTGTCTGCATATGTGAATCGAACAAAATTGTAAATATTCCTCTCCATGAGGTTGCTATGAAGCTATCCCAAATTGTTTCATGAAGCTTTGAATGTCAGGAGCTTAAAATAACTCTTCTGAAAAAAAAAATAATAATAAAATGGACTTGGAACAGTCTGGTTCTGGGCCATCGATATATTTTATAATGAGTGGGTTTAATTATATTAAAATATGCATTAGTCATGGTCGTAGGTTGTAACAAATTAATATCAGAATACTGTGATACGAGTAAGAAATAACCTTACACGGAATGTCATGTGTAAGAGTATTGGTAGATGAATAATCATTTTCGGTAGGTACTTTATTGTGTGTATGTCCTATAATCTTGTATATACCTAATTATAAACATAGTTTAGTTAGAACATTATCTTCATTATATTTAGGCGAATTAACGGGGGAATTCCCTCCCTCCCAATGAAAAGTTATCTCCCTCTAATAAATTCATATTAACATCCCTGCCAGGGATAACTTTTATTCCCCCCTCGCAAAATATAATTGTTTTAATACGAGTATACTACTTTATAAAGAATAAAGTAAGCAAAGAAAATAATATTGATATGTTATCATCACCCGCAAGCTGATAACAATGAATAACTTTGGAATTACATATCTTATCATAAGCCAGCTCATGAATAAAAATTTTGTTGAATATTCTTAAGGATTCAATCCAAATATTACATTACCATTTATATTTTGGCCATTGTTGGTTCTGTTAGGTCTGCGTTTTTTTTTTTTTTTTTTTTTTTTTTTTTTTTTTTTTTTTTTTTTTTTTTGCTGGACAATTCCTGTCTTTCTAAATTATTCTGTGGTGCTTTTATTCTGAATCTTTGTGGTCACCCTCATTGAGGGCAGATTATTTTCTTTATATATATATATATTTATTTATTTATTTTATGATCAAGATGCAAGACAAGCAACTCAGTGCGACCAAGGGTTGAGCAGTATCGAATGAGGATAATAATTATGTATGGTATTGTCTATCTAGTCATTCAGTGGATAAACTATATAAAAAAAATAACTAACCTTCAATATACGCTGTGCAGCTGTCTGTCTACAAGAATGCGAGTCTCGCAAAGAAACCCGTCTATATTGTAAGCCACGACCAACGAGTTATATACTACACTACTCGTTGGCCACGACATATGACACTGTTGCCAACATATCGACGTAAAATCTCGCTAACTTTTCTACAAAAAGTAGTTAAATCTCTCCAAAGTTTATTTTAAAAAATCCCCAGAAATGTCGCTAAAAATTAATAATAAATATCACTAAATAAAAATAAGAAAAACATACATATGCGGAGAAAAATATCATTTCCTCGTCGTCACTGTCTTCTGCGGAGTCTGGTTATGTTGTTGACGGCTGTGATGTTGAGGTGGAAGGTGTGGGCGCAGCTGATTGTGAATACACTGCCTTTGAGCCAATCACTAACACAACACTTTCTGGCAAATTGTATCACTTTTTAAATTTTATATTAAAATGTATTAAAACCAGCAAAAATTACAGTCTTATTTGCTCGTCACTCAATTGCCTCGGGTCAATTCGGAGTGGAAAATCTCCGCGTTGCGGGGAAAAACCAAGATTACATTACGTCAGCTGCAGCTCTCGGCTCGTCACGTGGGGCGCGCTTCCGAACAGGTGCAGCGGTATTTCCTCTAAAGTTAGAACCCGGTGTAGGTGTGTGTGTATTAATCGAAAATTAGGGGCTAGTAAATATTGAGACTAGGACGTATGTTTATACGATTTTTTTTTTCGATTAATACACACACACCTAAACTGGGCTCTAACCTTAGGGGAAATGCCGCTGCCCCTGATCGGAAGCGTGTCCACATTTTCTCATTTATGAAATTCGGAAAATTATTTAAGTACGTTTTCTCTCTCGTGTGCAGTATGCGAGGATACTACCGAACTTTCACTGGCTGCTCATTTTAACTTGGTATTTTGCAATGTCTACTAAGCTAGCCTGTCTTTGGTCCAGGAATAATTATTCGGAACACATTATATAGCCACCTTCATTGATCTTCACTTGTTTTTCCTCTCCTTTGGTTTGAGGCTCGACACTAATGCTAGAATTGTTTGCTTACCTGTATTCTAGAGTTCAGTGAATTCGGTGTGCATCTGTGTACGAAAGTTTAACAAAATTAGTGGTAATCTTAATTGCAAAGTTACACAGTAATAAGAAAGCTTTTATATAAGTATCATTGTGTCAAGCTGTAGGAACATACTTGTTTGACGTGGCTTTGCGTATGATTCTTCACTTCTTACCAGCAAGAAGCTGTAGTCCAACTCTGAATATCCTGCTGTGTACTATCTGTGTTATACTGAATTATTATTGGCAGATAGTACAACATAACATAGAGTTCATAGGGGACACTGTTTTGGGTAAGAAATTAACCTGCCTTGTAATGTAGTGTGTGATGCATTTGACTTGTCAGTCAAGTCTACAGTCCACATAACTTGAGCTGTTGTGCATTCTCATATTATACTGTACTGACAATCTACAGATAGCGTACAACTATGCAATTTTTTGTAGGTTATTTTACAATGCTTTAGCAACATCTTAGGTTATTTAGTGTCTGAATGAGATGAAGGTGATAATGCCGGTGAAATGAGTCTGGGGTCCAGCACCGGGGTCCAGCATTTGCTCATATTGGGTTGAGGGGAAAACCCCAGAAAAAACCTCAACCAGGTAACTTGTCCCGACCGGAAATCGAACCCAAGCCACCTGGTTTCGCGGCCAGATGCGCTAGCCGTTACTCCACAGGTGTGGACACTGCAATTAAGACAGTCGTGTCGCACATTTTTTTGTTTTGCTTGTATTGTCGCAATATAATCTTTCCAAGAGTTGTTTGCCCTGGGATGAAAATCTCACTGTAGAGGATTTGGCTCAATAATGCAAACACACAAATTGTGGCATAGTTAATATAATCCCTGCATCCACTTGCTAGACATCATAGGATCCGTGGAATAGAAGTCTCTCCATACTTCTCCTCTGTTTGTAATCCTATTGCATATAAATTCCTCACAGCCAGGTGTAGATGACGGGAGTGGACAAAGTCTAAAAAAAAATACTCTTGTCAATACAAAGTGGGAGTGAAATAACTCTGCAGATTTTCAGAGCGAATAGTTCATGTATATAACAAAAAAGTGTAATACCATATTCGTGAAAAATCCATAGTTTTCTCAGAAAAAAAAATTTTTTTCTCAAATATTCAACACCCTCGCATTTCGTAACTATTACGAGTAGGGTCGTAATTTTTGTCTATATCGATAGAAAATCTAATAAAGAATCATTTATCCCTCTGGCGTATTTCAATAATGTGGACGATTTTCGTGTAAATTTAATTTAAAAACCACTAATTTGAAGCCACTGACCAATGCAAAGATTTGCATTAACAGAAAGGGAGATGGAAGGTAGTTCACTAAGACAGACAGACTTGGGTTCGTTACCCTCTCACATCTGTATTACGAGAAGAAAGAAGAGTAGGTATGTTAGCTACAATGTTGCCAGACCGCTGAAACTTCCAACTCAATTTTCTAATTAACAGTGCATTTAATCACAAAACACAACATGTTTTCTATTAATTTAAGTGTACCCTATCGACCCCTTCAATCTGCAGGATTATTTAACTTCCATCCTGTATATACACCAGTTGTGAAGGTGCAGACTTTGATAAGCACAAGAAATCAGAAGCGTTAACTTGTTCCAGTTCTACTAGGTGCTTAGCCTTAAGACAAACCCACTTAATTTTCAGCCCATAAGTTTGCAACTGGAGAAACTTTTAAAAGGAACAATGCTATTGTCTCTTATGGCTGATTTTTTTGTTTACTCATGGCCTTAATTGCAGCATTTGCTCTTTCCCTCAACGTAGGTTGTGAAAACATTCCCTGTTTGCAGAGTGACTCCTAAGTATTTGAAATGTGGAACTGACGATAACAGTCTGTTTTTGTGATGGATGTCTTCTCGTTTGTCTTCCCTTATTACCGTAATTATTATAGTAGTGTATTTCTTATATCATTTAATAAACAAAATACAAAGTGCAGACTTTCAATTTTTAATACATACATACATAGATGAAATTATTGGGGATCATCAGTGCGGTTTTCGGCGTAATAGATCGACTACTGATCAGATTTTTTGTATTCGACAGATAATGGAGAAAAAATGGGAGTATAAGGGTACAGTGCATCAGTTATTCATAGATTTCAAAAAGGCATATGACTCGGTTTAAGAGGGAAGTATTATATGATATTCTTATTGAATTTGGTATTCCCAAGAAACTAGTTCGATTAATTAAAATGTGTCTCAGTGAAACATACAGCAGAGTCCGTATAGGTCAGTTTCTATCTGATGTTTTTCCAATTCACTGCGGGCTAAAGCAGTGAGATGCACTATCACCTTTACTTTTTAACTTCGCTCTAGAATATGCCATTAGAAAAGTTCAGGATAACAGGCAGGGTTTGGAATTGAACGGGTTACATCAGCTTGTTGTCTATGCGGATGACGTGAATATGTTAGGAGAAAATCCACAAACGATTAGGGAAAACATGGAAATTTTACTTGAAGCAAGTAAAGCGATTGGTTTGGAAGTAAATCCCGAAAAGACAAAGTATATGATTATGTCTCGTGACCAGAATATTGTACGAAATAGAAATATAAAAATTGGAGATTTATCCTTCGAAGAGGTGGAAAAATTCAGATATCTTGGAGCAACAGTAACAAATATAAATGATACTCGGGAGGAAATTAAACGCAGAATAAATATGGGAAATGCGTGTTATTATTCGGTTGAGAAGCTCTTATCATCCAGTCTGCTGTCCAAAAATCTGAAAGTTAAAATTTATAAAACAGTTATATTACCGGTTGTTCTGTATGGTTGTGAAACTTGGACTCTCACTCTGAGAGAGGAACATAGGTTCAGGGTGTTTGAGAATAAGGTGCTTAGGAAAATATTTGGGGCTAAGCGGGATGAAGTTACAGGAGAATGGAGAAAGTTACACAACGCAGAACTACACGCATTGTATTCTTCACCTGACATAATTAGGAACATTAAACCCAGACGTTTGAGATGGGCAGGGCATGTAGCATGTATGGGCGAATCCAGAAATCCATACAGAGTGTTAGTTGGGAGACTGGAGGGAAAAAGACCTTTAGGGAGGCCGAGACGTAGATGGGAGGATAATATTAAAATGGATTTGAGGGAGGTGGGATATGATGATAGAGACTGGATTAATCTTGCACAGGATAGGGACCGCTGGCGGGCTTATGTGAGGGCGGCAATGAACCTGCAGATTCCTTAAAAGCCATTTGTAAGTAAGTAAGTAATACATACATCACAAGAAAAATTTTTGATCTGCTGGTCAGTCATTTGCTTCCGAGATCAGTAGCATGCCTTCAGCTGTAAATAAAATTTTACTTTCCCATTTGTGTGTGTTTTCTTGTAAGTTATGTCCTCTTTTCTTTCAAAATTTGTGTAGTGACAGAGTGAGATACTTTCTTTTGGGCTAGAATTTCACGTTGCTATTCAGTAAATTGCGAAATAATTCGCATGACTAGTTTTTATTACGTATCCATGTTGCAGCTCTCTCTCTCTTCTTTCTAGGGTTCAACAAGCAGAATGAACTGCCTCACCAACGCTGTGCAGGTGCATCACATGGACCCACAGCAACTGGTAGAATGCCGCATTACAGTGCAGCTGTGAGTATTAGAATGGGACTTGTGTGTGCTATTAGAATCTTTATGGTCGACCATGCCGAAATGTAGTAATTATACACCTGGTAGCAGTCCTTTAATGCATGTCATTAAAGTACACCTACTCATTAAAGTACAGGTGTTTTCTGCCAATGACAACTCAGCTTACAGGTGTTCAGCCAATGACAAGTCAGCTTTGTACCGTTATAAAACCGCAAGTATCGATTATTCTCGGATATGCAATCGAAAGAGAATTAGCGAAAAGTCACGGAGGCTGGAAATCCAATACTGTCGCAAAAGGTTATGTTCTGTTACTATAATAATTAGCGTTAATTGTAAATAATATTCAAATAAATTCAATTTGTCATCTCGTTTTTCGATGTCGAATTCAATAATCAAGCTTATACCAAGTTTAACGGGATTACATCAAGATAAATGACATTATTGTTCCTCGGAAAAAAATCAATACTTTCGCGTCTGCGCACATCTCACAATTCACGACCTAGAACAAGGTGACTTCCGATCTTGCCAGATACAAATAAAATGTATACATCTGAATAATTTCAAGTAAGAAATACGGTCGAGCATAAAAAGTCGTATGAAACTCGCCTATAATGGTAATTAAGAAGCTCGTATGAAAATTATGAAACTTGCTTGCTCTCGTTTCATAAACATCCATACTCGCTTCTTAATTACTATCATTATAGGCTCGTTGCATAATGTAGGCTACTATTATGGTCGACCATGCCGAAGTGGAGTAGTTATACACCTGGTATTAGCCCTTTAATGTACCTCATTAAAGTACACCTATTCATTATAATTCAGTTGTTCAGCCAATGAGAAATCACATTTGTACTGATTGTACCATTATAAAACCGCAAGTAGCCTGTCGATTATTCTCGGATATGCAATCAAAAGACAATTAGCGAAAAGTCACAGAGGCTGGAAATCCAATACTGTCGCAGAAAGTTATGTTCTGTTACTATAATAATTAGCGTTAATTGTAAATAATATTCAAATAAATTCAATTTGTCATCTCGTTTTTCAGTTCTAAATCAATTTCCAGGTTATATCAAGCCTAATGTTCATGTTATTCTCTAGATTATATCAAGGTCAATGACATTCGTGTTGCGGAAAAAATCAATACTTTCGCGTCTGCGCATATCTCACAATTCAGGTCAGTTACACTTCTCACTTACATAACCATAACATGAATACTTCTGAATAATTTCAAGTTAGAAATATGGTCGATCATAAAAAGTCGTATGAAACTTGCCTGTAATGGTAATTAAGACGCTCGTATGAAAATTATGAAACTCGCTTGCGCTCGTTTCATAAACAAACATACTCGCGTCTTAATTACTACCATTATAGGCTCGTTGCATAATGTACTATTGTTGCATTGGTATCGATTGTTACAGTTCAAATTTAAAGAGGATTCTGATTTGTATTTTATAATTCATGTTGCAGGTTTCTCTCACTTCATTCTTGGGTTTCACAAGCAGAATGAGTCTGCTGCATGCCTGTGCGCCGTACAGAATGCCCACATCACAATGGAGAAGGCTGTGAGTATTGCAGTGTCTTACCAGATTGATATTTCGGTGTGCTGATACAAACTTTGGGAAAACGAGCATTGAGGTAGTTCCGGTGATTTTGGAAGTGAAAGTGGTCGAATTTGTAATGAATTTCTTGCAGAGATGGATTTCAAAAGTTAATGATTTTAATAGAGAAATATTACAGTGCATCAGTTATTCATAGATTTTAAAAAGGCATATGACTCAGTTAAGAGAGAAGTTTTATATGATACTCTTATTGAATGTGGTATTCCCAAGAAGCTAGTTCGATTAATTAAAATGTGTCTGAGTGAAACGTACAACAGAGTTCGTGTAGGTCAGTTTCTGTCAGATACGTTTCCAATTCACTGTGGGCTAAAGCAAGGAGATGCACTATCACCTTTACTTTTTAACTTTGCTCTAGAGTATGCCATTAGGAAAGTGCAGGATAACAGAGAGGGTTTGGAATTGAACGGGTTACATCAGCTGCTTGTCTATGCAGATGACATGAATATGTTAGGAGAAAATCCACAAACGATTAGAAAAAATACAGGAATTTTACTTGAAGCAAGTAAAGAGATAGGTTTGGAAGTAAATTCCAAAAAGACAAAGTATATGATTATGTCTCGTGACGAGAATACTGTACGAAATGGAAATATAAAAGTTGGAAATTTCTCTTTTGAAGAGGTGGAGAAGTTCAAATATCTTGGAGCAACAGTAACAAATATAAATGATACTTGGGAAGAAATTAAACACTGAATAAATATGGGAAATACCTGTTATTATTCGGTTGAGAAGCTTTTATCATCCAGTCTGCTGTCAAAAACTCTGAAAGTTATAATTATAAAACAGTTATATTACCAGTTGTTCTTTATGGTTGTGAAACTTGGACTCTCACTTTGAGAGAGGAACGTAGGTTAAGGGTGTTTGAGAATAAGGTGCTTAGGAGAATATTTGGGGCTAAGAGGGATGAAGTTACAGGAGAATGGAGAAAATTACACAACACAGAACTGCACGCATTATATTCTTCACCTGACATAATTAGGAACATTAAATCCAGACATTTGAGATGGGCAGGGCATGTAGCACGTATTGGCGAATCCAGAAATGCATATGGGAGGCCGGAGGAAAAAAGACCTTTAGGGAGGCCGAGACGTAGATGGGAAGATAATATTAAAATGGATTTGAGGGAGGTGGGATATGATGATAGAGAATGGATTAATCTTGCTCAGGATAGGGACCAATGGCGGGCTTATGTGAGGGCGGCAATGAACCTGCGGGTTCCTTAAAAACCAGTAAGTAAGTAAGTAATAGGGAAATATTTAAAAAAAAGGAAATTGTTCGGAAATGTAGTAAATTACGTGTGAAATTAGAGCTGCGTGGTAATGGAAGTGGAAACGTTGTGATTTATAGTGAAGGAGAGGAAGATAGGGACATAAAACACATAATACGATACCTATAATGTGAAGGACGTGATGCTTGTATTCATGCAATAACCATTGGAATACAGTGCAGCACAAGAAATAATGAAATAGATAGAGTTGTCTTGATAATCCATTTTGAATCTTGCGTACACTACTTTTAACACTTGAATGTAAGTAATTGATTAACTAGCGGACTTACTCGTGTTAATTATGTGCATATCTAGAATACTAGCAGAGATATTTTTACACAACGTAGAACAAACATACATACTCAACAATGAACACAACAAATATGCAGACCACATAATATACTGGCACAGATATGTATACGACATACTCATACTATACAAAGGAAACAAACGACAAATACACAAACTACACCAATACATAAATAAAATACACCCAAAACTCCAATACACACTGGAACTTGAAAACAATAACTCCATAAATTTTCTAGACATCACCATAACAAAAGTTGGCAACAAACACAACTTCAAAATATACAGAAAACCAACCACCACCACTACACACATACACAACACATCTAATCACCCCACACAACATAAACATGCTGCATTCAGGACAATGGTACACAGATTACTCCGGTCGAGGTGGGTTCCTCCAAGTGGTGACCGGGGGGTGCAATGGTGGCTCTCGTGCTCTTCTTTTCGGCCATTTTTCGTCCTATCACCATCCACTCCTCTTCGTTCTCTCTTCTTTTTCATCACTATTTCTCTCTGCTGGCCGCCATTGCATGCGGAACGCCCACCACATCATCACAGCCATTTTCACCTCTCCATCCCCGCTGTTTTTGTTCTTGCCACGTCCGCCACCATGACGGGATTTGTTAACAATGCCTGATGAGGCTTTATTCTTCTTCCCCTTCTAATTCTTATATCTATTATTAGGTTAAGTTTCTTAGGTTTATAACTCCCGTCTCACCAGCGGGGATCTTTCCTATCTCCGTGGTCCTGTCCCACGGTTTCGAGCGCGACTTCCAACTTGTGTGGCCCGACAGGGCGCCCAGCAACGAAGCAATAGTGGACCCTTCATACTGCCCCTATATGCAAGTCTAGGTGCGGAGCCCGGACCAGTAGTCATGTACACTCACGTAGAACCCCAATGGGGGTCCGGAGCGACTTAAACGTCCCGGTGACCGACTCTGCTCGCCGGGGCTGATATATCGCTCCGACGTGTTACCGCTGACGTATGGGTGTCGCAGTGTAATCAACCACAAGTCCCCTGAAGCTGCGTGCGGTCTCGGATTGCTCCGGCTTTGGGAGGTCGGTCGGAGTTAGCCGCAGTAGTCTGGCACTTGTATTCGGTGTAGAGTGGGGAGCCACGGACGGTTATTCCCGTGGTAGGGGCATAAAACTGCGACACGCCTCTGGTGTAAGACTTGCCATTAGGTGTGTAATGACCAGTTTGAAGGGTAACTTGCGTGAAGTGGGTTGCTTGGGATCGGGCTGTGGGGGGGTCCCCACGGCCGGCACAGACCGCGAAGAATTTTTAGGTGTCTTTTTCTTTCGCCCCCCCGGTGGCAGGCTGACGCCGACAGTTCCGTAGGGGGGGCCAGTTCAAAATGGCCTCTTCGCGCTCCTCTTCTCCTCCCTCAGAAAAAAATAATAAAAAACAGAAGACAGGAATTGATACGACTGGTGGTCAAATTTTGACGAAAATTGCTATGGACTTGGACCCTGAGAAAGTAACTGTCAAAGTGCCGCCTCCGAAGTTTATCAGTATCACCTTGGACGGAACAGAAAAGACCATGAAAAACATAAGTCCATTTTACGTGAGACGCGCACTCGACGGACTCGTTGGGAAGGTCAAAAATGCAACTCGCCTACGCAACGGTAGTCTCCTCGTCGAGACGGTATCTCCAAAACAGAGTGAGACGCTGTTGAAAGCGAAGTTGCTAGGGTCTTACCCTATTAAAGTCGAACGGCACTCCTCGCTGAACACCACGCGGGGAGTAGTGCATACGGATTCTCTGGGCAGTATGTCTGATGAAGAGATCCAACTAGAACTGGCGGAACAGTCTGTGTCCAAGGCTTACCGTTTATTACGTAAGCGGGACGGACAGACTATTCCGCTGAGCACTGTCTTTTTGACCTTCGAAAAGCCTGTCCTACCAGAATACATCCTTGTCGGGTACGAGCGTGTCCCAGTTCGTGCGTATGTGCTGAACCCAATGCGGTGCTTTAGGTGCCAACGGTTCGGACATACGCAAAAACGTTGCACAAACAACATCGTATGTGCAAGGTGCGGCGGTTCTGACCATGGGGAATCCCCGTGTGCCAGCGCCGAGCACTGTGTGAATTGTGCTGGGGACCACGCCTCCAATTCTAAAAATTGCCCGAAGTATATGGTAGAGAAGAATATCCAAGAACTGAGAGTCCGAGAAAATATTACGTTTTTCGAGGCGCGTAAGCGTATTTTAGATCAACAGAAAAAGGCGACGGAAAAGTCCTATGCAGCAGTTTTGCAAAAGGCAACACAAGCAATAGATGTATTTACGCAAACGCCACCTCTTGTTAGTATACCTGGGAAGCGTATTGAAAGCGCAACCCAGACGTATGTAGACGTTGCCACTCAGACTGCTGAGTCAGACGACTCGTGTGGCCTTGACATAAGGCCTTATATTCCAAAAAAGATTATTACCGTGGCAACAGAGAAAGACTCTACGCCTGGTAGATCGCCGCGACGTCGCGCTCCCTGTTCTGGTGACGGTTCGAGATCACGGTCTCGATCAAGATCACGATCGGGCGTGCGGCGATCTGCGAGCGAATCCCCACGGTCGAAGACCAAGCAGTCTCAGTCAACGGCACGAAATCCTAGAAAAGATAAGAAGAGAAAATCACCCGTCAAGCCACCATGATAATTTAGATCCACATAATGACTGATATCATACAATGGAATGTGAACGGTGTACGCAGCAGATATGCAGAACTACAGCAATTGATCTATCGTGAGAACCCTGCTATTTTATGTCTACAGGAGACACACCTCCGACCTGAACATTCCCTGAAAATCTCGGGATACAATGTTTACCGGTATGACCATCTTGCCGGTATTCGTGCTAACGGAGGTTGTGCCCTCCTTCTCCGCCAGAATATCTTTTCCTCTGTTCTAAACATTAACAGTCCTCATCAATGCATAGCTGCCAGAGTAACCTTACCTACCATACAGTTTTCAATAGTCTCCGTTTATATGCCCCCAGATACACCCTTTACAGTACTTGAAATTCAACATATTCTTTCACAGGTACCTGCACCATATCTCTTGGTGGGGGATTTCAATGCATCCCACCACTCTTGGGGCTCAAATTCTGATGACGACAGAGGAAATAAAATAGCAGAGGTATGTACCCGTCTAAATCTTGTTACCCTGAATTCAGGGGAAGCAACACACCTTTCCTTGGCTTATGGTACATACTCCATGATAGATATCTCCATTTGTAGCCCAGTTTTGTCCACGCATTTCGAATGGTCTGTGATTCACGACCTACATGGTAGTGACCACTACCCCATCCGAATGCGTATGTCCGCTTTACGTCCTGCGGAATCTCGATCTCCAAACTGGGTTATTAAAAAGGCGGACTGGGTCGGATTTTCGGAGTCCATATCATTCGATGATAACGGACATGAAAGTGTGGACTCCGTAGTAGACCATTTCTCAAATATGGTTATCAAGTCAGCGGAATTATCTATCCCCCGGTCGTCCTGCAGGCCAAAACGCTTCTCTGTCCCCTGGTGGTCGGATGCCTGCAGAGATGCAATCCGAGACCGCCGATGTGCCTTACGCCAATTTGAGCGCCATCCGACCCAAGAAAATTTTGTCCAGTTTAAACGTCTTCGAGCAAAAGCTCGTCGCACTGTATGCGATGCTAAGAAGACGTCCTGGACAAACTACGTCAATTCAATGAAAAGGAATGTCCCATCTAACATCGTATGGGACAAAGTCCGTCGAATAATGGGGAAACGTAGTTCTGTAATTCCGGGAATAATAAGCAATGGATTAACGACCACCAGTCCAATAGAAATTGCAGAAGTATTCGCTGCCTCGTTCGCACAGATTAGCAGCTCAAATAATTATGACCCGGAATTTCTGAAAATTAAAGATGCTGCGGAAAAACGAAACCTCAATTTTATATCAGATAATACAGAGTATTACAATACACCGTTCACATCCGAGGAGCTGGAGGCGGCACTAGACACATCCCCTGACACCTCCCCTGGTCCTGATAACATCCATAACCGAATGCTTCGCCATCTTCCGCCTGCTGGAAAATCTTTTCTTCTGGCAATGTATAACAGAATCTGGACTGAGGGAGTGTTCCCATCTGCTTGGCGTTCCGCCATTGTAATCCCCGTCCAGAAACCAGGAAAGGATCCTTCTTTGTCTGGAAGCTACAGACCAATATCTCTCACCAGCTGCGTATGCAAGGTTATGGAAAGAATGATAAGCAAACGCCTGATGTGGGTACTCGAATCGGAAAACCGATTATCTAACATCCAATGTGGTTTTCGTAAGCACAGATCCGCCGTAGACCATCATGTTCGGCTAGAGACCGCCATTAGAGATGCTTTCCTCAAGAAGGAACATCTTGTGGTGGTCTTCTTTGATCTAGAAAAGGCTTACGATACCACATGGCGGTATGGCATTCTGCAAACTCTGCATGACTGGGGACTTCGTGGTAGTCTACCAACGTTTATTGCGAAGTTCATGGCAGAGCGGTATTTCCGAGTTCGAGTAGGCACCACACTTTCTAACGAACACCTCCAAGAAAACGGCGTTCCACAGGGTTCTGTATTAAGCGTTCTTCTTTTCTGCATTGCGATCAATGGAATTGCCCACTGTGTGGGTAACCGAGTATCTTCTCTGTTGTACGTCGATGACTTCAGTTTATATTACAGCTCCCGATATCTTCCGTCCATCGGTCGACATTTGCAGCTGGTCATCAACGTACTATCAGAATGGGCTGTTCGCAATGGCTTTAAATTCTCCACTCAGAAGACGCAGTGTGTCCACTTTTACAACCAACGTGGACTACATCCACATCCCGAACTGCGTCTTAATGGAGTGGAATTGCAATATACAGACACTGCGAGATTCTTGGGCCTTATCTTTGATTATAAGTTAACGTGGGAGGCGCATATACGTGATTTGAGAAGGCGTTGCGAGAAATCCTTAAACATCTTACGCCTTTTGTCAGGGGTCCGATGGGGTGCAGACCGTACAGTGCTTTTACGCCTTTACCGAGCTCTTATTCGATCAAAGCTGGATTATGGGTGTTTTATTTATGGCTCAGCAAATAACTCTAAATTACGTCTTTTAGATACTATACATCACCATGGGATACGACTCGCTACAGGGGCCTTCCGAACCAGTCGGATAGCGAGCCTGTATTGTGAAGCAGGAGAACCATCACTGTATCGGCGACGTCATATTTTGTTGTGCTCATATGCTGTTAAGCTCCGCTCGCAGCCTGAGCACAACTCTTACGACTCTTTCCATCATTCGTCTCTTTACGGCCGTGAAAATCCACGGAGACCTCGTCCAGCAGGTGTGCGGTTTCGTGAACTGCTCTCTGAGCTGGATATACATCTACCATCAGTCCGCACACTGGAGTATACCACCACTCCACCGTGGATTATGCAACGTCCCATGTTTGATATAAGTCTGAGCCGCTGTTATAAGAATTTTACACCAGCTTTTGTTTATAGACTTCGTTTTAGTGAACTTTTATCCCGATATCCATATTATTCATTAGTTTTTACTGACGGATCCCGGATAAATGATTGTGTTGGTTGTTCCTTCGTGACAAATGGAGAGATATTTAAATACAGACTAAGCCAATATACTAGTGTTTTTACTGCTGAACTCTATGTTTTTTACAGAGTTTTATTGTTTTTAATTAGGCAACCTCGGGGCAGATTCCTTATCTGTTCCGACTCTTTAAGTGCCATCCAGTCCTTGCAGTCTTTTAATTGTGATGATCCGCTTGTTTTAAGAACTCAGCAGCTGTTCCATACTCTCCTTTGCTCTGATTATGAGATTGGAGTAGTGTGGATTCCTGGCCATGTAGGGATTGCTGGAAATGAGGCCGCGGATGCTGCAGCCAGGGCTGGCGCACTGGATGGCTCTCTGGTATATTGGCGCGAGAGGTGGCAGGACATTCGAAACTACTTGAAATATAAAATTTGGTGGCAATGGGAAGGAGAATGGTCTGCACAAGAGGGAAACAGATTACGAAATATAAAGAATACTGTTAGAGTTTGGGATTCGTCTACAAGAGCGTCGCGACACGAGGAGGTTTTACTCACCCGGTTGAGGATTGGCCATTGTCATCTAACACACGGCCATCTCCTACGTGGCGAACCTCAGCCGGAGTGCGATATGTGCCATGTTCCACTTACGGTGGAACACTTTTTATTGCGTTGCAGGAAATATGACCATGCACGGAGGCAATATGGAATTCGGCCGACATTACGTGACGCTCTTGGAAATGATTTTAATTGTGCAAATGCAGTTCTGAGATTTTTATCAAATACAGGTTTGGATAAGGTGATTTAGTTTTTATTGATCCGTTTTACTCATCCTCCGGACCCTTTACATCCGGAGGTTACATTTGTTGTTTTATATTTGATTTTACTTTGTTGACATTTCGGACTTTATACATCCGAATATTTTATAAAATTTTATGGTTTTAAAATATGATTGACAAGTTATCTCTGGTGGCCTTAGTTTTATTGTTTTATTTGTTCGTCTTGAACACCACCTAGTGTGGTAGAATTGCTCACTTTTATGATTCTGTAGAAATCACCTTATGTATACTGCATTTGTGTGCCTCGTTTTATCGTGACAACGCTTTTTAGTTCTTTTAGCACTCTGATTATTATATTATTTATGTATTTGTTACATTAAGAATTTTAGATAAGGGCGCAAATAGCCATAGTAGCTGACGCGCCCTTCTTAAACCCTACTACTACTACCACAGATTACTCAACATACCCATGAGCCAACAACACTACAATGAAGACGTGAACACAATCAAATACATAGCACAAGAAAACGGATACAATCCAAACATAATAGACAACATCATAAGAAAGACAAAACAAAAACTTAACAAACACAAAAACACGCAAAACACAACACAAACACAAGAAATACATCACACTAACATATGAAAACAAAAGCAACATAAGATCGCATCTTCATTCAGAAAGCAGAAATACAACATAACATACAGAACAGAAAACACACTACAAAGACATCTCAATACACAAAAAACACAAACAAATAAATACGACCACACAGGTGTATACAAACTCACATGTAATAGTTGCGACAAATTCTGCATTGGACTGACAGGCAGGTCATTCCAAACATGCTACAAAGAACACATTAAAGCAATAACTAGAGGACACAATACATCTACATATGCCGATCACATAACCAATGCTAACCATACATACAATAACATAAATGCGGACATGGAAATCCTACACATACAACCCAAGAACCAAAAACTCAACACACTAGAACAATGAAATATACAGACACACTAAAACACACCCTGATCAGATTCTCAATACACAGATCAATTTCAGTACACACACACTATTTGACTCCACTTTTCAACACCTTTCAACAATCAAACACACCCAAATAACAGGCAGAGAAGTTCGAGATGACGCTGAGATCTAGTAGTCTCTGAGGATTGTGATGAAGCACCGAAACAGCTGTAAGCCGCACAGACTTAAACGAGTAAGTCCGCCAGTTAATCAATTACTTAATGAAATAGAAACGAAATTCCTATATTGTAACTTCGTTTTCATGTCGGCCATTATACTGACATCACAAAACATAAATTACTAGGCTTTGACAATCCTGCAGAGATTCGTATATGCAAAGCATAACCTTAGTGTACGCTAGCGAGAAACTTTCATAATGTCACCAAGGTTACGTTGGTATTACAGAGGAAATAGCTGAAGTTGTGGGAAGGAAACTACCTCGGCAATTGTTTAACCCAATATCTATTGCAACTGGGTAACTGTATGCACCTGTAAGCAACACTTTCACTGTCCACACATATTCCATTGACTTCCACTATGCATCCCATAAGACAGTCTCAAAAGAATCTCTAGAACAGTCACTTATCTGTTGAGAGGTATATACAACATTATATTTGATGGTATACAGTAGAACTTCATTTATACGTTTTTATGGGAGTCAGAAGAAAAAAAAAACACATAAGTGAGAAAAAGAATAACTAAAATTACATTTAATAGTACCTGAAATAGCATTTGAAGACTGTGGGGGAGAACATTTAAGTCAATTTAGTAAAATTTTGACAAGAGAAATTTATAACTTCACAGTTTAGTCACCAACCTGAAAGTTAGAATTTATAAAAGAGATAAGTTACCAGTTGTGTATGGTTGTGAAACTTGGACTCTCATTTTGAGAGGCTAAGGGGCTAGAGCAGTATTTCCCAACCTTCGCGGCACTCTTGGGAATAACATTAAAAACTGGGGACACCCTTCCTTGAATTAAAAAAAAAACTGAAATTTAATATGTTCATTTATTGAAAGATGATATAATAAGTAACGTACATAATAACATAATACAGTAAACTTTACTACAATCACTGAGTAAAAATACATCAATAGAGTTTTGTTCGATTAATCATTAACTATGATCACTGAGTAAAAATACATCAATAGAGTTTTGTTCGATTAATCATTAACTATAATCACTGAGTAAAAATACATCAATAGAGTTTTGTTCGATTAATCGTTAACTATGATCACTGAGTAAAAATACAGCAATAGAGTTTTGTTCGATTAATCATTAACTATAATCACTGAGTAAAAATACATCAATAGAGTTTTGTTCGATTAATCATTAACTATAATCACTGAGTAAAAATACATCAATAGAGTTTTGTTCGATTAATCATTAACTATGATCACTGAGTAAAAATACATCAATAGAGTTTTGTTCGATTAATCATTAACTATAATCACTGAGTAAAAATACATCAATAGAGTTTTGTTCGATTAATCATTAACTATAATCACTGAGTAAAAATACATCAATAGAGTTTTGTTCGATTAATCATTAACTATGATAACTGAGTAAAAATACATCAATAGAGTTTTGTTCGATTAATCATTAACTATGATCACTGAGTAAAAATACATCAATAGAGTTTTGTTCGATTAATCATTAACTATAATCACTGAGTAAAAATACATCAATAGAGTTCTGTTCGATTAATCATTAACTATAATCACTGAGTAAAAATACAGCAATAGAGTTTTGTTCGATTAATCATTAACTATAATCACTGAGTAAAAATACAGCAATAGAGTTTTGTTCGATTAATCATTAACTATAATCACTGAGTAAAAATACATCAATAGAGTTTTGTTCGATTAATCATTAACTATAATCACTGAGTAAAAATACAGCAATTGAGTTTTGTTCGATTAATCATTAACTATAATCACTGAGTAAAAATACATCAATAGAGTTTTGTTCGATTAATCATTAACTATAATCACTGAGTAAAAATACAGCAATAGAGTTTTGTTCGATTAATCATTAACTATAATCACTGAGTAAAAATACATCAATAGAGTTTTGTTCGATTAATCATTAACTATAATCACTGAGTAAAAATACATCAATAGAGTTTTGTTCGATTAATCATTAACTATAATCACAGAGTAAAAATACAGCAATAGAGTTTTGTTCGATTAATCATTAACTATAATCACTGAGTAAAAATACATCAATAGAGTTTTGTTCGATTAATCATTAACTATAATCACTGAGTAAAAATACAGCAATAGAGTTTTGTTCGATTAATCATTAACTATAATCACTGAGTAAAAATACATCAATAGAGTTTTGTTCGATTAATCATTAACTATAATCACTGAGTAAAAATACAGCAATAGAGTTTTGTTCGATTAATCATTAACTATAATCACTGAGTAAAAATACATCAATAGAGTTTTGTTCGATTAATCATTAACTATAATCACTGAGTAAAAATACATCAATAGAGTTCTGTTCGATTAATCATTAACTATAATCACTGAGTAAAAATACAGCAATAGAGTTTTGTTCGATTAATCATTAATCATTAATGTGAAACTTGTGATTGATGCTTAGAGCACAGATACATGATATCGGACCTTTCAGTTGACAATGAAACACGCAAACCATCCTCAAGGTTATTCAGTTTATTTCTTGCTTTGCATTTTATTGTCACCATAGCACGAAGGCTTGCTCGCATAGTTATGATGTTGAAAAGGGCAAAAGTAAGTTAATTGCTTTCTTCATTAGGTTAGGATACTCCTTTCTCAGTCGAAGCCAAAAAGCAGCCACCGATACCTCACTCTTGGTGAACTTACTTTTATGAGTGTGGAATCAACGCAAATATCAATAAATTCATCTCATTTCTAAGCAATCAAATCTATTTCCTTCGTATTACCTACGAAATCAAATGATGGGACAAACCAATCGAGATTCATAGTGGAAATAGATGGAAAGTACATCTTGCAATCTTGATAAGTTATTACAAATGCAGTCTTTCAGCTTACCCAGATCTTTATCTTCTGCCAGATTAAGAAGAGATGGAAAGTTCGACAGATCTCCTTTCTGAACTGCAGACCTCCAAGAACTAAGTTTTCTTTTAAAACCTTTCATTTTATTGGTTGAGGAAATTACGAATTGAATGATGTCAAATATTTCACATATGCATCTGTCGTTTCACAGCTTTTCTGCATTCAAATGCATACTAGACAGTAGTAGACACTCATTCGCTTTCGAAACTTTGAGAATGCATCTTGTTGTTCACTGTAATTACAAACTAAATACGCAATAGACAATACATCTAAGCCCACATGTGTTGAATGGAATTTTCTAATAATTGATATGAAGTTAAATAAGGATAGGAAGTAATTCAGAGGGATGTGTGTAATATTCTCTTCTGCAGACTGTACTGTACAAGACGGAGCGGTGCTGCTACTCTGTGTATATCCTGGAGTGAGTTGGCTTTCTTTCACTGTACACATGCTCCAATGTCACAGGCCTAGTAATAATACATGGATCACTGTAATTGTGTAGGGGTTTAATTTAAGCATGTAAGTGGCAATTCTTTCTGTGAATTTTGAAATGTCTGTTTCCTCAGCACCCCAATGGAGAAATTTTTTCTTGATGTGTTCTAATCCTTCGTTTATTTCATCGAATTTTTCCCCCGTAAGAACTCTTGTGTCTGATAGCATGTTTCTTGTCGTTGAGAGATCATATTTGTCACACCTTTTTGACTCCTTTACCAACGTTTTCCTAACTGTAACAGTATCCCAACATACTTTCTTATGTATGTATGTATTTATTAACACTACAATTGGGTATACACCCGGTGGCAGTGATATATAATATACAATAATTACAATTACATGAAATAAAATAAATAAACGTAAATGAAATAAAATAAAATAAACGTAAATCTTTAAATAGTAAATGCAATAAACCTAGGACTATAAATAAAAACTATTCTAAAATAACGCCTACGATAAGCAAAAGTAAATGTAACTTATAAGTACTTCTATTTCACCCAACTATTACCAATTTAAATAATTACATATCACCTTAATTAATTACATACCAACTTAATTACATATCATCTTAATTAATTACTTATCACCTTAATTTATTTACATATCAATTAAATTACATAATATCTTAATTAATTACATATCAACTTAATTAATTATATATCAACTCAATTAGTTACATGACACAACTTAAATAATTACACTGCATCTCCAATTACATTTTCAGTCTAATCTTCTCAACCTTTCCTTAAATGTATTGATTTTAAGAGGACCACCCTGAAAGATTGCCGCAGGTAAGCTGTTCCAGTCTACTATTGTGCGGTTAACAAAGGAAAATTTTGCCACGTCCGTTCTTTGTTTTCTACATTTAAACTTCCTAATAAACTTCCTATGAATCGCTTTACCACTGTTCTGCACGAATTCGTTTTTATAGGTACAGATCATAAAAAAAAGTTTTTTTGGACTATACTTAGGTCATATCATAACTAATGATTGAATATTAATTGAATTGAGTTTATTGAAATACCAATTTTAATGCGGAACTGAGTAATACGTCAACTCACTATAAAACTCTGAGCCAATCTTGCTGATGTAGCTCAACGCCTCTGGGTGTCTGTTTCACCTCGTGATTACTCCTGAACTGTCACAGTAAAGAGCCGCCCTCTGACGGGCCCGAATGTTACTAACCGCTCTATGTAATTTATTCATCTATTAGAAAAGTGTGGGTTGACATCCACTGGAAAAAAGTCTGGACATATGTGCTCATGCTATAATCTAGAGTTGGGGTGTGACAGCGTTGTGCCGTCACAGGTCTGAACTGTGATAGCTCTTGAGAAATCAGTGTGGCAGATAATGGTGATTTGGTCACAGCGTGATTAGTTGTGTATCGCTCTTACAGCGAATTGGCATACCAGTAGGCCTACCTTACATAATGTGACAGAGCTGGGATACGATCTCACGACCGGCAGAAGGATTACAAGGTCGGCCGTGGTTCTGCGCAAGTGCGCGCGCATCTGCTTCCTGTAGCATGTGCTGTGGCGTAGAAAGGATGGGGGAGAGGAGAGAGAGTGACCGCGGCAGAGAGGGGAGATATCCAGATTATTCGAGAATGCCATCCTGACATCCGTGGAAATCTTTTAGGCATCTGTCGATTGTTCGGGAGATCGTACTGTCCAGAAACTATTTATAAAAAGAAGAGACGCGAGTGAACAGTAGTAGTGTTGTTATAGTCAGTGGAGAGCAAGCCAGCCAGTCTAGTGTAGCAGTGAAGCCAGCTTTGAGATCGAAGTTCGACTTGAGTTGTGTCCGTAACTGTAGAGCCGGAAGTCCTGAGTTTGAGTGCAGTGGACCGCAGTTGGGGGATCTGAGTTCGAAGTTCAGCGGATTGTCTCTGAAGGTCTGGGGTTCGAGATACTGTGAACTCTAGGGACTGAGCTAGAAGAACTAGCCAAGGCAAACGAGCTGTGAACTGAGAACTGACAGTTCTGATTTGTAAATAGTGCTTTGTGAACATTAGTTAAGATTAACAGTTCATTGTTGTTCTCAATAATCCAAGTAAATTGTCATTGTCGTCGGTGGAGCGCAATAGCGAATACTGTGTTACTGTGTGGAGTGGAAATCACATTGTTGATGGGAGTAGAATTAAATTGTAGAAAGTGACTATTATTGTTGCTTTAAATAAAAGTTACATTGTTGAGTTGGAATAAATCTACAATATCATCAAGCTAGAAGTAGTATTATGTAATAATTATGCGGGACAATGTACTGCTAGCGAAGAACCAATGACTTAAAATGAACAGCACGTTTGCATCCTAAGCTACTGCGGGGAAAGAAGCAAGTTTTACAGTTCTGTATCGTACATTTTTGAACTCATATCCGTTACCTGGATCCCCAATGTGTACTGAATACTTCACTCACCTTTCTGGCATCACTTAGGAAGTGGAAATGGCATTGCCATATAGATATATTTCTTTAACTTTTGTTCCAAGCTTATCTGCCTGCCCTTCCACTCGCCCACTTTTCAGATATCTGCCATGGGAGAGAGGGAAGGGATAATGCTGTTAGTTGCAACGTCACTTTTTGATTTTGTACATTCCATGTGCTTTATTAGAGATGTCAGAAGTTGCAACTTTCTTCGCAACCATTGCAATTTGTTTGCCATTCAAGTTAGTCTGAATCTTCTGACTTGGAGTTGTCTGGAGCTGTCACACGTGGTCACACAGCGCATAATCACAGTCGACATCAGTCGCTGTCATCGCTGTGAAACATATTGGGCGGAGATGGCGATTTTTCGGAGCTGTGATTTTATAACTATAGTCACAGTCAGAACGATTGACAAACCTATCACAGCTGAAAAATTACAAGTATTTTCATATCACACCCCACCACTGCGATTATCCCAATTTATCACACTCTCTTATGCTGTAATTACGGAATAACTTGATAATTATATTTGTTTTTTCCTCTGAAAGTATACTGCTCCGCCTTTTTATTAGAATGCATTTGAGTCTGAATAATGCAGAAAAACAGTACAACGTAGTCTTTTGTAACGAGAAACCAAGCCCTGCATACCGGTAAGCAATCATGTCACAAACACGTTCACGTCTGAGGATTTCTGACAAAGTAAATAGGCTATTACTGAACGCTTCGAAAACTGCACAGATATGAAGGATATTGCTGGAAAGTTCAAGGTAATACTTATTCATTCCTCCATTTATCCATTTATTTATATATATTTGAGTTATTTATTATTGAATGTTATAGGTAGATATATTCTAAAAAATGAAATTAATTTTTATTAATGTTCTATCAGATTCAGTTTTGACAATGAATTAACAACTCTTAAATACCCATTCCCATACGATCGATATTTACTGTCCATAATTTTCCTTGAATTTCAAGCTTTATCTAAACATGCTGCTTGCCAGTTGCAGGGGACTTGCTCCGCGTGTTATATCTAAGTGGGTAAACGTTGACTTTCTGCTATATAGATGCAGTAATGTACAACGGTTATACTCTGGAAGATTTAAGGTTTGAAGCTCTTGTGATGCTTGATGAGACTTCTATATTAGTGATAAAATAATGGGTGGAGACAGCAGTGATGGAATCGGTGAGTTGCACTACTGCTGACAACCTCGTTTGGCTTTGCTTCCTAGACTTTAGGCTTGTATATTCTGCCAGTTGTTCTTCTGTAGATATCTTGCCTCCATTGGTTCTTGAATAGATTGTTCCCAGCTTATTCCTGGCGTTGTCAGTCCAATATAATCTAGGAACATTGATTTTTTGTACTGGTGAAATCTAGGAGAAGAGAATCCTAATCAGGAGTCACTCTGTCCTTCAGGTTGTTTGTACGAAATGCTCAGAACTCACCCATAATAATACTCTTCTGTGATAGATTCTCACCCGTTCTGTGTATAAAAAATATGACAGGAAGTTCAGCAACTTGAACTGTAGCTGCTTTGTTGGCGTGCCTTCAGTTGTCAGAATGGCAGAAGGACAAAATGTCATATAGGCTATGAAAAATAAAGAACTGTTACAACTTATGCAAGGATATTTTATTCATGGCTGCTTCAAGCATTGCTACACATACATATATTTTGATTTCAATGACTTACGTTACACCGATTTATCCTTTTGCCTGTTGAAAGACATTTCGTTTTGGAAGCACATCACCCTGTCTTTACCTATGAAACCTTCATATTTCGCTATCCAGTATCCTGGCAGTAATGGTGCAGAGACGATAATCGGCTTGAGGTTATGAAATGCATACGATCCCTAGAAATTAACCATATTCCAAATGTGAATTTTAATGAATAGTAGTTACTTGCTGATTATACAATTATTACGAAGATGACATAATAAATTGTATACAATAACTGTAAACAAGGCTTCCCTTTCACACAACCAGGAATACAAATTTAAAAAAATTGAAATAAAAGAAATGAGTAAGAAAAGAAATAAAGTATTAATACAAATAAGAAAAAATAATTAAAAAATACAAATACAGAAATATAACAGGCACAAATGCGAAAAGTACAATTAATAATAAATTGTCTAATATACACTTATTTGATGACTAAGTAAGTAACCAAGCTTCTAATGCTAAGTAACTGATTGTAGAATTTTGAAGAGAAATAAAACATTCTTTCCTAAACTTTTACAACAAAGTTAGAAATTGTCCGTTGAAAGGGATTATAATGAATAACTACGTACACATTTTTAGTGTTTCAAATAAAAAATTCCTCCTTTTCTTCATTAGATAATGTTTGGATGTTGGAAAATTTATTTCATCCCCACATGAAATTGATGAAAAATGAAACTGTGGAATATCGACTTATCTACATTGTCACAACTCTTCTGTCTGTCGTAGCCCATCAAAATATTCCTTATGCTACAAATTACAGAATATTCGGGATTTTTCTTTAGAACTTGGACATCTTGGCCTTAACATTTTCAGTTGCAGATACTGCTGACACTTTATTTATCTTTTTCTGTTACTGTTCTATTATTTGGAAGGTGTTTTCTTTGACGATTCGAGAAGTTTAATAGTTGTAGACAGTCCTTTGAAGTATGCTTGCCCAAGAACTGGGTAGCATACAAGAAATGCTCTTAGAACGCAAATAGGCTACCAACGATACTTTCGTACTTGAATATATGGTCATTCAGGAAGTTCTCCCCCGCTTTATGGAGGTGATTCCTGAGGTTATTTGGATAATAAATTAACGGGATCACACTCATAATTACGGAGTTAAGTTAATTTGAAAACAGCAAAAAGAAAGTTTTATTTCAGGATTTCACAAACAAAAATGCAAAAAAAAAAAAATAATTAAAATACAAACAATTGATTGTTTATGTAACAGTCTCTTTCTTTTAGGGTGGATTTAAATCACATTTTCGAAAATGTCACCCTGAATCTCAGACAACAGTCCGCACAGGTGTGAACTGCACGTGTAGCATTTCACAGCTTCACATGTTTGTTCCAGAATGCGCTAAAGCAACTCTTCGGGTTTTGTACCTTAACCTGATACACGATGTCTTTCATCTTCTATCAAGAACATGCACGTACTTATGGCAACAAACATGCTTAGTGCTCCATTCACTGTGATGCCTTTCGAAAATGTGTTGAATCTCCGTAATTATGAATGTGATCCCATTAATTTATTTACATTTTTGGTTCCAAATAACCTCAGAAATCACCTTCATAAACCGGGACAGAACTTCGTGAATCACCCCAGTGGCGGCTCATAAACATTTAATGCCTAGTGCGATATAGGGCCTATAAGGATAAACAGTAACAATATTGACATTTATTATTATTACTAGCCGTACCCGTGCGCTCCGCTGCGCCCGTTAGAAATAAATATAAAGTAATTACATAATTAAAATAGGACATTTGATCAAGGGAACATTCGTGTTTGATAGAAGGATAAATCGTTTAATATGTTACTTAATTTAAATTGCATCCAAATAACTAAAATGCGATCATTTTGGTCCAAAGACACTCATTTGGTGCAATGTACAATTCCTTTAACATGTTTCTTAATTTTTATTACATGCAACCATAGTTTAATGAAGATTGACATCATTTAGATTTAATGTGTATATTTTATTTTACTTGTTATAGGTTTCCATTGAATTATGGTAATAACTTAATTTTAACCCTTGTTTTGTACGTATTCAGTAAATGGCGCTTGGCCCACTATGGTTCTAAACCCTTCAAATAACTTAAATTATATTATATTATATTACTAGCCGTACCCGTGTGCTCCGCTGCACCTGTTAGAAATAAATATAAAGTGATTACATAATTAAAATAGGACGTTTGATCCGGGGAACATTCGTGTTTGATAGAAGGATAAATCGTTTAATATGTTACTTAATTTAAATTGTATTTAAATTATTAAAATGGGATCATTTTGGTCCAGAGACACTCATTTGATGCAATGACAATTCCTTTATGTTTCTTATTTGTTATTACATGCAACCATAGTTTAATGAATGTACAAAATAGCCTATTAAGTTTTCTGTGTATAAGAAGTTATTTTAATCTTACCTGTCCTCGATTCACTCAGAAGTTACTGTAATAACATTATAGCATTATGTCCATCTAGAGAAACTACACTTTCCAATGATGAAATAATAATTAATTATACAAATCGGTTAATTTAACATCCGTTATTACTTCATAAGAAAGACAAAAACATTATCTGTAGGCTATCTTTCATAGCTTTCGATTGTTGCTGTCCAAGGCCCCTTATAGACGAAGTCATTTGTTCTTTAATTCATTACACGGCCTTAGATGGCAGTTATTTTAATTTTAAAACTCATTTATCTCATTAAATATCAGTCCTATCAAAATTTTTCAAGGAATAAAACTTATCGCAAATTATTTTTAAAGAAACTTTTGTTATGTAACATTTTTCACAAAAATCAATAATAAGCGAGATATTTCGATTTATTTAATTCA
This sequence comes from Periplaneta americana, assembly GCF_040183065.1. Lineage (NCBI taxonomy): Eukaryota > Metazoa > Arthropoda > Insecta > Blattodea > Blattidae > Periplaneta > Periplaneta americana. Next base: position 23,062,967 of record NC_091132.1, on the reverse strand, counting down.
GGCCCCCCTTATAACTCCCCTTTTAAATAATGTATTTTGAATGCCATATAGCCTAAAATCTAAGTTACAACGAACTTAATTTATATTCCAATTTTCATCGATATCCGTTCAGCCATTATCGCGTGAAAAGGTAACAAACATACAGACAGACAGACAGACAGACATACAAACAAAAATTTCAAAAAAGCGATTTTCGGTTTCAGGGTGGTTAATTATATATGTTAGGACCAATTATTTTTGGAAAATCGAAAATTACCAGAAAATTTCGGCTACAGATTTATTATTAGTATAGATTGTTATTATTATTATTATTATTATTATTATTATTATTATTATTATTATTATTACGGGCTTATCGGTTAATAGACAGGCTTCCCATTAATAATGTAACGTAATAGTAGGACGAATTGAAACATCAGTCGTATGGTCAATAATGATATAAACATAGTCTTTAATCATTAGTTCTTTTTTATTTCTACATGATACACTTTTAACATGCAAACAAGCAACTTGTTTGGAATCATTTTAGACGTACTCTTAAATGATGCTGTTGATTTGGTTACGTGCTCTTTTAACTTTTTAAGTCTTTATCTAACTCAGAACTGAGGTGAGCTAATTCACGAAACACGCCCCTGTATTCTGAGTCGTCGGATTGATCGTGCCTTCTTAATGCTAAATCTACTGCCGCATAAAATTTTATACAATTTATTATTAAATTTAGGACATAGGTCTACTTGTTTTCCTCAACTTTCTCGAGTTTTGCACTCGCGAGTCTGTAGTGTAGGCTAAGTTTAACTAAATTTCAATATTCACTTTAACGAGCATAGACAAACTGAAGACGTTGCTTATATGAATCTTTCATTTTTTATGAGATTTATTTTATCCCTTAGACCTAAGTGTAGTAAATCTGTAACACCCAATGTTTAACTATAGTCCTGTCACTCTAATTTCCGGCAGCCAATCGCGTTGCAGGTCGGCTGCATTTCAACGTGTTCGTCCTGTGATTCGCTGATTCATTTCTTAAGGCTCGATAAATACTTAATATAATCGCCCGCCATTTTAGCTCTTTAGTTGGCGTTCGCAGAAAGCACACGAAGACGTTATTTGCCGCTCAATTATTTGCTGAATTACATTGCGTTTGCTTTATTATCATAGGATTTACGACATGATAATGTTTAACGGTGTTGCAAATAGATTCCTCGCATGGTAGCTCGGCAACGTAAGAACAAAAATAGCGAATGATACTACCTACCTAGATTTTATAGAGCCTTCACTTTCTAAGACGTAAGCAAAGAGGCGGAGTCACGCCGGAAATAACAGCGTCGGGACTTACAGTGATGTTCGTTCACCTCGGAACAGAACACACGGGAACAGCAGAATGCATTCTCCATATCTCATCCACACAACTAGGTGTTTTTTTATAATAAACATTCAAGTTGAATTTGCCAGATCTGTTAACTTTAGCACTTTGCCGTTTTTGGTAAATATTTAAATGCGATGTAAGCCAATTATTTAACATGAAGTAAGTTTTGAATGTTAATATTGAAAGCGGAGGTTTTAATAAAGTGATAACTGAATTAATTTCTTCACAACATGTAACAATACGATAACATTTCACGGGTTTACAGTTTCGCACTACAGTTAGAAATATACTGAAAGAAAAGCATTCTTAAACAGAGTATTTTAAGAAACCGAAAGGGATTTTGTCTTATTTTTGCATCCTTTCCTCTAAGAAACTTATTCTGACAAAGCGGGAGGACAGACAAGAGTGCGAGGAGTAAGGAATTGAGATAGTAAAAGGGGTTGTATACAGCAGTGGCGTATGCTGAACCTGGAGTTTGGGTGTTCTGTTAAAAAATATATAGTTGGTCTATCTCGCACAATTATTATAGGCCTAAGTGAAATATCGGGTCAACATTAACTGCCATTTTTAATATATAATTTAGTATTATTTATTAATAATGACTATGGGGCGGATGTTGATGACCTAAAAATCTACTTAAAATGATCATTAAAATGCCCTTAAACTAAAGGAAAAATGGCACAAAATTAAAAGAAAATGACATATAAATATTATTCAAAGTACTCGCACCACAACTTCTTAAAAATTAATCACCTTGTTTCAATGACTGCCCTGCAAATGCCGGAGAAAGGAGGCAACTACAAATAACGTTATTCAAAATTGCATTATTTATGATCAAACAATAACCATGGCCAGCAAAATAACCTGTTTGAAGTTCCACAACCCACTAACCATTCTACATTTTCATATTGTGAAATAGAAAAATAATAATAATAATAATAATAATAATAATAATAATAATAATAATAATGATTTATTTTAGCTGGCAGAGTTAAGGCCGTAAGGCCTTCTCTTCCACTCAACCAGCAAAAAGTGTATATACATATGCATGAACTTACAAAGAATCCAACAATTTGATTTAGATGAGAGTTACATGTATACAAAAGTTATTTACAAATTAAACAACAAAATACTATGAACTATTAATTAAACACTGAAATAAACTGTGTAGCAGAATTAAACTAAAATACATAGAATGTTAATATATTTCAAATAATATTAGGTAATAGAAAGAGATTATTACGAGACAATTAAAATACAGCACAATCAGGATGATGTCTAAAGAAAAAAGTAACAATGTAGTCAGTGATAGTTTAAATCAGTATGATTGGAGTGAAATGCTAATAAGGTTATCTTTTAAGCTGTTCTTAAAGGTGTTTATTGTCTTGCAGCCCCTAATACTTTGTGACAAGGAATTCCATTGACGCGAGGTGGATATTGTAAAAGATGATGAATAACAAGATGTTCTATGAAGAGGTATACTTAGCGTGCCACAGATAAGTGATCTGGTATTTACGTCGTGGTTAGAGTATAGATAAGAGAAACGAGACGAAAGGTAATTTGGTGTTGAAGTGTGCAGAATTCGAAAGAGTAAAGACAAAGAGTGTAAAGTTCTACGTTCTTTAAGTCGGAGCCACGAGAGACTTGCGAAGGATGGTGATATGTGATCATACCGTCGGATGTTGCACACGTATCTGACGCACATATTCTGAGCTCGCTGTAACTTGACTGACAATTCAGAACTTAGGTCACTTAACAAAACGTCACAATAATCGAAGTGCGGCGTTACTAGGGTTTGCACTAGGGTAAGTTTTAGTTGCTGGGGCAAGAAGTTTCTCAAGCGACTCAAACAGTGAATGGAGGAACAGATTTTTTTTATCGTTTCTTTAACTTGAAAATTCCAACTTAGATTATTATCAAAAAAGAAGCCAAGATTTTTTACGACAGATGAATAAGGGATTAGCGTGTTGTTAAGGGTGACAACTGAAAGATTACTGTTATTAAGGGAGTTAACTAAACGCTTATGTCCAATAATTATGGCTTGAGTCTTACTTGGATTAAGTGCGAGTCCGAAATTGGCCGCCCAAGTGGAGACAGTGGCTAGGTCACAATTTAACTTGTCAATCGATTCATTGATCGTATTGGGTCTGGAATGTATGTAAAGTTGTAGGTCGTCGGCATAGAGGTGATATCGGCAATACTGTAAGTTCTTTGATACGTCATTAATGTAGATAGAGAAAAGTAGTGGTCCTAATACGGAGCCCTGCGGCACTCCCGCCTTTGTGCATCTCCATTGGGAGAATTGATTATCAAGTGAAACACACTGTTGGCGGTCACGTAGGTAGGAGTCCATCCAGCTCAAGGTATTGTCTGACAGGTGCAAAGCCTTCATCTTTGCAAGAAGCAAGTCGATATCAACAGAACCAAAGGCATGTCTAGTGTATTGTTCGCTTTTTGTTTTATATTGTTGCACTGAATTCGGAAGTGGCGGGGTAGGTCTACCCTTATTTATTTTTTATTTTAGTTGGTTATTTAACGACGCTGTATCAACTACTAGGTTATTTAGCGTCGATGAGATTGGTGATAGCGAGATGATATTTGGCGAGATGAGGCCGAGGATTCGCCATAGATTACCTTGCATTCGCATTACGGTTGGGGAAAACCTCGAAAAAAACCCAACCAGGTAATCAGCCCAAGAGGGGATCGAACCCGCGCCCGAACGCAACTTCAGACGGCAGGCAAACGCCTTAACCGACTGAGCCACGCCGGTGGCTGGTCTACCCTTAGTCACTAGATGTAATTTCTCCCCTAGTGGGCGAGAAGAGAATGGCTTTTGCAAAAGATCTTTTACAGTGTACATTTCCAAGTGCTATTATCATTAAATAAGTAATTTAAATTGTTCACCTGCGCTGGCACATAGCTATGAACCCCAGTAAAACCTAAACACAGTAAATTCACTAACACAAACAGTAAACACACACGTCAAACACAATATTTTGTAATGCTACAGTTGACAAGTTGAGCTGCCTGTATACAGGACGACCTGCGAGCTTGAGAGAAGCGAGTATCCCCACCATGCCACCTTTCGCGCGGAGAGAATTATAGCAGTAACTCTCAGCAGGGGATGTTCTTTTGTACGGACAGGACAACAACACCAGAACTCATCCCACTTCGCCAGGCAGAGCGTACGTTATAAAACGAAAGCCGTTCTGGGGATGGTGTGCACATTCAACCATCAGGCATTTAAAATATTTAAATGGTAATGAATTAAAATTAGTCTTGAACTATATACGTTAACTTCCAATGATATTACCACGCATTTAAACTGTGATAAATTAAAATTATTATTGTTGCATTATATATAACAACTTAAAATAAAAAATGAGATTACCGAATTTACAGGGTGTCCAGCGCACACCTTGAACATCTGCAATATACGCCCCTGGTATACAGATATCCAACCGTTTAAAAACGAGAGCGGTAAACTGTTGCCTGGCACATTTCAGATGCTTGGAATGGACGGGTGAAGATGAACGTTGCGCGCGCACCCCATTATATTTCTTATGGGATGTAGTGCCTGGCTCAGATCCATGCTGCAAACACTGGTTACAGCGAGGTTGGCGGCAACGATATTGCGGTAGAGTTTGCAAGTCAAGCGTACCAACTTATTTCTCTCTGGATTTGCGCGGAAAATATGAATTCTCCTTTTCTCTCTCGTGTTCTGGTAGTGCCATGGCACGATGGCACTGCCTCTAAAGCCGCCCCTGAATCACCCTGTATATGTTTCAGAAGTAAATGTAATAACTTCGCAGCATGTTGTTGAGCTTATAATCTGTACACAGCTAACATGTTTCCACTGGATCGGTGAACAAACACTTGACTTTATTCATGACATAATCTCTTTCATTGGACTCAAAGTGAAGGTGAGGGAGGAAAAACAATTACAAGGTACGGGAGCACGCGTCTTTCGAAAAGAATTTTCGTTTATGGGAAGAATCTATGGTTGCTCCAAGGAGATTGGTCATTTGTTTTACTCTGTGTTTTGCCGTTTCATTGAAGGAATCTAGAGAATTTTTTTTTAAGGAAAAACCGAAAGTAGTCGTACCCTAACATGTAGTATATAAGAGCGGGGGGCGGAAAATTTCGTATAGCTCGATCCGTAATATGACCCTCTAGCTTCTAGCAGCAAGGCAGAGTTGTTATATAGGTGTAACCGGGATTCCAATTCAGGACGTCGTCCAATTTCTTCCTTACTGATTCCCAAAAATTTTCAGGCACACATTTTAACTTCTATAACTCCCCAATAACAGCTAAGGAATCGTGTATACAGCTTGTTGAAGATTCTAATTCTGTAATTTTTCCTGCTGTAAATGTGGATGTTGTATCTATGCAATATCGCTCTTCAAACTTTCTTCATGCATCAGTTTCTTCACAGACAGAACACACGCAGTATCATTAGAAAATTCAGCCACAACTTCTTCGAAGGCTTCAAGATGCTCACTATAGAGTCATTCCACGTCAAATCGCACAAAATTATACAAATTTTGACCTTCATATTTCTGATTGCGTTTATACTTTTTTTACCAACTCTATGGGTCTAATAAACCAACAAGTGTACTTTTATTTCCTCCTAAGTCCACATGTTTTTAAAATATTGCATGTTAAAATTCGTTAAAAATATCGCACAATCCAACATTTAAAGCGTCATATTTTCGAGGATATTTATGTTAAATTTTTTTTGAAAAATGCATTTAAAAGCTTAAAGTACTATCGTTTGTTAAATATTTACTAACTAATTTTAATATAATTATTACAAATATTTTTTTTATGATTCAATTTTTAAAAGTTAGATATCAATGTGAAATAGCCGTATTAAAAATCTAAAAAAAATGCCTACTAGGTGCACTGAAGTATTCTTAATAATTCAAGAAAAAATCACAATGGGATCTCCAATAGTTTAATGGAAATTTAATTATTTACGACGCAATGTGTAGCGGTCGGCGCAGCAGCAGTGGACGAGAGGCGTTGAAGCGCGCTGGGAGGTTTATCGGCGCTGGATGATTGACTGAACGTTGCAAGATTACACACAGTAGGGATCAAGTCACTCGAGAAAACACTGCTAATTTACTTATTATGATATCCTCAAATATTTGTATGTTATGCTTTTTAAACGTTTGTTTTCATTCACACTACACTTTAAATTTTCATTCGCCTACCTTCTTTCTTGAAAGAAAATTGTTTTACTAGGCCTAAATCTTCAGTTTTTGACAACGGAATAAAAGAATGTAATTTTAATGTACCAATGGACAAAATATAAATGACACTTTAGAAATGTTTTTTTGTGACCAATCAAAGAGTTTTTTTTGTTGATGTTGTTTTATAGGATCTTGTATAGGCTGCTCTCGTTGCAAGTCTTTTAACAGTTCCTCCAATGCCACCACATGGACTTTTACCATGCGACGTTGCAAAGAAGTGTCATTCAGCACTAATTCCATAATCGTCTTCATGTAAGCAATTGTTTTTAAAATTCTTTTTGTTTTTGTATTGTTAACTTGATCCATCGGAAAAGTAAATGATTTTTTTCATATCGTTGAATTCTTGCTTTAAGAAGTTGATTGCTTCGGATTGAAAACAATGAAAGGAATCGGTGTCATGTTTCATGCTTTCTGAGATGACGACAATATTTTTGTGACGAATTTCTGTATCTTCTTTGAAATATACTGCGAAAGGATGTACTGTGGCTTGGCATTTTTTCCAATGCTCACCTTGTACTCAATCTTGTATTACAAATGAATAATTTTCAGAAAAGTCTGCAATAGGCCTAACTATGTAATTTTCAGGTTGTACATTTTTTTTTTTTTTTTGCATTCCGTCAAAAATAAAATATGGCGACTTTTGAAGGGATGACGATGCATCTTCTACATGAAAAACTTTACTTGCTTGGTAGCCTTATATTTTTTAAACTTTTCACGGGGGTATCGTTTTCGTTGTAGTTTTCTTTTCCTAATAGGAGATTCTATTGACATCAAACTCTTGTTTAATTCCTCAATATTGGTGATTTCTAGCGCTATATCCATAGATCTGCTAGAATAAGAACTGGGATAATCACTCTCTCTGCTCGCACTTTTATTTGATTCATGTTTACTAATATCACAAGAACTACCGGCTTCACATATAATTTCATCTGACCTATCTGGAAGTTGATAGATTTTTTACGGAACGAATCACATATTCGCACATTCAAAGACTCCTTTAAATTGAGCTTTATCAATAAATCGCGACTTATGCGTCTTAGTGTTTTCTTTTTAAAAGCGTGATTAGAAAGGTCAAATGGATTTAAACACTTGTTATATATTACGCGTTCTTTACCGTCACTGATGTTGTATAGAAGTCACGTCACTCCGTGAAATTCAAACCCTGACTGATTATTTTTCTCTTCTATATTTTGTCTCCTGCCATCTGTTTACTGCCATAAAGTTTACTGCCTTACCCAGCCTTGCTATCTTTAAACACTTCGCTATATTACAGTATAAACATACAGCATTGTGAAGGGCTCCTCCTCTTAGATAAATTTAGGTATTTACTGTTCCTTAAGCTATTGATCATTTGATGAATGAATGCATTTCTTTCGTAGTGTTGCGAGATCAGATATTACATGCAACGGGGGATTTCGTAAAAATTGCCGCCGACAGCCTTCTAGTCTATCTATGGCTGCAAGTAGTACATTAGCTGGGAATCGCTAGCGCGTGCATGCCTCCGGAAAATAAATTGTTACAAATGTATGTGTGGAGATCCCACATTTCTAAATGCAGTAGTTTACAGATAATACATCAGGGAACGAGTCTATAATTTTTTCAGATTTTTAACTTGGCTATTTAATATAGTAATTATGCTTTGAAAAAGAAATGATTAAAAAAATACGCCAAATTTTAAATTTATTAGTGATAGGCTAAAGTAATAAAAAGTGTTGTATTTAGTCTTTAAAATGCGCCAAACCGCAAATCTCAATTATTTGTAGACACAGAGTTCCAAGTGAGTTTATGTAACAATGCGCGCATAATTTGCGTAATTTCAGATAGTCATAACTACAGAAATAATTAATAATTGTGAAAATAAAACAATACGGGTCTCTTTATTTGATGTCTGGAATTCATGAAAAAAAATTCGACCATTTCCGAGAAGGTAGTGTTCTATGGCTGTGCGATTTGACGTGGAATGACTCTATAGTACTTTACTGCCCGAAGTCACGTACCCCATCGTGTGAGTACCGGCTGAGGTGGCAGTGAAATACTCGGTAGTTTCGTTTTAAAAGCTAGATTCTAGAAGGACATTTACAAAATATATTCATTTCATATTAGAGATAAGACTTCATTTTTGGAAATTCATTTCTGAAATGCTTAGCTATTCGGTTTAAGGCATGTGTGAGACATGTAATCTGGATAGAAAACTTTCAAAAGTGGTGCCGCAACAAGCAAATCGTCGGCTTACTTATAAAATCCCTAAAGTCCAATTTTTTCTCGATGTCGAAATCTGTCTGTATTTTCAAAATGCGTCTATAATAACATCTCGTATGTCTGCAAATATTCATATATTTTATAAATAACAAATGTATAACAGTTGTTAGTGGGATATAAAAGAATAAGAAGTTACTTTGCTTCACGGTAATTACCTCAAATGTAACTACATTTTTCCAAAGTGAGCCAGTGATAGGCCTATATGAAGCTTCATCTGTACGTAAGTTGAAATCAATACTACTATGAAATCTGCATCGACATGGGAAACTATTAATAATGGAATTCCTCAAGGATCAATATTAGGTCCCCTACTTTTTCTAGTGTATATAAATGATCTTGCCCCCCCCCCCCTAATAAAAGATATATGTCATCCCATATTATTTGCAGATGACACAAGTATAGTAATTACAGCCAATAACTCCAACACATTCCAATCTTCAACGGAGGAAATTCTCTTCAAAATATGTGACTGGTTCTCAGTCAATAAATTAGTATTAAATTGTAACAAAACTAACATAATTCAATTTAAATCCTGTCTAAATTCAACGTCGCAAATTTCTAGCGCAATAATTAATAATAGATCCCTATTAGAAACAACAACAACCAAATTTCTTGGCTTAAAAATCGATAATGTGTTAAATTGGAAAAATCATATTAAAGAAATTACCCCCAAACTAAATTCAGCTTGTTTTGCTATTAGATCTATGCAAAAGATAGTAAATATCAATACCTCAAAAACAATATACTTTGCATACTTCCACTCGGTAATGAGTTTTGGAATAATATTCTGGGGAAATTCCACAGATAGTAACAATATATTTCTATTACAAAAAAGAGTAATTAGAATAATAGTAGGTGCCAAATCTAGGGAATCGTGTAGGGCTATTTTCAAAAAACTACAAATAATGCCCATGGCTTGTCAGTATATCTTTTCATTAATAATCTTCCTCGTATGTAATCGTGAAAACTTTGTAACTAATTCAACAGTTCATAGCATAAATACACGTCAAAAAATAACTTTCATACTCCATCGGCAAGTCTATCGTGCTATCAAAAAGGAGTGCGTTATATGGCAGTAAAAATTTTTAATAGCCTCCCTATCGACATAAAAAATGAAACTCAAAACATAAAATTATTTAGGGCCAAATTAAAGAAGTACCTAATTTCTTACGCCTTCTATTCTGTAGGTGAATTCATGACATTCAATAACACTTCATGAAATTGATACTAAAACTTTGTGTTGTACTAGTAGACTATATTGTAAATCTCGTCTATATATATATATTTTTTTTTTTCATCTAGACTGTAACTATAAATTAAGATTTTATAATAGTATTAAGTTTTTTGAATTGTTCCATATTCTAGCTGTAAGCATGTATGAATACCATGGAATGTTAATAAATACAATACAATATAATACGTAGTAGGAGAATAGTATCATCCACACTTTTGGATGTTAACTGTTCGAACATTTGTTTACGAAATAAGCAATTTGTTGTGCATGTGTTGTGGTTTCGAGAAAACAAAATATGCACGTGAAGTCTGTTCTAATTCAGGGTTCAATTAATGTGCAAACGTACGAGAGCATCTGTTGCCTCATCGATGGACAACCAAATACAAGCATTACCAATATTAATTCGTATTTCTACAAGTGTGGCATTATATGTGGATACCGAATAGTATTTTTTCTTGCAATGTTGATTCAGAAGGAATACTTTGATGCAGTATGATTCTAAGAATCGTCTCTCTCGGCATCGTACTTGAAAGCTTGCACTGTAGTGGGAACAAATTTTGCTTTACGCTGTACAAGAAGAGAACAAAATACAAAAATGCAGTCACTGTAACCAATCAACTAAATTGGAAATTCCCTTTAGTTAATGCAAATTTACCCTACATGTAGAAAATGTTTCCTCCATATGCACTTTTAGACAGAATAGTACCACAGTCTAATACATAGTATTATTGTATTAGACTGTGATAGTACATAAGGGTACGTACAAGGCGGACGGAGTCTGGTTCGATACCGAGTTGGTCGCTCGTAACCTAGTTGGTCGTTGGACAGAAAGTGCGGGTGTACAAGCCTGGCTGATTACGGTACCGTGTTGGTCGCTCGTAAGCTAGCTCGTGGACGGGCAGAAGGTCGGAGCGATGAGAACGAAGTTTGTTTGCGCCTGCTAGTCAGTGTAGCTGAACTTACTCTGCTTTTTCAGAATTGTCTTTAAAAACAACAACAATTTATAAAAGTTCCAGGATGGATTGTATTGGTCTTGAGGTTCTCCTAAACCTACCTTAGATATTTGGGTATTTTCAGTGAGGAAATAACCACGTAAATAATTCCACTTTTCTGGAAAGCGTCATAATAAGACCCTTTCTTTAAATCCCATATAGTTCATTCTGATACACATAGAGCATTGATAAAATAATATGTATTAATTGTCAGAAGGTCAATACCGGTAATTATATCGTTTTTGAAATCGCCACTTTCTGTAAAATATCAATTCTTCATTTACAAAGTTACTTATTATTGGTATCCTTTTCACACCACCTCATTCTAGTGCCGAGATCAAGAAAGCTTGGGCTCTCTCTCCATGCCCCCGAAATGCCTTTATGGCATGTGAAGGAACTACTTTTACCTTTATTAGTATCCATTTCAAATCCTACTTCATTTCACAATAAAATATGGGCTTTGATGGTCGGGTTGAGCCTGATTTGGAAAATTTGTAAACATTGATTATCCTACCGAAAAATTGTTTTTAGAATATAAAGTCTTGAAAATACATCAAATTTATATTAATGCATTATTAAATTTTATATATAAAAATCACACATATTTCAGATCATATAGCCACAAACAAAACCAAAAACATGAACACAATACGTTTGTTGGAACCCAAGTGTTTAACGAGCACTGCTTTCAACCAAAGTACTAATAGAATTTATAACAAATTAATAAAGAAATACGCAAATTTATTTATTTCCAACAGTTTAAAATTTAGAAAATGTATGTAAGCAGTTTGTTATGAGTAATGATTAATTTTTAGATGTTATTATGTTGTAATTTATGCGTCTACATTTATTATGTATCGAATCGTACCCAGAGCACGAGAACACTTTCTTTTAGAGGAGTGCTAGAATGTTGTAAATTTACAATTTCTTTGTATTGTATTTTTCTGTCAATAAACATTATTATTATTATCATTATTATTATTACTATTATTATTAGTATTATTTGAAATTAATCTTTCCCAATCCATTATATGCGTCGAAATGACGAGCAGTAGACGTTTAGCACGTGGAGAAGTTCTACGAACGCATGCGTAAAGACATTTAGGTGGCTGGTAGCTGAAAGAATAAGATGATTCATTCTACGAGCTACCAACGGACAAACAGACTACGTAGCAGTCTACCGACCAGGCCTCATCTTGCACGTCTCCATTTCTTAACGTTCGGGTATTCCTTCCGACTAGTCAGACTAGCAACTACCAACCAGGCTCCGTCTTGCAGGTACCCTAACGGCCAAATAGGTAATCTTATGTTAAGCAGTATAAAACTTCGCTAAATTGCCCCTATACATGTGGCATATAAATATTTTTATTATTTTTTTTTTTTTGCAGACACAGGAAAAAATTGGCATTTGCTTGAACACCCGAGGTCTAGTTATTGCTGATGAAAATAATAACTATGTATGTATTTATTCACACTGCAATGGGTACATACCCGGTGGCAGTGGTAACTAATTACACTCAGTAATGACAATAATAAACTTATTAATTAAAAATACAATTAATAATAATACTAATAATTAATACTAATAATAATAATAATAATAACAACAACAACAGGGAATATACTAAATTAAATGAAACGATCACTTAAAATAACATTTGAAATATTCTAATTTGTATCTTAAAACTAGGATCGAACTAAAACCCACGAGTATATGTTCATATCTGCACAAGTACCTTTCAACATTACACTCATTTCGCTGTCAACTCACTCACTGCACTGGAACTACGACACATTTCACTGATTCTATCCTGATTTCACTAACACTTCAAAAACATTTCACTGTTCAAATTCTTTGCACTGCCACTATAAACTATAAAGCTTCACTGACAGGAACACGTTTCACTTACACAGCACACTTCACTGACACGACATACTTCTTCACTGATACAACACACTTCACTGACACAACATAATTCTTCACTGATACAACACTTCAATAACAACATATCATTTACAGCTTTTAAATACTGTGTATAATTACCGTCTATTAGAAGGTCCTTAGCCTATTTTGGTTGTTGGTAAAGCCTTTAGTAAGTCTGCAGGTAAAGCATTCCAGTCCCTGATAGTACGATTGAGAAAAGAAAACTTTCCAGTGTCCGTCCTCTGCCTTCTTTCCCTCAATTTATAAGAGTGGTCGTTCCTTGAAGAGTAATTTGGCGGCTGCAACCTATTTTTTATTTCTCTCCAGGCAGGTTCACCTCTGTATGTTTTGAACAGTGCGCATAATCGAATTCGCGTTCTCCTGTCCGTGAGTGTGTCCCATTTTAATGGTGAATTTTTCCGACAACACTTAAGAGCCCGTTTTTTAATCTTTTCCAGTGTCTTAATATGTTCTAATCTGTAAGGATCCCAACATGCAGCACCATATTCCTATATAAAGTGTCATTGCATGATATTATTATGAGAGCTTTTATGAACTTTCGACTCTTGCTGATTGCTTCAAATCCATCACTGATGCAGACTGCCTTGCTGTGCGTTTGTTTGTAAGGCAGTGTAAGCAAAGAGGATGTGGCCGTGGGTTACACCATTCCCTTTCACTTCCCCTTTCTTCCCAAGGCTACTAAGGTCCTAGTAAGATCGCCTAGAATTTCCCAAGGCGAGTCGTGAAAGTCAAGACATCGATTTGTGAAAGGTTTAATTTGGAAACGGTTATTTATAGTGCAAGAACTTAACCTATTATTCTGTAATTCTGTTTTGCTTTATAGTATAAAAAATGCTGATAATATACTTACTGGTGGCACTGGACATTTCGGTGTGAAGTTCTCCAGGTGGTGTACAAGCCCTGACCATACTTTGTCCTCTTCCGCCAGATGTTCGCACAGGTCAAATATTGATGGTGGAAATTCTTCACAGTTTCCTCTCTCAAATTTACTGTTGCATCGAGTTAGTATCTCCTGTAACTGAAGGAAGCAATGTTTTTAACCGTTACATTCATTATCATTATCTCGATTTTATTGCCATCAATATTGGCACCCCTAGGAATGGCGGTGCGACTTCCATACTTATTGGTCACTCGTCCCATAAAGAAACACTGATAATTTAATACAGAAAATAGCCGTAAACAAGTCATAACTTAGTAAAAACTTTGAGCAAAGGGAATAGTGTCTTGCTACAGAGGAGGTATTAACGTCCTCCTCATGACCTCTGTTTCACTAGGATGACAGTTTTTCAGACGGCAGGTGACAAGTGAATGATCGACTTCTTATTCATAAAATATATCTTTTATCACAAAATCAGCTGCTTGTTTATTGAAATAGCATGGCAATTTTTAAACTTTCTGTTGCATAAAACATTTTACACGACAGACACAATTTGACAAATTGACGGCCCAGCTCAAAAGGATAACAATTTAAAATTTAAAATTTTGAGAAACCTGCAGTTTGAAGTTTCATGTTGCCATGAAAAATCCAAGTAACACACTCTAATTAAAAATTATAGTCCATACAAGGTGGAGCAAAATGTATGGTACAAAAAGAACAATGATTTATAGAAGAATGTTTGCATACTTAAAAATGCAGTTTATTTGCAAACAATGTACACATTTTGTCACTTACTTTAGTGGCAACAGATGCTAATTTTAAAAAATTGAATCCGCTAAATGGCTTCCTTCATTCACTTCACAATTATGTAATTCACTCAGGAAACTATCCATGACACGTGCCAGCATGTCGCGCGGAATGGCTGCAATTTCATCATGGATGGAAGCCTGTAATTCCGCAATTCTTTCCTTCCAAGTGGAATAGATATAGATAGAAAGAAATCTGAAAGTGATAAGTCGGGGATCTGGAGGGGTAGTGTATGTCGTCAAAACGAGAAATGTGTTGGCCCGGAAACAGGTATCGCAATCTTTTCATGCTGATATTGGCTGTGTGGGCAGCAGTTCCATCTTGTTGGAACCATGTGTCAAGATATCCTATCCTTTTTAATTCAGGTACCAGAAAGGTGTTGAGCATTTGAAGATATCGTTCTGAGTTAACAGTAACGGTTCTACCCTGGCGATTTTCGAAAAAAGTATGGGCCAATGTGGCAATGCCGCACCACACTGTAACTTTAGGGCTTTGCAGTGGAGTTACATAAAGCAACTGAGGGTTGGTGTCCGACCAGTATAGGAAGTTTTGCTTGTTGACAAATCCTGTTTAATGGAAATGTGCAAATTAGCCATACGCCCTAGTATTGCTGTCCTCAGCAATCATTTCTTGAAGTTGCGCACAGAATGCTATTCTCATCTGCGGATGAATAGGGCGTAACTCATGAACAACTTGCAACTTATAAGGATGAAATTTCAAATCTGCTTTCAATATCCGGTGAAGCGATCGCCGGCTGATTTGCATTGTCAGCGAATGTCGAGGGCTGAACTCTGTGGATTTCGCTGCATTTCTGCTCGAACACGATTGACATTCTCAGGCATTCGGACTTTTCTTGGCCTACCTGACGATTTCTTGTTTTCCACTTTTCCGTGTTCCTTTCTAGACTGGGCCCATCGCACAAATTGTCCCTCTAACTTTAATGGGTGACGACACTGCCATGTTGAATTGATTTATGGGAAGAAATTTGCTAGAGCATGACAGTGCCACTCAGTGGAATAGAGAGGAGAACGAAATCCGTATGAGATGGGTAGAAATGTTCCAGCATTCTCCTTTGAACAATTGTCATTCAGAAGCATCACTAAATTGTACAATTTGGCTTATCCCCGACTAGAACAAATGCTCCTATGCAAAAGATACGGTATTTTGCCAAAATTAACAAAATATGGACATCGAAAAAACAGAATTGAAGGTTGACACAATGAAGTTATTCCTACAGTCTATACAAAACTGGAAAAGTATTGACAGTTCAGCGGCTTCGAGGCATTACCATAGCAACCGCTCTAACTAGCCAATCATAGTCTATGTTGGTAGATCGGCGTTGCCGGTTGCTTCATAGCGAGCACGTGGTAGCCAGCTGTTTTGTTTGGAAGAGTTGAATTTTCTTCTCTGTGTCGCAGCAGATATTGCTGTTCTGTCGTGGCTATTGTTTTCTTAGTTATTCCGGCGGCATGTGTATTTATAATACCGACTACCTTAAAAAAGATGCTACGAGATGCGGGATCTCGCACAATAATGTTCCTTCTCTGCACATCGCACAAATTGTCCCACTAACTTTAATGGGTGACGACACTGCCATGTTGAATTGATTTATGTGAAGCAACTTGCTAGAGTGGAATAGAGAGGAGAACGAAATCCGTATGAGATGCGTAGAAATGTTCCAGCATTCTCCTTTGAACAATTGTCACTCAGAAGCATCACTAAATTGTACAATTTGGCTTATCCCCGACTGGAACCAATGCTCCTATGCAGAAAATTACTGTATTTTGCCAAAATTAACAAAATGTCGACATCGAAAAAACATAATTGAAGGTTGACACAATCAAGTTAGTGTTAATTTCTAAAGTTAATTTCAAGTATAATTTCTTTTATTTCTTTATGCTCGACCATGCCGAAATGTAGTAATTATACACCTGGTAGCAGTCCTTTAATGCATGTCATTAAAGTACACCTACTCATTAAAGTACAGGTGTTTTCAGCCAATGACAACTCAGCTTACAGGCGTTCAGCCAATAACAAGTCAGCTTTGTACCGTTATAAAACCGCAAGTATCGATTATTCTCGGATTGCAATCGAAAGAGAATTAGGGAAAAGTCACGGAGGCTGGAAATCCAATACTGTCGCAGAAGGTTATGTTCTGTTACTATAATAATTAGCGTTAATTGTAAATAATATTCAAATAAATTCAATTTGTCATCTCGTTTTTCAATGTCGAATTCAATAATCAAGGTTATACCAAGTTTAACGGGATTACACAAGGTCAATGACATTATTGTTCCTCGGAAAAAATCAATACTTTCGCGTCTGCGCACATCTCACAATTCACGACCTAGAACAAGGTCACTTCCGATCTTGACAGATACAAATAAAATGTATACATCTGAATAATTTCAAGTTAGAAATGTGGTCGAGCATAAAAAGTCGTATGAAACTCGCCTATAATGGTAATTAAGAAGCTCGTATGAAAATTATGAAACTCGCTTGCGCTCGTTTCATAAACATCCATACTCGCTTCTTAATTACTATCATTATAGGCTCGTTGCATAATGTACTATTAATTTTTTGAAGGAGAATAAGGTAATTGTGAAAATTCATTCACCAGAAAAATATCCGCAACAAGAGTTATGAGTAACCTGCTATTTTGTGTTCTGTGTTATGAGTAATGTATTTTTGTTCTGTTTCTCTTAATTTTGTTGAAAATATTAAAAGTCTTAAACACTTGATGCCTATGATATTGTGTTTATATTATCGGGTTGATGCAAGAGTTCGTAGCGTTTTGTTTTCCCGCTGTGACGAAAGTTATTATTTGAGGTGAATAAAATACAGAAATTAATCAGTAGTGTTCTCCTACACTATCTATGACTCTCTGTCAACGCTGAGGTAGTTTCTAGATTCCGCGTCTGAAGAAATCTGCTGGTTTGGAATTAAAGAAGTCGTCAAGCCAAGTTTGTAAAGCATCTTCGTTATCACAAAAGTTCCCGTGAAGATTGTTAGATAGAGAACGTAACAAGTGGAAATCTGAGGGAATGATTATACTTCTTTCCAAACTGTCTGACAGGAGATGTAAACATTGCCGGCAGAAGGAGAGATAAATATAATTGCTGTTTAACCAATGGCATAGGTCTCATTCCACGTTTGTCTTAAAGTTGGGCGGTCTGAAGCGTTTTACCCCCGAACTTCAAGATAAGCAAACTTTATGAGACGAAGTATAGAAGGGGAAGTTTTCTGCGAACCTGTAGTGCTAGTGTACATCACTCCAATCTTACTGATTTAAACTATCACTGACTACATTGTTACTTCATTCTTTAGACATCATCCTGATAGTGCTGTATTTTCAAAATTGTCTCATAATAAACTCTTTCTATTATCTAATATTATTTGAAATATATTAACATTCTATGTATTTTAGCTTAATTCTGCTCACTTACTTAATTACTTACAAATGGCTTTTAAGGAACCCGAAGGTTCATTGCCGCCCTCACATAAGCCCGCCAGCGGTCCCTATCCTGTGCAAGATTAATCCAGTCTCTATCATCATACCCCACCTCCCTCAAATCCATTTTAATATTATCCTCCCATCTACGTCTCGGCCTCCCTAAAGGTCTTTTTCCCTCCGGCCTCCCAACTAACACTCTATATGCATTTCTGGATTCGCCCATACGTGCTACATGCCCTGCCCATCTCAAACGTCTGGATTTAATGTTCCTAATTATGTCAGGTGAAAAATACAATGCGTGCAGTTCTGCGTTGTGTAAGTTTCTCCATTCTCCTGTAACTTCATCCCGCTTAGCCCCAAATATTTTCCTAAGCACCTTATTCTCAAACACCCTGAACCTACGTTCCTCTCTCAGAGTGAGAGTCCAAGTTTCACAACCATACAGAACAACCGGTAATATAACTGTTTTATAAATTTTAACTTTCAGATTTTTGGACAGCAGACTGGATGATAGGAGCTTCTCAACCGAATAATAACACGCATTTCCCATATTTATTCTGCGTTTAATTTCCTCCCGAGTAGCATTTATATTTGTTACTGTTGCTCCAAGATATTTGAATTTTTCCACCTCTTCGAAGGATAAAGATGCTATGCTTTATTTAACGACGCTCGCAACTGCAGAGGTTATATCAGCGTCGCCGGATTTGCCGGAATTTTGTCCCGCAGGAGTTCTTTTACATGCCAGTAAATCTACTGACATGAGCCTGTCGCATTTAAGCACACTTAAATGCCATCGACCTGGCCCGGGATCGAACCCGCAACCTTGAGCATAGAAGGCCAGCGCTATACCAACTTGCCAACCAGGTCGACTTCGAAGGATAAATCTCCAATTTTTATATTTCCATTTCGTACATTATTCTGGTCACGAGACATAATCATATACTTAGTCTTTTCGGGATTTACTTCCAAACCGATCGCTTTACTTGCTTCAAGTAAAATTTCCGTAAGCTACAAAATTTATTTCAGTGTCTAATTAATAGTTCATAGTATTTTGTTGTTTAATTCGATTTTAAGTCTTGTATACATGTAACTCTCAATCAAATTGTTGAATTCTTTGTAAGTTCATGCAAATGTAGATACACTTTTTGCTGGTTGAGTGGAAGATAAGGCCTTACGGCCTTAACTCTGCCAGCTAAAATAAATTATTATTATTATTATTATTATTATTATTATTATTATTATTATTATTATTATTACATCCCCCTTTTTGAACCTCAGAATTTCTGGTCTTATTCTTATATGTGATTCAGTTTGGTGACGCCGGGAAATTGAAATTACTTCGAGATGGAGAAGTTCGACTGTACCAGTGTTTACTTACTTTGAATTTCTCGTCTACAGGAACTTTCACATCCAGTTGACCGCTCACGACCACTTGGTTTCTTCCTATTTGTTGCGTGCTTATGTTGGACAACTTTATGTCACCGTTGGGAAAGTTCTCACAGGATCCCAATTTTTCGAACTTGATGGCCATATTAGTTCCCTGAAATAGATTTCCAGTACATATATTTTTTTACTTGGATATTTAACGACGCTCTATCAACTGCGTGGTTATTTAGCGTCGATGGGATTGGTGATGGCGAGATGAGACCGAGGATTCGTCATAGATTACTTGACACTTGCCTTACGGTTGGGGAAAACCTCGGAAAAAACCCAACCAGGTAATCAGCCCAAGCGGGTATCGAACACATGCACGAGCGCAACTCCTGATCGGCAGGCAAGCGCCTTAGCCGACTGAGCTACGCCGCTGGCTTCAGTATTGTATTTTAATAATTAAGGCATTATAAAATAGCGAGGTTCCAACCATTTACCATCGGGAGAGTTAAGCAAATGTCAAAATGAATAATTTTAAAGCCATGTCAAATATATTAATGCAGTTTTTTAATCCGTGATAAAAATGCAAAATTGAGTACAACATTCGAAATATATATTTTTCTGCAAAAATAAGAGTGAAATTACATTTTGTGAAATATTTTTGTGTTTCTGTGAAAAAAAAATGACATTCTCTCTAAAGACCCCCTCACATAATTACAGGTTTTAATATTTTTTAAATAGTTTGTTCATCCAGAGATGTCAATTTTCACTGTACTATTAATAGTACAGGAATATGATCTTCCTGATACTCTCTTTGTTGTTACCTGTACCATTATCTCGAGTTTTTAACGAACCTTTGCCTGGTGGTGGTGGTGGTAGAATATTGGCTGCCTACGCGATCTCTTTAGCCCCAGTGTCCACTCACAGACAAGTTATATGTGGTAGCGGGTGATTGTGATTGAGTAACAGGGTGGATCGTGTTAAAATCACTCCTTACCTTTTAGCATGTTTCTTAATGTTCAGAATTTCACTGTAATTGTGTATTTTACTTTGCTTATTTATTATTTTCAAGCATTTTATCTGCAAACTGTATGAAATATAGCTGTCAACACATTGATGACTGTGAATTTCTACCAAAAAAAAAAAAAAAAAAAAAAAAACTCTGCATAAATATTCCATTTCAAAACGCTACAAAATGCTAAATTATAACATTGAAAGTGCTATAAAATGCTAAATTTGATTTATAAAGTGATACATTTTTTATTTTAAATTAGATGTAGTAAAATCTAACATTTCTGTCAGTGGAGACAATCCATGATCCCATCGGGAATTGAACCAGCGACCTTTCGACTTGAATCTCAACTGTTTGTCCGCGTGTCCCCATCTTCCACCTGTAGCTCCCTAAATCGCTTATCGAGAAGCACCATCTTTTGAGCAACATGTTTTTTTGGAGTTCTCATATGTATTACAGTACATGTCTTACTATTTTCTCAGAAAAGTAAAAATCTTCTAAATATCATCTGATTTAATTATTAGTATTTTTTTAGACTCAATCACCTTCGAAACTCTTGTAACTTTAATATCAACTCACGTCATTTTGTGTTCGTTGCTTTGTACAGGGTGATTAAAAAATGTTAACACTTAGGTAGGTGAATATATTGTGATTCAAACAAACACTTATATATTACACAACGGACTTCAGTTGTCCCCTTGGAAACCATTGAAATATCATAGCCTTCTATGATCTGCTATGTGTATTTTAAATAAATTAACACAGCAATGAGCTCAATTCAGTCATATAATTATCAACTGATCACCCATGTGTTAACATATTTTTAATCACCTTGTATAACAAAAATGTTACTTTCGTACAATGATTGCAGGTCTAAACATTAATAAAGTTTAATTGAGTACCGTTTTTGCAAAACTTGCTAACTGAAAAAAACTAAATTTTACAGGGGAGACAAAACACTATAGTAAGAAAGTTTTGCTGTAACTCTGACTTATAGCAGAAAGCAAGTTTTGAAAAAACGATCACACTTTGACACACTACAATGAAGAGAAATAACCCAATTTTACTAAGACGCCTTGAACATCATGTAGAGGCCTGCCTTATGTTAACGAATCCATCAAAATCTCAATTTTGCAAATTTTGCAGTTAGCAAGTTTTGCAAAAACGGTCCTCAATTAATGTAATGGTTATCACATAACATTTCATTGTTTTTGAGGACACTTAGTAGAGATTGCCGGCTCTTCCCAATAATTTACCTTACGTCAGAGAAGTGGAATTTTATCCAGAACTCCAGCAGGTACGCAAACAAAATTATCATAAATCATAAAACAGCCTGCTGGGTTCATTGATACCCACAATAAGTAATTAGGACAGTTTTCTTTGAATTTACAATAATTCAAGAGTGGGGTAAACTTTTTTTTTCCTACCATTATGTTCAAAACTACTTGTTTGAACTTAACGGAAATTTTTCTTGATATAGTGTTAATTACTGTTTTTAATTTATTAATTAACATAGTTTAATTATGATACTATTTAATAAGTTAAACCCAGGTAATTAAGTCTTCGTGTTCAAAAAGGATACCTCCTCAAATGTGTAGCTACTAATAAACCATGCGTATAAATATTTGAGTGAAGTTCAGGTAAATGGTTTCTGAGGACATGGTACTAGACGGGGGGATTAGTTGTCATTTGGAATAGATGTCTGTCTTCACTGACGTAATAACTGTTGCTAACGTTCCTTCTTAACTAATAAAATATAAATTTCACTATTTTCAGCAAGAAAGACGCAGATAACATACGCTAGGGACTTGCAAGTTTTACACTCAACCTTATGTTGAAATCTCCTAGAAACTGGTATTACAATTTCGAAGGCATACTACAATATTCAGGAGTATATAAAACTGAAAAGTAGAGAACAAGTGATTCAATGTGTATAGTAGTAGAGAACTGCTTAAATAGGTCACTAAGCTCTCAATAAGAAGTGTAACCTGTATCATAGCTATTGTTTTACTGCGAGTTCTCTTGAATTTCTTGAGGAGATTTGTCATTATTTAAGTCCAGCGCTGATTGGAAGGCCGGGAAAGCTGAATCCCCTTTTCTTGACCAAAACATCAGCGTCCTTCTTTGATTGTGATACTAATATCTCTAAGGATCCCATACTAGGTAACTTTCATTACTCCTTGCCAATTCCTACACTCTTTTTCAGACTTCTTTGGATTCTATGCGATTTGGGATATGTTGGCTCTTGTTTTTAACTACTTTTAATGTACTTACCTGATGGGGTAATTCCGTAGAATCTACTTGTGCTACAGCAACTATTGATATTAGACATACTAAATACCATGCCATGGTGCTCCTTCGGACTTGTCGCTTGAAATGATCTGGTACATTGCTCGCTGGGTGGTGAAGTTGTATTTATAATCGGTTGTAAACAATGAATTCGCTATTCTGTTTTTGTGTAGGTTCGTGTAGATAATCAGCAATGGTGTGACCCTCTTTTCGTTTGAAGCTTAAAATTCCGATTAGATATTCTTAACAAAATTTTGACTTATTCATACTTTTGGGCAACTTGCACGAGAGTTACTGAAACGTAAAAGATAATGACTGCTTGTCCTTAAAGTGTACAGATAGT
Source organism: Periplaneta americana (assembly GCF_040183065.1). Lineage (NCBI taxonomy): Eukaryota > Metazoa > Arthropoda > Insecta > Blattodea > Blattidae > Periplaneta > Periplaneta americana. Next base: position 23,039,766 of record NC_091132.1, on the reverse strand, counting down.
GTTTTCATGCCACCTCGGCATTAGACGGGGAATAGTAGTTCACTTGATAGTAATAGGTGTGTAGCTTAAGAGTCTCGGTTCAAATCCTGACTTGTGAAGAATAGAACTCAAGTCTTGTTTTATATTCTGGATAACCACGACAAATGTTGTCTTGAAGTAATCAATACGTCCTGTAATCACCTACCATTATGTTTTTTAAACCTTTACTTCACACTTTAACTTTTCTGTCTCATGAATTATCTAAAAAAAAAAAAAATTGACAGGTGCCAAGATTTACTGTACTACATACTTACGTAGAAACGTATGGATGCGATCATCTGTCCACTGATGCATAATTTTAAAATGCTGCATGTTTTTACGTATAATTACGTGTGAGTGGTAAGAGAAGTGAACCAAGGAAAATACTGCATACAAGGAGAATACAAGGATAACGGGAAGACAAGGGGAACAAGCGAAATTGATATAGAACAAGGGGAATACAAGGACTACATACATACGTACATACATACATGCATGCATGCATACATACATACATACATACATGTATGTAGAAATTTCAAGCTTATAAGTATACGATTAAAATTAGTTAAGATGATGTGTAAATTCAACTTTCATATAATGAAAAAGGAAATGGTAGCATAATATTGTAATTACAAATGTAAATTATTCAGTATAATTCATGTAATATTACTATGTAATGGGGCATGCAGTTGATGTCCTTAATAAAAAAATACATACATACATACATACATACATACATACATACATACATACATACATACATACATACATACATAGTGTTCTGATATCTTCTTTTGCCCCATACTATTCTCCCGTTCACCATTTCTTCCAGTGCTTCCTTCAGTTGGCAGTTTATTCTCATCCAGTAATCCAACCAATTCCTCTTTGTCTTCTTCATCAGTTTCAGCATCATTCTTTCTTCACCCACTCTTTCCAACACAGCTTTATTTCTTATTTTGTCTATCCATTTCATATGCTCCATTCTTCTCCCTACTGGCATTTCAAATGCTTCTAGTCTCTTCTTTTCACTTTGTAATAATGTCTATGTTTCTGCCCCATACAATTCCACACTTCACACAAAGCACTTCGCTAGTCTCTTCTTAGTTATTTCTCCAGAGATCCGTAGAAGATACTCCTTTTAATGGGAAGAGAAGGGGGACAAGGAAAAGGCAAATAGAACAAATAGAATAAAAAGAGAACAACGGGAATATAAAAACAACAAATTGAAGAGAAGAAGAACTAGGAAAAGACAGAACAAGGGAAGACAAGGATAACGCAGGGAGAACAGGGGGTACACAAGGAAAACAGGGGGAATACACGAGAACAAGCGGAAGACGAGAACTTGGAGAAAAGAAGGGGAACAGTGCGAATATACGAGAACGAGGGGAAGACCAGGAGGACAAGGGAAATAGAAGGAGAACAAGGATAATATAAGTAGATCAAGGGAAATACAAGGAGAACGAGAGGTATCCATTAAAAGAAGGGGAAAACCAGGAGAACAAGGGAAATAGGACAGCAAGAAATAACAAGGGAATAGAAGAAGAACAGGGAGAAGACAAGAAGAGCAATGGGAATACAGTGGGAATAATCAAAGACGATGAGAAGTACAGAAAAACAAGGAGAACAAAGGAGAGACAAGGAGAACAAGAGGAACACAAGGAGAACCAGGAGACAAGAAAATAATGGGGATAAAAAAATAACAAGGGAAGATTAGAAGAACGAGGATAAGACAAGGAGATCAAGGGAACTACAAATTCCATTTGCATTCCTGGAAAAACGTATCTGTAGTCGGTCAGATGTCGGTGCGCCGTAATGGCAGTAATAATGATAATTAAATAATATCAAGCGAGATAGAATGTGTGTGTGTGGAGAAGATGAGGAGACCGCAATTCGATATAGCTACCTGGAGACGCACGAAAATGAGCGGAAAGCTTCTTTTGGAACCGCTATTAATTTAATTTGAGGTAAAGTCGAAGTAAATTGTAGTAAAGGGGAAGGTAAATGTTGTCCAGCAGTAGTTTTATTTTTATTTTATTGGGTTATTTTACGACGCTGTATCAACATCTACGTTGAGTGTTAGAGAAGGCCGTATGGCCTTAACTCTGCCAGGTTAAATAAATCATTATTATTATTATTATTATTATTATTATTATTATTATTATTATTATTATTATTATTTAGCGTCTGAATGAGATGAAGGTGATAATGCCGGTGAAATGAGTCCGGGGTTCAGCACCGAAAGTTACTCAGCATTTGCTCGTATTGAGTTGAGGGAAAACCCCGGAAAAAACCTCAACCAGGTAACTTTCCCCGACCGGGATTCGAACCCGGGCCACCTGGTTTCGCGGCCAGACGCGCTGACCGTTTCCAGCAGTAGACTTACCACTACTACTTTCACCTCACTCCCCGCTTGACTTGCAATGCGAAGGGTAGTTCTAGTAACGAAATAATGCACCGTCTGCATTCAGTCCAAGACAGGCTACTAATAGGTATCACTTGCAATGCAACCGAAGTGAAGCACCATATAAACAATACGATTCTATGCTTAGTACAAAACCATAGAAACTGCCGACACTGTATTAAACAGTGAGTATTTCTAGGGCTGTCTTGCTATTAAATACAGTAAGTACTTACTTACTTGCTGGCTTTTAAGGAACCCGGAGGTTCATTGCCGCCCTCACATAAGCCCGCCATTGGTCCCTATCCTGAGCAAGATTAATCCATTCTCTATTATCATATCCCACCTCCCTCAAATCCATTTTAATATTATCTTCCCATCTACGTCTCGGCCTCCCCAAAGGTCTTTTTCCCTCCGGCCTCCCAACTAACACTCTATATGCATTTCTGGATTCGCCCATACGTGCTACATGTCCTGCCCATCTCAAACGTCTGGATTTAATGTTCCTAATTATGTCAGGTGAAGAATACAATGCGTGCAGTTCTGTGTTGTGTAACTTTCTCCATTCTCCTATAACTTCATCCCTCTTAGCCCCAAATATTTTCCTAAGAACCTTATTCTCAAACACCCTTAACCTACTGTATGTTCCTCTCTCAAAGTGAGAGTCCAAGTTTCACAACCATACAGAACAACCGGTAATATAACTGTTTTATAAATTCTAACTTTCAGATTTTTCGACAGCAGACTGGATGATAAAAGTTTCTCAACCGAATAATAACACGCATTTCCCATATTTATTCTATGTTTAATTTCCTCCCGAGTATCATTTATATTTGTTACTGTTGCTCCCAGATATTTGAACTTCTCCACCTCTTCAAAAGATAAATTTCCAATTTTTATATTTCCATTTCGTACAATATTCTGGTGACGAGACATAATCATATACTTTGTCTTTTCGGGATTTACTTCCAAACCTATCTCTTTACTTGCTTCCAGTAAAATTCCCGTGTTTTCCCTAATCGTTTGTGGATTTTCTCCTAACATATTCACTTCATCCGCATAGACAAGCAGCTGATGTAACCCGTTCAGTTCCAAACCCTCTCTGTTATCCTGGACTTTCCTAATGGCATATTCTAGAGCGAAGTTAAAAAGTAAAGGTGATAGTGCATCTCCTTGCATATAAGTACTGCAATACTTAATTTATTCGTAATATATATATACTATATGTCATTGACCATGAAGCGTGCGTGCCCGAGTTCAAATCATCCTGGCTGGGACAAGTAATCTGGTTCAGACTTTTTCCGGGGTTTTCCCTCAACCCATTAAGAGCAAATACTGGGTAACTTTAGTTTCCCTGGCATTATCACCTTCATTTCACTCAGATAGTAAATTACCATCGGACTTGATAAATCGTCGTAAAATAAACCAATTAAATGTCATTATTAGTCCTAAATTTGGTTACCTAAAGCCTCGAAGCCACCCGCAGTAGTCATCCAACGCTACTTAGTTCAGGTCTCCTGTTCAGTAAACATTCGAAAACAAAACAGAGATAGACGGTTTGAAATGAGTTGTGCAATAGCGGTCTTACTAATAAAAACTTTATATACAGACGTTTAACTGTCTTATACTTATACAATGAGTAGCTCGTTTATAAGTCGTGTGTAAATTCCTTACTAATAATCACTACATACGTCGTGTATAACAGTATGACTGTTACACAGCTACGTCATAGTTTCGTCATTACTTCGTTACGAAAGGTAATGCTGGGTGTTCATCTCAAAGTGTGTCATGACGTCACTGTTGTTGGGTCACCGATTTGAAGCGAGTTTCAGCTTATATGTTAGAGAAGTTGCCTATTATTTAAGGCGTTCTTCAATCTGAACTTGAGAACGTGTACGGTATAACTTGAACGTCGTAGCAACAGATGGCGGTCTGTACGGTCTGTGTGCTACCATAACCTCTTTCGAACTGTGTTTTGCGCCGGCAAGTCTACGCAGGGTATTTGTTATCATCGGTTGCGTACGGTAACATTCCACAACACAAATCAAATGCTCCGTGTCCATGTTGACCGTCGAAGTTAATGTCAACAAATACGTAAGTAATCGTCTTAACCCTCTCCCCATATCCCGACAGTACGTATTTCCAAACAGTTCACTGTCCTACCACTACCGGCGTTACCGTACGTATCGGTACGTACTTTTTAAAATGAACGCCGTACATGCTAGGCAACTTCTCTGCCTCATAGGTTATACACCTTTGCGGACGTGTAGGAAGATTGAATTCTCTAGGATCATCGGCTAGCCACATGACGGTATACAGCGAGCCATGACACACTTTGAACTGAACAGCCAGTAGAATATCTGAGGTTCTCTATTGGATCCGGTAGAGCGCTCTAGTGTGGCGTGTTAAATATCGATAGTGCAACTGGCTGTAATCGATTACCACACTACATTTTGGTCAAAGAGTACAAGCTACAGCAATACTATTCTAATTATTCTGTGCTCTTTGGTTTGTTCTTCTGTGGTTACCAGGCAACCATGATCATAAAATGACAGTCGATATGGAACAGCTGTTAGAGGGGAGGCCATTTTTTCGCTATATGCAACGCTTAAACAAGGGTTTCGTGTATATAACTACTGCAAAGCAATTCCCATTGTATAGTTACAGCTTGTTTATACATCCATCGCTTATTCACGGTTTATTAGTAACGTTTTCTGTCTCAACTCTGCATAAGTCTCGTATAAAAACTATACACGGTTTATTAGTAAGACTGTAGAAGAATTTGGTAGCGAGCTCATCAATAGGAAAGAAGGAAAAATTGTTCCTTTGAAACACGTAAAATGTTTACAGTCATTGATTCTAATTTGTAGAGAGTCGTAAAGCACGCACTCATAATGTGTTTTATTTTAAGATTGTACTGACGTTTATATTTTGTCATTGTTGATTCCAAACTTTAATTAGATGTAAAGTATTTAGATGATGCGTTTTACTTATTGTAAAAGTCAGGGATAATAAAATTCCGGCCCCCAGTTAGCCATGGCGAATCAAAATTGTATGTGGCGCCAGAATTTTTTATCGAGTTCAAAATTTTTTAGGACTTTCATCCGGTACCTGCTCATCATTTCTGGAATGGCTCCGCAAGAGCTCCTGCCCTTCATAAGTACTTTTGAACACAGTTTCATTTTATTACATTCCCACAACAATTAATTGACATTGGCGCTTGCATATTTGGATTTTTCTAATTTTAATACATGCTTCAATTATAGCGAAGTTTCGGGATTAGCAAAATACATCTTAAGTTTGTTAGACTGTGAAGAAGCCGTGAAATTCTATGTGAATGTGAGTGTGTTTTCAAGAAAGAAGGGAATGTACAGAATTTGGCGTAGACCACGATATATTCACGTTATTGAATTTTTCTCTCCCAAATGAATTCGCCTTCCCCACCCTTCCGTGAATATCATCCCTCTAGAACATACCTGCACAAACAGCGCTCAACGAGCGCGCGCGCTCCTTCCGAGCGGGAGAGCCGTGTTTACCGCTCGCCAAAACCGGAGAGGAAGATACGTCAGAATGTCATAGACTTGCTATAGGTAGAGGAAAGGGAAACGACCACTCAGTTATCTAGTGGAGTGCAGTGTGTAGGCCTATTCTCAGTAACTGTTTCACGTTGCTTACCTACTGCTACAGTATAGTATGGAGGAATCTAAAAGACGATACATAACATTTAACATTTACGATTTACAGCTCGATCTTATTGATCTTCAATGTGACCTAAGGGCTAAAGATCGTTTGAATCATACTACTAGCCTGGTTGAGTTTTACAAGACTAAACAATAGCAATGATATCCACGACTACACAGGCTGGCTGTGAAAATGATTGCTATGTTTGTCTCAACATTTATATTTGTGAGCAACTGTTTTCTATAATCAACTTTAATAAAGGCAGACATCGAACATCTGTAACTGATGTTTCATTACGATGAGTAGGCTACTGTTCCTTTCAGCTGCCAACAGCATAAAACCTCGTTTTAATGTACTGATAAATAAAAATATAACAAAATGATATTGTACATTTAAGTATCTATAGAATTTCTATTATTTCTGTAAAATAAATATTTCTTTATTAATTAATAATAGTCCAAGATAGTTTTGCAAACACTGAACGGGAATTCATTTCATAAATACTCGTAATAGTACTTCCTTTGGTATATATTTTATACGAGATCACCCCTTCTTCCAGTCCACCCTTATACAGAGCACAGCTAATATCTGCATTCCGCTCACGAGCTGTGAGCCGGCTCGGAGAGCGCAAACCTTGTGCAGGCCTGCTCTAGAACAATTCGGCGGCTGCTGAAATAAAATTGGTTTCATTACTTTCTGTGAATTTAATATGTGATTGTTTACTGTTTGAGTGCATATAACAAGAGTCATGCCACGTGCATTGCTCTCAGGGACATTTCGTTTGGCATATGACATTATGTTATTTCTGCGAATTCATTAAAGGTCAAATTCATTTTTATGTCATTATTCGGTGCGACTTTACTATTGGTTCTGTTGATTGATAATTATTTGAATTCGTAAGAATATTTAGTTATTAATCTAATAAAATAAAATATGAATGAATGAAGTGCATTTATTGATACAGAATTATACAAACTCATGTACACAAGATCCTTCGCACGAGCCCGTACGGCCATTCGTGCTATAACTATGCAGAGTTTAAATCTTCAAAGAAAACAAAAATGAATGTCGCACCCCTACGGAGGAACTTGAGGAGCTCCACGTCGCCGCAAGTACGTCAGGTGAATAAATAGAAATACCTCACCCCCCCTCAGCATTGCAACTTTCAATATTGAAGGTTTCAAAAAGAAAGTATCATGTGAGCGATTTATGAACTTCATAAATTCTCTACTACAGTGTTTTTCACAGAAACCTGGCTTAGCTGTAAGGATAATCTAGAATTGAACAATTTCATTAGTTTCAGTAAGGGCAGGGATAAGCGTGGCAGGAAAGGTAGGTGGGCGGAAGGTGTTTCCATTTCAATTAAAAAGGACATAGGAGATAATATCAAGAATTTGAACACGGGTCTTGAAGGGTTGTCTGAGTATCATTAAGGATGGGTGAATTAGGTTTAGTAATTTTGGGTGTTTATAGGCCCACATCCGGTTCGCGGTATGCTAATCCGCACTTCTTTGAGGACATGGCAGAGATCGTTTCCAGTTTAACAACCAAATTTCCAGGGGCGGAGCTCATTATTCTCGGGGACTTCAATTCAAGAACGGGGGCCGCGACAACATTTCATTAGTAGGTGAGAATACAGAAGAGGACGACAAAAGGGGGCCAAATAGAAATAGTAAAGATAAGATACTGAATGGGGAGGGAAGGGATTTATTAGGATTTTGTGACGTCTTCAATCTAGAAATTATGAACGGGAAATATGGGAGGGATCTAGAGGGACAGCTGACTTTCATAGGAGCGAAAGGGGGGAGTGTGATAGATACATACTGTGTAGTATGAATTTAATCGACAGTATTGCGGATTTTTGGGTGGGGGACAGGATTGAATCACAACACTCACCTGTGGTTTTGCAGATTCATGTTCAGTCAAATAATAAAAGTAAGGAAGAGATAAGAGTTTCGGCGAATAACCGAGGCAGAACTGTTAACAGATATAAATGGAAGAGCGAGCTACAAGATACATTTCTCACTAACTTAAATGAGCAGCTTCAAGGGGGCGCCGGGCGGGGGGAAGCGGCGGAGACGCTGGAAAATATTTTAAGAACGGCAGCGGATAATATGGTGGAACGAAGGAAGAATAAGGGGAGCAAGCGGGATGACTGGTATGACGAGGAATGTAGGGTGGCTAAGAAGATGGCTGAAGAAGCCGTAAGGGTATTTAGACGGGTGGGGAATGATGAAAGTAGGATAAGATATGCTCAATTGAGAAGAAATTACAAAGATATCATTCAGCTCAAAAAGACTAACTGGCAACTCAGGAAAGCAGGTCAGCTGAGTAGAGTGGTAGAGAACGGGGATGTATCTGAAATGTGGCACACTATTAAAAGAATAAGAAGTGGGGGTGGGTAAAGAACGAAATTACACCAGGAGTATGGCGGGAATATTTTATAGACGTTTATGGGAAAGGAGAGATGTGGGGTAGATTAATGATAGGACCGGAAGAATTAATGGAGCTTCCGGAGGTTCCGCGGTTGGACGCAGAGATTTCACGGGGAGAAATTAGAAAAGCGGTTTCCTCTTTGAAGAATAATAAGGCACCAGGCGGGGATGGCCTGCCATCAAAAATATTTAAGGCTGCTTTGTCAATGAGAAATTTGTACAAAGGGTGCAAATTGTGTTTAATGATTTATTTAAGTATGGGAAATACCTGGAAATTTGGGCTACATCCATCATTCATCCAGTCTATAGAAAAAAATACATATTCCATTATGTTCAAACCATTAAAATTTTATGTTGTTTAGTCAACTGTCCGAAGACAGGTCTGAACCTCACAAGTGATACCACAGGCACCACTTTTGAGGCAAAATGCCAGGAAATAATGAGGTAGGGTGGCCAGATTCTTTCCCCCTCCATTGGATACATCGTTGATTAGCTGCATATTACACTAATCTGTCTTCAGATGCACACAAACAATATTGTTCGTCCTCTGACACATATCGTCAAGTGAGATCTACTGCCTGATAATCATGAGGTAGAGTGGCCAGTTACTTTCCCCCCTCCATTGCATACATCGCTGATTAGCTACATATTACACCAACTAGCCGTACCCATGCGCTCCGCTGCACCTGTTAGAAATAAATATAAAGTAATTACATAATTAAAATAGGACGTTTGATCCAGGGAACATTCGTGTTTGTTAGAAGGACAAATCGTTTAATATGTTACTTAATTGAAATTGTATTTAAATAATTAAATTGCGATCATTTTGGTCCAGAGAGCACTCATTTGGTGCAATGACAATTCCTTTAACATGTTTCTTATTTGTTATTACATGCAACCATAGTTTAATGAAGATTGACATATCATTTAGTTTTAATGTGTAAACTTTATATTACTTGCTATATGGTTCCACTGAATTATGGTAATAACTTAATTTTAACCCTTGTTTTCTACGTCTTCAGTACATGGCGCTTGGCCCACTATGGTTCTGAAACCTTCAAATAACTTAAATAGTGATACAGCATAAACAGTGATATGTAATTATATTTCTTTCTTTCGAAAATGTAAGAATTCATGATCTCCTATGATCCATTGCCATGGAATGAATAAATGTGTTTTTTCTTCCTACTCAAAAATTTTATATTTTGCACATGGGAATTACTGCAGGAACAACAACGCTACAATCTGAGGCGGCGGTGAAAACGTATTGTATTGTTATTTTAAAAGTCTATCAGACCTACCAAATTTTGCACAGACTAAAACTTACCGGAAATCATTTTTAAAGAAACTTTTGTTATGTAACATTTTTCACAAAAAAAAAAAAACAATAATAAGCGCGATATTTCGATTTAATTCAGGCCCCGTTAAATGAAGTATTTTGAATGCCATATAGCCTAAAATCTAAATTACAACGAACTTAATTTATATTTTACTTTTCATCGAAATCCGTTCAGCCATTATCGCGTGAAAAGGTAACAAACATCCAGACAGACAGACATACAAACAAAAATGTCAAAAAAGCGATTTTCGGTCCCAGGATGAATAATTATACATGTTAACACCAATTATTTTTGGAAAAGCGAAAATTACCAGAAAATTTTCGGCTTTATATATTATATTATATTATATTATATTATATTATATTATATTATATTATATTATATTATATTATATTATATTATATTATATTATATTGTATTATATTATATAAAAAGTGCGTTGACAACGGATGTACTCCGATTAGAAGGTTTTTAATTTCTTGTGGGACCTCTTGAATCTCAGAAGCAACAACTTTTACAACAGCGCAACATAGTCTGCTTGGCTCATTACCCAATTTTTTTTTGCATTGCATTTAATGCATATATAGTATATTTTATGTATCTTAACACGATTCGATTGAGCATAGTTAAAATTTGAATTATAAAATAATGGATTTCTAAGCTAACGTACTATTACTGCATACTAAATCAATACACTCTCGTTGTTCGTTAATTCTCTGAGATTAAAATGAGTGTGTACATAAATATTATTTTAAGAAATACAGAAAACGAATGTACAAAAAAGCCTATGAGATTTTTTGTGCATAGGAAGCTATTTTAATCTTACCTGTCCTCGATTTACTAAGAATTTACTGTAATAACATTATAGCAGTATGTCCATCTAGAGAAACTACACTTTCCAATGGTGAAATAATAATTAATTATACAAATCGGTTAATTTAGCTTCCGATATTACTTCATACAAACACAGAAACATTGTCTGTAGGCTAAGTTTAATTGCTTTCGATTGTTGCTGTCCAAGGCCCCTTTTTCGATTGTTGTTGTCCAAGGCCCCTTATAGACGAAGGCATTTATTTCATTGCACCGTCTTAGATGGCGTTATTTTAATTTTAAAACTCATTTATCTCATTAAATATCAGTCCTATCAAAATTTTGTAAAGAATAAAACTTATCGGAAATCATTGTTAAAGAAACTTTTGTTATGTAACATTTTTCACAAACATCAATAATAAGCGAGATATTTCGATTTATTTAAGTCAGGCCCCCTTATAACCCCCCTTTTAAATAAAGTATTTTGAATGCCATATAGCCTAAAATCTAAGTTACAACGAACTTAATTTATATTCCAATTTTCATTTAAATCGGTTCAGCCATTATCGCGTGAAAAGGTAACAAACATACAGACAGACATACAAACAAAAATTTCAAAAATGCGATTTTCGGTTTCAGGGTGGTTAATTATATACAAAGAATATTGTTCGTTCTCTGACACATATCGTCAAGTGAGATGTACTGCCTGATAATAAATGTACATATCAGCCAGAACCTCAGTCAGAGGATACAAATTTTATGAAGCATTATAAATGAGTTGTATGTAATAATTCTGATGTGAACGGTATTTTATTGGAATAGAAGACGGTTTTTAGTAATATTCAGATTAATGTAAAAGATCAATACATAATTGAGAGAAAATTATAGAAAATATAATTTAATAATATCCACACAGGGAAGTGCTGGGTAGATGGTTGGATGCTTGATTTGAAGTTTGGCTCATTGGTTGGACAGATGGTTGAATTGATGTTTTCTTGATTGGATTGATTAATTGGCCGGATACTGGAATTCGTGGTTGGTTGGTTGGTTGGTTGGTTGGTTGGTTGGTTGGTTGGTTGGTTGGTTGGTTGGTTGATTTTATTTCGTTTGGTTTGATAGGTTGGTTGTTTAGTTTGGTGGGACGTTGTTTGGAATTATTGATGCTTAATTTCTTGTCTTTATGAACGGTTGTATTGGTATCTACAGTTGGACTGATATTTGCATTGATGTTTCGTTGCACGGATGGACTGTTGGATTGTGTTTTAGTTGACTATGCGAATGGTTGAATTTATTTTTCTTTGATTGGACGGATTATTTGATTATGTTACATTGGTCGAATGGTGGGATTATGTTTGATTAGTTGGACGAATGGCTCTATTAATGTCTCATTGGTTGGACGAATGTTGAATTGATGTTCCGTTGGTTGAGCGGACGATTGGATTCATATCTCTTTCGTTGAACGGATTTTTAGATAGATTTTTCGTTGGTTAGACGAATGCTTGGATCGTTGTTTCGTTTGTCGGACTAACGGTTGTGTTGGACCGATGTTTGTTGTTTGGACGGACTGGTTGTGATTGGACGGATTAATGTTTGACAGATTATTAATTGTTTTGCTGGTTGATTAGTTACTCGTCTTTTAGATCATTCTGTTAAAGTCCATTTCTTGGTTGGACAGAATTCGTTACACAGAAAGTTTTAACTGACAAGGAAACGTCATGATGTAGAAACGGTCTGTGTTAATCGTATCAGTACTACAATTCATGAGATCTTAACTTCGAATCCCTGTATTTTCTCTTGCTTCGAATCTTACTGTTTTTCATCTTCTTTTCATCATTCACTGATTTTATAGAAGAATTTTTTTAGCAAGTTTCCACTGTCCCATTTCAGAATATCGTTTTTGAATTATTAATATACTAGCCGTACCCGTGCGCACAGACCCGTTAGAAATAAATATAAAGTAATTACATAATTAAAATAGGACATTTTATCCAGGGAACATTCGTGTTTGATAGAAGGATAAATCGTTTAATATGTTACTTAATTTAAATTGTATTTAAAATATTAAAATGCGATCATTTTGATCCAGAGACCACTCATTTGGTGGAATGACAATTCCTTTAACATGTTTCTTAATTGTTATTACCAATTATTTTTGGAAAAACGAAACTTAACAGAAACATTTTGGCTACAGATTTATTATTATATTATATTATATTATATTATATTATATTATATTATATTATATTATATTATATTATATTATATTATATTATATTATGTAAAAGGTGTGTTGATAACGGATGTACTCGAATTAGAAAGTTTTTAATTTGTTGTGGGAGCTCTTGAATCTCAGGAGGAACAGCTTTTACAACAGCGCAACATAATCTGCTTGGCTCATTACCCAATTTTTTTGCATTGCATTTATTGCATATATATTCTATGTATTTCAACACGATTCAATTAAGCATAGTTAAAATTTGAATTATACAATAATGGATTGCTAAGCTAACGTACTATTACTGCATACTAAATCAATACACTCTCGTTGTTCGTTAATTCTCTGAGATAAAAATGAATATGTTCATAAACATTATTTTAAGAAATACAGGAAATGAATATACAGAATAACCTATCAAGTTTTCTGTGCATAAGAAGCTATTTTAATCTTACCTGTCCTCAATTCACTCACAAGTTACTGTAATAACATTATAGCATTATGTCCATCCAGAGAAACTACACTTTCCAATGATGAAATAATAATTAATTATACAAATCGGTTAATTTAACTTCCGATATTACTTCATAGAAAAGCAGAAACATTATCTGTAGGCTATGTTTCATAGCTTTCGATTGTTGTGTCCAAGGCCCCTTATAGACGAAGTCATTTGTTTTTTATTTCAATACACCGCCTTAGATGGCAGTTATTTTAATTTTAAAACTAATTTATCTCATTAAATATCAGTCCTATCAAAATTTTTAAAAGAATAAAACTTATCAGAAGTAATTTTTAAAGAAACTGTTGTTATGTAACATTTTTCACAAAAATCAATAATAAGCGAGATATTTCGATTTATTTAATTCAGGCCCTCTTATAACTCCCTTTTAAATAACGTATTTTGAATGTCATATAGTCTAAAATCTAAGTAACAACGAACTTAATTTATATTCCAATTTTCATTGAAATCCGTTCAGCCATTATCACGTGAAGAGGTAACAAACATCCAGACAGACAGACATACAAACAAAAATTTCAAAAAAGCGATTTTCGGTTTCAGGATGGTTAATTATACATGTTAACACCAATTATTTTTGGAAAATCGAAAATTACCAGAAAAATTTTGGCTACAGATTTATTATTAGTATAGATGACAGAATAACTGGAATTATAAAAAAGAAACAAACCTCAAATGGTAGAAAAAAATAAAATATGATTACGTTTCATCAAAAGAAACATTGAAATTTGGAATTGAGGTTTTAACTTCAAATAAAATTAGCATTCCAAATGCACTACTTCACTACTATCGTTGCGCGTACTTTTAGGATTCCAAGTTTATATGCTCAGATAAATACAAACATAAGAGGAAAATAAAAAATTAGTAATTGCAGTGCATTTGGCTACAACATATTGAGAAGATCATCTCTGTCATGAAGGGGTTAGAGTTCCTGGAGAAGCCGATAATTTTAATATGTCGGTACAAAAGCCAACTTACCACGTTAGAAACGATCATGATTTAGAAATGGAAATGTAGGAAACAGAGAACGGATGGAAGTGAATTCTGCTTTTTAAATCGAACTACAAACGATTGGAATGACCTGCAACGGTCTTGGAGTGTTGTCGTCCTTAAGATTAAAAAAAAAAAACTTAAAAGTTGGATGTAAATTGCAGTTTTGTTACATTAAGGTGATATATATGCTTGATGAGTGAAATGTGAATTACTTTTATATAGCTTGTATTAGAGTCTTAGGCTAGCTAATTTAGGTTAATATAATTTATAAGTAAGATTCTACGAGACATCGCTTTATATCCAATAGGAGTATAAATAAATATACAATACAATATTGGCAGGATGAACGATGATTGAAATAGTGTTCTATTTTGTCTACCTAACGGACGACAAACACTTTTATTATATTCAAAATTAGATAGAGCGAACAAGATAATTTGAATGCTATGTGGCAAGATCCTTAAGGTCATTTTGGTGGTGGTGGTGGTGGTGGTGGTGGTGGTGATGGTGGTGGTGGTGGTGATGGTGGTGGTGGTGGTGATGGTGGTGGTGGTGATGGTGGTGGTGATGGTGGTGGTGGTGGTGATGGTGGTGGTGGTGGTGGTGGTGGTGGCGGCGGCGGCTAATTATAGCACGAATGACCGTACGGGCTCGTGCGAAGGATCTTGTGTACACGAGTTTGTATAATTTATTTATTCATTCATTACTAGCACTACAGCCCATGAAGGGCCTGGGCTTCCTTAATCAGTAGAAACCATTCATCTCTATCTTGAGCCCGTTGTCTCCATCTCTTGCATCCAACTCTCCGAAGATCATCCTCCACATCCTGAAGCCACCTCAGCCTTGGTCTTCCTCTCTTCCTTAATCCTCCTGGGTGTCCATATAATGCCCGTTTACGTAATCGGCCTTCTGGCATACGTTCAAGATGTCCCAACCATCTAAGTCTGCCTTTCTTAATGAAGGAAACTATACTCGGTTCTCCATACAGTTCCATTAGTTCTTTATTTGTTCTACTTCTAAACTGACCATTTTCAAAATGGGGACCATATATCTTTCTCAGAACTTTTCTTTCCCAAACTGCTAGCATATTTTCGTTATTTATTGTTAAAACCCAAGCTTCGCTAGTATATGTAACCACTGGTCTTAGAATAGTTTTATAAATTATTTTCTTTGCAGATCTGGATAATGAACTGAGTTTAAATAGTTTTCCAAGCTCAAACAGGCACCTATTACCGGCCATTATTCTTTTCTTTATTTATTTCTGAGGATATATCATTATTGTTTGTAATCATTGTACCTAAATATTTAAAACTTGTACAATTTTCAAAATTATGGTGATGAAAGACCACATTGTCCCGCTTCTGTACCTCTCTTCTGGATGTTTTCATATACTTGGTTTTCCTTTCATTTATTTCCAAACCAAGCTTTTTGTATAATTTATTATGTATCAATAAATGCACTTTATTTATCTATCTATCTAGAAGCAGAGTGACATCGAGCAAAATGTTTAGGACTTCGCTGGAATGCAATTCTTACAGCAGCGATGTTCTCTGGTGTTCGCACATTGTAGGCTTCGTCGTTAGAGGAGAACCCGTTTCTTCGAAATTCTTCACCATGCTTTGATAACATTGGAAAATGGCACTGGATATTTACGACTGATATTGAATAATTTAAAGGGAAAAATTGTTCCGGGGCCGGGTATCGATCCCGGGACCTTTGGTTTAGCGCACCAACGCTCTACTGACTGAGCTACCCAGGAACTTCACCCGACACCGTCTCAATTTTTTCCTTTTTATGCACATAACTCGAGTGGGCTGACAAGACGCCAGAAACCCGCATCGAGTGCACACAAGCTCTGTGTGACTTGAAATTGTGGTTTTCTGGTAACGTACCTAAGGGAATTGAGCTTGTCATCTTTATGCCATTTTTTTTTTATTTCTTTTTTCTTTTTCTTTTTTTTCCGTTGCCTTCATTGATTGTTATATAAGTCTCGTCTCCGTAATATTTTGTCAGAAGAGAGTTGTGTTATTAAGGATTTAATATATGCTGGACACGAAAAACGTACGTTAGGTTGTTATTCCAGGGAGCGCTTTAAGTATTGGTCTGAAGGACAGAATATACGTGGAGAGATAAGATTAGACTGTAAGGTCATCGTTGTCATTATCATAATTGGAATTCAAATGTCAACTGTACAGAAATGAAATATGGTCACTGTATAATCTATAACATACATAATGTATAAAAGTATTTAAAACAGTAGATAGTGAACGAAAACCGCCTTTGTTTCGCATGAGAGTTTTATAATTAGAAAATACAAACGTCGTCACACAAAGCCGATATTAGCTAGTTCTATTTCATAACTATCAGAGGTTACTCACAAATCAACTTTGTAATTTTGTATTTTTAACGCACGTGTAGTAAAATTGTTCATTATCTATGTGGAGCACCCGTCACGGAATATAAACACGTACAGTCTTTTCTACTATGATCGAAGACTTGACTGGAATAACGTTATAAGTCACTTTTTCACAGAAGTGAATTTTCAGATGAAAATTGGATTTTACCCACTGTTATCAGTGTCCAAAGTGAGCCTTTAAAACATTAGTGCGTAAAAAAAAAAATCAATAATTCAGTAAGGACTAGATGCATGATCTCGATCATTCATTACTTAAATATTAAACGTAACACATAATAATAAGTAACGAATTTAACATTCTTATCTACATTTTAGCCCTTATCTTTCTGAAGTTATATGTACAGTGGTACTCATTGTAACAAGATTTATCATTCAACTGTTTCTAACTGCTTTGTTGATTAAATGGCCGATTTAGACTGCCATAAAATCGTGAACATGAATAAAACAGGCTGCCATTCCATGGATACTTATTTCTTAATGGTTCTGAGTTTAGATGTCTATGACTTTGTGACCTTATAGCCTCTCCAACTTGAAATTTTTATTTAATACTAGCCGTACCCGTGCGCTCCGCTGCTCCCGTTAGAAATAAATATAAAGTAATTACATAATTAAAATAGGACATTTGATCCAGGGAACATTCGTGTTTGATAGAAGGATAAATCTTTTATTATGTTACTTAATTTAAATTGTATTAAAAATTAAAATGGGATCATTTTGATCCAGAGACCACTCATTTGATCATAAAAATTATTTTAGGAAATACAGGAAACGAATGTACAGAATAGTTTATCAAGTTTTCTGTGAATAAGAAGCTATTTTAATCTTACCTGTCCTCGATTCACTCAGACGTTACTGTAATAAAATTATAACATTATGTCCATCTAGAGAAACTACACTTTCCAATGGTGAATTAATAATTAATTAGGCGTATACAAATCGGTTAATTTAGCTTCCGATATTACTTCATACAAACACAGAAACATTCTCTGTAGGCTATGTTTCATAGCTTTCGATTGTTGTTGTCCAAGGCCCCTTATAGACGAAGTAATTTGTTTTTTATTTCATTACACCGCCTTAGATGGCGTTGTTATTGTAATATTGAAACTCATTTATCTCATTAAATATCAGGCCTATCAAAATTTTGTATAGAATAAAACTTATCGAAAATTATTTTTAAAGAAACTTTTGTTATGTAATATTTTTCATGAAAATTAATAATAAGGGAGATATTTCGATTTATTTAATTCAAGCTCCCTTATAACCCCCCTTTTAAATAAAATATTTTGAATGCCATATAGCCTAAATTCTAAGTTACAACGAACTTAATTTATATTCCAGTTTTCATATAAATCGGTTCAGCGATTATCGCGTGAAAAGGTAACAAACATCCAGACAGACAGACAGACAGACATACAAACAAAAATTTCAAAAAAGCGATTTTCGGTTTCAGGGCGGTTAATTACATATGTTAGGACCAATTATTTTTGGAAAATCGAAAATTACCAGAAAGATTTCGGCTACAGATTTATTATTAGTATAGATGAATTTGTACTATCGTAGAGAAAACACTGTATGATTCACATTCGTAAAGTTATGTTTTTGGCCCTCATGCATTTTTGTGAAACTCGGCTTCGCCACTTTACAGAAACTTAACACTCGTGCCAAAAAGAGAATCTTTACGAACTTTCTAATAAATAACTAGTATCGGCAGTGGCGAAGCTAAGGTGTAAATACTGGGTAGGATTGAAAAAAATCTGTTTACTTTGTGTCTTTTTATACAGTAGATGTTTATTTCCCTTTCTATATATATATATATATATATATATATATATATATTTTTTTTTTTTTGTGGGACAGACTCCACAAGAAGATGATGATCACTCATTTTAACCCCCAAACAGAATGCAGGTGAAACAATATAACTTACTTCTCTCAGAGCACGCTATTAGCCAAGAATATTTCTTATACCATGAAAACTGAAAATTTCTATTTTCCCTTCCTTCACCCGCTGTTTTAATATATGAATGTGATGTCGATCTCCTATCTTTGTGAGCATATTTTGTTTCATACTTCCGACTTCAGAATGATTTTTCTTGTAGGGCTACAAATAATGACCTCAATATTCTCTCAGTATGAGCCATTTTACACAAAATTAATGCATGCACTTTTGATTAAACTAAACTCAACAACGCAGCGCTTACAGAGAACATCAATATAGCCCGACATAATATTGTGACTGTAGGCTAGCCTCGACTCGTACGGAGATGTAGCGAATCGATACCCCCTCCCCGATCCCCCTCAAGATTACGAGTCAAAGTCGTAGCCATCCTGTTAGAGGCTTTTTGCCTAAAGCCTCGCTTCTCACATTGCTCTCTCCATATTGGAATGACTGCCAACAGTGAACTTAATGTATGGAAGCATCGGAGTTAAACCAGGTGTTACGATATATCGTTATTAGAAACGTACGATATAGGCCTACTGTTACTGGGAATAGCTTAAATTTTTTGGGTAGTCCAAGCTTCAAACCAGCTGTGAAACGTCCTGCACCCATAAGGAGAAGAATTTCTTTTACAAATTACAGAATATATTGTTCTCATTAAGGGATGTTACTATTGAGAACAGTAACAAACAAGTAAAGTCATTACGAATTGCATTGGACACCAAATTAAAATGACTATTTCGTTTATATGACGTCATTCCATTTTCGACCAATGAAGTGTAATGAAATTTTGAATTCCAACCAATCACAGTCAAACATCGCGATAATTTTTGCAGCTAGATTTATCGCTATCAATTTATCGCACGGTCGTTCTTTTGTTTAGTCGGTGTCGCCAACTGTTTCTGAAATATTTGATTGTAAGAGAGCATACACAAATAGAAAAGCGCGCGATTATTGTATTGATTGGTGGAAGCAAGCGTGACAAAAACAGGGAAATAAATATTTTAGGACTGCATTTAAATGTCCTGTCTACACACAAAGCGGCACTACTTATCAGCCAGTCTTCATACGTTATATCGGTTTTCAAATACTTATAACCAGGGAACGGATTTATATGGACTAAAAATATATGAAATATGTAAATATATATGTAGTTATTTTTACCAAAATATGGAATTAAATATGGATTTTTACCAAAATATGGAATTAAATATGGACTTAAAATTATAAAAAAATGACTATGTACGTTAAATATTGGTACATTTTAATCAAACTAAACAAAAAATATAATGGACGTACCTTATCTTCCAATGTAGTTTCAACAAAACACAATTTTTATTGTCTGTTACCATAACAATAGGTTACAAACATTTCTTTCAAGTGCTGAAAAGTGAATCTTCTTCTATTGTCTCTGAGGATAGATTTATACTGACTAAAAGAGCGTTCGACGTCACAAGAAGTAACTGGTACATAATTCAATTTCACAATGTCTGCTGGGGATAAGTCCAAGTTAATCTTCACTGTTGATTCACCACTCATCACAGCAACAACCTTTTGTAGTTCTTCATATCCAGGGTTTTTTGAAAGTACAGTGTCCACCTTAGCTCTTACTGCATCTGCAACTTTACCTCTACCACGATTCAGTTGTTCCACAGTACTATTTATAATTTCAAAACTTTCAGATAGTGAAAGGTGCCTATTTTGGAGACTTTTGAGCGTTTTTATGATGCATGAAAATGTATGCTGAATGTGAGCTAAGTCATTCTTCACACTTATGTCACAGGTAACTGTTTTCGCAGTATCAATTGAGACTGCATCTTCAGAGTCCAATGCAAGGAGAACATTGTTAATAGAGTCTATATGTTCGGCATAATATTCAACTGCTTCTAGCCATGTACCCCATCTAGTTAAAATTGGCTTTGGTGGCAATGGAATTTCAGGGTACATTTCTTTCAACACGTTAACTCTACTGGGAGCTTTGAGAAATACTTTTTTCACTGATGAAATCAACAAATCTACTTTAGGGAAATTGTCTCTGACCACTTCTGCCACACGATGAAATGCATGCGCCACACAAGTAAAATGAGTCAATTTAGGATATACAACAGATAATGCTTGTCCAGCTTTGACCATATAAGGGGCAGCATCGCTAATAAAGAATAACACATTATCGTACATAATACCCTTTGGCCACAGGATACCCATAGCTTCGTTGAACAGTTTAACTATAGTTTTGTTATTGCACTTTTCTAGAACATCACAATGTAAAAGAATTCGTTCAGAATATTGTTCACTTAACAAACCGATAACTACATTACCAACAAGTCTACCTTCTTTGTCGGGAGTCTCATCAATGGAAACCCAAATTGAACTATCTTTAATTTCATCTCTTATCTTCTGTATTGTCTCATCGTAGATGGATGGAGCATACGTCTTCCTAAGTGTTGACTCATCCGGGATTGTATGTTGAGTATATTTTTCAAGGAATTCCCTGAAGACCTTATTCTTTAGTTTGTAGAGAGGAATATCAGCAGAGATGAGAGAACGGCACAGGTCGATGTTAAACTCAGATCTTACATTCGATGTTGTTGGTTGTGTTAAAAACAATTGTCTCTGCTTGGAATTTAGTTGTTTGTTGGCCTGATGTTTACTAGTTGTAATGTGTTGTTGCACCAGGAACTTTTGTGTAGATGATACTGCACACTGACACAAATTACAAAATAATATTTTATTGTCAGTTGATAAACCATCTTCTTTAAATTCTGAAATGTAACTTGTTAGTTTTTATTTTAAATTGACTGAATGACGTACTTTTGGCATATTTACCGTCTTTATAGTATGATTTACAAAACTGAACCTATGTGTACTCTGACTGGCATTTAACTGTTGAGCTGCACAACTGAAGTCTGTTAAAAATTTTAAATTAAATTAATACAGTTTTGTAACTTACTTTCCCATTGTTGATAGGACTGCTAATTTTCAAATAACTCTGATGTTAAAGGGATTACTGAACATGTGTTTAAATCTCTATTGTTGAAATGTATTTTTAAAAGTTAATGGAATTTTGTTTTGTTTTATTGTTAAACCTAATATAATATGGACTGTTTTATATGAAATATGGAAAATATATGGAAATTAACGAAAATATGTACTAAACTCTAAAATATGGAAAAATATGGAAAATAAAAGTAGGATTTTTCAACCCTACACATTGTGAAACATAAAGATAATGCAAAATATAAATTATATTAGCTTTATAAGTAAATATGTATTTACATATAAATCCTTTCCCTGCTTATAACTAACACCATGACCCTCATTTTCATAGGAACCATATACATGACAGAAAGCTATTCCTACAAGCTTCTCTTTTTATATCTTTGAGATAATCCAGAAGCGACTCATTAGTTCGTGGTAGTATCTCTTAGAGCACCAGTCATCAGCACAGTGCACCCTCGGGCTAGCGTCTCTTACGCGCTCCACTATGGTGCTTCCGTGGCTGCTGGCGGGTATGCTCTCTTCCTCTTCCTGCTATACAACGAGACATAATACGATACAGTGCTTACCCCTTACTCATTTCAGCGAGTGCTGACGACCACTGTCTTAGACGTTCGTGAGATGCTACATATCTACCTCAAATTTTGCCTATCAGAAAGACGAGCTAATATTGCAGAAGAAATTTCCCTGAGTTGATTTCTAAGGACTTGAGCCAGAAGCATCACTATTTTGTAACAATTTTGCGTAAGACGAAGAAACACTAATACGTATTTTCACACGTCCTCGTCCTCTTTTTCTTGGCTCAGAGTTATTTTCACACTGTTAAGCACTTGACTTGTTTTCTGCCGTTTCCATTTGCCCGCAACTTTCACTGAGTAATACAGATCGTTTAAAAAAGTCAACTTAAACTTTACTCAGGTTCATATCGACCCCTTATGGACCTTATGTATGATATGAGACGACTGCAGTTTCTATTTCCTAAGTGATAAAATTTGTTATAATACGTTATTGTTTCATATTAAGGTTACAGTTGTTTCTAGGTCTAGACATAGTTGATCAATCTATATCATTTTCTAAAGGAGGGAGGGAACTTTAGTTTCTAAGAAAATGAATGTATTTTAATTGTGAATGCAATAATTACAATACTTTATTGCCTAATACCAATATGTTCGGCAAAATTGTTTTTGATATTTCTTTTGCATACATTTATGAAATTAATGTGCACCATATTAAGAATGAATGTATATTTTTAATTGTCTCATTTCTTGGCATTAGCATTTTAACTCTACCCTTTACTGTTAATGGACATTGTTTAAAAAACTCATTATTATCGTTAGAATCTATAGTTTTGTATTAGCATACTTGTTGCAAAGAAATGTGACCTCCGTAAAATATCAGGGTGATCACGAATGTACAGAACGATCAGTAGCATTCGGGGCCGTCAAATTCCGTTCCGTGCATGCGCTATACCTGACGTTGCAACCGGAAAAAGGGAGAGAGCATCTCCGTTAATAACAATGTGCAATGTAACCATTGTGTACTAAGAACATATTATATTTATATTTAAGGCTAATAAACATGAGTACTAACCTGTGTTGCAATAATACTGTTGAATCGGCAGCTATCAGTCATTAACTTTGTTCAATCCAAGTGACTTTCATTTATGCACAATTTGTGCGCTTTATTATTATTATTATTAATAATACTGTTGAAAATGATATCCGTCAGCAGCGACACATTCTCGACATCGATGTAAAGCAACCCCTATAACGCGCATAAAATCTCTGGACGGGAGTAAAGCAATTTATGTGTTGATATTTTCTTTTAGTTCCTCTATTGTGTGAGAGTTATTCTTATGCACTTCCTCTTTTAAGTTCCACCACAAATGACAGGGATTTACATCGGAGCTAGGAAGGGACCGCATCCAGTGTAGATAGCTCTATATTCTCTGAAATAATATCTAATGATTCGTAAGCAATGTGTGCAGTAGCAGAATTCTGTTGAAAGAATAATTTCTGGCTTTCTGTGTGTTAGTTGTTCGAAGAAAGGTGTTAATATAGCTTCTAGATATCTTGCAACATTGGTGGCGCCTTCATAAAAGTCCCTATTTCTCTTTGTGCATTTAAATCATAGCACACACTAAATTTTTCATAATAAAGTAGAAATTCATACAGAAGCATTCCTGTACCGGGTGTGTTGTTTGGTCATTTAATTGGAGCCATACTTCATCCGAAAATACAATTAATTTAGCTCCACTCTCTTATTGACAGCACTTTACAGCATCCAGTTAAAAATTCGGATTCTATTCGCGTGATCGATTGGTAATAATGCGTGTACTACTCTAATTTTGTAGCGGTTTAATTTAAGTTAGTTTCAATTTTTCCTGTGAGTTTTCAAACGCCGGTTTCCTCAGCAAGCCAACGGAGAAATTTTTTCGTGGTATGTTCTAATCCTTTGTTTATTTCTTCAAATTTTTCCCCCGTAAGAACTGTGTAGCTGTTAACACGTTTCTTGTCTTTGAGAGATTGTTTGTCGCAATTTTTTTGACTACTTTACTAACGTTTCTCTAACTGTAACAGTATTCCACCATATTTCCTTATCAATCGTCTTAGCACTGATTTGCGCGAATTCGTTTTTATAGGTAATATAAAAAAAGCGTTTTTGGGAGTATACCTAGATCGTGTCATGACTAACAGTTGAATTTTAATTGAATTGAGTTTATTGAAATGCCGATTTTAACGCGGAACTCAGTAATACGTCAACTCTCTATAAAACTCTGAGCCAATCTCGCTGACGCAGCCCAACGCCTCTGGGTGTCTGTTTCACCTCGTGATTACTCCTGAACTCTCACAGTAAAGAGCCGCCCTTTGCCGAGCCCGAATGTTACTAACCGCCCTATGTAATTTATTAATCTATTAGAAAAGTGTGGGTTGACATCCGCGGGGAAAAAAAAAAAAAAAACTCTGTACATATGTGCTCATGGGGTGTGACAGCGTTGTGCCGTCACAGATCTGAACTGTGATAGCTCTTGAGAAATCGGTGTGGCAGATAATGGCGATTTGGTCACAGTGTGATTATTTGTATCCTGCAGATTCTTTACGCTTGCGAATATTACAGAGTTATCCCTAATATAGCCGTGTCGGCATGTGGTTTTCCATCAAGAGATAACAGATGTTAATGTTTATAGCTCTTCAGCGAATTGGCATACCAGTACCTTACGTATCATCAACCTAGAAGTTGTATTATGTAATAACTATTCGGGATAGTGTACTGCTAGCGAAGAACCAATGACTGAAAATGAACAACACGTTTACATCCTAAGCTACAGCAGGGAAAGACGCGACATTTGACAGTTCTGTATCGTACATTTTTGAACTCATATCCGTTGCCTGGATTCCCAGTGGGTACTGAATACTTCACTAGCCTTTCTGGCACCACTCAGGAAATGGTCATAGCAATAGATAGCCTATATTTCTTTAACTTTCCTTCCAAGCTTATCTGCCTGTCCTTCCGCCCGCCCACATTTCAGATATCTGCCATCGGGGATAGGGAAGGGGTAATGCTGTTAGTTGCAATGTCATGTTTTGACTCTGTACATTCCATGTGCTTTATTAGAGATATCAGAAGTTGCAGCTTTCTTCGCAGCCATAAGTTAGTATGAATCTTCTGACTTGGAGTTGTCTGGAGCTGTCACACGTGGTCACACAGCGCATAATCACAGTCGACATCAGTCGCTGTCATCGCTGTGAAACATATTGGGCGGAGATGGCGATTTCTCGGAGCTGTGATTTTATAACTATAGTCACAGTCAGAACGATTGACAAACCTATCACAGCTGAAAAATTACAAGTATTTTCATATCACACCCCACCACTGCGATTATCCCAATTTATCACACTCTCTTATGCTGTAATTACGGAATAACTTGATAATTATATTTGTTTTTTCCTCTAAAAGTATACTGCTCCGCCTATCTAGTAGAATGCGTTTGAGTCTGAAGAGTGCAGAAAAACAGTACAACGTGGTCTGTTGTGACGAGAAACCAAGCCCTGCATACCGGTAAGCAATCATGTCACAAACACGTTCACGTCTGAGTATTTCTGACAAAGTAAATATTATTGAACGCTTCGAAAACTGTGCAAATATGAAGGATATTGCTGTAAATTTCAAGGTAATACTTATTCATCCATCCATTTATCTATTTATTTATTTATTTACATATATTTGATTTATTTATTATTGTATTTTATAGGTAGATGTATTCTAAAAAATGAAATTAATTTTTATTGATGTTGTATCAGATTCAGTTTTGATAATGAATTAACAACTCTTAAATACCCATTCAAGTGGCGGCTCGTGAACTTGTGGATTGGGAGAGCTGCAGTAGATTTCAGTACATACAAATTTCACTTCTTGATACCATTACTAATAAGTACTGTATAGGACAAAAATAAATGCACTACATATCGAAAAACCAAAACTTCCTGACTTAGTTGGGAGATGTCTGTAGGACCATTTGCTAATCCCTAAGAGAAACTAATATAATCGATTTGAGTCTGAATTTCAGATCGGCAGACACTCAACTTACAATCTACCAGTTCATTCTGAATTGTCTTAGAATAACCTTAAACAGTGACATGTTCCAAATGATTTTTGAGAGGCTCGTTTACTCACGAATTGTAGCAACCCACGAAACACATCAGGGTTCTTCGAATCGTTTTTTCATCATTTCCCCTAAGGGGAAGTTCATATTGGCCACAAAATGTGATACAATCAATTTTTTTTAATAATTTCACGATTTTTTATCACTTCTTGATTAAGTTTGAGAATGTTTGTTCTGTTCGTTTCATTTAATTGCACAGCAATATGAGTTCCGTAACATAGCCAATGAAACAACATTTTTCAGGTGAGACCGCGAAGATTAGTCCATTTTGCTTTTTAGGGGCAAATGTCCTAAATCTGTCACACCACTCCTAGTCCATGCAGTATCACCACCGAAGAAGAGGCAAGGAAAACAAAATACAGATTTTTTTTGTTCACATCCACGTAACCACAAATGCTTAGCGTAAATTTCATTGTTACACTTCCTTACATATATGCACTATTTCGGCTGGATGAAGCTTAAGTAAGATTTAAGTCGGGTAATGGACGACCCTTTAATTTCACTTCATTACATCAATATTCTCCGCAAGGGAAAAATAAAATTAATATTCTGTAATTCACACACACTCATGCTTGCAAATTTCCACTGGTTAAGTTACGGTATTAAGACGTCACACCAAAGCAACACTCAGATATACTGATGGTCAACAATTTTCTAAAACTGGAAAAGAAGTCTCTTTCGTATTTTACGTGCTATATCAAAAGGATTCTACTCGTGCAATCATTTTGAGTTAAGGCAAATATTAGGTTCTGCTGGAGGCTGGATATATACGTTATAATAAGGCAAAAGAGAATATTAATTTCGTCATATTAACTCGATGAGATTCTACAACAATAAGTATGTGTCATAAATTGAGACATAAGGGAGAGAATTTCGAGTGGGTTTCTGCCTGCCAAAGAGCTGGAATTTTGTTATTTATGGCCTAGTTAGGAAGACAAGTCACCACTGCTATTCCCACCCCACTCTACCCTTGAGGCCGGCCCATGGATGGGAGGAGTGAAACCTGATCAGGCCAGCCGAATTGTGCCTCAGCTACAACTTTTTAAGCGTAAACTCAAAGCCCGCGAAAGGACATGAAATGCATTAAGCCAAACCCGGCACGAACGATTCTGGCCTCAGGAACAAATTTTACTGCAAAACAGGTCCATATACATCACAAGCCAGACCCGGCACGAGCGATGCCGGCCTCAGGAACAAATTTTACTGCAAAACAGGTCTATATACATCAAAGTTTTCAAATGCTTCCACAGCGATATATTCAAATAACTAATACATTATATAAAAACATAAAATTTTATTTCAGTTAAGCCAAGTGACTGAGGCCCGGCCTCACTTGCCTCAGTCAATCAGCCGCCACTGCAAGACACACTCTCTATGAGCTGACCACCCTGCAGATCCCAGGACGACTTTGAATGCAGTGTCAATTCCAATACAGTCGACGCGCAAAAAGATTATGCATAAGATAATAGTACATATTCCCGGCCAGATGAAATATAAAGCAATTTACCAATAAAAGCTGTAACAATTCTTTTAAAAATTAAAATAAATATTATTTTTATTTTCCTGTCAAAGCAGGGAGTGCTGCAGCTCCACAGCTCTTATGGACGAGCCGCCCCTGACCCACTCCCATACGATCGATATTTACTGTCCATAATATTCCTTGCATTTCAAGCTTTATCTAAACATGATGCTTGCCGATTGCAGGGCCTTGCTCAGCTTGTTATATCTAAATAGGTAAACGTTGACTTTTTCCTATATCCACGCAGTAATGTAGAACGGTTATATTCTTGAAGATTTAAGGTTTGAAGCTCTTGTGATGCTTGGATTCAAGTACATCTTGATCATTCAGAATAGATGAGACTTTTATATTAGTGATAAAATAATGCTGGAGACAGCAGTAATGGAATCAGTGCGGTACACTACTGCTGACAACCTCGTTTTGATTTGCTTCCCAGACTTTAGGCTTGTATATTCTGCCAGTAGTTCTGTAGATATCTTGCCTCCATTGGTTCTTGAATAGATTGTTCCCAACTTGTTCCTGGCGTTTTGTCAGTCCAATGTTATCTAGGAACATTGATTTTCTTGTACTGGTGAAATCTAGGAGAAGCGAATTCTAATCAGGAGTCACTCTGTCCTTCAGGTTGTTTGTACGAAATACTCAGAACTCACCCATAATAATACACTTCAGTGATAGCTTCTTCAGTAACGCGTCCCATAGGAGACGTTCACCCGTTTTGTGTATAAAAAAAACATGACAGGAACTTGAGCAACTTGAACTGTAGCAGCTTTGTTGGCGTGCCTTCAGTTGTCAGAATGGCAGAAGGACAAAATGTCATATAGGCTATGAAAAGTAAAGAACTGTCACAACATTTGCAAGAATATTTTATTCGTGATTGCTCAAGGCATTGTTACACATACATTTCATTTGGATGACTTACGTTTCCCCGATTTAACTCTCTTCCTGACGAAATTCATCTCGGTTAGTACGCACATCACCCTGTCTTTACCTAAGAAACCTTCAGTTTTCATTATCCAGTATCCTGAAATTCCCGGTATATTGTCCACTGGACCCCATTCCAGCTTATGGTCATGAAATGCATACGATCCCTAGAAATTAAACATAATCCAAATGTTAATTTTAATGAATAGTACTACTTGCTCATTATACAGTTACGAAGATGACACAATAATTTGTGTACAATATCTGTAAACAATGTTTTCATTATTTAAGAGGCTTCATCATAGACCAGACGGTGATATTTGAAATACGTGTGGACCAGCCCGAAGCTGTTGACTTGGAAAAAAATCATATATGAACCCAGAATAGCATACTTCCATCAAAAATATAACATTGACAACTTCTCCGTCATGGGATTGATGATTGGAAAAGCCGTGACATCATTCCAAGACAGTTTTTAAATTTCATTAAAATATTCGCCATTCGAAGTTCCAAAACAAAATTGTTTAGATATTACCCTTCTTGCTGAGAAAGGTTCGATTGAAATTTTAAACAACCATTTATATGGTATGAACTGAAGACCAAATTTTATAGTCCTTTTATAATTTCTCTCATAATATCGTGTATTACTGTTACACTATTGTATCCAGATATTTAGATTTATATAATATTCTTTGTCATTTAGGCAGTCTGCTATGGCAGAAAGGACGTTCAAATTCATGCAATAGATAGTATTACAACGATTAAAATGCTCGAAGATAATTATATAACAAACCCAAAACATGAAATTAAATGTAAAATAACCAGGAAACTCTATGGAAATGTAAATTACATAAAAACTAAATTTTACGTTATTTATTTTACTTATTTATTCATTTTTATTTATTTAATTATTTTGTTTATTTCTTTCCTTGTATGTTTATTTTTTCATTTGTGTATTCATTTATTGAGGACCGGAGGGAAAAATATTTTTGAGTAGACCGAGACGTAGATGGGAGAATAATATTACAATGGATTTGAGAGAGGTGGGATATGATGATAGAGACTGGATTAATCTTGCACAAGATAGGGATTGATGGCGGGCTTATGTGAGGACGGGAGTAAACCTGGAGGTTCCTCATTTAGCCATAAGTATTTATTTATTTATTTATTTATTTATTTATTTATTTATTTATTTATTTATTTAGATGAAGTTAAGGCTTTCAGGCAATCCCTTCCACACAATCAGGAGTACAAATATAAAAAATTGAAATAAGAGAAGTGGATAAGAAAAGAAATAAAAGTATCAATATAAATGAAAAAGTAAAAAAAAAAAATAAATAAATAAAAAAAATACAAATATAGAAATTTAACAGGCACAAATGCAAAAAGTACAATTAATAATTGTCTGATATACGCTTATTTGATGACTAATAGTAACTAAGCATCTAATACTAAGTGTCTGATTGTAGAATTTTGAAGAGAAATAAAATATTGTTTCCGAAGATTTCGAAATAAAGTTAGAATTGTCCGTTGAAAAGCATTATAATGAATAACTACGTACACATTTTTAATGTTTAAAATAAAAAAAATCCTTCTTTTCTTTATTAGTTATTGTTTAGATCTAGGATAATATATTTCATCCCCACTAGAAATTGGTGAAAAATTGAAACTGTGGAATATCGACTTATCTACATTGACATAACTCTTCTGTCTGTCGTAGCCGATCAAAATATTTCTTACACTACAAATTACAGAATATCCGGATTTTTCTTTAAAACTTGGACAACTTGGCTTTACCATTTTCAGTTGCAGACGTTGCTGGCGCTTTATTGATCTTCTTTCTGTGAGTGTTGTATTATTTGGAGGGTGTGAATTAGTGTTTTCTTTAACCATTCAAGAAGTTTAATAGTTGTAGACAGTCCTTTGAAGTATCCTTGCCCAAGAACTGGCTAGCATACAAGAAATGCTCATAGAACGCAACCAGGCTACCAATAATTCCTTCATGCTTTAATATAGGGTTATTCACGAAGTTCTCCCCCTGTTTATGGAGGCGATTCCTGATGTTATTTGGAACAAGAAATGTAAATAAATAATGGGACCATATTCATAATTACGTTAATTTGAAAACTGCAGAAGAAACTTTTATTTTAGGATTTCACTAACAAAAATACAAAAAATAATTAAAACACACACAATTGACTGTTTACGTATCGGTCTCTTCATTTACAGTGGTTTTAATTCACATTCTACATTTCCGAAAATGTCTCCCTGAATCCCAAACAGCAGTCTCCACGGATGTGAAACGCGTGTGTAGCATTTCACAGCATCACATGTTTGTTCCTTGTTGTCACCACTGCATCCAGAATGCATTGAAGCAGCTGTTCGCGTGCTTGTACCTTAACCTGATAAAAGGTGTCTTTCATCCTCTATCAACAACATACATATAGTTATGGCAACACACTTCGTGAATCCCCCTATATATGAGTCAGAAGTAAGTAATAACCCTGCTTCGTGTTGTTGAGCTATAATCTGTACGCAGATAATATGTTTCCACTGGAACGGTGACCAAACACTTGACTTTAGTAGTCATTATATAATCCCTTTCAATGGAATCAATGTAAAGGTGAGGGAGGAGCACGTACCTTTCGAAGATCTTTCGTTTGAGGGAAAAATCTATGGTTGCTCCAAGGAGATTGGTCATTTGTCTCACTCTCTGTTTGCCGTTTCATTGAACGAATCTAGAGAATTTTTTAAGAAAAAACCAAAAGTGGACGTACACTAACAGGTATCATATAAAAGGAGGAGGGGAATGTATAGCTCGATCCGTAGTATGACACTCTAGCAGCAAGGCAGAGTTGTTATGTAGGTGTAAACGGGCTTCCAGTTCAGGACGTTGGCCAATTTCTTCCCTACTGATTCCCAAAAATTGTCAGGCACACATTTTAACTTCTTCTATAACTCCCCATAGAGCAGCTAAATGATCATGTATAGAGCTTGTTGAAGGTTCTAATTCTGTAATTTTCCCCCCTATAAATTTGGATGTTATATCTATGCAAAATCGCTCTTCAAACTTTCTTCTTGCAACAGTTTCTTCACAGACTCAACACATGCAGTATCATTAGAACATTCTGCTACAACTTCTTCGAAGACTTCAAGTTGCTCACTGTAATATTTTACTTCCCGAGTCCACGTACCCCATCGTGTAAATACCGGTTGAGGTGGAAGTGGAATACTCGGTAGTTTCGTTTTAAAAACTAGGGTTCTAGAACAACATTTTCAATATTTCATATTTGTAATAAGACTTCACGTTTGAAAATTCATTTCTGACATGCTCAGCTATTCGGTTTAAGGCATGTGCGGGACATGTAATCTGGATAGAAAACTTTCAAAAGTGGTGCAGCAACAAGCATATCGTCGGCTTACTTTTAAAACCCCTTAAGTCCAATTTTTCCTGAATGTCGAAATCTGTCTATTTTTCAAAATGCGTCTCTAAAACACCTCGTAAGTCTGCAAATATTTACATATTTTATAAATAACAAATGCATAACAGTTGTTAGCTGGTATATAAAAATAATAACAAGTTACTTTGCTTTTCGATAATTACCTCAAATGTAACTACATTTTTTTTAAAGTAAGCCAGCGATATTTGAGGCTTCATAAAATAAATTATAGTTCAATTAACGACGCTCGCAATTGCAGAGGTTATATTACCATCGCCGGTGTGCCGGAATTTTGTCCCGTAGGAGTTCTTTTACATGCCAGTAAATCTACTGACATGAACCTGTTGCATTTAAACACACTTAAATGTCATAGACCTGGGCCGGGATCGAACCCGCAACTTCGAGCATAGAAGGCCAGCGCTATACAAACTACGCTACCGAGGCCGACTGAAGCTTCATCTGTTCGTAGTAGGAGAATAGTATCATCGACTTCTTTTGGATGTTAATTGTTCAAATATTTGTTTACAAAATAAGTAATTTGTTGTGCATGTGTTGTGGTTTCGAGCAAACAAAATATGCACGTGAAGTCTGATCTAATTCACGGTTCAATTTACCGACTGTCACTTAATGTGCAAACGTACGAGAGCATTTGTTGCCTCATCGATAGACAACCAAATACAAACATTAGCAATATCAATTCGTATTTCTACAAGTGTGGCATTATACGTGGATACCTACCAAATAGTGTTTTTTCTTGCACTGTTGATTCAGAAGGAATACTTTGATAGATGCAGTATGTTTCTAAGAATTGTCTCTCTCGGCATCGTAAAAAGAAAGCTTGCACTGTAGTGACAACAAACTTTGCTTTTCGGTGTACAAGAACAGAACAAGTACAAAAAATGCAATCACTGTTACCAACCAAGTAAATTGGGAATTTCCTTCGGTTACTGTATATTTTTACCCCACATGTCGAAAATGTTTCCTCCATGTGAGAAATTAAGTGCAAGTTGACAATACATTGAGAAAAAATTAAATAAATATTAAATATACAGAAGAAAAATGTCTAAAAGGTGCACTTTAGACAGAATAGTATATAAACAGGCAGTAACGGTCAAATAGGTAGTCCTATGTTAGCACCTATAAAACTTCGCTAAATTGGCCGCATACATGTGGCATATAAACCCTTTTGGCATTTTTTTTTTGTTTGCAGGCACAAGGAAAAATTGGCTTTGGATGATATTATTATCAAAGCTTTTACGAACTTTCGATTCTCGCTGATAGCCTGAAATTCATCACTGATGCAGAGTGCCTTACTGTGTTTTTGTTTGTAAGGCAGTGTAAGCAAAAAGTACATGGGCGGAGGTTTCTCCGTTCCCTTCCACTTCCCCTTTCTGCCCAAGGCTAGGCTAGACTAAGCTATTAAATTCCTAGTAAGATCGCATAGAACTTGCCAGGGCGACTCGTGAAAGTCAAGAATTCGATTTGTGAAAGCTTTAATTTTGAAACAGTTATTTATAATGCAAGAACTTAACATATTATTCTGTAATTCTGTGTTGCTTTATAGTATAACAATGCTGATATAATATACTTACTGGTGGCACTGGACATTTAGGTGTGACGTTCTCCATGTCATGTACAAGCCCTGATCATATCTGGTTCTCTTGCGTCAGCTTTTCGCACATGTCAGTTATTGTTGATGGTTGAAATTCTTCACAGTGTCCTCTCTCACTAATACTGTTGCATCGAGTTAGCGTCACCTTTAACTGAAAGAAGCAATGTTTTTAACCGTTACATTCATTATAATTATCTCGATTTCATTGTCATTAATATTGGCACTCTTTGGAATGGCGATGTGAGTTCCATGCTTGTCGGTCACTCGTCTGCCGTCTCATAAAGGAACACTGATAATTTAATACAGAAAACGGCCGTAAACAAGACATAACTTACTAACATTTTTGAGCGAAGGGAATAGTGTCTTGCTACAGAGCTGGTAGTAACGTTCTCCTCATGACCTCTGTTTCACTAGGATGACAGTTCTTCACTCGAGAGGTGACAAGTAAATGACTGACTTTTTATTCATAAACTGTATCTTCTATCACAAAAACAGCTGACTGTTTTCCGAAATTGCATGATAATTTTTAATCTTTTTGTCCCATAAAACATTTTACACGACAGACACTGTGTGACAAATCGACGACCCAGTTCAAAAGGAAAAAAAAACTCAAAATTGAAAAAAGAAACCTGAAGTTTGAAGCTTCATGTTGCCATGAAACATCCAAGTAACACACTCTGATTTAAAAATTATAGTACATACAAGGTGGTGCAAAAGTATGGTGCAAAAAGAACAATGAATTATAAAAGAATGTTTGCATACTTAGAAATGCAGTTTATTTGCAAACAATGTACACATTTCGCCATTTATTTTAGTGCAAGTAGATGCTTATTTTTTTTTTAAATCGCATCCGGTAAATGCCCTCCTTCATTCACTTCACAAGTATGTAGTCCGTTCAGGAAACTATCCATCACACGTGCCAACATGTCGCGCAGAGTGGCTGCAATTTCATCATGGTTGGAAGCCTGTAATTCCGCAATTGTCTCCTTGCAAGTGAAATAGATCTTCTCCTTGAGTTAGCCCCAAAGAAAGGTATCTGAAACTGATAAGTCCGGGGATCTGGAGGACCTGTGAATGTCGTCAAACCGAGAAATGAGTCGGCCGGAAACAGCTATCGCAATCTTTTCATGCTGATATTGATTGTGTGGGCAGCACCTCCATCTTGCTGGAACTACGTGTGAAGATATCCTATCCTTTTTAATTCAGGTACCAGAAAGGTGTTGAGCATTTGAAGATATCGTTCTGAGTTGACAGTAACGGTTCTACCCTGGGAATCTTCGAAAAATTTTGGGCCAATAATTCCAAATCTGGCTACACCGCATCACACTGTAACCTTAAGGCTTTGCAGTGCAGTTACATGAAGCAACTGAGGGTTGGTGTCTGACCAATGTAGGAAATTTTGCTTGTTGACAAATCCTCTTAAATGGAAATGTGCTTCATCCGACTTCAGCAAATAAGGCAGAATTTTGTTGTTCTCAGCAATCATTTCTTGAACTTGTGGACAGAATGCTATTCACATCAGCCGGTCAATTGGACGTAACTCGTGAACAACTTGCAGTTTATAAGGATGGAATTTCAAATCTGCTTTCAATATCCGGTGATACGATCGCCGTCTGATTTGCATTATCAGCGAATGTCGACGGGTTGAGTCCTGTGGTCTTCGCTGCATTTCTGTTCGAACACGATTGACATTCTCAGGCGTTCGGACGGTTCTTGGCCTACCTGATGATTTCCTTTTTGTCTTAGAAAACATTGTGATAGTATTCAGATAAGACAAAATACAATATAATATAAATGAGAATATTTATTTTATAAGTTCAGTCGAAATGACTTATCTTAGACTGAGTGTTCTCATTTATATTATATTGATTTTTTGTTTTCCACTTTTCCATGCTCCCTCCAATACTGGACGCATCGTCTGTCAAGAACACGATGATGACGATGTACTTGGCGAAAGAAACGCTGAACTGTGGTTACACTATTTAGGCCCAATTGTATAACACTCCCTGACTAAAGATCAACTTTGATCGAAGATCGAAAAGTGAACCGAGTTCAGACACTTCTTCTATTGTATAAAACTTTTCTGCGATCAAATTACCTTGGTTCAAATGCAATCTATGTTCATGTGAAAAGGATTTGGCAACATCGCATAAACAGTTGACCATGTTATACAGGTTTGTTCAGTGTTGCCAAGCTAGCGACTTTAACTCTTTTTCAACAACAATTTCTTTTAACTTTTATATTGCGTAAATAGGGACTTAGTGACCTTTTTAGCACCCCATAGTGACAAAATTTAATCTTTCTTTGTTGATAATGAGAAGTCTAGCGACTTTACAACTACTTTTTGGCGACTTTCCGTACACTCTGTTGGAGACACTGGTTTTTTTTGTGCAGTGTAAATAATGGCGGACAATAAGAAGAAGGTTGACTGTTCTCCAAGTTGTTATCATATTATGGTGTTTGATACTGCTAAACATAATAAAACTTTATAAACGACAATTTTCGTTTAGTAATACAGTTAATTGAAAATTTATGAATGTACCTATCATATCCATTAATAATTAATTGTTGTTATAAACATAATATAATTATAGGTTATGTTATTTGATACTGCTGAACACGATAGAGCCTTATAAAATATAAGATTGTTTGTGTATTAAGGCAAGAAATTGAAAGAAATATATATAAATGTACCTAACATAATCTATTAATATTAATAATAATGGATATTTTATTTTTGCACAATCTGTGACTCGTAGGCCTATATTTCAAACAGAAAAGAAATAACTGAACTTGGATCATCTAACTTAATCGGAGAAATTTCTTCAGTCAGAGTTGACTTTAGCTTAAGACAAATTAATATCAGATTAGACTTTATACAACACAAGATTCCAAGTTCAGCTAGAACGAGGATCAATTTTTTTTAGTTGGTTATTTAACGACGCTGTATCAACTACTAGGTCATTTAGCGTCGTTGAGATTGGTGATAGCGAGATGATATTTGGCGAGATGAGGCCGAGGATTCGCCATAGATTACCTTGCATTCACATTACGGTTGGGAAAAACCTCGGAAAAAACCCAACCAGGTAATCAGCCCAAGCGGGGATCGAACCCGCGCCCGAACGCAACTTCAGACCGGCAGGCAAGCGCCTTAACCGACTGAGCCACGCCGGTGGCTTACGAGGATCAATTTAACCTCTGATCTAAGATTAAATGGTTTATACAATCGGGCCTTAAACGAATAAAAGGTTCCACAACCTGACCGCGTATTTGTGTGGACGACTGATTCATCACAAATAAGATGGCAGACCTCCTGGAATAAACAAACAATAATTCCAAAGCCGCCGTTGCTATATACTGCTAGGCAGCGTTGTATTATGTAAATGTACCATACATTTTGCTCCATCTTGTATATAAGACATCGTTAACAGAATATGTGCACTGTTTGTGGGACTCTGGCGTCTCGTGCGCTCACGCGAGTTGTGTGGATATAAAGGGAAAAATTGAAAGAGTGTCGGGTGAGGTTCCTGGGTAACTCAGTTGCTAGAGCGCTGGTACGTTCAACGAGAGGTCCCGGGATCGATACCCGGTCCTGGAACAATTTTTCACTTGAAGCTATTCAAATCTGCTTCACAGGGAGCTTTACCTGAAAAAAAAACTAGATTTGCAGAATATGTACTAATTTCAAAGATTCTTTCATTTGTACAGCAACTTAAAGTTTTGAAATTGAGGTTTCCCAGAACTTACATTTTGAGTTGTTTTCCTTTAGAACTGCGCCACCGAACGTTCTTATTTTATGAAAACTATTTGCCGGTTCTTTAATGTACCATTTCACATAATTGTCAGTTTGTAATCCCCGTTAGAGACAGAACAGCTCAAAAGGGCCAGCGCTGATCAGTCGACTGCTCACCTCACGTTCATATGCTTCAGCAGAGTGAACGATCATTATACAGTACAATCCAGGGTCATAATTATACCAGGGAACTGTGAAATATCCTATAATCATAACCTTTACTGTACATAATCTAGTTATAATTCTATCAATACTTCGCACTCACATTAATACATATATAATATTTTTCATCGTTTTTATTTTTAAATTTGTAATATTTTAATCTAACAACACTAAAAAATAAAGAAATGCAACCCGGAAATATAACAGCGACAAATGGCAAACAAGTATAACACGAAAATATAGGATACTTTCGATTTGATGTAGGACTGAATAAGCGCAGTCGTTTTTAGACGCTGACTGTCATCTTTGCAGAGGTATGGAAGCTATTCTTTGTTCATCTTGTAGAAACAGTGTACCAACGCAGACTTAACTCTGGTTAAATGAGGTGTTAAATAACTATGTGTTAGTAACCGGTGATTATGAAAATGATGTAAGTCTTGAAGATGAATGTATGACGACGCAGTGAATATCTCACCATTGCAGAACACTCCTTTTTTCTCTAATGAAATCTCTCTCGCGAATGCACAACACAACTGTCCCCGACGACTGACTGCAGGCAGGAAGAGCGCCGCAATTTCATGGAGAGTAATGCTAGTGGTTGCAGGGACTCGTTCCGCCGACCTGGCGAGAAATGTTTCGGGACTTTCAAACTACACGCACTGTATACTGTCGTAGACGTTGATGCAGAAACACTGAATATTTAAGAGCTAGGTACCTCCTCCGCCATTCACGAGGACTTGTAACGGATCCAACTGTAATACTGTCATCCTCTGAGGAGTTTAGTGCTGAGAGGAATGCGGTTCGGACTAGTCTAGCGCGGTACGGGAGTGGGAGGGAACAGTGACATCGCCAGTCTGGAAGGAAGTACAATCATACTGAAAACATTCGCCCAATTTACGAGAGCAGTATGCCTATTAGTTTTCTAACGTATTTTTGGCGAGATAAAGATACAACCATTCGTGCTTACGTGTTCAGAGAAGGAAAGTATTGTAGAACAATTTATTTATTTATTCTGGTGAAGTTAAGGCCATCACACCATCAGAAATACAAATACAATAAAATAAATAAACATAAAAATCATAATAAAACTACAATAATATAAATGAAAAGAAGAATCATACTATAAAATTTAGTGATTAGTAGGATTGAATTAAATTTGTAAAATAATAAATTTAAAAATAATAATATTAAACTGCCCCCCATTGAGGGTAGCCCTTACGGACACAGTATGTCCTCAAAAAAATATATTATACATATTATGTAAACATAGATATTAAGTTTTAAAAAAGGGAAACAGAGAAAAGGGCGTGAAAAATTACAATCGCTATTAATGTGGCACCATGTGATTAATTAGGATTTGGCAGGATTTTTTTAGCACAATTATCACAATGTCATCCCTCAGAGATGTTGGCAGAGCAAACTGCCGTCGAAATTCTTCGAAAAAAGCTGGTATAGTCCCTCGAGCACCTATGAGCAAGCCGAATACTTCAACGTGAATTAAGGCATATTTCAGCTTGAAATAGTTGACTGTAGGCTCATAGATCGACTTCTTCTCAAGGTGGACCTCGGCTGACTGATGACATTCTACTTCAAAACGTATCGTGGGGTCCACAATGATGCCCTGTTTAGTGTCAGAATTGTACGCTAAAATATCTACTCGTCTCGTTGACCCATTTCCCACAGCATGTTTCCTTAAACATGACTTGTAACGGTGAAATATTTAATATGAGTCATTCATATAATATTAACATAGCTAACATCAGGGAGATGTTTGAGCAAAAATTGCAACAATATATTTAATATATTTATAACAAAATCACATAGGCCTAAGTAAACAATATGTATATGAAATATTCACACACTACTACAAACTGAAGACTGCATATTTTTGGACGATTAATACTTCCCACTCCGCTCGGCTCGGCTTAGCTGTAGCAACAAAAGAATCTACGTGCAATCCCCCCGCACCGATGGCAAGAATACCTCAGGTCCCAGCACTAAACTCGTCGGAGGAAGACAGTAGGTTTCCCATGCAACATTAAAGCTGCCTATCTCCGAAGCACAAAATATACTGGGAGGAGGGGAATATGCTAGTATTTTACTGTAATTCGAAATTTTTTTCTCCGAATCTATAGGCCCTTTAGAGATAAAAAGTGCGTCTGGCGATTCCAACTTGAATGAGTTATGACACTCCCATGTTGATGTGATTTATGTGAAGAAATTTGCTAGAGCATAACAGTGCCACTCAGTGAAATAGAGAGGAGAAAGATATCCGTATGAGATGGGTAGAAATTTTCCAGCATTCTCCTTTGAACAATTGTCATTCAGAAACATCTCTAAAATTGTACAATTTGGCTTATCCCCGACTAGAACAAATGCTCCTATGCAAAAGATACGGTATTTTGCCAAAATTAACAAAATA
The DNA here is from genome assembly GCF_040183065.1 of Periplaneta americana. Taxonomy (NCBI): domain Eukaryota; kingdom Metazoa; phylum Arthropoda; class Insecta; order Blattodea; family Blattidae; genus Periplaneta; species Periplaneta americana. The sequence continues at coordinate 22,999,472 of NC_091132.1, read as the reverse complement.
TGGACATCGAAAAATCACAATTGAAAGTTGACACAATGAAGTTATTCCTACAGTCTATACAAAACTGGAAAAGTATTGACAGTTCAGCGGCTTCGAGGCATCACCATAGCAACCGCTCAAACTAGCCAATCATAGTCTATGTTGACAGATCGGCGTTGCCGGTTGTTTCATAGCGAGCACGTGGTAGCCAGCTGTTTTGTTTGGACGAGTTGAATTTTGTTCTCTGTGTCGCAGCAGATATTGGCGTTCTGTCGTGGCTATTGTTTTCTTAGTTATTCCGATGGCATGTGTATTTATAATACCGACTACCTTAAAAAAGATGCTACGAGATGCGGGATCTCGCAAAACAATGTTTCTTCTCTGCACACTATCGTAAAGAATTTAGGTTTTAAATATAAAAATCAATGGCTGCAAGATGTTAATGGAGAGAACTGACAATATATTTGCTGTTTTTAATCTTTCTGTATAAAAAACTTTTACTTAAGTATGCGTATACCTCGGAATGTCAATAATATTGCATACGTGCAGTTTTGAAATGAACGTCCATATTTTGAGTAACGTAACTTCGTTTAGCGATAGCCTATGATTGCGAAGTTATTAATTTCTTATACATCTTGTAGGATCGTCAGAAATAATATCACTATCACTTTTCACCTTATTTAAGAATGATAAAATGAAATAGGCCTAATTGATTCCGCATCATTATTACTGATACTAAAATATCATACATTACACGCCCCATTATTTTCTGTACTGTTCGCCACATATGACACTCAGATTTATGAAGACCAGACACTTCTCCACGAGACATTAGCTGATGTAAGGTAGTCCATGCTCCTAAAAACTCTTTACTTTATAACTTCAAATTTATAGCATGAAATCTTGATTGCGGTTTACACTAACCTTACATATGCACACTGTGTACTATTTTCGCATTCACTCACTCTTTTATTACTTTTATTATTATTATTATTATTATTATTATTATTATTATTATTATTATTATTATTACTACTACTACTACTATTTGTTTCTACCTCATTCAGTTTTTCCTTCAAGTAATCTCTCTTTTATTCCTAAGCGTACGATTTGCTTCCCGTCTTTTATTGAAATAATTATCTCTATTCGCCTCAACTGGATCCTGTAAGAATTTCAATTTTGCCTGTTTCCTTCTTTCTACTACCATGAAACAATCTTCATCAAACCACAGTTTCTTTTTCTTAGTTTCATAATAACCTATGCTCTGTTCAGCTGCAATTTGATATTATCTCGGATATTTTCCCACATGCTATTAACATCTAATTCTTCCTCAACTTCGTCGGAACTTGCTAATACGGCAAACCTATTTGAAATTTCGACCTGATAATGTTGCTTAGTTTCCTCGTCCTTTAATTTCGGAATATTGAATCTTCTAATATTAACTTGTTGCTCTACTCGCTTGGCATGCACGCATTGTATTCCTCACCTGACATAATTAGGAACATTAAATCCAGACGTTTGAGATGGGCAGGGCATGTAGCACGTATGGGCGAATCCAGAAATGCATATAGAGTGTTAGTTGGGAGGCCGGAGGGAAAAAGACCTTTAGGGAGGCCGAGACGTAGATGGGAAGATAATATTAAAATGGATTTGAGGGAGGTGAGATATGATGATAGAGACTTGATTAATCTTGCTCAGGATAGGGACCAATGGCGGGCTTATGTGAGGGCGGCAATGAACCTCCGGGTTCCTTAAAAGCCAGTAAGTAAGTAAGTTATTATTATTACTACTACTACTACTACTACTACTACTACTACTACTACTACTACTACTGTTATCTATATATATATATATATATATATATATATATATATATATATATTGAACTGGTAATGGAAATTACGGGAAAACGGCTGAACGGATTTTAATAAATGGCCCCTCATTTTGAAGCTTGGAACCTAAAGTTTTTCGGAAAAGTAGTAGTTTTCAGTGAAATGTCAATTTTCTTACATAATTTTCCTATTTTCCAAAATCTATCTGTTGTCAGTTTTGAGAACTAATTTTATTCAATAACGGCCGACTTGATTGAATTTCAGAACAAAACACACACTATAATAAACAATAGGCTATTACACGAAGGCCATGAAATTTTTTATACACATCGTTTATTAGTAGCTTTATATTGGAGATGAAAGCTTTTCTGATATAGTGTTAATTATTGTTTTTAATTTATTAATTAACATAGTATAATTTACTTAATAAGTTAAAACAAGATAATTAAGACTTCATGTTCAAAAAGGATTCCATCTCAAATGTGTAACTACTAATAAACAATATGTATAAATATTTGTATGGAATTCTGATAAATGATTTCTGAGGACATGGTACTAGATGGGGGGGGGGATTAGTTGTCATTTGAAATAGATATCTGTCTTCACTGACGTAATAACTGTTGCTAACGTTCCTTTTTAACTAATAAAATGTAGAGTTCATGTTTTCAGCAAGAAAGATGCAGATAACATACCCGAGGGACATAGGAGTGTCACATTCAATCTTGTGTTGAAATCTCCTAGAAACTGGTATCACAATTTCGAAGTCATAGTACAATATTCGGGAGTATATAAAACTGAAAAGTAGAGAACAAGTGATTCAATCTGTATAGTAGTAGAGAACTGCTTAAATAGGTCAGTAAGCTCTCAATAAGAAGTGTAACCTGTATCATAGCTATTGTTTTACTGCGAGTTCTCTTGAATTTCGTGAGGAGGTTTGTCATTATTTAAGTCCAGCGCTGATTGGAAGGCCGGGAAAGCTGAATCCCCTTTTCTTGTCCGAAACATCAGCTTCCTTCGTTGATTGTGATACTAATATCTCTAAGGACCCCATACTAGGTAACTTTCATTACTCCTTGCCAATTCCTACACTCTTCTTCAGAATTCTTAGGATTCTATACGATTTGGGATATGTTGGCTCTTGTTTTTAATTACTTTCAACGTACTTACGTTACGGGGTACTTCGACTAAATGTATTTGTGCTACAGCAACTATTGATATTAGACATACTAAATACCATGCCATGGTGCTCCTTCGGACTTGTCGCTTGAAATGAACTTGTGCATGTTCGCTTGGTGGAGAAGTTGTATTTATAATCGGTTGTAAAAAATTAATTCTCTATTCTGTGTACGTGTAGATAATCAGCAGTGTTGTGACACTCTTTTCGTTTATTGCTTAACATTCCGATTAGGTATTCTTAACAAAATCTCGACGTATTCAAACAGTTGGGCAACATGCACGAGGGTTACTGAAGCATAAAAGATAATAACTGATTTTATTAAAGTGTACAGATAGTGTTTTCATGCCACCTCGGCATTAGACGGGGAGTAGTAGTTCACTTGATAGTAATAGGTGTGTAGCTTAAGAGTCTCGGTTCAAATCCTGACTTGTGAAAAATAGAACTCAAGTCTTAATTTAGATTCTGGGTCACCACGACAGATGTTGTTGCCATGAAGTAATCAATGCCTCCTGTAATCACTTCCCACTGTGTTTTTTAATCCTATATTTAACACTTCAACTTTTCTGTCTCATAAATTATCTAAAAAAATTGACAGTTGCCAGGATTTACTATACTACATACTTACGTAGAAATGTATGGATGCGATCACCTGTCCACTGGTGCACAGTTTTAAAATGCTGCATGTTTTTACGTATAACTACGTGTATGTGGTAAGAGAAGTGAACCAAGGAAAATACAAGGATAACGGGAAGACAAGGAGAACAAGCGAAATTGACACAAAAGAAGGAAAGTTACGAGAACACAGGGAATATAAGGACAACATACGTACACACACACACACACACACACACATACATACATACATACATACATACATACATACATACATACATACATACATACATACATACATACATACATACATACATACATACATACATAGTTTTCTGATGTCTTCTTTTGCTCCGAACTCTTCTCCCGTTCACCATTCCTTCCAGTGCTTCCTTCAGTAGGTAGTTTCCTTTCATCCAGTGATCCAACCAATTTCTTTTTGTCTTCTTCATCAGTTTCAGGATGATTCTTTCTTCACCCACTCTTTCCAACACAGCTTCATTTCTTATTTTGTCTATCCATTTCATACGCTCTATTCTATCTCCATATTGGCATTTCAAATGCTTCTAGTCTCTTCTCTTCACTTCATCGTAATGTCCATGTTTCTGCACATTGCAATTCCACACTCCACACAAAGCACTTGATTAGTCTCTTCCTTAGTTCTTTCTCCAGAGATCCGTAGAAGATGCTGCTTTTAAGGGGGATAAAATGAAAACAAAGGGAAGAGACGGGGACAAGGAAAAGGCAAGGAGAACAAAGAGAATAAAAAGAGAAAAACGGGAATATAAAGAGAACAAATTGAAGGGAAGAAGAACAAGGCAAAGACAAGGAGAACAAAGGAAGAGGAGGATAACGCAGGGAGAACAGGGGGTACACAAGGAAAACAGGGGGAATACAAGCGGAAGACGACAACGTGGAGACTTATGCCGAAATATTTAATTTCAGAGGACTCCTTAATAATCAGACATTTGCATTGTATAATGTAGATGGAGAAGGTTTGGTACATTTTTCAGATAATGACACTCGGCCTAATGCTTGTTAGGAAGACGACGACGACAATGGAATAATTATGGTTTTATTTGCGTTGATAGAAACATAATTTATGTTAAACAATTTTTTATTAATAATTTAAGTCCATTATTTGAATTATATATCATACCAGATTTTTCCACCAAAAAGTAAAGCTGTGTCATCTGCATAAGAATAATTAACACCATTGTATTGTTGTAAGTCAATTTTTAAAGTAAAGTATCTACTGTCCATTACTCAGGAGAACACGAGCGGAAAGAATGTGACCTTCTTGACTATCGCTGTTTATTATTACAAACATCTCTCAGATAAGCATCCCAGTAGCCAGATTATTACTCGTGCAGGAAACATGAGTAACAATTCGTATGGAAATTAAAGCTAAGTTGAACAGAAGGAGACCTAATGTTTCCGCTTACTGCAGTATAAATATTGCACGTGTTTCTTACGTTATCTGTTCACATCCTTCCTCCTCAGTCCGCTCTCGTCTTCTCCTGAGTCACCGACAGTAGGTGCGGTTTACTTATTGCAAGGATAAACAAATTCTGGTCGTCAGTTAGTCATGGGGAATAAAAATTTGTATGTGGCGCCTGAATTATTTATTGCATTCAAAGTGTTTTATATAAATTGGTTCGGTCAGATGATGCGGGATTGGCTAGCGGTGGGACCAATTCGGGGCCGGGAATTCTGTGTGTTCATAACCTCCGGGGTTCCTCTTGTGATGTTGGCGGACGGCAAGCTTGGATCGGCTAGGTGCTGTCCTCGGTACTCGGTGTAGGTTTTTAGCCGGGGTCCATGCCTTGCTGAGTTGCAGGCCACCATCCCTATTGAAGTTGTTCTTTCATAATCTAATTTCAATCCTGGAGGCCATTCATGTACGAGGCGCAATGTTTCAGCTATTTTTCAACATAGCCACCATCAGAATTGAGACACTTGTCGTATCGTGGGATCAACTTTTGTATCCCTCTGTCGTAGAACTCTGCCGCCTGTGAATGGAACCAGCGTGTGACAGACGTCTTCACTCCTCGTCGTTGCCAAAACGCTCACCGGAGGACAGGAATTTCTTGAGGTGCAAGAAAACGTGAAAATCGCTGGGAGCAAGATCAAGACTGTAGGGTGGATGATCAAACAACTCCCAGCCAAATTCCGTCAAAACAGCTGCTGTGCGCCGAGCCGTATGTGGACGAGCATTGTCATGGAGGAGCACAACACATGCAGTAAGCATTTCACGCCTCTTGTTTTGAATGGCAGGTCGCAATTTTCGCAGTGTTTCACAGTAACGGTCAGCGTTCACTGTTTCACCTCTTGGAAGGAAGTCAATGAGCAGAATGCCCTTCCTGTCCCAGAACACCGTGCACATCACTTTCCGTACCGACAGCGTCTGTTTGAATTTCGTCCTGACCGGAGATCCACTATGCCGCCAATGCATTGACTGCTGCTTGGTTTCCGGGGTGAAGTGCGAAATCCAAGTCTCATCGCCCGTGACGATCCTGTCGAGGAACTCGTCGCGTCATCGTGATACCGTTGCAGAAGTGTCAGTGCTGCTCCTAAACGTTGCATTTTGTGTTCGGGTGTCAGGTTTTTCGGCACCCATCTGGCACACACTTTTTTGAACAGCAGGTGCTTAGTGACAATGCCATGCAACAAGGATCGCGATATCTGCGGAAATTGGCTGCTCAGCTCCGTAATCGTGAAGCGACGGTTCTCCATGATGCACTGCCGCACCAGCTCAACACGATCATCATTGATGAGGGACGGTTGCCCACTGCGCTCTTCATCATGGACACTTTGACGACCTTCGGAAAACTGCCTACACCAGCGACGCACCATCTGCTTACTCATGATGTTCGGCCCATAGACCTGACAGAGCTGCTGATGAATTTCAATTGGCGCAATGCTTTGTGCGTTAAAGAACTTTATCACCGACCGAACCTCGCAGGCGGTGGGAGAAGGAATAAGAGCTTCCATTTCGGACTACTGCTGCCACGCTACTGGCACCAGGCGGGACCTGTCCGGCTGGCATATGATTGATACGTCATAGATCTGTTACGCATGCGCAATTGACACGTCTAATTACGTTTACTTTCAAGGGGAAAAAATCGGGAAACTTACTTTCTGGATGCGCCTGGTGTATATGAGAGACATTCAGACATCGGCATCATCATTTCCCTGAAGATGGCTACAGAGTCAGTAGCCGAAAGTTTGGAGTATTCCACAACTTTAAATCGGCTGATAGCTCGTGAATACATCATAATCTGATAGGAAAACATGATAGTCGTGCAGTCAGTGACTGTACAAGCAAGTGGAAAGCAAGACTAGAGCGGGAAGGAGGAAATGCACAGCCACCAATGCCCCTTTGCGCCGCGATGTTGTCATTTGTTCGCTTTTTTTTTTTTTTTTTTTTTGTATCATTATTTCAAAACCAGTTCAAAAATGACCACACTGATATTAGACTTTTATGTTGAACTCTTCCCCGTGATTCATCTCCAAAAGAGTTCCTATTTAGATCCCTTCCACCCAGTATTTCCAGAAATTTATGAGCTTAAATAAATATAATTTAGCCATTAGAGTTACACGATGATTGTTTTTCTCGCTTTTGTCAACGAACTGCGTGAGGTGGAGTTCTATCTCTCTCCATCGCAGACATCGCTGACTACTGTAGGAAAACATTACACTATAATCAGACTTCCTTCCTCTGACACATATCGTCAAGTGAGATGTAGGCCTACTATCTGGTAATAGATGTGTATATCAGACATAACCTAAATTAGGGGTACACCTTGTATTGTAATACCCTTCTGTATATTACATTTCAACTAGTCTGTGACTGTGAATTAAGACTTTGTAGTACTATTAAGATATCCACACTCTACCTGTGAAGCTATGTACGTATACCATGGCCGACGGACCTGAATTACATGCGAAAAAGAAAAAAAACGGATGTGCATGCCACAGTTTACTAAGAGGTATCCGAATTACGTGCCATCAATACGCAGGTATAAATTTGGGAGCAGCATTTTCCTTTCCTTTTTCAGACTTCGGACTTAGTTACAGCTTGTCCAAGCTGAAACTGGCATGGTTAAAAATAATACATATATATTGGTGTATAATGTAGTTATTTCACGGATTTGTAATTCCATTATTATATTGTAAATTGTTAAACATGCTACACATATATTGGTGTGGTAAAAATATGTAATTTTAAGTAAAACTGTTATGGATAAAAGGATGTAATTTTAAGTTTTTGACAAACACAGATAACATACTTTTTTTTAGGAATTGGAATACCGTTATTTCAGAGTTTTATAATTGGTAATTGCACTTTCTCTTCGGCTGGTTCTAGTCGTTTAAAGCCTAATACCGAATGCAATTTTATATACGTTTCTGTTTGAATACCTATTAAAGTGTCTAGTAACTGGTAAATATTTGGATGGGAGGAGTAAAATAAACTGTTCAAATAGGAATGGAAAGATTCATTGAAGTCGAGGAGAAATCGGCCCATAAGGTTGGTACAAATGCGCTGTCATGCTTGATGTAATAATTTAATAAAATAAAATCACAAAGATCATCCATTCGTCTGTCATTTGGTTTTAGTTAAGAAATTGCATGTCATTTTGTGGACATTTCTGTTTCTGTTTTTTTAATGGGAGGGGAGGGGGGTTCCATACACGTAGAAATTGTGGGAAGACAATGTTGAAATAATGATAATGACGATCAGCTCCCCTCCTATATCTGTTGTTCGAAAGAACGCTGCCATTTGCTGTTCAATGTTATCGGTGACTGTCTTAGATAATATTAATTTATTGTTTTTCGCTGAAATGACGACAGCTATATTTTCGTCTCCACCGTGTGTAACAAGGTCACCGATTTTGTAATACAGCGTATTGTGTTGATCTTTTTTGTGTAACTGAAGTCGCTTTAGGTATACAGATCAACCCGAATAATCCTCAATTGTACATTCATTATCAAATGGCTTGTACTTACTGTAACCACAACTATCAACACAATCCAGTTTACATATGTGTATAAGACGTATGAATCATTCAAGTGTCATTGTCCCATTATTATGGATTCGGCCGTAACCAGTTGCCGAATTTCATGATCTGCTAGCTCCGGGCGCGATAGCCCATAGAGATCCAAGGCCAACAGCTGGCTCACGTCCAGAGGTCTCAGCATATATGAACTCTCATCAAACCAGTACGGGGTAACGTTTGATTAGAATTCACGGGGTTTTATTCAGCCCTTGGCTCCGTTTACTCCGCTTCAGAAACAAACACACAGTCAAACACTGTGTATAATATGTCAAATGTATTATGTTATGTTGCTACTATTTCTTTTTGCTTACACATACATATATAACATAATATCAGCATCACCAAAATAATGAGTATGGTTTCTATATTGGCCGCACAAAGATTTGTGCGTTAGTATTTTCATGTAAGCAGGAAAGCTCTCTCACTGTGCACAATGGATCTCTACTAATCCTCCCAGAATCTCTTCGCATAAAAAATATATGCAAGTTACATACAACATCTATATATAATTTGAACTGGTAATGGAAAGTACGGGAAAACACCTGAACGGAGTTTAATGAATGATCTGTCATTTTGAAACTTGGGATTTTCAGAAAAATAGTAATTTACAGTGAAGCATTAGTTTTCCTATTTTCCAAAATCCATCTTCATCAGTTTTGAGAAGTAATTGAATTTCAGCACGGGCGACTTGATACTCGCTTCGCGAAGGGAGCATCAAGTCGCCGTGAATTCAGAATGAAACAAATCACACTATAATAAACCACGGGATAGCGTCTGTTACCCGCGGATAAGAGACTGCACTATGGTGCTTCCGTGGCTGCTGGCGGGTATGCTCTCTTCCTCTTCCTGCTGCCCGACGAGGCATAATAGGATGCACTGCATTTTAGCGAGTGGTGACGACCACTGCCTTAGGCGGTCGCGAGATGCTACATATCTTCCTCAAATTTTGCCGGTCAGAAAGAAGAGCTATTATTGCAGAAGGCATTTCCCTGAGTTGATTTCTGAGGACCTGAGCCAGATGCATCACTAATTTTTAACAATTCTCCGCAAGACGAAGAAACACTAATACGTATTTTCACACATCTTCGTTCTCATTTTCTTGGCTCAGAGTTATTTTCACACTGTTAAGCACTTGACTATTTTCTGCCGTCTCCAATTGCCCGCATCTTTCACTGAGTAACACAGATCGTTTAAGAAAGTCAACTTAAACTTTACTCAGGTTCATATCGGCCCCTTATGGACCTTATGTTTCATGATAAGACGACTGCAGTTTCTATTTCCTAAGTGATAAAGTAGTTTTGTGAATTTTGTTATAATACGTTAATCTTTCATATTAAGGTTACAGTTGTTTCTAGGTCTAGAGATAATCGATCAATCTAGATCTTTTCGAAAGGAGAGAGAGGACTTTAGTTTCTAAGAAAGTGAATGTATTTTAATTGTGAATACAGTAATTACAATACTTTATTTCCTAATGGCATTATGTTCGCACAAATTCTAATGGATGTTTCTGATATTTCTTTCGTATACATTTATGAAATTAATGTGCACCATATTAAGAATGAATGTATATTATTAATTGTCTCATTTCTTGCATTGGCATTTTAACTCTACCCTTTATAGTCAATAGACATTGTTTAATAAATACATTATTATCGTTAGAATCTATCATTTTGTATTAACATATTTGTTTCATAGAAATGTGGCTTCCGTAGAATATCAACAGTGTACAGAACGATGAGTAGCATTCGGGGTCGTGAAACTCCGTTCATTGCATGCGCTATACCTCACGTTACATCGCCATTAATAATAACAGTATGCAATGTAACCATTGTGTACTAAGAACATGTTATATTTATATTTAAGGCTCATAAAGATGAGTACTAACCTGTGTTACAATACTACTGTTGAAACTGATATCCGTCAGCAGCGACACATTCTCGACATCGACGTAAAGAAATCCCATAAAGCGCATAAAATATCCGGATGGGAGTAAACAATTTATGGATTGATATTTTCTTTTACTTTATTGTATGATAGTTATTCTTATGCACGTCGACTTTCAAGTTCCACCACAAATGACACGGAGTTACATCGGAGCTACAAAGGGACTCCATCCAGTGTTGATAGCTCTATATTATTACATATCTCTGAAATAAGATCTAATGATTCGTAAGTAATGTGTGCAGTAGCAGAATTCTGCTGAAAGAATAATTTCTGGCTTTCTGTGTGCTAGTTGTTCGAAGAAAGGTGTTAATATGTCTGGTAGATATCTTGCAACTTTGGTGGCGCCTTCATAAAAGTCCTTATTGTTCTTTGTGCATTTGAATCATATCACACACTAAACTTTTCATAATAAAGTAGGACTTCATACAGAAGCCGGGAGTTTCCAGCATTCCTGTACCGGTTGTTTTGTTTGGTCATGTAATTTGAGCAATGCCTCATCCGAAAAAAACGACTAATTAGCATCCTCTCTCTTAACAACAGAAATTTACAGCATTCAGTTAAAAATTCGTATTCTACTCGCGTAATCGATAGGTAATAATGCGTGTACTATTGTAATTTTGTAGGGATTTAATTTAAGTACGTTAGTGGCAATTTTTGCTGGGAGTTTTGAAACGCCGGTTTCCTCAGCAAGCCAACGGAGAAATTTTTTGGGAGTATGTTCTACTCCTTTGTTTATTTAATCGAATTTTTCCCCCGTAAGGACTCTTTGTCTGATAGCTGGTTTCTTGTTGTTGAGAGATCATGTTTGTCTCAACTTTTTGACCACTTTACCAACGGTTCCCTAACTGTAACAGTATTCCAACATATTCTTTATGTATCGCCTTACAACTGTTCTGCGCAAATTCGTTTTTATAGGTACATATCAAAAAAGGGACGTTTTTTCGGACTACACTTAGATCGTGTCATAACTAACGATTGAATTTTAATTGAATTGAGTTTATTGAAATATCAATTTTAACGCGGAACTCAGTAATACGTCAACTCTCTATAAAACTCTGAGCCAATCTTGCTGACGCAGCCCAACGCCTCTGGGTGTCTGTTTCACCTCGTGATTACTCCTGAACTTTCACAGAAAGAGCTGCCCTCTGACGCGCCCGAATGTTACTAACCGCTCTATGGAATTTATTCACCTATTAGAAGAGTGTGGGTTGACATCCCCGGGAAAAAAAAAAAAACTCTGTACATATGTGCTCATGGGGTGTGACAGCGTTGTGTCGTCACAGATCTGAACTGTGATAGCTCTTGAGAAATCGGTGTGGCAGATAATGTCGATTTGGTCACAGTGTGATTATTTGTATCCTGCAGATCCTTGACGCTTGCGAATATTGCAGCGTTATCACGTATATAGCCGTGGCGATACTTTGTTTCCCATCAAGAGAAGGCATGTTAATGTTTATCGCTCTTCAGCGTATTGGCATACCAGTACCTTACGTATCATCAACCTAGAAGTTCTATTATGTAATAATTATGCGGGACATTATACTGCTAGCGACGAACCAGCGACTGAAAATAAACAGCACGTTTACATCGTAAGCTACAGCAGGGAAAGACGCAACATTTCACAGTTCTGTATCGTACATTGTTGAACTCATATCCGTTACCTGGATCCCCAGTGGGTACTGAATACTTCACTAGCCTTTCTGGCACCACTCAGGAAATGGTCATATCAATAGATAGCCTATATTTCTTTAACATTCCTTCCAAGCTTATCTGCCGTCCTTCGCCCGCCCACATTTCAGATATCTGCCATGGGGGATAGGGAAGGGGTAATGCTGTTAGTTGCAATGTCAGGTTTTGACTCTGTACATTCCATGTGCTTTATTAGAGATATCAGAAGTTGCAGCTTTCTTCGCAGCCATTGCAATTTGTTTGCCATTCAAGTTAGTATGAATTTTCTCACTTGGAGTTGTATGGAACTGTTACACGTGGTCACAGAGCGTATAATCTCAGTCGCTGTGATCGCTGTGAAACATATTGGGCGGAGATGGCGATTTCTCGGAGCTGTGATTTTATAAGTATAGTCATAGTCAGAACGATTGACAAACCTATTACAGCTGAAAAATCACAAGTATTTTCATATCACACCCCACCACTGCGATTATCCCAATTTATCACACTTTCTTATGCTGTAATTACGGAATAACTTGATAATTATATTTGTTTTTTTTCCTCTGAAAGCACACTGCTCCGCCTTTTTATTAGAATGCGTTTGTGTCAGAAGAATGTAGAGTAACAGTACAACGTGGTCTGTTGTGACGAGAAACCAAGCCCCTGCATACCGGTAAGCAATCATGTCACAAACACGTTGAAGTCTGAGTATTTCTGACAAACGCTTCGAAAACTGCGCAAATATGAAGGATATTGCGGGAATGTTCAAGGTAATACTTATTCATTCCTCCATTTATTCATTTATTTATATATATTTTATTTATTTGTTATTGTATTTTATAGGTAGATGTATTCTAAAAAGATTAATCAATTTTATTAATGTTTTATCAGGTTCAGTTTTTATAATGAATTAACAACTCTTAAATACCCGATCCCATACGGTCGATATTTACTGTCCATAATATTCCTTGATTTTAATTTTGTATCTAAACATGATGCTTGCCGATTGCAGGGGACTTACTCCATATGTTATATCTAAGTGGGTAAACAGTGACTTTCTGCATTATCGACGGAGCAATGTACGAGTTAATTTAAACTTAGTTTTTTGCTTCCTTATAAAATTTTCTTTTTGGCGGTTAGGAGTTTTACACTCTAAGCCGGCGATATACAACGGTTATATTCTGCAAGATTTAAGGTTTGAATCTCTTGTGATGCTTGGGTCCAAGTACATCTTGATCATTCAGAGTAGGTGAGCCTTTTATGTTAGTGATAAAATAATGGTGCAGACAAAAGTTCTGGAATCAGTGATTTGCAGTACTGCTGACAACTCGTTTGGCTTTGCTTCCCAGACTTTAGTCGTGTATATTCTGCCAGTTCTTCTGTAGATATCTTGCCTCCATTGGTTCTTGAATAGATTGTTCCCAACTTGTTCCTGGCATTCGGTCAGTCCAATATTATCTAGGAACATAAATTTTTTGTACTAGTGAAATCTAGGAGAAGAGAATCCTAATCAGGAGTCACTCTGTCCTTCAGGTTGTTTGTACGAAATACTCTGAACTCACCCATAATAATACTCTTCAGTGATAGCTTCTTCAGTGACGCGTCCCAGAAGAGACGTTCACCCGTTCTGTGTATAAAAAAATATGACAGGAATTTGAGCAACTTGAACTGTAGCTTCTTTTTTGGCGTGCCTTCAGTTTTAGAATGGCAAAAGGACAAAATGTTATATAGGCTATGAAAAATAAAGAACTGTTACAACTTATGCAAGGATATTTTATTCGTGGTTGCTGCAGGCATTGTTGCACATACATATCTTTTCATTTGGATGACTTACGTTTCCCGGATTTAACTTTCTTCCTGTCCGAATGAATCTCGGTTAGTTCGCACATCACCCTGTCTTTACCTACAAAACCTTGAGTCTTAATTGTCCAGTATCCTTCTTTGGCGGTATATAGTCCATGTCCACCTCATGGTGAGGAAATGCATACGATCCCTAGAAATCAAACATAATGCAAATGTTAATTTTAATGAATAGTAGTTACGAAGATGACACAATAAATTGTGTACAATAACAGTAAACAATGCTGGCATTATTTATGAGGCTTCATCATAGACCCGACGGTGATATTTGGTATAGTTGTGTACCAGCCGCAAGCTGTTGACTTGGAAAAAAAGTATTACATGAACCAACAATATCATACTTCCAACAAAAGTATAACACTGAGAACTTCTCCGTCATTGGATTGATGATTGGAAGCCAATATAGTTTTTAAATTTCATTAAAGAATTCGCCATTCCAAGTTCCAAAGGCAAAATTATTTAGATATAATTGCTTACAACGGTTCTATTGAAATTTTACACAACCATTTATAGTATGAACAGAAGACCTAATTTTATAGCCCCTTTATTATTTCTTTCATAATATCGTGTACTACTGTTACATTATTGTAACAAGACGTTTAAATTTGTATGATATTCTTTGTCATTTAGGCAGTCTGCTATGGCAGAAAGAATGTTCAAATTCATGGAATGGAAAGTATTGCAACGAATAAAAATCTCGAAGAAAATTATATAACATACCCAAAACTTGAAATTAAATATAAAATAATCAAGAAATTCTGTGGATATTTAAATTACATAAAAACTAAATTATACGTTATTAATTTATTTTACTTATTTATTCATTTTTATTTATTTACTTATTTTATTTATTTGTTCATTTATGTATTTCTGTATATATTTATTGAAGGACGGAGGGAAAAATACCTTTGGGTAGGTCGAGTCTTAGATCGGAGAATAATATTAAAATGGATTTGAGGGAGGTGGGATATGATGATAGAGATCGGAATAATCTTACACAGGATAGAGACAGATAGCGGGCTTATGTGAGGACGGCAATTATCCTCCAGGTTCCTTATTTAGCCATAAGTAAGTACTTATTTATTTACTTATTCATTTATTTCGATGAAGTTAAGGCTTTCAGGCCCTCCCTTCCACACAACTAAGAATACAAATCTAAAAAAAAAATTGAAATAAGGGAAATAGATCAGAAAAGAAATAAAAGTAAATATAATTGAAAAAATAATTAAAGAATACAAATATAGAAATATAACAGGCACAAATTGTCTGATATACATTTATGTGACGACTAAGGAAGTAACTAAGCATCTAAACTAAATGACTTATTGTAGAGTTTTGAAGAGAAATAAAATTTTGTTTCCGAAGATTTTACAATAAAGTTAAAATTGTCCGTTGAAAGGAATTATAATGACTATTACACTCTTACTACGTCATATTACTTTTGACCAATAAAACGGTACGAAAGGACGTATTTCGACCAATCATGGCTGCTTATCGCACAATTTTATCGCGTCCCTAGCATTTGTTTAATTTTATCGCGTCCCTAGCATTTGTTTAATTTTATCGCATCCCTAGCATTTGTTTCTTTGTTTGACAACATTTGAAACTGCGCTGGTCTGGACGTCAAAAATATATATACAATTACAAACCACTCCAGTCGATGCACAGCAGTTTCAAATATGACTCGCATTGGCATTCAAGAACAAGAATTAATAAAAATCACTGATCATACCTATCCATCTTCTGAAATCCGATTTACAAATAAATGAAGAGCACCATTCGGAAATCCTGAATAGGTTGAATACATCATGTAGGCCTAAATCAACGAGTTCCTCTTCTATTACGCACACGTCCAATATAACATCAATTGAACCACCACCCACATTCAAATTTGAAAATTGTACATTTAATAATTATTCCTTTTAAAATTATTCATTCTGAAATCCTGAATAAGTTGAATACACCATGTAGGCCTAAATCAACGAGTTCCACTTCTATTACGCACACGTCCAATATAATATCAATTGAACCACCAACCACATTCAAATTTGAAAATTGTACATTCAATAATTATTTCTTTTAAAATTATTCATGTTTATTTTTTATGTCGTCGTTAATTAAAACTTTTCTAACACTTGTGTATATTAGTTAGGTTATATTATAGCTTCTGCTATATGATATTATGGATAGTCACGTATCAGAGATTGTTTAATATTAAGATTTATTGAAAATCATCTGTGAAGTGACGTTGATTACTGGGATTCGGATAATTGAAGTGGAATGCAACTGTCTTAATAAAAATGAAACTGAATCAACAAAGCTTTCTTGACTAGTAACCGTCTACAGTGTTCAATGAAGATTCCATAGTTGGCACAACCGCCATCTAGCGTAATGGTGCAATAATACATTTGAAGATAGGTTTATTTTCGTAAGTCAATTAATATTTTATTGTATTGGAGTACTTTGTTACTTATAATCTTTATATACTTTCTTCTAATCGTGTAATAGTCAATTAAATCCCACTCGAGTTTTGATTTTCTCTAGATAAATCTGCTCGTGTTCCACTCGCAGATTTATCGATAAAATCAAAACCTCTCGTGAGATTACTGTTGAATAATTACGTGCACATTTTTAGTATTCAAAATAAAAAAATTCCTCCTTTTCTTTATTAGATAATGTTTAGATGTAGGGAAATTTATTTTATCCCTGCAAGAAATTGGTGAAAAATGAAACTGTGGAATATCGACTTTTTTACATTGCTACAACTCTTCTGTCTGTCGTAGCCCATCAAAATATTCCTTATGCTACAAATTACAGAATATCCGTGATTTCTCTTTAGAACTCGGACAACTTGACCTTAACATTTTCAGTTGCAGACACTGCTAGCGCTTTATTGATCTTTTTTCTATGAGTGTTACATTATTTGGAGGGTGTGAATTAGTGTTTTCTTTGACGATTCAAGAAGTTTAATAGTTGAATATAGACCCTTGAATTATGCTTGCCCAAGAACTATGTAGCATTCTAGAAATTCACTCAGAGCGCAACCAGGCTACCAACGATATTTTCATGCTTCAATATAGGATCATTCACGAAGTTCTTCCCCGGTTTATGGAGGCGATTCCTGATGTTATTTGGAACAAGAAATGTAAATAAATAATTCGATGACATTCATAATTACGGAGTTACGTTAATTTGAAAACGACAGAAAAACTTTTATTTCAGTATTTCACTAACAAAAATGCAAAGAAAAAAAAAGTGTTAACGATAGCAAGGCTGTGTAAGGCAGTAAACTTTATGACAGTAAACAGATGGCAGGAGAGAAAATATAGAAGAGAAAAATAATCAGTCAGGATTTGAATTTCATGGAGTGCCGTGACTTCTATACAACATCAGTGACAGCAAAGATCGCGTAATATATAACAAGTGTTTAAATCCATTTGACCTTTCTAATCACGCTTTTAAAAAGAAAACACTAAGACGCATAAGTCGCGATTTATTGATAAAGCTCAATTTAAAGGAGTCTTTGAATGTGCGAATATGTGATTCGTTCCGTAAAAAATCTATCAACTTCCGGATAGGTCAAGTGAAATTATATGTGAAGCCGGTAGTTCTTGTGATATTAATAAACATGAATCAAATGAAAGTGCGGACAGAGAAAGTGATTATCCCAGTTCTTCTTCTAGCAGTTATATGGATACAGCGCTAGAAATCAGTAATATTGAGGAATTAAACAAGAGTTTGATGTCAATAGAATCCCTTATCAAGAAAAGAAAACTACAAAAAAAAAAACCATACCCCCGTGAAAAGTTTCAAAAAGGAAAAGGCTCCCTAGCAAGTAAAGTTTTTCATGTAGAAGATGCGTCGTCATCCCTTTAAAAGTCGGCCATATTTTATTTATGACGGAATGCAAAGAAAATGTACAACCTGAGAATTACATAGTTATTGTTGCAGACTTTTCTGAAAATTATTAATTTGTAATACAAGATTCAGTACAAGGTGTGCATTGGAATAAATGCCAAGCCACAATACATCCTTTCTTAGTATATTTCAAAGAAGATACAGAAATTCGTCACAAAAGTATTGTTGTCATCTTAGAAAGCATGAAACATGACACCGATTCCTTTCACTTTTTTTTCAATCCGAAGCAATCAATTTCTTAAACCAAGAATTCAAGATATGAAAAAAATCATCTACTTTTCCCATGGATCAAGTTCACAATACAAAAACAAAAAGAATTTTAAAAATAATTGCTTATATGAAGACGATTACGGAATTAGCGCCGAATGACACTTCTTTGCAACGTCGCATGGTAAAGGTCCGTGTGATGGCATTAGAGGAACCGTTAAAAGACTTGCCACGAGAGCCAGCCTATACAAGATCCTATAACAACACCAAAAATAAAAAACATTTCTAACGTGTCATTTATATTTTGTCCATTGAATAAGCACAAAACCCACACTGAAAATTTTCAGGCCAGATACCACAATCTAAAACCAATACCTGGTACATTAAAATTACGTTCTTTCACTCCGTTGTCAGAAACTGAAGATTTAGTAAAACAATGTTCTTTCGAGAAAGAAAGTAGGCGAATGAAAATTTAAAGTGTAGTGTGAATGAAAACAAACGTTTAAAAAGCATAATGTACAAATATTTGAAGATATCATAACAAGTAAATCAGCAGTGTTTCCTCGAATGACTTGATCCGTACTGGGTGTAATGTTGCAATGTTCACTCGATCATCCAGCGCCGATAAACCTCCCAGCGCGCTTCTACGCTTCCCGTCCACTGCTGCTGCACCGACCGCTACCCATTGTTTCGTAAGTAATTAAATTTCCATTAAACTATTGGAGATCCCATTGTGATTTTTTCTGGAATTATTAAGAATACTTCAGTGCACCTAGTAGGGATTTTCTTAGATTTTTAATACGGCTATTCCACATTGATATCTTACTTACTTACTTACTTACTTACTTACTTACTTACTTACTTACTTACTTACTTACTTACTTACTTACTTACTTACTTACTTACTTACTTACTTACTTACTTACTTACTTACTTACTGGCTTTTAAGGAACCCGAAGGTTCATTGCATCAGCCCGCCATTGGTCCCTATCCTGAGCAAAATTAATCCATTCTCTATCATCATATCCCACCTCCCTCAAATCCATTTTAATATTATCTTCCCATCTACGTCTCGGCCTCCCTAAAGGTCTTTTTCCCTCCGGCCTCCCAACTAACACTCTATATGCATTTCTGGATTCGCCCATACGTGCTACATGCCCTGCCCATCTCAAACGTCTGGATTTAATGTTCCTAATTATGTCAGGTGAAGAATACAATGCGTGCAGTTCTGTGTTGTGTAACTTTCTCCATTCTCCTGTAACTTCATCCCTCTTAGCCCCAAATATTTTCCTAAGAATCTTATTCTCAAACACCCGTAGTCTCTGTTCCTCTCTCAAAGTGAGAGTCGAAGTTTCACAACCATACAGAACAACCGGTAATATAACTGTTTTATAATTCTAACTTTCAGATTTTTCGACAGCAGACTGGATGATAAAAGCTTCTCAACCGAATAATAACAGGCATTTCCCATATTTATTCTGTGTTTAATTTCCTCCCGAGTATCATTTATATTTGTTACTGTTGCTCCCAGATATTTGCACTGCTCCACCTCTTCAAAAGATAACCACATTGATATCTAACTTTTAAAAATTGAATCATAAAAAAATATTTGTAATAATTATATTAAAATTAGTTAGTAAATATTTAACAAAAGACAGTACTTTAAGCTTTTAAATGCATTTTTCAAAAAAAAAAATTAACATCAATGTCCTCAGAAATATGACGCTTTAATGTTGCATTGTGCTACATTTTTAAAGAATTTTAACATGCAATATTTTAAAAACATGTGGACTTAGGAGGAAATGAAAACACATTTGTTGGTTTATTAGACCCATAGAGTTGGTAAAAAAAATATAAACGCAATCAGAAATATGAAGGTCAAAATTTGTATAATTTTGTGCGATTTGACGTGGAATGACTCATATGCGAAAATATATTTATGAAAACAATTTTAATATAATTTAAATTAATTTTATTAATTTCTTACAATAATAGGTAAAAGTTCACATCACACCTTTCACCTTGTGGAGACACACCAGTGTGCCGCGGCAAACCGGTTGCGGAACACTTATACCACGACACTACGGTGTGAGACCTAGTGATCACATACATTCAAATTAAACTTTTTTTTTATTTTTGAACCTTTTACGATATTTAATAATTTAGGAGTTATTATTTTAACTTTAAATATGACGATGAGATTTTAACTCCGAGAAAATGCTTAAAATATTCATTTATGTGGTATAAATATAACTACTTTGCAATAAGAGTATTATTTTAAAAACAGTAATTTGAAACAAGATGACCGGCGTAGCTCAGGCGAATGTGCATTTGTCTGCTGATCCGGAAATGCGCCTGGTAGAGGGTTCGATTCCCGTTTGTGCAATTACCTGGTTGGGTTTTTTTCCGAAGTTTTCCTCAAATGTATGGTAAAGTCAGATATTCCAAGAATGATTGGTTCATCTCTCTATCACCAATTTCATCGACGCTACATAACCTAGAAGTTCGTACAGCGTCACTTTTTCTCGTGTTTACATCTGATTGAGTCTTTGATGATGGCGAGAAGTTATTTTGGCGTGATGGGCTGTGGATTCGCGTTGCAGTTGAGAAATAGCCAACCAAGTATTCGGTCCAAGCAGAGTTCAACCCTACGTCCCTGAGCATCCTCAAACCAGCAGAGCAGCACCTTACGCTGAGCTACGTCAGTTTTTTGAGGTGCACATTAAATTATTTAATGTACTAGCCGTACCCGTGCGCTCCGCTGCACCCGTTACAAATAAATATAAAGTAATTACATAATTAAAATAGGACATTTGATCCAGGGAACATTCGTGTATGATAGAAGGATAAATCGTTTAATATGTTACTTAATTTAAATTGCATCCAAATAATTAAAATGCGATCATTTTGGTCCAGAGACACTCATTTGGTGCAATGACAATTCCTTTAACATGTTCCTTAATTTTTATTACATGCAACCATAGTTTAATGAAGATTGACATCATTTAGATTTAATGTGTATATTTTATTTTACTTGTTATAGGTTTCCATTGACTTATGGTAATAACTTAATTTTAACCCTTGTTCTCTACGTATTCAGTAAATGGCGCTTGGCCCACTATGGTTCTGAACCCTTCAAATAACTTAAATTATATTATATAATATTACATATTATATTATATTATATTATATTATATTATATTATATTATATTATATTATATTATATTATATTATATTATATTATATTATATTATATTATATTATATTATATTATATTATATTATATTATATTATATTATATCAGAAGTTACTGTAATAACATCATAGCATTATGTCCATCTAGAGAAACTACACTTTCCAACGGTGAAATAATAATTATACAAATCGGTTAATTTAGCTTCCGATATTACTTCATACAAACACAGAAACATTCTCTGTAGGCCATCTTTCATAGCTTTCTATTGTTGCTGTCCAAGGCCCCTTTTAGACGAAGTCATTTGTTTTTTAATTCATTACACGGCCTTAGATGGCAGTTATTTTAATTTTAAAACTCATTTATCTCATTAAATATCAGTCCTATCAAAATTTTTCAAGGAATAAAACGTATCGAAAATTATTTTTAAAGAAACTTTTGTTATGTAACATTTTTCACAAAAATCAATAATAAGCGAGATATTTCGATTTATTTAATTCAGGCCCCCTTATAACCCCCCTTTTAAATAATGTATTTTGAATGCCATATAGCCTAAAATCTAAGTTACAACGAACTTAATTTATATTCCAATTTTCATCGAAATCCGTTCAGCCATTATCGCGTGAAAAGGTAACAAACATACAGACAGACAGACAGACATACAAACAAAAATTTCAAAAAAGCGATTTTCGGTTTCAGGGTGGTTAATTATATATGTTAGGACCAATTATTTTTGTAAAGTCGAAAATTACCAGAAAAATTTCGGCTACAGAATTATTATTAGTATAGATGTATTTTGAATAACAGTTGGATAAAATGAACTCTGAACAGTCATAGTGTTTTCAAGAAGATGAAATAACTGAAGTGTTGCGAAACAAGTAAACCGTGCGATAATAAATTGCATGTCATTTTCTGACCACTTCTATTTCTGTTTCTTTTAAGTGGGCGAGGCCCACACACGTAGCAATTGTGGGAAGACAATGTTGAAGTAATGATAATGACGAACAGCTCCTTTTCTTTATCTATTGTTTGTTGTTCCGAGAAAACTCTGTCAATGTTATCGGTGGCTGTCGTAGATAATATTAATTTGTTGCTTTTCACTGAAATGACGACAGCTATAGGCTATTTTCGTGACCACCGTGTGTAACAAGGTCACCGATTTTGTAATACAACGTATTGTATTGTTCTTTTTTTGTGTAGGTTTACAGTTCAGCCCGAATAATCCTCAATTGTACATTCATTATCAAATGTCTTGTACAGGCACATCATTTTATTTTTACCAACATTTTTAATATTAACCTGGCTATACCTTTGGATTAATGATTGAGACCCGGAAACACCGTTTGCTACCCCTTCCACGACTGGAGTTCGATGATACTGGCGTAAAATACAAACAGATACTTTATTTGGTACAGGAGGGAAGAAAAGTAGTTGATCCATTTACGTAAAGTAGGAAATATCGCGAATTTGAGTCTAATAATTTTCATTAGGTTTTGTTTAATCAAAATACAGTACAGTATTAACAGTAAGTGTTTCTACTCACGAACTGAGTTATCCATGCGAATGTATTCATTATGCATTGTATATTATACTGTCTACAGCACATTAGCGTACGATATAGAGAATGAAGTTAAAATTAAAAATAATCTTAATATGGATATTTAAACACATTTTTTAAAATGGTGGCCGTTCATTTCGATACAGATCTTTTGTGCCTATTATCGCACTATAGACTATTGCATCTAATTCCAATTACCAGTTTCGTCCTTTATACTTAGTAACTCATTTTGAAATAATTCTGTACCTACTCTATAAAAGATTACCTTACGTACTGTTAATTCAGTCTTCGCTTCTGCCCGAGCCGCACAGATAAAATTACTCAGACATGCTATCTACCGTCCGTCCAAGTGGTTATGTCGCAAGATCGTAGAAAGGGGGGGAATCACGTGATACTTAATTACTTAACGAGGCCCTTTTATTTCAGCCACTAGTCTTTACAGTGGAGCGAGCAGAAGCAGGTGAGGGAAATCGGGATGCGACGTAGGCAAACGGACGACAGTACCTGTGCGAAAATATGATTCAGTATTGGAAATTTTCGTCACTGGAAAACGCGAACATATTTCTGAAACGTACTATAATCACTAACTCAGTACTGTGGCCTTAGTTCTGTGTGAACAGTTGGAACTTGGTTAGTAGAAGGGGTGGGAGTGAAGTACATTAAAAAATTCAGGTACAATAAAAGTTGAAGTAAAAATAAAATGATGTCCCTGTACTTATATGATCAGAAGTATCAACACAATCCCACTGACATAAGACGTATGCATCATTCTTCAAGTGTCATCGTTCCATTATTATGGATTGGGCCGTAACGAGTTACCGAATTTCATGATTCTGTGATTGCAAAGCACCGGCAATTTCGTTCCCGATAAAAAAAAAAAACATACTGTTATGGGTGAGAATTTTCAGACTTAAAGTAAGCGTTCACTACATCGTATCGCACTCATCGGACGAATCGCACGGATCGGAAAAAGACTATCTTTGCTGTAATTGTTATGTAACCACGTTCACTACATCGTATCGCACGCATCGCCTCTCGGCAAATCCGTCCACGTTTCTCGGATGGACAACTTTTCCGGTGCGTGCGATCATGGCCTTCTTTAATAAATCAATTTTAATTGGTCAACTGTTACTATTATGTTGTGTCATGTTCAGTGTCGCGCCAAAATGGCAGACGGAAAACTTATTTCGCTTGTAGAAAATTGCGAAGAATTATATAATTTGAGGCGTTCCCGTTACAGTAATCAAGTCATTTCTTGCAAATATATTATGTAACCAATATTTCTTTCGTTTCTTCCTCTCCAATTAAGACGCATGAAGCAATTACAAATTCTTATTCGCTAACAGACGTAATTAATAGACCTAACCTCAACTCCTCTATTTTCAGTAATGTCTATATCGTACGACGTCATGTTTTAAACAGCTGATAGG
Organism: Periplaneta americana; assembly: GCF_040183065.1. Taxonomy (NCBI): domain Eukaryota; kingdom Metazoa; phylum Arthropoda; class Insecta; order Blattodea; family Blattidae; genus Periplaneta; species Periplaneta americana. The sequence continues at coordinate 22,975,033 of NC_091132.1, read as the reverse complement.
GGAATCCGATGAGGTGGAGCCGTTACAGTGAACGCACTGCACTTAAAATATCCGTTGCGTGCGATTCGTACGAGTAGTGCGATACGATGTAGTGAACGCTTACCTAAAAGGTTCAACTTTCAAACAGAAGTCGTCCGGTAGATGTCGCAACGTTCGAACTCCCGAGAATATCGCAGCAGTGAGGCATGCTGTTCCCACATCTCCACGACGCGACGTTCAGCCATTAACCCTTTCATTCATAGCACTTCCAATGCCAATTCGAATTGTTGAGAGCGAACCACTTTGACGCTGTTCTCTCCAGAGACAAAGTTCTTTGACTATTTGCAAGATGTCACCAAGGGATGGTTTCTAACTCTCATGATTTTTCAAACGTAACCGAAACAGTGCGTGGCCATTTTGAAGAGCATAATAGTAATATACGTTACAAGAGCGGTATGTTGACGTTTTCATGGTCGAGGAAAAGATTGAAAAAGCGAAACGTAGTTGAGCTTTTTAATTTCCGAGAACATGAAAACAAACATACTGCTCGTGTATCGTACATTATTTTGTGCGAAGATCGTTTATTACATACCTGAAAGACGAATTTCTAATTAGTTGCAATGAAATCTCCATCTTGGTTTCTGTTTAATGACGACAACTTCGGAAAACCATAATATCTTTCTTCAACATTGTTGCTATAAAATGTTTTCTGTGTTTACTATACTCCAGCAGGCCGTGATATACGTCTGTCTTTTTTTTTTCCCCAGTCTATAAATGCGAACTTAAAACAAACGGTAAGGTTATGTAATGATTTATTTTTCATTTTAATATTTTAACAATATTATTTATATAACATATTGCAGTAATAACATCGGCATCTGGAATCTTGTTGATTTTTTCACGGCTTCCTTAATGTTACTTGTATCAGGAATGCAGTAAGTTTCGTGGAGTAGTAGATTTTACTTAATTTTTGCAAACATTTAAAAACAATAATTAACATTGCAATTTAGGTGAAATTGCAGTGGTAAGTTTCCAATTTATAATTATTACTATGTTAAACGTCTCTAAAAATAATATGTTAAAAGCCTAAAGCAGTAAAATGAATGTGGCGCTTAAGCGGTAAGAAGAGGGAAATTGTTATGTGTGTTACGTTGGGAATACTGAATGTGGTATTTCACACTTACCGCGTATTGGTTCTGTGCGGAAAACAAGCAAATACGCACGATCTCGCACAAAATTCTTTCAGTCACGAATTTTGTTTTTTGTTTAGAAAAGTCTAATCGTTTGTTCTTGGTTCCTTTTAATTTTTGTGAATTGCCCATAGTCTCATTTTTACAGCATGATGCCTGGATTTCTAGATATGAATTGTCCACTTGAGAGGACACGGTGACTAAAAGGACCCATTCATGTCAGCGCTGGAACAAAAAGAAAAAGGAGTTTGTTCAGGTACCAGGACCAGATGTGGTAAAACACTATAATGAAGGAATGAGTGACGTTGACAAATTTGTTGTTTTTTTTTTTTTGTATCCATTTACCACATGTTTATAAGGTCAAAGAATGGTAGCACACGATGTGGACATTGCAGTTACAAACGCATGATTAGAATACAAGAAACAGGCAGATCAGCGTGAACTACCAAGCAAGGAAACCCTGGATCCGATCCACTTTCGCCTACCTGTAGCAGAGCCTCTCATCCTGGCAGAGAAAACGCCAGCAAAGAAAAGAGGTCGACCAAGCAACAGACCACAAGAGAACCCACTGCACAACCCTAAAAAATCAGAGGGAGAGAGAGAGAGGGGGGGTGCAAATGTGGCCAATAGCGGATGTGAGATATGATAGGCTGAATCATTTGCCTGTCTTTCAAGATATGAACGAAGCAGGGAGATGCAAAAATCTTGATTGCAAGGCAAAAAACCTACAGATTTTGCAAAAAATGTCAAATAAATTTGTGTATAACAAAAAGAAAACAACTGTTTTCAGTCATTTCTGCTGTTCATCTATACTAATAATAAATATGTAGCCGAAATTTTTCTGGTAATTTTCGATTTTCCAAAAATAATTGGTCCTAACTATAATTAGCCACCCTGAAACCGAAAATCGCTTTTTTGAAATTTTTGTTTGTATGACTGTCTGTCTGTCTGTATGTTTGTTACCTTTTCACGCGATAATGGCTGAACGGATTTCGATGAAAATTGGAATATAAAGTAAGTTCGTTGTAACTTAGATTTTAGGCTATATGGCATTCAAAATACATTATTTAAAAGGGGGGTTATAAGGGAGCCTGAATTAAATAAATCGAAATATCTCGCTTATTATTGATTTTTGTGAAAAATGTTACATAACAAAAGTTTCTTTAAAAATAATTTGCGATAAGTTTTATTCCTTGAAAAATTTTGATAGGACTGATATTTAATGAGATAAGTTAGTTTTAAAATTAAAATAACTGTCATCTAAGGCCGTGTAATGAATTAAAAAACAAATGACTTCGTCTGTAAGGTGCCTTGGACAGCAACAATCGAAAGCTATGAAAGATAGCCTACAGAGAATGTTTCTGTGTTTGTATGAAGTAATATCGGAAGCAAAATTAAACGATTTGTATAATTAATTATTATTTCACCATTGGAAAGTGTAGTTTCTCTAGATGGACATAATGCTATAATGTTATAATTTCTGATATATAATATAATATAATATAATATAATATAATATAATATAATATAATATAATATAACATAATATGACATAATATTATATAATATAATTAAAGTTATTTGAAGGGTTCAGAACCATAGTGGGCCAAGCGCCATTTACTGAATACGTAGAAAACAAGGGTTAAAATTAAGTTATTAGGCCTACCATAATTCAATGGAAACCTATAACAAGTAAAATAAAATATACACATTAAATCTAAATGATGTCAATCTTCATTAAACTATGATTGCATGTAATAAAAATTAAGAAACATGTAAAAGGAATTGTCATTGCACCAAATGAGTGTCTCTGGACTAAAATGATCGCATTTTAATTATTTGGATGCAATTTAAATTAAGTAACATATTAAACGATTTATCCTTCTATCAAACACGAATGTTCCCTGGATCAAATGTCCTATTTTAATTATGTAATTACTTTATATTTATTTCTAACGGCTGCAGCGGAGCGCACGGGTACGGCTAGTTTCAAATAAAATTTGTAATTTCAGTGAAGTGATTCAAAATAGTTGCTTTATAATATTTTTCTGTTGTAATCTCTTCGACAATAAATGTAGCTAAATGAATTATGTTCTTATCCTCTCAAGCGGACAGTTCATATGCAGAAATCCTGGCTTCATGCTGTAAATATGAGACGATGGGCAATTCACATAAACTTAAAAGAAGTCAAGAACAAACAATTAGACTTTTCTAAACAAAAAAAAAAAAACATAATTCGTGTCTGAAAGGATTAAACATGCTCTGGTACTTGAAAAATCTGATCGGAGTGTCAGACGAATTTTACACCTAAACCTCAAGTTCCATCCTACAAAGTTACGGTGATTCACGATCTTCGACAATGTGACTGACTCAACCGCCAAGATGCTTGCGAGACCATATTGGAAATAAATGTTTCAGTAGTGACAAGCTCATTTTCAATTGAGGCCTGCGTCAACAAACAAAACCTTTGGTATAGAGCCCCAGAAAATCCTCGATAAATGCATCAGCGACCTTTCCACAGCGAACATGTTACTGTTTGGTGGGTTGTTGTCCAATTTGGAATAAAAGGGCTATACTTTTTTGAGGAAGAAGGACGCACAGTCACTGTTTGAGGAGAGTACAGCTCGTGATGGCAAGGATATTTTTTTTAAAACAAAGTGATGTCAAAATGGCAAGCATTCTTCTGTAAGATGGTAAAATAAAATGTTGAATGGCAGCTATGTTGTCCTTTTTATGTTTCAAATCGGATAGATCATTCTGCTGGACCCTACAATTGATTCATATACCAATATATATTGATCGTAAAGAGTCAATCAATTTTGTCTCGTGATTGGTCCAGGCAAAACGCGTGGTGCTGTACCTGGCCCGTGCCCGTTCGGACCGACTGCTGGATGAGATGATGACGGAGCTCCAGACGGTTGAGACGCTCAACTGCCTCATAGAGCGCACCGAGACCCCACCGTTCTACCGGCTCACCAGCATGAGGAAAGCTTCTAGCCACTCTGACGGACCCGGTGGGGTCGCGGGCCAAACCGACCCCGCAAACCGCAGCGACCTGGGAGTCGAAAAGGGGACCATCCACACCAAGCGCCACAGTGGCGAGGACCCCGGCAAAACTGGGTGAGTGGCCCCAAATGCACTTTTTTCGTCGAGCATGCTGGTACAAACCTGACACTCTAATCTGGCGGGTGGATGACGCCAGAAATGATGTTGTTTACTACAGGTAGCGTGCTGCCCCAAGCACTGTTACTAACCTAACAGTGTTATCATCATTCTCCCACTTGAAATATGTAGAAGCACTGGGATTGTTACTCGTATAGCATTCAACAGCGCAAAACCACATTTAATTTGACACTTAGCAATGGCGGACAACTTGAAACCTCTGTAAAATAATTGACCATTGTCTGCCGTTTCCAGTTGTCCTGCATCTTTCACTTAAACTTTACTCAGGTTCATATCGACCCCTTATGGACCTTATGTATGATGATGAGAAGACTGCAGTTTCTATTTCCTAAGTGATAAAATTTGTCATAATACGTTATTGTTTCATATTAAGGTTATAGTTGTATCACAGTCTACTATATACAGTCGCGAAGCTTGAGGTGATTTTTTGCAAATCTCGTGATAAAGCACTCCAAGCGGTTAGCAACTAGAAACAATAGACTGTCCACGGTCGACTTTGGACTGTGTCGTATTTCCATCGAGTGCTAGCTCGTTGCTTATTTCACATTGATGCTTGTGAAATGTTCGTTATTGGTTGTAATGAAAATGTTAATGGCTAAAATACAATAATTGGAATAAGAATATTTTACTAGAGACGTAGAAAAATTAAGTTTGTTTTAATGAAATTTATTGATCACGTTTTATTTTCAATTCTGGTGGGATTATTATTGCTTAGGCCTATTTTTTTTAAAGGATATGTTTTTAATTATAGCTGTTAATTTTGTTGTTATTTTTATTTGTTATTTTACTAGAGACGAAGAAAAAGTCTGTTACAATAAAATTTATTGATCGCGTTTTATTTCCAATTCTGGTGTGATTATTATTGCTTAACCTCATCCCACTTTGTTAACTACGTAAGCCTACACTACAAGTACCGGTACACGTAAGTTACTCCATTAATTCATATTTCCATTATTATTGTTGTAAAGGGAAATGCAAATTAATATTTATTGGTTTCATAGTTAATTATCGCTATAATCTTGAATGAGTGAAGCGTTTATAGTAAATTTCAGTTCGTTTTGCACAAACAAAAATAATATTAACCTATTTCTTGCAGTTATCTTCGAGTTTATGGTGGAATTTAATATACTTCATTAAAATAATAAATTAACTTTATGCATTTAATATTTCAATAATGGAAGGAAGGTGTTAATTTTTCCAAAAGAACACAACGAAAGTGTAACATATTTTGTCGTCTACTAGGAGAGAGAGATCTCCGATGATGAGGCGATAGTAGCGATCCTAGTGGTGGGCAACTACCCATGTTTGGATTTTTACTACATATTGAGCTTCGCCACTGTATATAGTAGACTGTGGTTGTATCTAGGTCTAGACATAATCGATCAATCTAGATCTTTTCTAAAGGAGAGAGGGCACTTCAGTTTCTAAGAAAGTGAATGTATTTTAATTGTGAATACGATAATTACAATACTTTATTTACTACTGGTGATATGTTCGGCCAAATTGTAATGAATTTTATTTTTTATTAGGTTATTTTACGACGCTGTATCAACATCTCAGGTTATTTAGCGTCTGAATGAAATGAAGTTGATGCCGGTGAAATGAGTTTTGGGTCCAGCACCGAAAGTTACCCAGCATTTGCTCGTATTGGGTTGAGGGAAAACCCCGGAAAAAACCTCAACCAGGTAACTTGCCCCGACCGGGATTCGAACCCGGGCCACCTGGTTTCGCCGCCAGACGCGCTGACCGTTACTCCACAGGTGTGGACTGTAATGGATGTTTCTGGTATTTCTTTTGCATAGATTTATGAAATTAATGTGCACTATATTAAGAATGAATGTATATTTTTAATTGTCTCATTTCTTGGCATTGGCATTTTAACTCTACCCTTTACAGTCAAGGGAAATCGTTTAAAAAATTCATTATTATTGTTAGAATCTGTAATTAACAAACTTGTTTCAAAGAAATGTGACCTCCATAAAATATCAGGATGATCGGGAATGTACAGAACGATCAGTAGCATTCGGGGCCGTCAAACTCCATTCCTTGCATGCGCTATATCTCACATTGCAACCGGGAAAAATGAGTGGCCATGTCCGTTAGTAACAATATGCAATGTAACCCTTGTGTACTGTTGTTGTTTAGTCAACTCTCTAAAGATAAGTTTGAACCCCACTCATGAGGCAACTAGGCCAGGAGATAATGGGGTAGGGTGGCCATTCCTTTCCCCCTCCAATGCATACATCGCCGATTAGCTATAATTATATTCAACTAGTTGACTGCCTCCGTGGTCTGTTGGTCAACGTGCTGGCTTCCAGATCAGGAGGTCCCAGGTTCGATTCCCGGGCTCGGTGAATTTTTCTTGAAGAAGGAGAATTCCCGGGGTGTCTAAAGTCTGGAAATTTGTATGATTGTGAGTGCCGTGTTAATATTAATTAACCAATCATGACATATATAAAAATACATAGGACTGTCGCTGTAACCTGAACACACATCTGTTAAGCACAACCATAAAGCATCTAATAGATGCTATAGAGTTACCAACAGCGAAAAAAAAAAAAAACTAGTCAGATTTCAAATGCATACAAACAGTTGTTCTTCCTCTGGCATAAATCGTCAAGTGAGATATACTGCCTGATAATCAAGCAGCGCATTTGTGTTCCCAAACGTACAGCGAATCGAGTAGTTTCTTCTGGCATATCTATTACGTCACGTAGATTCATAAGCAGGGTAGAATTGCAAACAGTTACGCATAGACTATGAATCATAGTACAATACAGACGCTCCATCGTCAATGATGTTATGTGAAACACCAAGTTACGACTACATTGTGATCTGATTGTAATACTAAGTAAGTTGACTTTCGTTCAGACTTTTGTGTTAATATTATTTTAATTTATCAATATATGTTATATTATGTTTAATTTTGATCTGTATTTGTTTTAAACAATTTTCTAAGTGGGCTCGTTTCTGAACACTAGTTTGCCCCATTCCAATGTCGCTAGGGTCTAAATTAATTTAACTTAATTTGTAAAATATACAGTATTTATTTCTTCTTTATTTTCTTTCTTTCAAAAGAATACCTTCAGCAAGATCTAAGGCGTCATATTCGAATTTCGGAAGGACTATTTCAGCATAAGAAATGGAAACATACTGTGATCTATGTGAAATGATGATCTGTGCTGTGTTATTATCTAATTATATTTTCTGTCATATGTAGCACTAATATTTTGTAGAGCCCTAGTTTCGAATTCGAAGTTTTAGTGCGTTCATGTGGTTAAAATGTAGCAGGACAGATCATTTCAAGTTAGTAGCAAACCCACTTACAGTTATCGTGATCGATTATTATTATGTACTGAACTATACCTTTCGTAGCGTCCTGAGGTAAGCATTTAGCGTCAGAGTTTCAACTCTGAACGGCCAGGATGTACTAATCGATAACTCTTCTAACTTGTTTGGGAACGAAAATGCGCTGCCTGCTGAGAATGGGTGTTTCAAAAATACGGGGCATAATTTCAGGTATGTATTTCCCACATGCAGACAATCAAAATAGTTCATTACAACATGTGCCCGGAAATGCTTCATTTCCGAGTTATGGCCTTCGCAACATTGAAATTCACCGGAACGTTTTTCTTTCCGCAGGTCGTTGTCATTACAGAAGATGTTCAAAATGTCCACCTCCTGCTTGAATACAGACCTCACATCGATGTCTCATTGACCTGCGAACACGATCCCAAACTCCAGGAAAGTTCGGATTTACACCACACTGCTGCAAGAACCACTGACAGAACCTAACTCGTGCAGGGTAATCTGCTGGTGACAGGGCCTGTACACGTTGCAAATGATAAGGATACAATTGATACTCTTTCAACAGTCTCCAGACAGTCGTATGAGGAACATTGACTTGCAACGCTACTCTTCGTGTGCTGATAGAAGGAGTCATGTTCACAGCCTCCAGAATCTCCTCCTGTACTTCTGGAGTTGTAGATCTTGGTCGTCCCCTTCCCAAACCAGGAGAGTTAAATTTTCCATACTCGCACAGACGGTAATGGAGACGTACAAATGTCTTCCGATCTGGACATTGTCGCTGTGGGTACCTCTCCTGGTACAAACGACGAGCCAGCGCAGCATTGCCGTCTGCCTTACCGTACATGAAGTGTATCTCTGCCAGCTCTTGATTTGAATACATGTCGCACAGTCTAACGCCTACACAACACTGAATGTAACCTTCGCCTCGGAATGAACTGTCAGAGTGCCCTCTTAATGTCTCCTTTGACGGCAACGACCTGGGGAAAGAAAAACGTTCCGGTGAATTTCAATGTTGTGAAGCCCATAACTCGGAAATAAAGCATTTCCGGACACATGTTGTAATGAACTATTTTGATTGTCTACATGTGGGAAATACATACCTGAAATTATGCCCCGTATTTTTGAAACAACCTGATAGGCTACATATCAGCCAGAAAGTCAATCAGAGGTAACCTTTAGTACTAATAACATTATTATACTGCCTTTATATTTAAGACTAATAAAAATGAGTACTAACCTGTGTTACAATAATACTATTGAATATATCTGTCAGCAGCGACACAGTCTCGACATCGACGTAAAGAAATCCCGATAACGCGCATAAAATCTCCTGATGGGACATGGGTAGGCATTAGATACACATATTTCTTGACTTTCATGCTCTATCTAAACATGATGCTTGCCGATTGCAGGGGTCTTGCTCTGCGTGTTATATCTAAGTGGGTAAGCAACGACTTTCTCCAATATCGACGGAGCAATGTACAACGGTTATACTCTGAAAGGTTTAAGGTTTGAATCTCTTGTGATGATTGGGTCCAAGTACATATTGATCATTCAGAGTAGGTGAGACATTTATATTAATGATAAAATAATGGTGCAGACTGCAATGATGGAATCTGTGAGTTGCACTACTGCAGACAACCTCGTTTTGTTTTGCTTTCCTGGCGTTATTCTGCCAGTCGTTCTGCTGTAGTTATCTTATTATTATTATTATTATTATTATTATTATTATTATTATTATTATTATTATTATTTTATCTCCAATGGGGGTAGCCCTATTTTACATATGTATGCTAGGGCTATAGTTTTACACAAAAAATAGACCTAAGCATAAAACAAATTGAAAAGAAAAATAAATTAGCTTACACAATGGAAATAAAACCTAAACCATCCGTAATTTAAACATTGCGATTGCAAATCAAACATCAGTCATCAATTGAGACATACAGAAAACAGTTACAACACATAAACAAAACATTTCTTATAGCGGTACTCTATAACACAATTAAGCAACTTTCCCTAACATACATCATAAATTAATATACAATAGTCACACAGACACAATCAACCATCCCACAACTATGAGTCACATACACAACAAATCAAGCATCCTCTACAACACATACACTTCAGCATGATAACTATACTTTTAAAAGTTACAAATTTGGCTGCAAAAGAATAAATAGGACACTGTTACTGAATACTGTTATTTTCTACAAGGTGTTAAATACACCTGTAATAAATATGTGAAATTCCTTTATGCAACATTGCTTCAGAAGAACTTTTGTAATTGGTGGTGAGAAAGTTGTATCGCACATGCCAAAGTGGGTTTCTAGCCGGTATCTCTTGCGTTCTTGTAGCGGGCACTCAAATAACAGGTGGTCGACTGTTTGTGTGGGGTGTTCACAGGGACATGAAGAGCCGTGTGGGTTGTCAATTTTGAAACGTTCAAAATATGAATTAAATTTTCCGTGTCCAGTCATAAATTGCGTGGATATGTAAGATGGTTCATAATTCTTTACGGTTAGTCTATCTTTAACTGTGGGAAAATATAGTGATTTTGCGATTTGACCATTTGTACTATTTAACCACATTGCATTCCAGTCATTTAAGATGTCCACCTTCATTTGCATTTTTACATAAGAGAGGGGTTGTTTAGAGTATGTGTTTTCTGTTTCCGAAATTGCGACCATCTTGGCTAGATGATCTGCTCTTTCGTTTCCTGTGTTCCCTACATGACCACGTACCCAATCGAAACATACATGTTGCTTACATAGTAACAAAGTTTCCCTAATACCAACCGCAATTGGATTGAGGTTATATTTATCGTCAATTGCTGCGAGTGCTGCTTGAGAAGCACATAAAGTTCGTACATTACACGGTCTATTTACACTCCATTCTGTTGCTTTCTTCAGTGCTAGGAGTTCCGCCTGGAATATTGTGCACGCTGGTGAGAGACCATACTGTTTGTTATCTTGCCTCCATTGGTTCTTCAACAGACTATTCCCAGCTTATTCCTGGCGTTCTGTAAATCCAATATTATTCCAGGAACATAGATTTTTTGTACTGGTGAAATCTAGGAGAAGAGAATCCTAATCAGGAGTCACTCTGTCCTTCAGGTTGTTTGTACGAAATACTCTGAACTCACCCATAATAATACACTTCAGTGATAGCTTCTTCAGTAACGCGTCCCATAGGAGACGTTCACCCGTTCTGTGTATAAAAATATGACAGGAACTTGAGCAACTTGAACTGTAGCTGCTTTGTTGGCGTGCCTTCAGTTGTCAGAATGGCAGAAGGACAAAATGTCATATAGGCTATGAAAAATAAAGAACTGTTACAACTTATGCAAGGATATTTTATTCGTGGCTGCTTCAAGCATTGTTACACATACATATATTTTCATTCCAATGGCTTACGTTACCCCTTTTTAATTTTTTTCCTGGTGAAAGACATTTCGCTTAGTTCGCACATCACCTTGTCTTCACCTACGAAACCTTCACTTTTCATTATCCAGTATCCTACCATTAACGGCATATTGGCCACTGAATCCATATCCAGCTTATGTTGATGAAATGCATACGATCCCTAGAAATTAAATATAATCCAAATGTTAATTTTAATGAATAGTACTTACTTGCTGATTATACAATTACGATGGTGACACAGTAAATTGTAACAATAACTGTAAACAATATTTTCATTATTTATGAGGCTTCATCGTAGACCCGATGGTAACATTTGAAATGAATCCTATAGATTCAAAATCCCCTATAACCACTTTCACAAATTGAAGAATTTTGACAGTAATTGTTTCCAAATAGAGAGAATTTTCAACCTAACAGTGACTTTTAACGAACCTTTTTCTTTAAATTTAGTTACTTTTCGAATTCAAACTATATAAATAATTAGAATTCATTCTTAGCAAGCAATATGAGGGCATAACTAAATTATGAACAAAATGGTCATTAGGGGGTTTTGAATCTAGAGGATTCAAATAACTGTGGACCAGCCGGAAGCTGTTGACTTGGAAGAATAAAACCATATATGAACCAACAATAGCATACTCCCAACAAAAATATAACATTGACAACTTCTCAGTCATTGAGTTGATGATTGGAAGCCGTGGCACTATTCCAAAACAGTTTTTAAATTTCATTAAATATTTCGCCATTCCAAAGCAAAATTGTTTAGATATAGCCCTTCTTCCTTCGAAAGGTTCGATTGAATATTTAAACAACCATTTATATAGTCTGAACTGAATACCAAATTGTGTAGTTCCTTTATAGTTTCTCTCATAATATCGTGTATTACTGTTACACTATTGTATTAATATATTTAAATTTATATAATATTCTTTGTCATTTAGGCAGTCTGCTATGGCAGAAAGAATGTTCAAATTCATGCAATAGATAATATCACAACGATTAAAAAGCTCGAAGAAAATTATATAACAAACCCAAAACTTGAATTAAATGTATAAGATAATCAGGAAACGTCTGGCCGCGAAACTAGGTGGCCCGGATTCGAATCCCAGTCGGGGCAAGTTACCTGGTTGAGGGTTTTTCCGGGGTTTTCCCTCAACCCAATACGAGCAAATGCTGGGTAACTTGGTGCTGGAACCCGGACTCATTTCACCGGCATTATCAACTTCATATCATTCAGACGCTAAATAACCTAGATGTCGTAAAATAACCCAATAAAATTAAAAAATAAATAATCAGGACAATCTATGGAAATGTAAATTACATAAAAACTAACTTTGCTTTACGCTGTACGAGAACAGAACAAAATACAAGAATGCAAACAATGTTACCAATCAAGTAAATTGGGAATTCTCATTGGTTAATATTTACCCTACACGTAGAAAATGTTTGCTCCGTGTAAGAAATTAAGTGCAAGTTGACAATACATTAAGAAAAAATTAAATAAGAATTAAGTATATCTAAGAAAAATGTCTAAATTTTTTACTTTTAGATAGAATGGAACATAAATAGGCAGTAACGGTCAATTAAGTATGTTAGGCACTATAACTTACTTCCCTAAATTGACCCCATAAATGTGGCATATAAATATTTTTTTGAAATTGGCGATTTTTAGGTATAGGAAAAAAAACAGGAATTTGCTTGACCACCTGAGGTCTAGTTATTGCTGATGCAGATAATCTATACTAATAATAAATCTGTAGCCGAAATTTTTCTGGTAATTTTCGATTTTCCAAAAATAATTGGTCCTAACATATATAATTAACCACCCTGAAACCGAAAATCGCTTTTTTGAAATTTTTGTTTTATGTCTGTCTGTCTGTCTGTATGTTTGTTACCTTTTCACGCGATAATGGCTGAACGGATTTCGATGAAAATTGGAATATAAATTAAGTTCGTCGTAACTTAGATTATACGCTATATGGCATTCAAAATACATTATTTAAAAGGGGGGTTATAAGGGGACCTGAATTAAATAAATCGAAATATCTCGCTTATTATTGATTTTTATGAAAAATGTTACATGATAAAAATTACTTTAAAAATCATTTCCGATAAGTTTTATTGTTTGAAAAATTTTGATAGGACTGATATTTAATGAGATAAATGAGTTTTAAAATTAAAATAACTGCCATCTAAGGCCGTGTAATAAATTAAAAAACAAATTACTTCGTCTATAAGGGGCCTTGGACAGCAACAATCGAAAGCTATGAAAGATAGCCTACAGATAATGTTTCTGCGTTTCTATGAAGTAATATCAGAAGCTTAATTAACCGATTTGTATAATTAATTATTAATTCACCATTGGAAAGTGTAGTTTCTCTAGATGGACATAATGCTATAATGTTATCACAGTAACTCCTGAGTGAATCGAGGACAGGTAAGATTAAAATATATTCTTATGCACAGAAAACTTGATAGGCTATTCTGTATATTCGTTTCCTGTATTTCCTAAACTAATTTTTATGACCAAATGAGTGGTCTCTGGATCAAAATGATCGCATTTTAATTTTTTAATTAAATTTAAATTAAGTAACATAATAAACGATTTATCCTTCTATCAAACACGAATGTTCCCTGGATCAAATGTCCTATTTTAATTATGTAATTACTTTATATTTATTTCTAACGGGTGCAGCGGAGCGCACGGGTACGGCTAGTTATTATTATATTTATATATCTTCTCACCATTCGTGAGCTGCCACAAGGGACAAAGAGTATTTAACCATAGAAATTTTTACAAGTTCATGAAAAACCATTGATTTTGATTTAACAATGAAATTCTTACAAGTACATAACTGCAAATAATTTTTTTTTTTTTTTTTTTTTTGAGATTAGTGAAAATATACATAAACAATAGTGCCTTAAATAATGCATGTGTTAATAAATGAAAAAAAAGCTAAAACAGAAAATCCCATAGATAAAATACTCATTATTAAACCCAACTGTCTTAGAGTAGATAAAGCAATAATTTTCTTCAAGTCATATTCAAAATTTGCCACTCCTATTTTTAGAAAGGTAAGTGTTACAAAAAAGTAAAGAATGCTACTGAACTTATTTTGATTTCGAATATAGGTGATTCTTCAGGAGAGCAATTGATCCTTTCGATGCAGCTAAGGTTACAATCGGAATAATAGATGTAGGTATTCCAAGCCTCTTAAACACATCTTTCATGAAGAGAGTAGCGGTACCTCTTGCTCCAACCAGAAAGTCCGATTACTTCAAGCTCTTTTAGCTGGTATTTTTGTAGGTAATAGGGACATTGCATGATATTATTATCAAAGCTTTTACGAATTTTCGCCTCTCGATGGTCGCCTGAAATTCATCACTGATGCAAAGTGCCTTATTGTGCGTGTTTTGAAAGGCGGTTTAAGCGAAAAGGACGTGGGCGAGGGTTTCTCTGTTCCCATTCACTTTCCCTTTGTCTGCAAGGTTAGACTAAGTAAGTGATTAAAGTCCTAGTAAGGTCGTCTGGAAGTTACCAAGGCAACTCGTGAAAGCCAGGGCATGGATTTGCGAAAACTTTAATTTGAAAACGGTTATTTATAGTGCAAGAACTTAATGTATTATTCTGTAATTCTGTGTTGCTTTATAATATTAAGAAATGCTGATAATATACTTACTGGTGGCACTGGACATTTCGGTGTGAAGTTCTGCAGTTTGTGTACAAAGTCTGTCCATATCTGGTCCTCTTGCGGCAGCTTTTCGCACATGTCAGTTATTGGTGATGGTGGAAATTCTTCACAGTTTCCTCTGTCACTTTTACTGTTGCATCGAATTAGCGTCACCATTAACTGAAGGAAGCAATGTTTTTAACCGTTACATTCATTATCATTATCTCGATTTTATTGCCATCAATATTGGCACTCCTTGGAATGGCGGTGTGACTTCCATACTTGTTGGTCACTCATCCGATGTCTCATAAAGGAACACTGATAATTTAATATAGAAAATGACTGTAAAAAGACATAACTTAGTAAATCCATTGAGTAAAGGGAATAGTCTTTTGCTACAAAGCAACCGTCAACATTCTCCTCATGATCTCTGTTTCATTAGGATGACAGTTCTTCAGACAACAAGTGACAAATAAATGATCGACCTTTTATTCATAAAATATATCTTCTATCACAAAAACAGTTGACTGTTTTGTGAAATTGCGTGGCAATTTTTAAACTTTTGTTTAATAAAACATTTTACACGACAGACAAAATTTGATAAATCGACGGCCCAGCTCAAAAGAGAAACAACTCAAAATTTAAAGTTTTGAGAAACCTGTATTTTGAAGCTTCATGTTGCCGTTAGAAATCCAAGTAACGCACACTAATTTGAAACTTATAGTACATACAGGGTGGAGCAAAATTTATGGTACGAAAAGAACAATAAATTATAGAAGAATGTTTGCTTACCTAGAAATGCAGTTTATTTGCAAACAATGCACACATTTTGCCACTTACTTTAATTCTAACACATGCTCATTTTTTAAATTGAATACGGTGAAAGTCCTCCTTCATTCACTTCACAAGTGTGTGGTCGACTTAGGAAACTATCCATCACACGTGCCAGCATGTCACGTGGAATGGCTGCAATTTCATCATGGATGGAAGCCTAATTCCTCAATTGTCTCCTTGCGAGTGGAATAAACCTTCTCCTTGAGATACCCCAAAGAAAGACATCTGAAACTGATAAGTCGGGGGATCTGGAGGGCCAGTGGATGTCACGAAAGCGAGAAAAGAGTCGGCCCTGAAATAGCTGTCGCAATCTGTTCATGCTTGATATTGGCTGTGTGCACAGCAGCTCCATCTTGCTGGAACCATGTGTCAAGATGTCCTCTCGTTCTTAATTTAGATATCAGGACGGTGTTGAGCATTTGAAGATATCGTTTTGAGTTAACAGTAACTTTTCTGCTCTGGGGTTCCTCGAAAATGTAGGCTATGGGCCAGTAATTCCAAATCTGACTACACCGCATCACGCTGTTACTTTAGTGCTTTGCAGTGGAGTTTCATGAAGGAACTGAGGGTTGGTGTCTGACAAATACCGGAAGTTTTCCTTTTTGACAAATTCTGTTAAATGAAATGTGCTTCATCCGACATAAGCAAATTAGGTAGAATATTGTTTTCGGCAATCATTTCTTGAAATTGCGCACAGAATGCCAGTCAATTTGACGTAACTCATGAACAACTTTCAGCTTATAAGGATGGAATTTCAAATCTGCTTTCAATCCGGTGAAGCGATCGCCTGCAGATTTGTAGTGTCAGCGAATGTCGACGGGCTGAACGCTGTGGAATTCGCTGCATTTTTGCTCGAACAGGATTAGCATTCTCAGGCGTTCGGACGGTTCTTCGCCTACCTGACGATATATTATTTTCCACTGTCGTACAATTTGGTTTATCCCCGACTGGAACCAATGCTCCTATGCAAGAAGTTATGGTATTTTGCCAAAATTAACAAATTATCGATGTCGGAAAAAAAACAATTGAAGGTTGATACAATGAAGTTATTCCTAATTTCTAAAGTTAATTTTAAGTACTTTTTTTATTTCTTCATTATTTTGAAGGAGAATAAGAAACTTATGAAAATCTATTCACCAGAAAAGTATGCGCAATAAGAGTGTTATGAGTAGGCTGCAATTTTGTGTTTTGTTTTATGAGTAATGTAGTCAGTTTCTGTAATCTATACTAATAATAAATCTGTAGCCGAAATTTTTCTGGTAATTTTCGATTTTCCAAAAATAATTGGTCCTAACATATATAATTAACCGCCCTGAAACCGAAAATCGCTTTTTTGAAATTTTTGTTTGTATGTCTGTCTGTCTGTCTGTATGTTTGTTACCTTTTCCCGCGATAATGGCTGAACGGATTTCGATGAAAATTGGAATATTAATTAAGTTCGTTGTAACTTAAATTTTAGGCTATATGGCATTCAAAATACATTATTTAAAGGGGGGTTATAAGGGGGCCTGAATTAAATAAATCGAAATATCTCGCTTATTATTGATTTTTGTGAAAAATGTTACATAAAAAAAGTTTCTTTAAAAATAATTTGCGATAAGTTTTATTCCTTGAAAAAGTTTGATAGGACTGATATTTAATGAGATAAATGAGTTTTAAAATTAAAATAACTGCCATCTAAGGCCGTATAATGAAATAGAAAACAAATGACTTCGTCTATAAGGGGCCTTGGACAGCAACAATCGAAAGCTATGAAAGATAGCCTACAGATAATGTTTCTGTGTTTGTATGAAATAATATCGGAAGCTAAATTAACCGATTTGTATAATTAATTATTATTTCACCATTGGAAAGTATAGTTCCTCTAGATGGACATAATGCTATAATGTTATTACAGTAACTTCTGATATAATATAATGTAATATAATATAATATATGTAATGTAATATTATATAATATAATTTAAGTTATTTGAACGGTTCAGAACCATAGTGGGCCAAACGCCATTTATTGAATACGTAGAAAAGAAGGGTTAAAATTAAGTTATTACCATAATTCAATGGAAACCTATAAAGTAAAATAAAGTATACACATTAAATCTAAATGATGTCAATCTTCATTAAACTATGGTTGCATGTAATAAAAATTAGAACCATGTTAAAGGAATTGTCATTGCACCAATGAGTGGTCTCTGGACCAAAATGATAGCATTTTAATTATTTGGATGCAATTTAAATTAAGTAACATATTAAACGACTTATCCTTCTATCAAACACGAATGTTCCCTGGATCAAATGTCCTATTTTAATTATGTAATTACTTTATATTTATTTCTAACGGGTGCAGCGGAGCGCACAGGTACGGCTAGTTTTGTTGAACATATTAAAAATCTTAAACAGTTGATGCCTATTTTGTGTTTATATTAATGGGTTGGTGCAAGAGTTCATAGTTTTTTGTTTTGTTTTTTTTTCCCCTCTGTGACAAAAGTTATTATTTGAGGTGAATAAAATAGAGAAATTAATCAGTACTATTCTCCTACACTATCTATGACTCTCTGTCAACGCTGAGTTAGTTTTTAGATTCCGCGTGTGAAGAAATCTGCTGGTTTAGAATTAAAGAAGTCGCCCCAACCTCAGAAGTGTGTTACACCTAAGCCTCTGCTAGGAGAGAAGACCTGGTGGCATTAGAAAAAAATAATTAAATAATTAAATGTTTATTCCCGGCACTGAATGACTATACTTCGTTTCATAATGTCTTACAAGAGATGTAAACCTTTTCCCCAGAAGGAGAGAGAAGTATAATAATTGGTCTTCAACCAATGGCAGAGGTCTCATCCACGCTTTTCTTGAAGTTGGGCGGTCTGAAGCGTTCTACCCCCGAACTTCAAGATATATATGGAATGAGACCTCTGCTATTGATTGAATAACAGTTATACTTGGTTCCTCCTCTGACGGCAAAGTTTACTTTTACTGTCAGACAGGGGCGGTGCGTCAATAAGAGCACAAGAGCACGTGAACACCTTGTTTTCATTAATGCACGACTAGTTTTATTATTTAATACCGTATTGACGTAGTGGGAATGTATAATATCAGAATCGAGTATTTTAAACTTCCCGCATCTTGCATAAACTGACCTTTCGAACAAGCTGCAGCGTGTGCACAATATGTGTGTCAGATTCATCAGTAATGCTCACAAATTTGACTACATTACACCCTCGTTCAAATCTTTATCCTGGCTGCAACTTAGTAACCGTAGAACACTTCATTCGCTCTCTCTTCTGTTTCGAGTTCTCCACACTTCTACTCCAAATTATCTTCGTTCCCGGTTTAACTACTAATCCTCCAGTCACAACCTGAACACCAGGTCACAGGGGAGCCAAATCCTAGAAATTCCTGCCCATAGAACATCCCACTATTCATCCTCTTTTACTGTCTCAGTCCCCCGTGAATGGAATTCTCTACCTCAGAAGATTAGGGGCTGCCAGACAATAACCACTTTCAAGAAAAGGCTAAACGATTTCTTATGGGCGCAGTCAAATTGAAATTATACTTGTGATCGAGCTTAATAATTTAATTTAATTTAGATATGACTATCATTACTATTATTACTATTATTATTATTATTATTATTATTATTATTATTATTATTATTATTATTATTATTAGGTAATTATTTTATTGGTGTTGTGAAGACGAAAAGAATTGTCATTGTATTATATTAATTATGTATTATATTGTCTTGTATTTGTAGTATTGTATTGCTTTGAATTGTATTGTATTGTATTGTATTAATTATGATATATTCATAGCACTGTAGTAATTTTTTATCATACTGGTTGAGTGGAAGAGAAGGCCGAATGGCCTTAACTCTGCCAGTTAAAATAAACCATTATTATTATTATTATTATTATTATTATTATTATTATTATTATTATTATTATTATTAAACTTGATATGTAAACTTGGCAACATCCGTTCACGTACAAGCCGTGCTCTTTCCAAGAAGGTTAAGGAATTTCACGCATGCGCAGGAGAAAATTGTCTCTCGCTGGCCGCTTATGACTCGTCTAGAGCACAAAACGTTAAGTGAACAGTGAATCTATCCTACAGATGTCAGGTGCATCGATGCTATCGTTCACGTCCTATATTTCGAGGAAGAAATTTAATAGTCTGTATTCTAGCCTGTAGGTGTCAGCATGTCACTGTCGGAACGTTTACTTTATGTGGATGTGTGTACAGTGCTGCTACGAGAGTGTAGTTCGTGAATCACTATACTTCAGTGTCAGCATAATAGCATAGGTTGGCTTTCAAACACGTGCTGGCTGAATGTGGTGGTGGTATGAATTTAAGTATCTGTATGGTAGTGTATAATATTTAAGAATAATATTTACTGGCATGTATTTATAGAAATCAATCTATGCGAATGGGATTACAGTACTGGTATAGGCTATAGTGTATCAGTGTGTTGTGAACCAAAATATATTACTGAACACACACTTTTGTAAATAACGGCATTGTGGTAGGTATTCATTTTTAACAAACGTAAACAATGAACTCTGTTCAAGCAATTTGGAACAGTAAAGAACTGGGTAAACTGGCTTACCAGGAAAAATTGGAAATAAAAAGACTGGGTTTCATTATTATTATTATTATTATTATTATTATTATTATTATATGTTGTTTTGAATTTATCTAGGCCTACGGGTTTTTCGACAGTGAAACATTGGAATCATGACATTTTATATTAGGCTAAACGTACGATTTCAAATTCTCTTCGATTTTGGAACACAAAATTGTGAACACATATAATATTTTATCACGAGCCGCCACTGCTGTCAGACATTATGAGACGAAATATAGAGGGGGACGTCTTCTGCGAACCTGTCGTCCTAGTGTATATCCCCCTTTTTGAACCCAGAATTTCTGGTCTTTTTCTTATATGTGATTCAATTTGATGACGCCGGGAAATTGAAATTACTTCGAGATGTAGAAGTTCGACTGTACCTGTGTTTACTTACTTGAAATCTCTCGTCTAAAGTAACTTTCATATCCAGTAGACCGCTCATGGCCATTTGGTTTCTTCCTAATTGTTCCATGCTTAGGTTGGATAACTTTATGTCACCGTCGGGAAAGTCCTCACAGGGTCTACTTACTTCAAACTGCATCTCAATCATAGTTCCCTGCAATAGATTTTCAGTATATATAAGGCAGTATAAAATAGCGAGGTTCCAACCATTTACCATCGGCTGAGTTAAACAAATGTCAAAATAAGTAATTTTAAAAGCATATTAAATATATTACTGTAGTTTTTTTAATCCATGATAAAAATGCAAAATTGAGTACAAAATTCGAAATGTATGTGTTTCTGCAAAAATAAGAGTGAAATTACATTTTATAAAATATTTTTGTATTTCTATGAAAAAAATGGTAATCTCTCTAAAGTCCCCATCACTTGCAGTTTTTATATTTTTTAAATAGTTTGGTCGTCCAGTCATGTTAATTTTCACAGTACTATGAATAGTATAGGAATGTGATCTTCCTGATACCCTTTGTTGTTACCTGTACCATTATTTCGCGTTTTCAACTAATCTGTGCCTGGTGGTGGTGGTAGAATATTGGCTGCCTATGCGATCTCTTTAGGCCCAATGTTCACTCCCAGACAAGCGGGTGATTGTGATTAATAGGATGGATCGGGTTAAATCACTCCTTACCTTTTCGCATGTTTCTTAATATTCAGAATTTCACTGTAATTATGTATGTTCCTTTGCTTATTTATTATTTTCATGCATTTTAACTGCAAAATATATTAAATATATCTGTGAACACATTGATGACAGTGAATTTCTACTACAAAAACTCTCCATCAAAATGTCCATTTTAAAATGCTACAAAATGCTAAATTATAACATTGAAAGTGCTATCAAACCCTAATTTGGTTTCTAAAGTAGTAAATCTTTCATTTTAAATTACGTCTACTAAAATCTAACATTGCTGTCAGTGGAGACAAACCATAATCCTATTGAGAATGGAACCAGCGATTTTTCGACTTGAATCGCAACTCTTTGACCGCGCGCCGCTATTACCCTAAATCGCTTATCGAGAAGCACCATCTTTTGAGCAACATGTTTCTGTGTAGTCCTCTTATATGTTACAGTACATTTGTTTAAATGTGTTATTACTTTCTCATAAAAGTAAAAATCTTCTAAATGTCGTCTAATTTAATTATTACTATTTGTTTTTTGTTAGACTGAATCAACTTCGAAACTCTTGTAACTTTAATATCAACTGACGTTATTTGTATTCGTTGCTTTATACAGGGTGATTAAAATTGTTAACACGTATGTAGGTGAATATACATTGTTTTTAGTAGGTTATTTTAGAACGCTTTATCAACATCTTTGGTTATTTAGCGTCTGAATTAGATGAAGGTGATAATGCTGGTGAAATGAGTCCGGGGTCCAATACTCATATTGGGTTGAGGGAAACCCCGAAAAAAACCTCAACCAGGTAACTTGCCCGACCGGGAATCGAACCCGGGCCACCTTGTTTCGCGGCTAGACGTGCTAACCGTTACTCCACAGGCGTGAACGAATATACATTGTTATTCAAACAAACACTTATATATTACACATCGGACTTCAGTTGTTCCCATGGAAACATCACGACCTTCTATGATCTGCTATGTGTATTTTAAATAAATTAACACAGCAATGAGTTCAATACAGTCATATAATTATCAACTGATCACCCATACAGGTGTTAACATTTTTTAATCACCTTTCCTCCCAATACTTTCCCTTACCACAAAGAAATGGAATTTTATCCAGAACTCCAGCACGTACATAAAAAAATTGTCACTAATCATGAAATACCCTCCCGAGCTCATTAATACCCACAATAAGTAACTAGGACAGTTTTCTTTGAATTTACAATAATTCAAGACTGGAGTGAACGTTACTGATTTTTATTCGTAGTATTACAGTATGTTCAAAACTACTTATGAGAACTTAACGGACATTTTTTATACACGTCGTTTATTAGTAATTTTATATTGGAGGTGAAAGCTTTTTTGATACAGTGTTAATTACTGTTTTAAGTTATTAATTAACATAGTATAATAATTATTATGATAGCACTTAATAAGTTAAAACAAGATAATTATGATTTCATATTCAAAAAAGGCTTCTATTAAACAATGGGTATAAAAATTTGTATGGAGTTCTGATAAATGATGTCTGAGGACATGGTACTAGACGGAGGGGGGAATTAGTTGTCATTTGAAATAGATGTCTGTCTTCACTGACGTAATAACTGCTTCTAACTCTCCTTTTCAAACAATAAAATGTAGATTTGACTATTTTCAGCAAGAAAGACGCAGATAACACACTTTAGGAACTTACAAGTTTCACACTCAACCTTGTGTTGAAATCTCCTAGACACTGGTATCACAATTTCGAAGGCATACAAAATGAGAATGAAAAGGAGGGAACAAGTGATTCAATCTGTATAGTAGTAGAGAACTGCTTAAATAAGTCAGTAAGCTCTCAATAAGAAGTGTAACCTGTATCATAGCTATTGTTTTACTGTAAGGTCTCTTCAATTTCGAGGTTTGTCCTTATTTAAGTCCAGCACTAATTGGAAGGCCGGTGAAGAATTCTCGTTCAATAGCGAAAGCTATTTCTTGTCCGAAACATCAGCTTCTTTCGTTGATTGTGATACTAATATCTCTAAGGACTCCATACTAGGTAACTTTCATTACTCCTTGCCAATTCCTACACTCTTCTTCAGACTTCTTTGGATTCTGTGCGATTTGGGATATGTTGGCTCTTGTTTTTAACTACTTTTAATGTACTTACCGCATTGGGTAATTCCGTAGGACCTACTTGTGATACAGCAACTATTGATATTAGACATACTAAATACCATGCCATGGTGTTCCTTCGGACTTGGTTGAAATGAACTTGTGCAATGCTCACTGGGTGGTGAAGTTGTATTTATAACCGGATGTAAAAAAATGAATTCGCTATTCTGTTTTTTATGTACGTGTAGATAATCAGCAATGTTGTGATACTCTTTCCGTTTAACGCTTAACATTTCCGATGAAGTATTCCTAACAAAATCCTGACGTATTCATGTTGTTAGCCATCTTGCACGAGGGTTACTGAAACGTAAAAGATAATAACTGATTTTATTAAAGTGTACAGATAGTGTTTTCATGCCACCTCGGCATTAGAAGATGAGTAGTAGTTCGCTTGATGGTAATAACTGTGTAGCTTAAGAGTCTCGGTTCAAATCCTGACTTGTGAAGAACACAACTCAAGTCTTGATTTAGATTCTGGGTCACCACGACAGATGTTGTTGCCATGAAGTTATCAATACCTCCTGTAATCACCTCCCATTATGCTTTCTAATCCTTTACTTCACACTTCAACTTTCCTGTCTCATGAATTATCTAAAAAAAATACACATGTGCAAAGATTTACTATACTACATACTTACGTAGAAACGTATGGATGCGATCACCTGTCCTTTACAATGCTAAGTGTCTTTACGTATAACTACGTGTGGGTGGTAAGAGAAATGAACCAAGGAATTTCTTAATATGTAATAGAGAATGTATGTATGTATGTATGTATGTATGTATGTATGTATGTATGTATGTATGTATGTATGTATGTATGTATGTAGGGGAGAGTCGGGTAGTATCGGACATCGGGTAATATCGGACAGTGAGTTTCTTTCATCTACCACACGATGATAGTACCTGAATGACATGGTTACGTTTCTCTATGCGACATCACAGAAACGTAACCATGTCAATCAGGTACTATCATCGTGTGGTAGATGAAAGAAACTCACTGTCCGATATTACCCGATGTCCGATACTACCCGACTCTCCCCTATGTATGTATATATGTATGTATATATGTATGTATGTATGTATGTATGAGAATGTGTGTATGAATGTGTATGTATGTGTGTATCTATGAGTATGTGTATGTGAGAATGTGTGTATGAATGTGTATGTATGTATGTATGTATGTGTGCGAGAGAGTATTAGTGTATGTATTTATGTATGTATGTACATAGAAACCTCTCCTTATTGACACTCCCAAGATACTGACATTCCTCATATACGGACAGATTTTTATGTCCCAACTGAAATAATATAGAAATAATGATAAATTTAACTCTCGTTCACGGACACGGACAGCTGTTTCACAGTCCTAAAGCTTGCTTTACCTCCTGACTGCGGACAGAACTTGGATTTCAAGACCTAATGTATTACAAAAACGGAAAATTTAGTTTTGAGAACTGTACAGAAATTCTTTAACATGAAAGAAGACAATAAAGGTCTCGTATGCTACCACTAACCCAGCCGCCTGCCCCCTGTTAGCTGGAAGCGGGTGGATAAACAAGTCAGAAAATTTAACCTTTCTAATCAGTCCAAGGTTTCCGCGATCGTAAAATTGTATTCGACACATAATAGGGTTAGTAGGATTATTCTCTTTACCTCAATCAGTTGTTCTGTATCGGGAGACATGGCATCTGAACGTAAAGGTTAAGTTGAAATCTATAAATTAGAGTACTGCATAACTGTAGACCTACAGTCTTACTAATAAACCGTGTATAGTTTTTATACGAGACTTATGCAGAGTTGAGACAGAAAACGTTACTAATAAACCGTGAATAAGCTATGGACGTATAAACAGGCTGTAACTATACAATGGGAATTGCTTTGCAGTAGTTATATACACGAAACCCCTTGTTTAAGCGTTGTATATAGCGAAAAAAATGGCCGCCCCTCTAACAGCTGTTCGTATCGACTGTCATTTTATGATGATGGTTACCTTGTAACCACAGAAGAACAAACCAAAGATCATAGAATTATTAGAATAATATTGCTGTAGCTTGTACTCTTTGACCAAAATGTAGTGTGGTAATCGATTAGAGCCAGTTGTACTATCGATATTTAACACGCCACACTAGAGCGCTCTACCGGATGCAATAGAGAACCTCAGATATTCTATTACCTTTCGTAACGAAGTAATGACGAAACTATGACGTAGCTGTGTAACAGTTATACTGTTATACACGACGTATGTAGTGATTATTAGTAAGGAATTTACACACGACTTATAATCGAGCTACTCATTGTATAAGTATAAGAGAGTTAAACGTCTGTATATAGAGTTTTTATTAGTAAGACCGCTAGAATAAAATTGCATGGCACAGAACTGTATTTTTCTTTTTCGGTCTTATCTGCTGTAGTTCGATGTTACAAAGAATTTACTGTAGTACAGTAGACTGCATTTAGAATTAAACTGCAGTAATACATTGTATTTAAAGTGTGAAGGGATTCATAATGCATATTATAAATTTACTGTTAGATTGGGGAGCCTCCCTCCCAATAGTGGACACCTCCCAGTTGTTACGTCGCTTCGATGTCCATAAATGAGAGGTTTCACTGTACTCGTATGAATGTATGCATGTATGTATGGCTTGACGTCATCCAACGCTACTTAGTTCAAGTCTGCTGTTCAGTGAACATACGAAAACAAACAAACCTAAATGGTTGGAATTGAGTGCTACAACAGAATAATTTGGAAGCGAGCATATCATTAGGAGATAAGGAAATGTATTTTATCACAAAGAAGGAAAACTTGTTCCTTTGAAACACGTAAAATGTTTACAGTCTGTAGGGACTCGTAAGGCACGCACTCATAATGTGTTTTATGCTCGACCATGCCGAAATGTAGTAATTATACACCTGGTAGCAGAACTTTAATGCATGTCATTAAAGTACACCTACTCGTTAAAGGTCAGGTCTTTCAGCCAATGACGACTCAGGTTACAACTGTTCAGCCAATGATAGGTCAGCTTTCTACCGTTATAAAACCGCAAGTATCGATTATTCTCTGATATGCAATCGAAAGACAATTAGCGAAAAGTCACGGAGGCTGGAAATCCAATACTGTCGCAGAAGGTTATGTTCTGTTACTATAATAATTAGCGTTAATTTTAAATAATATTCAAATAAATTCAATTTGTCATCTCGTTTTTCAATGTCTAATTTTATTTCAATGTTATCTCTGTAGGTTCTTATGGCCTAGCAAGGTCGCTGTGGACATCTGTTCCTCGGAAAAAATCAATACTTTCGCGTCTGCGCACATCTCACAACATACGGGACATTGCTCCAGGTCAGATACAATAAAATTAATAATATCAAGTTAGAAATATGGTCGAGCATAAAAAGTCGTATGAAACTCGCCTATAATGGTAATTAAGAAGCTCGTATGAAAATTATGAAACTCGCTTGCGCTCGTTTCATAAATATCCATACTCACTTCTTAATTACCTTCATTATAGGCTCGTTGCATAATGTACTATTATTTTAAGCTTGTGTTTGCATTTATATTTTTTCATTTATTAATTTCAAACTTTAATTATATGTAAAATATCTAGATGCGTTTTACTTATTATAAAAATCAGAGATAAACAAATTCCGGTCGCCAGGTAGCCATGGCGAATAAAAATTATATGTGGAATCCGAATTGTTTGAGGGAGGTGACATATGATGGTAGAGACTGGATTAATCTTGCTCAGGATAGGGACCGATGTCGGGCTTTTGTGAGGGCGGCAATGAACCTCCGGGTTCCTTAAAAGCCAAAAGTAGCCTACTGTAAGTAAGTATATCTGCTGTGAATAGAATATGCGCAGTGTTATGAGGAGGTTTCGGTTTGAGCTGTTAACATTTTCCTAGTAAGCTGGCTTTAGATTATTGGTTACATATCTATACTAATAATAAGTCTGTAGCTGAAATTTTTCTGGTAATTTTCGATTTTCCAAAAATAATTGGTCCTAACATATATAATTAACCACCCTGTAACCGAAAATCGCTTTTTTGACATTTTTGTTTGTATGTCTGTCTGTATGTTTGTTACCTTTTCACGCGATAATGGCTGAACGGATTTCGATGCAAATTGGAATATTAATTAAGTTCATTGTAACTTAGATTTTAGGCTATATGGCATTCAAAATACATTATTTAAAAGGGGGGGGGTTATAAGGGGGCCTCAATTAAATAAATCGAAATATCTCGCTTATTATTGATTTTTGTGAAAAATGTTACATAACAAAAGTTTCTTTAAACATAATTTGCGATAAGTTTTATTCCTTGAAAAAATTTGATAGGACTGATATTTAATGAGATAAATGAGTTTTAAAATTAAAATAACTGCCATCTAAGGCCGTGTAATGAATTAAAAAACAAATGACTTCGTCTATAAGGGGCCTTGGACAGCAACAATCGAAAGCTATGAAAGATAGCCTATACAGAATGTTTCTGTGTTTGTATGAAGTAATATCTTAAGCTAAATTAACCGATTTGTATAATTAATTATTATTTCACCATTGGAAAGTGTAGTTTCTCTACATGGACATAATGCTATAATGTTATTACAGCAACTTCTGATATAATATAATATAATATAATATGTAATATTATATTATATAATTTAAGTTATTTGAAGGGTTCAGAACCATAGTGGGCCAAGCGCCATTTACTGAATACGTAGAAAAGAAGGGTTAAAATTAAATTATTACCACAATTCAATGGAAACCTATAACAAGTAAAATAAAATATACACATTAAATCTAAATGATGTCAATCTTCATGAAACTATGGTTGCATGTAATAAAAATTAAGAAACATGTTAAAGGAATTGTCATTGCACCAAATGAGTGTCTCTGGACCAAAATGATCGCATTTTAATTATTTGGATGCAATTTAAATTAAGTAACATATTAAACGATTTATCCTTCTATCATACACGAATGTTCCCTGGATCAAATGTCCTATTTTAATTATGTAATTACTTTATATTTATTTGTAACGGGTACAGCAGAGCGGACGGGTACGGCTGATTATAAATAAGCAGCTATAGTATATTACAGTGGGTACCGTGCATCTCACTTGTCGATATGTGTCAGAGGAAGAACAATTGTTACATACATTTTTAGTCTGAATAGTGAAATATGTTACTAGTCAGCGATGTATGCAATGGAGGAGGAAAGGAACTGGCCACCCCGCCCCATTATCTCCTGGCTTAGTTGCTTCATCAGTGATACCTTGTTGGTGTCACTTAAGAGGTTCCAATCAGTCTTCAGACTTGTGAATGGTTTGAGAAAAGTAGCATTTTTAGTCGAATTTTGGAATGCGTATTCCAGGAAAACGGAATATGTTAGAGAGATGATGTTGGGGGATTTTGTAAAGCAAGTAATTACCCATAAATGTGCTCATATTAGTCTGTTGCGTAACATTGATGGTTTGGCCGTAATTTCCTTGACGATCGGTAACAAAGTGTGGTAGGAAATCATGGCAATTGTGCATTCAGTGATTGTACGAGCAATTGAGAACGGGAAGGAGGAAATGCACAGCCACCAATGTCCCTCTGTGACGCGATGTTGTCATCTGTTCGCTTTTCTTTGTATCATTAGTTCAAAAATGAGCACACTGGTATTAGACTTTTATGTTCAACTCTTCCCCGTGATTCGTCTCCAAAAGAGTTCTTATTTAGACTCCTTCCACCTGGCGCTTCTAGAAATTTATGAGCCTAAATAAGTACAGGGACATCATTTTATTTTTACTTCAATTTTTATTGTACCTGAGTTTTTGAATGTACTTCACACCCACCACCTCTACTATAAACTTTCAACCGTCCTCAGACAGAATCAAGTCACTTAAACAGTATTGAGTTAGTGAGTATAGTAGGCCTACGTTCCAGAAATATGTTGGCATTTTCTAGTGACGAAAGAGCTTTCAATATTCATTCATATTTTCGCACAGGTACTGTCATCCATTTATCTACGTCGCATCCCGGTTTCCCCCACCCGCTTCTGCTCGCGCCTCTGTAAAGGATAGTGACTAGGCTGCCTTTGTTCTTTTCTGAAAACATTAATTTCTGTTAGAAATTGGACTTCTACGTAATATTATAAAACTGTTTAAAATAACTTAAATAAAAGGGCCTCGTTTAGTAATTAACTATCACGTGATTTCCCCCCCCCTTTCTACGACCCTGCGACATAACCACTTGGACGGACAGTAGATAGCATGTCTGAGTAATTTTATCTTTTCGGATCGGGCAGAAGTGAAGATTAAATTTACAGTACGTAAGATACTTTTTATAGAGTAGGTACAGAATTATTTCAACATAAGTTACTATAACGAAGAACGAAACTGGTAATTGGAATTAGGTACAGTAGTCTATAGTGCGATAATATGCACAAAAGAAGCCTGTATGAAGTGGACGGCCACCATTTTCAAAAATGTGTTTAAATATCCATATCATGATTATTTTTCATTTAAATTCATTCTTTATGTTTTACGCTAATGTGCTGTACACAGTATAAGATACACTCCATAATGAATACGTCCGAATGGATAGCTCAGTTTGTGAGTAAAAACACTTATTGTTAATACAGTACTGTATTTTGATTGAACAAGAACCTAATAAAAATTATCAAACTTAAAATCTCGATATTTCCTAGTTTACGTAAATAGATGAACTACTTTTCTTCCCTCCTATACCTAGTAAAGTGATTTGTTTGTATTTTACGCCAGTACCATCGAACTCCAATCGTGGAAGGGGGGGGGGGGTAGCAAACAGTGTTTCCGGTTCTCAACCCTTAATCTAAAGGTATAGCCAGGTTAATATTAGAAATGTTAGTAAAAATAAAATGATGTCCCTGTATAATCTAGTCATTAGAGTAAAGTTACAAAAAGTTACAATGATTGTTTTTCTCGCTTTTGTCAACGAACTGCAAGAGCGTGAGCGTGGAATTCTATCTCTGAACTATTTTTTTATAGCGTGTGGTTATAATGCGTGACTTGAGTGGCGGATTATCTTTGCATAACTTTTGTTGACTACTTCCGTCAACCCACTGTTTGTTGATTGATTTTGTTTTTTCTGAAGCGTTACTGAGGACACAGAGTGTAGGACGGAGAGATAGGAAACCCTTTGTTCCCTCTGATTATATAGGTGTCATCCAAGCATAACTCCAAGTATTTGTTGTGTTTGATGTTTCGAGTATGATGTTCGTGTTTGCAACATATGAATCAAATAAAATTAAAATTGTATCTCTTTGTGGATGCCTTAATTATCAGATGTAAATATGAATAATTATGTCTATTGCAGGTTTTCGTAAAACGCATATGTAGACCGGAATATTTTGGTCGGGATTTGAGAAAGTGCTTAATTCATTTTCGTCCAAAAAGCCAAAATACTTATTGACAATTAATATTTGAGGAGATAAAATTCGCTCCGGCGCCGGGGATCGAACCCGTGTCCTTGATTCTACGTACCAAGCGCTCTGACCACTGAGCTACGCCGAGTTCAATCCACAGCACCGGATCGAACCCTCCTCCTTCAATGTTTGGCCGTACCATCTACAAGTCTACGTCACAGAAGTTGTAGGTAATTATAGTGAATGGCCCGGACTTCGTCAATTACACAGCGAACATGAAGTTTTCGCCTTTCACTACAGTTGGCTAGTATACCTTCAAACACAATGATATTATTTATACCAGAGTGGGGACTTTGCTTGCTGGTTTATAAGTCTAGATAGCTGGATATATTAGTACATAAAATACGGACTCTGTTAATAATAAACCACGAATGTACTTTGAACTTGCATATCATTTTTAAATGCCAATTGTCGTCAATAGTAAAATTGAGGACCTCCCAGCAAGAAAAAGGCATCCTCATTTTCTACCAAATTCTAGTTATTGTAGTAGTAGTAGTAGTAGTAGTAGTAGTAGTAGTAGTAGTAGTAGTAGTAGTAGTAGTAGTAGTAGTAGTAGTAGTAGTAGTAGCAGTAGTAGTAGCAGTAGCAGCAGCAGCACTTTGCCTGGTAGAGTAAAGGCCATGAGGCCTTCTCTTCCACTCAACCAGGTTCCAATAATATACATGAAATACAAAATTAGATTGCAAAACAACACAAAAGAAAATACCTTAGAAATTACATAAAATATAGTAGAAAATTACAATAGTCAAGATCAGTTACATAATATAAAATTACAAGTAGTCAAGATCGGTTACATAATATATAAAATAAAGTAGAAAATTACACATAATCAAAATCAGATACATAACATAAGGGGAACACACACACACAATTTATAAGACCTAAAATGCTCGAGATAAATTCGACGATTAATTCACTTGAGATATATTATACAGTTAATATACTAATAGGATAATACATGTGGGTTACAAGACATAAAATGTTGATTAGCAAAGTCGTACTAAATGGATACAAATACAAATGATTAAGTAATATATCAAGATAATAAAAGAAAAGAAAAGAAAAAGAAGTAGGGAGAGGAGAAAAAAAATAACAACTTGGTCATTTAAGACTATTTAGAAACTTCCGCAAGAGTCTAGTTCTGTTCATTAAAAACATTTCTAAGTAGAGTGTACTTAAAAGATTTTAGACTCCGACTGCTCCTAATTTCCTGTGGCAAGGAATTCCAGGAACGAGCTGTGTGTATTGTGAAGGAAGCAGAGTAGAGTGATGTTTGACGAAATGGAATTGATAGAACAAAGTTATGCTGTGAACGTGTATCACGGTTGTATGTACTGAACTTAAAAAAAAATCGAGTTAGATGTATCGGAGAGACAGCCCAAGTTTCATTAGTGAACACGTTACTGATAGAATTGGTGTTAAGGTAAACGTCAGTAGTGACAACGCTTTTTAATATCGATATAAGACCCAACAGACGCAGAAACACAGAACTCGCTCGCGCCGTGCGCATCTTGTCCGTTCTGATGCTCGACTTTAAGACGGTATATCATGGTTCACAATGACCTGGAATGTCAGGGTAATAAATAATTAATTATCAGGGAAAGTCTGGGAAACTGTTTTAAATATGTCTAAAGTCAGGGAAATATTCACAGGGATTCTTATTATTGTGGGTTTTACAAAAAGGAGAACGAAACAGATGCGGATTCATTGGAAGTGTTGATTGTTTTTGTCGTGTGTCATCAGATGGACAATAGTCTTAACCATTAGTGATAATATTAAGAAATATATTGATAACCAGAAATCACTTCATACTAAGCCTTGAAAAACATTTAACTCAAACAAAAGATGAGTTTTTAAAATGTAAATTGTGCAAATTGGCTTTTTTAAGGAAATGTTTCAAGAATTTGAGCCATTTTTAAGGAAATTCCAAACTTTTGATCCTCTTGCTCCGTTCTTACACGCAGATTACAAAGTCTTTTGCAAAATTTGATGGAAAGATTTGCAAAATGTCTACATCACTGGGCAAACGTTTTTCGCTTAATCTGAATGACAAAGAAAACTTACGTAAATTAAAAAAAACATTGCTATGGCTTCCAAACAAAAAACATTTTTGGCAAGATTATTTATTTTAATTCTCGGTTGCTTTATTTATTTGATAGTTTCAAGATTTTTCTTCTTTCTCACTAAAACTCTAATGATACCTTATTGTTCTCATGTATTTTTTTTTTTCTTTAATTCTCTTCTTGCTTTTATGTTTTTCACAGACTGTAGCTTTATGGTTTGTTATAGCCTATTCCGTTGTACAACATATTATGAATCCGTTCTTGTACAGCCCTTGAATATGAGTTTTACTCATTCGGACATCTCAATGAATTAGAAAAAGAGGGTTTTAAATTAATGTCTTCCGCTTGTTGTGCAAGGCCACCTTAAATAATCGCAATCATTTGTTTTTATTTTATTATGTCAGCCTGATTGAGGCGGCACGGATATAAAACGCATTGTCATTTTAAAACTCATATATCTCTTAAAATATCGCTTCTATCAAAATTTTGCTCGGAATAAAACTTGTAGGAAACATTTTAGAGCAAGTTTTGTTATGTAATATTATAATCCCTCCCTTTTCAAGAAAGTATTTTGAATACCGTACCATATAGTCTAAAATCTAAGTGGGACCTAACGTATTTTACATACCAATTTTCATAGAAATCGGTTGAGCCATTATTGCGTGAAAAGGTAACAAACATACAGACATACAAACAAAAATTTCAAAAATTCGATTTTCGGTCTCAGGACAGTTCATTATACATGCCAATATCAATTATTTTTGTAAAAGCGAAAATTATCAGAAAAATAATAATTTAGGTTACAGTTTTATTATTAGTATAGATTTATTTTTAATGAGAGGATTTTAGGATTGAATGATGATAATATAATCCTCTGTTATGGACTATTTATTGGTAACGTACTATATTGTAATAATTGATCACCCCCTCTTTTTAACTTATCGTCTGTAGTAACTGGTGTGAAGTCTTTGGAGATAGTACGGAATGGTAATATAGGTTGAAAGGGCTTGGGATTCCTTTCGTTGAGGACTATCGAGTATGGAGGCTTTTCTCTGTCAGGACTGAGGCAGATTGGACCAAATGCCACTGAGACCACCCTTCGGACTTACAACATTCACCACATTTATAGGGGCACAACAAAACACTGCATGAATCTGTCTAAGAAAGTGAACACTATAATTTCCTATTTGGGCTACACAGACAATTTGAGGACATTGTTAAATGACAGTATGCTCCATAGATGATATGGAATTTATAGTGGAAATTGAAGTACTTGGAGCAATAAATCTGTCCACCGCTCCTTCGTCTACCACCAATCTCGCTGCCTCTCTCAGGATTCGAAACCTGGTGCCTTCATTGAGTAGCTTTCAGCTGAATTATAAAGTTGCATTAATTAACCTTGTTTTAATAAACATAACAGAATAACTTAATTATCTCAACATTTCCGCTGATTTATTTCGTACGACTCACAAAACAATTTCCGTCGGTCCACACCGCATGGGATAGCATCTCGCTACTGTGTTTTGTTGCTCTCTGTAAACAATTACGAGGATGTACAGCAGATCGCGATCCTGCTACCGCTTGTTTGCACTCCGGCATTGATGTGCCTGTCTTGCAGCGAGCTTACTTTAATTATGACTAGTCAACAACATTTTTTGTGTCGACAAACAGAATGCTGATTATTACAGAGTCTTATGCGATGATTACGAATATGTAATTAGGTTTTTTCCATCACGTCAGGTTTATGAACACTGCAACAATGTTATATTTGCATTTTTTGTGCCGACAAACAGAATGCTGATTATTACAAAGTCTGATGCACTGATTACGAATATGTAATCAGATTTTTTCCATCACGTCAAGTTTCTGAACACTGCAACAATGTTATATTTGCATTTTTTGTGCCGACAAACAGAATCCTGATTATTACAAAGTCTGATACACTGATTACGAATATGCAATCAGATTTTTTCCATCACGTCAGGTTTCTGAACACTGCAACAATGTTATATTTTATGAATAGCCATAAATACAATGCGGGCGGGAAGTAACTAGGTATTATTAATTGGCTTTAGAATTTTAATATCGATGAAATCATAATGAAAATTTATTGCGTGTACATATACATCATTAAATAGAGTTTGAATTTTTGCGCGTCCGTAGTATAGATGGTGGCCATGAGGGGCGGTTCGCGCAATAATAGCAAAGATGGTCGATCACCTGTTTGTTTCCGAGCGAGCGCAGATTGCTGCACGCTATGAAGTGTGGAATTCCATTGTTCTCGTTCAGAGATGGTGGCATACGGAGAAAGGAAGGAATGCCACAATCCGTCCAAAGACAATAAAGAATTGAAAACATGTATTCGGAGCATTACCACCAATGCCCCACGCAACTTCCTCCAGAAGACTGTGGATTCCATTACCGGCCGCTTGAGGAAATTGGTGGAAACCAAGGTGCCTACGTTTAATTTTGGTTATGCATACGTATTCCCATTTAATAAGGTACACATGAAATAAATTTCAATAATTTAGCGTTGTAAATATAGAATTTATACACATTTTTCAATACCTAGTATACGTGTAGCGCTTCTTTGGTTTTTATTCATCATACCAAGTCCCTCTTCACTTGACACATCTGAATCATGGTTTGTTGATACTTGAAAGATAAGATAGACTTACAGGGTGCCTGGTAATGAAAACAGAGACAGTCAGTCTGTACTTTGTTTAGTTCGGGTGTAGAGGTTTTTTTAGTAGTGTGAGCTGTTGTGTGTGAAATGAAATGAAGAAGCAAAAGCGTAGTTGTAAAAACTTTCCGAACCAATGGTATGGCGCGAACAAAAAACCACGAACATGACTGTTATTTCTGCTTAACCAATGTTACCCTTACAGTTATTCTTAAAATATATATATATATATATATATATATATATATATATATATAACATGGACCACGAAACTGGCCTTTTCAAGAACCAAACTGTTTATCAAAATTTTTGCTCCTTCCCCTTTAACATTATTTGTAATTTGAATAAATTATTGTAACAATTAACATTTTATCTAATATAATTTGCCTCGATATAACTACGTAAATTTCAATATTCACTGGATAGACGATACAGTAGACACACAATTTCTTAATTAAATTTGTTCAAACTTGATCAAGAATTATTTTAAAAGGTAACAAACAAACAAAACATTATTTACTGGTACTGTTCCTGGTTGCAATATATGACCAAATACATTTCAAGATTCTCGACTGAGAAGTTTTTTCTATTGGCTCTCAAAATACATTTGAAGAACGAAATGATTCTTTCGACAGCACATGACGTCATAGGTACAAATTTCATCGCTGCCACTGCAGCAGGTACCCACGGTAACTGACAATTAAAGCTTCCCCCCTTGAAAATGGAGCACGCATTTATAATTTTTTCAAACCCTGGATTCCTTTGCAATACTTTCTTTAGTCTTAATGTGACAGCTTCACCCACGAGTCCTGGTACTTGTTTCTGTAGAAGCGAGTCAGTGACACCAATTGCATCTTTCAGTTGTAGCGAAGAAGATTTCAAGTACTCGATATATTTTGGAAGGTCACTGAAATGTGCTTTGAGGAAAGCAAGGGAGCCATAGATGTCACTGCTAAGTAGGCTACAGATTTTGCCTTAGAGATTTAGGCAGTCTCTTCCACGTCGAGATTGTTCTCTCTCTCTCTCTCTCTCTCTCTCTCTCTCTCTCTCTCTCTCTCTCTAAATGTATTGATATTTCTCTCAAAATAAAAAAATCAGTATATAACGCAGTAAATACAAGATAACGCTTATCAACAATGATTTAGGTTCTTTAAGATACTAAGTTCCAATTTAGGTTTCTTTAGGTTCAACAGAATTCACATATACGACTCCTACGATCATGATCTGGAAAAGTATTGAAGAAATTAGGAGTTCAGAAGCAAGGAAAAAATAGGTAAAACCTACAAATCCGGTCTCTAGTAATTAATTATAGTTTACTTAAAGACGCTCGCAACTGCCGAGGTTATATCAGTAAATCTACTGACATGCGCCTGTCGCATTTAAGCACACTAAAATATCATCGACCTGGGCCGGGATCGAACACGCAACCTCAAGCACAGAATGCCAGCGCTATACCGACTGCGCTACCCATGCCTTCTGTACGTATGTACTGTATATTTATATGGATGTAATGTTGCATATACCGTTGGTTAGAGGAAGGAACGCCGCATTAAACGAGATATGAATGTTCGCTGCCGGATGGGCATGAGCGTGGTGGCAAAGCCGCGAAAATGTCCCACATTTGGCTCGTTATCAAGTTGCCGAGTGTTGCGTTAGATGTCACCACGTCTTAACCACGTGTTGCTGTGTTGATGCCAGTATCTTAATTCGTAGCTAATCAGCCGCGCTTTTTAATTAAAACTCTAACGTAACTTGGATGGAATAGAGTTATTTGTAAATTTTGGAGATTGAATAAATAAATATTATATTTTGTATATGTAGTTCACAAATAAATTAACCTGTAGATAATTATTGACTATAAACAAAATCCGACAAGTTGTTCAGAGGACATTTCTATATGCAATCAACGGCATGTTGAAAACACTTTTCTGGTGTCAGGAAAGCTGAAAATTGCTCTATAGTTGGCAGTTCTGTCATAGGCCTACTACATATTTATCCTATTGTATTGTATTGTATTTATTAACATTCCATGGTATTCATACATTGCTTCACAGCTAGAATATGGAACAAGTCAAAAAACTTAATACTATTATAAAATCTTAATTTATAGTCACAGTCTAGATGAAATATATATACAGACGAGATTTACAATATAGTCTACTAGTACAACACATAGTTTTAGTATCAATTTCATGAAGTGTTATTGAATGTCATGAATTCACTTACAGAATAGAAGGCGTGAGAAATTGGGTACTTCTTTAATTTGGTCCTAAATAATCTTATGTTTTGAGTTTCATTTTTTATATCGATAGGGAGGCTATTAAAAATTTTTACTGCTATATAACGCACTCCTTTTTGATAGCACGATAGACTTGCCGATGGAGTATGAAAGTCATTTCTTTGACGTGTATTTATGCTATGAACTGTTGAATTAGTTACAAAGTTTTCACGATTACATACGAGGAAGACTATTAATGAAAAGATATACTGACAAGCCATGGGCATTATTTGTAGTTTTTTTTAAATAGTCCTACAAGATTCCCTAGATTAGAAATATACTGTTACTATATGTGGAATTTCCCCAGAATATTATTCCAAAACTCATTACCGAATGAAAGTATGCAAAGTATATTGTTTTTAAGGTATTGATATTTACTATCTTTTGCATAGTTCTAATAATTGTAAAGTAAAAAGTTGGCCTTAGCGTAATGTTGGCTACCTGCAGCTCATGACCATGACATTCCACTCCCGTAAAATGATCTTTTAATCTTTAGTAGTTTCTGGGACATGATGTGGCTAAATGGCTAGCGCATTGCATCCGTTCTAAGATGCGGGTTCAAGACTTGATGAACAGGACAGGAATTTCCGGTGAAAAATGTCGACACAAGCTGTTCTCTCGTCGTGGTCCCCTTTACTCCAGCAATCAATTGACAATTTTTCTGTTGTCCAGAATCAATAAAGGCATTTGTTAAAAATGTCTGGCGCATATTATGTCCTTGTACTGCCATACGTATTGGCGTATTTGGATAGAGAAACTATATAAACACGAGTTCTTAGAGTTTGCCTTCATATAGCGGCAACTTCTCCGACACATGAATTCTACGGGTAGCATCACAGCAGATCTGTTAGGCGTTCGTAAAATTGTTCAAGTTTATAACTATAGATAGCTTCAAATTAAGCCTATTATATATAGATTTTCCAAAAACTACAGCTTAAAATTGTTATTTTATTACATGAAAAGGTGTTTTTTTTGTTCATGCCATCTCTGCACGTGTCTGCTTATAGCGTTTACTTCCAGTCAATTTGACGTGTGTTTATTGACATACAATATATGACGTAACTTATTCAGGAAAGATGCATGTGAAAAATAATCTTAGTAGAGGAGAAGGTGGAAATATGGGCTACCATTTTGTTTTCCTCATAATAATGAAAAATGGTGTGGCATATTACTTGGAAACCTTTATTGACATACAAAGTAATTATTCATATACAATTTTTCCAGTCTTAAAGATCAATAGTTGCAATAGACATTTGCATATAATTAATTTTTGAACGGAAGAAGAACTGCTTCTCTATAGGTAGTGAGGTCTAAATATGGGCTACCACAAAAATTTGAAAATAAAATTGGAAAAAAAACAAAGAAACACAAGTAGGAAACCTGTTTCACATCAATGGCAATATTCTGTAACAAATAACGCAAATCACGATAGTGAAAATGCGGGACGTGTCAATGTAGTGGTAATATGGGCTACCTATCCCACATTTGACAAATAGCGGTAGCCCATATTAGCAGCATCAACTCATGATGGTTCCTAAGATTATGTATGGCAAATGTTGTCCTAAATAAATATTACTCTTATGCCATGTGATAGAGCTATTCTTAATCAGTGCAACACATCAAGATTGAATTTTAAACACGAAATACATTTCTTTCAATAAAATTGAAACTACATACCTGCAAAAACTTTGAAATTGATGAAAAACACAAAGGACACACCACATCCACACCGTAAAGACAACTGGTTTGTGTCTTTGTAGGAGCAGACTGATGGACACGAGATGTACTTTTAGAGCTTTTTCGCTAGGTAACACCATCATATATAGTAAAAAACGAGGTAGCCCATATTACCACTCCTAGCCCATATTTCCACCTTCTCCTTTACAAAATGAAATGAACGGGTGTTTGATACACCAAATAAAATAACTGTCTCCGTGATTTTTCGTAGAATAAATTAACAAACAACACGATACATTTCTGACGAAAAATTATGTAGCCTATGACTTTAACATTTATATCACTTTCAAATAGCGTTTTTAATGGGAAATCATTATAATATACGAATATCTATTTTATATGAAATTGTGCAAAACTAAATAGACTTACTTGTATTCAAACCGCATAGTATATCAATGTAGTCAAGTGTTTGCGTTTTGGTATAATACTTAGTAATTTTACAGAGCGCGGCAAACAAGACTTGACCTGGTAAAGTGCTATCTCGCCGCTCGCCTCCAGTTACTCTGTTCTTTGGCGGGTGGTAGCCTATATTTACGCTTTATAAGGATAAAACTTAAGCATTTAAATTTATCGTAAAATAGATTGTTGCGATATAATTCCTGGCTAATCATCTCGACCAGACCTGCAGAACTGTAGCTCCTCAGAGCGACTGCCTTACTACCCCTCCTTACCCCACCCACCTTTTCTACCAGTGCGCTCATACGTACTAGTTACGCTTGGCTGCATGAACATTCATTCTCGCGGCGGCAGGTATACAATACGTTATCAAGAATTACAAATGAACAGATAATAAAATCCTTAGGAACATACCTTTAGAAAATAAGAGAAAAATGAATGAAGGAAATAAATAAGTTAAAAGACATGTAAAATAAACTTTAAAATGTATGTGTGCATATAGGCCCTAATGTAAGAAGGTCACCTATGTATATTACTAGTAAAGCCGATTAAGTCCACTTTTTGTGTAAAATATGTTGAGTATGGTCCCAGACTTGTCTTTCCGTGCTCTGTGTTCTACTAAAATGAAATAAGTCCGAAATGTTGCATGCCGGCAACAAACCAATTACTTTATTTAAAGAATGTATTATGATGTTTCGTGCATTAATAAAGTTTTAATTCCTGTTTTTACAAAACTTGCATTACTGGTCTTAACTGGGTTTACTAGTAATAGGACGATAAATAAATTGTACGTTGATAAGTGAATGATAGCTATATGACCGGATGTCAGTGCTGTCATTCAACATTGTAACGCACTCCAGCTATATATATATATATATATATATATATATATATATATATAATAAATGAATAAATAAATACACAATACGGGTACTGCAGTTTAAAGAGAACTGGAACATGGCAAAATCTAAACCCGTGAAAAAACACTACTTCCAAAGGAAATGGGAATATGATTACTTTGTTGTTAAAGAAGACGAAAGAATTGCTTGTTTACTGTGTCCCATCCAATTTATTTCTACTCGTCATTTCAATATTAAACCACATTTCAACAAAGCCCATATTAAGAATTATGGAATGCATAAACTTTCGGGTAAGTTCATTATTACGAACTGTATATTGATTATTTATTTATTTATTTATTTATTCATTCGTTCATTTATTTATTTATTAATTTATTTATAAGTAATAAATAATAATAATAATAATAATAATAATCCTTGGCGCTACAGCCCGTGAAAGGCCTAGACCGACCAGCCGGCTGCTGGCCTCACGCCCACATGCCGAAGCAGAGGTGGACGATCATCCAACCAGAATGGAAGTATCGTGTGGTTAGCACGATGATCCCCCCAGCCGTTATAGCTGGTATTCGCAACCGGATTTCGCTACCTATCGTGGCTCCCCATTTATTTATTTATTTATTTATTTATTTATTTATTTATTTATTTATTTATTTATTTATTTATTTATTTATTTATTTATTTATTTATTTATTCATTTATTTATCTATTTATTTATTTATGACGTCATTCGTTGTGTTCATTTTGAATTGAAATTAATAGTGACTTTCATGCTTCATTACTTAAATGCTATAAAGTTATGTTTCCGTAGGTGATGATAGGAGGAAAGTTTTCGAAAATCTAAAGCAGGTTAGGACAAAGAAATCTCAAAGAAACTACCGACAAGAAATCTAGCATAATTGTAAACCTTGAAACGAGATAACGCATTATAAATACAATGAATTTATTACAACCCTTTTCGAAAATTACTTGCCGCCACAGGCAGAGAATGTAAACAACTCTACACGGAAGTCGATCATCCCCAAAAGCAGTGTAGTGAGGCTGACGTCATATTTCCCCTACTTACGGGTTCTGCAGGACTGGTCTTGACCATCTATCAATATTTCGTAAGTCCTCTGAACCTTGATAAATGTATCAATACATACTCCAAAACAAGCTCTGTTGTTACTTATGTTTTATGTCCCATAACATTGATACTGATTAAAAACAAGCGCTGACGAATATCCACTAGGAGCTGATGTATGCGTATAATTTTAAAATAATTACTTCTTACTGACTGAGAAAATGATTAATATGATGTGTATTTAGTGATTCCTCAGCTTTGCTATTCTGTGAATCTCCCCTTCAATTTTTACTATGGATTCAAAACTCAATCACTTTGCATGTGATTGTGTTTTAAAAAATATATAGGATGATTCACTAGGATTTACCGCCACTTACAGAGCTTATTTCCGAAGACATTCTGAGCAAAAAAATGTCATATAAACATGTGTCCTAATCTCAATATTTTCAGAGTTATACTAATTTAAAGTTGTTAGTAAAATACCCCATGTATTGTGGGTCCCTATCACCACGGCATGGCGCGTCCTCAGGTTGCGGAAAAAGGAGACGGTCTCCAGATATGGAGGGTAGCTGCGAATATATTGAATAACCAGTCGTGGACAGCCGATAAGGGGTGGTCCTCCAGCTTGGGGGTTGGGCGAAGGGCTAACAACCCATCACCGTAAAAAACAGCTTGTTACGAATCCCTACAAAGCGGGATGAAGTTACAGGAGAATGGAGAAAGTTACACAACGCAGAACTGCACGCATTGTATTCTTCACCTGACATAATTAGGAACATAAAATCCAGACATTTGAGATGGGCAGGGCATATAGCACGTATGGGCGAATCCAGAAATGCATATAGAGTGTTAGTTGGGAGACCGGAGGGAAAAAGACCTTTGGGGAGGCCAAGACGTAGATGGGAGGATAATATTAAAATGGATTTGAGGGAGGTGGGATATGATGATAGAGACTGGATTAATCTTGCACAGAATAGGGACCGATGGCGGGTTTATGTGAGGGCGGCAATGAACCTTCGGGTTCCTTAAAAGTCATTTGTAAGTAAGTAGTAAAATACCTTTTTTATTTTAAGGGTAAAAGAATATTACAAATGGAGATTGAACTATTCAGAAATATAATTTCTTTAATTGACTAGTGTTCTGAAGCTAAGTATATGTTGTTAATTGCTTTGTACAGATTTCGTTTTTCAATTTTAACTAAAAATTACATTATTCTTACGCACTTATCACAAAAATTGTTATAAATAATACGACTTTAGGAACTTCATTCTTTACAGTTTAATTATGCATCCTAATGTACAGTCTTGAAGAATTTACAAGAGTGGCGTGATTTATAACAATTCTTGTGGTAAATGCGTGAGAAAAATATAATTTTG
This sequence comes from Periplaneta americana, assembly GCF_040183065.1. Lineage (NCBI taxonomy): Eukaryota > Metazoa > Arthropoda > Insecta > Blattodea > Blattidae > Periplaneta > Periplaneta americana. The sequence continues at coordinate 22,931,681 of NC_091132.1, read as the reverse complement.
TAGTTAAAAATCGAAAAAATAAATCTGTACGAAGCAACTATGGAATTCACAACACATTTTTAGCTTCGGAATACTACCTAATTAAATAAATCATACTCCTAATAGTTCAATCTTTATCTGTAATATTATTTTACCCCTAGAACTAAACAATAATGGTATTTCAAATTAGTGTTTTACAAACAACTTCAAATTAGTGTAACTCTGAAAATATTGAAATTACGATACATGTTTATATGATATTTTTTTTGCACATAACGTCTTCGGAAATGAGCTCCGTAAGTGGCGGTAGATCCTCGTGAATCACTCTGTATATAGACCTACATATTGTGTAAATGGTGACTATTCAAGCAGCAATTAGGATAGTGGTTAGTGATAACTACTAGTATATCATTACAATTATATAGCCTAACAAAAGACTAATAAGGGGAATTCCTGAAAATTCCAGTTAAAGTTTTTCGGAAAATTTTCATCACCCGATATAGTTATAAACTTCAGTAAACTTTCACAAACGCTTAATAGATCTGATGTACTACTTGCAGAATGGATGTGTCGGAGAAGTTGCCGCTATACGTAGGCAAAGCTGTACGCACTCCTGTAGTAAAAGACAATACTGCGTGTTCAGTTCAAAGAGTGTCATGGCTCGCTGTATGCCGTCATGTGGCTAGTCGATGAGCCTAGAGAATTAATCTTCCTACACTTCCGCAGAGGTGTATTACCTATGTGCCAGAGAAGTTGCCTAGCAAGTACGGCGTTCATTCTGAAGAGTACTTACCGATACGTACGGTAACGCCAGTAGTGGCAGGAATGTAAACTGTTTGGAAACACGTACTGAGGTTTTGTCTTACTGTCGGGATATGGCGAGAGGGTTAAGATAATAACTTACGTATTTGTTGACATTAACTTCGACGGTCAACATGGACACGGTGCATTTGATTTGTGTTGTGGAATGTTGCCGTACGCAACCAATGATAACAAATACCCTGCGTACGACTTGCCCGCGCAAAACACAGTTCGAAAGAGGTTATGATAGCACACAGACCGTACAGACCGCCATCTGTTGCTACGACTTTCAAGTTATACCGTACACGTTCTCAAGTTCAGATTGAACGCCTTGATTAATAGGCAACTTCTCTGACATAAAAGCTGAAACTCGCTTCAAATCGCTGACTCACAACAGTGACGTCATGACACACTTTGAAATGAACACCCAGTATTTTGCCATAGTTGATTCAATAACACTGACTTCTAAGACTGGGATTAATTTTATTGGTGTTAATGAAGAGAACATAAATATTTTAATTTCCATTTTCTGTGTTGGAATTTTTTTAACAATAGTATGGACGTTTAATATATTTTTAAGAATTTTCTGTAAACTTAAAGGAAGTACTTATTCTAATTTACGATTTTCCAAAATATTTTCCTCACTATCTACCTGGTGTCCTGCGCCGTAACGTCATGCCCAGTATTCGCGTTACGGCATACGCGGTGGTTCGAATTTTCATTGGAAGGAATTTTCTCATGAAAATATCGGCAGTGTATCGAACCATTGCCCATCCACCATCGTGATAGCTAGCGAAATCCGGTTACGAAAACGAGATGCAACGGATGAGGCGAACACGATACCTCTGTTCTGGTTGAATGACTTGGCCCTTCATGGACTGTCGCGTCACGAATTATTATTATTATTATTATTATTATTATTATTATTATTATTATTATTATTATTATTATCATCATCATCATCATCTATCCTGTAACTGTTATGAACTTTGGTAAACTTTCTCGAATGCCTAACAAATCTGATATGCTACCTGCAGAACGGGTATGTCGGAGAAGTTGCCGCTATATGTAGGCTAACTATAAGCAATCCTGTAGTAAAAGGCAAAGGTTTTCCATAGTCGTTTACCCAAGAACACTGATTTAAGTCTTGTATTGATTAATGTAATGAAGATAACTTTTTTTCCATTTGCTGTGTTGGGTTTCTTTTTCAAACAGTATTATCGATGTTTAAGTATATGCAGCATTATCTTTAAGTTTGATATTAATTGTTGTATTTTTAAGGCAATATGAAGTTTTTTCATACATTGATCAGAATTATTTCACATCTGTCTGTCTATCTGTCTATCTATCTGTCTGTTTTACTGAGACGCACTTTAATTAATCGAACTAGTTTCTTGGGAATACCAAATTCAATAAGAATATTAAATAAAACGTCTCTCTTAACTGAGTCATATGCCTTTTGAAACCTGTGAATAGTAACTTATGTACTGTACTCTTGTACTGTTTTGCAGATTTAGTAACGGTTAACTGACTATTTTTAGATGGAGGTTTGATTTCAGCTTTTTTACTGACTGAATAAACCCTACTTGGGTTTTTTAGACATCTTTCACGTGTTTATAACTGCTCCAAAATTCTTCTGAACTCTTAAGAAGTTTTTCATGAAGAAGAAGTGCTCTTTCTTCTATCTGTTTTGTAATGGGTTTCATCCCTGTCAGAATCAACATTGCAACCTTAGGTGTTGAAGTAATAGGCCTTATGGTTGGAGCGCGCAGAACTATTCCCGGTTTCTTCTTCCAGACCTGGCAACGTTTCGGCCTACAGAGGAAGGCAATTGATGACATCGTTCTTGCAGCTCTGAGAGGATCAATATTTATACTCCGCAACCATCTCTACGGTCAACAGTGATCTTCAACTAATTAATTAGTAGCTACTTATTTATTCAGTCATTTCTTGTCGTTGTTGTAAGACTCCCTTCAACTTAAACATATGTATATTATTTATACTTCCAACTGCCTATTGCAGAATATGCTCTGTCTTTGTGGCAGCCTGTTAATACAGGGAGCTGTTATTGTTTAGATAGATGAATAAAATAACCCTTTCTGTTAATATTCGAAGCGCTTGAGTTCGAACCAACTCAAGCTTGTTAAGTGTATTGTCCGCGGCTGTTATGGGTAGTTCACAGCACTGAGTAATACATGGTTCAAAATATGATTTGTAGGTGGACGTCAAAGTATGTCGTGCACAGCCCCTCTTACTTCCTGCTAGTTGTTTTAACATATTAAGACGCTTAGAAGTTCGAAATGCAATTTTTTGAGTTTGTAGATTCCCGGTTAGCTTATTATCAAACGTGACTCCAAGATATATGAAAGAATCAGTCAATCTGCGAAATGGCGATACTATTATTTTTAAGATTGGGAGCAATGCTTTGATGGGCAAGGGAAAAACATTGAAATTTAGTTTTCGAAAGATTAACAGTCATGTTGTTTTTACAGCATCAATTTGCGAGTTTGTCTAAACCCTTATTTAATACGTTCTCAGTATTTTTTGTGGTTCCATATTTCGATGTTTCTGACCAGAGAACTAGGTTATCTGCATATATTAAGCATTTAATTCCCTTTACTGAAGTTAGAACTGCAATTAAATCATTTATTATTATTATTATTATTATTATTATTATTATTATTATTATTATTATTATTATTATTATTATTATTATTATTTAAGCATTTAATTCCCTTTACTGAAGTTAGAACTGCAATTAAATCATTTATTATTATTATTATTATTATTATTATTATTATTATTTTTATTTGTAAAGCTCATAACAAAATGATTTCGGACAATAGTAATGAAGAGTAATATTATCGAGGCTATATGGCGTTAAAAACTGAATTTTATTATTTCCTGAATTGTGAGATATTAAGTTAGTTATCTGCTGGACTCGTCTTTAATTTGCTCACTGATACAACATGGTTAATGTTTTATTAATATGTATCCAACAAAATTTGAGACTCTACTTTTATTTTATGATAGAATTTAGAAATATTTTGCATTCAAGCAGACTATAACGTGACAGATGTTGGCCCCCATAAGGTTAGTTACAGGCGTTCCAGCGCGGTTCAGAATCGATTCTGAACTGCCTGCTCATGCGCAGTAGTTCAATGTGTGCTCCTACAAGACTAGAACGGATTCCGAAACGATATTGAACTCCCAGTTCCCAGTTCCAACGTGCCTTAGAACTCGTTCGGAACGAATGAAATTGGTTCTCTATTAAGAGCAGAACCGGAAATTCTGAACTGTTGACGCATGCGCAGATGGTTTCATCTGAAGGTACTGTTAAAATGCTTCGAGACTAGGCAAGTTAAAATAAAAAAAATAGTCCATCATGAGTGATTTGGAAGATTGTAATATATTTTATGACAAATTAAGTTCAGACGAATATAATTTTAATATGAGAAGAAACTCCGAAGACCGTGAAAGAACAGTTCAAGAAACGTTCTAACAACGTAAAATCCCGAACTAGTTCTGACACATGCATCGAAAGAAGTTCGGTATCTTCTCAGGTTCAATATTAATTCGAAACGCGTTCTGAATTGCTTGCTGCAACAAACCTGTATTATAGCCGCATTCAGTGCGGTGGTCTTGCATCAAAATAATAGGCCGTGCACTGTGCTAGTTCATTGATTTTTATGGCATGTACTGTATGATCCATCGAAGTCGGAGATTCTACTGTATGTGGTTGGTTTGCGAGAACGGTAATAGGTTCGCTGAAGTATAAGCGTAGGCAACGGGAGAGCCAATAACGTGGAAGCTCGTGGGAACTTCTAGTACAATCTGATACCGCTAATGCGTTATTGTTGACATATGATTTGAATGTAAACTTGGTATTCTATTTTGAGCTTAAATTGCAAAATAATGCAGGAAAAGTATTGAAACGGAATCTGTGTAGTATTTTTGTTTCATTCTCTATAAGACGAACACTTTCTGACGAGTGAAAACAGGTAATTAAGTGAATTTTGACTTAATTGTGGATTGGTTATACGTAAACTGATTTGTTGCATGTCATAAAGCCTACAGTGATTAGTGGGTGTAATTAATTATTATGACAACATTACCATTTCAAGTAGTGGATAATTCCTTAGATTCATCGCAATCGATATTTTGCTGGGTCAAGGCACAACTAAGGTTAATTTATTGAAGTAGTAGCTGACTAATGTCAGTATTTCTGTGTATCGGTACCTGTTTTATAACACTCTCATGTGTTCTTACTATAAGCTTACATATCGTAACTCCCAGACTATTATATTCCAGTAGGGTGAAACTTCACAATTCCTCGGTTCATACCACATAAATAATCCCCTCAACTAACTCACTAACCTTATCACATACCTTGACTTAATGTCATATAGCTTCCCACTTATTTAACCCATAAAGAAACTTAAATAAGACGTCAATTCTGTGTGTGGTGTGGGGCGATATCGAAGATAGGCCTCCAATAGTGATGTAATCTAGGAAATTATTAGGCATAATAGTCCTAATGTAGTTCTATATATCTATATAAAAGAAATATTTATTTCTACAGGATTAAAATACAATGCCCCAAGGAAGAAGAAAAGTTCCGTTTAGTGGCAAGGCGAAGAAAGCTCAGCTACAAGCGAAAAAACAGCAAAGACAACCAGTTGAAGGCTCTGGTGAAAGAGGTTACGTAAAAGATATTGATATTTTTGGTAATTCGGTAGAAAACGTTAGTCAATACGGTGGACATTATCGAGGATCAGGCTAACCTAACCTTCCACCTGTAGCAACATTCTTCACGTTTAGTATCATTTCGTTTGCATGTATTGGCAACCCAACTACTCGTGTCGAGGAGCCATCTAGTGGAAGTAGATCGTACTGCCAGGAAGCAGAACAGTCTGCAATATTCGTTCAGTGGCTAGTAATATACTCCATCTTGGCGTGCCCAAGCTTCACAAGTAATAGGGTCAGTGACTGGTTAGGTTTGGTTTGTTCAAGTTTTTTGTATGCAAGACATGCCAAAAACCTCAATAAATCAAACCTAACCTGTCACTGATTCTCGGTGATGTGATTGATGTCCGTCATATTGACCAACGTTTTCTACCGAATTACTATATTTTTTTTTTAATTTTAATTGTTTTTCGATTAATTATTATCCAGTATTAGTGATAGTTTACTGAAAGCATGTATTTTTTGTCATACTATGAAAATAGGACCTATATGTTTTACGTCATCATCATTTTCCATAAGAGTAATTTCTTATCAAATCAGAAACACCTGAGTACGGTACCATTTTCAAATTGACGTTTTAGAGTTCCCTTAAGCTTTGTGGAGATGTTAGGTACCTCATAAGAAATTAAGGCTAAACTGAGTTTGTTCCTCGTAGGTCTACTCTGTTTCCACACCTTTAGCTGTCTTCTCTGTAATACCAACATAACTTTGGTGACATTACGAAAGTTTCACACTAGTGTACACTCACACTATGCCGTGCATAGATATACTTATCTATGACAGGTTAAGTTAGTTTAGACTTCTATTATGCCTTACATGTATGCTGGGCAAAGGCTGGTGATTTTTTTGTTTTCTGATACATTATCAGTAATAAACTTCGGAAAACGTATCATGTGTCTTTAAGGTGTTAAATTTTATATTACCTTGTTAACATGTTTCGGCCTGCTAGTGGCCATCATCAGAACTGGTTGTTGCTGTTCTTGCCTTGTATACTAACTAGCATCCCTCAACAAAGCCATTAGCCCCACCCAGATGAGCATTGATTCTATTGGATCATTTACAGTACCATCGACCGGGTATACTTTACACAAGGGGGGTAACTTTACACATTTCTAGAAAAATGGTGTATAACAGTTTTAATAATGGCACACACTTCAGTCTACCACACATATGTGCTGTTGTCACATAGAATCAGTTCCACGGAGTTGCTACACATTGTCTGTAATGTGCTGCCTTCTAAACATTTTTCTAGAAATGTGTAAAGTTACCCCCCTTGTGTAAAGTAGTGTGATGGTAGTCAAAACTTCTCTAACGTCTTAATACTGTCTCGTCCAGGTACAAAATTGGTTCTTATTTTCTGTAGGTATTCATTTCATTCAATGTTTTACCCAAGGGCAGATCTTTCGCTCCAAACCCAGCTTTCTCCAATCTTTCCCATTTTCTACCTTCCTCTTTATCTCCTCATATGATCCATATATCTTCGTCTATCAGCTGATATCTTCTTCTTCCTCGAACTCTTCTCTCGTTCACCATTCTTTCCAGTGCATCCTTCAGTAGGCACTTTGTTGTCAACCAGTGACCCAACCAATTCCTGTTCCTCTTCCTGAACAGCAGGGAATGGATTTATATGGATGGAATATGTAAATATGTATATGTACTTATTTTTATTAAAATATGGGATTAAATATGGACTTACAATGATAAAAAAATGACTATCTACGTTAAATATTAGTACAGTTTAATCAAAATAAATAAAGAATATAATGGACGTACCTTATCTTATATTGTACTGTTTTGTTATGTGAACTGCAAACAAAGCACAATTTTTATAGCCTGTTACCATAACAATGAGTTACAAACCTATCTACGTTAAATATGTTGTTGTTATCTAATGCCGAGCTTTGGCAACGAAGCCATTAGCGTTCTTGCTCTCCAATATTTCTCTGTGGTGGATCTATCAGGTAGAACTTCACAGGTTATGAGATGATCTTCAGTCATTTCTTCTTCTTTGTTGCATAGAGGGCAATTTGGATTTGTGTAAATTCCTATTTTATTCAAGTGTTTGGCCAAATAATCGTGTTCTGTAAGCTGTCTGAATGTTGCTACTGCAGATTTACGTGGGATTTCTGGAATAATTTCTGTTTTTTTTTTTTTATTATTATTAAAATGCTCCATTTTTTATCTTTGGCTTTGGTACATAGTCCTTGGTTTTGCTTGATTTTATGTTTATTTTTAATTAGTCTTTTGATGGATGTAAGAGGTAGGCTTGTATTTGTATTCTGAATTAAATTGGATCCTTTTTTGGCAAGAAAGTCAGCAGTTTCATTTCCAGCAATTCCGCAATGTGCAGGTATCCATTGCAATTGAATTCTTTTCTGTAGTTTTTGAAGTTGTTGGATCATTTTGTGACATTCTTTAATTTGGATTGACATCATTTTATATGAATTTATTGCATATAATGCTGCTTTAGAATCAGAAGAGAATGACAGCATTTTGAAATTTATCTATTCTGTACAGTAGGTGTTGGAGTGAGATATGAATAGCCATTATTTCCACATCAAAATTTGTTGTATGATGTCCTGCTGGTTGATAAACTGAGAATAACGCACACGTAATTCCTGATCCTGAGTTGTTATCGATAGTAGACCCATCTGTGTAGATATGTAACCATTCTTCTGGTGGGTATCTATTGTTCACAGCTTCTAATGCTAGCACTTTTAGTACAGGTTTGGAAGTTTCAGATTTTGTAACTGGTTCTTCTAAATCTAGTTGAATGTTAATTGGTTCGAAGGTTAGAGGGTTTTCTCTGCTTAAAATGTTTTCTTTAGATTTAGGGAGATTCAATTCTGTTTTTATTTCCGTGACTTTGGACAGGAAACTTGTTTGTGTTTTCAACTTGGTTGGTTGTAACAGTCTTTTTTTCCCATTTTGTTGTTTTTAACCGTAGCATTTTTTCATGGTATGTTAGTGCCTGCTCCTCTAGAGTGAGATATATTGGAGGGTTCTGGGTTAGGGCTTGCATTGCCGTGATTGGGGTTGATTTTGCTGCACCAGTTATTAGTCGCAGGGCCTGATTTTGGCATACTTCTAGTCGATTCAGGTTGAAATTATTTGCTGTAATACTTCTCTACAATGCGGAGGTATTAATTACCTACGTTAAATATTAGTATAGTTTAATCAAACTAAACAAAGAATGTCCTTCTAGCAGTGACCCTCATTTTCTGAGACATTATTAGTGATCTATGGGTCTCAAGGACTCGAACTTATTTTCATCATTAACAACAATGGTAAAATCCTTTTAAATATTTTATTGTTATTAAACTTTTATTTAAGCTTCTCATAAAGTACTGTAAGGAAAGCTGAAATTTTCGCTTTTTGTTGATTTTCTTTACAATTACATTATGAAAGTAAGAATGAAGAATCAAAAGGAGTTGGATGTTATGTGTTGATATCATACAGAATGCCTCATACATAGTAAAATATTGTTTTGATTTATTAAGTTTTAATTTGACATTTTTATATTTCGTTTAATATTATTGGGGAAAAAACAGCATTTAACATTGATTACAGATTCGATTGAAAATGTTTAATTTGTGTAATGTAATGTAAAATAAAAATCTTGTTTTCACTAACAGAGTTTACTTCCTTTGTATCGAGAGATGAGACTGGGATCGCTGAAGGCAGTGAAGTCGTGAAATTGAATCAGCAACCAATAGTAAGAGGTAGAGGTAACCCTAACAGGTAAGTAGTCGTTAAGCTTAAGGTCAAGTGGGGGTAAATGTAACCAAGAAATTGCATAGGTCAAGTTTAATGAGTAGTGCTACAACAGAAATGTAGATAAATGTTTTATAATTTTGAGAAAAAATACTTTGGAATATTCTTTAAGGGAGTTAAAGCGATGTGAGGCATTTTGTTTGATGAAGGTAGGATAGATGATTTATTAATCAAAACAGTGTCTGTAGGTCACTTCACATGTAACCTGTGGCATAAATAAGTCCATTCATAGTGTTAATCTACATTTGAGATCGGACTGTGATGAACATTTTCAACCTGTCTTCCCTATCTTCCTTCAGAATGAAAGATGATGAATGATGACATTCAAAAACTTTTTTTTCAAATCAGAAAGTTTCATTAACATGTTATGATGATTATTATTATTATTATTATTATTATTATTATTATTATTATTATTATTATTATTATTATTTAGTTTTTGGGAGGAAATATTTTAGTGTTTAAATACTATTCATGATCAGAATTATACATATATTCATTGCTTTTGACATCGTTCCTGGCAGGTCCTGAGAAGTTCTTGACTGTGGGCCTGTTTTTCTCAGAGTACTACAATGTATTTTGCCCTTCTCTGTTATGACCATATCATTACTTCATCAACTTATCTTCTCTGAACTGTCAGTCTTTTAGAGTGGATGTTAAATAAAGGAAAACAACTATCAATTATCATGTCTTCTTCAAGACAATCCACAGTACTGAATCAGAATGGATGTTGGTGTTCATATGTCACCTCCCATTCAGAACTAATCATAGATGTTAAGTAAGATTGAGACGTGAGTCATACCTTATAATTTTATGGTGAAATATGGGATTACAGTAAAAGGGGCGTGTTTCCAAGTGTATGAAATGACAGTATTTTAGTATTTTTATACATGAAGTTTTTTAGTACAAACACGAATGTGAAAATCATACGTGATAAATAACTTTATTTTAATATAATTTTTTACTGTATCTAGTGGTTTTTCATGTTGGGTTAGTTATGGATTATGAAATAACAAATACAGACGTGGACAAATTTTATTAGACTAAATATGTTATTTAATTTTTTTTTAAGTTTATCATTCTGTAGTCTCGTAAATGAGCACATAATGGTCACAACACTGATCCTACTATTGCAATTATTGTGACAGACTAGGCTCTTGCCATAGATAACAGACTGGTTTTCTGATAATTACTGCACATTCAGCAAGGTGGTGTTCCATGCCGTAGAGCAAACAATGTTTTGAAATTTCTCAGAATTCCCACACCAGAACAATTAATTGGCAAGGCAACAGTCCTGATATGAACCCAGCCGAGAATCTCTGGTATTTTGTTAAGACGACCTTAAAGAAATTCAACATTATGAAAATCTGGCTTTCAGGTAGTAGCTCCCTGTAAAGCAGATTTGAATAATTTCAATTTTTCCTTGAAATTATTCAAACCTGCTTTACAGGGAGCTACTACCTGAAAGCCAGATTTGGATAATACATTCGTTACTGGAGGTACGTTAACAGAAAGCCACAATTTAAGTCACACGGCATTTGTGTGCACTCATAGTTGAGTTCTGGCGTCTTGTCAGCTCATTTGAGTCGTGTGGATATAAAAAGGAAAAATTGTGACGTCGTGTACAGTTCCTGGGGTAGCTCAGTCGGTAGAGCATTCGCGCGCTAAGCAAAGGGTCCCGGGATCGTTACCTGGCCCCGGAACAATTTTTCCTTGAAATCATTCAAATTCAACATTACCACTAAAGTTGGGTTCATAGAATAATTAATAGCTGTTTGGCACAGAGACACTGAAATTCGGCTGTCTTGTAGAAATCTTATACACAGCATGATAAGACTTGAAATGCTCACCAAAGCAAAAGGAATGCATTCAAAATATTAGTATATGTAATTGTTATCATAAACTATGTAAGTACTCTATTTTAAAGCAAATGAAAGATGTATACAAATAATTACATTTAGTCTAATAATTTATTCAGGTCTATAGAATGGAACAGTAAAAGTAGAAGTCTTTGCTTATTTGAATATAATATTCTAGCATTTTTTGTTGGATAATTACAATAATCGTGTTTTATTGTTCAGATATGCCTTGCAATTTCATCGTGAAACTGAGGCTGAGATCCGCAAACGTAAGGAAGCAGCTCGGAAAACCATTGTTCCTGTGTCCCCCTCTGGATTTGAAATAGATATTGACAGTTTTTTCCTCAAGGATCTAGACTTCCCCAAGAGGCCACCATGGAACTTTGACATGAGTCGAGATCAGCTGGAAGCCAGAGAGCATAGATACTTTACTGTAAGTATATAACACAGTTTGCCATATTTACTTGAATATAATACCCACTCCAATTTTTTATTTTAAGATTCAGAAAAGAAAGTTACTGGCGAATGTAATATGCACCTTGCTAAAAACCATTCAAGATTAAATTATATTAATAAAAAAAGCTTACTTCTAGTTATATTACATTCATCATGCATATGCTCATTTCGGGTATATATTCATATGTATCATTTCAAATGTAAATTGTGAATAAATTTGAATTTGAATCCTCATTTGCAGTGTCAGAACTGGAACCTCCGGTAAACAGGTCTGGGTTGGTGTCAGAATATTGACTGACAATGACTAATGTCATGCCACTCTTCCATGAGTAATTATTAGTAAATTCTTTTGGTTTATTTAAAGAAGTGTGATTGTTGAATGTTGTATACACAAAATCTCAGAATAAAAGGAAACGGTGAATAATTTCGAGGAAAAAATTGTTCCGGGGCCGGGTATCGAACCCGGGACCTTTGGTTAAACGTACCAACGCGCTCCCAACTGAGCTACCCGGGAACTCTACCCGACACCGATCCAATTTTTCCCTCTATATCCACAGACCTCAAAGTGGGCTGACAACCGTCAAGCAACCAACATTGAGTGCACACTAACTCTGTGTGACTTAAATTGTGGTTTTCTGTTATGTACAGTGACGTGTATTATGCAAATCAAGCTTTCAGGTATAACTCCCTGTAAAGTTAATTTGAATAATTTCGAGGGAAAAATTATTCAAATTAACTTTACAGGGAGTTATACCTGGAAGCTTGATTTGCAAAAGGAAACAGTATCATCAAGTACTATCACAGTTAAAAATAATATTCATATTAATAATGACTGTTGTCAAACATGGAAATGAAATTACGAATGAAATGTGCACAAAAGACGAGAAAACACAAACCCACAATGGCCGTTTTCATCAGCAGTTTCCCACCATGTCTTGTAGCATAAATTGAATGTTAATTCAAATTTGTTCCAGTCTGAGTGTTTGCATGCAAATATAATACGCATCCCAATTTTCAAGACTACATTTTGTCAAAAAAATTGCGTGTTATAATCGCGTAAAGACTGTAATTCTGTTCTGTTTGAAAAGAAGAGACTAAAAGCATTTGAAATGTGGATATAGAGAAGACTGGAACGTGTGAAGTGGACAGACAGAATAAGAAATGAAGCTGTGTTGGAAAGAGTGTGTAAAGAAAGAGAGATGCTGAAACTGATAAGGAACAGGAAAAGGAATTGGTTGGTTCACTGCCTGAGAAGAAACTGCCTACTGAAGGATGTACTGGAAGGAATGGTGAACGAGAGAAGAGGTCGGAGTGGAAGAAGATATCAGATGATAGATGACATTACGATATATGGACCGTATGAGGAAACAAAGAGGAAGGTAGAAAATAGGAAAGATTGGAGAAAGCTAGGTTTGCAGTGAAAGATCTGTCCTTGGGCAGAACACTAAAGGAATGAATAATGATCAACATCCTTCCCATCTAGAAAATGAGATATTTTTTACTAATACTTTTCTTATTTCATTACTGTAAATATTTAGATGTACATTTGTCGCGAATTCTTACAAGATACAAAACAGGTGAAGGATTTTTTCCCCTTAAAGAGAAATGAAATTGAATGGAATTAATTTTTAGTGTTGTCACCTTACCTTGAAGAAGAAGAGAAAAACATTGAAGAGCTTGTGGTGGAAATATGTGATTTGCTGCATGTAAAAGAACTCTTGTGGCACAGTAGGTGTCTCTTAGCAAAATTAATGGTTATTTGTCGCCCAAAGTTGAATTTTGTTGCTACATAAATAACCCAGTTGTTGATAAGCGTCACTTAATAAGACAATACCAAGCACCTGATATTTATAATACATTGACTATTCTAGTGTTTTATATTTTGTTGCACAACAAATGTCAACAGGAGAAAATCTGATCGTAGTTATATAAACAGTAAATCATATGTGCAGACATACAGTTAAACATTAGTCATCCTGTCTGACTCCAAAGCTGCAATCCAGTCCATCAGCTCAACTACATGCCCTAAAATGGAAAAAGTAAAAGAAATTCATTGCATGGTAAAACAAATTCAAATGCAAAATAAAAAAGTGGTTTCCAATGGATCCCGGCCCACTGTGGACTGAACGGTAACGAGAAAGCTGATATGTTAGCAAAGAAAGGAACTAAAATCAACTTAAAAGCAAATTTCAAGTTCCCATATGAATCAATAAAGCGAGTCATAAAAAGACTAAGTTACAGCGAACAGGCAAAACATCAAAATTCAAAATGGAAAGAATCATTCAAAGATCCAAAACTAATTCCTGATCTACCTCGAAAATCTGCTGTGGCCATGTTTAGATTGATTACTGGTTATGATTGCCTCAGTAAACACCTCCATCATATTCGAGTACTGAATTCACCTAAATGCTTACTGTGCAGCAGAGAAAAGGACGTGGAGATGGAGCACCTGGCTAATTGTGAAACTCTTAGGACATTTGTGGACCTTCCATCAAAATATTGGGAAGCAAGAAGGATGATGACTTCATTGTTAAATCCAGAGCATTAGATACACACACACGCAGTTGAACATTACTATAATACAACATAGGCCCTAATGTGTTCATATTAAATGCTCCATGTACCGGTTGTATAAGTTTATTTCTTCAAATACGAATGTTCTAATTATTATTTGAAATATATTTATTTCAATCCATTTTAAAGCTTATTTATCGTTGAGAAAGTGAATATGATTCCTATTATAACCATCAATGATAGATGTCTATAATTTGTAATCTGCCTCTACACAGCTGTGTTGCACTGAAGAGCTAGCAATAGTATTTCGTGAGCAAGAACTGCTCTTCCCTGCTGCACGAAGAGTTGAGTTGCCCAGCCCTTATCTACAAGACATTTTTCACCCATATCTTCATGAGATATTCAATGTAAAATACTGGTATTGGTTCTCTATACTAAGCTGTAACACTATCGGTATCTTTATGCTAATCCTATGTGCATTTGTTACTCTGTACATTTTATTGTATTGTTTTCTTTTTTTTTTCCCCAGGAATATATTTCAGACTTAGAAAAGAAATTTAATTGGAAGGATCTCAGTTATTTTGAGCTAAACCTGGAGACTTGGAGGCAGCTATGGAGGGTTCTTGAAATGTCTGATATTGTTCTCATCATTGTTGACATTCGTTTTTGTGTAAGTATTAAATTGCTGCTTATAATTTTTTTTTTTTTTTTTTTTGCTGTAAGCTATTCTCCAGTGTTCCATCATGTGGAAATATTATTATCTATTCTTCTTTATTTTTTTATTTTCTTGACAATAAAGTCTTATCTTTTGCGATTTATGAGGTTACTGATTTCATCTTTGGTTCTTTCCCAGTGGACAAAGTTTAAATTTTTCTGAATGTATGGTACAGTGATTTCCTAAAGTGGCCATAATTTTTGGACAAATCAGTAATTCTTCATAATAATTTTTGCATAATGTTAATTAACTGCATGTATCATTATAAATTTCACAGGTTAGACATTCTCTTTTGTGTTGTAAGTTTTGAAACAGTCTTCTTTGTAAAGTTTTATATCACAGATTTGGAGAAAAGCATTGAATCTTACTTGTAAATATCAGAATTAGAAACATTAGAGATTTCATTAATATAGCTTCATTTCCTTCAACATTCATCTCTTTTCCTACTCCTTTGGCAACTACCCTTTCTATTAAGACTGCTTAGTGCAGACAAATGCCAAGTGTTGTACATAAAAAATATGACAATCTAAGCTGTGACTATATTCAGCAAGTCGAAACAGAAGTGGTTCATTCATGTATTATCGTTTTTATTGTCACCATATGAAGCTCTGATAGTGTTGGTGTTCATTATAATGATAGTGTAAATGATACCAAGTCTTTTTCTACATTGGAATATTAATAAAGAATAACTGTTTATAGGAGGTTAAATAAATTGACATAGGATCGCAGTTAATTTTTTTATCCTATAGTGATCATAATAAGTGGTGTTTTCTGAAGGTGATCACAACCCTCTGCAAAAGCTACAGAAGACTACACAGTTTTTTCTAATCCGTCAAATTTCAGGAAATCACCCACTTGCACTGTCATTTCAAAGATTGAAAAGAAAAAGACATACAGATTTAATATTGTAGGATTGCTGTATAATTGTTTTTATGCTGGGACCATCACAAGATGGCACTCTGAATACATGTTTCATGTGTTTTAATATTACTTTACTAAGTTAAACTATAGGCCTAATGTAGAGTTTATGCAAGAAAGCTTTCTTGCGTTAAAAAAATAATAATAAATCAAGCACTGTGCATATATATATATATATATATATATATATATATATATATATATATATTCGGCTATACATTTTTTTTTTTTTTTTTTTACTTATGCGATCGTATTTTAAACTCCAGGTGATATGAAACGTCATTTATAGTTCGAAATTTGGTTCCCTATGAAAACATAAGAACGCGAAAATATAGCACGTGTTCATTATTAAGATGTGACGCGCTTTGAAATTCGTGGAAATTCGAAGCTGTCCATGCTTTCCTCCACCAATCTTTTGTCCTTAGGACGTTGTTACTGCTTTAGAAATAGTAAAACATTTTGTAACACACCATAATATAACTTGTAATACATCAGCCAGCTTTGGTTCTATGCAGCTAAGGTTTCCTGTAAATAAACTTGCGTTCTTCAAGAATAGGTGTTATAAATTCGAGTACTGCATTATAGACTCAAAGACGACTTAGCTGTGAAGTTCTAAGTTTCTCTTGTGAAAATTTTATTAGATTGACTTAACTTGTTCTCCCCATAGAGTCTTCAAATGCTATTTCAGATGTTATTAAATGTCATTTCAGTTAAACGATTCTTCTTCAGAAGATACAATGTTATAGAGACACACACATACCCATATGATATTATGGGAATATTATATACGGTATTTATACTACATAAATAAATAGAGGACAGAATAGTAGGAAATAGTAAGTGATGTGTTGTAAAATAAAGGAAAACGTAAACAAATAATTTCGGAGAAAATAGCTGGAAAATAATGATTAAGTGTAGGTAGATTTGAGAATAGAGAATAAAATAAATAAATAAATAATATAAATTATTAGGAAGGGAATATACAAGATTTAATAGAAAAGCAAAAAATGGAAGAGAGACAGACTAGGTATGAGAAAGAGAATAGAAGAGGATAGATAGGGAAGAATAGATAGCAATTCATTTAAAACAGAAAAATAGGAAGTAACCAGGAAATACTTGGCAAATGAATATATTAATAGAAAAGGGTGGTATGTATTAAAGGGATGGCGGATCGAAAAGCAGAAATGTGATGGCCCATCATAACTATGAATTGCAAAGTTGGCTGACAAATATAATACCATATATATCAATATTATGTATATATACGTACTAGTGGCTTGTGCAGCAAATTCTGCTGCAAACTAAGTTCGTTAGACATTCAAATAAAAATTTTTCAGATTTATTTTCAATGAAGAATACTTGTCTTTTTGATAGTTATTTGCTTCCATAATAATGAAACATACTCCCTCTGAATGGATTTTTTTAGGCCAAATAGGCCTACTTTTTCTTGAACCTATCCAACTTCAGTTTTTGTGTTTCAACGCGAAAATGCAAGTATCAATGTCAGGACGATAGCAGTAGCTATTTCAGGTCATTGTGGATTGTAGGCAAAAGTTAAAAAAAGTCAGGTTTGCTAAGATTTCGAATAGCATTTTCGTATAGCTGCTGCATGTACAACTTGAAATGTAGAGTGTAAAATCATTTTATCCTATCTTGCTGAAATGATCTGGAGACTACAAAATTTTCTAGGCCTCTTATTTTATCAGTAAGTAATACATTTTTATCTTTCCTTAGGAACTGTAATTTTTGCGCTCTCTCGAGCCAATACTGAAGACAATGACACATATCAATATCTACACTACACCGCCATTAAGTCTATGAAAAAGACCCAACCCCACTGGGTTAATAAGTATAAAAATATTTGATTGTTAATAACAATACCGGTATTATTATCTTACTTAAGTTTTGTAGTTATATATAGCAGCCACTCAGTAAATTATAGAAATGAAGATCTAAATTAAGATATACTCTACATTTACTTACATAACCACAAAACGTTTCACTTTCATATCATCAATATTATGTACAATTAATGAAAAATAGACTCATCATGATGTTAACTATAATAATATTTAATTTCTAATGGTAATAATGTCGTCAAACCACCTCAGCTTTCGTAGATTTCAATATCCAATACACAGCTGTACTCAGAAAATTATACACTGCAGAATCAGTTTTTAATAACAAATTGAATTGAGCTCTAAATATGTCGGCAATCCTGCAGGTCATGGCCTTCGAGTAATAGCCTATTGTTTAATGTAGTGTGTGTTTTGTTCTGAAATTCAATCAAGTCGGCCGTGATTCAATAAAATTAGTTCTCAAAACTGACAACAGATGGATTTTGGAAAATAGGAAAATTACGTAGGAAAATTGACATTTCACTGAAAACTACTATTTTTCCGAAAAACTTTGGATGCCAGGCATGAAAATGAGGGGTTACTCATTAAAATCCGTTCAGCCATTTTCCCGTAATTTCCATTACCAGTTCAAATTATATATATATATATATATATATATATATAGATTGAATGAAAAGCAGTATATTATCGTATATTATTTTTTTTTATTATTATTGGTATATTTTGGCACAGGTCTTAATTTTTCTCTGTTATATTTTCAGCTTTCACCTAATTAATTGTAATTAATGTTTTTTAAATACAATTTTAATATACTGGTAATAATTTCCAATATTTACAGGCACTGATGTTCCCACCATCTGTTTACCATTACGTGACTGAGACTCTTCACAAGGATATGATACTGGTGCTCAACAAGATCGATTTAGCACCAGCTTCTCTAGTCACTGCATGGAAACATTATTTTAAGGAGAAGTTTCCAGCTCTACACATACTCACTTTCACTTCTTACCCCAAGTACAATCTCAGAGGAAACCAAGAGAATAAGGCTGGTGAGTGTTGAAACAGGAAAGTGATCACAAGTTATATGAAACATTGAGTTTGTCATTCATCTGTTCATCTCATGCTAAATCTACGTAATACAGTAAAACTTCATTTAAACGTTTTTAAGGGAGTCTGACGGCCTTATCTCTACCAGGTTAAATAAATAAATACCACTAAGACATTCTGAGCAAAAAATGTCGTATAAACATGGGACCTAATCTCATTATTTTCAGAGTTACACTAATTTGAAGTGTTAGTAAAATACTTTTTTTTTTTCTTTAGTTTTAAAGATACAAGAATATTACAAATAGATAATAAACTATTGAGAAGTATTGTTTCTTTAATTGGCTAGTGTTCTGAAGCTAAAAACGTGTTGTTAATTGTTTTGTACAGATTTTATTTTTCAATTTTTAATTAAAAATTACTTCAATCTTATGCACTTATCACAAAAATTGTTACAAATCACACGACTTTAGGAACTTGATCCGTTACAGTTTAATTATGTATCATAATGTACAGTCTTGAAGAATTTACAAGAGTGACGTGATTTGTGACAATTGCTTGGTAAATGCGTAAGAAAAATGTAATTTTGAAGTTAAAAATTTAGAAAAAAAAATTCTGTACGAAGCAACTATGGAATTCACAACACATTTTTAGCTTCAGATTACTAATTAAAGAAATGATACTCCTGAATAGTTAAATATTTATCTGTAATATTCTTTTACCCTTAAAACTTAAGAATAAAGTATTTTACAAACAACTTCAAACTAGTGTAACTCTAAAAATATTGAGATTAGAACACGTGTTTATATGACATTTTTTGCTCCAAATGTTTTTGGAAATAAGCTCCGTAAGTAACGGTAAATCCTCGTGAATCACCCTGTATATATCGTCCTTCTGTCATATTGAATGAAATTATAAAATACAGTAGCGTGCAAATTAATCCAAACAACGTAATTACTTATGCAAAAACACTCAAACGGGATAAAAAAAGGATCTAAGACATACCTCAGTAATCTATGTGGCCTCCCTTGTTCCCAATAACAGCTCTGAGACGATTTGGCATGGATTTCACTAATTTCCCACAAATATTCTTCATTTCTCCATCGCGAAACCATACACCAATGAGGGCAGAAATCATTTTCTCCTTTGTAGAACAATCCATTTTTTGCATTCTTTTTTTGCAAATTGACCACAAGTTCTCAATGAGCTTGATGTCGGGTGAGTTGCCTGGCCAGGGGAGTACCTGAATATTCTTCTTGTTGAAGAATTCTGTAGTTTTTCGAGACGTATGGCATGGTGCAGGTCTTGTTGGAACACACCTCTGCCATCCGGAAATGATTTTTGCAGCTGGGGTACGATTCTGGTTTCCAATAAGTGAATATATTTGTCAGAATTTATCATTCCCTTGATAGGTATTAATGCTCCAGGCCCTTCATGTGTAAAACAACTCCAAAACATTACTTTAGGGGGGTATTTGGGTGCTTGTTGGAGATAAGCTGCTGTTACTTTTTCGGATCCTTTCCATACGTAAGAAACACGGTGGTCGTGGACCTCGAAATGAGACTCATCGGAAAAAGGTACATTCTTCCAGTCATTCACTGTCCAGTGTTGATGTAATTTTGCCCACATTAAGCGTTTTTTGCACATAACAGGGGTTAGCAGTTGCTTCTTAATAGGCTTACGAGCCCTTCGTCCAGCTTCCAAAAGCCTACGCCGCACTGTTGTGACGTGAATATTCGCCCCAGTGGTAGCCATTAACTCGCGGGTTAAGTCGACAGCAGTTAGTCTAGGATTTAATTTACTTTTCCTGACAATTAAACGATCATCTGCAGGTGAAGTCTTCCTTTTCCGGCCACAGTTTCCTTTTTTCTGGGGTGTGATGGATCCAGTCTCCCTGTATCGTTTTATGATCGAATTAACAGTAGCCAAACCGATGTGACATTCTGCAGCAATTTGCCTCTGTGTCATAGAAGAATGCTCTGCTAATGTTATAATTTTAGACCATTTTCGTGGAATTGTATCCATTTGTGAAGACGACAGAATGTACACAGGATTGCAGTATTAAGTCTTCAACACAACTGAAATGCTTATAAGTACAAAACGACAGGCAAAATGTCACATATTATAAAACAAATAATGACAGACCTTCAACAATGGAATTACACGTACTACAGATGTCAATTAAAGCGGTATGAGCAGCTGTGAGGCCAACAATGACAGAAAATGTAAAAGTATGTCGTGTTCGGATTAATTTGCATGCTACTGTAATTAAATCAATGGATTATATATTTCAAATACCCTTAATTAACATGTATGGTAATCAGACATTCAAATTTTCATTTATTCGAACATTTTGAGAATGCAATGTAAAATAAAATACATTCTAAATCATCTAAAGAAGATTCTTTTTCGGTGTAATACTGGTAATTTATTCGAATTGCTTCATATCAAGAAAAGATATGTTTTAATTTGAGATGCAGTACTAACATTCATTCTTTTGCATATAGGTTTACAAATTCGACGCAGACGAGGAAAACTTCGAATGGCTGCAGAAGGAGCGAAGACTTTACTGGAGACATGCAAGAGCATTGTAAATAATGAAGGTTATAAATATTTCATTGTAATTTAATTTGTTTTATGATGTGATGTGCTTTGTTTGTAGTCAGTTTTATAATGTATGTACAGGACGAGTCAAACCTAAGGGACCAGCACTCCTGCTGCTTATCTCTTGACAGTACAGTCTAGCAATGACAAGCATTGCCAGTTCTAGCAGAGTTAACATTCATGCTGTTTCACGGCACTACAGTTTGGCAAGTGATCTTTCATGCAACTAGTGAATTATTTATTTACGGAAATGGAGAGAATTTTACTTGAATTTCAGAGCAGTTGCTCAAAATATCCTGCAATAAGGGTAGATATAGTAAAAATTTTTAACTTCTGTAGTTATGTAGCAATGATTATCAATTTTTAACCATATACTCCTAGCATTCATAACTAATGATATGCTGAATTTCAATCAACTAAGCCAGTTAGTCTTAGTTAATTACAATTCCCCCCCCCCCCCCCCCATAAAAAAAAGTCTCTTGTGTTACAATAAGTTTTAGTTTTATGAGCTATAAATTTGCAGAATTATAGTATATCTGCACCTATGTAAATAAAAATTAGTTTGAGTTTTGTTATGTGTAAAAAGTCTTAGAGAAAATAATTTAATTTGATGTGAAAAAAATAGTTTATTACTATTTCAATATGTTGTTGTTTTCTAATGCCAGGCGTTTGACAATAAAGTCATTTGACCTCTTGCACTCAAATATTTTACAAAGATATTATCATGGTCAGCCACTGAAGCACAGATTTTGAGGTGTTCCGAATCCATTTCTTGGTTTGAGTTGTACAATGGGCAGTTAGGAGAATGATATATTTATTTATTTATTCATTTGTTGTTGAACATAACAGGCAAAGCCCAATTACAATGTTCACGACTAACAATTTATAAAACATAAACAAGGAAAAGAAAACATACACTTATTAAAAACTGAAACAAAATAGAAATAAGAGAATAAAAAAAGAGAAATTGAAATAAGGTGAGAAAATATCTTCAAATTAACTAATAACAATATTCTGTAAAATATGATAACAAATAATCCTGTATTTAGAGAAATTCAAATTGAAAATATCAACATTCGGATGAGGATGTAATTTATTGTATAACTGTAACATTTGGAAAACTGGGGAATTTTTGTGGGATTCAGTATTTGTCCTTGGTATGTAAAATAAATTTCGAAATTTCGTTTTAAGCTTAGGTGCATATAATGTTATATAAGAAAATAAACCAACACAGTCCAACTTATTGTTAATAATTTTATAAAGAAAGTTTAAAGATTAACAATTTCGTCTAATTTGCAAACTAGTAAAATGGAAATGTTGAAGCATTGTAGCATAACACTCATAGGTAGGATAATCATAATAAAGTCTGTAATATAACCATTTTAGAAATTTATTTTGAATTTTTTCTAGTAACAGAATATATTATTTATTAGTAACTGGGTTCCAGATAACAGCAGCATACTATAATTTTGATCGAACAATGGAATTATACAAAATTATTATAGTTTTGACTTTAAATTTACAAGAATTTCTCATAACAAAACCTAAACTTTTATAGGACAAATTTATAATATTATTAATATGACTATGAAATGTAAAATTACTCCTAAATAATATACCTAAATCTTTATGTTCATTTTCTGCTGGTAAAACTTTTGCCTCTATTTTATATGAAAATCTAATTCTATTTTTCAATCTAGAAAAGGTCATTCCAATTCTATGCAGGTGTTTGGCCAAACAATCATGGCCTGTTGCCAATCTAAATGCAGCTACAGATGTACAAATGTACATAAATATGCATGTGACATCAAAACCTAGATCAGTTTAAAAAAAAAAAATTGTATATATTTCAATATTCCCTGTAAGTTTCATGCAAATCATATTGTCACAAGGAGCTTACATACGAAAAAATGTAGAAAACTGGAAAGTGAGAAAATTGTTTATTAGCCATTTAAATCTGCACCACAGTGTTTTAAAATGTCCGTGAGGGCTTTAAACATGGCAGATTGCAAAATGATATCGTCTTTTTAAAGAGGAGATATTAAAATATATTTAGAGTAAAAGTTGTTGTTGTTGTTTAGTGCCTTGCATCTGGCAATGAAGCCATTAGCAGTCGTGCTTTCCAATACTTTTGAACTGTAGTTTCTTCTGATCTTAATGCTTCACAGGTCTTCAAGTGGTCTTCATTCATTTCTGCTGGATCGTTACACAGGACACATATTGGTGAAGCTGAGATACCTATTCTGTAGAGATGACTTGCTAGACAGTTATGATTTGTCAATAGTCTGAAGGCTGCAACTGCTGTTTTCCTTCGTCTCTGGGGGATTATATCTGGGTTGGAAAGTAGTGTAATCCATTTTTCTGTCTTTAGCATTTGATTCTATTTCTTGTAGGTATGAATGAGAAAATTTTATAGTGACCAAGCGTTTTATTGAGGAATATGAGAAATTAAATTTAGATTTTTGTTTTATTGTTGTGCCTTTCTTGGCAAGTGTGTCTGCGGTTTCATTCCCCATGACTCCACAGTGTGCTGGAATCCATTGGAGATGGACAATCTTATTAACTTTTTGGAGTTGTGTTAACATTTTGTAGCATTCTCTTATTTTTGTTGACTTCTTTGTAGCATTTGAACATATTCCCTGAATTGCAGCTTTAGAATTACTGTCTTGTTATATTTATTTAAGGGAAGATTTAATAATTGTCGGAGAGCAATGTGTATAGCCTCTATTTCACCATCATAATTTGTTGTGTCTCTGCCAACAGAATGATAAAAGGAAAAATGTGTACATGTAACTCCAGTTCCAGTAAGGTTTTCTGTGGTTGATCCATCAGTATATATGTGTAGCCATTCTTCTGTAGGGTATCTAGTATTGATCGTTTCCAGTGCTAGAAGTTTTTGTATTTCTTTTGGTGTGTCTGATTTACTTATTTCCTCTGTTAATTCCAAACTGAAGGTAGGTTGCAATAATTCCAATGGATTTTCTCTTATAAGTAAATTTTCTCTTGTGTTAGGAATGCTCAATTTGGATTTAATCTGTGTTACCTTTTCTAGGAAACTGCTATGAGTTTTAAGGATTGAAGAGGTAAAAGTAAAAATATGAAAATTTCGAAATATCAGCCCCGTCTATCCTTAAGTTCTATACCCATATAATGGTTCAGCAGTACATTTTCGCACCACAAACTGTCAGTTCTGCACCTTGGTATCTCAGTCGGCAGAGTTTACAGTGACTACAGATCCGAGTTAGATCCTGGTGATAGTGGAGTAGGCCTAGTATTTGTTGTGGACAAAGCCAAGGTTCCTAACAGTTTCTCTCGGGGTTCCCTCTTCTGTTCATCATTTCACTGTCACTCTTCATTCCAGTATTCATTATCATTATTTCAGTAGTATTCATAGTATTCACCCTAAACAGTGCAGTGTGATATAGTAGTGTGACTGGCATCAATTCAAGGAGGCATTGTATGCGTTTGGGAGTGGAAGGTCATTCGAGTGGGACTCCATACAAGTCTTAAGCCAACATGGCTGATTTATGTTATCTGCAAAGAAAAGTGTTCATTCAAACTTCAGCAGTCTTTACTAAGCAGGGCTTTTTTTCAACTGGAATGCTCCGGAACAGTGTGTTTGAATTTCGCTGTACGGTTATTAGCACTTTACTTGACAGAACTAAATCGCACATAGATTCCTAGCTTCTGATAAGTTCACAGTATAGAGAACATACAGTAAAGACACCTAAGCCATTTCGTGGGAACAAATTCTGAGTGCGCATGTCACGAAACCGGGTGTATTATCTGGAACCTCCACCAGATGGATCTCCATGTACGACAGGTCTGGCATAATTTAATATTAACTGAAAACATTCATTACTCATCTTTTAATAATTTTAAAGACATGAGGCAAAGGAATGGCAATATAACCATAATAATAATTACTTCCGTATGCAATCATCATGAAAATATTCACTAATTGACGCTAACGTTCAAGTCACTGTTTGAGGCTTATGTTGGTAAAATTGATCCAAGTACAACATAATACATCATGGCGTCCGTTGCGGTGAAGTGCGAACATGAACGTCAACAATGGATATAAATATTTTGACTTCCTAGCGACATAATATTAATGATAGATAATATACATACAAGATTATTCGTATTACTGACCAATAAAATAAATAAATAAATATTTTACTAATATTTTGATAGTGGTTTGATACTAGCGACATAGTTGGATTCATTGAGAACTAGACCTTACTGAGCTTGAATTTAGTACCAATAACATCAAAGGTGCCGACAAGAGTTGTCCGTACTGATTCTTCTTATACTGTGATAAGTTCAATACGTTCGATCAATGCTATAATCTTTTAATTTATCTTCAACTTGCTTATTTGTGTCTTATGTTTTAAATTTAATTTAATTAATCTTCAATTCTTTAATTGAATTTGTCTTCAATTTTTAAATATCTTCAATTCCTTAACCACTTCCCTTATTATCCCGAGTTAACTCGGGTTGCTAACATGTGTCAAAATTTATTAACCCGAGTTAACTCGTTTGAGTCCCATTGTCTATTTCATGCTGATTTTTTAAGTATGTAAGAAAATTAGTGATGTACAGTGATTCTGCAATATTACATGACCTCTTTACGAAAATAAAAAATATGACACTTTTTTTCACAAAACTGGTAAAATATATAGAACGGGAAGAGGTTAATTGAATTTGTCTTCAATTTTTTAATTTAATTTATCTTCACTTTCTTATTTTTGTCTCTCATGTTGCCGAGAAAATTTAATTTAATTTATGTTGCCTCAATCCTTCTGTGGGGTGACTGAAATAAATGCGGATGATGCACCTTCCAGATCCCGGTAACTACAGTATCAGCAATTCGCTAAAATGCTGTAAAATCTTACTTGGGTCTCTCTGTATTTCATTAATGTTATTTTTTAAGTAAATGTTAACATTTATAATTAGTGTGCATATATGTTGTTTATTCTTCATATAGACAGATTATAAGTCATTTGTATGCTGTATTTTTACAGTGGATTTGAGTTCCTGGCATAAGAAGATATCAGAAGAAACGGAATTGGAATTTGACGATGATGAAACTGTTGAAATAGGAGAAACTGTTAATGTAAGTAATTAGTTAAATTAGTGTTCTTTCTAAATGCGAAGAAAGTCTTTCGTATAAATTTGTTTATTGAAAATACAATTATGGCGTGGTTATTTTACAAATTTCAAGTCCAATACCTATAACTCTCCACTCTCTCTTTCACTTTTTCGTCCCTCTCCCCTTTCCTTTACTTCCCAAAATTGTTCTCAGTGATGTCTAAACTCAAGACTACTACCTGTATCTTCGTAAGCTTGTTAAGTTCTTATGCATTAATGACAAAACCTCGTTGTTGGTTAAGAAACATATTTATTCATTGTTTTCTAAGGGTAGGTCCTTCATTGCAAATCCAGAATTCTTGAGTCTTTCTTCTTTTCTCTCTTTCTCTTTGTCTCCACATGTGACCCACATAAATTAATGTCATCATCTATTACCTTCTTCTATCTCAAACTTTTTCCCATTCACCATTCCTTTCAGTGCATCCTTCAGTAGGCAGTTTCTTCTTAGCCAGAGATCCAGTCAATATCTTTTTCTCTTCCTGATCAATTTCAGAATCCTTTGTTCACCCACTCTTTCTAGCACAGCTTCATTTGTATTCTGCATGTCTATTTCACATGCTCCATCCTTCTCCATATCCACATTTCAAATGCTTCTATTCGTTTTTCTTCACTTCGACGTAATGTTCATGTTTCTGCCCCGTACAATGCCACACTAAGCACTTCACTAGTCTCTTCCTTATTTGTTTTTCCAGAGATCCGCAAAGGATGCTCCTTTTTCTATTAAAAGCTTCCTTGGACATTGCTATTATTCTTTTCTCTTCTTGGCAGCACTCATATTACTACTTATAGGACATCCAAAGTATTTGAAGCTGTTCATTTGCTCTACTGCCTTATTTAAAACTCGCAAGTTTACCTTCTTTCTTTTTCTTCCTATGACCATGGTCTTCGACTTGTTTGCACATATCTTCATCCATCCTGCTCACAGCTGTCATTTAGCTCCAGTAGCATATCTCTTAGTATTATCTCTTCTTCTGCTAGAAATGCCATATTATCAGTATCTTATACACTAATATTCTCCTTCCTCCTACTATCACCCCTCCCATATTCTGAAAACAGTTCTTCACTAAATCCTCCAAGTAGGTGATGAATATGATAGGTGATAAAGGACATTCTTATTGTAAAAAAAAAAAACCTAAGACATTGTAAGTTATATATCTCAGTAATGGCGATGTGCATCAACCTCGGTTAAAAATGTAGTAACCATGGGTTACAAAGTCGTGGTTAAAATGTAATTTCTGTGCATCATTCATAATCACTCATTACTTACACATGGTTATCTGATACCTCATTTAACCATGGTAAAATCTGTGATGGTACACTCTTTCTACAAAATGATGAAAGCAAAGCATCCATACCTCTGCAAAGATAGAAGTCAACATCTAAAAATGACTCTGTTTATTCCCTTGTACATCGAAATGACCATATTCTAAATTTTCGCCTGGCATTTGTTTGTCTTTGGGGCCTATTATGTTTGCGGGTTGTATTTTTTTTTTCTTTCTTCAGTGCTGTTAGGTTTAAATCTTACAAAATGGAAAATAACAAGCAAAAATGATTATATCTCAATGTGAGTCTGAAGTATTTATAGATTTAATTATTAGATTTGAATGCATTGTGTTAAAAAAGGTGGAATATCCATAAAAGAAAAAAAATGACGAAAATTAGTAGGAATGTGTGTGTAATCCTAGGCCGCAGTTATACCAGGGAACTGTGCATTATCCTAAAATTCATCCATAGTCTCTCTTCGTTCAGCCCACGATGAAGGAAAAGACTAGTGTTCCCTCTTAAAATACTAAAAATATGAGTTGCATAGAATCTTAATGTAAGCGGTCGATTCATAGGAGAAATAGACCTGTTTTTGGATTATTCCAAGTGATTGATTTGTTGCAGCAGAAATGACATACTAGATTTTGATAAACGAAATTCCTCCTGAAATTTTCTGTCACCTAATTCCTCATACGAATTCTCTTTCCACTAATGAAACTTCACACTCACCATCATCCCTATCTAATTAATCCAAGTACAATAATAATCATGTTCAAAATAATGAGCTGTGAATGTGGCCACCATTTTGTTTTACTTTGCCTACTAATCACTGGTTACCTCCTTTGACTGCTTGAATATATCCAGTTAGAGATTACTGTGGTTAACCTCCTGTTTAACTCTTAACTGAGGTCAGTGCACCATAAAAATGCTTAACCAAAGGTTAGGTGGAAATTTTAACCAGTGGTTACACTAAAAACCGTTGATCCACGTGGTCATAAGTGTTTAAAGTTGATTATGTTGTAAATTAATGCAGTGAAGGGAAATCAATAGAATTCATGTTTTCCTTCTAGAAAACTTACTACACTGAATTCCAAGGATTGTATTTTCAGTTCTGTCTTTCAGGTGAAGGAAGTAGACACGAGTTACATAGAACATGTGAGATATAAAGAGGGAACTTTGACAATAGGTTGCATTGGTCAGCCAAATGTGGGGAAGTCATCACTGATGAATGCTGTCATGGGGAAGAAGGTATGTAACATTTAACAAAACAATATAATAAATTAGAACAGGTTAGAAAGTCCGTTTAGGCCAGTTTCTATCTGATGCTTTTCCAATTCACTGCGGGCTAAAGCAGGGAGATGCACTATCACCTTTACTTTTTAACTTCGCTCTAGAATATGCCATTAGGAAAGTTCAGGATAATAGACAGGGTTTGGAGTTGAATGGGTTACATCAGCTTCTTGTCTATGCGGATGACGTGAATATGTTAGGAGAAAATCCACAAACGATTAGGGAAAATGCGGAAATTCTAGTTGAAGCAAGTCAAGCAATAGGGTTGGAAGTAAATCCCGAAAAGACTAAGTATATGATTATATCTCGTGACCAGAATATTGTACGAAATGGAACTATAAAAATTGGAGATTTATCTTTCGAAGAGGTGGAAAAATTCAAATATCTTGGAGCAACAGTAACAAATATAAATGACACTTGGGAAGAAATTAAACGCAGAATAAATATGGGAAATGAGTGTTGTTATTCGGTTGAGAAGCTTTTGTCATCTAGTCTTCTGTCAAAAAATCTGAAAGTTAGAATTTATAAAACAGTTATATTACCGGCTGTTCTGTATGGTTGTGAAACTTGGACTCTCACTTTGAGAGAGGAACGTACAGTAGGTTAAGGGTGTTTGAGAATAAGGTTCTTAGGAAAATATTTGGGGCTAAGAGGGATGAAGTTAAAGGAGAATGGAGAAAGTTACACAACGGAGAGCTTCACGCATTGTATTCTTCACCTGACATAATTAGGAACATAAAATCCAGACGTTTGAGATGGGCAGGACATGTAGCATGTATGGGCGAATCTAGAAATGCATATAGAGTCTTAGTTGGGAGACCGGAGGGAAAAAGACCTTTGGGGAGGCCGAGACGTAGGTGGGAAGATAATATTAAAATGGATTTGAGGGAGGTGGGATATGATGGTAGAGACTGGATTAATCTTGCTCAGGATAGGGACCAATGGCGGGCTTATGTGAGGGTGGCAATGAACCTCCGGGTTCCTTAAAAGCCATTAAGTAAGTAAGAATAATTTGTAAGTGTAGACTGCATCTTTAGTTAGAAT
Source organism: Periplaneta americana (assembly GCF_040183065.1). Classification (NCBI taxonomy): domain Eukaryota; kingdom Metazoa; phylum Arthropoda; class Insecta; order Blattodea; family Blattidae; genus Periplaneta; species Periplaneta americana. The sequence goes on along the minus strand of NC_091132.1, from coordinate 22,901,661 downwards.
GAAATGTGTGTTTAGACAAATAATAAATGAGGAATTGAATCAAGCACAAGCAGACCAATGTCGCACAGTACTGATGTCGATAAATAGCCTTCAGTCTCTGATGAATGTCTATCAGGGGCATATTTTCTGCTAATATATGCCACCATGTTTCAGACTATAAATCAGAGCTCTCTACTGGCAGAGATACGAACTAATCTTGATCATTATGGAAAGAAAGAAGGAGAAAATACTTTATTTTTCTGTAAAATCTCTGATTCCCTGGACAAGTTGCACAAATGTACTGTTGAAAATCGGTATTGCCACATATAATTTAAAATTCAGGGAGTACTTCAAAACCTTCTGGGGTTGTTTTTTCTAAAAGTCTTAAATCCTTTTCAGATGCCACTATTGAACTTAAAGAGCCTTATGTACATGAGAAGAATGTCTGTAATAAAACTTTCACATGAATTGTTTGATTTTGAAGAATTATTGATATATTTAAAAAAGCAGATATTTTCAATAGTACATAGACGATTAATGACCATCTTTGAATTATTTTATTTCAGGTGGTTAGTGTTTCTAAGACTCCAGGACACACAAAACATTTCCAAACGATTTACCTCACCCCTAATGTGAGGTTATGTGATTGTCCAGGTTTGGTTTTCCCGTCCAAGGTCCCAAAAACATTGCAGGTACGAAATAATATCTTTACCTATAGTTAGGGTATGTTTTTCCTTAAAATTATTCATATGTGCTTGGATTAATCGATCACATCACAATTCTTTGCTTGCTCGTTTTCTGCAAGATTGTATGTGACAGTGACAGTGGCGCTTTTGGCATGAGGTGTGGAGGAAGGTTTCAGAAATCTGGTGTAATCTTTTCTTTTTTAATTGATTGTACCATCTATGAGGTTGCCTAGCGTCAATGGGTTTGATGATAGTGAAATGGTATTTGGCAAGATGAATCCGAGTGTTAACTGTGGGATTACCTGACTTTTTCCTTATAGTTAGAGAAAACCTCGTGGAAAAAAAAGCTATATATAGGGTCCCTGTAATTGTGTGAAACGATTATGCTCTTGGTTGGGTCACAGTCTACTATATACAGTCGCAAAGCTCAATATGTAGTAAAAATGCAAACATGGGTAGTTGCCCACCACTAGGATCGCTACTATCGCCTCATCATCGCAGATCTCTCTCCTAGTAGACGACAAAATATGTTACACTTTCGTTGTGTTGTTTTGGAAAGATTAACACCTTCCTTCCATTATTGAAATATTAAATGCATAAAGTTAATTTATTATTTTAATGAAGTATATTAAATTCCACCATAAACTCGAAGATACCTGCAAGAAATAGGTTAATATTATTTTTGTTGTGCAAAACGAACTGAAATTTACTATAATCGCTTCACTCATTCAAGCTTATAGCGATAATTAACTATGAAACCAATAAATATTAATTTTAATTTCCCTTTACAACAATAATAATGGAAATATAAATTAGTGGAGTAACTTACGTGTACCGGTACTTGTAGTGTAGGCTTACATAGTTAACAAAGTGGGATGAGGTTAAGCAATAATAATCACACCAGAATTGGAAATAAAACGTGATCAATAAATTTTATTGTAACAGACTTTTTCTACGTCTCTAGTAAAGTAACAAATAAAAATAACAACAAAATTAACAGCTATAATTAAAAACATAGGCCTATACTTTGAAAAAAAAAAGTAGGCCTAAGCAATAATAATCCCACCAGAATTGAAAATAAAACGTGATCAATAAATTTCATTAAATCAAACTTAATTTTTCTACGTCTCTAGTAAAATATTATTATTCCAATTATTGTATTTTAGCCATTAACATTTTCATTACAACCGATAACGAACATTTCACGAGCTAGCACTCGATGGAAATACGACATAGTCCAAAGTCGACCGCGGACAGTCTATTGTTTCTAGTTGCTAACCGCTTGGAGCGCTTTATCACAAGATTTGCAAAAAATCACCTCAAGCTTCGTGACTGTATATAGTAGACTGTGGTTGGGTGTTATTGTGATATTTAGATTTTTTAAGGAATTGGTTCTTATTTATGAAGATTGTGAATATGTTTGAGAGTGAAATAAGTTTATTACAATGTTTGTGTTGTATTGATTATTTTCCTTTATTTCTTTATTGTACAAACATTTACAATGGAATTACTGTTTCATTTGAATACTCTGTTGCTAAGCAAATGATTTCAGAGTAATGTGATGCAACTAATTGCCATTTATACATCTTGATTACACAGTTTTAACACTTTTATCACTAAAGATCTGGTAAATTTGTTATACATACAACTATCCTGTGTTAATTGAAACTATGATAATGACTAGTCTTAGCTTGGTGTTGGCCATCTTTATATTACTGTTGAGGTTCTTGCTTGTTTTCGGTTTTTTTTTGTTTTAGATTTACTAATGTAGAATACAGATTCCATTTTATAATTTGAGAGTGTGCAAGACAAAGATACCATAATAATTCCTCTATACCTCATATAATATGAAAGTTAAGGGAATTCACATTCATAACTGATAGATTGGCTGGTTACTTTGAATTTGTGAATGTTTCAGGTTCTGATGGGAAGTTTTCCCATTGCGCAACTGAGAGAACCATATTCAGCAATTCAGTACTTGGCTGAAAGACTAGATTTACCTCAGTTGTTAAAGTTGCAACATCCAGAACAAGATGATGAATGGTCTGCTATTGACATATGTGATGGTAATTATGATCTACCTACGATCTTATTAATAAACCATGTATAGTTTTTATACGAGACTTATACAGGGTTGGAACAGAAAACATTACTAATAAACCAAGCATAACCGATGGATGTATAAACAATCCTGTAACTATACATGGGAATGGCTTTGCAGTAGTTATATACACGAAACCCCTTAAGTGCTGTATATAGAGAAAAAATGGCTGCCCCTCTAACAACTGTTTGTATCGATTATCATTTTATGGTGATGATTGCCTTGTAATCACAGAAGAACAAAACAAAGAGCACAGAATAATTAGAATTATATTGTTGTAGCTGTATCCTTTGACCAAAATATAGCGTGGTAATCAATCAGGCCCAGTTGTACTATTGATACTTAGCGTGGTACACTAGTGCATGCAATAGAAAATCTCAGATATTCTATTACCTTTCGTAATATATCAGTCCCCTAACTGCCCATTGTGCAACTCAAACCAAGAAATGGATTCGGAGCACCTCAAAATCTGTGCTTCAGTGGCTGGTCATGATAATATCTTTGAAAAATATTAGAGTGCAAGAGGTCAAATGACTTTATTGTCAAATGCCTGGCATTAGAAAACAACAACAACCTTTCGTAATGAAGTAGTGACGAAATTCTGACGTAGCTGTGTAACAGTTGTACTGTTGTACACAATGTGTGGTGATTATTAGTAAGGAATTTACACACAACTTATAAACGAGCTATTCATTGTGTAAGTGTAAGACAGTTAAACGTCTATATAATAGTTTCTATTAGTAAGACCGCTAATGTTCTGACAATGTTACTTAATGTTGAAACTTTCACATGAAGATTACTAAATTGGTCATCATCAACAGTAGCAATAGCAGTAGCAGTAGGAGACATTTCGTGCTGTCAATAATTTGTTACGAATGGCACTAGATGGAATTGTTCTCTTCACTTAACTCGTTTACTCCTTCACTAATGATCATTATTTTGAATACCGATTCTATAAATTCATTTTATTATTCTATTTGCGCATCAATTTTTCATCTCTGTTTCTAGGAAACTGTTAAGTCACACAGAATTTGAGTACACTCAAAAGTTGGGTTCTGACGCCTTGTCAGCCCATTTGAGTTGTGTGGATGTCAAGGAAGAATTGTGACAGTGTCGTGTATAGTTCCTGGGGTAGCTCAGGTGGCAGAGCATTCATGCACTAAGCGAAGAGTCCCAGGATCGATACCCGGCCCTGGAACAATCTTTCCTATCTTTAGTTTATCTCATTACCTTTTACTTCACAATGGGCTGAAATTCATTTGATTTTCTTTACCATGCATTTTATTTCTCATTAAATATGTTGCAACCCAAAGCAATAAAATGTAACTTACAACATATAGAGAGAGCCAAACAAGACTTTACGGTATTTAGTGTGCAGGTTTGCTGAATGGCTAACAGGAAGCAGTGGGTCATTGGGCCGCATATCGTTTGTACTTTGCGCAGTTGTTGGCAAGACACTTTTGAAGTCAGTTGCTGTCTTGTGTTTATAATGTGAAGAGGGTTAGGGTTAGAATCATGGTTACATATACCACTGAGCAGAGAGTGTTTATTGTCGAAACTTACCTGTTAAAGAAGAAGTCTTACAATATGTGTTCACGAAATTTCGTATATGTTTTCCTGATGCTGCAAGGCCATTCGATTTTTATTGTGGGGGGGGGGGGATATTTAAAACAGAAAGTGTCTGGAAGAAATCCACAAATACTTGAGGACCTGGAGAACGAAATCCGGAGTGTGATAAATGAAACTACACAAGAAGAGTTGCAACAAGTGTCACAAAACTTTCTTCGGAGATGCCAGGGTGCTTGGACCAAAACAGATATCACAACTTGCTTATTTGTCTTTTATGTTGCCAAGAAAATTTAATTTAATTTATCTTGAACTTGTTTATTTGTGTTTTATGTTGCCGAGAAAATTTAATTCAATTTATCTTCAATTCTTTAATTTATTTTTTAATTTATCTTCAACTTGCTTATTTTTGTGTCTTATGTTGCCAAGAAAGTTTAACTTAATTTTGTCTTCAACTTATTTGTGTCCTATGTTGCCGAGAAAATTTAATTTAATTTATCTTCAGTTCTTTAATTTATCTTCAACTTTCTTATTTGTGTCTTATTTTGCCGATAAAATTTAATTTAATTTATCTTAAATTCTTTAATTTATGTTGCCTCGATCCTTCTGCAGGGTTACTGAAATGGATGTGGATGATGCACCGTCCAGATCCTGGTAACCGCAGTATGAGTAACGTGTTAAAATGCCATAAAATCTTGTTTGGTTCTTTCTGTATATAAAGTACATATAATTGCATTGACCACCAGTGATTTTTTCCATAAGAATTATTTCATTCAGGAAGCTCATTGTATTGGTATCTCCCATAATTGAAATATGATTTGGTACAGCACGATATGATACATTTGTTTAATTGAAACAGGCTGGGCCTTGAAGCGGGGCTTCCACACAGCTCGAGCAGCTCGCCTGGACACATTTCGTGCTGCCAATAATTTGTTACGAATGGCACTAGACGGAAAGATTAACTTGTGTCTTCAACCTCCTAATTATTGGAATAATAAAGGTATGTATGCATTAGTTTTTATTTTATGTAGTTCTTACTAGTTTACTGTAAAGCAAGTTGCCAACAACCTTTCAAATTGAAACAATTTGACCTTGACAAGTCTTGAACATTGTCCAATCAGGAGCTTTTAGCATTGCTATATAATTTGACCACAGAATGTGTGTCATTGCAGAGAGGAGCCCTGAAATTGTGTGTCACTGGTGCTGCATAGAAATATTTTATTTCATATCAATTACCTTACAAGGCATACGAGCAGCAAAATTCTGAATATGTATATTTTGTCCAAACCACACTTTTTATGACTACACCAATATTACAACACCTCTCGTTTTAAAATAAACATTTCATTCCTTCTGTTGAGTAAGTTGCCAACTGTCTTATCTTAGGAAGTTAAGAAAACGTCACAGAAAGTGAGGGAGTGTGTGCGTGCGCAGGTTTTTTTTTTTTTTTCCTCTGCCCCATACATTTTAATGTATCACCGTACGTATAGTTTATCAGTATTTCGAAGGAAAGTGAATTGTAGGTTGTATTAAAACTTGACTTGTTTGTATTTGAAAATCAGTGAAGTTTCTGCTACACCACCTTAGAATTCATACATCAATCATACTATCAGGGACTGGAATGCTTTACCTGCAGACTTACTAAAGGCTTTACCATCAACCAAAAATGTATTTAAAAATAGGCTTAAGGACTTTACTAATAGACGATAATTATACACAGTATTTAAAGGGTGTAATTGATATTTTGTTATTGAAGTGTTCTATCAGTGAAGAATTATGTTGTGTCAGTGAAGTGTGTTGAGTAGGTGAAACGTGTTCCTGTCAGTGAAGCTTTATAGTTTATAGTGGCAGTGCAAAGTATTTGAACAGTGAAATGTTTTTGAATGGTTAGTGAAATCAAGATAGAATCAGTGCAATGTGTCGTAGTTCCAGTGCAGTGAGTGAGTTGACAGCGAAATGAGTGTAGTGTTGAAAGGTACTTGTGCAGATATGAACATATCATACTTGTGGGTTTTAGTTCGAACATAGATTTAAGGTACAAATTAGATTTACTTTAAATGTTATTTTAACTGATCGTGCTTCATTTAATTTAGGATGTTCCCTGTTATTATTATTATTATTATTATTATTATTATTATTATTATTATTATTATTATTATTATTATTGTTGTTGTGGGTTTTAGTTCGAACATAGGTTTAAGGTACAAATTAGATTTACTTTAAATGTTATTTTAACTGATCGTGCTTCATTTAATTTAGGATGTTCCCTATTATTATTATTATTATTATTATTATTATTATTATTATTATTATTATTATTCTTGTGGGTTTTAGTTCGAACATAGGTTTAAGGTACAAATTAGATTTACTTTAAATGTTATTTTAACTGATCGTGCTTCATTTAATTTAGGATGTTCCCTGTTGTTATTGTTATTATTATTATTATTATTATTATTATTATTATTATTATTATTATTATTATTGTGGGTTTTAGTTCGAACATAGGTTTAAGGTACAAATTAGATTTACTTTAAATGTTATTTTAACTGATCGTGCTTCATTTAATTTAGGATGTTCCCTGTTATTATTATTATTATTATTATTATTATTATTATTAATTATTGTTAGTATTAATTATTAGTATTATTATTATTAATTGTGTTTATTATTGTCTTTGAGTGTAATTAGTTACCACTGCCACCGGGTATATATCCATTGCAGTGTGAATAAATACATACATACAATATGTGAACATAACGAAAATTTGAATAATTCTCTTTCGAAATTCCCATATTCTTTTTTCAGAGTATTGGGAAAGTCACCCAGATGTTGAGGTTATTCATTGGATACAAGCCAAGACAGGTGAGGAACTAGCAACAGCTATGGATGATTTTGTGTCATCTGAAGAAGAGGAAGAAAGTGACAAGAATGTAAGTGAACGTGGTGACCAAACGACTGAAGAAGCCAATAGAGAGTCCAGTTCTGAATCTGATGATGAAGATTCTGATGTTGCATTTGGTAGTTCTAATAAATTTGCCGTTCTTGGTGGACATTAATATCTTGATGTGTAACGTCACAGGTTAGTTGTTGATTTGTTTAAAATAAAATAAGAAAATCTGAAAGGACTGACTTTTGCTTTCATGTTTTTCTTAAACCAACAAGTTCCGTGAATTATTTGATAACTTCTGCAGGATTTTAGGATAACACTTCACCTCATACTTTCTATTCATAACACACATTGTCTCTCTCCAGCTTAGCTTCTCTCTATTCTCTTTTTATCATTACTCTCCAGTTCAATATACAGAACACACAAAGAATGTATTGAGATGCTGCAAAAATCGATTTACAGATGTTGACAGACATATAGGTTCCCCTTATCCCAGATACTGAGGAAAACCATTAGCCAAACAGATTCTCCACTGGTAACCCAGGTTTGAATCCCGGTAGATCTAACTGGAAGTTTTGGTGGACAGAGAGACTATGTTTGGTGATATGTTTTTGCAGAATACTCCTGTTTCCCTTTCCGGCATTCCACCTTTGCTCCATTAATCATCATACAGTGTTACACAGTTCACCTCCTTTAGAGCACCAAGGGCAATGTCTTCATGGCAGCTGAAAGAACTACAAGCAAATACTTTACTATAATAATACCGGACAGCTAGCAGTTTTGCGTGCGAACGATGCTGGTGCTGTTACCTACCTGCCGGTGTGGAGATACTCGCGAAACAGGCTGTAATCAACTGCAATGTATATTGTTGCTGGGCTAGTTAATAGTTTTATTAATTAGTGCTGTGTTAAGATGTATGTGTGCTGTTTATAATTGCTACAAAATTACAGCATTACAAATTGCTCCAAATCGTACTTTCGATTTCCGACAGTTCATAAAACGTAAGTCAACAACATTCTTTAGTAGGCCTAATTCCTTCGTCTTTGTGCTGATAGAAAAATACAAATTAGTTTTTTTATTTAGACCTAATAAATGAATAGAAGTTAAAATGTATTGGATTTTAAGGTTTTATCAAATTAAGTTTTATTGTTGTCCACATGCCTTTACTAATTATTACAAGCATCAGATTACTATCAATTTTATCTTTGCAGTTGTCAGCAATGCATATATAAAACATTACTGTAAATTCATTCCTAATATCAGATTGATTTTGTCTCGGTAAACCAAAGAAAACTGCACGCATTGTATTCTTCACCTGACATAATTAGGAACATTAAATTCAGACGTTTGAGATGGGCAGGGCATGTAGCATGTATGGGCAAATCCATAAATGCATATAGCGTGTTAGTTGGGAGGCCGGAGGGAAAAAGACTTTTAGGGAGGCCGAGACATAGATGGGAAGATAATATTAAAATGGATTTGACGGAGGTGGGATGTGATGATAGGGAATGGATTAATTTTGCTCAGGATAGGGACCAATGACGGGGTTATGTGAGGGCGGCAATGAACCTCCAGGTTCCTTAAAAGCCAGTAAGTAAGTAAACCAAAGAAAAAATATGCAACAATTAATTACGGAAAGTAATATGAAGTATGCAATATTTCTCATAATATGCAGCTTTGATATAAGATAATAATTTTACATTAAATATTATTCAACATTTCTTAAGTATTTCATATGTAATTCCACATTAGTAACTCACGTTTTAAATAATAGTCCGAATCTCACTATGTTAATATTTGTATATGTGGACATAATTCCATCCCTCTCCGCTAGATGTCAGGTCCGCGATATTTCTCACTCACGCCAATGCTGCTAATGTATTATTATAGTGTCCGGTATTATTATAGTAAGGTATTTGCTAAGAGCTTCAACGTGTTGATTAGTAGATGAGGACGCTTGGGTGAATGACGAAAGTAAAGTGCCTGCCATTAGTTAAAAAAAAAAAAGTTCTTTTTCGGGACACAGTTGATGATAAAATGTAACATTTTTTTAGCATAATACGAAATTCAAGAAGTCTCTGCTAGATCCTGCAAATGCAAAGTATATACTGTATGTGCTGCCATCTGCCGAGTGTTGTTAATCAATTTGTAAGTGAATAAGTGACAAAAGAATACATTAATCATAATACCCTTAATAACCAAACATCAAATACGACTTACAGTTGCAGCTTCCACCTAACATTAAAACTGTGAACATCAGCTATTCAATGAATGGTTGTAATACGTAATATCTTCTCTCAGATTTGTTTATATATTACTTTCTTATATACATGAACATTTTGAAGAAATTCTCATAAGAATTTCTCAAGACTGCACATTCTTGAACACTAAGTTAACATGTTTGCCCGTTTTTCATAATAATTTTTCAAAATTGCATATTCTCGAAAACGAAGTTAAGAAAATTTCCCACGAGCATTAAATCCGTTTTCCTTGATTGTTAGGATTTCCACTCTTCGCATTTGCAGATCCTAACTGCATATCCATTTGATCAGTCTTCTTTATGTCTGCCCTTGTTGGAACATTCGGATCTTCTATGTCATTTAAATCCTCTAGTACTGAAATAGAAGTAGTCAAATACAGATTTACTCAAGATTACTTAAATAGAAGTAATTAATAGTACAATAGAGTTGCTAGGTTTTGAAAATGAAAGTATGAGAGAGAAATCATTCCCAACATGACTTGCAAAATTCTGCCACAAAGACAGCAATAGGTTTTGTGTGTATTAGATTCAATTGGCCCTCTTTTATTTCTCTCTTGTAAGGAAGAGGGACCGAAAGGCTTGCATTGCAGCCTGAGGCTTACTGTGTTTACCACTCCTAGTCTGTGAATGATTGGGTAGCCGAGCTCTTGTACAAATACAGCATGCTGCACTGTGAACTGAACCGAGGCAATGGTATGGATGATGATGATATGTGAATTAATGATGGCGAAATGAGTCCAAGGTTCAGCACAAAAAGTTACCCAGCAATTCTGCTTCAATTGGTTGAGGGAAACCCTCGGAAAAAGTCCCAACCAGGATTTGAATCCGGGCCCACTTCTTGTGCTGACCATTGCTCCACAGCAGTGGACTTCAATTGATCATGATCAACAATAAGTGGGTTCCCATTTTTTTTTCAGAGTTTTTTTTTTTTAGTACACAACCTCATCCCCTTCTTTCTATATTCATCACTAGAGAGCGAAATTTAAGCAAAAACCTATTTTTTTTTCCTTGATACATACAGGCTTGAGATTTAATATTTACATTTTTCATGGAAATGTGGGTATAAATAATAAAGGGGTTTTATAGTGCCTAAAAACGCCTATTTCGACATTAGTGCCTATTTTTAAGTTGTTTTTAATTTTTGCATCATTTTTCGTAACTGTTTACTATTTTTCTTAACATTCTGTACCATTTACATTCCAAAACGGATAACAACTCCTCCTTCCTAGCAGTAAACAACACAATAGAGAAGTACCTCCCTTCTCATTCTTACAATCTTTCAATCCTAAAATTCCAACTTTCAGTCTGCCTGGGTAATGTTTTTTTTATCCAGTGCCACCAGGTTGTCTTTTCGACATTTCTGGTCTTCTCTCCTGGCTGTGGCTTAATTGTAACCCACTTCTGAGGTTGGGGCGCCTGGAAGACGGAGTTACATTACCCCGATGATGTGATAGGATGATTATGATAATGTGGTGCCAGGAGAGGTCTTAAATCTAAGCTTAACCTAAATTCCAGACCATGGACGAACACAGGAATAACCCCCTTTAAGGGAAAATTCCTGTGCTCTAACCGGGAATCGAACCCTGGACCTCATGAACTATAGCCAGAAGCTCAGACCACTAGACCATGAGGCTGGTAATGTAGTCAGTATAGTACTGGCCTTCTGTGCTCGATGTTGTGGATTCGATCCGAGGTCAGGTCTATGGCATTTAAGTGTGCTTTAATGCGACAGGCTCATGTCAGTAGATTTATTGGCATGCAAAAGAACTCCTGTGGAACAAATTATTATTATTATTATTATTATTATTATTATTATTATTATTATTATATCTTCCTCTGTCTGTCAACAATTTAACAACACCTTTAAGTTGCTGATTGGATGAATTTCGAATTACAAGCATGACAACAATAATTATTCGTGAATGCAATAAACTGCAGAGAGCTTTCTTTGGAAACGATTATGTAAAAGTGAACAGTTGAAGGGGTGGAATGGAATTTACGGGAGGTCACTATGGCGCAGCACTGCGACCTGTTACGATCTATTGCACTAACCCTCAAGCTAGGCTCTTTCCTGAACCCACACCGGCTGAGTACACTAAGGTTTGCTGTGTACCCAGGTTTCGAGCAGGCAACCCCATTCGTCCCTAGGCCAGCCCCCTCCTTGCATCGCCAGCCGGGGATCAAGGAATGCTATGGAATAATGACGAAATGGAGAAATAGTGACAGAATGATGCAGATTCTTAATATGCGGGAAAACGAGAGAACCCCGAAAAAATCTCCAACCCACAAGTGTTACTATGGATGGATTTTTCAAGCCTGCATGACACCCTGGAGGTGTGACAACTCAGCCACTGCAGGGGTTAATTGAAGGGGTGACAATAATATAGTCCTAAGCCACACAGACAACATTTTACAGGCAAGCGTGTTAGGGCCATATTCATAAACGAGACTTTGGATGAAGACTTCCCAAAGTCGACTTTCGTAGTAAGGTTTAACTTTGTTAAAAGTCCTATTCATAGACAATACTTCTGAGACTTCGACTTTGACTTTGGTAAGTCGAGATTTGACGATCTTGTTCTAATGTTGGCAATCAAAATCACTGCCTTCTAAACGGATTAAATTAATAGATAGTTCAAATAGAGTAGGCATTGCCACAATTAAAGCCATCTTTTGAGTCACAAATCAATGAAACAATTGAACATCGGTACATGTCAAGCAATTGTTAACCCTTCTTGCAGCTTTACATAAGAATAATAATAATTATTATTCGAGGGCTTATTGTGAAACTAACGTAAGTACAAAAATTGACATTTTTATGTCTTTACACCAGTCGATAATAATTTGTTCTTCTACTTGGCCACAAAAAATCGTAACTCAGTTCGAACAGTCTTGTATATAACACAATTCGTAACTACAAAACATGATGGTATAGTTTATCTGAAATAGTATTGTCTGTTAAGAATTTTGTTGTGAATAAAACATCTATTGTAGTTACGTTAGTTTTACATTAAGCCCTGATATTATTTCATTGTAAAATAATTTTGTTGTGAAGATATGGAGGATAAGATTCCACCGATGACCGACTATGAAAGCGACATATTATCCTGCTGACAATTGGCAGAGTTATTCTCTGCATGTCTGCAGAAAATATTTAAAAATTATCTGAAATCAATATGCGGAAAACATTATTATTATGACGACCACAAGGATTATAAATTAACTGTATTTCCAACTGTATAACCTATTCCTTATAGATTTAAATAGTAAGAATCAATATTAAGCTATTAATCCTTACCTATAGCGTAAAATCGCAATGAAATAAATTGTATTATTTATTGGTGGAACAGATAATCCTCTTTGATTATTCATCAATGAAAGTTGAAACATGACGAGGATATTTAATACTGTCTATCAAATCTGTACCTTGATTTGAATTTATAATCTATAATAATACGCTAAGGAACATGAGCAGCTTTAATAATATCCTAGATGTCAATATTCTTGGCAGATTCAACAATTTCCCAAATATCAGTCATTTTCCTTATGTCCACGAACGAAAGTCAAAGTCAAAGTCAAGATTTTCGGCAACTTCGAAGTAAAGTCACGATTGAAGTTTACTTTGCTCAAAGTGTCGACTGTGAATAGGAAAATGGTGACTTTGTACTTTCCAAAGTCAACTTCGGTCCAAAGTCTCGTCTATGAATACGACCCTTAAAGGTTTAGAGTCCAATATGCTATTGGGTGCATATCATAATTTCTTCAGTGTATACTTAAGTTATTTGTTGAGTCATTTTTATATCTTACTAGCAGCGTCCTCATATACATAAGAAGTGAACTTGCACAAAAAAAAAACCCATTTTTTGTTAAAAGCGTGGCTTTGGACTATCTCATTCTCACCTCTTCAATTAAATGTAAATGTAAAAATTATTTAATATTTATTTCTATTTTGCATGACATATTTGAACAAATAAATTCATTTTATTATCCTCATACTTACAAGTTTCATATATTGGTGTAGCAGAAAATTTTATTCTGCTCATAGCTTTTGCAGCCTGTTTTTCATTCATTATTGTAGCAGCATTTTGTATTGCTTCTTCGTCAAGTTCTTCAGGTAGACAACTCATTATATGTTCCATTTTTTCAGTAATTAAATTGATCATCTCTTGTGCTGTAAATGAAATCCGTGTCATATGTTACATGTTCTAGATTAAGGATTGGGAGAATTGTTTACTCACAAGCAATCTCCTCCCAATTTAATGTGCTGAATTGTAGGAATAATTTATTTTAAATCTGTATATGCTCTTATGCCGTAACAAAGAATCCCTGATCCTCCATTGTTACTGGGAATTATGAATCCTTTTTAATAAAAGTGTCCTAAACCGTGGCATCATGGTTTAAGGCATTTTGTGTAGGACTTGCGTTACGGAATGTGTGCTGGTTCAAGTCCTCATGGGGGAAGAAATTTTCTCATGAAATTTCGGCCAGTGTATGGGACCAGTGCCCATCCAGCATCGTGATCCACTTTGGGGAGCTACAATAGGTACCGAAATCTGATTACGCAAACCAGCTATAATGGCTGGGGACTCATCGTGCTAATCACACGATACCTCCATTTTGGTTGGATGATCTGGTTCAGCATGTGGCCATAAGGCCAGCAGCTGGCTGGTCGGTCTTGGCCCTTTGTGGGTTGTAGCACCACGGTTTATTATTATTATTATTATTATTATTATTATTATTATTATTATTATTTTAATAAAAGTAAGACAAGGTAATAACAGTTACTTTTTTAAAGTAATACTTGGTAACAGCATTGTTATTTAAATAAAGTAAATGTAAATGTAGCAAATAAGTCTGATGAGATGACAGATTGTAAGATGACTGAAATGTGATTAATGTACAGGGCTACTACAAAGGCTTTACCCGATTCCATAGCCTTATATTATGAAAAGTATGAGACATACATTATTGAAAGTTATACTAATAAAAAGAGAAACTCGTGAAGTTTTTGGTCCATCAACTGCTACAAGTGCTCGATGTAACCTCCTCGCGTTACGCAACAAACATCCACTCGGTAGTCTTAACTCCTGCCACACCCGCTGGAGCATATCACGATCAACTCTAGCCACTGCTGCACGGATCCGGTTATTAAGTTCTTCAAGATTAACTGGCAAAGGAGGTACATACACTTGATCTTTGACAAACCTCCATAGAAAAAAATCACAGGGAGTCAGATCTGGCGACCGAGGAGGCCAACGGAGAACACGCCGATCATTGTTAGAAGCCCGTCCACACCAACGTTGTGGTAGATGCTCATTAAGATACTCACGCACTTCCAGATAGAAATGTGATGGAGCCCCATCTTGTTGAAATAAAAACCCTGGTTTATCTTCGTGTAATAATGATCAGTGTGTTCTCCATTGGCCTCCTCGGTCGCCAGATCTGACTCCCTGTGATTTTTTTCTATGGGGGTTTGTCAAAGATCAAGTGTATGTACCTCCTTTGCCAGTTAATCTTGAAGAACTTAATACCCGGATCCGTGCAGCAGTGGCTAGAGTTGATCGTGATATGCTCCAGCGGGTGTGGCAGGAGTCAGACTACTGAGTGGATATTTGTCGCGTGACGCGAGGATGTCACATCGAGCACTTGTAGCAGTTGATGGACCAAAAACTTGATGAGTTTCCCTTTTTATTGGTATAACTTTCAATAATGTATGTCTCATACTTTTCATAATACAAGGCTATGGAATTGGGTAAAGCCTTTGTAGTAGCCCTGTACTTATGAGTAATTATTAAGTTGTGATAACTAAACAGTAACTAATTTTTGTTTCGCATTTTCAGTAGACACCTTGGAACGGCACATTATTATATTTTCTTGGTGAATACACAAAACATCTGTTTATTACTCAAACTGTTACAGCAGTAACAAAGGAAGAAATCAACTTTTAGTAGATATCGTTTGAGAACTATGCAAATTAGCCTGTGGCAAGACATTTGTCTAAGAAATTACAGCAGGCATTCTCAACCTGGTAAAAAATTACTCACAAGCACGAAAACACCTGAGGTTTCTTTTTCAATTCAAAATTTGTTGCACAAGCCGGAAAAAAAAAAAAGATAGTGTTCCTTATGTTACAGACCTGATAGGCCTTCTCGCATTTCATGGTGTATAACCCCTTACAATCTAGTGTGGAATTAATCAGAAACATCAAGGTTATACATGAAAATAATACAACAGCTTTTGCGGAACTTCAGATAGATGCCCAGTCCTTGTCAGCACTGAAATATTTGTTTTAAAAGGAGAAATTTATAACCTTTGGGGATCGAAAGATATTATCCTTCAATCTATGTCTCGGCCTCCCCAAAGGTCTTTTTCCCTCCAGTCTTCCAACTAACACTCTATATGCATTTCTGGATTTGTCCATATGAGCTACATGCCTTGCCCAACTCAAATGTCTGGATGTAATGTTCCTAATTATGTCAGGTGAAGAATACAGTGCGTTCAGTTCTGCATTGTGTAACTTTCTCCATTCTCCTGTAACTTGATCCCTCTTAGTCCCAAATAATTTCCTAATCACCTTATTCTCAAAAACCTGTAACCTCTGTTCCTCTCTCAAAGTGAGAGTCCAAGTTTCACAACCATATAGAACAACCGGTAATATAACTGTTCTATAAATTCCAATTTTCAGCTTTTTTGAGAGCAGTCTGGACATAGACTACAGTGGACTATAGTGGACTTTATGTTGTCAGCAAACAGCTAGATACATTAAGAAGATTGATATTGAGAGCGGACTGGATGACAAAAGCTTCTCAACTGAATAATAACAGGCATTTCCCATATTTATTATGTGTTTAATTTCCTCCCGAGTGTTATTTATGTTTGTTATTGTTGCTCCAAGATATTTTAATTTTTCCACTTCTTCAAAGTATAAATTTCCAATTTTTATATTTCCATTTCGTACAATATTCTAGTCACGAGACATAATCATATATTTTGTCTTTTCGGGATTTACTTCCAAACCTATCTCTTTACTTGCTTCAAGTAAAATTCCCATGTTTTCCCTAATAGTTTGTGAATTTTCTCCTAACATATTCACTTCATTCACATAGACAAGGAGTTGATGTAACCCGTTAAATTCCAAGCCCTCTGTTGTCCTGCACTTTTGTAATGGCATATTCTAGAGCAAAGTTAAAAACATCTCCTTGCTTTAGCCCGCAGTGAATTGGAAAAGCATCCTACAGAAACTGGTCCATACGGACTCTTCTGTATGTTTCACTGAAACATATTTTAATTAATCGGATTACTAGTTTCTTGGAAATATGAAATTTAATAAGAATATTATATAAAACTCTCTTAACCGAGTCATATGCCTTTTTGAAATTGATGAATAACTGATGGGGCGATTTATCTGTACAAAAAAAATTTCTCACTTATGAAATGCTTTAAGAACAAAACAAGATCACGAGTAATTATATTATAATTCACATTTGCATGACTTGACGTTTAACTACTTCTTGGACATCACTGAAATTCTGAGTAATGTTCACATTCAAGGATATAATTATTCTGGTGTTTTAAAAATGTGTTTATTTATGTATTCGTATAGGCCTATTAAACCTATTCCATTCCGTGGTGCTCAGTCACTTACTATTACATGTGGATGGTGCTCACAATCTTCAAAAGATTGAGAACCCCTGACTTACAGCTCCAGTAATGTCCAATAGACTATATAATTTTCCACAATACCAATTTTTTCTAATCTCTTTGAATATTTCACAAAACATACCGTCATCTAACATAGGTGAAGATGGCACTGGTAGTGTAGAAGGTTTTACTATAAGAAGCTGTTCTAAGTCAGCAACTTTATCTTCTGACTCAGTATTGACACGAGACACCATCTCATAGATTACTTGCAATGAGCTGCGTATTGCTGCAAGTAGATCTCTGCGCTCTTTTATTGTAACTTCCATGGTTCCTTCACGTTTCTCCTGAAATTCAATTTCTCCTAGAATACGTGCTTCTTCCTCTTCATGACTGAAATTAAATTTTGTTATTATCTGAAAAGAACAGGCTGTGAAAATGATGTAGCATATTCAGGATGTTCTCCATTTTCCAGGGGGGAAAAAATATCACAGTAAATAAGCCTATAAATATATTGTAAAATAGGTTATTTCTGGAATGTTTTGTGCAATTTTATTCAACATATTCAGTGTAACTTAAATTAAA
This sequence comes from Periplaneta americana, assembly GCF_040183065.1. Lineage (NCBI taxonomy): Eukaryota > Metazoa > Arthropoda > Insecta > Blattodea > Blattidae > Periplaneta > Periplaneta americana. The sequence continues at coordinate 22,883,962 of NC_091132.1, read as the reverse complement.
TTCGTAAACATTCTGATATACAGGGTGGTTCCAAAAAATGGGGGAAAACTTCTGATCCTGTGAACATATGTCCGGAAATGCAGGGATAAACCCTTTTACCTGAACACCATCGATATATTCAGAGAGGGGGGAATGAACACAGGAATGCTGAAGTTAGGGAAAAAATTCAGAAAAGGTAGAATTCCCATACTTCAGTTCGGACATTGTGCATAATTTATATAAGCATTGTATAGAATTCCTATATTTAGTCATATGCATGTCTCAAAAAACTTGCTTAACTGCAGTATATGATAAGTAGTGACTATCACCTACTTTCAAGAGTGCTGTTTTGACTCAAAGCTAACACTTCTGGACTGACATCATAAAACACTAAAATCAGTGATCTTTGAGTGTCATACTTAATTAATGCAAACTGTCTTATGTTCTTACTAGGCTGTTGTTTCTGCCATAGTAGTTCCTAGCATTGTAAGCATCATTTGAGCATGGTTTCTTTTCCTGAGAAGATTGTCACGTGATGTTACGTTTAGTTGTAGCTGACTCTCTAGGTGATTCTTTTGGTGAAGTTGATCTTTTATTCTGCAAGCAAACAGAAACAAATAAATAAATCAACCTAACTGTACAACAGTTACATTTTTTAATTGAATTAGCGATTTTAAAACTGTATTACTTACAGCAAGTGCCAAGTGAGAGATGACTGCAACATGAAGTGTAGAAAAGTACCTTCATACTTAATTCTTTCTTTAGAAAGAATAAGATGAAAAAGAAAAGTATAGTGATAGAGAGGGATTAGGACGAGAAGAAAAAGGAGAAGTTGCTAAAGAAGTGGAGAAGAAAAAGGAGCAGAAAAATAATAAGAGTAAAAATATACCAAATAGTCACAGAGTTACTCAGACTTTAGAAATTTAAATATGTTCCCCAGGGATCAATTTTAGGTCCATTATTGTGTCTAATTTATATTAATGATTTAGATTCAACCCAACCATATAATTTACTCTGGTAATCTTAAATGTGATTATCTCAAAGAAACAGTATGATAACTTCATATAAACAATTCTAATATGGTGTTACATCTACTTTCTAGAATATTAGATTAAATGGAATTGATCTAAAGAATCTATAATAAAGTTTCTTGGTTTGGAGTTGAATAATCACTTAAACTGGAACACTAGAGTAAAGAAAAAATAAGAAAAAGGTGAAGGAGAATGGAGAGAAGAGGAACAGAAAGAACTACATTATTACAAAAGGAGAAGATGATAGTATAAAAAGAAAAGGAAAATATTCAATTAGTACCGTGGGAAGATGTCGTCATAAGTAGAACCATGAGTAACAGCTTCAATCTCAGATAGAATATCTTCAAGACGTTCGAGATCTTTGGGGAGATCTAACTCTGACTCAGTTGGACGTTGCTTTTGGATATCTCTGTCACTCTGGAAAATTGATGAAATTTTGTTAATGCGAGTTCATTGTGTTATTTACCCAAATAATAAAGTTATCAATACACGAGTCGCAGAGGAAAGTTTGGCGATTTAAACTGTTACTGTCACGATCAGGGGCGATTTCTCAGGGCATGCTATGCTTGCTGCGCAAGCCCAATATTTTCGTAGAATGTGTATTTCTCAAAATGGCGTTACATACATTAAAATTTATTTTGATTTTTGGAATACTGTATAGGTGTAATACCATCCACAGGTTGCACACCGCAAATGTCGCAATGCTTGCTCGTTTCTTGGAGCTACAGGAAAGACGTAGAAATAGCAAGAATATGATGCGTGCGCAAGTGCCTTCCCTCTTGGCCCGTCCTAGGTGCACATGCTTCTGTTATGTGTTGTTTGAAGCTCTAGTCCAAGAGCTACACCAACGACTATTTACCGTTACACAGACCAGAATTGGCAGCGGGAATGTGCTGTGATTTGCGAGTGCAATGTAATTGTATGAACAGAATGCATATGTTAGCTGCTGCATGTATTATTAATTCTCAAACATTAATTTGAAGTATTGCAATGAGTTCGGAATTGTGTGTCATTGAAACCTTATTATTAAATCCATTTTCCCGAAGGACTATTCGAGAGAAGACAGACATTATAGAGACTATGTGCACTTGTTCAGTGCAGTTCAATACAACAATGTGCATTGGTTGGCAGGGTGGAAAAAACTAAATAAACTGTTTTGTTGGCCATGTTTGTTATATTATATCGAACTTCTACATCTGATAAGCGAATATGATCCATGACTCATAATGACTTCATAATTATAAAATAAATTATTTATGTGGATCTGATTATTTGTATTAATTATGAATTATTATATCCTCCCATCTTCCCCTATGAATAAAAGAGCAAGCCTAACTTCGTGACTAGCATTCGCCCCTGGTCACGATCCATATTTTTGTCGTTAGAACATATAATCAGTCATCTGCCTCTTAACTGGTAAGCAGATTTAGAGCTTTAAGGTAGCAGCCCTTTCATTGGACTTGCTTCCTACAGCCAGCAAGCAATTTGGAGAACTCTGATTTGCTTTAAGTCTCGACAGTGGGAACAAGCAAACACTCATTTCTTAAATTAACACTATTAAAAATGCACACAGCTATTTCAGAAAAAGAAAATGTTACCAGCATACACTGTTTTAGTTTGTAAATTACAAGCACAGGAGAAGCTACAGTTATATCAGACTACTAACTATTCTGAAGTTAAACACACACTTTCATCTCAAACAGCAGAAATAACTAAAATGCTCTCTCAATTAATATCACTCAATAAAAGAATTGTATTCCAATGGATACCATCCCATTGTGGAATCCTGGGAAACGAGAATGTGGATGCATTAGCAAAGAAGGGCAGCACTGCTACTTACAGATCTGTTACTAAATCTACGTATTACTCTCTGAAAAGGTTTATTAAATCTACATACTTAGACTTCAACAAACAAAATTTGATAACACAATCTCAAGGGAAAAAATGGAACTCTCTGCATCAAAATCCACAGTTAATTCCCGATTTACCACGAAAATCGTCTGTAGCTGCATTTAGATTGGCAACAGGCCATGATTGTTTGGCCAAACACCTGCATAGAATTGGAATATATCAGTCCCCTAACGCTCATTGTGCAACTCAAACCAAGAAATGGATTCGGAACACCTCAAAATCTGTGCTTCAGTGGCTGGTCATGATAATATCTTTGAAAAATATTGGAGTGCAAGAGGTCAAATGACTTTATTGTCAAAAGCCTGGCATTAGAAAACAACAACAGTTTTCTCCTACAGCCTAACAATTCACACAGCTTTTAAGTTCCATATTAGGTAACAAACAATAATGTAATGCTGTTTTCAACCATGATATTAAGAATACCAACATCATATAATTTGAAGTCCGATAAATTTATGGATTCTTCCATGTTGTTTGTCATTCCGACAATGAAATGACGTCAGTTCTTTTCATGCAGTCGTAATATCTATTTTTTTTAGTGATATTTTTACTTTAAACGCATAATTTCATCCTATTTTTTTTTTTTTTTCAATCTCTTTTTTTTGAGCTAGTTACAACTCAAAAATGTTGTTACTGAAAGACTGGACAATGTCATTAATTTTTACAAATGTTCAAACTGTCTTCCGTTCTGACACACACACCCGTACTCTTCTTCTAACACTTTCAGTGACTCCTAACACATAGGCGTGGTCAAGTGACTAGGAGGTATTTGTAATCACTCTTAACTTTTAGGTGATTATTTTATTAGTCACAAAGGTAATTGCAAAACTAGAAAATTGTACATACGTAGGTATAGAGGAAACAAAACATTTCCTTTTTATTGTACATTGTTGGGCAAGGCCACCCGAGCTTATTGCCTGGCTAAGTGCAGTGTACATGTAGACCTGGCTGTAGATATTGTATTGCTGTGACTAAAGGAAACACTGCTGACCGAGCAAAGGGGAAGGAGTAGTTCACTTGTATACACCCCTCGACGGTGCTGCCGGCAACCAGGTCTACACTCAGCCAGGTAATTGTGCGTGTGTACTATGTCAACATTAAATGTACTTATCTAGTTTACATTTTCTTCTCGTAACATTTCTCAGTATTAATGGCATTACCTTTTCGTACGTTTTCTCATTGAAAGAGTAGGAATTGATGAAAACGTTTCCTATGAAAGTTGTTTGTTTTGAAGAGCTCTATCAAGAGGTACCCTATTTGACCCCGACTCGCATTTGAAATTTTAAAGTGATTCGCCACTGACCCTACTTCCTGTTAAGATTGATTGATGAAATCAAGCTCAAGTGAAAGTTCACATGTGCTTTAGTAATAAATATTTTTGTCTCAAAAATTTTAATGCACTAGTTTCTGAAATAAATTACTGTTACGAGTGGTCTGGATCACCCTGTATATCATCTTTTGCGAAGTCCAGCCCTTTCCTCTAAACCCACTGTGTTCGAGAAATATTAGAGAGCAAGAGAGTTAATAATTTTATTGCCATTAGTTAAGAACATAATATCCATATAAATTGGAGTTATATAATGAGTGAAACCTTACCTTTACACGTACTAGTCCCAAGCATTCACGATATAAATGATGAACTTCTCCCCTTAGGGATTGCACTGCCAGATCTCGCTGGCACATATTTCCTTTAACTTCATGTTCTAGAATTTCGTATTCTTCCTTTATGTTTGCTAGATCCTCAGTTGTTTCTTGCCCTATTCGAGTTTGTTTTATTAAAGCACATGATTGTACAACAGATTTTACTTCTAAAGTTCTCAGCACAGTGTCAAAGTACAGAGAATCCTGGAAAAATTTTCACATTTGTCATCATAAGGAAATAGTACAACAAGTGATAACAAGACAAGTATGTATGTATGTTTGTGCGAGATCGTGCGTATTTGCTTGTTTTCCGCACTGAACCAATACGCGGTAAGTGTGAAATACATTCAGTATCCCCAACGTAACACACATAACAATTTCCCTCTTCTTACCGCTTAAGCGCGACATTCATTTTACTGCTTTAGGCTTTTAACATATTATTTTTAGAGACGTTTAACATAGTAATAATTATAAATTGGAAACTTACCACTGCAATTTCACCTAAATTTCAATGTTAATTATTGTTTTTAAATATTTGCAAAAATTAAGTAAAGTCTACTACTCCACGAAACTTATTGCATTCCTGATACAAGTAACATTAAGGAAGCCGTGAAAAAATCAACAAGATTCCAGATGTGGATGTTATTACTGCAATATGTTATATAAATAATATTGTTAAAATATTAAAATGAAAAATAAATCATTACATAACCTTACCGTTTGTTTTAAGTTCGCATTTATAGACTGGGGGGAAAAAAAGACAGACGTATATCACGGCCTGCTGGTGTATAGTAAACACAGAAAACATTTTATAGCAACAATGTTGAAGAAAGATATTTTGGTTTTCCGAAGTTGCCGTCATTAAACAGAAACCAACATGGAGATTTCATTGCAACTAATTAGAAATTCGTCTTTCAGGTATGTTTCGCTTTTTCAATCTTTTCCTCGACCATGAAAACATCAACATACCGCTCTTGTAACGTATATTACTATTATCGTCATCAGATTATACACATTTTGTACATCATCTGTTAATGGTGATCCTGTTATATTCCTGGTTTCCAAGTATATACCTCAACCAAATGTTTACTACTATATATTATTACTGTATATCAGCGGCGAAGCTCTTTTGAGGCATAGCTTACCTAAAAAATTTGAGTTATTATTCCTAGTAACAGTAGGCCTATAAGTTCGTAATAACGATGGTAGTGTGGAAGAGAAGGCCTCATGACCTTAACTCTACCAGAATAAATAAATATATATATTAATTTCACTGTTGGCAGTCATTCCAGTATGGAGAGAGCAGTGTGAGCAGCGAGGCTTAAGGCAAAAGCCTGTAAAGGGATGGTTACGACCTTGACTCACAAGCTTGAGGGGGGGGGGGGGGATCAGGGAGGAAGTATTGATTTGCTACATCTGCGTACAAAAGGAGGCTAGCCTTCTGTTACATCGCGCTATATTGGTGTTCTCTGAAAACATTGCATTGTTGAGTTTAGTTTAATCAGAAGTGCATGTGTTACATTTTAATTTTGTGTAAAATGGCTCATACTGAGAGAACATTGAGCGTCATTATTTGTGGAATTGAAAGAGAAACTGTTTTCAAGTTGGACCTATGAAACAAAATGAGCTTACAAAGATAGATCGACATCACATTTACATATTAAAATAGTGAATGGAGGAAGACAAAATAGAAAGTTTCAGTTGTCATGGTGTAAGAAATATCCTTGGCTAACAGGGTGCTCTGAGACAAATAAGTTATATTGTTTTACCTGTATTCTATTTGGGGCTGAAAATGAGTGGTCATCATCTTCTTGTAGGGTCTGTATCTGATAGAAAAACCGATAAACATCTGTTCTATAAAAAGATACAAGGTAAGCAGATGTTTTTAGTCTACTAGAAAAACCGATAAACATCTGTTCTATAAAAAGATACAAGGTAAGCAGATGTTTTTAGTCTACTAAAAAAGCCGGTAAACATCTGTTCTATAAAAAGATACAAGGTAAGCAGATGTTTTTAGTCTACTAGAAAAGCCGATAAACATCTGTTCTATAAAAAGATACAAGGTAAGCAGATGTTTTTAGTCTACTAGAAAAGCCGATAAACATCTGTTCTATAAAAAGATACAAGGTAAGCAGATGTTTTTAGTCTACTAGAAAAGCCGATAAACATCCGTTCTATAAAAAGATACAAGGTAAGCAGATGTTTTTAGTCTACTAGAAAAACCGATAAACATCTGTTCTATAAAAAGATACAAGGTAAGCAGATGTTTTTAGTCTACTAGAAAAGCCGATAAACATCTGTTCTATAAAAAGATGCAAGGTAACCAGATGTTTTTAATCTACTAGAAAAGCTGATAAACATCTGTTCTATAAAAAGATACAAGGTAAGCATATGTTTTTAGTTTACTAGAAAAGCCAATAAACACCTGTTCTATAAAAAGATGCAAGGTAACCAGATGTTTTTAATCTACTAGAAAAGCTGATAAACATCTGTTCTATAAAAAGATACAAGGTAAGCAGATGTTTTTAGTCTGCTAGAAAAGCCGATAAACATCTTTTCTATAAAAAGATACAAGGTAAGCAGATGTTTTTAGTCTGCTAGAAAAGCCGATAAACATCTTTTCTATAAAAAGATACAAGGTAAGCAGATGTTTTTAGTCTGCTAGAAAAGCCGATAAACATCTGTTCTATAAAAAGATACAAGGTAAGCAGATGTTTTTAGTCTGCTAGAAAAGCCGATAAACATCTTTTCTATAAAAAGATACAAGGTAAGCAGATGTTTTTAGTCTACCAGTATTAACACCTTAGCTTCACCACTGCTATATATTGTTATGTACTATTTATCTTTAGTCCTTAATATACATTTCTTTATAGCTTAGTTTTCTCTTCCCATGTTCTATTTATATATAACAATTTTTCACGTTTCTTCAATTTTCTTTCATTCAGTGTTCTACATTATTTTCTATACACTATATCTACATTAAGTTTTAGCATTTGTTCTTCAATAAATATTTTCCTTGTTCTCTCATTTTCTGGGCAAAATAGTAGAATGTGTACCACATCTTCTTTTTGATTACAGAAGGGGCATATATATTTTCCTATGTCTCCTCTTCTATTTTTTAATCTCCAGATTCCCAATCTTCACCTGCTAGACCCGTCCATTCTTCCCTGGTGTTAATTCTTATGTATTCTTCCTGTCCCCATACGATTTTCATTTCTATATAATCTTTTAATGACTTTAGACTGTTTAAATTGCTGAACGTTATTTTATTATATCTCAGCATTATAATTTTATCTATTAAATTTATATTAATTGCACCAATTTTTTGCTATACCCAATTTAGTCCTAATCTGTTCACATTGTTTTCTAATTCTCTTAGTCACTTTGACTTCGTTTTCATCGTTTGTAGAAATCTTATACATTTTTTTCATATCATTTTTCCCTTTCACCAAAATATTATTTAAAAAACAATGTTCCTGACTAGGATAATTCCCATACTACCATCCATATCCATTTCCAGTCTGGCCTAGTTGAGCAACAACGCATCGTGAAATTAGGCTGAAAGTCTAATTAATTACAAAACACATAGTGAGTATTTTTTATTTATTTTAATATATTCTATTGCCCCCTTGAAATTTCAGTTTAAAATGACAAACACACTTAATTTTTATAGTTAGTAATACTAATTTTCAAATTAGTACCAGTACAGTTTTCATGTTAATTAGATTAAATTCTTATATGTTTGTAATCTGAATCTGAATGGTTACCTGGTCTGTCAGGCAGATGTCTCCCTTTCTTTGTGAGAAATAATAATAATAATAATTATTATTATTATTATTATTATTATTATTATTATTATTATTACTACTACTAGCCGTACCCGTGCGCTCTGCTGCACCCATTAGAAATAAATATAAAGTAATTACATAATTAAAATAGGACATTTGATCCAGGGAACATTCGTGTTTGTTAGAAGGATAAATCGTTTAATATGTTACTTAATTTAAATTGCATCCAAATAATTAAAATGCGATCATTATGGTCCAGAGACACTCATTTGGTGCAATGACAATTCCTTTAACATGTTTCTTAATTTGTATTACATGCAACCATAGTTCAATGAACATTGACATCATTTAGATTTAATGTGTATATTTTATTTTACTTGTTATAGGTTTCCATTGAATTATGGTAATAACTTAATTTTAACCCTTGTTTTCTACGTATTCAGTAAATGACGTTTGGCCCACTATGGTTCTGAAGCCTTCAAATAACTTATATTATATTATATCAGAAGTTACTGTAATAACATTATAGCATTATGTCCACCTAGAGAAACTACACTTTCCAATGGTGAAATAATAATTAATTATACAAATTGGTTAATTTAGCTTCCGATATTACTTCATGCAAACACAGAAACATTCTCTGTAGGCTATCTTTCATAGCTTTCGATTGTTGCTGTCCAAGGCCACTTATAGACAAAGTCATTTGTTTTTTATTTCATTGTACGGCCTTGGATGGTAGTTATTTTAATTTTAAAACTCATTTATCTCATTAAATATCAGTCCTATCAAAATTTTTCAAGGAATAAAACTTATCGCAAATTATTTTTAAAGAAAGTTTTGTTATGTAACATTTTTCACAAAAATCAATAATAAGCGAGATATTTCGATTTATTTAATTAAGGTCCCCTTATAACCCCCCTTTTAAATAATGTATTTTGAATGTCATATAGCCTAAAATCTAAATTACAACGAACTTAATTTATATTCCAATTTTCATCGAAATCCGTTCAGCGATTATCGCGTGAAAAGGTAACAAACATACATACAGACAGACAGACATACAAACAAAAATTTCAAAAAAGCGATTTTCGGTTTCAGGGTGGTTAATTATATATGTTAGGACCAATTATTTTTGGAAAATCGAAAATTACCAGAAAAATTTCGGCTACAGATTTATTATTAGTATAGATTATTATTATTATTATTATTATTATTATTATTATTATTATTATTATTATTATTATTATTATTATTATTATTATTATTAAAGAAAAGAAAAGAATATAATCTGTACATACCTGTTTGAGTATTTCAGTGATATTTCTGTATATCTTGTTAATCTTTGCAGCAGCATTGTATCTCATTCCAACATTTTCAATTTTATTTGTTAGTGTTTGCTCTGTGTATCTGGGCTTATGAAGATTTAATCCCGGCAATTTATCAAAATCGTTCAACTCTGCTGCCTGCAGCTAATGCGAAAAGTAATGTATCAGAAAATGAGTTCCAAATGCATATGTACGTTTTTAAGTGCTTATTTTCACCTCTTACTAAAATAGCTACTGGAACAATGAAAATAAAAATAGACGCAGTAGAAATGAATGCTTTGAGAAGGAACCTGCAGTACATTCGTTTGGACCATGTCAGAAATGAAGAGATCAACGAAGAAATGAATGCAGTAGAAACTGTTACGGAGAGGTTAGAAGCAAGGTCATTGGGATGGTATGGACATGTTACAGAGGATGGAAAATTAGTATGAGTGACTACTGAAGAAAGTAATGGAATGGTCTGCACCAGGAAGGATTGGAGGAGGGTCAGTGCACAGTATAAATATACTGTGGTCAGTGGAGAGATAGAGAGATATGACGTTGGGAAACAAGAGGCAACAGCTAAGAGTGGAGAAATCTATGAACAAGAAGACTAAATTAGCTCAGATAGAGAGAGATTCTTCTCATTTTGAACTAGTACATCTTTCAGCAAAAAGAATGGGCTGCCGACAATTTATAAGTTCCAGATACATAATACAGCACATGCTCATCTCGCAAAAGCCTCAGTTCACTAGGTAACACATAATTAAGTCATTTTAATTTAAGAGCCTAAAATATGTTATAAAATGGAACGAAGAGTTTATTTTAGATACATCAGGGTCTCTGAAGAGAGAAATAATAATTAAATTGATAAATACAAAATCAATCGAAGTAAATGTGAACAGAAAAATCCAATATTATTCCGATCTGGTACTATCAGTTTCAAGAGCGCAGATTGTTATGGCATGAGTCTACAATACGAAAAAATAGTACTAGTTCAAGATTCGAGCTTTCAGCAACCTTAAGTTTTAAATTACAAATTTCCCTATATCTGTGCTTCAGTGGCTGACCATGATAATATCTTTGAAAAATATTGGAGTGCAAGAGGTCAAATGACTTTACTGTCAAACGCCTGGCATTAGAAAACAACAACAAATTTCCCTATCATAGGTCTCGCAAAGCTAAATTTATGTAGTGACATATTTACACTTCGGGGAAGTCAATTGTATATAATATTAGTGCAAAAATGTATCTCAAAAGCTCACATTTCCTTTGAAACCCGTAAAATTGATAAATCTTTATTATAATATATGTTTGTATAAAACCTTAGCTGGATGTGTACTTTGTTATGGTGGTGAAGCATGGACAATGAGAAGTACTCATATCAGCAAAATAACAGCCTGCGAAATGATATTTATGAGAGCAACACTAGGATATAGTCGCTTGGACCACAAAAGAAATGAGGATGTCATGCAAGAACTTCAATTACAACCAGTCTCACAGTTTATAAACAAGTACCAGCTGCAGTGAAAAAATCATGTCCAACAAATGAATCAGAATAGACTTCTTCAATACTGTCCCCAAGGGAAGAGATTTTTGGATCGTCCAAAAAGAAAAAGGTTGACCGAGAATGAATCACTGAGCCGTAACAGGCCTTGAGTCTTATATTTGTTTGTATGATTATGATGATTTATTATAATTACTACATATTTTGAAAAAGAAAATATAAAGGAAGTAAAAACATGACATGTGGATATTTTGTATAAATTTTTAAGAGCAATCTCTAGGTATTCAAACGTCATTCATGAACAGAGCTGACAAATATAAATACAATAGTGAAAATATAGGGCATTAAATGAATACATAAGCAGCTGTTTCAATTATTTTATATCTAGCCTCATAGTCTAGTGGTCACAGCTTCTGGCTACAGTTCATGAGGTTCTAGGTTCGAGCATAGGAATTTTTCCTTAAAAGGAATTATTCCTGTGTTCGTTCATGGTGTGAAATTTAAGTTAAGTTTAAATTTAAGACCTCTCCTGGCACCACATAATCATATGTAGTCATACTACTGTACTCCAACCACGAGAAAGTCTTTGGGGACTGAGACGAAGCGGGGTAATGCTGTGAATGAATGTTGATGTCATAAGATGTCATAAGGTCACACACAGCACAAACAATAACATTGATACACACACATATTGATACTACCCTAGTTACAAAATTAGATCACTGCTAATCTCCTGGTCTTTTAATTTCTCCATACAGGAAATAACATATGCAGAAGAGCACATGGTTTTTAAACTGACGTTATAACGGTAATATTATCTATCTACTTTGCTCCAATAGATGACGCAATAGTAAGCACATTCCTTTCACGGTTCATCTCCTGGTTGGAGAACAGTATCATATCATCAGGGTAATGTAACTCTGACAACCGGGCACCCCGAACCTCAGAAGTGAGTTACACCTAAGCTACAGTAGCGTGCAAATTAATCCGAACACGACATATTTTTACATTTCCTGTCATTGTTGGCCTCACAGCTGCTCATACCGCTTTAATTGACATCTGTAGTACGTGTAATTCCATTGTTGAAGGTCTGTCATTATTTTTTTTTATAATATGTAACATTTTGCCTGTCATTTTGTACTTATAAGCATTTCAGTTGTGTTGAAGACTTAATACTGCAATCCTGTGTACATTCTGTCGTCTTCACAAATGTTTACAACTCCACGAAAACGGTCTAAAATTATAACATTAGCAGATCATTCTTCTACGACACAGAGGCAAATTGCTGCAGAATGTCACATCGGTTTGGCTACTGTTAATTCGATCATAAAACGATACAGGGAGACTGGATCCATCACACCCCAGAAAAAAAGGAAACTGTGGCCAGAAAAGGAAGACATCACCTGCAGATGATCGTTTAATTGTCAGGAAAAGTAAATTAAATCCTACACTAACTGCTGTCGACTTAACCCGCGAGTTAATGGCTACCACTGGGGCGAATATTCACGTCACAACAGTGTGGCGTAGGCTTTTGGAAGCTGGACGAAGGGCTCGTAAGCCTATTAAGAAGCAACTGCTAACCCCTGTTATGTGCAAAAAACGCTTAATGTGGGCAAAATTACATCAACATTGGACAGTGAATGACTGGAAGAATGTACTTTTTTCCGATGAGTCTCATTTTGAGGTCCACGGCCACCGTGTTTCAACGTACGGAAAGGATCCGAAAAAGTAACAGCAGCTCATCTCCAACAAGCACCCAAATACCCCCCCTAAAGTAATGTTTGGGGTTGTTTTACACATGAAGGGCCCGGAGCATTAATAACTATCAAGGGAATGATGAATTCTGACAAATATATTCACTTATTGGAAACCAGAATCGTACCCCAGCTGCAAAAATCATTTCCGGATGGCAGAGGTGTGTTCCAACAAGACCTGGCACCATGCCATATGTCTCGAAAAACTACAGAATTCTTCAACAAGAAGAATAATCAGGTACTTCCCTGGCCAGGCAACTCACCCGACATCAACCCCATTGAGAACTTGTGGTCAATTTGCAAAAGAAGAATGCAAAAAATGGATTGTTCTACAAAGGAGAAGATGATTTCTGCCCTCATTGGTGTATGGTTTCGCGATGAAGAATATTTGTGGGAAATTAGTGGAATCCATGCCAAATCGTCTCAGAGCTGTTATTAGGAACAAGGGAGGTCACATAGATTACTGAGGTATGTCTTAGATCCTTTTCTTTATCCCGTTTGAGTGTTTTTGCATAAGTAATTACGTTGTTCGGATTAATTTGCACGCTACTGTACTGCCAGGAGAGAAGACCAGAAATGTCGAAAGACAACCTGGTGGCATTAGTAAAAAAAATCTCCGCAATAACTTGGACTCAGTTTAAAGAATGATTGGGCTATGTCAAATCCCTGATTACGTGTATAAGTGATCAGGGGTCAAACCTGGAGTTGTTTCAGCTTTTTCAGCTCCTGTTTCTTCATGTGTTTAAGATGATCCAGTTCCTTACGCTGTGTAAAGGCCAGCTGTTTCATGTGATCTATGACTTGCTGTAAAAGAAAAACAATAAACAATATTGTAACTCACTAAATCAGAAACTTACGTTCTTGTATTAAGGATAAAGAAATCTGCAGCTGAAACACAATATTATTAGGTCGGCTCATAAGACAGTAATGTTAGTTCGTTAAGTTTGGTGTTTTGTAAGATTTTAATTATTTTCTTTAGTTGGGCAATGCAGTTTACAGGGCGCTAGTTATTAATGTGTATTGTGAGCATGTGACACTCGTCAATTGTTAATACAAGGAATATAAAATGGAGGTAATAAAGCTAGAGATTAGAGTACTTCTAAAGCACTACTGGAAACAAAGCTCCTGCCTCGATTCGAACAATATGTGAAGTCGAGGGTTAAGGTGTCATTAGTGAGCGCATAGCACAACAATAGTTCCAGTGTCTCAGTGATGGAGAGTGAGAGAGAGACATATTTTTATAACATTCTGGAAGACCTAAGTTATGAAACATTGAGAGTTTTGGAAGGAAATCCACAAAAAAAAAAAAAAAATATTCGTAGATTGTTAGAAGAACATTGTGCTTCAAAGATGCAATACATTGCCACATTAAGACCCTTACAAAATCATACAGAAGTTGTAGATCTGTACTTCAGAATTGGCACCTGAACAGACTCAATGCAAATTGGAATGTCTGTTTTCAGATTATCACAAATTCCAGGGCTGATAGATTTGTTAGGAGAATCATCACACGAGATGAAAAATGGGTTTATTAACGCAACCCTGACACCTCAAAACTGACTGGATCCCCATCAGTCCACCAAAGTTTTTGTTAAAAGCGGTTCAGCCCTAAAGTAATATTATGTGTCTGGTGGAATTTTGAAGGTAGAATACACTGGGATTTGTTCCAAATGGACGTGCAGTCTTAATTTTCAACAGCTAGAACGAATTCATGAAGTTTTGAGAGAGAGGTACCCAGAATTAGTTAATCGAAATATAATTTTCTTGCAACAGAACAATGCAAATCCCCATACCACTCAAACAACGATGGAAAAAATTCAGGAATTGAGAGGAATCAAACTGCCCTGAGGCAAGGAGAGGGATAGCGGGGAGGAGGAGGGGGGAGTGTGCGTTCCCCCCCCCCTTCCCCATCAGTTGGTTATCTAGGCTATTTCGAGAATAACGTATGTTAAAAATGGTTGCTTCTTTCTATTGAAAGTCTGTTCTTTTAACTCAGCTATTCTGCTATTTCGTTGCCATAAATATAGACCTACTCTTTTTCCAACTTTTTGTGTCCTGAGTGCATAGTTTAGGTTGGCTATGAATGAACTTTAATAAATAAAGAACGAATTGTGGATTGTTGAAAAAGACCGTCAAGGTTTCGGGACTTCCATCTTGGGAAAGAAAAATATGAAGTGAAGTTGTTGCCACCTGGTGGAAAATATAAAAAAATGTTTATTTCACTACCGGTACCAAAGGTATTGAAAAACTCACTAGCAATATTATTTTTCAATTACCTTCGAATGTTTTTAAGAAGTTTCGGGATAAGATTCTGCACACAGTTGTTTATAACAAATAGGGAAATGAGGCCGTAAAAATGGGACAGTCTGGTAAAAAACAGGACTTCTGCTCACACTACTCTAAGGAAATATCCCTGGTACTACTTTCTGTTAGAGACTAAGTAAGCTCCAGGGTCATAATGCGACTGAAATGATTAGATCAATAGAGAAAATCTGTGACACCATCGGGAATCGAACCCGTGACCTTCCAGATTTCAGTGCAATGCCGTAATCACGACACTTCATGTGTCCCCGGGGTATTTGGGATGGTAGTAGTTACCGACAGATTTTCTGTCCCCTTTAAATCTCTTAAGCTGCCTCTGCACGGTTCAATTTACCCTGAGTGTACAAATGCAGTCTGGGAAGAATATTGAAAGAATTAAGTTTAAAACGCGCGTTCAATTAATATGCATGAAGATTTTGTGTCTCCATTGTGCGCCGTTTTGAACGTCATTTTCATTACATGTATATTTATTAATTGATATTAAATATTAATCTTAAAGGTGCATCTACATGGTTCAACTTTACGCATTCAAGCAATGCATGCAAGAGTGAACGAAATGCATTCAATTGTGCATTCCTTTTTCCACTAAAAATGAGAGTACATGCAGCAATTGAAAGCTACGCATTATCACTGGGTATCTTGTGCGTTATTTCGTTCAACAGTAGCATGTAACAAGCAGCCAATTGTTGTAGGTAGCCGTGAATAAACTGAAAATTGTTTTGTTTGGTGAAAATGGCGGCAAGTACGATTAGCTTTATTGAAGATTATCGCAAATACAAATGCCTATGAACTGTTCAATCACAATTTTGAGAATCAAGTAGACCTAAGTATTGGGTTGATATTTCATATGTATTAATTTATATATATATATATATATATATATATATATATATATATATATATATATATATATAGTGAAGATGATGTTCAACGTATCATATAGAGACAAAATCTGCATGCAACTTAATTGAACATGCGTTTTCAACTTGATTCTTTCAGTATTCTCCCCAGATTGCATGCGTAAGTACATGGAAAATTTAAGCATGTAGATTCATCTTTACAGCAATGTATACTATATTTTTCCATACCTTTATCCCCAAATGCCCTTTTAAAAGACAAAAAGTATCTGTAAAAGACTTTTAACTTTTCATGTAAAATGTAATGTACGAGGGGGATCCAGGAAATAACGACTGTTCGCGCATACCCGCCGCACAGCTGACTCCCCTTCCTTGTTTGAAGGTCAACTGGGCTTCCTTAACATGTGTTCTCATAATGTTGTGAGTACTGGTTGCAACAAGTCGCCATTGTGCATTTTGTGTTACTTCAAAATGAACGACGTGATTGATAATCCCACCGACTGTGAGGTGAGGAGTGTGATTCGATTTTTGAATGCCTGACATTTGAAACCTGCAGAAATTTACCGGCAATTGAAAGAAGTGTATGGTGATACTGTAATGAATGAAAGAAATGTGAGAAAATGGTGCGAAATGTTCAACAATGGGCGAACAAATGTCCACGAAACTCGACCCGGATGCCCATCACTTATTACAGAAGACCTGAAGACTAAAGTGAACGACAGAATCTTGCAAGACAGGCGCACATCACTCGACGAATTGCATATTGCCTTTCCTTACATTTCTCGTTCTTTGCTTGCTGAAATTGTGTCGCAACATCTTGGCTACCACAAAATCTGTGCACGATGGGTTCCACGGCAACTGAGTGACCAACACAAAACTCAGAGAATGGCCTCAGCATTGACATTCTTGATGCGATATCACACAGATGGAGACGCCTTTCTTGATCAAATTGTGACTGGTGATGAGACCTGGGTGTCTCACAACACCCCAGAGACCAAGCGCCAATCACGTCAGTGGCATCATCCCTCATCACCCAAGAAACTGAGAAAATTCAAACAGACTCTCTCAACACAAAAAGTCATGGCTACTGTCTTTTGGGATCGCAAAGGTGTTCTTTTGCTGGATTTCATGCCAAAAGGCACTACGATCAATGCAAATCGTTATTGTGAGACTTTACGAAAACTACGGCGAGCCATCCAAAACAAGAGGCGAGGAATGCTTTCGAGAGGAGTTGTGCTTCTTCACGACAACGCCAGCCCGCACACTGCTGCTTCAACTCGAGAATTGCTGGATCAATTCGGTTGGGAAATCTTTGATCATCCGCCCTATAGTCCAGACCTTGCTCCTAGCGATTTTCACCTTTTCACTAAGCTGAAAGACTTTCTGGGTGGTATGCGTTTTGGAAGTGATGAAGAGTTGAAGAAGACAGTGAACACCTGGCTTAATGAACTGGCGGCAGAGGAGTATAACACGGGAATTCTAAAGCTAGTGAACAGATACGACAAATGTTTAAATGTAGGTGTTGATTATGTAGAGAAGTAAAGGAAGCTTCAGTTATGTAACAGACTTTGTTTTTTCAAATAAATATATATATTTTTAATTATTACAACAAAACAGTCGTTATTTCCTGGATCCCCCTCGTAAACATGTTACACCCCTTTTACATTAATTTCTCACGCAAAACCACTTGCATTGAGATGTTACAGGGAATGTTCCATTGAAGTGTTGTTTGTGTATAAACAAGCCATTCATTCCCAACTCTCAGAATTCTTTTATCCATTCTCAATTACTGTGGAGGGTCCAGTTAGGGAATTCTTGAACCATCAAAATAAAACACCTTACCAGAGGTTCCATTTCCTTACAGGCCAATTGAATTTTTGGGTGATGCTGGAGTAAGTTAAGAAGCTGCTGTTTATTTCTAGATTGTGTTTCAGAGAAAACATTTCGAACATTTTTTATGTCTTTCTTGAGTTCACGTATTTTCTTTGCATTCTTTCGTTGATAGTTCAGACATTGCTTCTGCTCTCGTGCTACAATCAATCAGATGAAATACTTTTAAATATCAATCAACTTGGGACAGTTTGCCCCTCTTGTTATTAGTTATGGTATGGTAGGTACAGGGGCGTATTTTGCGGGCTACCGGGGCTACTGGCGGTAGCCCAAGGAAATTACAAAAAAAAAGTTTATAATATAACATAATGTAATAATTTTGTATTATTAGTTTTACCATAGTAATTAAAATTAAAGTAATTGTTAGATATATTTTGTGTAATAATAGGGTCAGCGGTAGCCCAAACCCTTTAACCAGTATACGCCACTGGGTAGGTACAAACCAAAATAAATACTACTGCTACTGCTACTGCTGCTGCTGCTAATAATAATAATAATAATGCTTGATGTATTTGTTTATTCTGAAATTATTAGTGTTATATTGGAGAAAGATTTTATATCTTTTAATAATACCGACCACTAACTCTCTGAAATATGTCCTCATACCAAATTTTCCATCAAAGAAATGACTTCATGATGGAGAACATGGAGGTATCAATGCTATGTGACCGATTGGAATCTTTTAAAACAGGCTAAACTTAACTAAAATGCACATTCTATCGAAAATTCAGCTAAAAAGATTAGAGATATGAAACGTTATAAACAATGTTACGAGTCCTATAAATTGCACATATGATGACTTTGGAATTCATCCTCGTAATTTCAATAATTATTTTATTGATTCGGTTAAGCAAATTATTAAATGGTTAGGGTGTTCTGAAAATGCTCCAATAAAACAAATATGAAGAAAATATAAATTTTAGATCCATCTTAATAAACTTCTTAATAATGTCTTTAATCATATTACACGTCCCTTTGCAATATATAGGGTGAATACTAAATGCCGTCTTCGAAGACCAGGGTGTAATAGACCACGTCAAAACATGCATAAATAAGATAGGAACGATACTCTTATCTTGCAATCTTTCTAAATTGTTTAATAGGACAAGTATTATTTCCATAGGAAATGCTTCTATATGCAAGGTTTAAGCTGAGGCTGCAACTCCCACATTTCCTCGTCGAACATCCCGCACTTCCAAATTACTCTTTCGTCACTCCAAGCATCACGCACATAAGTTTGCTAGGATTTAGTTCAGTGCCTTACAATGGGTGGATCGTGCACCACACTTTGAAAACTGACGCTTGCTTGACGTACGCAATGTAAACATCACGTACTTACCTTACTTCAAAATGCAAAACAGATACGTATTGTAACATCAGTTTGAACTGGGACACTGCACAGAGAACTCACAGTACAGTACTTGAAAATAAACCAACTACAGTTATTTACTTCACAATTCTTACGCTGAAACCACGAAATCCGACCATTTCAGGGACAGGTACATGTCGCACACATCACATCGTTGTTGTGTGTTATGTTCTTGACATTTAACTCTAATTACTACGTGCCATGGATCAAAAATAACTATTACATGTACCCCATTTGGCTTTTGAGTATTGCCTCTAATATCTCCATAACTAATCATCATATACCATGATAGTTCCTATCTCAAATTTCATCACCACAATGTCCTCTAAAAGGAACTGGCCACCATACCCCATTATCTCCTGGCCTAGTTGCCTCACAAGTTGTGTCTTGTTGGTATCACTTGTGAGGTTCAGACCTCTCTTCGGACAGTTGACTAAACAACAACAATGTTCTCTATCACGCTCCAATCTTTAGTATTCACTCTATAAGTATAATGTCACACTTACTAACTTATTAGTACACTTGAAAACGAAAAATAGTCAGCACACAAAGCAGGAAAACTTAGTTATTATTAGGCTACTGATCTCACCAAACAATTTTGTACATCCACGATGTTATGTTTGTCCTTTGGTTTTCAACCTATCATAGCCCATTTGTTTATGTTTACTCACTATAAATCTCTATACAGGAATATTAATTTCGTCAAGATAATTCAAAGTATTCCATAAATTCATTTACACTATGTAAACAATATTTTAGTAAAAATGTTCTTACATTTAATCTAAATTTACTTAAATTTAAAACATAAAATCTTTTTAGAAACAAATTATATAATATTACACCCTTATGAATTTAGTATTTTTTTTATGTTCTTATATTATTTAAATGAATAATTGTTTTACAGCTTATAGTGAAATGTTCATGTATAAGTTAATGCTATTTTGTATGAATTGTTCAAAATTTGTATGTATGTAACAAACTGTTTCCAAAATATAAATACATGGTTCTGTTAGTTCGTATGTTGAGTTCTTGAAAATATGTTTTACAGTATGTTCTGTTACTTAAACTTCACATTATTTCTGCATTATAAAAAATGCAATCTAATTCATTAGTTGACTCCCATAATTCCATATGACATTAAATTTTGTACATACCTTTTAACATATCTGGTAGTACTCTTTTCTCCATTTTGCTTAAAATATGGAACATTTATTTTGCAACAACATTACGTTACTAGGCAATGACTGCAAAAATTCTGTATTGTTTAAGATATATATTTTTTTCATTCTTGGTTATACTCTTTTAATATATTTTATACTGTATTCATACAGTACAGTATATCACTGAAGTACTACCTGGTATGAAGTTATTTAAAATAAATAAATATATTCCCTTAAATGAGTGCAGAAAAGGAAATGCTGTATATACTCGCCTAATCTCCATCCTGTCTTTTTTCTCAAAATTCGGAGGTGAAAAATGGAGGAGGGGGCAATTACGCGAGAACTACAAATTATCGAGAATAGTCTGGTCACAAATAAAAACAATTCATGAACTGATGAAATCAATGCTTAACACTAAGTAGTTAATATACATACAATTTCAGTAATTATAGACAATTTTATGGCTTTTCTTTGTACTGCATATGTCAGTTCTAATGCCAGCAGTCTGATATTGACTAATCTCATATACCATGGTGTTAAACTAGAAAAGGAATGCCCAATTTTGTTTAAATTAAGAAGTGGGAATTACGTAATGAAAATGAGAGTCTAAAAAGAGATGCCTTAAAAATCATTATCATCATCATATGATAACCATCAACACCACAATACCGTTTAGAATATGTGGCATGTCATTACAAATTCGAGCAGTTTTGTATCTCGAATCTGGAATATAGACCAGCAAAATGCTAAACAAAAAGTTATGTTATTATGATTTAACCAGGGAAGAACGCATGTGCTTAGCATTGTGGAGATTGGGAATTTGAAGATTGAAAAATAGAAGAAGAGGCATAGGAAAATATATATATGCCTTTTCTGCAATCAAGGCGAAGACACAGTCTACTATATACAGTCACGAAGCTTGAGTTTTGAGGGTGCTAGAAACAATAGACTGTGATGGTACTATTTTGCATTGCCTGTAATGAGGCGATATTAGCGATCCTAGTGGTGAGCAACTATCTAATGTTTGCATATTTACTACGTATTGAGCTTCGTGACTGTATATACTAGACTGTGGCGAAGATGTGGTACACATCCTACTATCTTGTCCAGAAAATGAGAGAACAAGGAAAATATTTATTGAAGAACAAATGCTAAAACTTAATGTAGAAATAGCATATAGAAAATTATGTAGAACAGTAAATGAAATAAAATTGAAGGAACTAGGAAAATGTTTATATATAATTAAGAAAAAATGAGAAGAGAATTAATAGGAACTAGTAAATAAGAGAAAAGGGGTAATTGTTAAATAACTAAGAAAAATAGTACATAAGATAGAGTAGGCCTACCAGTGGCGGCTCCTGCATATTTCTCAAGAGGAGGAAAGAAATTAACAGCACTAAATGACACCTTCTTGAATGAAACATGCTACAAATTAGCCTACATGCATACATGTAAGACCAGGTAGTGTTGGGGTTGGCCTTCCCTTCTGTATAGCAATAATCTGTTCTTGTAAACTGAGTTTCCTAAATTGTCCAAAATATATTATGATTTCACTTCCATTCATTGTTGAATAACTGCACAAATTAACAATTACAAGGAAATTCACAACCTCGTAGCATTTTTCGAGCACACTACAGTATCACACGTGTTGGAAGAGACTAGCTACTAACTCGTAACCGGAACCGTTTTACGGAAATGGAAATGGGAAATAATCTGAGGAAAGCGAGAACACTGCACCCACCCACGTGGTCTGTGTTGCCACATGTACATTTTACAAGTTCAGTTTCACATACTTTTGAAGAATGTCAGTTCTTTTAAAGTCATACTATCATTATTGTTCAAAGCTGCCGGTGGCCGATTAATTTTTTATGTTAAAAATGATGTAGTTTGGAGTACCTACTTTCAGTTTCAAATACATTTGTACAAAACTGACAACTTGGTTGTTGCCCTGTCTAGTAAACAATGAATAGAAGTGAATTTCAGGGTCCAACTACGTGAAACTACTTCCTCTTTGTTTTACATAAACCCGACTTTAACTTTCAAATATCCACGAAAGTTTCAAACCATGAATAGTAGCCTATATAAAGTGCAATGAATAATATTTTTGATTTATAATTAAAAAAAAAAGTTTACATGGTGTCTTTCATAGCGTTGCGTTAAAACTGTTTTTGTTGTGTCTCCTCCTAGATGTGTTACAGTCTGGTTGAATGCAACATCGTTAGGTGGCAGCGGTAGCGAGATTGCTGCACTACCAGTCGGTTTCTATTTCCCGCCCATGACTGATTCAGAGGAGGATCTCCTCCCTCTCCGTTCATTTACTTGCTTTAAAACTCTGCTTCTTTCTCTGGCCGCTAGTGCGCTGTTGTCTATGTGTGTTAACTGCAGTAGAGGAGGAATGGAGTGCCTTTCCTCTACACAGACAATCTCACCGTTTTCTACAGCACATGATTGCGCGTCGTTTAAAACTCGATCAACTGAGTTTTTCTTATAGCTATGAACTTAAAAATTATCGAATCTTCCTCGAATTTCAAGGCACATATTTTATTTGGTATTTACTTTCAAAAGAAGAAAATGTGAGGAGGACGTTCCTCCCTTCCCTCCCCCGAGGAACCGCCACTGAGGCCTACATAGGAGTAGTAGATAGTATTAAACATTTGGCTGAGGTGAGTACTGTACCTGGAAAGCAGGAATATAACAGGACCATCATTAACGAATAAGGTGCAAAATGTGTGTAACTTGACAACAGTAAACATACACACAAATATATTATTATGATTTTAATAATTATTTTTTATTAAAATAATATTAATGTAGGCCTACCTATGTAAGTAAGTTTTTATACAGAAAAAAAATCTGTATTATTTTTCAGTGTAATGTGTTAAAATGTAGACTAGGTCGTTTAATAGAAATGTTAATCCAGATGTGTCTTTCTCTTCTTTTGAAATTAATTATACCAGAATCTCGTTATTTAAGTACTGAAGATTTTTAGAAGAAAAAAAAAACTCTCCTGGCTTCCAAAGCTACACACAATTGATCGAGAGATTGGTGAAGATAGTCAGCGATACCTAAGCTACAGTTTCTGATGATAAAGAGAAATGCTTTTATCAGGTTCACACTGGATACAAGAAAGTAACTACAATCCTGTAAGAAGGCACATTATTTTTCACGAGAGCAAAGCAAATATAAAAATAGAATAAATAATAAACACAAATAATAATAGGTGAGTGGGTGGATGAATGGATGGATAGATGGATGGAATTCGTTAGCAGATATGTTCCTGTGGTGAGTTCTGAGTTGATGCAGCCTGTGATATATGTACCTTATGTTTTGCATTTCTGGCATCTGCTGGATCTTAAAAAAAAAAAAAAAATACTCCTTTTCTTTTAATAATAAATCTGTCAATAATAAATCATAGCAGCAGAGGTGTATGCAAAATTTTGTCATGATTAAAATTGGTTACAATTTACATTATCGGTATTTTAAATTTTGTGTATTATTATCATCATCATCATCATGTTACAGTCTATCTATTAATATTATTCTGTGTTGTAAAAGAACATATTCATGAATATCCTTATAAAATCTTTGAAACGTAATTTTTTCACAGCCAACCAATTTTTAACAAATTTTAACTAGTGTTTTGTATAATAAAAAATGCTCGTGTGATTATTACACTTACACAATAATTATATATATATTTTTTTTTTCTCGTACAGAGGAGGGACCCAAGGGCTTGCATTGCAGCCTGAGGCTTGTTGTGCTTACCACTCCTATTCAATGAACGATGGGTAGCCAAACGGCTATGCTCTTGTACAAGTACAGCATGCCATACCGTAAACTTAATCTGGGCTATGGTATGGATGATAAGTGAATTAATGATGGCGAAATGAGTCCGAGGTCCAACGCCGAATGATACCCAGCAATTCTGCTTCAATTGGTTGAGGCAAAACCCCAAAGTTCAGAGGGAGAGGTTTTCAAACCCGGTATGCTCCCCCCCTCCCCCCTTGCGTATGCCCCCTTGCATAGCAGTTTGTATCATGCGAAGGCCTGCAAATATATATGCTAGAAAAAAAGCCTTTGCAGCTCTGTTAAAAATGCTTTTAGGAGGTCATATTTTTTGCGCGAAATAACACCATTGTACAATTCTTGCAAACCGTTAAATTTTAATTTTTTTTGTTGGCCCCATTGCTAATCCTCTCAGCTTGAACCTGATAGAGTTGGCGACTTTGTTGCTGAGTAGCGTACCACAATGTATTGTGTCGCCAATTCAGAGTATTTCGCGCTAGATCCGATGGTTTTTTTCCGTACTAGTTTAGTGTGATCAAATTTTTAGCACTCAGATCGGCAAAGTAGCATCATTTTACATTGACAATGTAATAATTTAGTGATGTCTGCACTGTTTGATAGCGGATTTTTAAGAATTGAGTTGGCGACACTGGACTGTGGTATGGGCATGGGGGGGGGGGACAGGGCACAGTGACAGTCTGTTATGGCTGAGTGGTGAATGGGGGTTACTGTATCCGTTTCGTTGAAGCGTGAATAATAGTAGAGTTTAGTACAAGTTATTGTATAAAATTTCAGTGATTCTTATAATAGGCCTATATACAATAATTATACTTTATATTTTTTCAGTAAGAAGAAGCAGCAGCATTCACCGGTGTTCTGTGTTCTATTATATCCTAACAGTATAGACTCAGATGATTTCAATTACATAGGCCTAGCAGAAATGTAGAGAGGTGTAAAATTGAAAACGAAAGTAAGTTGTAGAGATGTTAATAGCGATAGGGCGAACATGGAATCAAATGAAAGATACGTACCAAGAGTTACACAGGTTAGTAAAGATGACATTAATGAAACACGGCCTACCGCAAGTTTATTAGTCAATGGAACTTGGATGTCTCCCTCCCATACTACACTCGGGAGAGAAAACTTACTTAAATCATTGAAACCTTTCCACATTCCTTAGCCTCACGTCATTTAAATATCCCCTCAACTAACCCACCAACCTTGTCATATATCTCGGCCAAATTGGGAGACGAGTCGTCATTAATCTTATGAAACTTACTCAGTGACAATAAAAAAAGGTAAAGGTATCCCCATAACATGCCATGAAGGCACTTGGGGGGGGGGCACGGAGGTAGAGCCCCATGCTTTCCATGACCTCGGTACTAGAATGAGGTGGTGTGGTCGGCACCACGCTCTGACCGTCTTTTACCCCCGGGAAAGACCCGGTACTCAATTTTATAGGAGGCTGAGTGAACCTCGGGGCCGTTCTGAAAGTTTGGCAACGAGAAAAAATTCTGTCACCACCTGGGATCGAACCCCGGACCTACTCAGTGACAGTACAAAAAATAATTTTTCAGGAGAAAGAAAGAAAAAATTAGGTATTAGTAGGCCTACACTGATTCTCGATGATATTATTGATGTCCATCGTATTCACTAATGTTTTTTTACTGAAGTATCTAATTTTCTTACGTAGGCCTATTGATATCCAATTACTTTTTTCTTCCTCATGAAAAAAAAAATATGCTCTGTAGGCCTACTGTCACGTAGGAGATTTCATAAAATCAACGATGATGTAGGCTATATGGCCAATGTAATGTTGTATATGACCATTACTATTTAGAATGTAAGCATAAATGTTTCCATTTGGAAAGGCAGAAAATCAACAGCCATAAAGGAAAAGTGTTTTCTAATTTAAGTTGTATTATACAGTATATATATATATATATATTTTTTTTTTTTTTCAGTTGGATGCTGTTGAACTGGATGATGAGATTGTGAATATTCTGAAAAGTCAAGTAACCAATGTTTCTAGATACACGACAGCTGGATTTCTTGGTAGATGGGAAGCAGAAATTGATGCACTCCTGAGATTCATTGTTTGGAAGGTTGGTGTGCGTGTACATAAATGTTATAAGTGAGTAATTGGATTAATTAACTGCTGGACTGTTTCCTTATTACTACTCCTAGAAACAAGTTGAGCCCTTTTTATAACTTTGAATGAGGTAATTTATCAATTGACACGATTAAAGTTTGATTCTTGCACCTCCTGTTAGTTTAATAATGTCATGCAGATGACTCGTAGATTTCCATAATAGGCCGGCCTACTATGTGTTTTACAGCATTAAGTTTTATAACATGTTACCGTGATATTCCTGAGTGTAGTTTATTTTCGTGAAATCATTTGCTGTGCATTCAGATAAGAAGATTAGACATTTGTCTGCATTTGCTCACAGAAGTCAAGTAATTTTTTGTAATCTCAAAAGTAGGAGCGGCACCGGGGGGGTGCAAGAGACGGCTTGTGCACCCCTTCTGGAATCCCCGTACCCCCTTCAGCACCCCTTCCAAATAATCTATAATGTAATCTTAGTATCTTAGCATTTATTCATGTATAGACATAAGCTTATGATGATGATGATGATGATGATGATGAATTAAATGTAA
Source organism: Periplaneta americana (assembly GCF_040183065.1). Taxonomy (NCBI): domain Eukaryota; kingdom Metazoa; phylum Arthropoda; class Insecta; order Blattodea; family Blattidae; genus Periplaneta; species Periplaneta americana. The sequence goes on along the minus strand of NC_091132.1, from coordinate 22,857,002 downwards.
TTTTAAGTTAAGAGAAATTTCTTCAAAGTATTTAAATTTTATGCTTGGTTAAAGAAGTGTTATTTGGTATAGGTATTCCATTGAGCCTATACTCTTCTGAAGTTTTATTGTCGATCTTTCAAAATAAGTTATAACTGTTGTACATTGTTCAATATTTAAAATGTTTCGTTAAAAATCTGATGTGTTATTTCTTTCAGTTCTCATCTATCTAAGACCACTCTAAAGCAGGCGTCTCAAGGCCAACACATAAAAGTTGCTACACAGAGCAAATGTAGATAGCGTAGTCAGCTGAAGAGATAAGCACAATACCCGAAGATAGCCGATCGTTGATTTATGTTACAAGCATGAGTGAGCTAAGTTGTAACTGTTGCAGGAGAAATTCTACAACGCGGCACTTTTGAGTTGTACTGTCAAAATAGACTGTTGTTTTCGGAAGGAATAATAATAATAATAATAATAATAATAATAATAATAAATGTATTTTCTAATTATATATTATGAGTAAAAAGAAGACATCTGAAGCATGAAGAACCATACATGTTACGTAATTATTTGAGCACAAGGAACTGGCTACCCTATCCCATTATCTCCTGGCCTAGTTGCCTCATAAGTGGTGCCTTTTTGATATCACATGTGAGGTTCAGACCTGTCTTCGGACAGTTGACTAAAAAACAAAATACTTCATTTCTAGTCAGTGGTTTTTGGTATCTCTCTTTTTTAAGTTCATACTATATTTAATAAAATAAAATTCAATTAAATTACAATTATAACTTGTTGATTGTTAAGGTACGTATCCTTATGATATGTCCTCTCAAATTATCTCCTCAAGTCCTTCAGTACTTCATTATATTTGTTATACTGGTCTTGATTCAAATTAGGTAATAATTTTAGATTAATAAAGTGGTAACAGTTATCCACTGAAACTTGCAATTCCCACAATTTCGCTTTCCCTGTGAAAGCTTTTGTTTGTTCATACATTTGCTGTAATAAGGACATTCTTTCCTCGGAGATGGAGACAAAATCGTAGCGGTTACAGATGTCTATTCAAACATCGCGGTCAATGACATCATCCAGAGATACACGAACTGCTCCCGCATCTTGTTCCACTCCTACATTAAAAAAAAGAGAGAGAGGAGGAAGTGCTCAGAGAAGGCCCTATTGAGACGTCTGCTCTAAAGAATAATGTATAACTTCTAACAATTAAATAATAGATAGGTAGCATATTGTATATTGCAAGAAAGAACAGCCACTGGTGTAGCTCAGACAGTAGTGTGTTTGCTTGCTGTCTGAAGCTGCGTTCAGGCACAGTTTCGATTTGCACCTTATGAGGTTTTCCACAAACTAACATGTAAGCACATGGTGAATCCTCGGCCTTATCTCACCAAATGCCATTGATGCTTCGAGATCATAGATATCCCTGGTTACTATGCATTGCCATACATGACCCACTACAACCGCACCAGTTGATGTCAAATGTTATTCAGAAAATCACGAACTTCTTTCCCTCAATGAGCTGGTGCTCCATCCTGCTGCAACACCATGTCCATGTGGTATTCCTTTTGCAGCTGTGTACAAAGAACGAAAGTGATTCATTCTGAGGACCGCATACTGCCTTAACACGTTTCATGTAATAAGGGTGAGATTTAGGTAATATGACGCATGTAGCATAGCCATATATGCTGACATGATCATCCATACATACTCAGATTTAGCTTCTAGACTTATAGTTCACAAAGAAGTCGTAATTATTTATTTATTTATTTATCTAAACAATAACAGCTCCCTGTATTAACGGGCTGCCACAAAGACAGAGCATATTGAGCAATAGGCAGTTGGAAGTATAAATAATATACATATGTTTAAGTTGAAGGGAGTCTTACAACAACGACAAGAAATGACTGAATAAATAAGTAGCTACTAATTAATTAGTTGAAGATCATTGTTGACCGTAGAGATGGTTGTATAAATACTGATTCTCTCAGAACTGCAAGAACGATGTCATCATTTGCCTTCCTCTGTAGGCCGAAACGTTGCCAGGTCTGGAAGAAGAAACCGGGAATAGTTCCGTGCGCTCCAACCATAAGGCCTATTACTTCAATTTGTTGTAGACCATATTTGTCCATGAAATATGGAACGGTACGTACATAGATGTCGTTTTTTTCCCTATTTACATCTTCAGGTTGGCTCTTTTGTTTTTCAAATCTAACGGTGGGATCGATGATGTAGTCATTGTTATTTAGCGGGATGGCAATCATATCTATTCTTGTACTGCCATTGTCTGCCAGTCCGTGAACTTCTTCGAACACTTGAAAATTTATTGATCTAAACTGTTCGGCGATCATCGAACGAATTCTATGGTGTCGTGAGTTACGGAGTACTTCACCATACCGACAAGAGCCCAGGACATGTGCAAGTGTTTCTGGCTCTCTGTGGCATCGCCGACAGAGGATGTTGTCCCGAGTCCTGCCCGGAAGGGAACGTACGGAAGACACGTGTGCAGTCATTTTAATAGCTTCGTGCCACTCGCTAGAGGTTAGGCCTTCACGATGTCGTATCCAGGAATTCGCCGGAGTAAACTCGCTGTATAGCTCTACACCAAGACCTTTCTGAGGTAGCTTAGCTCACGCCTCTAATTCCTTTTCTCGCAGTTTTTTCCTCATACGTCGAGCGTCATACAAACTGGTTCGTGGGTCTTTAATTACGTCAGATGTCTCGGTTAACTGCAAAGATTTGATGCATTCGGTGCTTTCAATAAAGAGATCTCGAGTGGCTGTGACGTAGGGATTGGCTGACAGTGCGAGGACGCGACAAGTATTGGCGTGCTGAAGATGGGCTTCCCACTCTGCTTTGAAGAGACCAAGACCTTTACACTTCATATCTGAATCAATCATATGGTCTGGCGTGTCCGTTAGGAGCTGTAGAATTTGTTTGAGGGCACTTCTGATAAGTTTATCAGTTTGTGTCACTCCTGATATAATTTTTGTAGCGATTTTGTGTATTCCCAAACAGAACAGACTGTAAGTCATTCAATCAGTAAATTAAATATATGTATCACTTTATATTGTTTCAGTTATCGGTGGATAAAGTGTATAGCACTTTTGGTCAGCAGCTTTTGAGTGTCAGATATGGAGGGAAATACAATAAAAGGAAGGTCTACCTTTTCGCATTACTAACAATTGGTTCGAAGTACCTGAAGCAGCGCTCACATGAAATTTCAACTTCTACAAGAGATGCCAGTCTGTCTGAAAAAGTAAGAATAAAAATTTCTTTTGTTATTGTTTTGTTTTGAAAATGAATCTTCCATATTTAGTAAGTTTGTGGAAAGACAGGTTCTACTATGCTTTACTTACTACATGAGTGGCTATTCTTATGTGCTATCATCTGTGCCTGCATGTGCACTTTTGATATCATATCATCACCTTTTAAACGAAGAGACGTAACAAAGTATATTTTAGAAATGTGCTGGTTTTGTAGTTTACATATAAAGGTAAATTATATACCTTTGACTTACATCTCTTCGTGTAGAAGGCTACGATATGTTATCTTTCAACATTTAGGTGGTAGATGAAATCTGAAGTAGAATTAGGTTAGCCTAGAGCCCTTCAGCATCAAAGGGCATCAAGTTCTGAATCTAATAATGTCAGCTCTCAATGGGAGAATATAATTTTGAGATCACAGATGTTTTTTTTTTTTTCGAATGTAAGTTAATAATGTAAAGCAGCATAGACAACTTAATAATAATAATAATAATAATAATAATAATAATAATAATAATTTATTTCCTTCTATGACATATAGCTGACATATATATAACACCCGAAAGAGCTGAAGCTCATGCCCGGTGGAGTTGTTCACATTGACATTTGGTCTGCTAATTTTTTTTATATTTCAGCACATGCTATCAGAAACATCTGGTGTAATTCGTACAGTTGCTTCAGTGTTTCTGTTCTTGAGATGACGTAAATCTCTGATTTACTCATTATACACAATATTTTTCGCCAGTTCCCAAAAGAAGAAGTCCAATGTGTCAGGTCTGGACTTCTCTGTGGCCACGGTATTGGACCATTTCGCCCATTTCTGAATAGAATCCTGCATATATGACATCACTGGATGTACAGAAATGTTGCCTTCCATAGTGCACTTGTATGTGCCAAAGTTCAATGGCGTTTGTCGGGCATTGCATATATGCAATTGATTTAAGTCTGTTGTGATCTACTGAAAAGGTTAAACTCATTCATGAGTTACGTAACTTAGTACAAGCTATTGTGTTTTTTCTTTTCTTAATTGTGTGAGGACACTGAAGGGATTACTCATTCGTGTATAGTGTAGTGCAAGATATTGTGTTTTTTCTGATTGAGAACACTGTAGCAATTACTCTTTCGTGCATAGTGTAGTGAAAGCTATTGTTTGAGAACACTCAAGGGATTACACATTCATGCATAGTGTAGTGCAAGCTATTGTGCTTTTTGTAATTCTTTGAGAATGGTGTATAGCATATTGCAGCATGTTTTTGTAGTTTTAAATTATACAAAAAGTGTAAGAAAATATCCGACAAATAATTTCGAATGTTTTGCAAGCAGAGATTAGAAAATCGAGTTTTTCAGAACAATCTTTGGAGACTTCAGAAATGTATTGAAGCAAAAGGAGGGCACTTTGAACATCCTCTTGTGATTAAGTTGCACTTGTATTCATTCTTAAGTTGCTCACAAACATTTACTCACTAACCAGGTTTTAGAAACTAAAGTTAGTATCATAGAAATTATAGCTGATTTAGCAGTAACTGGAAGGCATATAACAGAAAATTCCGCTGTGTTCACTATGTGAGGGAAGCATCATATTATGTATGGAGCAGTGCTGTCATGGAGGCCATACATCATATGGGAACCTACAATTTTTTTAATTAATTGTATGGGGAAAAGAAAATCTTATCTGTATTGAACCATATGACATATGGTTGCCTAAGTTTTGTACGCGGAGATCTGTACAGATCTTAGATCATCTCTTGCTGTTCCTAATGTATTTTGTTTGATGTTCATAAACAAAAATTTTCCACCTTTGCAGCACTGGAATCCAGAATTATATAAAATAATGATTGAAAAACAGGAAGTCCTGCAAATACACACTCAAAGATTCATCGAGACAAGTGTGCATCTACGGTAGTGTTACTTGTGTATTCTTTAAATCAAACTTGTTGTATAATTAAAAAATGTAAAGCAAAACAATTCCTTTACCTCGTCTTTAATATTAAAAAAATCATTAAATGACAGTCGGAGAGATAGAGAAGAATAAAATACATTTCAAGGAAGAAAACAAGGGGTGGGGCGTATGGCAAAGAAAAAATTACCATGACTGCACTTGTATGGAGGACTCTGTATTTGAGTTGCTGATTTCAACAGTACCATTTGCATAATAGCTAGTGCTCCTATCATTGTGACATACACAAACAAGCACAACTCCACAATTCATTCTCGGTCAGAGGTTTGCTATCTCTTTATATATAAAACCTTCCAAACCTTAGGAAAATTGAAATACTGTCAAGTTATAAATAAGAAACTTAAAAGCATATTCTTACTTACTTACTGGCTTTTAAGGAACCCGGAGGTTCATTGCCGCCCTCACATAAGCCCGCCATCGGTCCCTATCCTGAGCAAGATCAATCCATTCTCTATCATCATATCCCACCTCCCTTAAATCCATTTTTGTATTATCTTCCCATCTACGTCTCGGCCTCCCTAGAGGTCTTTTTCTCTCTGGCCTCCCAACTAACACTCTATATGCATTTCTGGATTCGCCCATATATGCTACATGCCCTGCCCATCTCAAACGTCTGGATTTAATGTTCCTAATTATGTCAGGTGAAGAATACAATGCTTGCAGTTCTGTGTTGTGTAACTTTCTCCATTCTCCTGTAACTTCATCCCTCTTAGCCCCAAATATTTTCCTGAGAACCTTATTCTCAAACATCTTAACCTATGTTCCTCTCTCAACGTGAGAGTCAAAGTTTCACGACCATAAAGAACAACCGGTAATATAATTGTTTTATAAATTCTAATTTTCAGATTTTTGGACAGCAGACTGGATGATAAAAGCTTCTCAACTGAATAATAACAGGCATTTCCCATATTTATTCTGTGTTTAATTTCCTCCCCGAGTATCATTTATATTTGTTACTGTTGCTCCAAGATATTTGAACTTCTCCATCTCTTCGAAAGATAAATTTCCAATTTTTATATTGCCATTTCGCACACCATTCCCGTCACGAGACATAATCATATACTTTGTCTTTTCAGGATTTACTTCCAAACCTATTTCTTTACTTGCTTCCAGTAAAATCCTCGTGTTTTCCCTAATCATTTGTGGATTTACTCCTAACATATTCACGTCATCCGCATAGACAAGCAGCTGATGTACTTAAAAGCATATAGTGCTGAAAAAAATATAGTATACAGGTAAAGTTTATTACATGTGATCATAGGTATAGTTTGTGCAACACACTTATTTCTCCTCTGCAATGTAATAGAAATAATGACAATGACTATTACTATTATTATTATTATTATTATTATTATTATTTCTAGTTACGAAAGCAGCTATAACGGCTGGGAGGATCATCGTGTTAACCACACGATATCTCCATTCTGGTTGGATGATCGTCCACCTCTGCTTCGGCATGTGGATGTGAGGCCAGCAGCCTCACATCCACAGCTGGTTGGTTGGTCCTTCATGGGCTGTCGTGCCTCGGATTATTATTATTATTATTATTATTATTATTATTATTATTATTATTATTATTATTATTATAACTGCTATACTTTGGTTTCAGGTGAAACTTGTGTTTCATTGGGCAGATATTACCATTCAAGTTGCAAGTTTGATAAACTTATTGGTATTCCTGACGGAAGGAAAATACCCACAGTTAGTGGATCGAATATTGAGACTTCAACCTGTATCTATAGCTCCTCCAGGCCGAGATCGTAGTGTTGGTTACAATTATATGACTCGGGAACTTCTGTGGCACGGATTCATTGTAAGTTGAATATATTCCTTACTGTACGCTTTATATTATGAATGAATATTCATAGTGACTATCATAAACTAATGCTAACCTTCGAAAGATGCTGATTTTACAGTTTTCGAACACGTGTTTGTTGTTATTGTACACTGTTTTACGCTGCTTACATTTAAGGCAGAATGGAAAAATTTTATATTTAGAACTTATTTGCCATACTACTTTTTCTGCAGCAGCACCACAATTAGTAAAAGTTATTTGGTGTTTATCTGGAATTAATCCTTGTTCGTTGCACCAATTTACACTACTTTCGTCCACCGGCACGGCTCAGTTGGTTAAGGCACTTGCCTGCCACTGAAGTTGCGCTTGGGCGCGGGTTCGATCCCAGCTTGGGCTGATTACCTGATTGGGTTTTTTCCGAGGTTTTCCCCAACCGTAAGGTGAATGCCAGATAATCTACGGCGAATCCTTGACCTCATCTCGCCAAATACCATTTTTTGCTATCATCAATCTCATTGACGCTAAATAACCTAGTAGTTGATACAGCGTCGTTAAATAACTAAAAAAATAATACTACTTTCGTTATCTCTGTCGATGGTTTTGCATAATTCGCGGAAGTTTATGGTTTTCTGTGATGCGTCAGGTACATGTATATTTGATGTACTGGCCATTATAAGATTAATAAAATACTAAATGGAGTAGTCAAAAGTGAATCTATTTAATGTACGTATATAAGACAATTGATAGTGGATAAGTGGAGTAACGCCATCTTTCGGATATTTATTAAATTACTTTTTTATATAATACAAGTTAAATAGTTTGTGATCTATTTGTTATATTTTAATGTAAGAAAATTAGTAGCAAACTAATGAATTCAGTTTCATTATATAATAACAGAGTTGTATATTTAATGCGTTTGGAAGTATTTTATGTTAATTGTGTCTAAGTATAATTTTTAAGTGGTTGTTTATCAACGAACTCGTAGCATAATGGCTATGATGGTGGTTTACTACACAAAAGGTTCTAGGATCGAATTCCGGCATATTCGAAGGTAAGTTATGTATTTCAATTTAATATGAAGTGGTTTGTAGAATAGAATAAACTAGATAGATGGTGAAAGATAGAAGTAGAAAAAATATATGAAAAAGAGGAGGGTAGTGAAGTGATGTAGGGTGGGAGAAGGAAAAGAGGGAGTAGTGAGGGTGTCGACTTTATTCATAATTTCAAGTATTAGCATCCTGCGCGATGTCATATGAGCCGTTCAGTGCAAAAGTGGTGAAGTCAAAATTGGGTAATGAGGTTTAAAGTAAAAATTCTGTAAAATACAGTGCAAAGAATAGCAATTAATATGTCCTTCTTGCTATCCACTGACTACTAATAGTTTAAATAAATTGAATATTAATTGCTACTTTGCGCTGTATTTTACAGAATGTTTACTTTAACCCTCATTACCCATTTTTGACTTACACCACTTCTGCTCTGAACGGCTCATATATTGCATCATCGTTCTCCAATTGATCCAGAAAAATAGTGACTAGATCTTGGATTTTACCCACAGTTCCAATTATTTGCTTTGTAAAATGAGTTCTCTGCTCCTTCCCTCTCGTATACACAAACAAAATATGTTGTTGTTGTTTTCTAATGCCAGGCGTTTGACAATAAAGTCATTTGACCTCTTGCACTCCAATATTTTTCAAAGATATTGTCATGGTTAGCCACTGACGCACAGATTTTGAGATGTTCTGAATCCATTTCTTGATTTGAGTTGCACAATGGACAGTTAGGAGACTGATATAGAGAAAATATGCAAGTTGTAGCCGATTTAAATGAACAACATATTTTAAAGTTTTGGTGGCTACTTCATTCAGACACAACCCCCAGAATGTCTGGAGGACCACACCTGCTGTTGGTCGACGGGTCCACTGGACCTAGTTGGGAGATCTTGTTGATCACCAGCTTTCCCTCCTTAAGCCACTGGAGGACGATTTTAGTGCCATAGCAGGTCAGCACTAGAAACAGAAAAGTAGGAAGGGTAGGAAGGAAAGTGAAATGAACCCCCTAGGCCTCGAATGCTCTAATGCTGTCGGGGTCGAAGAAAGTAAGAGTTCAGTCAGAGGACTGGATAGGAAAGGGTAAAGAGGGAATTAGGTATTGAATAGAGGAAAATTATACCAAATTCGGTCAATAACTCATCAAGCTGACCAGTGCTAATTGATGAGTAGCCCCTCCCTTTAGTTCAGCTTGTAAAATTATACTATGAAAGAGTAATGGAACGGAGAAAAATTCTCTCCAGCGCCAGGATTTGAACCCGGGTTTTCAGCTCTACGTGCTGAAGCTTTATCCACTAAGCCATACTGGATACCACCGTGGCGTTGGACAGAATCGTCTCAAATTAAGCTCCAACTCTTGGGTTCCCTCTAGTGGCCGCCCTCTGCACTACGTCATAGATGTCTATGAACGTAGGACCGAAGTCCGCACATGTGCTGAGGTGCACTCGTTATGAGTGACTAGTTGGCCGGGATCCGATGGAGTAAGTGCCATCTTAAATCACGAAGTGATTTACGCATATCATATATTATTTTAATGTACCGAAGTACATATGATATTTCCATGCAGATATTCTGCGTCATCATACTGTGAAAGAGTAATGGCACGGAGAAAAATTCTCGCTGGCGCCGGGATTTGAACCTGGGTTTTCAGCTCTACATGCTGATGCTTTATCCACTAAGCCACACTGGATGTACTTCGGTACATTAAAATAATATATTGTAAAATTATGCTTACTAACAGCTGCACCACGGGAAGGTAGGGATGGGACATTGGGTATTTGTCCAGGTTGGTTCCTTAAGGCCTTCAATGGGAAGGATTAATGGCTCTCCCCCCTGTATTGGACAAATACCGTTTTGCAGCCACAAACAAAATATACAAATGCATAGAAGTCTGGTATTTAGGTATGGTCATGTATGATTACAAGAATATACAAATGCTCTTGCAGATATTTTTTAATATTCATTATCTTAAACTGTTTGCAGGAACTTCTTGTATTTGCAGTGCCCCTTGTGAATTATCATGTTTTGAAACGAAGGGTCACAAATCTTTTCTCGTGGAAGAAAGCAAACAGTGACAAGAAGAAAGCCAATTTTACCTCAAGCACGAAATGTGCTGAATGTAATGAGAATCCAGTCCTTCCACATCACTTTGGTTGTGGTCATATATTTTGCTTCTACTGCGTCAAGGTTAGTTACGCATTTGTCATTTTAATTATGTATATTTTTAAGTCTCTCCCTCTCTTTCTTTCACTCCCCTGTGTTTAGAGAGAGGAGAGAGAACTACGACACTCATTGAGTTCATTTTCAAACTGAACTTTCGTCCAGTATTTTATCTTGCTTTAATGGACAGTACAAACATACGACAGTATTAAACATATTCACATAACATTTCAGCTTCGTTTGTTTTCCATTATCTTTTTCCTGCAACGTCACTCAAAACTGATGTTTCATTTTGCAATCTAATTTCCAAGTACATGAAAGCCAGAATAATATCATTTAATTTTATCTAAAAGAATTTTGCCTCTCATACATCTACAGTAAAACCCCATTTTAATATTGCTCGTTTTCAAGGAATAATGTGTTAAGTCCCAGCGAAATTACCATAATTATTATGTAATTAATTCCCACTTTTAAGGCAATCCGATTTAAGGAAAACCCAGCTTTTAAGGAATACTTTTCAACTGAATTTTGTGATAATGAATTCCGAAATATCACCTCAACTTTCAATAATCGGAACAACTGGATAATACCCACAGCAGAGCAATGTCGATAGTTGACGTTACTCGCTGGCCACTAGTCACCAGGCCGTACCGAGCCGTGCCAAACAAAACACAATCGAAATGGTGGTAGTAAAATTCGCGACTATATTCTTAAATAATTCACTCAATTAGTCAAGTGCAAGACTTATGGCTTCTGTTGCATTCAAACAATTATAACAACGATAATTTGGTCCAGGGAGCATCCGTTTTTGATGCAAAGATAATTTGTTTGGCTTGTTTCTTAAATAAAATTACGAAATGGCGTTCCTGTGCTTAACATTTAATAAAAAAAAAAAAAAGAAAGAAATATAGCAAAACTGTTTTGTCTCGAGACTCTCATCTAAGTCACGTAATAGGTCACGTAATCTACTTCAATATATTTGCGCAAATATATCTTGTAGCTAACAGTGGTGCTATCTCTCAGTAATGTTCAGAACGAAGGAGGTAGAGAGAGAAAAGAAACAAATTTCTCCCTCCAATGATGCCACACACCAACGTCGTGTTCTTATGTTGGCAAGATTGTGTATTTACTTAAATTTGGTGCTAAACGTAATGGCATGGTTCAAAGGTACCGTGGGAATTCTCCAGTTTAGCGCAATAATCAATAATACCAGCATATTCGATAGTGCATCTCAGTCAATAGTAATGTAGCGCCATTATTCTTTATAGTTTTTTATGGTCTGACACAGAGTGGTTGCTTTGCTTGCTTTTCTTGTGTGGATCCTATTTCCAAGTTTGTTTTTTGTATGTTTATGCATCGGTATAATGGTGAATATATGGAAGAAATTAACTATCGAACAGAAAGTGAAAATAATAAGGGATGTCGATGCTAATTCTCAAATAACACTATCGTATATGGCAAGGAAACATGATTTGCCGACTATTTCATTATGAGGAATAATGAGGAAGAAAAAAACTTTTGCTTATAGTCGTCGCCAAAGAACTCAATTGTATTCATATTATTTGTTGTTCTTTCTTCCTTGACAGGCAAATATCCTTGCAGATGAAAAGTATGAATGTCCTCTTTGTGGAAGCTCTGCTGCAGATGCGTCAGTTACACCATTCCTGTTGAAGCCTGAACTATAATCTAGAAGTCTACCAAAAGGTAGCCTCTTGTGCGTTTAGGCAAAGTAGACAAATAGCAGAAAAACGGAAACGTGTAAGAATAGCATCTAAAAATAAGTTTGTGAGATGTTATTCTTTTAGTAAGCACTGTATTATTTGTTGTAATATGAAATTTAAATAAAGACTGGGTAGATAAAATAAAAAGTTGTTACATCTTGCATAAATATATATTTCTACAGTTATATATTTTTTATTGATCTTTTTTAAATATGCAAGTTAAACTGTAATTTGTTAATGTACACAGAAATAAAAGTATTCAATATTTCGAAGACAATTCCTGATTATCCAAGGAAAAGTATCCTTGTAGCCTATCCTTTCGATTACTCACAGGACAAAATTGGAATTATTTCTTCACACTTTGTCTGTTTTGCAATCTTCAGAAAGAAGTGGATCACATCCTCTTCAGCAATATCCAGCCCTTTCCTCTAAACCCAGTGTGTGTGAGAAATATTGGAGAGGAAGAGAGTTAATTGCTTTATTGCCAAGAACTCGTGTTTTGAAGACTTTAAGTAAAAATAAAATTGAAGTGCCATTTTCAGAGTTTAGAGGAAAAGTGTCATAATATGCATTGAAGCTATTGGCACATACATGTTTTGCCATCTAGAATGTCTTAAATGATAACGGAACGAATCCGAACTTTGATTTTGATTATTATTTTGTTATACCAGTGAAAACACATTTTTTACGAAAATATACCTAGATATTTATAATGGTACTCATTTCATATTGGAGTTAAATGGCAAGTTGTAGCCGATTTAAGTGAACACCATATTTTAACGTTTTGGTGGCTACTTCATTCACACACAACCCCCAGAATGTCTGGAGGACCACACCTGCTGTTGGTCGACGGGTCCATTGGACCTAGCTGGGAGATCTTGTTGATCACCAGCTTTCCCTCCTTAAGCCACTGGAGGACGATTTTAGTGCCATAGCAGGTCAGCACTAGGAACAGAAAAGTAGAAAGGGGAGGAAGGAAAGGGAAATGAACCCCTAGACCTCGAATGCTCTAATGCTGTCAGGATCGAAGAAAGTAAGAGTTCAGTCAGAAGACTGGATAGGAAAGGGTAAAGAGGGAATTAGGTATTGGATAGAGGAAAATTATACCAAATTCAGTCATTAACTCATCAAGCTGACCAGTGCTAATGGATGAGTAGCCCCACCCTCTAGTTCAGCTCGTAAAATTATGCTTACTAACAGCTGCACCACGGGAAGGTAGGGATGGGACATTGGGTATTTGTCCAGGTTGGTTCCTTAAAGCCTTCAATGGGAAGGATTAATGGCTCTCCCCCCCCCCCCTGTATCCGACAGATACCCTTTTGCAGCCTAATCGTCTCTAAACACACACCTTCATCTCAAACAGCAGAAATAATTAAAATGCTCTCTCAATTATTATCACTCAATAAAAGAATTGTACTCCCATTGTGGAATCCTGGGAAACGAGAATGCGGATGCTTTAGCAAAGAAGGGCAGCACTGCTACTTACAGACCTGTTACTTATTCTACGTATTGCTCTGTGAAGAGATTTATTAAATCTACATACTTAGACTTTAACAAACAAAATTTGATAACTCAATCCCAAGGGGAAAAATGGAACTCTCTGCATCAAAATCCACAGTTAATTCCCGATTTACCACGAAAATCGTCTGTAGCTGCATTTAGATTGGCAACAGGCCATGATTGTTTGGCCAAACACCTGCATAGAATTGGAATATATCAGTCCCCTAACTGCCCATTGTGCAACTCAAACCAAGAAATGGATTCGGAACACCTCAAAATCTGTGCTTCAGTGGCTAGTCATGATAATATCTTTGAAAAATATTGGAGTGCAAGAGGTCAAATGACTTTATTGTCAAACGCCTGGCATTAGAAAACAACAACAACTTATTTATAATAATTTCAGTGCCCCAGACAATTCTCTGAATATTCCCAACTTGTAGGAATTTCTTTTCTTCATGTACATTAACGTGCAATGTTTATATATGTTGATTTCACTTTCAAACGTACAGTAGACAGTGTGTTCCTTTACAACTGCCAATGTGTCACATTTAGAATAGGTGTTTGTTCTTAGATTTCCAGTTTTATGTTTACCAATTTGCATGCACAATTGCACACTTACCAGGATAGTTTCATCATCATCATCATCATTTGTACATCAAGTATTAGATCCTAGTGCAGACGTCTCAATAGGGCCTTCTCAGAGCACTTCCTCCTCTTTCTCTTTTTTAATGTAAGAGTGGAACAAGATGCAGGAGCAGTTCGTGTATCTCCGGATGACGTCGTTGACCATGACGTTTGAATAGACATCTGTAACCACTACAATGTAACAGTCAGTCATTGTGTCCATGACCGAGGAAAGAATGTTTTTATTACCGCAAATGTATGAAGAAATAAAAGCTTTCATAGGGAAAGCAAAATTGTGGGAGACGCAAGTTTCAATGGGTAACTGTTACCACTTTATTAATCTAAAATTGTTATCTAATTTGAATCAAGACCAGCGTAACAAACATAATGATGTACTGAAGGACTTGAGAAAAGAATTTGAGACCAGATTTAAGATTTGAATAGTTCTAATTTAAAATAATTGCTTGTGAATTTCTAAGATGTTTAGGTTATTTTTAATTATTGAAAAGATTGCGAAATATATTATTTAACTATTATTGTAATTTATATATTAATATTAGCATAACGTAAGAATACTTACTTTAACAACCAACAAGTTTAATTGTAATTTTATTATTATTTAATTGAATTTTATTTTATTAAATATAGTATAAATTTAAAAAAAAGAGCGATACCAAAAACCTTTACTAGAAATGAAATATTGTTATTGTTTGGTCAACTGTCCGAAGACAGGTCTGAACCTCACAGGTGATACCAACAAGGCACCACTTATGAGTCAACTAAGTCAGGAGATAATGGAGTAAGGTGGCCAGTTCCTTGTGCTTAAATAATAACGTAACATGTTCATGTTCTTCATGCTTCAGATGTCTTCTTTTTACTCATTGATAGTATATAATTAGAAAATAAATGTATTATTATTATTATTATTATTATTATTATTATTATAGCAAACTACTTAAGAAATTCCTTCCGAAAACAACCGTCTATTGTGACAGTACAACTCAAAAGTGCAGTTTGTGGAATTTCTCCCGTGACAGTTACAACTTAGCTCACTCATGCTTGTAACATTAATCAGCGATCGACTATCTTCGGGTATTGCGCTTATCTCTTCAGTTGACTACATTATCTACACTTGCTCTCTGTAACAACTTTTATGTGTTGGCCTTGAGACACCTGCCCTAGTGGATCTGTTATGGTCTCCTGCCAACTCTTCATAGGACGTCCCAAATTCCTGTGACCTCATGGAGCATAAGAATCTGTTTAGGTATTCCGCTTGGAGACCTCTGTTTGATGTGTGATTTCCAGTTTGTACGGTATTGTTGAATGTTGGGTCCATGTTCTGATCTTGCATGATGTCAACATTCCTTCGATATTCGAGAAGAGAACAGCCTGCAATTCCCCTCATGAACCTCATCTCCATCATCGTCTATGTTTCTTCTCCAGCTTTCTGATGGTTCATGTCTCACTACCGTAGGTTAGAACAGGTCTAGCAATAACCTTATAGATTTGGTATCTGGTGTTTTTCTGTACTCGTGATGGTTTAAAGACTTGATTTATTACCCCAGTGACTTTAATTTTGATATTTTGTTTGTCATATCTTCTGTACTAAATGACATCTTGTAACCCAAGAAATTAAGAGTTGACTCGTTCAGTTACAGTGTTATTAATACAAATTTTACTTTGAATACGGTATTTCACATTGAAGACCATAACTGAAGTTCTTTCTGTAGAAATGCTAAGTTCAGAATCAGATAATTTGTTGTAGATTATGGCTGCAAGCTGGAGGTAATCTTCAGAGGTAGCAATTATAATTTGATATCTTCATACAGCATTGTGTTCAAATATGTGTTAGTAGACAGAACTAATCCTGCATGATGGTTTAACAGCATACCATCAAGTGGGGCAACATTAGCCAACTTTTACACTGCGCAGTGTAGTTCAAAGTAATGAGGAAACTTTAAACCCAGTGAACATATATCATAGTAATCAAGTCCTTAACGCGTCTTGAGCCAAAGTAACCCCAATTTTGGGTACCTGCATGTCACAAAAAGACAAAATAAATTAAAAAGATATTACAGTCATCTAGTTTCTTATTAATGTAATGAATAAATATATTACAGAAACTGAGTACAATATTGTGGGGGAGGGGGGGGGGAGATTTATGTTATCTGGCTGGCATACTCATTTCAGAGTGAAACAGATTACTGTATCAATCGAGGAACAAAAAAAAAAAACAAACCCATTTTTCCAATCATTTTTGGAAAACGTCCACAAAACTGTGCTCACCACCACTGTGTACAATTTTATTGCCGTTAGACATTTGGGAACAGGTGAGGAAAGTGTTTTGTCTTAAAGATTCTGTATCATACGCCTAGTGTAGTCTTCAATAAACCAATCATTTCCTGTCATGGGTTTATTCTTTTTGCGTCTCTTGATTGGCAATTTAAATGCTCTCTCCATGGGTTTTTCAATTTGAGTAATGTTATTCAGTGTAGTACAGTTGATACCAGTTTTGAAAAGTCTTGATAATAGACTGCTGGCATGGCCTCCACGCTCTCCCTACTTAACCCCTTGTGAGCTCTTTGTATGGGGTATGTGAAGGATTTAGTGTTTGTGCCACAAGTGTGTAGAATGAACAAACAATTGGAGAGAATCATTTGTAATGTTTATCTTTTAGATAAAGAAAAATGCTAGGCATTAGGCCAGAAACCAATAGTCGAAACGGCAAGGGCTGTAGGAATAATCGGCAAATTGTAAGTAAAATTAAATGGGAATAATATGTCCAAGTTAAAATAATAATACTTTGATATGCAGTTTGGTTTGGAGAGCTGTGTATAAATTTTATGAACGGGGAACTTTGTCAACAATGAAATGTTACATGTGAATTCCCCCAACGAAGAAAATAACCACACACTCAAAGAACTGTTGCTGAAATTTGGATTTAATTTTATTTTCGATAAAAGCCGGTCAAATATGGAGACCGCTAGAGTAGCATGTAGTCCAATGTACATACTCAATCAAAATTTGGCCACCTGAATTGTCCAAACATTTCTTACTGAACATGCGCAGTGTGTTGTAACTGGAACTCAGAAAATTCAGGTAGGCCAAATTTTGTTTCTGGGTCACAATTATTAGAATATTTTAATTTTAGAGTACCCATTATAATTAATATTATAGGTACTATAATAGTAGATGGCTCTGAGTAAAACGGCGAGGCTCTTTGGGGGGGGGGGAGGGGGCAGCAAGAAGCTTCCATGATCCTGGCGCGAGTAGAGTTGAGCTTAAACGATATTTTCAAGTATCTGTGACAACTGTGACTGTGACAATTAAATATCTGTGACTTTTATCTGTGATTTTGTCACACCGATATTTTATATCGCTAAGTAAGCACAATATGCATGAATTACACCGATATTTTGTCACACCGATAAAAACTAACAGGAAATATTGAAGAGCAGTGCAATGTGAATACGATTTCTCTATACACACCACACTTCAGTGGTTTATATGGGAAAATCCAACAAATAAATTATGTACATGTACCATTAACAAATAAATACTAATCTAACTGAACAGTAACATGTAAAAAGTTAACCTTATATACCAAGAGGTTATATCGTAGTTGATTGTAGATATGGAATCAGTTGATAATTTTTAATGTAGTTGGGTACGGAGAAATTGAGGTTATGTGATTATCCTAATCGTTTTAAAAATTGATCCTTTTTATTTTATATAATATAATCGATAAATTATTTTAAGTCGTGCATTAACATTATAATATTGAGTCAGAATAAAAATTAACGAAACATAAGTATTCGGAAAAACAATAGAAAATAATTACAGAACAAGATAGTTGTTCAGACAGGATATTACACACGATAAAGTATTGGTAACCAATGGTATTATTATTATTATTATTATTATTATTATTATTATTATTATTATTATTATTATTATTATTATTTAAATCGTGTAATCACTATATCATTTATAATAAGATGGTGAAACTAGCGCTGAAGTAGTTTCGGCAATTTCGGATGTGAAAATCATTGCATTTATAAGGGATTTTTTTGTGGAGAGACAGTTCCTCGGGTTAAACTAGCGCTGAGGTAGTTTCGGTGATTTCGGAAGTGAAAATCGTTGAATTTGATTGTTTGTGGAGATGCAGTTGATCGTATATCCAAGGCATAACAAAGCCTAAACTAACCAAACCTAACCTGTCACAGATTCGTATATGCAAGGTGTATAAGGGGAATACGAAGGAAACTACCTCAAGGTTAGTTTACCCAAATAAGTTTTATCTCGTTCGGTTTTAATTCTATAGGTGCTGTTGTCGGCTTGTGAGAAATGCTTCGAAAGTTCGGAAGAGCATAACGTTCAGTGACACGGAGTGAACTAACATGATTTACGTTTGATACCCCTTATTTTCTAATGTAATTAATTATCCCATTTATGTGTAAGTGTAGGTCTATTTTAAAAGTGTGCAAGGTCAATGAGAGCGATTTGTTGGAGCAGTGTCTGCTAGATGTCAGATCTTTTTGGAATTTATAAAATTGACAATTTTTGCTAACTACCCCATATTATTATATTTAAAAGTTGAAAATTACTTGCAAGTTGATGATTTTAACAATATCTAGATAAATATCACTAAATATCAAGTTTAGAACATTGATTAGGCCTATTTGGGTGAAATAACACCCCACACGAGTACCAATGTTAGGAAGCACTGTGCGATTTCCTAAGAGTTAATAACCATAAACAACATACCGGTAATGAACTTATTACAAATAATTTTATTTTAAGTTTAATTATTTTAATTAATGCTACCCTGCACTGTTTTTGTTAGAGCTATACATTAAAACTGGATCATACATAAATGAGAGCAGTACATGTAAAGTTATTAAAATAATGTGGGCTCCTGTAACTATTCTGTTTGTAATTAATAGTATAACTAAAAAAAATATTGTTACTGCGTAAAAATTGAGTGGAAAATACTTATACATTAATATATATTCACAGTAATATGAAAATGTGAAGCTCTCGGGGGAATATATAAAATATTTATAAAACATATATTCAGACTTAATATGAAAACAAAATGTCAGATTCATGATTATATTATTATAATGCCGCTAATAACTTTGCAACACATCATCACTTTGAAAAAAATAATATTGAATAAAATATCACGAAAAAATAATCAAATACCACCGCCCGATTGCTGTCATTGTCGCCAGATTGCTGTTATTGTATCATGCGCATGCGCAAACCCACGACGTAGAGGAGAAAATATCAGTCGCAGACGTTGCAATAGTCACAGAGTACTGAATACGGAGCAGATTTCGATAGCGATATTTTGTCACAGATATTTCGCGTCATCAGTCACAGGTTTATCTGTGACAAAAAAATACCTGTGACAAAATATCGGTTTGTGAAATATCGGCCATCTCTAGGCGCGAGACACACGTTAGAGATCTAGGCACAATCGAAGTGGCCGTGATACAAATGTGATCAGGCAGGCTAGCATTGCCGAATTTTCTAAAGATATCGTGTTGGCTAGCTTGAAAGTCAGTAAAAACAATGAAAGAACTTAAAATGGCGTCGAAGAATATAACAACCGTGGATACCAGGGCAGAACTTGCGGAATTAGTGAAAAGAAAAGCAGAAATTGCGGTATGGCTTGATACTGTCACTCAAGTATTGTAATGGCTCACAAACTGTTATAATAGAATGAAGTCTGCACACACTTTCAAATGACAATACACAGAGCAGTTTGGTTAGGTTACATTTTGTATTAATTTTGACAAATTGGTATTGTGCATTAATATCTTGTAGCAGCAATATTTATGTATTTAAAACTGCTCTCATTAAATAAGAACATGGTCTATTTTATTTCAAAAGTGTATTGCAAGTACAGTATATCATGTGTTCCTTTTTTCAAGGATAAACTTTGTCACTTCGATGTCAGTTCAGGACTAGAAACAAATGATTTTTAATGAGTGTATCGGTGTTAATTGAATTTCTTTTTTTTTCAGGATACATTAGCAAACCTCGAGCGACAAATATATGCTTTTGAAGGAAGTTATCTAGAAGATACACAGTTATATGGAAACATCATTCGAGGTTGGGACCGATATTTAGCAAGTAACAAAAACACAAACAGCAAAGCAGATAAGCGCAACAGAAAATTTAAAGAAGCAGAGAGACTGTTTTCAAAATCTTCAATCACGTCGATGGCTGTAAGTTGAATTCTGTCTATGAACTGAATAGGTCCACTTATACACTATAATTTCCGGTACCGGTACTTATTTTTTTTTTTATACGTTTTCTTAGTCACATACTACTTAAAAAGGTATTCTTCCAAACCACACGGGACTGACTTCTGATTTGTGTTTTATGATCAATATACACGCGACACATTAAGTGAATGGTATTTTACCACAATATATATATTTTTGCTTCATTGTATTGTGTCATATACATATAGTCATGCGCAAGTGAGGGTTGCGTTCACATATATTTTTCGCGCAAATATCGCATAAGTTACTACTTGCCTGTATATTCATATAAAACAACTCGTCTTTTGCGAAAACACTCTTTTTAGTGAAACTTGCGCTCAGTAGTTTCGGTGATTTCGTAGGTGAAAATCGTTGAATTTATGAGGGATTTTTTTTTTGGGGGGGGGGGAGATGCAGTTATCATATATGCAAAGAAAAACAAAGCCTGAACTAACCAAACCTAACCTGTCACAGATTGGTATATGCAAGATGTAGGCCTATAAGTGGAATACAAAAGGAACGACTTCAATGCTAGTTAAGCCCTGTTCAAACTGTATTCAGACTATCACATGTAGATTATTATTGGCATTGAAATTTCCCTGAACCTAAGAGTATGTTATTTTGGCATCAAGTTTATCACCAACTTATTCATCTACAATAAAATTTAACTGTCATTTTGCCAGAAATTACTGTGTCCGTGGTGGTTAAAGCAATATCCTCTGAAGATCAAAGTTACTGGATATCAAAACTTCACAAATTAAGTTGTAAATTAATAACGACCTGTTATAAGTGTAGGACGTAATGAATGAAACAGAGATGGGAGGCGTGAAGAACAGTATGCTAAACTGAAGAATTTGCTGTGGTAGCTTTGAACTGTGCCATTACGGTTACGACCAAATTGAACTAAATACACAATGTCGCCAACATAAGAACATGACTTTGATCTGTGGCATTGTTAGAAAGAGATTTTTTTTTTTTTTACTCCTTCGTTCTGAACATTACTGAGAGATAGCACCACTGTTAGTGACAAGATGTATTTGCGTAGGCCTAAATATTGCTAGATCAAGTCAAGAAGATCCCTTCTTGCTCCGGTTACACATTTTGCATATACGAAGGTTAGGTTTGTTAGTTTAGGTTTTTAATTGGTACGCACTGCAATATTTTATTTTATTATGTAGCTGTACATTATATTACAGAGATACAATAAAATGGATTATTATTATTTGTGAAAAGGAGGAAAAAATGTACCATTGTCAATAATTTTAAGGTACAACATCGGCATTTTGTCTGTAGACAAAAAAAAAAATAAAATAAGAAAGAGGAAGAACATTTAGTTACACAAAGAAACTCTTGACAGTAGCTGAAATTAATTACGTTTTCCCCTTTGCCTAAACTTTAAGGACAATTATTATTAAATAAAAGGAATAGAAATTTTAAAATAAATTTAGATCTGCAATGTAATATACTTCCATCATGTACAATTTCTGTTCACTTATTTTCCAGGCTGTAAGTGGATTAGTGGATCAGACCCAGGACAAAGGTAAGAGTATATACGTGTGCTTCTTTTGTATTGCTGCTGTATATGAGGAGGGTAGGCCTGCAATAATAACAAAAATATATATGAAGAGTCCACTGCAAGAATGATGGATGTCATTTGGAATACATTTTGCAGGAGAAGCAATTGAAAGTTTGAAATGCTTAGCGCTCAAAGCTTAACTGTGACTTTCCGATCATTACTGGACAGTGACTATCAGTGTTAATGCCATATAACTCTGTATGTACATTCTACATGTCCTAAGCTATGCATTGACAGTCTTAGTTAATTTTCGACAAGAAAGTGACATCCATCATTCTTGCAGTGGACTCTTCATATATTTACAGATTTCGAAATTGTGTGTGTATGAGTGCGTGCATTTTTTTTTTCTTGCAACTGTAACTCTTAAATTCTTAAAATTGAATGTTCAAGAATAATGTTAAATTAATAGATTTGGCGGAAGTAGACAAATATCAAAGCATACATATTTAATTAAACAATCTAGCACTTGTAATAAAATTCAGATTATTATTATTATTATTATTATTATTATTATTATTATTATTATTATTATTATTATTATTTTACATTACCGAAAAGGTGAAGTCTTTATTAAATTTATGTTCATATGATTTATGTGATATCATACTTTATATGCCTATTTTAAACACCGTACTGGACTTAATTTAGTACGACCTTGAATATAACATGACCCCAAGTTTTAGATGTTCTTAATGAAACAATAAAAATATTTCAGTGTAATATTATCTACATTCTGGAAGTGTTACAGGCTGGTATTACACTATCAAAGTTTTTTGAGAAATATAATTATGATAAATGTTTTATCACATAATGTCATCGTCATTGTCATCCCTGGTATTACTGGAAACACAGCACTTTTTGGAATCTTCACAATTCACTCATTGCTAATCCCATTCCATGTTGTAATTATTCACTGTTTTTTTTTGGGGGGGGGGGGATCAGAGCATGGTTCCCTTTAAGCAACCAGTCAATATACAGTAGAAACTCTATTATCTGTGATAATGAAGAGGATGGGCTGAATGGTCAATCGAAAAAATCGGATATTCTGTACCATAAAAGATTTTTGTACATTTAATGAATAATGCTTATATTTTTGTAATTTCCTCTGTATTGAACACATTAGGTAGTGGATCAAAAGTTCACTGATTTAAGTCTGGTTATTAACAACGGATTTTTAAGAGGCAATGAAACTCCTTGTAATGGATGTCTGTGAAAAGATATGAATAGTAGAGGTCTTGTGGTGTAGATTTACATACTTTAAACACTTTATCCTCGATTTTTATTAAGTAGAACACACTTGTGACTTCAGTCTCGTATTCTGAGTTGAGCCATAGTTTCTGGTTTCCCAAACCACTCAGTTATTTGCACTTTTTTAAACGCATGGAAGACATTTTATATAAAAGTTAAGTTATACAGAATGACAACTTCAACAATAGACCATATTGTGTAAGGATAAAGTTTTGTAATAATTCCTCTAGAAAAATTAACGTGCTAATATAATGTATAGTACTCATATATTTCTGTAACAAAAAAAAAAAGTGGTAGGAGGACAATCAGATAATCCGCCAGTTGGTTAATAGGGTGATGGATAATTGGGGTTCTACTGTAGGCTGGTATTCATAGTCGACACTTTCGATTAAAGTGTCCTTTGGAAGACGCAAAGTATCACTTTTCCTTTGCACAGTCGACACTTTGGTGCAAAGGAACACTTTGGATGAAAGTGTAGTTTCGACTACACTTTGAGCCGAAAGTGTCACTTTGTAGAAAAAATGGCGGACGTCTTGGAAATTGTCAAATTATTAGAACGTGCGGAAGAGATGGCACAATTAGTGGACAATGTACAAATTAGAGATAGGCCTAAAGACAATCCCATGGAATTTTATAATGATATAGAATTAAAAAAAAACGGTTCCGATTTGATAAAGAAACTTATTGAGATTGCTTATATTTTCGATGACTGGTTGACAAAAACGAATAATAGACGTTTGCCAGTGCCTCCAATAATACAGTTATTGACTGCATTAAAATTCTATGCTACAGATATGTACCATACATTAATATATGTAATATTATAGTTCAGGTATTTCTGTAGTAACATTCGTATATTTATAACCTCAATTCGATGAAGTGATATGTAGGTAGATAAACCTATATAACCTATTTTTTATTACTGAAACGAATTTTTTAACTTAAATAATATCAAACTAACTTCAATCTAATGTAGGCATAACTATCTTAAATTAGCATTGAGAGACCTCACGTGCCTGCCTTCTAAGCAGATTCCATAATTATATTGGGTTTAAAATGATTTTGATTTTTGTTGACTACCTGTATTTTGAGATAAGATTTATCTTGATGTTGATATAATCATTACTGTTTTGATACCGGTAATATATATTTTCATGCCGGTAAGCAATACATCTACTGTCTCTAGTTCATGTGCAGTCATAACCTCACCACGAAAAGAGATTTCATACTATTAGGCCTATTTTGTTTTGCATTGTAGGAACATTTGGCATTCAAAATATTCCTGAAGAGCAGGCAATAATGGAAACGAGAGAGAGAGAGAAAAAATAGTAGTAATAATAGCAGTAGTAATGTGTTTATTTCATTCTTTTTTTTACTTCTATTCACTATTCATGAAAAAGATAAAAATGAAAATAACGGAAATAACACGATATATCAGTGAAGCAGATACGTATAAAACCTAACCTAACGATATAAATTTAATGATTTTATATATATATAAACTAATAGAAGATATGTAGGCTACAAAATCTAACTTAGCGACATAAATCAATGAAAAAGATATGTACAGAACCTAATCTAACTATATAAATTAATGGATCAGTTATGTACTGTACAAAACCTAACCTAATTTCACCAGCAGTATCATTATTTAATAACATGTTATATATCTGAACTGACTGAAATAATCTAAACTATCGGCAACAAAAACTAGAAACTGAAATAAAACAACTTTAAATATATATTTTCTTTCTCGCGTGATCAATTAGGCTCCCAATTCAAATCACAAGCACTGTAATTTGTAGGTTATACGTCATTAATTTGTTATTGTTTGTTCACTTGTTTTGAAAGGCATTGTGGGACTTCTGTTACCAACCAAATTGTAAGTCTACACTTTGCTGGCGTAAAGTGACACTTTGTGAAGTGCACTTCTTCAATCGTCTATGAATACCACTAATATGAAAGAGCCACTTTCGTCAAAAGTGTCACTTTGCAAAGTGGTGATATAAAGAGTCGACTATGAATACCAGCCGTACTCTCTGAGTAGGTTATTCTTTAAGGGTTTAACAACAATATCTAGTACCCCTGAAGCTGACTGGAATAATGATTAAATCAGTATTCATTTCTGCTTCTTGATCTATCAGCTGTGTGGCCACAAAAAGAATCAAGTAATATTGCTCTCTTCCTTAACAAAGGAACTGGTCATCATCATCATCCCCAGTCAGCTGCTAACTCCTGTCATCCAGCACTTCTGTGGTCGAAATATAACACAAGGGCCCCTATTCACAAAAGTATGGTATAATGCATTACAAATGTTACTGCAAAATGTGGAGTTTATCTTTCTGTTCCACAAAATTATGTAAATTTGTAAAAGTGATGTCATAATAATTATGTGTATATACGGCTGTTTGCATTAATGCCTTAGACTACACCTATAATAAGATTACGTTCATCTCTCTTATTTCTAATAGATGTCGTATTAAAGAACTGCAAAAAATTGTTACTAAGATATTTTACCTTGTAATTCCGATAGTTTATAGTGAATTTTTGATACTATAATGTGAAAAAGTTTCTTCTTATGGCAATCCTAGTTTCTGGCTTCATATGAATTGCAGTAGTACCAAATTTAATCAACAGACTAAGCTAGCAACAATCTTCTGTTCTTCCATCTCTATACCACTTAATCTAACATGTTCATTATACTGAAATGCTGGCTAAGTTGAAAATGTATTGTAAATTTGTATGGTTTTCATTATCATCATCATTAAAATTTAATTCAAGGATATTATTGTAGAATCTTTAGTGTATTGCAAATATTCATAAATATATGTCACTGTTGTATAATTAAGACTGGTTGAGTGGAAGAGAAGGCCTCATGGCCTTAAGTGTGCTAGCGAAAATAATACATTCTATTTTATCATCTCTGTTGCTTTCACTGCTGCTAGATCACATATTTAATAAATTATTATGTTGATATTACAACTTACAAATGGCTTTTAAGGAACCCGAAGGTTCATTGCCGCCCTCACATAAGCCCGCCATCGGTCCCTATCCTGTGCAAGATTAAGCCAGTCTCTATCATCATACCCCACCTCCCTCAAATCCATTTTAATATTATCCTCCCATCTATGTCTCGGCCTCCCTAAGGTCTTTTTCCCTCCGGTCTCCCAACTAACACTCTATATGCATTTCTGGATTCGCCCATATGTGCTACATGCCCTGCCCATCTCAAACGTCTGGATTTCAAGTTCCTAATTATGTCAGGTGAAGAATACAATGCGTGCAGTTCTGTGTTGTGTAACTTTCTCCATTCTCCTGTAACTTCATTCCTCTTAGCCCCAAATATTTTCCTAAGCACCTTATTCTCAAACACCCTTAACCTATGTTCCTCTCTCAGAGTGAGAGTCCAAGTTTCACAGCCATACAGAAGAACCGGTAATATAACTGTTTTATAAATTCTAACTTTCAGATTTTTGGACAGCAGACTGGATGATAAGAGCTTCTCAACCGAATAATAACATGCATTTCCCATATCTATTCTGCGTTTAATTTCCTCCAGAGTGTCATTTATATTTGTTACTGTTACTCCAAGATATTTGAATTTTTCCACCTCTTCGAAGAATAAATCTCCAATATTTATATTTCCGTTTCGTACAATATTCTGGTCACGAGACATAATCATATACTTTGTCTTTTCGGGACTTACTTCCAAACCGATCGCTTTACTTGCTTCAAGTAAAATTTCCGTGTTTTCCCTAACCGTTTGTGTATTATGTTGATATAACATTAATAAAATTTTTAAAGAAACTCTTGTATTAGCAATATTAGTTTTCTTTTATTCGTAGAGAAAACTGTACGGATGTACATATACAAACTTATACTTTTGTGGAACAAAACAGTGATAATTTCACTTGTACTTCGTAGGTATGGAGTAATAAAGTATAATAATATTGTACACCATACTTTTATGGAACACAGTCTTCATAATTTGTGCAAATTACAGGTGAATTTACTTGTTATGTATTTATACCATACTTTTGTGGAATAGGGCCCAGAGGGTAATCGCTCTTTAGGAAGGGCTTTCCATTTAGAATTACATATAGTGGTAGTCAGTCCTCACGTTCTATTAAAGCAGGCCTGGGCACGTTATGTGATTCTGAAAAATAAGCGCTGTTTACTTCAAAGAGCAATTCTCTTGAGCACTGTGACTGTACATCACTCACTGTCAGTGCAGTTGTTAACTCTGCAGTAGTGGCAAACTTCGAAGATGCACCTGCTGCTGTATGTCAGACGAAAACCTAAATTATATTTTGAGATTGAACATGGCTAACATTGAACAGCTTTTGCAAATGAAACGACCTCGTAAGTCTCGGAAAACAACCACATTTTAGTTATTGAGTTCCAAATAGTTTTGTTTCAGTAGAAAATATTTATTGATTTCAGATTGACAGAAGTACGATTTTGTTACAGTAATTTATTTATTCATGCAAAATTAAAGTTTAAGAGCTTGTTTATTATTGATTTCCGTCTGGTGTTTCTGATTGTAATCCTTTAATACATATGTTTATGCTCGACCATGCCGAAATGTAGTAATTATACACCTGGTAGCAGCCCTTTAATGGACCTCATTAAAGTACACCTATTCATTAAAGTTCAGGTGTTCCACCAATCAGAAAATACCATTGTAGCAATATGAAAGCGCAAGTATCGATTATTCTCGGATATGCAATCAAATGACAATTAGTTCTGTTACTATAATAATTAGCGTTAATTGTAAATAATATTCAAATAAATTCAATTTGTCATCTCGTTTTTCAATGTCTAATTCAATTTCAAGGTTATATCAAGATTAATGTTTATTTTACACTCTAGATTATATCAAGGTCAATGTCGACATTTGTTTCTCGGAAAAAAATCAATACTTTCGCATCTGCGCATATCTCACAATTTACGAGGTATTGCACAAGGTCAGTTCCGCTCCTCAGTCAGATAAGAATAACATGAATACTTATGAATAATTTCAAGTTAGAAATATGGTCGAGCATAAAAAGTCGTATGAAACTTGACTATAATGGTAATTAAGATGCTCGTATGAAAATTATGAAACGAGTGCAAGTGAGTTTCATAAACATACTCGCGTCTTAATTACTACCATTATAGGCTCATTGCAAAATGTACTATTATATTATTAATGCCATTATGTAATTGTTAAAGCACTGTGCATATAGATTGTGTAAATAAGCCTACATAATGATGTGTGTATGTGCACAGAGCGAAGTTTATTTCATTAAATTAATAAGAGTGTTATAAATTATGTATTGATGTAATATCCTTATAAACTATGATGTACTGACAGACTGAATGAATAGAACAACCGTGGCTCTTGTTATATTAATGCAGGAAGGTGGTTGTAATTCTGCTCTGGCTTGGAATTGAAGTGCTTTGCGGACCGAATACAGCTCTGGCCAGCTAAATGGAGCTGCTCTCATGCCTGGCATTGTATTAAAGTGTACTTTCATGACTGAAAGAATCTAGGCTGCTGTTATCATATGAGTACGGTTTTCACGCTGTCGATTTTATGCAAATCATAATTACAATTGTCATATTCACGAATATGTTTTAACTTTCAGAAAGGAACAGTGAAACAGAATCTCAAACAGGAAACAGTGGAAGTGAGGACAACAATACAGGCAAAGAATCAGGGAAAAATAACATTACAACTGTTCATCACCATGCAACCAATGGAAGCAATAATCCCAATACAGGTCCAGCACTAAATGGCAGTGCAAGCCTGGACAGACCTGCAACTCCTACCAAAGAAACAGCCAGCAAAGAGAGCAAAACTGTTCACCGTTCGGGCACAAAGAAAAATACAAACAAGAAAGCAAGACATCGATGACAAATAAAGCACAAAACGTGAACATGGTTTTTGAAAACATATTTATTGAACACATTTTACTACATGAAACTGAACTGAAGTCATGGACTTCTGTGTCATATCTTTATCACGTCATTACGGTTCTAAGGATATATATTTATTTTTACAATCTTTATATGGCATCTCTTGTTTCATCATTCACCCTGTTGGAATTTCATGTTTGGTAAGATAACACTTTCTCCCTTCTTCCTCTCCCCCATGTATGATTTATTGCTATAAATTGTCTATCGTTGGAGGTGCCAACTTACATAGATTTTATGTAATATGTACATATTTGTAACTGTATTAAATTTTCAGGCAAAAATTTTAAATCGTTTTGTGCCAAATTCTTCATGCACCATGACAGCATTAGATGCTTTAAAATGCCTGTTAGAGAATCCGTTGTGTAAAAGTACCCAGCATATGTCATTCAGAGAATGAAGTGATTACTGAAAGTTGTTTTAAGTTGGGGGTGATGTCGAGCTATAAAAAGTCTTACATAAACTTGGTGTGGAACTCTAAAAAAGTTACTCATAGATAGAATGTCAAGTTTTGTTGATAATATCGTCTGTGTTTAGCTGATCTGGATATAGTTTGATGGTGAATTTTGGTATCAGTAAAGTATTAATCATTTCGTTAGCATATGCTGGGTTGCTGTTACTTAGTTGTAATTCGTGTGATGCATATTTTGTACATGTTACAGTACTTGAAGGAATATTATTTTTGTAGCAAGTTGTATGACAGTTACTGTATATATAAATTCCTGAAAAACACTTTTAACATCTCATTCAGAGCTAGAAGTCATGGTTAATGTGACAGGCTGAATGTTTATGCAGGATAAGTAGGTATGGTGTAATTTCCCTTGTCCAAAACTCGTTAAGCCTGTTGTTGATAGTGATTTGCAGGGGTTGGCATCTCATAAGACTAGGATTTATGTAGTACATTTTTTGGTGTGAATCATAGTGGAAATGGAAAATGTGATCTTTGAACATTAATGTGGACTGACTGTCTCTGAAAAAGAAACTTTAAGCTTACTTGATTTTTTTCGGCTGAATGTGATTTTAGACAATACACCATTACTTGTCTGTAATGGTTTGCTGTGTGTTAGATTAACAGTTTATTATTGATTTATTGAATAGTAATGTATAAAAGGGAAGGAGCAAAATAAATTTTAACTAATCTTCATGAATTTTCAAATGCATGGTGAAATTACGACTGCAATTAGTAACAGAAAGAAAGGAAACTGGAATCTTCATTTTTAGTTCAACTTTATTATGCAGGAGTTACGAAGATTTTTTAATTTAAAATTTAGATATAATAAATAACATTGAAGTCCCTGGGAAATTAGATTTAGCGTGATGCATATAATGAAATTTCTAATAGTAATATTATTTTGTATTGCATGAACAAGATTTTAACAATTAACTATGATTTTCTTTCCAAACATATTTTAGGACTTTTTTAAACCAGTTATAAGGTATTAAGTTTTCATTTTTACTTCGAGTGTACTTGTACTTAAGGGGACACTCAACTTAAAAATTGCAGAAAAAGTGTCATAGAAATTAAAAATTAAATTTCTACACTAATTTACGTGACAGAACTAAATCAATACGCAGAATTCTTCCCCTATTCATTGAGAAGTCACAGTCAAATGCACAAAGCCAAAAAATAAAAAAATGATAATTAAAAGTGATATTTCAATTAATGATTGATTAAAAATTGAAATATTTTTTATTTTGAAAAGTATTGGATCTAATGAGCTGAGATTTTGCATGTTACTTTCCATATGTATATTAAAGTTTTTCTCCAAATTTGAAAAAGATTGGTCAAATAGGAAAAAAGTTCCAAAATATAGTTGAGTGTCCCCTTACAAGTTGAGGAAGGAACCAAGCAAATTATACAAAGGGAAAAATAAATGCTATCAGTCATTTTGATTTACACAGGTTGAAAAATATATATATCCATTCATTCATAGTGTTCTGCCCAAGAGCAGGTCTTTCACTGCAAATCCAGCATTCTCCAGTCTTTCCTATTTTCTGTCTTCTCTTTGTTTCTTCATATGACCCATATATTTTAATGTCGTCTATCATGTGATATCCTATTCTGCCCCGAACTCTTCTCCCGTTCACCATTCCTTTCAGTGCATCTTTCAGAAGGCAGTTTCTTCTCAGCCAGTAACCTAGCCAATTCCTTTTTCTCTTTCTGATTAGTTTCAGCATTATTCTTTCTTCACACGCTCCATGTTTCTGCCCCATACAATGCTACAATTCACACAAAGCACTTGACTAGTCTCTTCCTTAATTCTTTCTCCAGAGGTCTGCAGAAGATGCTCCTTTTTCTATTAAAAGCTTCCTTTGTCATTGCTAAACTCCTTTTGACTTCTTGGCAGCAGCTCATGTTACTGCTTATAGTACAACCCAAGTATTTGAAGCTGTCCATATAATTTGTTAAAAATTGTCTAATAGTGGAAACTTGTTACAATAATGTCAGGAATCAGAATATAAATATTCATTGTTATTTGAAACAAAGTTATTTTTATATAATCTGTCCATTTGCGATATAACAAGTCATAAAAGATCCACAGTATGATGGGCTATGCTATGACCAACCGTGTCCAAAATTTTTCTCAAGAGAATTTGTGTGAGATGAACAGAACTGTAATGATTCTTAATTTTGAATGACTGTTAGGTATGAGTTGTATGTTCATTGAGCTTGTATTGTCAGTCAGTTATAGAGAGTCTGTTTGAGAAATTGCTAAGAGTTTAAATAATTATACCGGTACATTGTCACTTTTCTCACATTGTTTTTGCATCAGATAATTAATTATATTATATAACCCCCAGTAGTAAGAATTAAAATAGTACATAAACCAAATAATCAAGCACAATGCAACTGTTTTGGCTATTTATGCTTCCAGCAATCAAATAAACGAAATTGAGCCTGTGATCACGTGACACTGTGAAAAAGCATTCCAAACTGGGCTGCCTTCATATCTGACAGTTGCTATAAAATTGCAAAAGCTAACCAAGAATGGACTTCACCATTTTAAATATGTTTCAGATTGTTCACTCAATTGCATTGCAGATGATTCTCAGTCGTATTTCCGAAACCTTTATTCCGAAAACCTTCATTTTCGACTGGTCTTATGTCGGAAAACTTTATTTTTGACTGTGCCGAATTTCCCCCCCCCCCCTCCCCTGAACGTTTACTAATCATATTTCCGAAAGTGTGTGTGTGTATCTAATGCTCTGGATTTAACAATGAAGTCATCATCCTTCTTGCTTCCCAGTATTTTGGTGGAAGGTCCACAAATGTCCTAAGAGTTTCACAATTAGCCAGGTGCTCCATCTCCATCTCCATGTCCTCTTCTCTGGTGCACAGTAAGCATTTAGGTGAATTCAGTACTCGAATATGATGGAGGTGTTTACTGAGGCAATCATGACCAGTAATCAATCTAAACATGGCCACGGCAGATTTTCGAGGTAGATCAGGAATTAGTTTTGGATCTTTGAATGATTCTTTCCATTTTGAATTTTGATGTTTTGCCTGTTCGCTGTTACTTATTCTTTTTATGACTCGTTTTATTGATTCATATGGGAACTTGAAACTTGTTTTTAAGTTGATTTTAGTTCCTTTCTTTGCTGGAGGTGGGAACAGTCAGTCCTGGCTAGGTCCAAAGGACCCACTGACCAAAGACAGATATGGTCCTCTTTCATACTGTATACGGGGTTGAGAAAGGACAATTCAACCGCCAACTCTTAAAAACATGGTGTCAGCTCATGAAAATGTTGCATCCCAAAGTAAAACATTCCGGAGTAATAGTCCCCCGGTCGGGTCTCCGGGTGGGGACTGCCTTGGGAGGGAAGAACAATGAAAACATGAAGAGATTTCCGAACTATTACATTTTATTTATTATTCATATATCATTTACAGAGCAAATTTTTAAAGTGAAAATTGATGCTGCAATGTTCTCAAATGTTCCATCTGGCGGTTATGATTATTCTATGTGTCATATTCCCGGACGATACTGCGAATTCTGTTCTGAAGCTGAATCTATTTTTTTTTTAAGTTGACATCGTACAGTCCGATCCATTCTCAACTCTTGCAGCATCATCTCGATATCCCCTTGCCCCTTTTCTGTATTGTTGAGTAGAAGCTCGGGTGTTCCTTTCCTATAACGACCTGAAATCTGTTGTGGATATCCTCACTGATGTTATTGGTCCAGTGTTCATGATGTAGAGTGCCATCATAGTAGTTCTATAGGGATCTTCTACCGTTGATATAATTGACGTTGAAGTAATCCACTACTGAGATCATGTCATTGTCCACGACACTGTGAAGCTCTCTGAAACATCGTTTGACATCTTGCGGAGGAACATACACCAGCCCGAAGCATGTATATCTCGTTTTTTACATGACGATCATTTGCATCGTTGTAGGTTCCCTGCAGACCTTCAGCTTGAACTGACTGGCCCAAGTGGAAGAAGCATGCTGTAGTGTGGGTGCCAGGAAGAGCTGCATTAATACTATTTATGATGCCTAACTCAAAATTACACATTGCACGTGCTGGCAGATTTAGTGAGATTGTAAGGTCTGCATTTTCTGTACTACTGTTTGTAGTACCTTTATATGCTGGGCAGAGCATATCTGAGAGGAATTGCGAGTTGAACTTGCCAGTTTTCCTCTTATAATAAATGTGTCCATCTATGTCAAGAATTTTGCCTCCTATTGTTTCTGGAATTATTTTTGGTTCCATGTTTTTAAATTTTTTTAATTGTGAACATTACCTGGCAATGAAACAATGGTGTTTCTGAATTGGAAATAAGGATCCGGAAATATGTTATTCGGAATATCCGTTGTGATTTGGAAATAAAGGTCTTTGGAATAAAGGTTTTGAAAATACGACCAGGAACGATTGCAGACAATGTTATTAGAGTCAATTTTATGCACAGCTACTGATCTTCTTCAAAATTTTGCCTTCTTTTGTTCCTGGAATTATTTTTGGTTCCATACTTTTTAATTTTTTTTAATTGTGAACATTACCTGGCAGTGAAACAATGATGTTTCTGAATCGGAAACAAGGATCCGGAAATACGTCATTCGGAATGACTGTTTCGATTTGAAAATGAAGGTCTTCGTAATAAAGGTGTCGGAAATATGACCAGGAACTATTGCACACAATATTATTAGAGTCAATTTTATGCACAGCTACTGATCTTCTTCAAAATTTTGCCTTCTTTTGTTCCTGGAATTATTTTTGGTTCCATGGTTTTTAATTTTTTTAATTGTGAACATTGCCTGGCAATGAAACAATGATGTTTCTGAATCGGAAACAAGGATCCGGAAATACGTCATTCAGAATGACCGTTTCGATTTGAAAATGAATGTCTTCGGAATAAAGGTTTCGGAAATATGACCAGGAACTATTGCACACAATATTATTAGAGTCAATTTTATGCACAGCTACTGATCTTCTTCAAATTTTTGCCTTCTTTTGTTCCTGGAATTATTTTTGGTTCCATGGTTTTTAATTTTTTTAATTGTGAACATTGCCTGGCAATGAAACAATGATGTTTCTGAATCAGAAACAAGGATCCGGAAATACGTCATTCAGAATGACCGTTTCGATTTGAAAATGAATGTCTTCGGAATAAAGGTTTCGGAAATATGACCAGGAACTATTGCGGACAAAATTATTAGAGTCAATTTTATGCACAGCTACTGGTCTTCTGCAAAATTTTGCCTTCTTTTGTTCCTGGAATTATTTTTGGTTCCATACTTTTTAATTTTTTTTAATTGTGAACATTACCTGGCAGTGAAACAATGATGTTTCTGAATCGGAAACAAGGATCCGGAAATACGTCATTCGGAATGACTGTTTCGATTTGAAAATGAAGGTCTTCGTAATAAAGGTGTCGGAAATATGACCAGGAACTATTGCACACAATATTATTAGAGTCAATTTTATGCACAGCTACTGATCTTCTTCAAAATTTTGCCTTCTTTTGTTCCTGGAATTATTTTTGGTTCCATGGTTTTTAATTTTTTTAATTGTGAACATTGCCTGGCAATGAAACAATGATGTTTCTGAATCGGAAACAAGGATCCGGAAATACGTCATTCAGAATGACCGTTTCGATTTGAAAATGAATGTCTTCGGAATAAAGGTTTCGGAAATATGACCAGGAACTATTGCGGACAAAATTATTAGAGTCAATTTTATGCACAGCTACTGGTCTTCTTCAAAATTTTGCCTTCTTTTGTTCCTGGAATTATTTTTGGTTCCATACTTTTTAATTTTTTTAATTGTGAACATTGCCTGGCAGTGAAACAATGATGTTTCTGAATCGGAAACAAGGATCCGGAAATACGTCATTCGGAATGACCGTTTCGATTTGAAAATGAAGGTCTTCGTAATAAAGGTTTCGGAAATACGACCAGGAACTATTGCAGACATTATTAGAGTCAATTTTATGCACAGCTACTGATTTGCTTCAAAATTTGGGGAGCAATCGTGCAGTAACGAAAGAGAACATTTAAAATCTTAAGTTAAAAACACTCTCATAAGTACAATGTTTTTAAGTGGCATGAGTACATGAATATTTCTCTTTATATGTAATAAAATCGCGAGAAATATTGTGCCCTTATGTATCAACTGTAACTTTTCATTTTGATATATAGAGTAGAGCGTAAACTAAAACCTTACCAGCAATATGATCTGAGTTCATTACAGAAGTGGCCTGATCAATGTCAACCTCTCGATTTGTTGCAAGTGAGAGAATTCATAGAAAGGAATGCTTTTCTATTCACGTTTGTACTACCAGCTGAAGTCCATTAAATGCAAACATTTGTTTTGCATAAAACAGCATGTATGAAGTGACAGGAATAATTTGTGTGTTGAGTGAATGCTTGTGTGTACATGTTTGTGTGTGTATAAAAATGTTAAATACAACACATCACGCTAGGATAAGCATCTCCATCTCCACTTTGATTTATTCCTTCAAGCATATTATTGATCCTTAGAAGATGTACAAAAATCGAATTTAAAAATTGTTTCCTTTCTCATATTCATCCCAATCATAAAGTTCTTTCGAATTGTGAACATAGGTCTCATGTAATGAGATGTAATATATTTACTGAGAAATAACTAATGATTCTTAAAAATAAATGACATATTACTGTTTTTATTGTTTATTCATTTCAATTTTAATACCAGTAGTTCAAGGGAATGTTGAAAATTATGGAATTTTTATATAGATATATGAGGCCATTTCTGGAAGAAGGGCACATAAGACAATATGGTGATTCGAGTAATCCTAGTTTAAAGATTTTGTTTTAATTTATTTCAATGAACACTTTATTCTTGCATACAAGAATAAATTAAATATATGTAGAATATCATTATGAATCCACTTTCACAATACAAAGCATTTTTATCAATATATTTCATTTTAAAATATTATTTGTTATAAGCCATTATGTGCCCTTTTTCCACAAATCAGTTTTAGGCTGTTTGAAGCTGTAGTTACAGTGTTATTTGAAATATTTGAAGTTAAGTAATTCATTTGGAGCTTTTTACCTGTATCCTCTAAGAATTTCTTCAAGAAAAGATCGTACAGTATTCTGACACTTAGATTCGGATCTTCGAAATACCTCAAAGAAGATTTGTCAGCAGTAATGACTTTCTTGGCTGGGAATTGTGCTTAGGCGTTCTTCTAACATTTATCAAATATTAGCCTCTATTTTGTGAATGTTTGCCTCTTCCCTCCACAGATGAATCATTGGGCAGTGTTTTATCTTGAATAACTCTGAGTCTTTTAACTGATACCTGATATAGCTTTAATATCAAACCACGACAAACTTTAAATTTAGTGCCATCTGTATGGAGAAAATATTCCCAAATAATTTCCCTGAGCTTATTTGGGTTTAATGTTGCCTTCCGAGTGTGTGTATTTGACTTCTTCAACATATATTGGCTTAAAAATGAATCCTATATTCCTTACCTTGATCACTACAGAACGTTCCAAAAAGCTCTTCTTGCTTACTGTTAGGTACTTTGAGATAGCATTGTTCTTGACAACACGATGATACTGCTGAAAATGTTGTTTCTTTTATGTCAATTCTGTTGCTTGAAATAGGTCTGA
This sequence comes from Periplaneta americana, assembly GCF_040183065.1. Classification (NCBI taxonomy): domain Eukaryota; kingdom Metazoa; phylum Arthropoda; class Insecta; order Blattodea; family Blattidae; genus Periplaneta; species Periplaneta americana. The sequence goes on along the minus strand of NC_091132.1, from coordinate 22,819,776 downwards.
CCGCTCTGCTGTTTTCTCCTCTTTTCTTTCTCTTAGAATTGTCGTAAGATAGTCTTTTTTTGCCCATTATTATAGTAGGAATAGAACGGCTATTGTACTAACAACCGCAGCCTGAACCTTCTGTACACTTGCTGTAGTAGCAATGAATCTGAACAACTTTACGCTCGCAAAGAAAATGCTTTCCCGACCTCTAGTGTTGAGATAATGAAATAAAATTTTGGTGGAATAAGCTATCTAATATAGCGGTTACGTTTAAACAATTTCCCGAAAAAGGGCTTATAGGACTATAGGCCCATCTTCCGGAAATCGCCTCATATATTTTTACCACGATACAAAGTAGAAGGTATAAGGAATTCGCAGTAGCTCATAACAGACTTAAACAACAAAATACTGTAGACAACAGATTGCCTGTTTATTTTCTAAAGAGTTCAAAAGGACCACTCATTTTTAAATGTTTTTACGATCTTGTCTCAAGACACAAGTACAAAGCAGGCAAACTTTCCTACAGTTCTGTCCCAAAACTTGTATTCCATTAAGTCAGCATATAATGTATATGTACTCTACAAAATCAAAACAAAATTTTCCCTGCTTAAAGAGCGTATATTTCTGACATTCTACACATGCCAGTGAACTATTAAATGTAGTACTAAGCTGTTGAAAAATAAATAAAAAGAATTGGCCTACTTATACTACACACTGTTTTGATAGTATACCTGAAAACTTTAGGAATGCCTTAAGGTAGTAAGATCCTATGAATCTACTTCATTGTGAATTCTGTATACTTAAATAATGAGGTTCAGTTTCCTATGTAACAGCAGGAAAACATTACTATAATAAGACGTGTTCGCGTAGGCTTCCGCTGCTGGTGTACATGGAGTGTGGATAAGCTTCGGGGCTTCTACCGCGTTGTCTTGGTGTTGGTGGCTGATGTTTCGACCGCTGTGTTGTGGTCATCTTTAGAGCAGTTGGATAAGGAAATAGTCTGCGAGCTCATATATATATAGTAGTCTCGATGGGGGGTTGAGGTCAACGTAGGACAACGTAGCACCAATCAGATGCCAGAAGGAGAACCTACGACCTATCACCGCAAGTACTCCCCCCATCGAGACTACTATATATATACGAGGTGGCAGACTATTTCCTTATCCAACAACTGCTCTGAAGATGACCACAACACAGCGGTTGAAACATCAGCCACCAACACCAAGACAATGCGGTAGAAGCCCTGAAGCTTATCCACACACCATTACTATAATAAGTTGCTATAAAATACCGTGTGACACAGAAGTCAGTTGACAAATGAGAAACATTACTGTAATTGAAAATACAATTGTATACAATATGTTCACTACCGCAAATGTTCAAAATTTGCTCCATTTTCTCGAAGACAGTTGCCTCATTCAATCCTGACATTCTTCTGACATACTTAAAAGTGTTGTAGGTGGGTTGTGCTGGATAACATGGGTGATCCTTTGTTTCAAGTCATCTATAGATGTAGGCTCTATTTTAAAAACAAATCCCCATAGAAAGAAATCAAGGGGTGTAAGGTCTGTTGACCGTGGAGGCCATGACTGAGGTCCACCTCGTCCAATCCAGTGCACACCAAACATCTGATTTAGTTTCTGGCGAACTGTTAGAGCATAATGTGCTGTGGCCCCATCTTGTTCAAACCACATTATCTGTATGTTCAGTGGCAAATTATGCAGGAACTCTGTTACAGTTCTGTCCAGTAATTCTCCATATATGTGTTTGTTTACATTTCCATCAAAGAAATATGGTTCCACAATCATATCACCTAGTATTCCACACCACACCATAACTTTTGGAGCACTAGGGTTGTTAGCTTCATGCCTCCATTTTGGGTTCTCTTTGGACCAGTATCTTGCATTTTGTGTATGAACGTGCCCATCCAGAAACAATAAGCATTCGTCACGGAACAAAACATGCTGAAGGAAGGTTCAAATCAATCTTAATGATCCAGCTGTTTGCTGACAACATAAAGTCCACTGTAGTCTATTCAGTTGTTTTTCACGAGAAATGAGGGGTATTTTGATCGGTGTTCATTATAGATGCCTGTTGCTAGTAGCCAGAGGTGGGGTTTGATCACTGAAGGAAGGTTTGATCACTACACAAAAGCTGTGTGATCCAGTTGCAATTTATTCGCCTCTTGAGCAATTGTAAGGGTGAAAACGTGCAGATTTCAATATTCTGCAAACAGGTTCTCTACTGATACCACTTTCTCAAGCCACATAGCGCACTGACTTTTAGGGGTGCCTGTCGTCTTTGCAATCACATCTATTGAATGCTGTCCTTCAGTAACAGATTTGGGAGGAAAGAGAAATATGTACTGCCAACCTAACAGTACAAATAAAAAAGGTCACTCAGATTACAGACATCTTGGAGGGAATACGTCACCATGTTACTAAAATTATTTCAGTTTTACAATTAGTAATGTTTCCCATTTGTCAACTGACTTCTATGTCACACAGTGGTTTTTGCACTGGTCCATCATTATTTTGTTAACAATATCGTTAATCATAGAGCCAATCAGTATCAAGATCCATATGCTATTGTAATAAGAGGAGAGACTATTCGAAAGCAGATGTGAACCTTAAAATTGTGATGCAATGACATCATCTTGTTGGAGATTTAATATTACTGATAATCTTTGTTTCTTAGGGAGATACTAGCTGCTAATCCTTATGAAGACAACTCAAAATGGACACTAATACAACAAAATGTACTAGAAGGCACGCAAAACACTTATATTTAGTGAGAATTGCCAAAGAGTATGTCCAACATCTGCTTCAGTTATGAAAAAAAGGGAACTAGAGTGAATATTTTCAAGTAAGTAGCTCATAAATGAATATTTTTAATTTTATTGCTATGTATAACCAATCATAAATGCAGGGGCTGTTATTCAGGTGAAGTAGGTGAAGTGCTACTTCACCTATTTATGTGTAAAAAACAATTTTTATCTCGTATTAATAATTAATTCTAGTTATTACCGGTACCGTATTTCTAAAATAAAAAAAGTTTTCTTTTCAGTCGTTATAAACAGTGTTTAGTTGTATAAATAGTACCTGTAACCGTCCGCTGAATAGAATAATGTCAACTGTTACGAGTGCCGAGCGGTGTCTATTGGAACTTACAATACTGTAAAGGTGAAATTATTTGGGCTCCCATTCTCAAACAGCACTTGGTTTCCATGGTAACGTGACGTCACACACTAAAAAAAGATTGTATGAGTGAAGTGCGTTTCTGAGTCTTTCAGTTACGGAGAATTGTCAGACTTGTAGGTGGAGTAACCAGTTTGCAGATCTAACGGTACTAATAATAGAGAAGGGTTGCAGCTGGTGTCCATGGCCGGGGGCTATTGTTTAAGGGCTGTGAAATTTTACAGTATGTACTACCTGACTCGAGAATAGTATTCTCATTCCCTGTGTCTTCGCAGCCACCCCTGTAGTGGTAAATTAGCTGGCTCTATGTTATTTTATCAGGAATACACCACACATACATTAGGATGTTTTCCGCTGCGTGTATTATTTCTTCTCATGACCTCTTGTATTTGAAAGTTCAATGCGCGCGTAAATGTACACATGTAGTTTAATACTGTGTACGTATATATTAACTTATTATTTAATGTGTTTAGAGTGTACTAGTGATAAGTGTATATAGTGTATTAATCCGACATCTGAGTGTATATTATATGTTTAATCAAATGCGAGTACTTAGATACCAGTACATAGAAAATGTTGATAAATGAGTGCGAAATATGTATCCAGAAAATGACACAGTTGTAATTTATTAGAAATGTCGTTTTGCAGACTTAAATATGAGGATAAAAATATATGTTTTAAATTCTTGATCTACAGTTCCATTTGTTCTTTGTTTTAAAAAGTGCTGAGAAAATAGAGAAGTTGTATAAAATAAGTTTTTAAATTCTTCCGATGAAAGAAGCTTTTCTGATTGAAAATATTGGAAATTTCACTCAGAATGCTACATCACAGGAGGGACTTTCATTATTAGCCCCATAGTTTTACTGTCCATCCTCAGTTAAATCAGATATTTTATGTAGACATCATCGAAGGTTTGCTGCTTTAAAAGATAGGAGGATTGACTTGGTATGCAAGAATTTGGTTGAGTCCTGAAATAAATTGGTTTTCCTGTTTGCATGTGTTCTAGAACTATTAAAATTGTACGTAGTTTACGAATAGAAGGTCTGCTCATTATATTGGTAAAACTGTTGATGCATTTGTTTATGTGAACAGCACTTCACCTTTTTTTTTTGACGGCGAGCCGCTACTGCATAAATGTCTTCCACACTTTCTGAATCTCCATATTAAGAATTTCTAGTTTATAGAATTTCTTCCATTCTATTATTTTAGTTGGTTATTTAACGACGCTGTATCAACTACTCGGTTATTTAGCGTCGATGAGATTGGTGATAGCGAGATGATATTTGGCGAGATGAGGCCGAGGATTCGCCATAGATTACCTTGCATTCACATTACGGTTGGGGAAAACCTCGGAAAAAACCCAACCAGGTAATCAGCCCAAGCGGGGATCGAACCTGCGCCCGAACGCAACTTCAGACCGGCAGGCAAGCACCTTAACCGACTGAGCCACGCTGGTGGCCTTCCATTCTATTATTAAGGAGAAATATATACAATGGTGATGACAAACAAATCATCAAAAGAAAGAAATTAGCACGACAAATTTATCGAATTTACAAACGTTATTGCAAAATCTCTTAATATTTGGTTACAATATTGTTAATATGTCACTATTAATGTTATTTATTTTTTTACCTAATGGGCACTTGACTTCCATCAGTCATCCAAGCATCCCCATATATTGGGCAACGTACCAAAGCTTGTAGTTATTTCAGCTGCTATGAAGGCATTGCTCTTAGCAAACTATGTAACACGTATGTTGATTATGATTAATGGAGTAATGGTGGAAGAATGCTGGTAGGAAAATGGGAGTACCCCGCAAAAACCTATCACCAAACAATGTCTTTGTCCATCACGAATTTTAGTTGGATGCTCCAGGATTCGAACCCAGGTTACCAGCATGAAAGACCGATGATCTAGCCATTTGGGTAATGGTACACGTCATTATTAACGTGAATACAGCGTTAACGAATTATGGATGGGTGGAGTGAAAAAACTCTCCAACACTGACGTAAAGTTCTCAGTGATGTGTATATTTGATTTTATTATTAAACTTTCTGCTGATGGTGCAGTGCTGAGCAGGAACTTCCTGTACATGTTAATAAAGTTCTTGCATTGCACTAATCATGCCTTTAGTAATAATCCATTCTCACAGGGAAAGAGAGGGGAGTAGTACCTAATTTTTGTATATAAATGTTTTATGATTCTGTTAATATAGTTTGTTTTATATTTACCTTGTAATTGTGTTTGTGCAAGAAATTTTGTTGCAGTAATAATCTCTTCTGACGTAGAGTATTTATAGGTTGTATTCATTTAACTGATTTCATTTTTATTAACGATTATGATAATAGTGATTAAGGTGGAAATGAATCGTATGTAAATTTTCAATTCAGCATTTGCCTCTGTGGCTGAAGGAAACCAGTCAGATTGACTAGCCACGGGGTTTGAACCCAGTATCTCCCAAATGCAAGTCTAGTGTGTTACCAGTAAGTCACCTCGCTCGGTAAATTGGGAAGAAAACATTTATTGATTTAATGAAACAAATAAATGAAGCTGCTTGTATTTAACAAGTTGCCTTAAAACATAGCTGACATAATCATTTAAGATAATAAATACATACTCAGTGTTTATACTTACATTATATTACGACATGGTTGTTTTGTTGATTTAAATATTCTTAAACATATGCTGATTAAGTTCCAATGAAATCAGCAATAATATTCTCTGCAAATGAAATGAGATATTGCTTGTTGAGGCCAAAATTACTAAATAAATTTACAGTCTTGTGATAGATAGCCTCCCTCTCACCAAAAAGTAAACCTTGTACAATTAATTTGAAATTAGGAAACTTGTCTATGTACTTCACCTGAAAGAAAGGCTCATAATTACTTTTCTTCCCTTGGTCCATATAACATGAAACTGATATAAATAGGTAATATACCAATAAATACGATCAATAAAAATCATTTCAAATAAAGATTACAAAGTCATTTTATTTGCTGTTTCTTTACACTAAAGATACTATGTTTTAGAGTTCAATATAAAAATACAATTTTGTCTGTTCCAAAATCAATCAATGATTTTTTAAGTAGAAGACAGATTCAAATAAACTATACATACTGTACACAGTGCATCATTGTCTCTCTGTACTAATTTCAGTGAAATTTGCCCATTGAATTAAAGAATTACAAGTTAACATATTCTTTTCTGTAAAAAATGATTAATAGTATTAGATAAGCAATACTACCACATACATTTTTTTTTAAATATATTCTGAAATTTGTATGTTTTATTTATAAAAAAAGTCCACGTGTCATCTCAAATAATATTGTATATTACACAAAACAATATTTTTACAATATGAAGAAAAAGTTTCCAGTTGAGTAAATATGCTGTGATCAGAAAGGTTACTGAATAGTTAGAGCACCAGTAAAATTCGTTAAAATTAAATTTTTTTTTAAGTAGGTTATTTTACGACACTTTATCAACATCTTAGGTTATTTAGCGACTGAATGAGATGAAGGTGACAATGCCCATGAAATGAGTCCGGGGTCCAGCACCGAAAGTTACCCAGCATTTGCTCATATTAGGTTGAGAGAAAACCCTGGAAAAAACCTCAACCAGGTAACTTGTTCCGACCAGAAATCAAACCCAGGCCACCTGGTTTTGCAGCCAGATGCACTAACGTTTAACATTTGTTAAAAATAAAGTTTACATACAACTAAAACATTATTAAATAAATTTTATTTCGTCCACAAAAAATAATGGAATTTATGTCATAATACTTGTTTTCAACAGTTTCATTTTGATTGCTCTGGCAGTGTTATTTGGAAGCTAACAAATCAGAGCTATTCAAGCTTTTAATGTGTTAGTTGTGTTCTTTTTTTCACGGAAATGTATCCCTCAAAATAATAATCTTGTTGTGCAAGGAAGAATTATTCTGTTTGTAAACTGTCCGAAGATAGGTTTCAACCTCACAGGTGGCGCCAATAAGGCAACTAAGCCAGGAGATAGAGGGCTAGAGTAGTCAGTTCCTTTCCCATTTCATTGCATACATCACTGATTAGTAACATATTACACTAATCAGATTTCAGAAATATACAAACAATTGTTCTTTCTGTGACACATATCATCAATCTGAATAATATGTGATCAAGAATTTGCAGTTGCCTGAGGAAGATTTGAAACTTTTCGCAGAAGTTTTTTCTGGGTATTGTCCAGACTAATGACTGAAAAAATAAAATAGTGATAATAGTTTCTCCATAAATAAGCCCCATTCTTTTGTGAATTAAATTACAGCATGTTTCTATTTTTATGTAAACCTAATTTTTAATGAAGTGCGAGTGATTTCTTAAGTGCCCTAACATTTGAACATCCCCACAAATAGAGAGACAACTTAAATATTTACAATATATTATATCAATCTGAAATACAGTATTATACAATACTTTATTGTATACATATTTTTCCAATCATTTTAAATCATACTATACATTATTTCAGAGATGTTTATTACATCAGTAATGTCTTATAAGTTACTAAGAGTAATAAAATGAGTTTATGTCATCATTCATCTGTCAACATCCTTACGACAAGATCAATAGTATTAGTGTATTAATGTTACTTCCTACATATTTTCATAGGTAAATTACAATATTCTATGGGTAATTCAATCTACTTTTAATTCTTTAAGAATGCCCTCTTTTCTTTTATGGTCAAGGAGGGAATAACCAGCAGTTCTTATAAGTCGCATTTCAGCTGTTGTAAATCTCCTTTCATCAGCCTTTTTGATGGTCCAGGCTTCGCTTTTTTTATGTAATGTTTTGAAAATAATAATAATACTAATAATGATGATGATGATGATGATAGGTGGTGTGACACCACATAAGAGGCAACGCTGACCAGCTAACTGATGGTCTCACGTCCAACATGCCTCAACAGAGGTGAACGATCATCCAACCAGTACTGAGGTAATGTGTGGCCAGCACAATACCTCAAGCTGATATAGCTGGCTTATGAAACCGGATTTCGCTACTCACTGTAGCTCCCCAAATTCATAATGATGCTGGACGGACACCAGGCTTATACACTGGCTGAAAATTCATGAGACTCGAACCAGGGCTCATTCCGCACTGCTAGTCCAAGGCATGATGCCTTAGATCATGCAACTACAGTGCGGGACTTTGAAAGTGAGAGCATGTTTTTATAATTATTGCTTCCCATTAGAATTATTACAAAACTTCTAGATATTTTTTCTTAATTAAGTATCTCGTATTGCCTCTTTCTATTTTTTTCCATCAAAATCCTAATAATATGAAAGTTACATATTTTTTTATATAGCTTCATGATTAACCACAATAACTTCAATATTGGAATGCTTTACAAGTATTGCAATTCTGTAAAATCAAGTGCATAAAATAGAATGATGATAGATTAGGCCTACTTATCTTCAATATAAAACTGAAACTGATAATCATTTGTACTGATTATATTTTTGGCTTTAAATAATACATACATATATAACGGGTTCGATAGAAAGTACTGGCACATTTCAAACTGGCGTAATGTAACTGATTTTAAATTTTACTGCCAATCTTCAAGCTCCAAAGGAATGTCAGGAGTTTGGTTTAAAGTAAATTGCACAGTCAACAATAGAATGTTTGATGATTCAGAAGTGTGTTGTTTGTGTCGATCTGTTTTCACAGAAAAACAACAAAGATTTCGTCACCAATTCCAATGCCATAATCCTCCTTCTCGTAACATCATACTGCAGTGGATCACCACATGGCGTTTAACAGGTTCATATGAGACGAGTGTTGTGTTCCTCACCAGCATAACATCACAGTGCTCACCAGTTTTGCGCCATTTAAGAATGCAGAATATGTGGTTCCGACAAGACCATGCAATGTCCCATACTTCCTGAATTTCCATGAATGTTTTCCGCGAATCATCTCTCGATATGGAGACTTATCATGGCCTCCGAGGTCTCCTGACCTTACTGTTCCTGAACCGTGTGTATTCAACTCGACTAGCTATGAAAGAAATTCGAAGAACTGTGGAATTCCATGAATTGTTTACTTTCAGGATAAGAGAATATCTCGATTGTAATGGAGTCCATTTGAATCTGTTTCTATACAATTCTCCCAAATTTTGTGGTCATTTATATGTTTCTTTGTGTAATGTTGTGCTAATATTTTATTATTTAATAAGACTTAAAATGTGTCAGTACTTTCTGCCGAGCCTTGTACATACATGGTCATTAATTACATATTTTGCAAAAGATATACTTCTGTCACTAGATAGCACAGCCACTTAGATGAATACATCTCGTGTGCAAATGAAAAGGTAACATTGTTATTCACAGTAGCACTGATATTCTACCTTCTATCAGTTCTACGTACACAGCAGTAGCCCACAGTTCAATCGTTATAATAATATTACAAGAATAACAGCTCTCACTGTTATAATATATCAAGTATTGTCATTTAATACCTTACAATTAAAGGTAAATATAATGTTAAAATAATACATCTATTAAAATAAAAACTTTACATTCATATCAAATAGAACACATACCAGTACTTTAGTATTTTTTTTATAAAAACTTATCATATTTTAAGAAATTTTACATACAGATTACTGTATTTGCAAGAAATGTATATAATTATACTATCGAGATTTCAAGCTATTGTCTTTTCCTTGCTACATGCTAGAAACATTATATTCAAAAATTAGAAATACCGGTACCGGTATGTATTTTGTTACACATATTAGTGTCAAACTATAATTTTATCGTCTCCAGATATTAATTCATGATAAACTTATGATTTCACTTGAAATAAACGCAGCTTTAAAAATACTCGTTTTCTAGTTGTTGTTAACTTTAGAATTATACAAGTGAACTAAATTTCATGCATTGCTTGAAAGACTATCAAAATTGTGTGTGTGTTTTTTTTTTTTAACAAATTGAGCAAGATAAGCTTTTAATTATCACGAAGTATCAATAACGACAATAACCTATTCATTAACAGATGCTGTATAACAAGGTCAATTGAAAAGTTCCTGTCGTATCTGTGCGTGTTGTTTTGTTACTGTTATTTGCAATCACCAATTTATTAGCACAAATGTTATAGGTTGTACCGGTATACATAACACATTTTAGTGCTAATTAAAAAATGATAATGTTTAGGTAGTAAAAATATATTATCACAATTGTGATCATAAAAATTATTAGATGAGATAAGAACAATTTACTAAAAAGGCATATGTCACGTTTGTTGAAATTTATGTTATTCCTACTGAAAGTACATACATAGCTTTTGCAACAGTATTGTATCTTCTTCCTTTATAAAATGGGTCTAACAAAGGATGAAGGACAAGTTCCAGGTTAAAGATGGGTGTTCTCTACTTAATATCGGAGAATAACTTATGATTTTTGGCACCTAACCTATACAGAAAATTAAGTCTCCAAATAGTATATAAATTACGTGTATCAGGAACTACTCGTTGAAGGAATACTTGTATCTGCTGATATTCTTCTCTCTGAAATATTAAAAATGAGATCAAAATATTAATTGTAAGATCTAAAATGAATTCATAGCATTTAAAATTTTTTCAGACAGAATAAAATCGTATCCTGGAATTAATGTCACTTATAGAAAATCAAACAAAATAAATGAGAGAAGATAATGCATCATTGATGTTCATTTTAACAGTGAATTAAATGTAAAGAAAAAAAAGTGCATATACTTACGACTAGGTATTCTCTTTTCTGCCCTAGACGTGGCATATTTTGAACCCACATAGAACACAACTGGAGAGAGGGCTATTACAACTACTGATATTATCAATGTGATTTCAGCTTTCGGTATCGAAACGTAACAACCAAAACGTTTACTCCATTTTGTTCGAGTTAAGTTCATCTGCAAAGAGAAATAATATGAATAAAAACTGAATGCATCAGAAGATGCTTTACGAGAATAAAACATATTTATTTTTTATTTTATTGGGTTATTTTACGACGCTGTATCAACATCTAGGTTATTTAGTGTCTGAATGATATGAAGGTGATAATGCCGGTGAAATGAGTCCGGGGTCCAGCACCGAAAGTTACCCAGCATTTGCTCGTATTGGGTTGGGGGAAAACCCCGGAAAAAACCTCAACCAGGTAACTTGCCCCAACCGGGATTCGAACCCTGGCCACCTGGTTTCGCAGCCAGATGCGCTGACCGTTACTCCACAGGTGTGGACTAAAACATATTATCTGAAATGTAGAAAAATCGCGATTTCTTACAGCTTACAAGTACTTTATATATAAAGACAGTGCTGGAAGTAGTGCGAGATTTTTGGATTTTTTAACCAAATTTTTCAGAGATAATGAAATTCATATTTAGTCCTGAAATGAGGAATGTTTCTTCATCTATGAAACAGTGCAAAAACCGAAAAATCTAAATATATCATGAAAGTCCTACATTATACCTAATACGAAAGTGTTAGTCAGTTATTTTTCCTAATATAAATGAGATGTTGCAGAAAGAGTAAAAGAATCCAATATTAGGAACAAAACAGAGCCTGCAACACAGAACATCAAGTATTATGACAACTTTATAAATGACATAGAACCAGGGGAAATTTCATTTCATTTATTGCATTCCATAGTTCTTACATCAGCAATGCAGCCTTGAGATGTAGAAGTAAAAGTTATACAAAAATATGCAAAATATAGTAAGCAGATTAATTCAATTTACAAGTATAAACAATTCTATCAGGTAACTTGCCCCAACCAGGATTTGAATCTGGGCCTGCTCGTTTTAGGGTCAGATATGCTAATCATTACTCCACAGCGGTGGATAGCTTACTTACCACCTCTTTTAATTATAAAATGAAGAACAAAACGTTAAACTACAAAAGCAAAAGATGCTGGGACAAAGAAAGAATAGAAATGCAGAACAATTTGAAGTTACGATCTCCTTCAAGAACTACAATAAAGGGGATGAATAGCTCTAATGTTACGGTATAAGAACTTTGTGCTAGTATTAGGAACATTACTTACTTACTTACTTACAAATGGCTTTTAAGGAACCCGAAGGTTCATTGCCGCCCTCACATAAGCCCGTCATCGGTCCCTATCCTGTGCAAGATTAATCCAGTCTCTATCATCATACCCCACCTCCCTCAAATCCATTTTAATATTATCCTCCCATCTACGTCTCGGCCTCCCTAAAGGTCTTTTTCCCTCTGGTCTCCCAACTAACACTCTATATGCATTTCTGGATTCGCCCATACGTGCTACATGCCCTGCCCATCTCAAACGTCTGGATTTTAAGTTCCTAATTATGTTAGGTGAAGAATACAATGCATGCAGTTCTGTGTTGTGTAACTTTCTCCATTCTCCTGTAAACTTCATCCCGCTTAGCCCCAAATATTTTCCTAAGCACCTTATTCTCAAACACCCTTAACCTATGTTCCTCTCTCAGAGTGAGAGTCCAAGTTTCACAACCATACAGAAGAACCGGTAATATAACTGTTTACTATTTTTTAACTCTGCTTTATTGTATTAGTTACAAATACAGTGCATTTTTTAACATCGTATTCTGAAATTTGCAATTCAGCAGCAAATTCTGTTAAAGTCTTTTATTTTAGGACAACAGCACACCATTTTATGGAATTAAGTAGGTAGACTCATGAAAAAGAACACCATACACAATCTGAAATATCACTATACTCACTGCATCTACAATATCCATACACACAATCCCTTCTCCTGTGTCAGCTTTCAGGTCTTCATAAAATTTATTGAGAGTACAATACTCTGTAGTGCAATTCACACAAATTTTTGGATCATACTTTTCAGTGGAAGGGTTATAAAATTTTTCAAAGCATTTTGTTGTATTGTTGTAAAGCTGCTGAAATTTAATTGTCACATTAGAAAGTTGAGAAGTTAATGTCCCATTATCTTCCACTACAAAACAACCTGAAAAAAAAAAACGAATATAACAACAACACATGTAAAATTATACTAGTCAGGAGACGCTCTCCCATGAATATCACAAACTTGTTTGGGTATTTTTTGGTCAAAGTACATTGAAAATACGATCACATATGTTCTGGCTTGCTCTCCAATGGGCCCTGGTTTGCTCCTGAAATATCTGGAATGACAAGTGCACAATTCCGCGAAAAGCAGTCTTCTTGGTAATGTGACCTTAGCTAAAACTAAAATCACCTGAGGTAAATTACCAACTTAGTTTCACATTAACACAGGAAAGTCGTTTCTGCAACAAATCTTAAGTGAAACAAACTTAATCCAACCCAATTACAGTGGTATTATTAAACAATTTCATAGAATGTAGATAATTCTTAATTGTGCTATAATCTATAGACAATTACTAACACTCTATAGAATACTTACAGTTGCACTCAGCTTTTCCCCAGAGCTTGTAGACATAATCCAGTGCACCGTCAATTACTTCAAGACGATCTAAATTTACAAGTTCCATCATACAAGCATGTCCGCCTTCATCTCGAGCCTAATTAAAATAAGATAAAATGATTACCTTAACAATATTTCCTTAAGTTAATGCTTGCTATATGCGTAAGTCAAAAGGAAAAGGTAGCCTACTAATATTATCTCACAGGTACATTAAAGGAAGCAGACTGAGCTCCCACGATTTCATGATCTGGCAATGGAACAAAGCTCTTGTCATTTTACTTCGAGAAAAATAAATTGTGGTACTTGCTTCATAGAAAATCAACTGAGTCCCATATCATTCCAGAAGTTATGAGAAGAGAAAAAATTTCTTGCTTCTGTTTGGATGGGTCAAATCTATGTGATTCCAGTCTAAAATTGTCACTCAGCTAAGTTTAGGGAAATAATTGGCTGACGTCAGTAAAGATTTTCATTGAAAAAATTTGTATAGAACTATATACGACATTTTGTATCACACAGATCTGTTCCGTACAAAATAAGTGAAGATAGTTTACATTTTGAACATGTGTAGAATATTATGCAAGTCATATTTTCAATTTTTGCCTATTTTCTATTGTACTGTGATTTTAAGTTGTGTATCTTTTTCTCAATTTCCTCAATCTCCGTATTCAAAATTAAAGAAATTCCACGCAAAATTAAAAATTAAAGAAATTTCACGCAAAAAGTCTTTAATGGTGTTTCTGTCTCTGAAATCTGTATTTAAAGAATGTTAGAGACATTTCCTAAACTCCATTTCTTCAATAAAACTTGAAGTTTTGGTAATTGTCCAATCCATCTTTGATCGTGTCTGCTACTGGGAAACATGTGTACCGGTACTTGGTCAGGTTGTAGAACATTTAGTTAATCATTGGTCGTATAATGATACATGAAACTTTGTTGTAAACATGTATTTTTTCTATTTTATTGGGTTATTTTATGACGCTGTATCAACATCTAGGTTATTTAGCGTCTGAATGCTATGAAGGTGATAATGCCGGTGAAATGAGTCCGGGGTCCAGCACCGAAAGTTACCCAGCATTTGCTCGTATTGGGTTGAGGGAAAACCCCGGAAAAAACCTCAACCAGGTAACTTGACCCAACCGGGATTCGAACCCGGGCCACCTGGTTTCGCAGCCAGACGCGCTGACCGTTACTCCACAGGTGTGGACCGTAAACATGTACAGAACTTTTCATTTGCATGTCTCAATTGTTCCATACCATTCAGAACTTGTTCAGAACACAAGTTCTATACGAAATTTTCCCAATGAAAACCCACCTTAAGAAAAACAATGAATGTTTCATGTGCAATGTGCCTCCCCATCAACCTTGGGATGGCTCAGTCACCCAGATTAGCCTGGTGTAACGAACTCAACAGAGTAAGCAATCCCTCTGGTCTTACCCTGATGATGGAACCTGTATGTAGTTCCGAAATGTTGGAAATGTCAAGTTTCAGGACATGGTCAAATACACAAAAGTGTAATTCTGATGAAACATCTAAATCAGAACATACAGCACTGCTTTATGGTCATTGAAAAATGCTGCTGTAAAATTCCTGATGCCGGCAGGAATATATTTTATGAATTATTATTTATAATACGTAGTTAAATGCAATTTTAACAAATTCGAAATATTCGAGCTCTGAAACTAAGTATTCATACCAGTATTCCTGTAGGTATATATTTTATCGAGCCCATCCCTGCCTTCCCGTGGTGCAGCTGTTAGTAAGCATAATTTTACAAGCTGAACTAAAGGGAGGGGCTACTCATCAATTAGCACTGGTCAGCTTGATGAGTTAATGACTGAATTTGGTATAATTTTCCTCTATCCAATACCTAATTCCCTCTTTACCCTTTCCTATCCAGTCCTCTGACTGAACTCTTACTTTCTTCGACCCCGACGGCATTAGAGCATTCGAGGCCTAGGGGTTCATTCCCCTTTCCTTCCTCCTCTTTCTACTTTTCTGTTCCTAGTGCTGACCTGCTATGGCACTAAAATCGTCCTCCAGTGGCTTAAGGAGGGAAAGTTGGTGATCAACAAGATCTCCCAGCTAGATCCAATGGACCTGTCGACCAACAGCAGGTGTGGTCCTCCAGACATTCTGGAGGTTGTGTGTGAATGAAGTAGCCACCAAAACGTTAAAATATGGTGTTCACTTAAGTCGGCTACAACTTGCCATTTTCACTACAGACCTGTTACTAAATCTACATATTACTCTGTGAAAAGATTTATTAAATCTACATAGGGCTACTTAGACTTCAACAAACAAAATTTGATAACACAATCCCAAGGGAAAAAATGGAACTCTCTGCATCAAAATCCACAGTTAATTCCCGATTTACCACGAAAATCGTCTGTAGCTGCATTTAGATTGGCAACAGGCCATGATTGTTAGGCCAAACACCTGCATAGAATTGGAATATATTAGTCCCCTAACTGCCCATTGTGCAACTCAAACCAAGAAATGGATTCGGAACACCTCAAAATCTGTGCTTCAGTGGCTGGTCATGATAATATCTTTGAAAAATATTGGAGTGCAAGAGGTCAAATGACTTTATTTTCAAACGCCTGGCATTAGAAAACAACAACAACATATTTTATCGAGGGTAATCGAAATATAAATGTAGTTTGAGTATTTGAAATAGGCTACAAAAATATTTTGGTGAATTTTTAAAAGTACTTTGTACTTATATTTAAAACGCCTATTGGTATGTCAGTATTTTGCTTCTCCTGACAGCTGGGGCACTTCTCTTTAATCTTTACTTGATGATGCAGTATTGTTCTCGCCAAGCTTAGACGATCTCACTCACACCACTCTGCTGTCTGAGCTGGGGTCGTATAAGTTTGGCAAGTACAATACCCATAAACCTAAAATCACAGATCATGCACCAAACATTGCCAAGTAGATCCTTTACTTTATCAAAGTCTCGTCTCATTTAATACAGGCATATAATAACAATGTATAAATATTTATGTAAGATTATACTACCTTTAAAATTTCTTCATATGATTTTTGAACGTCTAAATAATAATAAATACATTTTTCACATATTCTGATTGGTCGGGCATGTCTTATGGCACACTTGGTAAATTCTGATGTGGAATTCGCAAATTGTTGCAAATATTTGTTGCAGGTATGACCATTACTCATCATCTCTTCATCGTTGAATCTGAAACAATTTTTTTCTTTTACATTTTTAATTGCCAGCTAATACTATACTCTTGTTCAGCTAACGAATAAAATGCTGTAAACATATAACAATTACAAACCAGAATGTATAATTAATTAATCATTAACCATAGTAACTGGTCAACTGACATCACTTTATTCTTGCGTTGGACAGACTTTACATTCCTTCATTAATAATATTAAAGAAGTACATTCTGTGATTAAACAGTTTCAAAATCTAAATAAATACATAATTCTTCAGTGGATATCTGCACATTGTGGCATGAATGGGAATGAGACGCCTGATATATTGGCCAAAAAAGGCTCCAAAATTGGACAGAATACAAGTTTAAATCTGTCCTATGAATCTGTCAAACGAAACATCAAAAGCAAGATCAACCACAATTACAATATTAAAATATTAGCAGAAAGTGAAAATACCAAATGGAAAAATCTATTGGAAAACATTCATCTAGCCCCGGAACTTCTCGTAAACCTGCTGTTGCTATGTTCAGGCTACTCACTGGCCACCATTGTTTAAATAAATATCTCCACAGAATAGATATACTGACTTCACCAAATTGTCTGTTATGCTGTCAGGAACAGGAAATGGATATGGATCATCTGGCAAGCTGCACAACCCTTTAAATAGCTCAAGATATCACATCGAAATATTGGAAAGCACGAAGGAGAATTACTTCATTGTTAAATCAAGACCATTAGATACGTACGTACATACTTTCAGAGGGAGAAAAGAACTGGCCACCCTACCTCGTTATCTCCTGGCCTAGTTGCCTCGTAAGTGGTGCCTTCTTGGTATCACTTGTGAGGTTCATACCTGTCTTTGGACAGTTAACTAAACAACACAGTATTTCATTCTCCTTTTCTGTCTTAAAGCTGATTTTATACGATCAAATTTTCGTCAAATCCAATGCTTCGAAAAACTTTTCAAGACCTACCGATACTTTCAAAAGACTTGTTTTTGTAAGTTTTTTAAAGTTTTATCGACTATAAAGGTTATCTAGCATCTGATTGATAATGCCAGCAAAATCACTCCAGGGTCCAGCGCCGAACGTTACCGAGCATTTGCTCTCAATGGGTTGAGGGAAACCCCCGGAAAACTCTCAAGCAGGTAACTTGTCGCAACAAAGATTTAAATATTTGAAAAGGAAAATCTCTCACGGTATTCTTACCTTATATTTAGATCCGAGTTTAGTTCCGTTAGTGATACATTCAAATTTAAACATGTTACTATGAACATATAAAAGAAATAATCCACACAAGAATACGCCATTAACCTTAAAATTCATACAATTAAGAATGACAGGATGTCATCCAAATGCCGCACGCAAATCAGATGACTTTCAGTACTAAACAATCAGGAGCAGGAGTACCAACCCCCGTCATGTAGCTCACCAAATACCTTCAATATTGCATGACATCTCGTATTTAATATGCGATCATTTTTGTACATAATCATCGTGTATAAATTAAAGTGTAAATAATTGTTATAAAATCTTTAAGTAGAAAAGTATATTGTCACATTTAATTATTTACTTTTGCAACTAAATCCAACCCCTATATTTCTAGGGAAAAGGGAATTTCTATCCGTTACTTGAGAGTATTGTTAGATATTCATAAAAAAGTTTATATGCCTATGAACATTTACAAAACGTTTGAAACAATTTAAACAAACTCAAAGAATTTGTATTAAGTGAATGACAATGGATAACTCTCTATATCGGTAAACAAGTGGTTTATACAATATCCACAATGACTTTGTAACAGTTTGTGTACAATAGGGATGAACAATTTCTACGTACTTGAAGTTTTATATGTGCTTATTTAGTGGAAGAATGAAATAATCGAATAAGGTGAAATAAAACCTATTTTTAATGTTGGTGGCCTAAATGTATTTCAATAAAGAAGCAAAATATGTACATTCTGCTGTTGTAGCAGTTTTAAAAAACTTGGACGCCCCTAGAATACCGTATAAACATTAAATTCAAAAGTGTTTGGTAGTTTTGTGACTTGTGATAAATACATTTGGCGTATACTACATGGCTGTAGAAAGTGTAAATCCAACACCAGAAGATTTACAAAAGAAGGTTTACTTTCTCCTCGAACAGTTGCAACTGATGGCTAGAGACTTACCACCGTAAGCTAATTTGTGTATTATAAAATATATATATATTTGAAGCTTTGCACATTCTGCCCAATTCTTTGTACCGCCGGTATGCTAAACATATAGGTTAACCTGTAATGCCGCTTTATATTTTAAGAGCCAGTTATATTGTACATTTTATGGTAGTTACTTATACCTATTGCCATGGAATTTGAAGTACTTCGATCTAAGATTATTCACAGAGTGCAACATTGCGTTTTATTTGTAATATATACGTAATTTCCTTGGAAGGAAAGAGCAATGGGTTTATAAGTTCTAAAAAATGTGGTTGTATGCCAAGATTGTGATCGGCGCATGCACAGTAAGTAGGCTTATATTTTGGATGTGATGATACAGGCCTAAGTAATTAAATGTTATTAATTGTGGCGTCTACAGAGCAATGAAAGATACGTAGGGCCTAATATGTTTACAGTGTTTTGTGGTATACATTTCCAAACATAAGCAGTTTTCTTTAGCATAGTTGAGTATTAATTTCTGGTAATTCATAGAAAACCTTGGTCAGTGTGATGGACATAAATTGAGGATCAGTGATAGGTTAGGTGTGGTTTGTTTAGGCTTTTGTTATGCGTAACCAAAAAACGTATATGCAAGGCAAACTAGAATCTCAACAAACCAAACCTAACCTATCACTAATTCTTGACGATGTCATTGATGTCCGTCACACGATCAACGTTTTCTACCGGATTACCTAATTTCTTGCCCCCTGTTAGAAGAAGAGGCTAATTTTCCTTGGATGTATAAGCTTATTACTCACCATATTCTTATCCCGACGTCCTTAGACCAAATCTATGTTATTGTGTTTTTTTTTTCTGGATTGAGTTACTATGTAGGTATATAGCATTGTATTTGTTGCCAATTCAGAATGAGAAGTATTTTGATGATGCTTCTTCTGTTTCACATTTGATGTAGAAAGAGCGTTTCTCTGAACCTGTTAGGCCTATTTTTCTTTTCTTAAAGTGTCCATTTATAAATCTTGATAAAAATGTTGTAAGTTTAGATTTAAATTTGGGATTTTCTTAGTGTTGGCCTTTGAACCATATAGGTCTGTGTTAAGCCGCCAGCGTAGATCAGGCAGTTTGCCTGCTGTTATGGAGTTGCGGTGATGAGGCGTGGGTTCGATTCCCCCATGGGCTGATTACCTGATTGTCTTTTTTTTTTTTTTTTGCAAGGTTTTCCACAGTTGTAAGGCAAATATCAGGTAATCTATGGCGAATCCTCGGCCTCATCTCTCCAAATACCATCTCACTATCACCAATTTCATCGACACTAAATAACCCAATAATTGATACAACATTGTTAAATAACCAAGTAAAATAAAAACTTGCTTGTAACCATAATGTGAAAAAAAAAAAAAAAAAGCAAAGTCACGCCACTGATACTCTGGGCAGATAATTCTATTATAATTTTTGTGTATTGTCGTAAAGTAATTATTCAGTGAGGTAGAAGAAGAAATAATGTTTCATTCCATATTAATGTAGTTTACTATAATGTTTTAGTATTAAGTTAGCTAGGCTATTCTATCAATAGTCTCTAAACACACACCTTCATCTCAAACAGCAGAAATAACTAAAATGCTCTCTCAATTAATATCACTCAATAAAAGAATTGTATTCCAATGGATACCATCCCATTGTGGAATCCTGGGAAACGAGAATGCGGATGCATGCTTTAGCAAAGAAGGGCAGCACTGCTACTTACAGACCTGTTACTAAATCTACGTATTACTCTGTGAAAAGATTTATTAAATCTACATACTTAGACTTCAACAAACAAAATTTGATAACACAATCTCAAGGGAAAAAATGGAACTCTCTGCGTCAAAATCCACAGTTAATTCCCGATTTACCACGAAAATCGTCTGTAGCTGCATTTAGATTGGCAACAGGCCATGATTGTTTGGCCAAACACCTGCATAGAATTGGAATATATCAGTCCCCTAACTGCCCATTGTGCAACTGAAACCAAGAAATGGATTCGGAACACCTCAAAATCTGTGCTTCAGTGGCTGGCCATGATAATATCTTTGAAAAATATTTGAGTGCAAGAGGTCGAATGACTTTATTGTCAAACACCTGGCATTAGAAAACAACAACAACATAATGTTTTAGTTTAAGAGAACAATAAAATAGAAGCATGTTGTATGTTTAAATGCTCCAGATTTTGTCATGCTACTGACATTTATACAAACTCATATTTAATGCATTAGATATAACACTAACTGTGCATAACATGAACGTTATGTACAATACAGCATAATAATAAGAAACAAAGCTTTATTTGAACAATTATTTTACTCAGTTTTACTAAAAATATCCCACCACTGATGATGGACAAGCCCCTTTACACTCTTAGTATCTATGTTGTTGTTCAAATGCCTAGTTCTCTTGCACTTCAGTATTTTTGAAGTGTTGAATATTCTTTTTTAGGTTTCTACATCTTCCTAAATGTTCTAAGTTCATGGTTCATTTGCATTGCATAACACACAAAAGGTCGAGTTAAGTATTCTAATCCTGTGTAGATGTTCTGCCAGTCAGTCATGGTCACTAATTAATCGGTACATTGCAACTGCAGATATTCGTGTAATTGAGGAACAAATCCTTGATTAGATATAAGAATTTGCCACTTCTTGCATTCAGCATTGTTTTTGCAGTTTGGTATGTACAAAATGTATGTAGTTTAGTAAGTATGATGATTCACATTATTATTATTATTATTATTATTATAATTCTTAACATATTATTATAAATCCTAGAACTAGAATTTGTATGCGAAATATAAGGAACATTATGAAATACGTACGAAGATAACATTCTTTGAAAATTATGTGTTGGTTGATGATTGTACATGCATTTAACTGTGCATATAAATACATGTATCTACGAAAAAAAAATATATATAGGCTGATCTGTTTGGGTATGGATAATATTAATTTATTATTATAAAGCTGTTATGATAGTATAAGAAATTTCTTGCTGGTAATATTATGTTTAAAATATGGAAGTTTTCATACGTGGCAAGAATGAAAATCAACAATGCATATTGTGAAATGAAAATCGTATATGATTTAAATGGCTACAATGTGTTCTTTGGTATGCTAAATTTGAGTGTGTTAAGTTCGAAGAGAATTTCGACATATGGTGTGCGTAATGTATTTAAATACGATTCCATAATGTTGTGGTATCGTAACATTTGACCAGCCTCATGGGCTAATGGTGAGAGCTTCTTGCTATAGTTCATGAGGTCCCGGGTTCGATTCCCGGTTAGAGCACAGGAATTTTTCCTTAAAGGGGATTATTCCTGTGTTCGTCCATGGTCTGGAATTTAGGTTAAGTTTAGATTTAAGACCTCTCCTGGCACTACATTATCATAATCATCCTAACACATCATCGGGGTAATATAACTCCGCCTTCCAGGCGCCCCAACCTCAGAAGTGGGTTACAACTAAGCCACGGCCAGGAGAGAAGACCAGAAATGTCGAAAAGACAACCTGGTGGCATTGGATAAAAAAAAAAATGTAGTTTAGAATATTGAACCAGTACATTATGACATAATATTATTTTGACTACCTGGATCTTATAATTTATTTCCCTGATGTTAGTGGTAGAACCTTTTTCCTAATGGACAAATTTCTGTGTTTGGTCTTTTATTGTGGATGTTAAGTGACATGACCTTACATGTTGGACCCCACAGCTGGGAAACTATATTGTCTTAGAAAATAACAGGTTTAATAAACAAAAATACTCATTTGTGGTTTAGCCACTCCGTCATTGCACCATTAAAATGAGTTAATAATTTGTTAATCATTTTCTTCTTCAGAAAATACCAGCAAAGAGTGCCGTGTGAACTACTGTCTGGTCTAGCCAACGCTCTTTTAAACGATACAATTTTCGAAATTGTAAAGGGTCTAATGGAAATTCAACACGTAACTGAGAAACATCTCTTCCAACAAAGACTTCAGCTAATCAATAAGCATTCAAGTAAGTAGTAAAGTTCCCTTAAATTAATTGTAATGAGTGCTATGTGATTGAGTGAGAACCTAAAGGTGAATATACATTAAAAATGATAAAAAAAATAACCGAACAGGCCTGTAAATGGAGTATTTCTGGAAAATAAAAGATGATCTGAACATCCTGCTCCAAAATAACAGTTAACCGAATAGACAGGAATTGATTGTTTGAGAGAAACTCTGTCTTGATCATAATTCCACAGAGTAGAAGATGCATATTGTGTAGTTTCTACCAGAGACACAACATTAGCTGAATGGCTGCAGCATTAACTTTCCACGCTGGTGACCCGGGTTCGAATTCTGATGGGTCCAAGTGAAATTTGTGATATACAAGGACAACGTTTGGTGGCAGGTTTTCACAGAGTACTCCCATTTCTCTTACCAATATTCCACCATTGTACCATTAATCATCATGCAGTACTATGTAGTTCGCCTTCCATGGTGCACCGAGGGCAATACCCATGGTAGGAAAAAGAACTACATCTTGTGCATGTCTTTTCTAGATGGAGGTTCTTGGATCAATGATGCAAAGTCAAGCACTCCATATCGGATAAAAGAACATTGACAGGGGATTTAAGGAAATCCGAATGATTGTGTAAAACATCTACATATATTATGCAAATCTAGTCTTTCAGGTGAAGCTCCCTGTAAAGCAGATTTGAATAATTTCAAGGGAAAAATTGTTCCGGGGCCGGGTATCGATCCCGGGACCTCTGGTTGAACGTATTATATGTTATATATAAAGGGAAAAGTTGAGACGGTGTCGGGTGGAGTTCCCGGGTAGCTCAATGGTAGAGTGCTGGTACGTTCAACCAGAGGTCCTGGGATCGATACCCGGCCCCGGAACAATTTTTCCCTTGAAATTATTCAAATCTGCTTTACAGGGAGCTTCACCTGAAAGACTAGATTTGCATAATATATACATTACTGTGTACGTTAACAGAAAACCACAATTTCAAGTCACACAGAGATTGTGTGCACTCGTTGTGGGTCTCTGGCATTTCGTCAGCCCACGCGAGTTGTGTGGATATAAAGGGAAAAGTTGAGATGGTGTCGGGTGGAGTTCCCGGGTAGCTCAGTGGTAGAGCGCTGGTACGTTCAACCAGAGGTCCCGGGATCGATACTCGGCCCCGGAACAATTTTTCCCTGGAAATTATTCATCTACATATATGTTTCGTGACAAAACATAATGGTCTTTTTTTCTGGAAGAAAAGTCGTAAAGACTCACCCCTGCAATATTTTTGTAAGCGTTTCCACTGTGGGTGACACCCCTTATAGCACTCATACACTATACGTCGAAGTAAATCGCAAGTGAAATCATCGATGAGGGTGTAATGGAGTGGTATGAGGGAAGGCCGTCATGTTCTGTCATCGACTGTACTCGAATTGAAGTAATAAAATACACAGGCTGAAGGGACGTCAGGGTTAGAGCATGAGTCAGCAGCTGTCTCATTGAAGTTCATTTTAGTTCGTGGTAATGCATTACACATTAGAAGAACGACTCTTCATTTGCAGTAGATATGCAGTAAAACCTGGGTTGTACGTAACTCAAGGGGAATGATTTAAATCATGCATAACTCAGAACTACGTATGAATAAGGTTTGAATATAAGATAATTTTCAAATGGCTAGGAATCACTTTAACTGAACATAGAGACCTTTGTAAGAGGTTTGTAGTAAATATGTGTAATATAAAAAATTAATAATTGAAATTAAGAAAATATTTCGTAGTAAATGTATGTAGTGTATTTGTATTAAACATTAAAGTTCTAATTACTTTCTATTGAATAAAATGAATTTGGACAAGTTGAAAGAATCCTTAAGAGCTCCCAGCTCTTTATGTTCTGGCCAGATTCTGTGAGATTGTTCATGTGGTTGTTTTCTCCGAGTACTTTGGTTCTGTTGTCATTCAACCATGTTTCATTACTGCCAAGTCATCCCTTCATTGCCTTCGTAATTTAAAAGGAATATTCAGTAATTAGATCCATGGCATATACAGAGAGTTACTATGCAGGCCAATTCCACTCCAATTTCTAACTAATAAAATCTGTTGGCGGGCATGTATACGGTCAAGTTTGTGTACACTGCTCTATGCTGACAGATTCCACTTCATCCTTTACTGCTTAGCTTTCTTGGGACAGGCACTCCACACTACAGTCAGTAAGCTGACGGAACATTACTACCTATAGTCACGACACTGTTATTCCCGGCGTGACTCCTCCTCTTTGCTTACGTCTTAGGAAGTGAAGGCTCTATAAAGTCTAGGTAGGTAGTATCGTTCGCCATTTTTGTTCTTTCGTTGCCGAGCTACCATACGAGGAATCTATTTGCCATACTGTTTAACATTATCATGTCGTAGCTCCTAGGATAATAAATCAAACGCACTGTAATTCAGCAAATAATTGAGCGGCAAATAACGTCTTCGTCTGCTTTCTGCAAACGCCAACGAAAGAGCCAAAATGGCGGGCGATTATATTAAGTATTTATCGAGCCTTAGGAAATGAATAATGTTTTCCTCAGCGAATCACAAGACGCATGTGTTTAAATGTAGCCGACCTGCAACGCAATTGGCTGCCGGAAATTAGAGTGACGGGACTATAGAACTGGTCATCATAGGCACTCTGTGTACTTTTCCATTAGAGTGTAAAGAGGTTGACAATATGTCAGTCATAAAAATTGTTGAAAATTCAATTAAAATATATGTATATGTAGCTAGTCGGCGATGTATGCAATGAGGGGGAAAGGAACTGGCCACTCTACCTCATTATCTCCTGGCCTAGTTGCCTCATAAGTGGTGTCTTCTTGGTATCACTTGTAGGGCTCAGACCTGTCTTTGAACAGTTGACTAAACAACAACAACAACGTTGGTAATGTATATGATTTGGACTCCATTGTGAAAAGATGGCCTGGCTGGTGCTTACTATATAATTACCACAGTTTTTTGGCAGGTCATTATATGATTTTTTTTAAACTTCACAATTATGTTATCTTGTGTTAGTGTTTGGGTGGGCTATTTTGTGATTAAATCCATGTTATTTAAATTTTTTCATTGAATGTCCGATGTTACTGTATATTACACACTGGACTGACGTCTGATTTATGTTATGTTGTCTCATCATGAAATGATACTGAGAGAAAGCATAACTTTACAGATATACATAGGCTATATCTGGAAAAATAAAATAAGACAGTTTTTGTAAAGTCGAGGATCAATGACAGGTTTGATAAGCCTTGCATATACACTTTTTGTAAATAGATACACAGATTTATCCTGAACCAATAAAAGAAGTGCTTTCCCACTTATCGCAATATAATGGTGATACCACTGGCTTGCAAGGCATCCTGCCTAGGACTTGCGTTACGGAATGTGCGCTGGTTCGAGTCCTCATGGGGGAAGAAATTTTCTCATGAAATTTCGGCCAGTGTATGGGACTGGTGCCCACCCAGCATCGTGCTGCACTTGGGGAGCTACGATAGGTAGCAAAAATCCGGTTTTGCAAATCAGCTATAACGGCTGGGGGGATCATCATGCTAACCACACGATACCTCTATTCTGGTTGGATGATCGTCCACGTCTGCTTTGGCATGTGGACGTGAGGCTAGCAACCGGCTGGTCAGTCTTGGCCCTTCAAGGGCTGTAGCACCATGGATTTACTTTACTTACCACTGGCTTGCATGATGATTTCGTGTGGAAATGTCTGAGAAAATCATCAGTCGAATATATAAGAAACGAAGGTATTTGGCGGGGGGGGTGGGGGATAGTTGGGTTTATAGCTGTCTCAGTGGTCACATCATGTCTTTAGAATAGTGAGCTAGAATTTCGAGATTATTTTCAGTTACTTAAGTATGTAGATTTTTCTCCTGTGTGTGGTACGTACCAGGATCAAAGATTCACCTTCCTTCCTTATTTTTTCACAATTAACCATTCACGTTTGTTTGATGTTAAAAAGCTCAAAAATGTTGTTTTTTAATGACTGTACTTTATTCGAAACAGATCGAGCAAGTGCCCAATGTCATTTTTGCATAAAGCAGGCGAAACTGAAGACCTCCAATTACCAATTACTTATGCATACAAATAAATATAACCTACCGGTTAGCGTGAGTGGTTGAGTGCAAGAACGACACAAATCAATGTCAGAAGAATGATCGAGTTTAGTAGTTCTGTATGCATTTAATAAAATATGAGGCGTTCAGCTCAGAAATGGCTCAACCCACAAAATTATATTTCCACTTTATCTCTTTGTAACAATGCGTGAAATGCGATACACAAACGAAAATTAGCTGAAATCTCATGGAAAAACTGGGAATGATGATTAGGCCGATTTACACTTTGAAGAGAATGATATGGGGAGCTCTTTAAAGCAATATATTTTTTCATTAATAAATTTCCTCGTATGTAATCATGAAAACTTTGTAACCAATTCAACAGTTCATAGCATAAATACTAGTAAAAAATGATTTTCATACTCCATCAGCAAGTCTATCATGCTATCAAAAAGGAGTGTGTTTTATGGCAGTAAACATTTTTAATAACCTCTCTATAGATATGAAAAATCAAACTCAAAATATGAGATTATTTAGGGCCAAATTAAAGAAGTACCCAATTTCTCATGCTTTCTATTCTGTAGGTGAATTTATGAATATTGTATTTCTGTCTTGTACTAAGTATTG
Source organism: Periplaneta americana (assembly GCF_040183065.1). Lineage (NCBI taxonomy): Eukaryota > Metazoa > Arthropoda > Insecta > Blattodea > Blattidae > Periplaneta > Periplaneta americana. The sequence continues at coordinate 22,792,108 of NC_091132.1, read as the reverse complement.
ATACTAATCCCTTGTGTTGTACTAGCATATTGTGAAACTCTTCTGTATATACAGTATTTCAACTAGACTGTTACTATGAATTAAGACTTTGTAGTACTATTAAGCTTTTTTTTTTTTTTTTTTTACATGTTCCATATTCTAGATGTGGAGTGATGTACGAATAGCATGGAATGTAAATAAACACAATACAATACAATAAACTCAATATGCAAATTTTGTGGAATGGACCATTTGTGCGCTGAGCGCCTCATATGAGATTTATGAAATATGCAACAACATACCGGACAAGTGCTTTTTTTTTTTTTAATCTTTCAGAAGTAATGTAACTGCTAGAATTTAAAATTTGGTTTTCTCCCATTATCAAAAGGGGTGTATTGTCAACTTAGCAGAGATGTAATCCTTAGAAAAATAGAAGATAATGATTTTAGATTAGCTAATGACCTGGTTACAATCCTCTCATGTAACTGCATCTAACCTCTGGGTGGCAGAGACAAGCTACCAGAGTGGGGGCATAACAGGAAAATGGCAGAAATTATGCTACTGCTTTCTTCTACACACAGACGCAGATGATAAAAAAAACTAGTATTTTTATTAGCATTGGTATTGTCGGACCATCGGATCTGTGCCCCTTCAGCGCTGTTGCCGTTCGTGGAAAAGTTAATGCCTGTACTCACTCCATTCCACCCGCTTTCCTCCCACCACGTTAAACAGCAGGCCACGAACCTTGCTGAATAGGGATGTTGCCAAACTTCCGTCAAACGGTGTCATAAATAACTGGTCCTCCATGCTACAATATCATTTCTTTCAATCAAAATACATCTTGTATTTCTACACTTTTTAAACCTAAATCGCATGTCTCGAATCACTTTCCGTAGCGTTTCTATCTAACCTTAGAAATTATTGCTTCCCTCGCAACCTTCAGTAATTTCTTCAATGTCGGAACTTCTTTCTGCATGGTATAAAATTCTTGTATCTTTCTTCTTAAAATACATCGGTTCATATCATCTACAAGAATTAAAAGTTCCCTTGGTCTGTTCCTCTCTGGTGTTTCTAGTTTTCATCTCCTGCACAGACTCCCTCTCTCCTGATTTTCTTTATTAGGAGCTCTGACCTGTCTATATAAATTACATAACATGCTGTATTAGTATTAGTTAAATAAGTAATTTTAATACGTAATCGACTGAAATAAAATAAGCCTCGCCTGTGATCGCAGCTGCTCTTTTCGTTGCCTGATTTATAGAAAACAGATATTGACCTGTTTCTCTTCATTGCAAAATGCTATTACGTACTGCTTAATAATATTTCTTTCGCCACTCCATGCTACAGTATTCATGTTGAGTTGACAACACTGGACTTCGAGTGCAAATAAACTGTCCTGCAAGACGGTTCAAAATTGTGAATAGTGGGAGAGAGATAGGAAGCAGAGAGAGAAATGAATTACCGAGGCTGAGAAGGAATTAGGGTTCAGTTCGCATATCTTACGGGGGCACAGATCCGATGGTCCGACAATACCATTAAGATTGCTGTTAACAACAATGGACAATATAAGAATTTAATTAAAAATGGCTAATGAAAATGAATACAGATATTATTATGGTAAAGACAATTTGGATTTATTTTATTATTCGACATAGTAAACTGTTAGTTTTTTTTGTTGTCTCTCGTAGTCAAAGTTACCAATGTTGGACACTGCATAATAATTAGATCTGTTATATACTACTACATGTAAGAGTTCTACATCTAAAGGAATCTTTGTGGGCAAGAATATGTGTCATAATATTCACTTGTCCTTTTTCTGATTTTAGAGTTGTGAAAGTGAAGTCTTTGGAAGTGTCATGGGCTTCATACATTTGCTAGTGCATCCCCATTGGAGTGCACCACGAACAAGGCATGTAAAATTTATGAAAATTTGCAATTAAATAATCATATTTCTTTGTTACAAGTAATGGCACTAGTAGAAAGTACTCATTTTGTATTTAACTACATCTAGTTCAATTAATTCTGTTGCAACAGGACTTCCAATGGGAATTGTGCACCTAGTTGAATTATTTTTCAAACGTGAACTATAAGTGTTATATTATAACTTAATTTCGAACAGTTTTGTATGAAGCAAACATATTTACATATATTATACTGAATTAAATTTAGAAAAGGTGTAAATAATTGTAACATTTAATTCGTCGTGTGATATAATTCTTATAAAATTACATTATTGAACATTAGTAGACTAATGACGTTTAAAATAATTGCTTCTTGTTTTCGATATATTCGTATTTATTTGTGAATCGTAGGCCATGTTTACAGCCGTGATTTGATTGAGAAGACATCCTGCAGTTTATGTTTAAGTAATGCGTATACAGATAATATGATCTAGATTTGTTGTTACATTTTCTCTCAAATTATACCTATCATATTTCATTAAGCCATTTCGTAATTGTTTCTTACATGCTCATTCACCAAGAGGATTTGATTTCAGTTCTCCTCTATATCTAGCTTTTGAAGATATGTCCTATGCATGACATTCTGTAAAGCAAGTTTTACTTGAATTTTGCAGCATAAAGACTGGGAAATGTTAATGGAAGCTTGTGTAAGAATTATGGTTTAGTGTTGTTATAGCTACTCCGTATTCAGATGGAAATATCCTTAAAAAACTTGCGATTTTCATGTGTATACACGAATAGTTTCAATGTCCGAGAACTAACGTGTTATCTATCTATCTATCTATCTATCTATCTATCTATCTATCTATCTATCTATCTATCTATCTATCTATCTATCTATCTGTCTGTCTTTCTGTCTGTCTGTCTGTCTGTCTGTCTGTCTGTCTGTCTGTCTGTCTATCTATCTCTATCTATATCTATCTATCTAACTGTCTATCTCTCTATCTATCTATCTATCTATCTATCTATCTATCTATCTATCTATCTATCTATCTATCTATCTATCTATCTATCTATCTATCTATCTATCTATCTATCTGTCTGTCTGTCTGTCTGTCTGTCTGTCTGTCTGTCTGTCTGTCTGTCTGTCTGCCTGCCTGTCTGTCTGTCTGTCTGTCTACCTACCTACCTACCTAATGTAATCTAATATCTATCTATCTATCTATCTATCTATCTATCTATCTATCTATCTATCTATCTATCTATCTATCTATCTATCTATCTATCTATCTATCTATCTATCTATCTATATCTATCTATCTATCTATATCTATCTATCTATCTATCTATCTATCTATCTATCTATCTATCTATCTATCTATCTATCTATCTATCGATCTAAATCTAAATCTAAATCTAAATCTAAATCTAAATCTAAATCTAATCTAATCTAATCTAATCTACCTACCTACCTACCTACCTACCCACCCACCCACCCACCCACCCACTCATTCATCTCTCTAGTTGCGTCTTTCGCGACACAATCCGAGGCGGGCTGCATTGTGATGAGGTGTGAGAGAAGCCTGGCGAGCAGCACCCTTGATCGTAGCCCAGCTTCCAGCAAATGGTTGCCGATGGTCCTAGCTGATACCCTGGTTGCAACAGTGGCTCTAATCTGTGCTGTGGTCGCTGTGCAATCAGCCGACCAGCAATGGTTGCTCATCTCATGCAGTGGTCCAGGCATGAATCCGTATGCTGCTGCCGTCTGGAACCAGGCTGACAAGAACCATCCAGCCTCCCACAGGCCCACAATACGACCTCGCTCAAATTCTCGTCAATGCTGTCCTGGCATGTCTACAATGTTTACTAAACACAGTTCGATGTTTGAAACAACAGTACACTCTTTCACAACGTCAACTACAGTTGTTACGGGCTCAGAGTTTTTATCCTTATTACATGGTTCCTACTCCATCCACAGCACAGCACTTTTAATCATTGCATTTACTGTCCTCTATCAGCGAATATGATGTTTCTACATCACTTCTGTAGAGGTGTTCATTTTTCATTTTCTACTAATGTATTTTGTAATGTCCAAAAGAAAGTTGTCTTTATTTATAAATTGTACAGTTTACTGCTAGACTTGACTGTCCTCGCATTTAGGAGCCCATTGTGCGGCATATATATGCGATAATTGTCTGCGAAGTTTGACAGGTAGTCCAGGTGGTGTTCGTAATGCGATGCTGACAGACGGGCCATCCTGCCTAAGCCCTGACAGAGCCACATCCCATCTGTAGATGAATAACCTGAGAACTGCAACCCCTTCCTGTATCAGCATTGGAAATCCATGCTATCCCCGGGCCTTCACCCCAACTTATTTTGACTATTGCTGATGATAGATGAAATGGAGGAAGAGGAGAATGTCGGTGGAATGATACTCAAATGCTCAATTACTTTATTGTCAAAACATTTTACAATGTATGACAGAGTCAGATGACTAGAATTTGGTTAAAAGAATAGAAACTTGATTGTAAAAAACTTAGTTTCTAAATAATTCATAATACACTGCTCCGTTTATTTAGTAGAATGCATTTGAGTGTAAAGAAAGCAGAAAACAGTACAACGTGGTCTGTTGTGACAAGAACCAAGCCCCTGCATACCGGTAAGGCATCATGTCACAAACATGTTCATGTCATTTTTACAAAGTAAATATTATTAACTTCTTGAAAACGGCACAAATATTAAGGATATTGCTGTAGAGTTTAAGGTAATATTTGTTTATTTATTTGCTTGTTTGTGTGATTATTTGTTTATTTATTTGTTTGTGAGATTACTTATTTGTATGGTTATTTTATTTGTTTTAGTTTGTTTATTAATTAATTTATTATTATTGTATTTTATAGATACATATATTCTAGGAATAAAATAATTTCTACTACCGTTGTGTCAGATTCACTTTTTATAATGAATTAACAACTCTTAAATACCCATTCCCGTATGATCGATCTTTTTACTATCCATAATATTCCTTGTCTTTCATGCTCTACCTAAACATGATGCTTGCCAATTGCAGGGGACTTGCTCTGCGTGTAATATCTAAGTAGGTAAACATTGACTTTCTCCTATATCGATGAAGCAGTGAACTTATTAATATTGTAAAAACAATTGTTAAATAACAAGTCTTTGACAGCTAATTTAAAACTATTGGCTTCAAGATTTCTAATATGATTAGTCAATACAATACATTAAATACAATTCCCATTTCCTGAAAAATGTTTTTAGTTGTATTTCTACAGAAGTTAGGCCTCAAATTATTATTTTTTTTCTGGTATTGTATTCATAAGTAGCATTATTTAGTAGATGGAAATGGGGTATACTGACGAAAAACCTTCTGAAACATATGCTTTGTGACCACAACCTGACCAAGGATTGAATCCAGGCCGCCTGGATGGAAGATCGACACACTAGCACTTGAGCCAGAGATATGGCATTATACAGTTTAAGTAAATATGTGTAAATTTTTCACAAATTGATGTAATTTATGTGATCATTTCTAATATTTTTCTTTTACGAATTGGTTTTAAGAGTAATATAAATGTTAATAGTATTAATGATTTATTGTGTTTTTAAACATCTTTCTTAGCTTTTAAGTACAGTCCGTGTCACCGTTTTTGGCGTGTGAAATAAGTAACGGGAATGTTAACTGCGAGTGTTTTACATTTGCCGCAGTCAGTCTGACAACTGTGTTTGGCATATGGCTGATGTGTCGTGTATAGGAAGTGGTACCATTCTCAGCTGCACTATCAACATGCTCACAAACAGGGCACTATATATCTAGGATACACGCCAAAAACGCTGGCACCAGCTATAACAAACAGTGCTGTGCATCTGTCTATTGTAAAACTAATACCTCTGTAAAAATTCATCCATGCAAACAAGGGAAGTTTGCAGTTACTGCTAATTCATTAATGTCACTGGTTATGAGAACTTTGTATGAAATCATAATTAATAGGGCCTATATAAATAATTCTATTACCAGTACAATAATTAAAACAACTCACTTGATGATAAGTGTTAGAGGAACAACAGTAATTGTTTGTATACGTCTGAAGTCTGATTAGTGTAATATGTAGCTAGTAGTGATGTATGCAATGGAGGGGAAAAGGAGCTGGCCACCCTACCCCATTATCTTCTGGCTGAGTTGTGTCATAAGTGGTGCCTTGTTGGTGTCACTTTTGAGGTTCATGGAACAGGATTGCTGATGCACCATTTCCTGATAAGAGAATGTTGGAAAAAAAAAGAAGGATGGGAGCAATGGAGAAGATTGTAGCTGGCAATGCACTGCTTGTAAGGTGGTTTGACAACAGTCATTAAGGTTGCCAGCAACTACATGTTGATTAAAAAACTTATTTTTATATTTCGAATAATGACAAAGTTAATGACACAAGCCTGTTCTGACTCTTTGTCTGCAAAGTTGTTAGAGAAATTAATTATTATTTATTTAGGAACATGAGTCATCATTGTCCACATAATTATGCTTGCAATAAAATTTAAACTTCGTCCAATAGAAATTTCGTAACCTAAAGATATATCTGCATCAATTAGCTTACATATACATATATATTCATATATATGAATGACCAGCCTCATGGTCTAGTGGTCAGAGCTTCATGAGGTCCCGGGTTCGATTCCCAGTTAGAGCACAGGAATTTTTCCTTAAAGGGGATTATTCCTGTGTTCGTCCATGATCTGGAATTTAGGTTAAGTTTAGATTTAAGACCTCTCCTGGCACCACATTATCATAATCATCCTATCACATCATCGGGGTAATGTAACTCCGCCTTCCAGGCGCCCCAACCTCAGAAGTGGGTTACAACTAAGCCACGGCCAGGAAAGAAGACCAGAAATGTCGAAAAGACAACCTGGTGGCATTGGATTAAAAAAAAAAAATATTCATATATGGAGTCTCGCTGTTCTCATTGAATAAATAACCATACTGTAGATATATCTGTTAAATTGAGAAAAATTCGTTCCGGCACTGGAAATCGAACCCGGGACCTCTCAGCTCTGCGCGCTGAGCGCTCTTATTGATGATATGAATGAGAAGAGTTCGGCCGACACTGTGGATAGTGTCCCAGCATGGCTTAGATGGAAAAGAGCGCGATGAGCTGAGGGGTCCCGGGTTCGATTCCTGGTGCCAGAACAAATTTTTCTCAATTTAATAGAATTAGTTTACTTTGAAAAATAACCGGTGTTTGGCCATTATGGAAATGGAGTAAGAAGGAAGACTTATTTTTCTGTATCTAGAAATTGTTTCGAACTTCAAATAATTTAAAAAGAAGGCCAGATCACAAAAACATATTGGCATTGAGGATTTCCTGAAATTACCAATCTGTAATGAACACTGAACCTTATATTATCTTTTGTTTCAGTGGAAATGCAAGACATGCTGGAAAACACAAATGATTCAACAGCTAGACAGAAACAACGGATAATCTTGCAACAGAAACATAAGGAAGAATTAAAACATACTGACATGAAACTTGTTCTTCAGCTCGACCAAAAAGTAAGATGCTCGATGAGTCTGGAAACTTAGTTAGACGTTTTGGTAATTTGCCACAAGACGTGGCCATCTACTTATGTCAGTTTTGTTCTAACATGGCAACGTGTGAAAGTTTGTGGCAAGATGGCAGATGCGAAAAAGAGAAATTATTACAAAAATTATGGCTCATAATTCATAGAATAGAAAATATCTAATACAGTAGAGCCTCTATTACCCGTGGTAATGAAGGGATGGACTGAATGGTTAATCGAAAAAAATCGGATAATCCGTACCATAAAATATTTCCGTAAATTAAGTGGATAATATTTGCACTTTTTATACTTCCTTCATGATCTATTGTTTAACACGCTAGGTAGTGAATCAGCATTTCTCTCATTTAAGTTTGGTTACCAACGACGGGTTTTTAAGGGGCAAGAAAATTCCGTGTAATTGATGTCAGCGGAAAGATAGGAATAGTAGAGGTCTCGTGCTGTAGATTTACGTACTTCTTGTTTTTATTAAATCTCGCACAGTTGTAACATCAATCTCGTATTCTGATGTGAGATGAGACACAGTTTCTCTTTCCTCAAACAACTAAATTATTTGCACTTTTTTCGGTTCTTAGCACAACATGTTTTCTTTTGTCACTCATGGAATATATTTTATATACAGTAGAAGTTGTACAGTACGGCGACTCGAACAGTAGACCATACTGTGTAAGTGTCAGGGCTTGTAATAACACTCTCTAGGAAAAAAAAAAAACGTACTGGTACTAATATAATGTACAGTAGTATTACTTCATATGTTTCTGTAGTGAAAAAAAAAAAGGAGAGAGAGAAAGACAGTCGGATAATCCTGCAATCGGTTAATAGGATGACGGATAATCGGGGTTTTACAGTATGACAAAATTGTTTTCGATTAATATTTGGTGCAGGGCTCATGCATTCTTTGTAGAGAATCAGTCAATAAATTTATAATATTTCTGGCACAAGAAATAACTTAGTTTAATTGCATTCAAATACATTTCTTTGCACCAAAGACTTTAGAAACACCTATTATCGATTATTTGGTCCAGGGCGTATGCATTCTTTGTTAAAGCAATTTGTAAAGTAACACCAAGAGTCGGAATTTTTTTCATGCACGACACTTCAACTGACAGTTTGCAACAATCAAACCATGTATTGATACTAAATGAGGGCTTCTTTTTTGCACACACGACACTTCAACATCAAGAAGCCAGAAATAAATTAAAGTTACACTCTGCTTTTGACAGTTTATAACGATCACACCTATTGATACTATTTTTACGGTTTTCTCCTACAACCTAACACTTCACACAGCTTTTAAGTTCCATATTAGGTAACAAACAATAACGTAATACTGCTTTCAACCATGGTATTAAGAATACCAACATCATACAATTTGAAGTCCGATAAATTTATGGATTCTTCCATGTTGTTTGTCATTCTGACAATGAAATGACGTCAGTCCTTCTTTTCATGCAGTCGTAATATATATATTTTTTTTAGTGACATTTTTACTTTAAACGCATAATTTCATCTTTTTTTTTTTCAGTCTAATTTTTTTGAGCTAGTTGCAACTCAGAAATGTTGTACAGCGCTAGTTAATTAATAAGACTTATAAAACTAACTTTTCTAAACTGCCAGATTAGCTCATTTGGTTAAAGCACGGGTCTAAGACTTAGAAGAATGACAGTGACGTGTGTTCATGTCCTGGTACCAGCCAGTTACAGGAATGTAAAGAAAAAAAGTGCGATCCAGAAAGAGATATCTTATGTATGTATTTATTAACACTACAATTGGATATACACCCGGTGGCAGTGATATATAATATACAATAATTACAATTACATGAAATAAAATAAAATAAACGTAAATCTATAAATAGTAGATGTAATGAACCTAGGTCTATAAATAAAAACTATTCTATAATAACGCCTACGATAAGCAAAAGTAAATCTAACTTATAAGTACAGTAGAACCTCTATTATCCGTGGTAATGAAGGGGGTGGACTGAGCGGTTAATCGAAAAAATCGGCTAATCCGTTCTATAAAAAATGTTCATGAATTAAATGCATAATACACAATTTCGTAATTTCCTTTGTGGTCTTGTGTTAACGTGCTGTATAGTGGATCAGGAGCTCATTAAAAGTTCGGTTGTCAATGACGGGTCCTTAAGGACTAAGGATTGATGTTTGATGATTGTCTCCGGAAAGATAGAAATACTTGAAGTCTCGTGTTGTAGATTTACGTACTTTATACTTTTTATCCTTGTTTTTTTTTTTTTTTTTTTTTAAATTCGCTTACAGTTGTAACGCCAATTTTCTACTCTGAAGCAGCATTAACCACACTTTCTTCTTTCCCAAACTTCTCAATTATTTGTATTTTTTTTTTATAAATAACGTTTTCTTTGACAACTGTGAAAGACATTTGCATAGAAGTTATACAGTACGTCCACTCGAATAGTAGGAATAAGGACTGAATAAATTGTACACGGGTTTGTGGAAATTCTTGGGGTAGTTTCTTGGAAGCAAGTAGTGATTATTTTACAAGTAATTATGTTCGTTGCTGACAGTGAAGCAATTCTACTACGTACTTTGTAGTTAGAATAAAGGCTTGTAATAATCTTCTGTAGAAACATAACTTACAGTACTTCATATTTTTTCTGCAGCAAAAAGATAATAGGAGCTAGAAAAAAAAGTCGGATAATCCGACAATCGGTTAATAGGGTGACGGATAATCGAGGTTCTACTGTACTTCTATTTCACCCAACTATTACCAATTTAAGTAATTACATATCACCTTAATTAATTACATACCAACTTAATTAATTACATATCACCTTAATTTATTTACATATCAACTAAATTACATATCATCTTAATTAATTACATATCAACTTAATTAATTACATGACATAACTTAAATAATTACACTGCACCTCCAATTACATTTTCAGTCTAATCTTCTCAACCTTTCCTTAAATGTATTGATTTTAAGAGGACCACCCTGAAAGATTGCCGCAGGTAGATAAAATAAACGTAAATGAAATAAAATAAAATAAACATAAATCTATAAATAGTAGATGCAATAAACCTAGGACTATAAATAAAAAAAGGCAAAGGACCTGAAATGGAGGAAGATACATATCTAGGACAGAACAAGGAAGTGAAGAGACATGGGGAGTAGGAGAAAAGGGAAGGGAAGGGAGGAAGGAGAGAGAGAGAGAGGGAGGGAGGGAGGGGAAACATTCGGCTTTCTTTCCTTCATAAAAGAGCAAAAGTGCCATAAATGACATGGACACGTCTTCTACCAAATCACCGATGTTTTCTAACTAATGTACTCATTAGGCCTGCTTTAATTCTTGTTACATTTAGTTCACAATTTGTTAACAATTACTCGATGACCTTCCTCATCACATCACTGTGCATGAAGCAAAAGAATATATATATTCAGGTCTTAGTTTTTTTAGATCTTCACTGAAAGGTTAGCATCATTATGTTTATTTTTGTTTCAAAAGTAGATTATATGCAAATGAAAGATAAATTCTGTGCCATTCATTAATGTTTAATGTCAGAAACATTTGAAGGGTACACGGGAAAAACGAACAATGTCACATTTCCATTAAGGGTGAGATAATGATCTATTCCAGTATATTACTGCAAAATTTATTGGCATTTCTACTTGAAATTGATGAGTGTATCCGTGGTTTTAATTCTCCTTTACCAATTTTGGTAAAAATAATACTAAAGTTTGTAGTAATACAGCGAATTAGATAACAACATCACCCTTAAAGGAACTGTGACATTTTTCGTTTTTCCCGTGTACCCTTCATTTGTCTTCACATGTGAGAACCTGCTCCTGTAACAATTTGAATGATATGAGGCACAAGAAATTTGGGTTGCGCAACTTCATTGAGTTCTGCCTCTCCAAATTAAACATGCTGGTGCCATCACTGATATGAAATGATTGTTTAAACAATAAACAGGTTATTTCAATCTGAACTTTATAAAAATAAAATTACGAGCGTAAAAATATATATTACTTTTTAATATATATATTTTTTTTATTGTAGTGCATATTTGCTTACTTTGTATGTAAAAAAAACGTAGTCCTAAATTGACAGATTCAACATTTTTCTCATTTTTGTGCACATATTCTATATAATCATACAGTATTGCTTCAGTTGTTTTTTGTAATAAAATGTAGTATTACAGATGTTAAAGTTATTTTGTAATCTGAATAAACTGTAAGACATACTTTTTTTTTGTTTATAGGTTAGCGACCAACAAGTCACATTAGAAAAGGCAGGAGTACCAGGATTTTTTGTGACAAACAACCCATTAGATGTGAAAGTACAAATGTATTTGTTAGATTTCATACTTAGACTAAGCAAGATGCATATTCCACCTTAGAGAACATCGCAGTGATGTGTCAGTTCAACTACATGCTTCATTTCATCTGTTCATTACATATTTTTGTCACTTTTGTGTAAAAAAAAAAAAAGTAAAAATAAAAAATGTCATTTTTCTTTAAAGTCTTTAGTAATTCATTTCTAGTTCATATATAAATTGACTGTGCTTTACTTGTCATATAATAGTTCTCAGTTTTATGTTGACTTACTGTTTTTCTTCATATATTTACTACCTTCTTTATTTCCTCTTGTTTTCTTTCTTTCTTTTTTTTTTTTTTTTGCTTTTTTTTTCCTTGTCCCTTTTTTTTCGTTCCATCTTACGTCTTTTCTTTTTCTCTCCCTCTTTCTGTTTTTCTTTCTTTCACCTTCTCTTTCTCTCTTTCTCATTTTATATTTGTCGGGTCAAGCCCACTGGTCTAGGCCTGCTTGCCAGGTTCAGACCTTAAAGAAACGAAATCTTGAACGAATTATATATTACTTGAATACAATATATAACATTTTCGTGTTAATTAGAACTAAGTTATAGATACCTAGTTCTAATTAACACAACAAAGTTATATATTGTATTCAAGTGATATAATAGTGTTAAAAGTTGTGTAATCAAGATGTATGTATAGAATTATGTATTGATTAAAAATAATACGAACATTTTCAATCAATCTTCGTAATGTATCCAGCTGTTTGCTGAAAACATGAAGTCCATTATAGTTCTTGTTTTTCACGAGAAATGAGGGGTATTTTGATCGGTGTTCATTATAGATGCCTGTTGCTAGTAGCCAGAGGTGGGGTGTAGTCAATATATATACTGCAGGGCTGTGTCTTCTGCAACTGGTACTGATGATTTCAATTTACTTCTTTTGTGGTTTATGGATGGACAGTATAGAAGAATGTGTTCCAGTCTTCATCATGATTATTATACCACAGACAAGTAGGATTATCAGAAATGTGAAATCGGTGTAGGTACAATTGTGTGGCAATGTGACCTGTTCTGGCTCTTGTTAAAAATGTTTGAACATGTCTGGGCAAATTTTTGTACATTTCCAGGTCATTTGTTTTCTTTTGTACAGACTGTTAAATTTTTCCTTTGTCAGAAGAGAGCCAATTGTTGATCCATAGGTTTGTAAAATGAGACTTTACTGAAGCAAAAGCACTGGATAGAGATATCACTTGAAGAGGTCTTGGTTGAAAATATGTTGCTTGTTTTGCAATATTATCGACTTTCTCGTTTCCAGATATACCACAATGACAATTGAAATGTTGTTTCCTTTTGGAGTTCTTTCAGTTTACTTAGTTGTTTCTGAATTGGAATAATTCTATGTGCATATAGGTTTGGTACATATTTAATTATATTAAATATAGTCCCCTTGGAGTCGGTAAGTATGCAAATAGATTTTTCAGAAATTTGAGTAACACACTGAAGAGCAGCATCAATAGCTAGCAATTCAGTGTCAAGACTGGAGGAGGATGAACATGGTATGAAATAACTTTCTTGATATTTTGGAATATAATATTCTGCTCTTGATGTCCCATTATTAGGATTTAGAGATCCATCTGTATAAATTTGAAGGTAATCCATATATGTACTGCAGAGTAGTTCCATGGAATCTAACTTAAGAATGTACGGAGGATCATTTTTGGAATGATTTCCTGGAATTTGTATGCTATGTTCTGGAATCACCCATTTCCATTAAGGAATTTCGTGCACAACTGGAGTTTTAGCAATGAGTGTGTCTGTGATATAGACTGGTATTTCTTCTTTTTTTATTTTATAAAAATTACACAGGATATCATCTGACAGTTTGAAGAAATCTGAGATCTGGATGAGGCTTGAAATTTTAAATGTATTTTTAGATCCTTTTGTAATATATAGTGTCTGAGTGGTTGAATATTACATTCAATAATACGAAAATTTGAATGCATGCACAATTAGATGTCCACCTGGTACCCATCCAGAATAATAGATTACCGATATCGTAAGTTATTGTTTAGCTCGCCTTCGTATTTCGTAACAGCATTTGTCTTGTCTCTACTCTGCCTTAGCTACAGAGCACTGCCTATTTGTTTTATCAGGTAGATTACTCTTTCTCATGTTCCTACTGGAGTGATGTCTCTCGCAGCTGTTTCTGACCCCTGTGGCCTCTGCTTTATCTGCTAGTCTTCGGGTTTCGAGTCAGACTCGGGTTTTGGGTTGGGTTCGAGTCTGGTTCAGCTCGGACCAGTCCAGGCCTAAGAATTTCGGCCCGTGCAGACCTCTACTGCACAGATCCTTTTAGTTTCCTGTCTTGATTTGAAAATGAGCCAAGTTGGTGTAAACTAACACTGTCATATAATCAGAAGTCGTAATGTGCATGTGCTACTATGTAACCATTGAATTCAAGTCCACAACACAGATTGGCCAATGTGCGACTAGAGATCAATAGTAGAACCATCTAGAAATAATTGATCATGCACACTGAATCAGATGGCTCTGCAATATAATTTCTTTGCGTAGATTACATGTTCCCATGTATGGTGGGTCCCTACCACCACGGCATGGCGCGTCCTCAGGTTGCGGATAGAGGAGACGGCCTCCAGATATGGAGGGTAGCTGCGAATATATTGAATAAGCAGTCGTGGACAGCCGATAAGGGGTGGTCCTCCAGCTTGGGGGTTGGGCGAAGGGCTAACAACCCATCACCGTAAAAAACAGCTTGTTACGTATCCCTATAATAAGCCTCGGAATAGGACTGATTCTCTGGCACGACCACAGCAAAGGAATAAGGTTTTGAGATTTGGCACTTGGAACGTAACTAGTCTTTATAGAACAGGAGGGGTAACATTAGTAGCAAAAGAACTAGCCAGATATAGAATAGACTTCGTAGGAGTACAAGAGGTTAGGTTAGGTGGGAATGGCATAACACAAATAGGAGATTACTTGTTGTATTATGGGGAAGGAAACAATAATCACCAATTAGGAACAGGATTCTTTGTACATAAAAGAATAAAATCAGCAGTAAAAAAGGTCGAATTTATCAGTGACAGGTTATCATATTTAGTACTTAAGGGTAGATGGTGCGACATCATAGTTATAAATGCTCACGCCCCTACAGAAGAGAAAGACGACTATATAAAGGATAGCTTCTATGAGGAATTGGAACATACTTTTGATCAGTTCCCTAGATATCATATGAAAATTTTATTGGGGGATTTCAACGCTAAAGTAGGACGGGAGGATATTTTTAGACCAACTATTGGAAAAGAGAGCCTACACGCAATTAGTAGTGACAATGGAGTTAGATTAGTCAACTTTGCCACATCGAAAAATTTAATTGTCAAAAGTACAACATTCCCCCATAAGGATATACATAAATATACTTGGACTTCTCCAGATGGATTGACACACAACCAAATAGATCACATCTTGATAGATAAACGGAGACATACTAGTATAGTAGATATTCGAACTTTCAGGGGTGCAGACTGTAATTCTGACCATTATTTGGTGATTGGAGAATTAAGAGAAAGATTATCAGTAGCCAAGCGAGTAGAGCAACAAGTTAATATTACTAAATTCAATATTTTGAAATTAAAGGACGAGGAAGCTAAGCAAAATTATCAGGTCGAAATTTCGAATAGGTTTGCCACTTTAGAAAGTTCCGACGAAGTTGAGAAAGAATTAGATGTTAATAGCGTGTGGGAAAATATCAGAGATAGTATCAAAATTGCAGCTGAGCAGAGCATAGGTTATTATGAAACTAAGAAAAAGAAACCGTGGTTTGATGAAGATTGTTGCATGGCAGTAGAAAGAAGGAAACAGGCAAAATTGAAATTCTTACAGGATCCAGTTGAGGAGAAGAGAGATAATTATTTCAATGAAAGACGGGAAGCAAGTCGTACACTTAGGAATAAAAAGAGAGGTTACTTGAAGGAAAAACTGAATGAGGTAGAAACAAATAGTAAGAATAAAAACATTCGAGATTTATATAAGGGTATAAAGGAATTTAAGAACGGATATCAGCCAAGGGTAAACGTGATCAAGGATGAGAATGGTGACTTGCTTACAGACTCTTCATCAATCCTAAACAGATGGGAAAACTATTTTGCGCAACTACTAAATGTACATAGGCCAAATAGAAATGATCGGGACGAATTGAAATACAAACTGCTGAGCCATTTATACCCGAACCCACGCTTTCAGAAGTCGAAATTGCGATAGAAAATCTGAAAAAGTACAAGTCTCCAGGTATCGATCAAATTCCAGCAGAATTAATACAAGAGGGTGGAAGTGCATTACATAGCGAAATTTATAAACTTGTACTTGCTATTTGGGAAAAGGAAATTGTACCAGAACAATGGAAGGAGTCCATAATTGTACCTATTTTTAAAAAGGGGGACAAAACCAACTGTGGTAACTTTCGAGGAATATCACTTTTGTTGACGTCGTACAAAATTTTGTCCAATATTCTTTTGAGAAGATTAACTCCGTACGTAGATGAAATTATTGGGGATCATCAGTGCGGTTTTCGGCGTAATAGATCGACTATTGATCAGATTTTTTGTATTCGGCAGATAATGGAGAAAAAATGGGAGTATAAGGGTACAGTACATCAGTTATTCATAGATTTCAAAAAGGCTTATGACTCGGTTAAGAGGGAAGTATTATATGATATTCTTATTGAATTTGGTATTCCCAAGAAACTAGTTCGATTAATTAAAATGTGTCTCAGTGAAACATACAGCAGAGTCCGTATAGGTCAGTTTCTATCTGATGCTTTTCCAATTCACTGCGGGCTAAAGCAGGGAGATGCACTATCACCTTTACTTTTTAACTTCGCTTTAGAATATGCCATTAGGAAAGTTCAGGATAACAGGCAGGGTTTGGAATTGAACGGGCTACATCAGCTTCTTGTCTATGCAGATGACGTGAATATGTTAGGAGAAAATACACAAACGGTTAGGGAAAACACGGAAATTTTACTTGAAGCAAGTAAAGCGATCGGTTTGGAAGTAAATCCCGAAAAGACAAAGTATATGATTATGTCTCGTGACGGGAATATTGTACGAAATGGAAATATAAATATTGGAGATTTATCCTTCGAAGAGGTGGAAAAATTCAAATATCTTGGAGCAACAGTAACAAATATAAATGACACTCGGGAGGAAATTAAACGCAGAATAAATATGGGAAATGCGTGTTATTATTCGGTTGGGAAGCTCTTATCATCCAGTCTGCTGTCCAAAAATCTGAAAGTTAGAATTTATAAAACAGTTATATTACCGGTTCTTCTATATGGCTGTGAAACTTGGACTCTCACTCTGAGAGAGGAACATAGGTTAAGGGTTTTTGAGAATAAGGTGCTTAGGAAAATATTTGGGGCTAAGCGGGATGAAGTTACAGGAGAATGGAGAAAGTTACACAACACAGAACTGCACGCATTGTATTCTTCACCTGACATAATTAGGAACTTGAAATCCAGACGTTTGAGATGGGCAGGGCATGTAGCACGTATGGGCGAATCCAGAAATGCATATAGAGTGTTAGTTGGGAGACCGGAGGGAAAAAGACCTTTAGGGATGCCGAGACGTAGATGGGAGGATAATATTAAAATGGATTTGAGGGAGGTGGGGTATGATGATAGAGACTGGCTTAATCTTGCACAGGATAGGGACCGATGGCGGGCTTATGTGAGGGCGGCAATGAACCTTCGGGTTCCTTAAAAGCCATTTGTAAGTAAGTATGTAAGATTACATGTTCAAACTAGATTGTGTTTATTTTAAGAATGCGTAATAGTGTTGTACATAATGAACAAATCATGTATTTAATGTAAACATATTTTATTCCTTCAAATATAAGTTGTCTCCATCCAATACAAGAAAGGCATTATGAGTCAAATGCACGTGGACGTCTGTTGCAGACGTAAACAAACTTAATAATTCCGGGAAGCATGTGACTAATAACAATGCAGTGATACGCTGCTGACTGGAGTACAGCTGAGTGTAAGCAACGAAATAGATCCATTACTTACTTATTGGCTTTTAAGGAACCTGGAGGTTCATTGCCGCCCTCACATAAGCCCGCCATTGATCCCTATCCTAAGCAAGATTAATCCAGTCTCTACCATCATATCCCACCTCCCTCAAATCCATTTTAATATTATCTTCCCATCTACGTCTCGGCCTCCCCAAAGGTCTTAGATCCATTAGTTGTTAAATATTATTGCTACTTGTTAGTTATTTTTTAACAAAATTTAATAGTAAAACACGTTGCATATGTGTGTACTTTCCTCTTCAAGGCCAGGAGAAAAATTATTTAATGAAACTTGCCATGACATGTGATTTGGAGCTTTGAACATATTTACTTTAATGCTCGAAGATTTGGAGATAGAAGTGGGAGTGGACGAATGTTATTTATCAGTGTTGCCAACTGGACGACAATTTCGTTAAAATTGACGAAATTTCAATGTAGTAGACGGGAAAAGAATGGCTTTCACGGGTGACGGATTTTCTGGCGGAAATTACCATTTACATCGTCCTTTGACTTCTTTAGCTGTGTCATTTGTAGTGTTTTTGTAGTCTTTTATTATAAATAGGTTTCGGTTTTGTGAAAAGAAAAACAGCTAACGTAATATTAGATAGGGACGATATTACTATGTGAAGGCGAAAATATTTGAGACAAATTTATTATCTTGACGAGACTTGGATTAATAAGGGCCATTGTACTTCTGACGAAGAAAGTGGTTACACTGTATTAAGACTGCCACCTTATCACAGTAATTTATCGCCTATTGAACGCGTGTGGAGTAATGTTAAAGGTTACGTCAGAAGAAATAACGAGACTTTCAAAATGAAAGAGGTGCGTCAACTTCTACGCACAGCCTTGACCCAAGTCACGGTCGAAATGTGGCAATCTGATGTTCGTTACATCGTCAAGGCGGAAGAGAGAATGTGGCAAATGGATGGTCTCACTGATAACATGGTTGATCGTCTACTTATTAATGTGAGGGAGAGTTCTGATTCGGAGACAGATTATGGGTATTGCTGCATTATCTACAAGCGATAGCGACTCCAAATGATGTAGGTCTACTCGTAAGTTAATAATATTTGCTTTAAATTTAATTTATTATTGTCTGTAATATACATATTTGCATGTTTTAAATTATTCATTGTACACTTTTCTTTTTTAATCATGAAAGTAAGGCTGACCTGCATACATCGGTAGGATTGATGTCACATGTACTTAAAAACACGTGCTCCGCGTAGTAATACATAGTGCTAATGTTGATGTCAAGTATCTTTCTTATATTAGATATTATAGTCCCGTCGTTCTAATTTCCGACAGCCAATTACGTTGCAGGTAGGCTACATTTAAACGCGTGCGTCTTGTGATTTGCTGATGAAGACTGTATTCATTTGTTAAGGCTCGATCAATCTAAATATATAATCGCCCGCCATTCTGGCTCTTTCGTTGGTGTTCGCAGAAAGTACACGAAGACATTATTTGCCGCTCAGTTATTTGCTGAATTACAGTGCGTTTGATTTATTATCATTGGAGCTACGACATGATAATATTTAACGGTGTGGCAAATACATTCCTCCTGTGATAGCTCGGCAACGAAAGAACAAAAATGGCGAACGATACTACCTACCTAGACTTTATAGAGTCTTCACTTCCTAAGACATAAGCAAAGAGGAGGAGTCACGCCGGGAATAACAGCGTCGCGACTATAGTAGTAATGTCCTCATGGGGGAAGAAATGTTCTCATGAAATGTTGGCCAGTGTATGGGACCGGTGCCCACCCAGCATCGTGATGCACTTGGGGAGCAACGATAGGTAGCGAAAATCCGGTTTAGCAAACCAGCTATAACGGCTGGGGGGATCATCGTGCTAACTATACGATACCTCCGTTCTGGTTGGATGATCGTCCACCTCTGCTTCGGCATGTGGGCGTGAGGCCAGCAGCTGGCTGGTCGTACTGGGCCCTTCAGGGCTGTAGCGCCATGGATTTCCCTTTTTTTACTTTATAGGCCTAGTATGAACATCCTACAATAAATTCTAACTTAGTCACCTAGAATGGTTGAGCCATTTTCTTTTTCGTTCTGTGATTCATTATCATGAGTACAATCAATCAACTGCTTAGAATATTGGATTTTCTCCATTTGTTTTCTAATATGACAGTAAATATCTGTGGTATTATTAACACTTTTATCTGAACATGAAGAAGAAATTGTATTCTTGAAAATAATACTAGAATTCGCCTATACAAGACCTTGGCGAGACCTGTACTTTGTTACGGCAGTGAGGCATGGACATTGAGAAAGAAAGACGAAAGCAGAATAACGGCTAATGAAATTAAATTTATGAGATATACAGCAGGGGCGAATGCTAGTCACAAAAGTTAGGCTTGCTCTTTTATTCATAGGGGAAGAATGGAGGATATAATAATTCATAATTAATAAAAATAATCAGACCCACATAGGCCTAAATAATTTATTTTATAATTATGAAATCATTATGAGTCATGGATCATATTCGCTTATCAGATGTAGAAGTTCGATATACAGTAATATAACAAACATGGCCAACAAAACAGTTTATTTAATTTTTTCGACCCTGCCAACCAATGCATATTGTTGTATTGAGCTGCACTGAACCAGCGCACATATTCTCTATAATGTCTGTCTTCTCTTGAATAGTCCTTCGGGAAAATGGATTTAATAATAAGGTTTCAATAACACACAATTCCGAAGTGATTGCAATACTTGAAATTAATGTTTAAGAATTATTAATAATACATGCAGTAACTAACACGTGCATTCTGTTCATACAATTACATTGCACTCGCAAATCACAGCACATTCCCGCTGTCAGTACTGCTCTGTGTAACGTTAAATACTCGTTGGTGTAGCTCTCGGACCAGAGCTTCAAACAACACATAGTGCGCCTATGACGGGCCAAGGAGGAAGGCACTTGCGCGCATCATGTTCTCGCTATTATTACGTCTTCCCTGTAGCTCCGAGAAACGAGCAAGCGTTGCGATACTTGCGGTGTGCAACCTGCGGATGGTATTACGCCTATACAATATTCCAAAAATCAAAATAAATTTTAATGTACGTAATCCCATTTTGAGAAATACACATTCTACGAAAATATTGGGCTTGCGCAGCAAGCATAGCATGCCCTGAGAAATCGTCCCTGATATACAGCGGGAGTCCACACCTGTGGAGTAACGGTCAGCGCGTCTGGCTGCGAAACCAGGTGGCCCGGGTTCCATTCCCGGTCGGGGCAAGTTACCTGGTTGAGGTTTTTTCCGGGGTTTTCCCTCAACCCAATAGGAGCAAATGCTGGGTAACTTTCGGTGCTGGACCCCGGACTCATTTCACCGGCATTATCACCTTCATATCATTCAGACGCTAAATAACCTAGATGTTGATACAGCGTCGTAAAATAACCCAATAAAATAAAAAAAATAATAAAAAAAAATACAGCGGGATATACGAAATGGGATCACAAACACAATGAAGATGTAATGGAAGAATTACAACTAGAACCTGTAATTAATGACGTAAAACATTATCAGAACAACTGGATAAATCATCTGCATTGCATGCATAGAGATAGAATCCCAGAAGTCATGCTCCACTATCGTCTAAACGGGAAGAGATCTCTCGGTCGTCCAAAGAAGCGCTAGACTGAACATTCAACTGTGAGATCGTAACAGGTCATTTGGCCTAATACTTGAAGGGAGGAAGAAGAAGAAAATGTTCACATACCTTAAGTGGGTTTGACGACAATCGCCAATGGCATACACAGAGTGCATACTAGCCTATATGCCTACTGTATGACTGTATATATCAACTGAACTATCCGACTACCCTTTTCTTGAAATATTGTTCACAAATTTGAAACAGCAATGTGTCTGTTTGTGGTTTCAGACGGGGTTATGCAGGGGAAGGGAATACAGCTTTACATCGTACTCACGTATGGGGTACTGTACAAAAAGTAGTACAGCTATGATACACATTACGTAACAATCAACGGACTGTCGGGTAAACCGTTCTGCACGCTTGGCTAGCCAACCATGCTCTGTGTGAAGAATCTCTGTATGTAGCTATAATTGCTTAATTCTATAGACAGCAAGAAAAATTCACTTTCATTGTAAAATATTTCATACAGCCGAGGCATTCACAGAGTAATAATGTACCGGTAATGCTATGGTTTCCACGAAAGTCATTCATCGGTGAAACGCCAAATGTCTTGCTGTAAGTGTTAATGGAAAGGAAAGGGGAAGTGCTTTCAATATAGGAATAGTGTTCTACATTTAAACATTCTCATCGTACAGAAAGGAATGTGATCCTATAAAATTATCGATTCGAGATATTTTGAACTATTATTCACTGCTCAAACATGTAGAAAACGCGTTTTTAAAATGTTCAGCTATATAGGCCTATACAAAATACATTATTTTTGTACTAAAAATTGTCTTCTAGTATGAGAAGGGTCAATATTAACACTTTCTTTTGTTCTGTTCATAAGATGTCAAGCTTCAGCTGTTCTAAATATTACACTGCATTCTTTGGTCGTGTTGATTAGAATGAGCGTAATTGCAGAACAGTACTTGGAAGAGTTAAGCTTGCAGTGACTGCACATAATATTGTCATTTATGTCTCTGTTACAGATTTTGTGTAATAGTTATTATGTTAACTTTATATAGAATTTAATGCGATTAACCTTGCTTTGTTGGAAGTAAATCTCGAAAAGACAAAGTATATGATTATGTCTCGTGACGAGAATATTGTACGAAATGGAAATACATATAAAAATTGGAAATTTATCTTTTGAAGAGGTGGAGAAGTTCAAATATCTGGGAGCAACAGTAACAAATATAAATGATACTCGGGAGGAAATTAAACACAGAATAAATATGGGAAATGCCTGTTATTATTCGGTTGAGAAACTTTTATCATCCAGTCTGCTGTCGAAAAATCTGAAAGTTAGAATTTATAAAACAGTTATATTACCGGTTGTTCTGTATGGTTGTGAAACTTGGACTCTCACTTTGAGGGAGGAACATAAGTTAAGGGTGTTTGAGAATAAGGTTCGTAGGAAAATATTTGGGGTTAAGAGGGATGAAGTTACAGGAGAATGGAGAAAGTTACACAACTCAGAACTGCACGCATTGTATTCTTCACCTGACATAATTAGGAACATTAAATCCAGACGTTTGAGATGGGCAGGGCATGTAGCACATATGGGTGAATCCAGAAATGCATATAGAGTGTTAGTTGGGACGCCGGAGGGAAAAAGACCTTTAGGGAGGTCGAGACGTAGATGGGAAGATAATATTAAAATGGATTTGAGGAAGGTGGGATGTGATGATAGAGACTGGATTAATCTTGCTCAGGATAGGGACCTATGGCGGGCTTATGTGAGGGCGGCAATGAACCTCCGGGTTCCTTAAAAGCCAGTAAGTAAGTAAGTAAGTAAGTAAGTAAGTAAGTAAGTAAGTAAGTAAGTAACCTTGCTTTGTTCTGTTTCTAATTCCATAGCTACCCTTTAACCGCGATTTTATTGTGTGTATTTCACATTGTTGCCACTTAAATTTTATGAAGATGTGCTTTATACACACTATTACAAATTTCATAAAATGGAAGTACATAATAACGATAAAATAAAGTGTCATGGCAAAACTTAGTTCTGTTAAAGGGAAAAGTGTGTTAAATTTAAATCGCAAATCTTACCTAGGATTAATCTCGGATGTTAAAAGTAAATCAATGGTTAAGGCGAGTCCCTGAAAAAAAATGTGACAGGACCGCCATTAACAGATTACGTTGAACTTGTATATGTTTTGATGACATTAAACCTTATTATTACAAAACTATTAGATAATTAAAAACACAAAATACAGAGTGACCACAAAAGTCAGTTGACTCTACTGAACTGCATTTACTTTTATGCATTATGCTCGAAATGCTTTCCTATTGCATTAATGCATCGTTCAAATCTCTCGAGAAGACTGAAACGTAATTTCTGTAATAATTCATTTACTCGTCAAAGTTTTCGAATGCATCCTTAATGTACGTTCTGAGTTCTTCCAAGTGTTTCTGGCTTTCTGCTGTAGACAGAACGTTTGACTACAATCCAAACAAAGGGATACATTGCAGTAAGGTTAGACGAATGTGGTGTCAGCTCAGCAGTTGGACATCTGTGAATGCTGCGTTCAGGAATACACAGACTGCTGCAGCATAATCTGGTAGCGCACCATCATATCGAAATTAAACTTAACACGTAATGTGGGAATGACATCACTAGGGCTCGGATTTTTATGTACTGAAAATCGGGAAAATATGTAATTAAAAAGGAAAAATATTTAATTAGAGATTCAGCCTCAAATTGTTCATCACAAATGACTGACGATTATCGCGGAACACTGCCTTGTACTGGGAAAAAAGCGCTCTGGCCATGCATTCCCTACAGATATGTTTATGACTGAAAACGAAAACAGAGGCAACTAATGTTTATGAAATTATAATTACTTCCTGATCAGCATTATGATAACGTACAACTATTTTTAAGAAGAGTGACAAGACTAACTGTAGTAACTTTCGAGGAATGTCACTTTTGTTGACGTCATACAAAATTTTGTCCAATATTCTTTTGAGAAGATTAACTCCGTACGTAGATGAAATTATTGGGAATCATCAGTGCGGTTTTCGGCGTAATAGGTCGACTATTGATCAAATTTTTTGTATTCGACAGATATTGGAGAAAACATGGGAGTATAAGGGCACAGTATATAAGTTATTCATAGATTTCAGAAAGGCATATGACTCGGTTAAGCGAGAAGTTTTATATAATATTCTTATTGAATTTGGTATTCCCAAGAAACTAGTTCGATTAATTAAACTGCCTCGGTGAAACTTACAGCAGAGTCCGTATAGGCCAATTTCTATCTGATGCTTTTCAAATTCACTGCGGGCTAAAGCAAGGAGATGCACTATCACCTTTACTTTTTAACTTCGCTCTAGAATATGTCATTAGAAAAGTTCAGGATACAGACAGGATTTGGAATTGAACGGGTTACATCAGCTTCTTGTCTGCGAGGATGATGTGAATATGTTAGGAGAAAATTCACAAACGATTAGGGAAAACACGGGAATTTTACTTGAAGCAAGTAAAGAGATAGGTTTGGAAATAAATCGCGAAAAGACAAAGTATATGATTATGTCTCGTGACCAGAATATTGTACGAGATGGAAACATAAAAATTGGAGATTTATCCATCGAAGAGGTTGAAAAATTCAAATATCTTGGAGCAACAGTAACAAATGACACTCGGGAGGCGGTTAGCATGTCTGACCGTGAAACGAACGGGCCCGGGTTCAAATCTTGGTTGGGACGATTAACCTGGTTGAGATTTTCCCTCAACCAATTAAGAGCAAATGCTGGGCAACTTTCGACGCTGGGGTCTGGACTCCTTTCGCTGGCATTATCACCTTCATCTCATTCAGACGCTATATAACCATAGCAATTAAAAAAAATAGAAAGAAAGAAGAATGGGGCGTGTGAAGTGGACAGACAAAATAAGAAATGAAGCTGTGCTAGAGAGAGTGGCGAAGGAAGACTAGGCCTAATGCTGAAACTTTTCAGGAAGGGAAAAATTAATTGGCTGGGTCACTGGCTTAGTAGAAACTGCCTACTGATGGATGCACTGAAAGAAATGGTGAAAGGGAATAAATTTCGGGGCAGAAGAAGAAATATGATAGTAGAAATTAATATACAGGGTGATTCACGAGAATTTACCGTCCCTTACGGAGCTTATTTCCGAAGACATTCTGAGCAAAAAATGTCATATAAACATTTGTCCTAATCTCAATATTTTCAGAATTAAATTTATTTGAAGTTGTTTGTAAAATACTTTTATTATTTAGTTTTAAGGGCAAAAGAATATTAGAGATAAAGAATGAACTATTCAGGAGTATTATTTCTTTAATTATCTAATATTCTGAAGCTAAAAAGTGTTGTGAATTCTATAGTTGCTTCGTACAGATTTTCTTTTTTCGATTTTTAACTACAAAATTATATTTTTTCTCACGCATTTATCACAAGAATTGTTATAAATCACGCCACTCTTGTAAATTCTTCAAGACTGTACATTAGGATGCATGATTAAACTGTAAAGAATGAAGTTCCTAAAGTCGTATTATTTATAACAATTTTTGTGATAAGCGCGTAAGAATAATGTAATTTTTAGTCAAAAATTGAAAAAACAAAATCAACAACGCAACTGACAACACATTTTTAGCTTCAGAACACTAGTCAATTAAATAAATGATACTTCTGAATAGTTTATTATCTATTTGTAATATTCTTTTACTCTTAAAGCTAAAGAAAAAATATATTTTACTAGCAACTTCAAATTAGTGTAACTTTGAAAATATTGAGATTAGGACACATGTTTTTATGACTTTTTTGCTTAGAATGTCTTTGGAAATAAGCTCAGTAAGTGACGGTAAACCCTCATGAATCACCCTGTATATGGATTATATACGGAGACTAAGAAGAAGGCGTAAAAGAAGAAAGATTTAGGAATGCTGGATTTCTAGTGAAGGACTTGTCCTTTGGGAATTAAATTTTTAATGATGTGATGTTAAGCGCCCAATATTTAGAGCGTAAATAACAATAAACAAATTCATAAAACAGTTAATAGTATTTATTTCAATAATACATTTGTTGTACAACATACTGTATAAGATATAACATAAACAACTAATGCCCGGGTAACAATGTCGAAAATGTGATATTGTAAATGAAAATTATCTTAATATAAAGTAGCTATTATACATAACAAATAATGCAGAAACAATATGGCCTATATCGGTGTTTAAAGTGAGGTCATTTCCTTGTAGAATTTCATTCAGAAGCAAGATGAAGGTGAATAACATTGACGTCATCTATCTACAGTGCAGAATTAATTAGCATTAGAAAAGTTATAAGTTAGATCTTATATAAGGGAAATTATTGTTTCTTCAGTGATAGAGCTTTGTACAAATATACGAGTAGAAGAAGTGATTATAAAATTAGTTAACAGAGGATCTAGTCAGACAGTGCTTTAAAGGAGTGTTAAATGTGCAGGGCAATAGTAACTTGCACTACCCACTTTAAACACGGGCCATATCATCTGTCCAGTAACACCTTTTCCTTGAATGAACAGAAAGGAAATTATTATTTTTTAGTTGTACAAGAACACGCGTGGTTCGAACTAGTGACCATGTGCGTGGTGGGCTCCTTGGTTGGCCCCGGAGTGGTCGTTGCCATTGCTGTTGATGACGTGTGCGTGGAAGCCGTCCTTGTCCGCCACGTACTTGACGGTCCTCACGTTGCCGCCGGGTTCGCTCAGGGAGTACTCGCCCACAACAACGTCACCGTCGCGGGACTCTTTCTGGCTGTGGTTATCTCCAGTCTTGTGGTCAGTCACTCCATAAGCGTACTGATACTTGGGATGAGCCTTGAAATCAAGAATTTTACAGACCACTTAGTTGATGAATTTAATGTTAAATGTTATGTTTTATTTAACGACGTTCGCAACTGCAGAGGCTATATCAGCGTCGCCGGTGTGCCGGAATTTTGTTCCGCAGGAGTTCTTTTACATGCCAGTAAATCTACTGACATGAGCCTGTCGCATTTAAGCACACTTAAATGCCATCGACCTGGCCCGGGATCGAACCCGCAACCTCGGGCATAGAAGGCCAGCGCTATACCAACTCGCCAACCAGGTCGACTTGAATTTAATGTATGCAATCGGAATTTTACCCTTGATTGAGGTTCTGGCTGATATGTGCATCTATTAATTATCAGGCAGTACATCTCACTTGACGATATGTATCAGAGGAAGAACAATTTTTTTGTATACATCTGAAGTCTGTAATATGTAGCTAGTCGGCAATGTATGTAATGGAGGGGGAAAGGAACTGGCCATTCTACCCTATTACCTCCTGGCCTAGTTGCCTCATAAGTGGTACCTTCTTGGTATCAGTTGTGAGGTTCAGATCTGTCTTCGGACAGTTAACTAAACAAAAACAAAGTCGGAATTTGATATCGGGCAGACCGTATTGATTTGATTGCATGGCTTGATAATGCTAGTAAATCAATGCGAAATATCGACCCTCCCAAGTACTAACATTGTAACTCAATTTTT
The DNA here is from genome assembly GCF_040183065.1 of Periplaneta americana. Taxonomy (NCBI): domain Eukaryota; kingdom Metazoa; phylum Arthropoda; class Insecta; order Blattodea; family Blattidae; genus Periplaneta; species Periplaneta americana. The sequence goes on along the minus strand of NC_091132.1, from coordinate 22,764,081 downwards.
TATGGTTTTGAGTTGTCCTAGTTAATATGGTCTTAAATTGTTTCTTTTTCTTCCAGTACTAGCATTGTAACTCTAAACCTCCCAAATTGTACGAGAAAATCTTATTGTTACTCTACATATCTGTTACACTAATTTACACGATCATTTTAAAACTTCATTTTCATCTCTTGAAAAATGTAAGAAAGTGAGGGTCGATATGTCGATATGTGACAAACATTTTAATTCTTGCAGAAAAACTGCACTTGTCACATTTGGTTTTGGCCGATCGTGTATTTTTAATAACCTTACCGATGTTGTTGGTAGGCCTTGCAAGTAAAACTTACAATACACGTGCGGTAAATAAATAAATCAAATCAACTTTTATTTATTTACTTAGAAGTAACGAACTTATTATTGTCGCAGACCACTATGTTCTATGAGAAAAGAACTAAGGGTGCTATGCATAGACATTTCGCTAGCCCGCGCTACGAGCGTGCTAAACTAACCCCGGCTATAGACTGATTACTTGTACAGGATTCATATCATATCATATCGCTAACACTGGTTTATGAATACGAAAAACGTTAGTTCGCTGTTCATCCACCGGAAGCCCGCGCTAAGAATGTCTATGAATATGGCCCTAAATGTCTTATTATACCTGTACTCTTTCTACATTGATTTATTGGAGTAGAGATGTGTACGAAAACAGGAATTAACGTAGATAAGAAGTAAGCGTGAAAACCATTTCTGATGACTTTTGTTTGTTACTCTGAGCGGCTCTCGTGGGGTCGTGGCTGAACGCGAAAACATCCATGGAGTAAAATACGGTACGTATTCAAGCATTAACCTATACCGTTATGCAATTTATTTACACTGATGTATAATTAATGTGTCACCTACAAACATTTTCTGTATGCTATTTATTTGTATTGATGTATAATTAATGTCAGCTACCTACTTCTTTGAAGACAAAACTAAACTTATTATAATTTATTTTATTACAACATTTCTACAATTGCTGCCGAATAATAACAAATGAATAACACCTATCGACAAATACGAATAATAACAAATGAATGACACCTATGGACAAATAACAAACGGTGATCACACATGAAAATGTTAGCGTCCAAAAACAAACTATTTATTTAAATTAAAAATGATTAATAATAATTTATTTTTTATTAAGATCGACCAAAAAATTGTATGAAATGCATGAGTTAAGTGCATAACAGAATCTCGGAAATAGAGAAGACTCGATTTCGTCTCCAACAACAAATGGTTTTTAACAATTGCTCTAGTCCACCGCTGTGGAGTAACGGTTAGAATGTCTGACTGTGAAACGAGCGGGTTAGTATCAGTATTTATGTATTTAACCTGGTAGAGATAAGGCCGTCAGGCCTTCTCTGCCCCTCTACCAGGGGATTACAACTACAACATGAACAATAAGATTACAATTAATATTAAATTTACAATTAGGGTTCAAACCCTAGCTGGTTCAATTTACCTGGTTGAGGTTTTTCCGGGGTTTTCCCTCAACGAATTAAGAGCAAATGCTGGGTAACTTTTGTTGCTGGACCCTGAACTCATTTCGCTGCCATTATCATCATTTCATTGAGACGCCAGTTGATAAAATGTCGTAAAATAAACATTAAAAAAATAACTGCTCTAAAAGAAGACGATAAGTAATTTGCTACAGTTTGTAGGCCCAGTAATGATTACACAATCGTTATACCTGGATCAGATATGTTTAATCGAGAAGTATTCCGCAAAAATGTCTTGAATGGGCGTAGATTGCAGGAAATAAGACATGTTCAAACATGTAACGTCGTTCTTGGGGATGACAGTTACAGTATTACGCTTGCCATAGGATTGCAGGTTTACGGGTCAAAACCAGGTTAGAAGAATACCACAGCATTAACACTATTTATTTTTTATCGATCTAAGAAATCCATCGCCCTCTACCGGGTTAAAGCCTCGAACCTCGGATGTACAGTACACCTACGACAATAAACAAGACGACTCAAGTCTTGATCGATTGATTTCAGGAGGACTAGATCCGGGATGGATCCTTCCACTTAGGCCGTTTATGCCCATTGTACGCCCTATATGCGATGATAGTTTAGACGGATGGCCGGATGGCATTCGTGAATCCGACGCTGACAGGCAGGCCATCCTTTCTGATCGGAATCGGCTACTGACGAGCCCTAAGACCTTAAAACCTAGGTCAAAAGCGGAAACCCTTACTACCCTCAGACATTACTCCAGCGTATTTTTACTATTGCAGACGATAGATGAAATTAGTGGAAAGTGGAGTGTGTTGATGGAATGAAAGAGGGAAACGGGAATACCCCGAGAAACATCCTCTGCGACGAATGCTTTGTCCACCACAAACTATCACGACCTCACTGGGGATCGAACCCGGGTCGCCTGGATGTAAAACCAGCGCGCTAACACTTGAGACGCGGTAAGCAGTACAGTAACTGAATGCATAATAGAAAATTTGAATTGCCTTGAAGACTAAGCAACACTTCAATGCACAAGAAAAATGTATCTGAGAGACAGTGACTCACCACATAGTCGATGGAGACTCCATGACCTCCCTGTGCACCGTGAGAGGCCACAACAGCTCCCTGTGCTCCGTGGTGAGCGAGGTGAGTTCCGTGATGGACGGCGTGGTGACCCGCTGTTGCTCCGTGATGTCCATGAGCCACATGGTGAGCGCCGTGAGCGGCTGGGTGGTGAGCCACGTGAAGGTGATTGTGATGGACTGGGATGACGTGGTGGACAGCAGCAGCATGATGCACAGGAGCAGCGTGGTGGACTGGTGCCGCATGGTGGACAGGAGCCGCGTGGTGGACTGGTACCGCATGGTGCACAGGTGCGGCGTGGTGGACTGGAACCGCATGGTGGACTGGGGCAGCATGGTGCACAGGTGCGGCGTGGTGGACTGGAACCGCGTGGTGGACAGGCGCTGCGTGGTGGACTGGAACCGCGTGGTGGACAGCTGCCACATGGTGAGCAGGCGCCGCGTGATGGTGAGCTGCGTGATGAGCGGCGTGTGCTCCTTGAACCGCATGCGCATGATGCGCAGGACTAGATTTAACGACGACCGGATGCGCAGGTCCCACGACTGGACCGCTGAAGTGCACGTAGGAATGAGCTTGTCCGTGTCCTCCAGATGCACTGCCTGCAGCAGCAGCGGCGGCAGCGTGACCGTGGTGATGGCTGGCAGCTTGGTCCAGCCAAGCCACTGTGTGCCCCCAGGTTGTGGCCAGCATCGCTGTCACCAAGATCATCTGAAAATATAACAGACCGATGCCCAATCATAGCTAAATCAACTCGTCAAATGGACTGCGATCTTATTTCCTGCGATATTTGTACAGAGTTGTCATTGGTTTGGTTTACGGACCTACGGCATTTGGACCGGCCGGCGCTAGTCCACCATCTACCGCCCATTCTGCTCCCCGATTTCCCTTCACGTTGGATATACCTATGCGTGCTGTGCAATTATGCGATTGTTGTGAATACAGTTTTGTGTGATATACCACATAGCATGACTTGCTATTTGACTCTAGAAGAAAGAATGTTTGTGTGCAAGACATTATGAGTCGACTATCCGGATGTGAAATTTCCGAATACTCGATCGCCGACAAGGCAGACAGTATATGAGTAAATAAATTTGATAACACGGGGTCGGTGTTAAAATGCCATAGAAACAGATCAGACAGAGGTGACATTTGCGCTAGTCTCGAACATTCGCAACAGTGAGACTGTTTTCACACGCCGTCACTCAGTGATGCTTCTGAACATCGCCACCTCCAGAAAAACATTAATTTAAATTAAAGCATTCACACGTGAAGCACAATCGAGCTACTGTGGTCGACTTTTGATACTAGCAGCACTGCATCCTTTAGTTGAAACTTATTGGATCTGTTCGTAAAAGTAGGTAAATATAACTAAAAAAACCAAGCTAATCATGGTGCGTTTAAGCCACAAAGCCTCGCCACTCGGAAGCGCTGCTAAATGGTAGTGTGTGAAAATTCCCTTAGCTGACGATTTATCACAATTTTGATTATGTGAGATTTGTTGTTGAAAGTGCAGTAGATTTTCTCCGAGTACTCCTGTTTCCCCTGTCACTTTCATTCCACAGTTGCTCCTTTATCAACGTGTCAAAAAAAAAGCATAAGTAGTTGAAAAGTTATGTTAAATACATTTTTAGTTGCTGTTCCTTGAGTAGTTAGAGAACGTTGTTAAAATGAAATATCACTATGTACATACTTTCCACATTCCCTACCTGTATTTTAGCCATAATTCCAAGTGTCTGCGCTACACTTCAGTACTGAACAACAGTGAATTGTAAACTGATGCCTGTGTACTCGTTAAGTTCTCTTTTATACTAAACCATTTCTAATGTCGATTCATTGTAATAATATTTAAGACAACGTCTTGTAATGTAGAAATTCCCTTATAATGACATTGTTATATAAAATAACATCATTCATTATCGGCAACAAATACTAGAAACGTACTGCATTGAACATGTATATTGTTTTTGTCTCTGCCACGCTACATTTCACACCTGATTAATTCGGGAGTAATAATTTTCAAGTTAAAAACTGTTACATAATCATGTGAATTTCATATCCCTGTCTAAAGTTCTCTGTAAGAATCCAAGTATTAGTTAGCTCTTTAATATTCCGCATTCCCGCACGAAACATTGGTTGCCTCCACAGTCAATGTTGGCCATCCTGAAAGATATTATGTTTGTATTTGGAATCGCTGTAGGCAATCAGAAGCCGTGGTTTACTTGCGTTCTAGTAGTTTGTGGTATTGGTAGCCGAGTTATGACGCAGGTAACCAACTGTACTTCGCTGGTAAAATCATGTTGGAGAGAGAAGAATGAATCTAATGATATGTTTTATACATCTCTGTGGTTACCTTTATGTATAGGTTGGAGTTCCCATTCATTACATGGATTGAAACTAACCACTTCCATTGTTATTTGTATGCTTCCTTCGACATTTGCTTGTTCATTGCTGCGTTTGTCCTTCCTGTCATGTTTCAGTCAGGAGTTCGATACCAGGCAGATGCTATGCGATTTGTAGTGGAAAGAGCTACTATTATGAGACAAGACAGGTTTTCTACGATTACTTACATTTATCATTTAGTTCTCATACTACTACTGCTGCATTTTTGACAAATGTAATCATATATATATATATATATATATATATATATATATATATATATATATATATATACTAGCCGTACCCGTGCGCTCCGCTGCACCCGTTAGAAATAAATATAAAGTAATTATATAATTAAAATAGGACATTTGATCCAGGGAACATTCGTGTTTGATAGAAGGATAAATCGTTTAATATGTTACTTAATTTAAATTGCATCCAAATAATTAAAATGCTATCATTTTGGTCCAGAGACACTCATTTGGTGCAATGACAATTCCTTTAACATGTTTCTTAATTTTTATTACATGCAACCATAGCTTAATGAAGATTGACATCATTTAGATTTAATGTGTATATTTTATTTTACTTGTTACAGGTTTCCATTGAATTATGGCAATAACTTAATTTTAACCCGTGTTTTCTACGTATTCAGTAAATGTCGCTTGGCCCACTATGGTTCTGAACCCTTCAAATAACTTAAATTATATTATATAGAATTACATATTATATTATATTATATTATATTATATTATATTATATTATATTATATCAGAAGTTACTGTAATAACATTATAGCATTATGTCCATCTAGAGAAACTACACTTTCCAATGGTGAAATAATAATTAATTATACAAATCGGTTAATTTAGCTTCCGATATTACTTCATACAAATACAGAAACATTCTTTGTAGGCTATCTTTCATAGCTTTCATAGCTTTCGATTGTTGCTGTCCAAGGCTCCTTATAGACGAAGTCATTTGTTTTTTAATTCATTACACGGCCTTAGATGGCAGTTATTTTAATTTTAAAACTCATTTATCTCATTAAATATCACTCCTATCAAAATTTTTCAAGGAATAAAACTTATCGCAAATTATTTTTAAAGAAACTTTTGTTATGTAACATTTTTCACAAAAGTCAATAATAAGTGAGCTATTTCGATTTATTTAATTCAGGTCCCCTTATAACCCCCCTTTTAAATAATGTATTTTGAATGCCATATAGCCTAAAATCTAAGTTACACCGAACTTAATTTATATTCCAATTTTCATCGAAATCCGTTCAGCCATTATCGCGTGAAAAGGTAACAAACATACAGACAGATAGACAGACAAAAATAAAAAAAAAGCGATTTTCCGATTCAGGGTGGTTAATTATATATAATTATATATGTTAGGACCAATTATTTTTGGAAAATCGAAAATTACCAGAAAAATTTCGGCTACAGATTTATTATTATTATTATTATTATTATTATTATTATTATTATTATTATTATTATTATTATTAGTATATATATATATATATATATATATAATTTTCCTCAACTTGGTGAGGTTGCCAAGACAAAGAATGTTAAACAGTAACATTTAAGGACAGAGGGTTACGAGTACGTACAAAAATTATAGCACAAAACATGCAGTAAAACTTTTGACAATATCTACCACAACATTTATGATAGCCAAACATAAATTTTACCACTGAATCTTGAAAGAATGCTGAATTGAATAGCTTGTAGTTTACTTAATTTAGATTATTAATTTGTCCTTTACAGTTTGTTTAATTGTTGCAACAAATCGAAAATATACTTAAACATAAGATAGATAATAGTACCTACATTTTCTTGGTAAACTAGTGATGTCTTTGGTCCCAAATTTTTACCAGATCTTACCCCTATTGCCTTACGATAGTGGAACTCAGTTTTTTATTTTCATAACTTGAAAATTAAGTTAGTTTCATAAATTTACGCATGCTGTGAAAATTATTTGTTCCAAACTCTAATGTTTTAAAATATCACAAAACCGACAGATCTTTCTAAAATTAAGTAAAAAGTGAGTTTCTTATAGCTGTATGCATATATAAGATCTGATAAAAATTTTGGACCAATGAGATTATTAGTTCACCAGGAATTTGTACTTATGTGATCTTATGTTTCGGTATATTTTCGATTTGTTGCAACAATTAAGCAAATTATTTAGGGCAGACGAATAATCTAAATTAAATGAATTGTATGTCATTCAATGTATCTTTCTTTCGAGATTCAGTGATAAAATTCATGTATGGCTATGATAAATATTGTGGTAGATATTGTCAAAAGCGTTGGTGCATGTTTTGCCATAATTTTTGTATGCGTTCATGGTCCGCTGACCTTAAAATGACATTAAAAATATCTTACAAGAAATTTGTTTACAATAAACTAAAATTTACAGTAGATAATATTTCACTTAATGAAAATTTGCAATAAAATAAAAAATACAGATAAAAATAGAATGAGAAAATTCAATTTGAATTGAAGTAAAAGTGTCGCCGTAAAATCTGCAGAGAACTCTTCAAAGCTATCATAGAAATTTCCTTAATTGTTGTTGTTGTTGGGACTCCAAATTTCTGACAGAATGACACGAATTGTTTTGTTATGGTCCCTCTAGCGCCCACCATTAATCCGATGACTTCTAATCCCTGAGTTTATATGATGTTTTGTAATAAGGGATAGTTGGTTCATAAATTGCTCTTTCTCTAGATTAACCTCCTCGGGTTGATTCTGATACGTCTCGAATCTGATGGTCGGATCCAGAATATAACCTTTTGTCTCTCCAGGTTTAAATGTTATAATATCAATACGCCGATGACTTCCGGTATCCGCTATTCCATGGACTTCTTCATAGGTAGTGTAGCCATTGGACTTGAGGCATGTTGCGATTACAGATCTGATCTTGTGATGTCTGCTGTTGCGGAGAGTTTCGCCAAATGGACATGAACCCAAGACATGATCCAAAGTTTCAACCTCACTGTGGCATCGCCAACATCTCTGAATCGTTTCTATCTATCAAAATAATTGTTATAAGAACAATTATTACAATCGTGACATTGTCTCTAAATGAATGGCTGATTTAGAAAACAATCTATATCAGAAAAAGTAAAGTTTAGGAAAATTGAAAAAAATTGAATTAGTCTCAAATTATGATTATTTTTGCTTCACAAATCGTGTGCTCAGAAAATATTATCTTCTTTACACATATTATGAAGCACATACACTTACAATTACAACTAGTTATTTAAATATAATTTATTGTTTATACTTTGTGGATGTAGGTTGTTTGAGTTCGAACTTCGAATACAGTAACCACAGAGGGCTTGATAATACTACAGGGACATCATTTTATTTTTACTTCAGTTTTTATTGTACCTGAATTTTTTAATGTACTTCACTCCCACCCCTTCTACTAATGAACTTCCAACTGTCCTCCACACAGAACCAAGGCCGCATATAGTAAACAGTACTTACTGAGTATAGTACGTTCCAGAAATATGTTCGCATTTTCCAGTGACGAAAGAGCTTTCAATATTGAATCATATTTTCGCACAGGTACTGTCGCCCATTTGCCTATGTCGATTTCCCCCACCTGCTTCTGTTCGTCCCTCTGTAAAGTCTAGTAGCTGGGCTGTCTTAGATCTTTTCTGAAAACATTAATTTCTGTTAGGAATTGGACGTCTACGTAATATTATACAACTGTTTAAAATAATTTAAATAAGAGGGCCTCGTTAAGTAATTAACTGTCACGTGATTTCCCCCCTTTCTACGATCCTGCGGCATAACCACTTGGACGGACAGTAGATAGCATGTCTGAGTAATTTGATCTGTGCGGGTCGGGCAGAAGTGAATATTGAATTTACAGTACGTAAGGTACTCTTTTATAGAGTAGGTACAGAATTAGTTCAACATGAGTTACTAGTACGAAGGACGAAACTGGTAATTGGGATTAGATGTAATAGTCTATAATGCGATAATACGCACAAAAGAACTGAAGCCTATATCGAAATGAACGGCCACCATTTTAAAAAATGTGCTTAAATATCCATATTATGATTATTTATCAATTTAACTTCATTCTCTATATTGTACGCTAATGTGCTGTAGGTAGTGTAATATACACTGCGTAATTAGTGCTTCCGCATGGATAACTCAGTTCGTGAGTAAAAACGCTTATTGTTAATACTGTACTGCATTTTGATTAAACAAAAATCTAATGAAAATTATCAAACTCAAAATTGCGATATTTCCTAGTTTATGTAAATGGATGAACTACTTTTCTTCCCTCCTATACCTAGTAAAGTGATTTGTTTCTATTTTACGCCAGTATCATCGAATTCCAGTCGTGGAAGGGGTGTTTTCGGTTCTCAATCGTTAATCCAAAGGTATAGCCAGATTAATATTGGAAATGTTGGTAAAAATAAAATGATGTCCCTGTAGAAATAATAGTAATGATGATGATGGCGATAATAATAATAATAATAATAATAATAATAATAATAATAATAATAATAATAATAATAATAATAATAATACTTACTTACTTACAAATGGCTTTCAAGGAACCCGAAGGTTCATTGCCGCCCTCACATAAGCCCGCCAGCGGTCCCTATCCTGTGCAAGATTAATCCAGTCTCTATCATCATACCCCACCTCCCTCAAATCTATTTTAATATTATCCTCCCATCTACGTCTCGGCCTCCCTAAAGGTCTTTTTCCCTCCGGTCTCCCAACTAACACTCTATATGCATTTCTGGATTCGCCCATACGTGCTACATGCCCTGCCCATCTCAAACGTCTGGATTTAATGTTCCTAATTATGTCAGGTGAAGAATACAATGCGTGCAGTTCTGTGTTGTGTAACTTTCTCCATTCTCCTGTAACTTCATCCCGCTTAGCCCCAAATATTTTCCTTAGCACCTTATTCTCAAACACCCTGAACCCATGTTCCTCTCTCAGAGTGAGAGTCCAAGTTTCACAACCATAGAGAAGAACCGGTAATATAACTGTTTTATAAATTCTAACTTTCAGATTTTTGGACAGCAGACTGGATGATAAGAGCTTCTCAACCGAATAATAACACGCATTTCCCATATTTATTCTGCGTTTAATTTCCTCCCGAGTGTCATTTATATTTGTTACTGTTGCTCCAAGATATTTGAATTTTTCCACCTCTTCGAAGGATAAATCTCCAATTTTTATATTTCCATTTCGTACAATATTCTGGTCACGAGACATAATCGTATACTTTGTCTTTTCGGGATTTACTTCCAAACCGATCGCTCTACTTGCTTCAAGTAAAATTTCCGTGTTTTCCCTAATCGCTTGTGTATTTTCTCCTAACATATTCACGTCATCCGCATAGACAAGAAGCTGATGTAACCCGTTCAATTCCAAACCCTGCCTGTTATCCTGAACTTTCCTAATGGCATATTCTAGAGCGAATAATAAGATGCTGAATTATCACGTTTTTCCTCAAAATAATTTCCGGTGCAATAGTTTGGTCGCAAGTCTCTGTACCCCACCTTGTAATTATGATATGCCAGTCCGTGGTTTCGAATAGCAGACGTTTATTTCGCTAACCACATGCTGCGAGCTTTCCTCATTCCGCCCAGGTAAACAAGTAACAAACAAAAACAGATGAAGTGCATTAGCAGTACTTGTCTGTGCCAAGAAATCGTGCATTAACAAAATATGTACTGTACATTACACGAATGTATATGTTACTTAATATCATGTATTTAATTTATATGACTGGAATACAAGCCACAGGTTTGACCTCGCAACGCAGTGTGTGTACGAGAATTATTGGAAAGTGTTCGAGCTGTGTTCAGTTATGAATTAATTTGGCCAGGAAAGCGGCGTTGGTCGCACATTTAAAGCAGTTCCTAGCTTCAATTCGTTCTTATTCTGTCGAACTTGTGCAACGAGCAAGCCACCGATATGTAAGTACACACATCAGCGATCCGAAAACTTTTCAGGTATTAGCTCTAGTAGGCCTGGAGCACTTCATTCGACGTTTCATCTGCAAAAGGAAGTTCTTTAAGACGATACCAGATTCATTTTATTGTACTTTGTAATGATTAAGAAGAAATTGCAATGTTTGTAGCGAGTAGAAGAAGAAGAAAGAAAAAGTCACGATGTCGAAACACTTTTTTTTTTTTTTTTTAAATAAAATCCATACCAAATTGTAGGATTTGAAGTGTAGACTCAAACATTTCTGGACTATGGAAATAGATGGCCGTTTTTCCTTCTCATCGGAGAAGATATTGTGATGCTTCTACATGTTCATGGAGATATACGTTTTCAGCACCACTGATACATGTAACTTTGATCTAATTCAATTTATTGTGTTCTTTGTAGCTTGTAGGCCTTACGGCAATGGTGGGCAGTCCTGCGGCATTGCCGCAGTGACGTCAGACCTCAGCGAATTATCAAACTTACCACCTACCTTCCCCTTCCCTCACTCCATGAAAATACTGCGCGTGTACGTGGCGGATTATACGGGATTGCTGTACTTCGGAGCTTAATTAGTGATACAATGTCTTTCGCAGAATCATATGAATCGAGAGGATATCACACTTACAAGAAAGGCGGTTCTTTCATTTCTCATGTTTAGGATTAGTTACAAATATTCAGGACGCGAACTTAAATATGTACATTCTTAAAATAGATCACCTGTTATACGAGTTCAAAGAACACAGATTCAGTGATTTTCAAAGGATGGAGAAAGATTTCAATATTTTTGGCACTCTTTTCATGTTTAAATTGAAAATGTTATCCCAGAATTGCAGTTAGAGGTACTGGATTTGCAGAATGATGGCTTCTTGAAAGCAGAATGTGAAGGTCTACTGGGGGCTAAAATTTTTTAAAAGATGTCCAGTACTACATATCCACTGCTTAGACAGTTTGCTTCAAAAATAATGAGTATCGTCATTTCCCGTAACTATGGTCCTGGAACATAACTATCGTTCACGATACAAATATTCAAATTTTGTACTCCATAACGTAGAACCTCGTTTATCTACATTTTTGCTGTACTGTAGTTTGAATTCAAGTCACTGCAGCTATCTACGAACGATCTATGTTACTTCTACAATGATCTTTGAATGGTTTTATCGTGGACCATAGTTATGGGAAATGACGGTATGTATTCATCAACCTACCAATGCGAACAGCTGTTTTCTAAAATGAAATTTATAAAGTCCAGCCACAGATCCCGCTTAAGCGATGCTCATCTCCTTGCGCAACTGAAAATAGCATGCACAGATATAAATCCAAATTTCCAAGAAATTGCTTTGAAAAATGATTAATTAAATATCACGTGAATGGACTATTCTAATTACATATGGTAGATAGGAGTGTAGTGGCGCAAATGTCTGTAAATCCGTCACTGCACTGTACTGGGTGTTCATTTCAAAGTGTGTCATGACGTCACTGTTGTTGGGTCACCGATTTGAAGCGAGTTTCAGCTTATATGTTAGAGAAGTTGCCTATTATTTAAGGCGTTCTTCAATCTGAACTTGAGAACGTGTACGGTATAACTTGAACGTCGTAGCAACAGATGGCGGTCTGTACGGTCTGTGTGCTACCATAACCTCTTTCGAACTGTGTTTTGCGCCGGCAAGTCGTACGCAGGGTATTTGTTATCATCGGTTGCGTACGGTAACATTCCACAACACAAATCAAATGCTCCGTGTCCATGTTGACCGTCGAAGTTAATGTCAACAAATACGTAAGTAATCGTCTTAACCCTCTCCCCATATCCCGACAGTACGTATTTCCAAACAGTTCACATTCCTGCCACTACCGGCGTTACCGTACGTATCGGCACGTACTCTTCAGAATGAACGCCGTACTTGCTAGCCAACTTCTCTGCCTCTTAGGTTATACACCTGAGCTGCGGAAGTGTAGGAAGATTGAATTCTCTAGACTCGTCAGCTAGCCACATGACGGCATACAGCGAGCCATGACACATTTTGAACTGAACACCCAGTAGAGTGCAACCCCTCCCACAGTATGTAGTTGCCATTTAAATCCTGTCTTGTGGGTTGCATTCATTTTGCCCACCACTGCCTTACGGCCTTAACTCTGCCAGCTAACATACATTTTTTATTGGGTTATTTTACGACGCTGTATCAACATCTCAGGTTATTTAGCATCTGAATGAAATGAAGGTGATAATGCCGATGAAATGAGTCCAGGGTCCAGCACCGAAAGTTACCCAGCATTTGTTGATATTGGATTGAGGGAAAACTCCGGAAAAAAATCTCTAACCAGGTAACTTACCCCAACCGAGATTCGAACCCGGGCCACCTGTAATTTCTCATTTAGTTTGTTATGTAAATTATCTTTGGCCTATAAACGAAAATGGCCGTGTTACAAGAAATCTAGATATAATTTATTTTTGTTTAATAAACGGCGGTTTAATTCAAACTATGTCATTGTCACCGAAAGTTTCAATGAGACTTGTAGTGACATTATGAGTTTCTTTTCATGCGTTTACATTTTTTTGCATCTATTCAAAGGAACGACTTTCCCTTCCTCTTCTAGTGCATTCACGAATAAAACGAGGTCAGTTTACTATCTTTTCTTTATGCGATAACTTCAGTCGTTTAATTAAATTCTAGTCGGTGTTTTAGGAATGTAAATGTTTTACTAGACAATCACTTTCTGTTGTGTTGACTTGTAAGAGTACTGCGTAAATTCATGTTTTTTTTTTTCAAATTGATTAACATTTTTGTGAATATTACGGAGTGATTTTCATGGGAATTCAGTGCCACGGCAATTGCCTGAAGATACAAAATAGCGATATTAATGCACAGGGTGGGCGAAAAATCGTTGTTCCCCACATATTTTATTTTTCTCAATTTGGTCAGGATGACAGTAACGTATGAATGTGTGTGTACTTTGTTCCTTAATGATGGTTATTACAAACAGTTACAGTATTGGGGAGCAATTCCTTAACGAACATTCTAGGCCGCTGGACTGCCTACAACTATTTAACAACATCGTTTCCATGTGGCCACCATATAATCCTGACCTTATCATCCAGGACAGTTCTTCGTGGGATATGATTAACAAAGCACTCCTCTTCCTAATAACAACTGGCCAAGGAACTGACGGGTGCTGCACTCTATCGGTAAAAAACGAAACTGCTTCTGAGGATAACAAATGGAATCAGATCGGTCCTTGGGCCTACACTTTACAACGTTTATTAATTACAAATGGCTTTTAAGGAACCCGAAGGTTCATTGCCACCCTCACATAAGCCCGCCAGCGGTCCCTATCCTGTGCAAGATTAATCCAGTCTCTATCATCATACCCCACCTCCCTCAAATCCATTTTAATATTATCCTCCCATCTACGTCTCGGCCTCCCTAAAGGTCTTTTTCCCTCCGGTCTCCCAACTAACACTCTATATACATTTCTGGATTCGCCCATACGTGCTACATGCCCTGCCCATCTCAAACGTCTGGATTTAATGTTCCTAATTATGTCAGGTGAAGAATACAATGCGTGCAGTTCTGTGTTGTGTAACTTTCTCCATTCTCCTGTAACTTCATCCCGCTTAGCCCCAAATATTTTCCTAAGCACCTTATTCTCAAACACCCTGAACCTATGTTACTCTCAGAGTGAGAGTCCAAGTTTCACAACCATACAGAATAACCGGTAATATAACTGTTTTATAAATTCTAACTTTCAGATTTTTGGACAGCAGACTGGATGATAAGAGCTTCTCAACCGAATAACAACACGCATTTCCCATATTTATTCTGCGTTTAATTTCCTCCCGAGTGTCATTTATATTTGTTACTGTTGCTCCAAGATATTTGAATTTTTCCACCTCTTCGAAGGATAAATCTCCAATTTTTATATTTCCATTTCGTACAATATTCTGGTCACGAGACATAATCATATACTTTGTCTTTTCGGGATTTACTTCCAAACCGATCTTTACAACGTTTATACAACTGATATTCCTGCCCACCCAGAAACTAACATCGCGCAATTTGCCGACGATACTGCTGTCTTCATAACTCATCAGAATCCCTTGTATGCAGCCAGAACGCTGCAAGTTCACATTTCTCTCTTGGAAAACTGGTTTCAAAAATGGCACCTGACCTTAAATGCTGATAAAACACAGGCTATCTGTTTCACGAAGTGCTCGATGAAAAGAATCCCTAAACTTACCATATGAAGAGTACACGGGAAAAACGAACACTGTCACATTTCCATTAAAGGTGAGGTAATGATCTATTTCAGTATATTACTACAAAATTTATTCATGTTTCTACTTGAAATGAAGGAAATGATGAGTGTATCCGTGGTTTTAATTCTCCTTCACCACTTTTGGTAAAAATAACATCAACGCTTGTAGTAATACAGTGAATTAGATAATGACATCACCCTTAACAGCATTGTAACATTGTTCGTTTTTCCCGTGTACCTTTCATATGCGATAAAGAGCTGGAGTATCAACCGACTGTGAAATATCTTGGCGTAACTCTGGACCAGAGGTTGTCCTGGCATCAGCATCTCCATCTGATTAAAGGAAAAGCCATTGGGCGCATAGTGCATATATTTCCGCTATTAAAATCAGGTGCCAGAAGCATTAAACGGAAATTGCATCTCTATAAGGCTTTGGTACTGCCAATTATAATATATGCTGCACCTTCCTGGGGCCATATGAACAGCAATGCTTACAAACCACTACAGGTTGCACAAAACAAGGCTCTTAGACTGATTCATGGATCTGACTGATTTACTAGAACATCTCAAATACATGAAGATCTCAGTATGCCATATATACAGGAAGTGCTTATCAAAATTATAAGGAAGTTTTACAGTCGACTTCAAAGAAGCCCAAATTATTTCATTAAAAGAATTGGAGACTATGATGTAGACGACTTCAGACTGTATAGAACGCCGAAAATGGCTATTTTCGATATTGGGCTATAATCTAACTGGAGGTCTTGTGATACAGTGTAAGAAAGCACAAACAAATTTCCAAACTTTTTCAAGGACATCAACGTCTTCGAATTTGCTCAAAGAAGAGATTCTATGAAGTAATAACACAAGGAACAAGAACATAATGGTGCAGTCAGGGACCCAAGAAGTCCGATACTGCATCAAAATCAAAGAAGAATAAAAAAAAAATGGAATCATCAGGCAAATCATATGAGTCAGAGACTACAGAAATATTAGTGATTCCAAATGGACTCATTCGAGTATGAAGATCTTTTCGTTGCACGCCGTAGAAACGAGGAAATTTCCTGTTTCTGAACATAGTGTAGGCTACGTACTCAATTGTTGTTTTGATGTAACCGATCGGAAAGCACATTTTCTTGTATATCGGTAGGGAACTAATTTTTTTTATTATAAGACTCTTTGAAAGTATTTGTTTGCCCAACCTTTCCATAAAATTAGTTCGATATCTGTAAAATATCAGCCTGATACTTGTTACATTTAATAGCAGTTACGTAATTAAGTGATTATCTGCTATTGTTACCTCATCAGCACTCTGTGAATGTCTGCTTGTCCTAAACATTAAGACGCATTGTGATAAAAATAATGTTCACATCGAGTCTCGTGATCTTGTCACATTCAGAAGGAACGCTTTCTCTTGTATGAACAGAATGTAACATTTTCTATTACAAGTCTATTGTAATGCTTCGTGGTTTTATTGCCTCGAATACTAAAATTCTTATTTTACTTTGCAAATAGTCAGTTGTTTCTATGGAAACACAGGGTGATCCGTTTGGGTATGGGTAAAATTAAAACACCGTAAAACATTTACTGCTGAACTTTATTTGTTGAAACTTTGTGCATACAACACTGAAAGATGAGAGAATTCTCAGAGCTCAACATGACCCCCATTGCGCACCCTACACAACTCATAACGGTGATGCAATTCAGCCCATGTCCATTGTAACATAAAAGGGGTGATTTGTTGAAAAGCTTGAGTAATTTTTACTCTCAGATTATCAATGTTCCTGGGTTTCTGTGAATATACAATGCCTTTAACAAAACCCTACACGAAGAAGTCAGGAGGGGTTAGATCTGGAGAGTTTGTGGACCAAGCCAAGAGATAACTGCTTCTCGTATTGGGTTTCGCCTGCGACCTTCTGCATGTTTTTTTTTAAACACATAACCTGTTTCTACAAATGTTCGATACCACAACATTATGGAATCGTATTTAGGTACATTACACACACCATAATCACGTCGAAATTCCGTGTGAACTCTTTTAATACACTCAAATTTAGCATACCGAAGAACACATTGTGCCCGCTGTTGATTTGTAGTAGCCATTTTAATTATCTATGATTTTCATTCGTCCTTTCAGATTATGCATTATTGATTTTCATATATGGAAACTCCCATCTTTTAATCATAATATAACCAGCAAGAAAAATTTCCTACTATCATAATAGCTTTATAATAATTTAATATTATCCATATCCAAACGTATCAGACTGTATTACAAATCGCTTGCAAGACAATAGTAATTGAAGGGTTCAGAACCATAATAGGCGAAGAGCCATTTACTAAAACCGTAGAAAACAAGGGTTAAACTGAAGTTATTACCATAATTCAATGGAAACATATAGCAAGTAATATAAAGTATACACATTAAAAGTAAATGATATGTCAACCTTCATTAAACTATGGCAGCCGAGCGAAAATGTGTCTCGCGAGCACATTGTGGCTCGCAATGATAGCTATGCATTTCTCTTGCTTCCTACCTCCCCCAACCCCCACCCTCTCACTCACTGGAGTCAAACTCCGTTTCATTTGTATTTGTCTCTGACCTGCAAGTGGCGCATCGTAGCAATGTCTCTCTCGAAACCATGTACCTCTACAAAAACGAAAGTTTCAAGTAGGATGGGGGGACGCATTTTTTTGCTCTCAATATGATGAGAATATTAAATGTATGATTTGTTCACAAGTATTACGAGGAAACGGTTGCATAACATAAAACGGCATTATACTACATGTCACTCATGAAACATTAAAAGGTTAAGTTTATTATTATTATTATTATTATTATTATTATTATTATTATTATTATTATTATTATTATCATCTCTGTACGTCGATCCTTTTTCAGCAGATGTACGAATAATGCGGTTAGATCTTCAATTTAAACTCACAGATTTACAATGTGATGTTAAATGAAAGCTAGATGTAAGGACTTGATAAATGTTGAACTTTTCAAATCTTTGCCAAAAAATAAATATCCGAAGCTTCGTTCTTTCGCTTGAACTGTTGAAGCAATGTTTGCTACAACTTACGTTTGTGAAAAATTATTTTCAACAATGAAAATAGTAAAAACCAAATTTAGATCACGACTGACAGACAAATACCTTCGTGATCAACTATGACTGGCAGTAAGTGACATAATTCCTGATTTTGAAACTCTGTCGCAGAGACATTCTGAAGACAGTTAACTTTAGGTTGTAATAATGTGTCCTATGTTTTATTGTTCATTTCTTTCTTCGTTACACGTACAAAACATCAGTTTGTAACCTTGTAGTGTATAAAATGATATTTAAGTGCTTGACGTAAGGAAAATGAAAATCTGTTAATAAGTCAGACAGTCGCTTCACTTCCCCTTCGGGTGTCCGTCTCCCTCCATAATTGCTATGCACGTTGCAGGTTACATAGTGGCTCGGCGCACGATCACATTTTCGCCACGGTTGAACTATGGTATTCACTTAACTTTAACCCTTGCTTTCTCCGTTTTTAATAAATGGCGCTTAGCCCACTAAGGCTCTGAACCCTTCATTATTCTACCTGACACGTTATACTGCAATTCTCAGAATATGTGAATAAGGAAACATGCCTTAAGTAATTGAAATGTTCCCGCCAGTACTTAACTGACCAGTCTGTGGTTTAGCATACAGAGCGAGGCAAACCCTCCGGCTCTGAGCATGAAGAACTGTTTGCACAGTGACTTCCGGATATACGAATGGGCGCCTCCCTCTCATTGCATTTTCTACGATCTCATGCAAGAAAACTGCCGACTGATTTGAACGAGAGAAAACTGACAACAAACATTTGTTTCCGGAATTAAGTCTTGACATAACAATTTCATTTCAATCGGAGGATATTAACCTGTATGCAGTGGGATGTAAGACGATTACTGATAGAATACTTCAACAACCTTTGAAAAAGTAACAATCACAAGATATGAAGGCGCAATGATAGTGGAGTGACTAATGCAAGGATGAACAAAGTACGGCCCGCGGGCCAGATGCGGCCCTTGGACAGAGTCGGTGCATCCGGCGGCGATAGAATTCCAAATCTGATATTCTTTAATTAGTAGAAACGAAAAAAGAAGTCATTTGTTTTTCTTGCTATTTCATAGCTCAGTGACCAGTGGCCAGAGATTAATTGTAAGTCCACACCTGTGGAGTAACGGTCAGCGCGTCTGGCTGCGAAACCAGGTGGCCCGGGTTCGAATCCTGGTCGGGGCAAGTTACCTAGTTGAGGTTTTTTCCGGGGTTTTCCCTCAACCCAATACGAGCAAATGCTGGGTAACTTTCGGTGCTGGTCCCCCGACTCATTTCACCGGCATTACCACCTTCATATCATTCAGACGCTAAATAACCTAGATGTTGATACAGCGTCGTAAAATAACCCAATAAAATAAAATAAAATAAAATTAATTGTAAATAGAGTTCGGAATTTGATGAAACATCATCTTGTTCCTGAGACATCACAGACAATACAGGATGTAATATAAACTAGTTTCACTTCAACACGAACCAAAATAGTCTATTTTTATTTTGCATTTTTCGGTCTTTTATTATCTATTGATCAAATTTTATGAGATGTTCTAATTTTTGTTGCATTTTCCCCCTTTTCTGCTTTTGAACGGACTTTTTTTATGATATAGTCGCAGTCTGTATTCCAGAATATACTATAGATTGCTTACGCAATTCGGTTGCGTCATGCAGCAATTTTCCTTATGGCTTCATCAGCCTTGACTCCTTATCACGTGTGTTACGTGCTTCCCCCAGTTCAACACAACAGAACAAATCTGCAGCCGCTGTGCCCACTGTGACAGTCAGTTATTGTCGAGTGACAGAAGGTACAAGATCGGTTAGCTAGAATGCCTAAATTCAGTAAACCATTGCATAGTAAACTTCATGCTTACGTTACTGAATTTGGTGCCCATGTGTTTTCAACCGATGGAACAGTTTTATTATTTAGGATTTGTGAAAAGACAGTTAGGGGAGAGTTGGGTAGTATCGGACATCGGGTAATATCGGACAGTGAGTTTCTTTCATCTACCACCAGATGATAGTACCTGAATGACATAGTTACGTTTCTGTGATGTCGCATACAGAAACGTAACCATGTCATTCAGGTACTTGAAAGAAACGCACTGTCCAATATTACCCGATGTCTGATACTACCCAACTATCCCCTAATCACGAAAAAAAAAAAGTATTTTATAGATCAACATGTGTCACCTACGAAGTAAATATATGTGTTATGTTGATATAATTTAAATTTATTACTAAAATATATTCTGCCTTTTTAAAATTTATAATGTCTTTTTCAAAGATTATTGTGCCTTTTTTACGTTTTTATTGCCCTTTTGGCCTGCCTATTTTAACTGCCTAAACATCCGGGCTCTACATATAAGTGATTATTTATAATAAGTACTAAGCCATCATGACCATATGAATGCCTATATTACGTATTTGACTTGATGAAATGTAATGGCGTGCCGCATTAATTTTGTACATCCCTAACTGGAAGAGAAGCCAAGTTCATGTACAGTAGTTTTACCCGTTGATGTAAAGACAGCAGCTACGTCCGAAATACTGTGGAAGGAGTGAATTCGATCAGTTTTACCTCCCCTCTCTTATGCCCATGCCTGCTCTAACACGTGATAGTTCCTCAATATAGGGATATCTTATGCGAAGTTTTACCGTCAGATGGCAGGAGCGTTCCATGCGGCGCAACATATTGTAGGGCTATGTTTTGTCATATGCTACAGTTACATTTTCCCACTTGTTGGTTTTCTGTGCGTGTCAAAATTATATTTACAGTTATTTTGTATAACTAGTATAATTTAATATAATTCAATATTTTCTTACCTCATAATTTAATTTAATTTACAATAAATAATAACGTAAACCTGTGTAATATTGAGCGATTCTCCGAGATGGGTGGGGAAATCTGCAGTATGCAGAATATAAACACGAGTAAATTGAATGTGCATGAACATAAACGAGAACATTGAGAACAATATGCACGGATAAAAAAATAGGAAATATGTCGAAAGTGAATATTGCCCTCTTTAATAATTAGTATTTAAGAACCGTACGCTAAAAACAGGATATGCAGCCACCAATGTGTTTTTTTATAGGGAAGAGACTATCGAGATTGCATTCCTTGTATTTTTTCTGTAGTTGCAGAAAGATCAAATGCAATTTTTAATAGAATGATTATAATATGATCGCAATAGTATCACGATTAGTAGAGTGTTTTGTAGGTTAAGGACATGCAGTTTTGAATATTGTGTGGGATGATTTTGAAAATTTGAACTTAAAACATGGCTTTAACAATTAGGGTACAGTACATTAAAAACATTATTCACGAAATGGATTTCACTAGGGATCGTCCTGGATAATAAACATTCCAGTTTATCGAGAGTTTACTGCAGGCGTAAAATTCGGAGACTCCTACAACTACCGCATATAATCTAAGTTAACATAGCTCGCTGTCGAGGTTGCATATGTTTTTATTAATTTTTCTCTTACCTCTTCCAAAATGAAACTATAGTCAACAATTCCTTACTTGAAGTAGTTACTTTTATTTAATAGCTAGCACTTTCGAGGCCCAATTTTATTACTTGTATTTTTTAAGGTTTAAAGCATATATTCAGAATATTTCGGGACCTGATTGAAGACAAAAAGCTTTCCCTGGTTTTTATATATAGGAACATAACAAAAATTTGCCATTTTTAGTTGTTTTTAAGAGTATTTAATATACTAATACACTACGTATATCCTCAATGTTTATATACCAAAAAAACAAATGCACACGCAAAGCGCATCCCTCATAGTACACGTGCTGGGGCTAGTTCAGGATATCCCTATTGATATGTCTTGCGTATATCTACATGTTGGTTGTGATGTGAACACACTGACTGTGTTCTGCGAACTGACCGAATAATGGACTTTCACTCTGGTTTTATTCAGTTTCATCGCCGAGTACGCCTTCCTTACCCGGCCACGGCTAACCTTTCTAAAAGGAAACCGGTTCGTGGTAATGAAAACAGAAGCTGCCATTCAATTACTGCCTACAAGACCACGTTCATGATTCGTCAGTGCTGTACCTTGCTGTGGAATCCGCGATACGCTAGGCCTATTGTCCATACACTGGGAAGTGCTTTACGTAATGACTCCTTTGAACTACAAATTCTACACAGAATAGGTTGATTGGTTAATTGATTCATTAATTTGTAGATATGGGGGCTCATGGACGACGAGGGGCAAAATCATTTCTCCTTCTCTAATTTTTCACTGTCAGAGTAACTAAATCTACATCGACATAAGGCATAGTCCTATCTCTCCTCTAATGCAATCCCTAATCCCTGTGCTTGGTGTTGCGGCACGTTCGAATTATAACTATGCTATCTTTATTATAGAGAGACCTACCGTCTAGTACCGACCTTGAAATAAAATGAAGCTGACAGAATATGAAATTTAACTTGTTGTCAAACATATTTAAAATGATGTTTTGACAATTCTGCAGTGCACATGTTGTTAAAAATTGTGCCTTATCGATCTTAAACCCATTTTAAGAGCGGAATTCACTCGTTCGTTAGTTTCAGTTATGACTTTATTGTGAAACGTTGGTTTAACGTTTAATTTTTGCATCAATAACTTCCCAACCGTTGCAGTTCGGACATAGGTATATCAAGTTAAACCGTTGTAAGTTAACCCAAATCACTTTATCCTGAAGTATTTTACATTCCTCCTGAGACATCTTGTATAATTTCTCGTTAAATAATATTTACATGTTTCGTTAATAAATAAATAAATAAATGAATGAATGAATGAATGAATGAATAAATAAATAAATAAATAAATAAATAAATAAATAAATAAATAAATAAATAAATAAATAAATAAATAAATAAATAAATAAATAAATAAATAAATAAATACTTTTGTTTCTAGATTGTGCACAAAAACCATTGTCTATAGCTCCAAAAATAAGTTGTTTTCATATTTATAATTTGTTCCAATATCAGTCCTACGTACTTGCCGCCTTTACTACCAAGAAAAACTCTCTGGCCATCATTTCTGTTAGAAACTGAATTGACTCTATGGTCATAGATTAGGTCAATTGGAAAAATCCAAATCCATCTGAAATCAAACACTCGACCTTCGGCTTTGTAAAGTGACATTTTAACCATTACGTTACGCTGACGCACCCTTCTTGACTTGTAATACCTAAGCCTTATTGTTTTACGAATAAACAATTTTATTAAAAATTAATTAATTGTGATTCGACGTATCGGTATACAGAATGTCCCAGAAGCTTCGGCCAGATTCGAATAGGCAACCGAAATTACGCCACCAGAGAAGAGTAAAATGCTGCTTTAACGACTTTTAATGCTGAAAAGAAAATAAATCTTAATTGAATATAACTTTCATCAACCCTGATATTCCAAAATTCATCCAACATGACACGTGAGCCTTGCGAGTGTAATTCAGTATAACTTCAAGAAATTGACCGCATTTCTGGGACACGCTGTAAAATTCTTTTATTTACATGTTGCTTTGTATTGTTAGATGCGACTTTAAGGAGTGTTGTAAGTTATCGCATGCAAAATAATGGTAAAATAGCCTATTTTCAAGTAGTCATAAATGTAATACTATTTATCACAGCTCTTTCATTTTTTTAGTGATGTGTGGCCTATATATATTAAGCTTCAAAATGAAAAAGAATGGTTGCTCTAGAGTAAATCTTTACCCTTAAAATAATTTTTGAATTTAAACATATTTTTTTTTTTATAAATTCACTACATGTCTGTGATTAGGTACACTCTATCCACTTATTATAGCACACATTGATTTCAAATTTTAGTCACTTACTGCTAATAGATGCTAAAACAGACCCTACCAAATTTATTAATATATCCAAAGATTAGCCAACTGAATTGTTGTTTAAACATTTCAAAGTTTTCAACATTAAACAAATGTATTATTTTGTTAAAATATTTTCATAGAAATTTTAGTAACTTTGAAAGGTATATACATATATATAGAACTAAAAATATTAATTCTCTGCGTTTGTCTGAACCATAGCATGAGTCAAGGTCCCAGATTATTAAACAAATTTTATTCTAATATTATTTTAACCACAAATCCTCTCCAAATTAATAAAAAAAAAAGATAAAAAAATTGTATTGGATTTATAGTTTGGGTCTAAACATATTAAACACTTTTTAATCTGTATTCACTCTCAATTTTAATTTTATTTTTGTCTGTATTGGAATCTCCTCCTGAGCACGAGTCTTACTCATTCAGGAGTGGGCTAGTTTATCTTTCATTGTATTTATTAACTTGTATTCATTTCAAACTTACTAGCAATAAAATTAATAAATAAATAAATCTGTAATATTATGTGCACAGGGTTTATACCATCTTCACCTTCAATAAATAAAAAAAAATATTTGACAATGAAGATTGGTATAAGCCCTATGACCATACTATTGCAGATATATTAATAATTTTAGTAGGGTGTGTTTAAGTATCTATTAGCAGTAAGTGCCTAAAATTTTAAATCAATGTCTGCTCTAAAAAGTGAACAGAGTGTACCTAATCACAGACATGTAGTGAATTTATATAAAAAAAATTATGTTTAAATTTAAAAATTATTTTTAAGGATAAATATTTATTGTAGAGTAACCATTCTTTCCTTATTTTAAAGTCTAATGTGTATACACATGTCACTAAAAATGTAAGAGCTTTGATAAATAGTATTATATTTATGACTACTTGAAAATAGGATATTTTTGTCATTATTCTCCATGCGATAACTTCCCACTCCTCTTAAAGCACACATAATATTCTTATCGCGACGTTCGTAGATGAAATAAATGATGAATTCCTACGTAAAGTGAAGCAAATATTAAAATTGAAAAGCACTTCTTGGTTCGTTTAATGTATTATTGTGAATCGGTGAAATAGGAAGTGCTAATGAAGAGGAAGAGGATACGAATAAAAAAAAATTGGACTCTCGATACATTGTGTGCGAGTAGTCACGCTTTGTAAGTACCACACCTTGTCGACTGGCATATATAAAGGTATGCCGAATTTAGTAAGTCACAATTGGCACACAGTCCAGGTTTGCAGAAGACATGGCTTACATGAAAGTAAGTATGTGTTTTAAACTGATAAACATAGTCAAACTTATAGTATAGCACAATTTGTGAGCACTACAGTTCTGTTTGCTAGTTTTTCCAGTTTGTCCAACAGCTTGTTTTGCTATTAGATCTATGCAAAAGATAGTAAATACCAATACCTTAAAAACAATATACTTTGCATACTTCCACTCGGTAATGAGTTCTGAAATAATATTCTGGGGAAATTCCACAGATAGTAACAATATATTTCTATTACAAAAAAGAGTAATTAGAATAATAGTAGGTGCCAAATCTAGGGAATCTTGTAGGACTATTTTCAAAAAACTACAAATAATGCCCATGGCTTGTCAGTATATCTTTTCATTAATAATCTTCCTCGTATGTAATCGTGAAAACTTTGTAACTAATTCAACAGTTCATAGCATAAATACACGTCAAAAAAATGACTTTCATATTCCATCGGCAAGTCTATCGTGCTATCAAAAAGGAGTGCGTTATATGGCAGTAACAATTTTTAATAGCCTCCCTATCGATATAAAAATGAAACTCAAAACATAAAATTATTTAGGGCCAAATTAAAGAAATACCTAATTTCTCACGCCTTCTATTCTGTAGGTGAATACATGACATTCAATAACACTTCATGAAATTGATACTAAAACTTTGTCTTGTACTAGTAGACAATATTGTAAATCTCGTCTGTATATATTTCATCTAGACTGTGACTATAAATTAAGATTTTATAATAGTATTAAGTTTTTTGACTTGTTACATATTCTAGCTGGAAGCATGTATGAATACCATGGAATGTTAATAAATACAATACAATACAAGTCACATATCGGTATACATTTTACTAAGCAACAAAGTCGAATGTTTTACGCCTTGTGATCCTGTAACTTTGATGCAATAATTTAGTTATTTCGCACCTAATATTTGTAAGTTTGGTGTTGTTTAAGGGTATATGTACGTGAACGACCACAAATATTATCAGAAAATGCAGGCTGTAAATTTCTAAAATTTTAGAAGGAAATTAATTCACAATTGGACAAAAATTACAAGGTACCACAACAAGACTTATTAGAACTTAAATGTCTGATAAAAGTATGAAAAAAGGTTACTAATAATATTTTTTAGAATTCACTTTTTACTTTAAATTAAATTTTCCAGAATTTGAAAGTTTTCACACATATATACTATTTCATAACTCCACAACCATTAGAGATAGAATTCTGCAATTTTGTACACTGATTTAACAGGCATTTATGCAAAAGGTAGACTACAATAATGCCCTTTTCTTTGAAAATAGAAAAAATAGGTCACAAAACATTATGTAAATTTTGATATATTTTATATAGGACAAATAAAAAAATAATTGTATTAAAATAAACAACTCTACATGTCTGAGAGTAGTCTACTTTTCAGAAATAGTTGTTTATTACATGCAGGAAAAATATTAAAGATGTCAGAGAGATCATAACAATGTTATGGTTACCAAATGATGTAACTGCAGCTTTTTTTTTCATACTTTGATAAAACTGGTTTGAATAATACTATTAGTAACCTTTTTTATACTTTTATCAGATATTTAAATTGTACTAAGTGTTGTTGTCGTACCTTGTAATTTTTGTCCAATTGTGAGTTCATTTTCTTATAAAATTTTAGACATTTAAAGCCTGCGTTTTCTGATAATATTTGTGGTCGTTCACGTACATTTACCCTTAAATTATTTTTATCATGATTCATCTAGTCATCTAGTCTAGTCTTAATTTCAATTCAGGAACTCGCCCCTGAGCACGAGTTCTACTCTTTCAGAGGCGAGCTAAAGTTTTTCTGTTTATATTATATTTTATGTTACAATTATTAGCTAAAAAATAAATAAATTAACGTAATAGGCCTGTTTTGTACAACATAATTATTTTTGAAAATATTTTTAATGTTTCAGATTATTGTGATTTTCGCCGTAGTGGCCCTCGCTGTTGCTGAACTGGAACATCATGTAAGTGTTAAAATATAAAATAATCATTTGTTTACATTCCTTCCCAAACTGCGAATTAAAATATGTTTCTCTTTTTAAGGCCCATCCCAAATATGAGTTCAAGTACGGAGTGAAGGACTCACACACCCACGACATCAAGGAGCAGGCTGAGAAACGTGACGGCGACAAAGTTGAGGGATACTACAAGCTGGTTGAGCCTGACGGCACCACCCGCACTGTCCACTACACCGCCGACAAACACAACGGATTCAACGCTCACGTCCAGAAATCCGGACATGCCAGTCATGTTCCAACATATTCACACGGATCTGCGCAGAATTACCACTTTGGATCTTTCTAATGGTGAAATGATTGGACATTTTAATGCGTTGTAGTCTTTGACAATGTTGTAAATCGAGAGGCTCTTTCATGTATTTATTAAAATTCTTTTTATTCGACTTTTATTTCGTTAATTTATATTTATCTGAACATTGTTACTCTTTGTTTATGTACATTTAAATAAAAATTGAAGATCGCATTAGCAAATATCTTTCAATATCATCATTTTAACCTCTGATTGAGGTTCTGACTGATATGTACATCTATTATCAGTCAGTACATCTCACTTGACGATATAACAATAATAATAATAATAATAATAATAATAATAATAATAATAATAATAATAATAATGATTTATTTTAGCTGGCAGAGTTAAGGCCGTAAGGCCTTCTCTTCCACTCAACCAGCAAAAAGTATATATACATATGCATGAACTTACAAAGAATTCAACAATTTGATTTAGATGAGAGTTACATGTATTCAAGAGTTATTTACGAATTAAACAACAAAATACTATGAACTATTAATTAAACACTGAAATAAACTGTGTAGCAGAATTAAGCTAAAATACATAGAATGTTAATATATTTCAAATAATATTAGATAATAGAAAGACATTATTATGAGACAATTTTGAAAATACAGCACTATCAGGATGATGTCTAAAGAAAGAAGTAACAATGTAGTCAGTGATAGTTTAAATGTAGTCAGTGATAGTTTAACGATATCTGTTAGAGGAAGAACAATTATTGTTTATATAGGCCTACATCTGAAATCTGTTTAGTGTAATATGTTATTGGTCAGCGATGTATGAAATGGAGGGGGGAAAAGAACTGGCCACACTACCCCATTATCTCCTGACTTAATTGCCTCATGAGTGATGCCTTATTGGTGTCACTTCTGAGGTTCCAGCCTCTCTTAGAACAGTTGGCTGAACATAATCACTTTAATAATGTCAAGCCAAAAATTGTTCCAGGGCCGGGTATCGATCCCGGGATCTCTGGTTGAACGTACCAACTGAGCTACACCGTCTCAATTTTTCCCTTTATATCCACACAACTCAAGTGGGCTGACAAGACCCCAGAGACCCACATCGAGTGCACACAAACTTTATGTGACTTGGAATTGTGGTTTTCTGTTAACGTACCCTTGAAATTATTCAAGTCTCTTCACAGGCAGCTTTACCTGGAAAACTAGACTTGCATAAGTTTGTAACTGTCAGACGGTCTTACTAATAAACAGTTTATAGTTTTTATACTAGATTTATGAACAGTTGGGACAGAAAACGTTACCAATAAACCATGAATAACTCGTTTATAAGTCGTGTGTAAATTCTTTACTAATAATCACTACATACGTCATGTATAACAGTACAACTGTTACACAGCTACGTCATAGTTTCTCATTACTTCATTACGAGCTATGTATAAGTATGTCGTTAAACATCTACCGTATATAAGAGTTTTTATTAGTAAGACCGAAAGACTGTAACTTGAAGCCTTTTGAATTTGAATCAAGGCTGAACATATTATTTACCTCACTTTGTTTGTTTGTAGACTTTGACCTTATAATATGATCCGTTTCGGAAGACACAAAATAACGTTGTAATTTCATTACTGTTGCTATTTATTTTTCATTAATATGTAAAATTATTCTACAAGTATGTATTATTCGTATTAGACCTCAGCGTACCACCATTGCAGAACAAAACGTTACATTAGTTCGGATCAAATTTCTGCACATTTAGCTGAATGACAAAGCTAAAATTCTTTCAGTCATTCATTATCATAATACACTGCTCTCTTATATTGACTGAGCATATTGGGGATTAAATCAATGGCTTTCTCTAAACACGCTATGAAATGTTTAATATATTACAATTTTTATCTCGAAAAGGAAGCAGAAACGAGCAAAATTGTATTTAACTTTTTTGTTTGAAATATCTCAAAGAATAATTACCTGAAATTAATGACATTACTTACTCTGTATAAATATTAAAATGGATTTGAGGGAGATGGAATATGATGGTAGAGACTGGATTAATCTTGTTCAGGATAGGGATCGATGGCGGGCTTATGTGAGGGCGGCAGTGAACCTCCGGGTTCTCTAAAAGCCATAAGTAAGCAATTAAGAAATAATAACGTAGGGGAAGAATCGTGCAAAATATGAAAATAATATGAAGATTTTTCTAGAATCCGAATAGTTTACCAAACCATTAGCAAATATGAAAATATGTGGTGTTAATTGCATTCTACATATCGTGAATCGTGAAAAATCCTTGTTCCTATATTGCTATAATATGAAATTTCATATTTTTCCTGTCAGTCATATCCTGGACTAGTTTACTAGGATAGCAATAGCGTAGAGAAAAATACTTCCTAAGTTATATTTTAGTGGTGCGAACACAACTAGACTGTAACGTGGGTACATACAATGTTTCTATTTGCAATTTCTTAACTATCTATAAGTCTGGTACGACTAGAATTAAAATTCTTGAGTTCATTTGTATGGAACGCAATGAAACCATGGAGATGACATAATGCTGCAATGGATTCCAGCACGTTACTTTAGTGATACTAAGTACTTTAGCTCTCTCTCTCTCTCTCTCTCTCTCGTTTAGACAGGTTTACAGTATTTTAAAATCCTGTTGTACTAATTGCTTTAATTCGTTTCGTGCTAGCAGTTTTTGATGGCAACTATTTACGTTTAACTGGATCGATATTCAGAATATTTTTCTCGTAAATTCAATTACAGCTTCTTTATGTAACATCCGTGTAAATAGCGTTGAGATTATGTAACTCAGAAAGTTACAAGACAATTATGAAATTTCTTGTATTCTGTAGAGTATCTTTATTATTTGAATGTAATTTTTAGGTCAGATAAGAGCAGATTTAAGGATTAAATACAGACATGGACAAATTATTAGCAAAATTGAACATTTTATTACATAGTTTTACAAAATATGATTCTTCAGTTTAGATTAAAGTTGGCATTTTTGTGTATTTCGAAATTATTAGCAAAATTGAAGATTTTTATTACATATTTTTACAAAATATGATTCTTCAGTTTAGACTACAGTTGACATTTATTGCGTATTTCGAAATTATTAGCAAAATTGAAGATTTTTATTACATATTTTTACAAAATATGATTCTTCAATTTAAACTACAGTTGACATTTTTGCATATTTCTATCTATTGTAATGATATAAATATGCAAAATTGTCAACTATAGTCTAAATTCAAAAGTCAAATATTGTAAACAGAATTATCATAAAAATCGTCAATTTTGTTAATAATTTGTCCACTTCTGTAAATACAACCGCATGCTGAATGAATACACATTATCAAATAATTAGATTTTTTATTTCAGTAGGTTATTTTGCGACGCTTTATCAACATCTTAGATTATTTAGCGTCTGAATGAGATGAAGATGATAATGCCGGTGAAATGAGTCCGGGGTCCAGCACCGAAAGTTACCCAACATTTGCTCGTATAGGGTTGAGGGAAAACCCCGGAAAAAACCTCAACCAGGTAACTTGTCCCTATCGGGAATCGAACCCGGGCCACCTGGTTTCGCGGCCAGATGTGCTAACCGTTACTACACAGATGTGGACTAATAATAATGGAGCGACACGGACCGAACCTGACATTGACAATGAATGAATGTGGAAAATGAAAGAGGAACATTTAAAATGTACGCGAAAATCCGTGAGGGAAATTGGGGATAAAAGAAGAAGTCTGTGTGAGCTCCTAGCCTGTTGGCCACTTGTCTCACTCTGATTTGCAGCGTTCCATATGGACGAACATTAGGGAATATTGAAGGGGAAAGTCGAAAATGGACGCAACCTAATACTGTAGCTATCAACAGATAATGAAGCGAGATGCTCTGCCTGGAAAACCACGAGGAACAGTTCATCTACACTTCTGTTTGCATGGTACCACGAGTAACGTCATAGTTACAGAAAACCCTTTCATACCAAAACGTTAACATTGTTATTTCCTTGTAGGTCGAGTGTACACTTTCATAGTCCACCGCTGTGGAGTAACGGTTAGCATGTCTGACCGTGGAACGAGACGGCCAGGGTTCAAATCCTGATTGGGACAAGTTACTTGGTTGAGGTTTTTTTCGGGGTTTTTGCTCAAATTCTGAGTACTTTTCGGCGCTGGACCCTGGACTCATTTCGCTGGCTTTATCACCTTCATTTCCCTCAGACTGTAGATAAAGCATCGTAAGATAAACCACTTTAAAAATAAAGATAATACATAATCACGATAGATTATCTATTTCTTCTACTAAAGAGGTTGTTTTCGTAACCATGTTATCAAGTTTCAGGAATGACGGGACAGGTCAAAAGTACCAATATGATGTAAGGAAATCAGGTCCGGAAACATTAATAATCCGTGGCGCTACAGCCCGTGAAGGGCCTAGACCAGGAGTCGTCATCTCAGTGCACTATGGTGCAGGCACAATTTGCTCGCTGCTCAGTTCTATCCTAAGGGCCGTATTCATAAACGAGACTTTGAATGAAGACTTCCCAAAGTCGACTTTCGTAGTAAAGTTTAACTTTGTTAAAAGTCCTATTCATAGACAATACTTCTGAGACTTTGACTTGGACTTTGGTAAGTCGAGATTTGACGATCTTGTTCTAATGTTGGCAATCGCAATCACTGCCTTCTATACGAATTAAATTAATAGATAGTTGAAATAGAGTAGGCATTGCCACAATCAAAGCCATCTTTTGAGACACCAATCAATGAAACAATTGAACATCGGTAAATGTTAAGCAATTGTTAACCGTTCTTGTAGCTTTACATAAGAATAATATTATTCGAGGATTATTGTGAAACTAACGTAAGTACAAAAATTAACATGTTTAAGTCTTTACACCAATCGATAATAATTTGTTCTTCTACCTGGCCACAAAAAATCGTAACTCAGTTCGAACAGTCTTGTATATAACACAATTCATAACTAAAAAACATGATATAGTTTATCTGAAATAGTATTGCCTGTTAAGAATTTTGTTGTGAATAAAACATCTATTGTAGTTGCGTTAGTTTCACATTAAGCCCTGAAATTATTTCATTGTAAAATAATTTTGTTGTGAAGATATGGAACCTAAGATTCCACCAATGACAGACTATGAAAGAGAAATGTTATCCTACTGACAGTTGGCAGAGTTGTTCCCTGCATGTCTGCAGAAACTATTCAAAAAATTATCTGAAATCAATATGCGGAAAACATTATTATGATGACCGTAAGGATTATAAATTAACTGCATTTCCAACTGTATAACCTATCCTCTATAGAACTAAATAGTAAGAATCAATATTAAGCTATTAATCCTTACCTATAGCGTAAAATCGGGATGAAATAAGTTGTATTATTTATTGGTGGAACAGATAATCTCTTCTATTATTCATGAATGAAAGTTGAAACATGACGAGGATATTTAATACCGGTACTGTCTATCAAATCTGTACCTTGATTTGAATTTATAATCTATAATAATATGCTAAGGAACATTAGCAGCTTTAATAATCTCCTAGATATTTTCAATATTCTCGGCAAATTCAACAATTTCCCAAATATCAATAATTTTCCTTTTGTCCACGAACGAAAGTCAAAGTCAAAGTCTAGATTTTCCGCGACTTCGAAGTAAAATCACGATTGAAGTTTACTTTCCTCAAAGTGTCGACTGTGAATAGGAAAATGGTGACTTTGTACTTTCCAAAGTCAACTTAGGTCCAAAGTCTCGTCTATGAATACGACCTTTAGACATCAACTATGCAGCAGGAGGTGGGGGGAAGGAATCGGTTGATGGCAGTGGCGTCCGTTCACTTGTTCAACCCTTTTAATCAGTCTCTAATAATTATAATAAACACGGAAGAAGCATGTACTTAATTTATTTTAAGAGGAACTATGTAATAAGTAAACCACTTTTCAGTTTAAGACAAGAAACCATATGTATTTTGCCGTTATGTATTCTATCGGTTTTGAAAGTAAATAGTTTTTTTATATTAAAGTAATTGAGAACTTACAGACCTATAGGCCTAATGCATTCTCACTATTACGAAATATTAAACAAATCGAATCCATTAGTAATATTTAAATCATGTCATCCTATTCCTTTGTTCAAGTGTCGTCAATAAAATAAAATAAATTATCCTTTTTTATCTGACACTATATCACAAAACCAATTATTTGTTATTATGTATAACATATGAAACATATTATCGTTTCTGTTACAAGGCTAAAGTAGGCTTAAATTATTTTATTACAATGTAAATAAATTATATATATATATATATATATATATATATATATATATAATTTGAACTGGTAATGGAAATTACGGGAAAACGGCTGAACGGATTTTAATGAGTGACCCCTCATTTTCATGCCTCGCATCCAAAGTTTTTCGGAAAAGTAGTAGTTTTCAGCGAAATGTCAATTTTCCTACATAATTTTCCTATTTTCCAAAATCCATCTGTTGTCAGTTTTGAGAACTAATTTTATTCAATCACGGCCGACTTGATTGAATTTCAGAACAAAACACACACTACAATAAACAATAGGCTATTACACGAAGGCCATGACCTGCAGGATTGCCGACATATTTAGAGCTCAATTCAATTTGTTATTAAAAACTGATTCTGCAGTGTATAATTTTCTGAGTACAGCTGTGTATTGGATATTCAAATCTACGAAACTTGAGGTGGTTTGATGACATTATTACCCTTAGAAATTAAATATTATTATAGTTAATATCATGATGCATCTATTTTTTCATTAATTGTACATAATATTGATGCTATATTGATGACATGAAAGTGAAACGTTTTGTGGTTATGTAAGTAAATGTAGAGAATATCTTAATTTAGATCTTCATTTCTATAATTTACTGAGTGGCTGCTATATATAACTACAAAACTTAAGTAAGATAATAATATTGTTATTAAAAATCAAATATTTTTATACTTATTAACCCAGTGGGGTTGGGTCATTTTCATATACTTAATGGCGGTGTAGTGTAGATATTGATCTGTGTCATTGTCTTCAGTATTGGCTCGAGAGAGCGCAAAAATTACAGTTCCTAAGGAAAGATCAAAAGGTATTACTTACTAATAAAATAAGAGGCCTAGAAAATTTTGTAGTCCCCAGATACTTTCAGCAAGATCTCTTAGTAGGATAAAATGCTTTTACGCTCTACATTTCCAGTTCTACATGCAGCAGCTATACGAAAATGCTATTGTTCGAAAGCTTAGCAAACCTGACATTTTTTTTTAACTTTTGCCTACAATCCACAATGACCTGAAATAGCTACTGCTATCGTCCTGACATTGATACTTGCGTTTTCGCGTTGAAACTCAAAAACTGAAGTTGGATAGGTTCAAGAAAAAGTATTTGGCCTAAAAAATCCATTGAGAGGGAGTATGTTTCATTATTATGGAAGCAAATAGCTATCAAAAAGACAAGTATTCTTCATTGAAAATAAATCTGAAAAATTTTTATTTGAACGTCTAACGAACTTAGTTTGCAGCAGTATTTGCTGCACAAGCCACTAGTAAAATTTATTTTCGCTGGTTCTCCCGTTTCTCCATATTAGAAATCCACACCATCCCGTCAACATCTTTCCATTTCATCATCATTCCATAGCATTCCCTGATAGAGACGCAAGGAGGGGGCTGGCCTAGGAACGAGGTTGTTTGCCAGCTCTAAACCTGGGTACGCAGCGAACCTTAGCGTAGTCAGCCGGTGTGGGAATGAACCTAGATTGAGGGTTATTGCAATAGATCGTGATAGGTCGCTCGCAGTGCTGGGTCATATTACCCCTCTCCCGAAAATTCCATTCCCTTTACTATGGAACACTTTTTGTTAAACTCTATTGTAGACACAGGTGCGCTCAGCCAACATTCAATAGGCCTATGTCCAAGTCTTTGTGACGCTCTTGGAAACGATTTTAATAGTCTGAGCGCTGTTTTAAAAAATTGTTGAGCACAGTTGTAGGCAAGGTGATGGAACTGTAAAAGAAAATTATTTCCTTTTTAATTCTTAATTTTATTTTTTCCTACAGACATCGTATCTTGTTAAATGTTATTTTATTCTAAATTTGCTGTTCGAAAAATTTACTGTACAACGAAATCAGTTATTCATAATTTGAGTATAGTAGGCCTAAAGTCGCTTTATCAACAGCTTAGGTTATTTAGCGTCTGAATGAGATGAAGGTGATAATGCCGGTCAAATGAGTCCGGGGTCCAGCAACGAAAGTTACCCAGCATTTACTCATATTGGGTTGAGGGAAAAACCCGGAAAAAACCTCAACCAGGTTGACCGGGTATCGAACCCGGGTGTTTGGTCTTAAGGAGAAAAGAAGAAAGTAATACATAGGCCGCTAAAATGAAATTTCTATGAGCATTAAAAAGATATGAAGAGTCTACTACAAGAATGATGGATGTCACTTTCTTGTCGAAAATGAACCAAGACTGTCAATGTATAGCTTAAGACACATAGAATGTGCATAGAGAGTTACATGGCATTAACACTGATAGTCATTGTCCAGTAATGATCGGAAAATCACAGTTAAGCTTTGAGCGCTAAGCATTTCAAACTTTCAATCGCTTCTCCTGCAAAATGTATTCCAAATGACATCCATCATTCTTGCAATGGACTCTTCATATACAAGAAATGAAGTAATTAGAGAGGAACTACGATTCTCGCCCGTATTGAAGGAGATAAGTAAATATAGGAGAGAATAGGCCGAACATTTTGGAAAGGTTATGAACCGGAACAGGAGATTAGTCCTATGCCGTGAAAGTTGTTGTTGTTGTTGTTGTTGATAATGATGATGATGATGATGATGATGATGATGATGATGATGATGATGAAATAAATTTGGGTAGTGTCGTAGAAAAATATATTTTACAAAGTCATATTTTATGTCTGTTCATTTTTATACTATAAAGTCATAGGCCTACACAAAAATTCTGAAGTGATGTAATAACATGTCCTTATAAAATTGTACACAAATAAAATATAGGCTATTAAATAGAACTAACATAACTAATTACATAATTAAAATACGAAGATCGCGTAGATTCGAACATGTTTACAAACAAATTAAATATAAAAACCAGCAAGAATGATCATTTAATGTTTTTATAGCGTATAAACTGACATAAATGGATCTCGTTTATGCAATAACCAGTTAATTAGTAATAATGCGGTAATGGCGAACTCTCATCGCATGGTTAGCAGCCTGGATGTAATTGCACTTCCACAACAAAAACTTGTCTTGGAGTCAAAGCGATCTCGTTAGTGAGATGTCTGTATAACAAGCCGGCAAGGAGAAGCAGAGACGAGGGAGAAATTTTTCTCTTGTTGTTTAAGTTTCGATGTTTATCGATAACCGGAGCTATGTGTGAATTAATGTTTATTGTGTAGAATTTTACTTGTACTATCATATATTTCTCGTCAACAGATCATTATGGCATTGTTTCTTACGCTGATAGCTGCCGTTGCCATTCCTGTGCTTGGTTTTCTTACTTTTATTCACTTTTAAACTACACAAGCCATTCAAAGGCAGTAAAGGCTGGTTCACAATAAACCGGAAACGAGAATCGGAACGAAAACGAAAACGGTAAAATTGTTAAAATGTGTACATTTAAATGTGAGCATTCACAATTAACGAAAAGCTTGCCGGAGCCCAGGATCGGGAACGGAGAGTTGGCCAAGTTTCAACTTTGGCGTTCACGTTTCCGATCACAGCCTACTAGATTCATTCTATTGCCATCTAAAAGCTATTTTGTCGTCATATATTTTGTAGCAAGAAGACCGTGACATAACCTATGCATTATTTTGTTCTGTGCTGTGCATCATGGAGCAAGTTTTATTTGATGAGATTCTAATATTGAGTGTTGAGGAAAATACTCACGTTTACGATAAGCGGCGCGCCTCGTATAAAGATGAAAAAATGAAGGAGAATACGTGGCTTTCAATAGCTGCATCTTTGAACACCGATCGTAAGTGAATCATATTTTATTACTGTATTGGTTGTATTACACACTACGTATTCATGCTTCAATTCAATAACTACTGTTGTGTTCATTTTTGTTCTATTACAAATGTTTCTTCTCTAATTATTTTACATTATGGTAGACTTAAAATAGGTTGTGATAATAAAGATGCATGGGCATATTTATAGTACCGTACCTAATGAAATGTTTCAGTTGAAATTCCGAAGTTGGTTAACCTGTGTTTATGTTGGCTGCCTTGTACTCATGAGAGAACGCCATTGGTCAATTATACACAAATAACAACAGAATGCATAATACCGACTTTACATATCGTTATTGATATGCATATCGATATGTATAGTCGTCTACATTCTCGGTTTATTGTGAATAAAAAATTGTCATATTCACGTCCTCTGCTTCTCGTTTTCATTCTGGTTCTCGTTCCCGGTTTATTGTGAACCAGCCTTAAGAGGTTTGTCATTGTTTTACTTTTAAACTACCAGAGGTTCTTTAGAGACAGTAAGATGATTGTAATTGAGTTTCTTTACTTTTGATCTAAATAGATCCATCAGAGATAATTAAATGATTGTACTTCGAATCCTCAGAAGTTAAGTATTTAGGCATTACAATCGACCAACACCTACGATGGGATAAACATATTACATATTTATGCAATAGATTACGTAAAACAATTTATATCTTTGTTATACTTCGGTCATATTTACCAATTAATATTTTACGTCTCATTTATTTAGCATTATTTCAATCTATTCTCCAGTATGGAATTTTAGGGTGGGGACATGCATGTATTTCTAATCTCACTCATTCCAATAATACTTATTCAGAAAAGAATAATTAAAATATGCCTTAATAAACCAATTGATTACTCATCCGAGCTTTTGTTCACTGATTTTAATGTTTTGAAAATTAAACAGATTTATTATAGTGTCTTATTAATCTTCATACATAAAAATCGTAATATATTCAAATTGTATCATCATAAATATGGAACTATAAGATCCGATTTTATACGACTAGAGGAACGAAAGTGTTTCACAAGCACAGCTCTGAGCCATGGTACCTACTTTGGTCCAAGGTTATACAATAAAATAATTGATAAATACCCAAATTTGGAAAATTTCAGTATCAGAAATTTAAAAAATAGCGTTAGGAATTTACTTTTTAAAGAATATATATATATATATATATATATATATATAGATTTAATATGTATATGTATTTGTATGATTTAAATTGTTAAACATTTTTTAAAGTTAATTTATTCCTGTATTTTTTTTCTTGACCCAGTTTGTGTCAAATAATTATCTTTGTTTGTGTTTATCTTTGTGTTTAGATATCTCCCTGAGCACGAGATTTTACTCCTTCAGGGAAGAACTAAGATTGTATTTTTGTACATGTTATTTTACTAACAATAATAAACAACAATAAAATTGTGTTTCTTCCTTATTTTTAAACTAAAGAGATCATTCAAAGGCAGTGAGTTGAGTGTAATTTAGTTTTTTTAGTTTTATTTACTTTTAAACTACACAAGTCATTCAGAGACAATAAGAAGTTTGTAACTGTTTTACTTTTAAACAACCAGAGGTTCTTTAGAGACAGTAAGATGATAATAATTGAGTTTCATTAGGTCCATTTAAATGATTGTAATTGTGTTTCTTTACATTTGTTTACTTCTAACTACAGAAATCATTCAGAGACAGTAAGGGCCGATTATATAAACCATTTATTCTTAGATCAGAGGTTAAATTGAGCCTCGTTCTAGCTGAACTTGGAATTTTGTGTTGTATAAAGTCTAATCTGAGATTAATTTGTCTTAAACTAAAGTCAACTTTGACTGAAGAAATTTCTCCGATTAAGTTAGATGATCCAACTTCAGTTATTTCTTTTCTGTTTGAAATATACGAGTGGCAGATTGTGCAAAAAGAATAGCCATTATTATTAATATTAATAGTTATGGTAGATATATTTATATGTATTTTTTCAATTTCTTGCCTTAATACACAAACATTCTTATATTTTATAAGGCTTTATCGTGTTCAGCAGTATCAGATAACATAACCTATAATTATATTATGTTTATAACAACCATTAATTATTTATTAATGGATGTGATAGGTACATTTATAAATTTTCAATTAACTGTATTACTAAACGAAAATTGTCGTTTAATAAAGCTTTATTATGTTTAGCAGTATCAAACACCATAACATGATAACAATTTGGAGAACGGTCAACCTTCTTCTTATTGTCCGCCATTATTTACAATGCACAAAACAAACCAGTGTCTCCAACAGAGTGTACGGAAAGTCGCCAAAAGTAATTGAAAAGTAGCTAGATTTCTCATTA
Source organism: Periplaneta americana (assembly GCF_040183065.1). Lineage (NCBI taxonomy): Eukaryota > Metazoa > Arthropoda > Insecta > Blattodea > Blattidae > Periplaneta > Periplaneta americana. The sequence goes on along the minus strand of NC_091132.1, from coordinate 22,723,989 downwards.
TCAACAAAGAAAGATTAAATTTTGTCACTATGGGGTGCTAAAAAGGTCGCTAAACCCCTATTTAAGCCATATAATAGTTAAAAGAAATTGTCGTTGAAAAAGGGTTAAAGTCGCTAAATTGGCGACACTGAACAAACCTGTACAACTTCGCCCGCGCATCACATACTTAACCTGTTTATGCGATGTTGTCAAATCCTTTTCACGTGAACTTAGATTGCATTTGAACCAAGGTAATTTGATCGCAGAAAAGTTTTATATAATAGAAGAAGTGTCTGAACTCGGATCACTTTCCGATCTTCGATCAAAGTTGATCTTTAGTCAGGGAGTTTTATACAATTGGGCCTAAGACTATTGTCATTGAATTTCTCTACGTCTGTATATTTTTAAACTTCAGGACCCATTCACAGAGAGTAAGGTGCTTGTGATGGTAATGATTAGACTTCGTGAAATTGTCACGAGAATCGTAAGGTTTACTACGCACGCGGTATAGACTGTATGAGAAGGGGACGTGCAACGGATCGGGTATGCCTCTGATGTAAACACCGAGCAGTATACTGCGGTTACAATAAAACCTGTATCCTGCATTCAAGAAATATAATGAATGATCATTGAAGTAGCAAATGTCTAAACATGTAAATACACAATTATTTTGTAGTGAGATATATTAACTCTTAAAATTTAATGTAATATACTCACATCATCCTTGAATATGTGCATTGCAGTGAAGAGTTGAGCGACTGCAAAGTAACCTCCTCCGATGGTCACTTAAACAGTTTTTATTTTGGGAAAATGTACATTCAACATCACACGATGTAACAGGTGCATATTTGAAGAACGGGAAGTCACTACTTTTTAGCACACCAACTTCACACGTCTTGTCGTGACGTGATAGTACATCATTTATAGTACGAAGTTGTAAATAGGCAGAATTTTTAGCAATAATGTTTCTCAACTTACATTTCAATTTTTCTGAAATTAGTGATATTTTGGATAACGGTTTGTGATACTTTATACACTATATTAAGGGCTTTTGAGAGTTGTAGTTTAGACGATTCTAACAGGATGATGCTTTTGGACACGATTTTAAAATTAGAATCAATGAACAGAATATCTTCCAATAGCTGTTCAGAAGGCAATGATTTTACAGCTGCAACAGCGGAACTGTCTGTGCTATCCAATGCATCAATTACCTCCATTATTTTGCCGTAATATTCTGAATAATAATTAACAGCATCCAATCACTTTTTCAACGGGTCAAGACTGGCTGCGGGGATAAGGGTATTCCAGGGGCAATTATTTGGAAGAGCAACACTCTCATTGTAGTATGTTTGATTGAATTCTTGCCTGCACTGAACAAATGTTAAGCTTTGACTATTCCGACCACAGTAATGCAAAAAACGAGTTCTTACATAGGTATACATAGGCAGCTGTAGCTGCTCTATCTATTTGGACCGGTCACATCTCTTAACATGAACTGCTTATACTACGAGACCGGGCGGTCGTTCGCCTGCTCTATACTACCGTAGGCCTACATCGGCAACCTGATTGCACGCTGAGTGTGGCAATTCAACGAAGTCTAGTAATGATTTAACGTTCCCTTTAAACTGCAGAGAGTCAGAGACGCTGACATTGTTTGTAATCCTTCATGTTACTTCCTGTTTATGATTACATGTTCAGCGTAATGCGCTTTCTTCGCTTATCTCACATGTTTTTCCGAGAAACTAAAGGTTTTCCTCGTCATAAGAAACTATCTGCCGTCTCACTGCGACCGAACTTGGAAATGAAAAGGATGTAACTTACTGTAGTTTTGAGTATCACATTACAGAACGCGCCGCGAGGTATCTCTTTCGAAATAGACTAGACATCGAAGCCCGAGGTATGCCAGTTAGCGACCTTCGCCTCTCATCAAAGTAGGACATCTGAAGACCTTAACTTCCCTTTCAAATTAAATGCTTACAGAAACTTGCACGACAGGACAAGATCTGAGTTCATGAACTTGACGCGGTGGACTGGAACAAAGAAATAAGGTAGAAAAACCTTCTGGTCTGTCTCCATTATAACTAGGGCAGTGACATCGGTATACTTGTATTAGTCCGAGGTGAACATACGACGCCGGTCAAAATGTAGTCGACGTGTTTCAAGTACAGGCAGAGCAAGCGAATTTGACACGCGCCTAAGCAAGCACGTCCCGTGTTTTGTATACGATTATTGCATGTTATAAAATCAAGACAATACAATCATTGTACTTATTTACTTATTGGCTTTTAAGGAACTCGGAGGTTCATTGCCGCCCTCACATAAGCCCGCCATTAGTCCCTATCCTGAGCAAGATTAATCCATTCTCTAGCATCATATCCCACCTCCTTCAAATCCATTTTAATATTATCTTTCCATCTACGTCTCGGCCTCCCCAAAGATCTTTTTCCCTCCGGCGTCCCAACTAACACTCTATATGCATTTCTGGATTCGCCCATACATGCTACATGCCCTGCCCATCTCGAACGTCTGGATTTAATGTTCCTAATTATGTCAGGTGAAGAATACAATGCATGCAGTTCTGTGTTGTGTAACTTTCTCCATTCTCCTGTAACTTCATCCCTCTTAGCCCCAAATATTGTCCTAAGCATCTTATTCTCAAACACCCTTAACCTATGTTCCCTCTCAAAGTGAGAGTCCAAGTTTCACAACTATAACTGTGTTATAAATTCTAACTTTCAGGGTTTTTGACAGCAGACTGGATGATAAAAGCTTCTCAACCGAATAATAACACGCATTTCCCATATTTATTCTGTGTTTAATTTCCTCCCGAGTATGATTTATATTACTGTTGCTCCAAGATATTTAACTTCTCCACCCCTTCAAAAGATAAATTTCCCATTTTTATATTTCCATTTCGTACAATATTCTCGTCACGAGACATAATCATATACTTTGTCTTTTCGGGATTTACTTCCAAACCTATCTCTTTACTTGCTTCCAGTAAAATTCCCGTGTTTTCCCTAATCATTTGTGGATTTTCTCCTAACATATTCACGTCATCCGCATAGACAAGAAGCTGACGTAACCTGTTCAATTCCAAACCCTCTCTGTTATTCTGGACTTTCCTAATGGCATACTCTAGAGCAAAGTTAAAAAGTAAAGTTGATAGTGCATCTCCTTGCTTTAGCCCACAGTAAATTGGAAACGCATCTGACAGAAACTGACCTACACGAACTCTGCTGTACGTTTCACGGAGACACATTTTAATCAATCGAACTAGACAATTATTGTATATAAGGGTTAATATCTGAAAGATCTAAAATGCTGGTGAGGTTGAGAATAATTGTCGGAAATCATACTTAAATTGTCACAAAGTGATAAAACATAAAAGTCTGAAAAGATTTTTTTTTTTTTTTTTTTTTTTTTTTTTTTTTTTTTTTTTTTTTTTTAATTTAGAATTTTGCATTACGGTACAGTTTTAGAATGCCGAAAACGTATATGGTGTATAATTTTGCACTACCGACAACTGCTATCACTGTTGCCAACATAACAGTTAGAAAATCTTTACCAGTTGTAGTATTTCTCAGTACCTAAATTCGAAACGAAATTGGCATTGGCAAAAGAAAATTCAACCTTCAAACTAGAAAACACCATAACCCACTAGCACATGTAGTCATGGGGGGAAAAATGAATAGATTTCACCCTTAGGGTATTAAGTAAGCTGATCCGGACTATAGAATCGCTCCTACAAGTTGGAGTAAGTTGTCTCTTCATCGCTTCTAATTATTCTCTTTAATTTGACTGTCTGCATGTCAAGAACAGTATGTCTGTGGCATACGTGAATGTAGTGCAGACTTACAACAGCAATAAAACCATAAATCAAAGATTTTACTGCCGTTATGCATTTGCTACTTGTGGTAATAGAGTAGGAAGTTCTCGGAGATGGAGTAGATAAGCGTCATAAACTGACAGTGTACCTGGTGCTGCACAAGAAAATGTGGGCCACTACTGCCGAAATCCGTACGTTGATTAACAACACAGCAGCCAGAACAGGTTGGTGGATGACGTAACGTTCAAGTGCGTGTCTTTCCTTCCGGGTGTCCGCCAGACTGTTACGTCATTCCCACACTCTTGGAAATGGGATATCCACACATTGCTCCATATTAATTCAGCTTACAGCAATTGAAGAATTCCAAGTACCAACTTGCGCCTCAACGAATTGAGAAAATTTCTTTCCGCCATTGCGATCGGGACGAACATGACGCAGGTTGAAAGTACAAATATATTGTGTTACGTCGAGACTCTCTTCTATACTGGCCTCACGCCATGGTAATTCTATCATATGTCTGTCTAAGTTTGAAACTCTCTAAAATGGTCTAACGTTAAACATTGACATACTATAGTTCTGCAGTATACAGAATGTTTCAGAATTCATGCGGTCCCTTAAACTAACAATTAAGTTACTTTCGGCATTCCCATATTTTTATTAATATACAAATGTACTCCCTTTTGTCAGTTAGTCTGCTGTCAAAAAATCTGAAAGTTAGAATTTATGAAACAGTTATACGTTACGTATTACCGGTTGTTCTGTATGTTTGTGAAACTTGGAGTCTCACTTTGAGAGAGGAATAGAGATTAAGAGTGTTTGAGAATAAGGTTCTTGGGAAAATATTTGAGGCTAAGAGGGATGAAGTTACAGGAGAATGGAGAAAGTTACACAACGCAGAACTGCACGCATTGTATTCTTCACCTGACATAATCAGGAACATTAAATCCAGACGTTTGAGTTGGGCAGGGCACGTATGGGCGAATCCAGAAATGCATATAGAGTGTTAGTTGGAAGATCGGAGGAAAAAAAACCTTTGGGGAGACCAAGACGTAGATGGGAAGATAATATTAAAATGGACTTGAGGGAGGTGGGATATGATGATAGAGACTGGATTAATCTTGCACAGGATAGGGACCGATGGCGGGGTTATGTGAGGGCGGCAATGAACCTGCGGGTTCTTTAAAAGCCATTTTTAAGTAAGTAAATAAGTATACAAAATGTACTCCAAGGTGACCACGTTTTGACCAAAGAAATCCAAATTCTCTCTAGAAATGAAAACCTCTGTTGCCGCAAAACAACTAATCTCATGCACAACTTTACTCGAATAATAACTCAACAATAACACCGCTGTGGAGTAACGGTTAGCCTGCCTGATCGTGAAACGAGCGAGCCCGGGTTCAAATCATAGTTGGACAAGTTACCTGGTTTCTTGCGGGGTTTTCCCTCAACCTATTACGAGCTAATTCTGGGTAATTTCCAGCGCTAGATCCTGGACTCATTTCGCTGGCATTATCTATAGGCTACTAACGTCACAAGAGGTCTGAGATTTTCCGAGTGACATTTATTAAGATTGTTTCGTGAATAAAATAAAAACTTAAATAATATCTTAAAATTCGCTCAAAAATGTAAATAATTGTATATTTGTGAATACTTAACCTATTCAAACACTGTGAAGTTGAATTACATAAATATCGATTACTCCAACACAGAAATTGGATGTTATTCAGTAATGCCAATTGAGAAAAGCGAAATACAGGTTTAATAACAATGTTAATTACATGTACTGCGCTTTTCTCTTCTCGTTATAACAGAAATACATTTTCATTATTTGCTGAAATCATAATTTAATTTAAACATTTTATAATATAGAGTAAAGGTTGGTAATATTGTAATAGTTATTTTTGAGAATTCATTGCAATTTTACTGAGCTAGAGGAAGATCGATTTTTAGCGTCAATGTATTAAGGGAATGTTCGTGGACAAGTTTCTGCAGAAAACTGGTCCTTCTCTCGCTCAGTAAAATTGTAATAAATTCTCAAAAAGAAATATCACGATATTACTTGTATCACAATATTACCAACCTTTACCCTACTTACAAATAACATTAATTAAATGTTGAAAACGCGGTTATCAAATCTGAATGAAAGAGTGTCTTTTTCTTTAGATATAATGGACATGGAATCAGAAGATGAAGCTGTAGATGTGGAAGTAGGATTTCGCACTTTATTTAGTACTTCATTGTTCCATTAATAGATTCATGCTCATCGATTTACAGGGAAACAGTTGGCGACACTGACTAAACAAAACGACAATGCGATAAATTGTGATAAATCGAGTTGCAAAAATTATCGCTATATATGACTGTGATTGGTTGGAATTCAAAATTGTATTGAACTTCATTGGTCGAAAATGCAATGACGTCATATTATCGCGATATGTGACTGTGATTGGTTGGAATTCAAAATTGTATTGTACTTCCTTGGTCAAAAATGGAATGACGTAATATTATCGCGATATATGACTGTGATTGGTTGGAATTCAAAATTGTATTGTACTTCATTGGTCGAAAATGGAATGACATCATATTATCGCGATATGTGACTGTGATTGGTTGGAATTCAAAATTGTATTGTACTTCATTGGTCGAAAATGGAATGACGTCATATTATCGCGATATATGACTGTGATTGGTTGGAATTCAAAATTGTATTGTACTTCATTGGTCGAAAATGGGAATGACGTCATATTATCGCTATATATGACTGTGATTGGCTGGAATTCAAAATTGTATTGTACTTCATTGGTCGAAAATGGAATGACGTCATATTATCGCGATATATGACTGTGATTGGCTGGAATTCAAAATTGTATTGTACTTCTTTGGTCGAAAATGGAATGACGTCATATTATCGCGATATGTGACTGTGATTGGTTGGAATTCAAAATTTTATTGTACTACATTGGCTGAAAATGGAATGACGTCATATTATCGCGATATATGACTGTGATTGGTTGGAATTCAAAATTTTACTGTACTACATTGGTTGAAAATGGAATGACGTCATATTATCGCGATATATGACTGTGATTGGTTGGAATTCAAAATTGTATTGTACTTCATTGGTCGAAAATGGAATGACGTCATATTATCGCGATGTATGACTGTGATTGGTTGGAATTCAAAATTGTATTGTACTTCATTGGTCGAAAATGAAATAACGTCATATTATCGCGATATATGACTGTGATTGGTTGGAATTCAAAATTATTTTTTACTTCATTGGTCGAAAATGGAATGACGTCATATTATCGCGATATATGACTGTGATTGGTTGGAATTCAAAATTGTATTGTACTTCATTGGTCGAAAATGGAATAACGTCATATTATCGCGATATATGACTGTGATTGGTTGGAATTCAAAATTGTATTGTACTTCATTGGTCGAAAATGGAATGACGTCATATTATCGCGATACATGACTGTGATTGGTTGGAATTCAAAATTGTATTGTACTTCATTGGTCGAAAATGGAATGACGTCATATAGGCCTAAACGAAATAGTCACCTTAATTTCATTCAGACGCTAGATAACTACAGCAGTTGATAAAGAGTCGTAAAATAATCAATTAAAAATAACTGAGCATGATCAAATAATGTGTGCTAATGAAGAATGGAACACGCAGACGTGCAGCATGAAACCGGAAGTTGAGGAAGTTGTTCTAAGCAGTAACTGGTGACATATGAATAGTGATCCGACATGAGCAGAGATGATCTGCATCACAGGACTGCAAGCGCGCTTCACTCTCTCATTTCACTTTCCTTCTCGTTAGCCATCGATTCTTACTAAATGGAACTCAATTCTTTGCCGTTTCCACGTCCTTCGTTCTGGTTGAACACGAGCATTACAGTCAGCACCAATTAGCGTCTCCGTTCTTCCGGCAATAGCTGTGCCAGACATGCACGTGCTTACGATGCAGGGTGTTTGATTACGAAATATTTTCGGCCGCTCTCTAGTCTAATTAAACTGGAAGGCAACCAAACACCCGAATTGCATTGTTTGCATTACTGGCGCAACGGCATGCTAGATATGCAAGGGAATAATTATGTATGTAACAGTGAAGTGCAGGCACTCAAAGAAAATTACCTTACGTCGTCCAGGAAAAGCACCGAATGAAAAATTGTGGTTTGTGAATCTGTTAATTAGGTACGATTTCTAGTGGTTCCATCACTTCACCTGTTCATTGTAATGTTTTATCCCTCATTCTGTAATATCACAATACAACCCAAGTACGGTTTCGATTAAGTTCACAATTTGTCGCGATCATTTACCAATGCCAGGAGTTCCAACAATAGGACAGTCAGTTAATAACTTCTCATAAAAATGAACCAGAGTTCATTACTTTTCAGTCATGTCAATATTATAGTGAACAATGCCAATTTTTTTCACGCAACAAACCAACGTTCAGCGTCGGGGATCGAAACCAAGTTCCTGGGGCTTGCTACTGTCATTCATTCATGCTTCTCGAGCCTTGGCCTCCACAGGAACACGATGCCAGTGATCATTATTCAATGCCAATTTCCATGAATGTTTTACTCCAATGTTATCTGTAGATCTCGGACATGTATTCACTTAAAATGTCAAAAATAGGCAGCCAAAATGCACTAAAACAACCAAAACAGATACTAGACTTACGAACTAATATTAAAAATATATGTAATGGATATCTTCTTCTTCTTCACTTCATGGTTTAGGCAAAATGCCTGTTACGTCTTCACATCCAGAGTTATTCCCATCTTTTCCTAGGTCTTCTAGAGTCTCTTCTTTCATATAGTTTACAGGATACTAACTGCTCTGATAATCTACCTTCTGTCATTCTATCTGTGTTCTCTCCAGTTCTTTCGATATTGGTCTATCCTTCCTCCAGTATTATAAACATTGAGTTCTGCCCTTTTATCCTCGTTTCGTATCTTGTCCGCTCTGGAGCATCCTTTCACCCTTCTTAAAAATCGCATTTCCGCTGCTTGTATCTTTTTGTTTTGGGACCCAGGCTTCACTTCCATACATCAGAATTGGTGTTGCCATAATTTTATACATTTTCATTATAGTATCTTTCCTTGTTTTATTGTTTAAGACTCTACTAATAGTTCTACATGATTGTATGTCCATTTCGTTGAATTTTAATTATATATCGCGATATTTATTATAAATATTATATCTGCTCCTAGATAGCAAAAATGCGACTCTTGCTCTATAGTTTTTCCACTCACTACTCATTTTGAGAGTATTGTGTGTTTTCCGTGGAATGCCGTCAATTTGGTTTTTAGGGTAGATATTTCATGGCGATTTGTTCTAATTCGTGTAGGCCTATAGTTCTTTGGAGGTCATCTTCTTTTTTATATTATTGCAAGATCATCTGCAAACAGAAGAACATTTACTGTTGTATTGTGATAGATATTTATCCCTGAATTTCTCTCTCCTTTCCGATCCTTAAATTATATAAATTATACGGTATACATATATATATACATTAAAAAGAGTGGATGATATATTGCACCCTCGTCGAACACCTCTTGAAGTCGTCAATTTAATATTCTTGGTCCGTCCAGCATTGATTAAAATGTTCGCCGTTTTATATATCATATTTAATATAATTGATATACCTATAAGTTATACACACTTTCACTTATTTTGCTCTGATGCATTTTAACATAAGCAACTTTGTTTTATGATGCTTTAAATGCCACTCATTTCCACATTTGACCCGTAAAAAAATAAGACCGATCTATCGGGTATACTAATCCAATTTTAATAAAAAAATGAATAAATTATTAAATTGATTTCCTATAAACCGCGTAACGAATAAAAGGGTTAAATTCCCTCATGCATTTTACTTTACCCAATTTTTAAGCGATTAAAAATACGAAACTCTTCTATCCGAATTCAATTTAAAGAATTTACAGTTCAATTTCTAGAGCCTAATACTGTGTGAAAAACGACAAAATATTCAAACTTTTTTTTTAATATCGAGGCAAAAAATCTGCATTAATAAAATTCGTTGTCTCCATGTGGTTTCGCTATTTTATATTTGAAAAATGGTCAGAAATATATAAAAGAGAAACATAGTACAAATTCCTTATCACAGTACCGGCAAAAATTATCCATCTGTCGTGAAACCTTCGTCTCCACCAATTCATATCTCCACTATAACATACTTACTTCTGGAACGTTTTTCTTTGTGCGTCATATTGGTTGTTGGCATACCGCACCACTAAATATATTGAAAGTGACAATGTGTTCGAAATACCAGTGCAAAACTGAATTTATTTAAAAACAGATAATTAAAATTAAATATTTTAGTTTATGTTGTCCATATGGGAGAACTATATATACATGCAAAGTTTCATTAAAATGTCTTAAATACTTTTTGAGTTGTCGTATAAACGTGAAAAAATAACTGTTAGATTTCCACAAACATTAAAATTGATTATAGAGGTAGTGTATATTAAGCGGGCCAATTTCTATGTCTAAAGAACCAATAAATTTTTAGAAAAAAAAAGTTGAAATAACAGAAATATAAATAACTAGTGAAAGGTGGATCTCCTTCTTTAATTTGAAGAAATTGTACATTATTAGTTATTGATCTTGTGAACAAGACTTGCATTATATACATACATATATTATGTATTTCATTATTGAAATGTTAGTCCTAAATACATAGAGTGTTATGGAAGTACTTCAAAAAGTTTCATTCGAAATCCCTCCAAACCATTGTGTCTCCTCGCCCATATAAGATATCGTTTGACTGTGGATACCGGAAAACATAATTGATAGAAAGTTGGTATACAGAGGACGAATCCTAAATGTGAAACATTACACACAGTCTTCTAATATAGGTATTCGTTTTGTGTTCTACGTAACAAATTCCTTTCCATACTACTTATATAAGGATTACATTTGGTAGAGAGCATCAGTGTTAACAGTTCTCTCAACTAGCTACAAGCTTTCAGCTTAAAAAAAGATCAGACATGGCTTTCATTAAGGCAAGTACATCCAAGTGGATGAGTGCTGGCTTTGATGTTAATTTACTAAAAATTTGGTCGTATCTAGGCTACTTGAAACACCTTTTGGACTATGTTATGTCTTTTTCATTATTCATGCAAAATGTTATTTAAGTAATTGGCGTTACATTATTGTTAATTTTAAAGCTACAAGTGCGTTTCCAGTCAAACTTTGAAATGTGTAGGCCTACTATTATTATTATGGTAAGTTACTACTAGCTATATGTCGTGATGAAAAGTCTTGTAGTACATCACTGTCATTTGTTCTTCAAAATACCGATATCTTTCTAAAAACCGAGTGTAAAATGAAAATGGATTATCAGCCAGGAATGAGCGAAGCAGACAATATTTGAAGGATTCATAGTGGGCCAAGCGCCACTTTTTAAAAACGGAGAAAGCAAGGGTTAAAGTTAAGTGAATACCATAGTTCAATGAAGATTGACATATCATTTAGTTTGAATGTGTATACTTTATATTACTTGCTATATGTTTCCATTGAATTATGGCGATAACTTCATTTTAACCCTTGTTTTCTACGGTTTTAGTAAATTTGCATTTGACCCACTATGGTTCTGAACCCTTCATTTATGGTGAGCTTAATATACCTTCACTTCCTTTTACAAATAGGACTAAAGTAAAAAAAAAATGGACTTCTTACAGGCTTTGGTACTTTTCGCCATCCTCGCCACTGCTGTTGCTCTTCCAGGATACGAACATCATGAAGAACATGTGAGTTTTTTATATTGGTATACTTGAGAACGATTTTTAACTATATAGTTTAATGATTTTAATTTCTATCATGATGTCATACGAAATAAAATATTTATTTTAAGGCCCATCCCAAGTACGAGTTCAAGTACGGCGTCAAGGACTCTCACACCCACGACATCAAGGAACAACACGAGACGCGCGATGGCGACAAAGTTGAGGGATACTACAAGCTGGTTGAGCCTGACGGCACCACCCGCACTGTCCACTACACCGCCGACAAACACAACGGATTCAACGCTCACGTCCAGAAATCCGGACACGCCAGCCATCCTCAAGCTACTCACCATGTGGTGATCCCATCACACTCACACGGATCATCATACGCTTACAACTCACAGCATGAGTCAGGATTTGGACATCATGGCTTATATTAATTACAGAGCTATAGATTTTATCAACAACACGATTGATCCTTAAGAAAGTCTGTCTGCAAAATCTAGAGGCCTAATTGTTTACTTTGAATATCATCGCGTCATCATACTTTTACACATTCCCCTTATTTACTTGTAAGATATTTTTGTATTATAATACGTCTATTCAAATTCAAACTTCATTATTGTTTGTAACATCTACATTTCTGTTTTTATTGTATTTGTATTTATTTTTAGTAAATAAATATTTTATAAATCAAGCGTGTGTATTTTCTTCACACTCTCTCTCTCTCTCTCTCTCTCTCTCTCTCTCTCTCTCAGCTTGAAGTTGTTTATTCACATTTATAATAAAACATTTCATGTAGTAAAGCAGCGATGGTCAAATGGCGGCCCGCGGGCCTCATCCGACCCGTGAGTACGTTTCATCCAGCCCGCGAATATAAATGTATGATTTGTTCCTTTTTTAAAATTCATGCGTAAATATAAGAGTGGAGTTGGCCATCATAATGTACCTACTTAGCATTTAAGTACAATTAAATTTTAATTGCAAGCGAAGAACAAGACAATTTTTGTAATGATGGCATTTGCAGATGCTTTCAAAAAGAAGTTAAATCTATTCCAGCAATTGTTCCAACTTATTCACATGGGGCTGCATAAAATTACCACTTTGGACACGGATCGGGTTTGGGAGGTTTCCACTGATGCATTATTCAATTTCCGTGCATTTTTCTGTATGGAAAATTCATTGTTTGGTCTTGTATTGTAGTAATGAATTATTTATTTAATAAATGCACTTAATTTAATTCAAACAGAAAAGTTTAATTCATTTTCTATTAAGTTAATTTATTGATTATATTAAAAAATTAATAATGGATTTGCAAAATCTCTTTGATAGTGAAAACTGTATTCATTTTTGGTAAGAAATGTTTAGGTTGGATAAGAATGGAATTAAGATTTACAGGCAGGATGAGAACATCCTAGCCAATCATTTATTAGAGAATGGAGCGAGACAAGAAATGGATCAATAAATCAGAGAGAAAGAAAGACGAATAAACTGAAAGGTACACGAGTGCGCGTTCTTGCAATGGCTTTTGGGACACATCTTAACCCTTATGTGAGCTCCTAGGTAAAGGTCACTGGTCTCACTTCGTTCATACTATCCCTTGCTTTGCGAGAACTAGACCTGCGACGGATCCGTACACCTAGGCTTCCTTTGGTCCATTGTACGCCATTGAAAAAGTTTCTGACTTAGATTAAATGCTAGTAAGTCACAAGCTATAATAATTGGACATGAGAGACTACTGAACACAATGAACAACAGACATGTCCCTATGATTACAGTAAATAATGCCACTATTCCGTACCATTCCGTCGTCAGAAACTTCGGCATTTCCTTGGACGAAAATTTAAATTGGGAATGCCAAATAAAGGAAATATCCAAGAGAGTGTGCTATACCATGCATTCTCTTAACCCATTCAGAAACTTCCTCCCGCCAGAATTTAAACAGACTTTAGTGCAAACCCTCGTACTACCACTGTTTGACTATTGCGACGTAATACTTACAGACTTGACAACATTTGACCTGTGAAAAATAAGGCCAATCTGTCGGTTATACTAATCCAATTCTTAATAAAAAATGAATAAATTATTAAATTGATTTCATAAAAAACACGTAACGAATAAAAGGGTTAAATTCCCTCTATACATTTTACTTTACCCAATTATTAAGCGATTAAAAATACGAAACTCCTCCATCCGAATTCAATTTAAAGAATTTACAGTTCAATTTCTCGAGCTTAGTGTTGTGTGAAAAACCAGAAAGAATTGAAATTTTTTTTTTAATATCGAGGCAAAAAATCTGCATTAATAAAATTCACTGTCTCCACGTGGTTTCGCTGTTTTATACTTGAAAAATGGTCAGAAATATATAAAAGAGAAATATAGTACAACTTCCTTATCACAGTACCGACAAAATTATCCATCTGTCGTGAAACCTTCGTCTCCACCAATTCATATACTCCACTATAACATACTTACCTCTGGAACGTTTTTCTTTGGGCGTCATATTGGTTGTTGGCATACCGCACTACTAAATATATTGAAAGTGACAATGTGTTCGAAATAACAGTGCAAAACTGAATTTATTTAAAAAATATAATTAAAATTAAATATTTTAGTTTATGTTGTCCATATGGGAGAACTATACATACACGCAAAGTTTCATTAAAATGTCTTAAATACTTTTTGAGTTGTCGTATAAACGCTGCCCGCCTGAAAAAAATACTCCACAAATTTTCGTATTGAAAAAATAGTACATTATACAACGAGCCTATAATGATAGTAATTAAGACGCGAGGATTGTCATATAGGCATTACCTTTATAGGCAAGTTTCATACGACTTTTTATGCTCGACCATGTTTCTAACTTGAAATTATTCATAACTATTCATGTTACTCTTATGTGAATGGGAAGGGAACTGACCTTGTGCAATCTCGTAAATTGTGAGATGTGCGCAGACGCGAAAGTATTGATTTTTTCCCAGAAACGATTGTCGACGACCGTGATATAATCTCGTTAAACTTGATATAACCTTGAAATTGAATTCGACATTGACAAATTGAATTTATTTTAATATTATTTACAATTAACGCTTATTATTATAGTAACAGAACATAACCTTCTGCGACAGTATTGGATTTCCAGCCTGCGTGACGTTTTGCTAGTTGTCTTTCGATTGCATATGCGATAATAATCGAAAACCTGAACTTTAAAGAATATGTGTACTTTAATGACATGCATTAAAGGACTGCTAGCAGGTGTATAATTACTACATTTCGGCATGGTCGAGCATAAAATAACTATTAGGTTCCCATAAACATTAAAATTGCTTAGTAATGGGTATAGGTAGTGTATTATTAAGCGTCCCAAATTCTATTTCCAAAGGACCAATAAATTCTTAGAAAAAAAGTTGAAGTGACAGTAAAATAAATGACTAGCGAAAAGTGGACCTCTCCCTTTAATTTTAAGAAATTAGTGCACTGTACGTTATTGATCTTGTGAATAAGATTTGAAATATAAATATAGATTCCATTGTTTAAGTTTTAGTCCTAATTACGTGGATTGTTACGCAAGTACTTCAAAAAGTTTCATTCGAAATCCCTCCAAACCATTGTGTTTCCTCGCCCATATAAGATATCCTTTGAGTGTGGATACCGGAAAACATAATTGATAGAAAGTTGGCATACAGAGGACGAATCCTAAATGTGAAACATTAGACACGGTCTTCTAATATAGGTATTCGTTTTGTACTCTACGTAACAAATTCCTTTCCATACTACCTATATAAGGATTACATTTGGTAGAGAGCATCAGTGTTAACATTTCTCTCAACCAGGTACAAGCTGCCAGCTTAAAAAAGATCAGACATGGCTTTCCTTAAGGCAAGTACATCCAAGTGGTATGAGTGCTGGCTTTGATGTTAGTTTACTAAAAATTTGGTCGTATCTAGGCTACTTGAAACACCTTCTACACTATGTTATGTCTTTTTCATTATTCATCCAAAATGTTATTTAAGTAATTGGCGTTACATTCTTGTTAATTTTAAAGCTACAAGTGCGTTTCCAGTCAAACTTTGAAACGTGTAGGCCTACTATTATTATTATAATGGTAAGTCACTACTAGCTATATGTCGTAGTGAAAAGTCTTGTAGTACATCACTGTCATTTGTTGTTCAAAATACCGATATCTTTCTAAAAATCGAGTGTAAAATGAAAATGGCTTATCACTCAGGAATGAGGGAAGCAGGCAATATTTGAAGGGTTCAGAATCATAGTGGGCCAAGCGCCATTTATTAAACATGGAGAAACCAAGGGTTAAAGTTAAGTGAATACCATAGTTTAATGAAGATTGACATATCATTTAGTTTGAATGTGTATACTCGGACTTTATATTACTTGCTACATGTTTCCATTGAATTATGGTGATAACTTCATTTTAACCCTTGTTTTCTAAGATTTTTAGTAAATGGCGCTTGGCCCACTATGGTTCTGAACTTTTCATTTATGGTGAGCTTAATATACCTTTATTTTGTTTTACAAATAGGCCTAAAGTAAAAAAAAATGGACTTTTCACAGGCTTTGGTAATTTTCGCCATCCTCGCCACTGCCATTGCTCTTCCAGGATACGAACATCATGAAGAACATGTGAGTTTTTTATATTGGTATACTTGAGAACGATTTTTAAGTATATAGTTTAATGATTTTAATTTCTATCATGATGTCATCCGCATTAAAATATTTATTTGAAGGCCCATCCCAAGTACGAATTCAAGTACGGCGTCAAGGACTCTCACACCCACGACATCAAGGAACAACACGAGACGCGCGATGGCGACAAAGTTGAGGGATACTACAAGCTGGTTGAGCCTGACGGCACCACCCGCACTGTCCACTACACCGCCGACAAACACAACGGATTCAACGCTCACGTCCAGAAATCCGGACACGCCAGTCATCCTCAAGCTACTCACCATGTGGTGATCCCATCACACTCACACGGATCATCATACGCCTACAACTCACAACATGAGTCAGGATATGGACACCATGGCTCATATTAATTGCAGAGCTATAGATTTTCTCAACAACACGATTGATCTTTAAGAATGTCTGTCTGCAAAATCTAGAGGCCTAATTGTTTACTTTGAATATCATCGCGTCATCATTCTTTTACACATTTCCCTTATTCACTTGTAAATTATTTTTGTATTACAATACTGCTATTCAAATTCAAACTTCATTATTGTTTATAACATCTATATTTCTGTTTTTATTGTATTTGTATTTAATTTTAGTAAATAAATATGTTATAAATCAAGTGTGCGTATTTTGTTCACTCTCTCTCTCTCTCTCTCTCTCTCTCTCAGCTTGAAGTTGTTTATTCACATTTATAATAAATCATTTCATGTAGTAAAGCAGTGATAGGCAAATGGCGGCCCGCGGGCCTCATGTGGCGCGTGAATAAAAATGTATGATTTGTTCCTTTTTTTAAATTTATGCGTAGAAGTTAGATGTAACTGGCCATCACAATGTACCTGCTCAGCATTTAAATTCAATTAAATTTTAATTGCAAGAGAAGAACAAGATAATTTTTTTAATGATGGTATTTTTAGATGCTTTGAAAAACAAGTTAACTCTATTCCAGCAAATGTTCCAACTTATTCACATGAGGCTGCATAAAATTACCACTTTGGACATGGATCGGGTTTGAGAGGTTTCCACTGGTGCATTAGCCAATTTCCGTGCCTTTTTCTGTATGGAAAATTCATTGTTTGGTCTTGTATTGTAGTAATGAAATTATTTATTTAATAAATGTACTTAATTTAATTCAAAGTGAAAAGTCTAATTCATTTTCTATTAAGTTAATGTACCGATTATATTTAAAAAATTAACAATGGATTTGCGAAATCTCTTTGATAGTGTAAAATGTATTTATTTTTGGTAAGAAATGTTTAGGTTAGATAAGAATGGAATTAAGAATTACAGGCAGGATGAGAACACCCTAGCCAATAATTTATTAGAGAATGGAGCAAGACAAGAAATGGATCAATAAATCAGCGAGAAAGAAAGACGAATAAACTAAAAGGTACACGAGTGAGCGTTCTTGCAATGGCTCTTGGGAGCCATCTTAACCCTTATGTGAGCTCCTAGCTTAAAGGTCACTTGTCTCACTTCGTTCATACTATCCCTTGCTTTACTAGAAGTAGACCCGCGACGGATCCGTACACCTAGGCTTCCTTTGGTCCATAGTACGCCATAGAAAATGATTAAATGCTAGTAAGTCACAAGCTATAATAATTGGACATGAGAGACTGCTGAACACAATGAACAACAGACATATCCCAATTATTACAGTGAATAATGCCACTATTCCGTACCATTCCGTCGTCAGAAACCTCGGCATTTTCTTGGAAGAAAATTTAAATTGGGAATGCCAAATAAAGGAAATATCCAAGAGAGTGTGCTATACCATGCATTCTCTTAACCCATTCAGAAACTTCCTCCCGCCAGAATTAAAACAGAATTTAGTGCAAACCCTCGTACTACCACTGTTTGACTATTGCGACGTAATACTTACAGACTTGACAACATTTGACCTGTGAAAAATAAGGCCAATCTGTCGGTTATACTAATCCAATTCTAAATAAAAATTGAGTAAATTATTAAATTGATTTCCTAAAGAACCACGTAACGAATTAAAGGGTTAAATTCCCTCAATACATTTTATTTTACCCAATTTTTAAGCGATTATAAATACGAAACTCCTCTATCCTAATTCAATTTAAAGAATTTACAGTTCAATTTCTCGAGCTTAATGTTGTGTGAAAAACGAGAAAGAATTCAAACTTTTTTATCTTAAAATATCGAGGCAAAAAATCTGCATTAATAAAATTCACTGTCTCCACGTGATTTCGCTGTTTCTTACTTGAAAAATGGTCAGAAATATATAAAAGAGAAACATAGTACAAATTCCTTATCACAGTACTGACAAAAATTATCCATCTGTCGTGAAACATTTGTCTCCACCAATTCATATCTCCACTATAACATACTTACTTCTGGAACGTTTTTCTTTGGGCGTCATATTGGTTGTTGGCATACCGCACTACTAAATATATTGAAAGTGACAATGTGTTCGAAATAACAGTGCAAAACTGAATTTATTTAAAAAATATAATTAAAATTAAATATTTTAGGTTATGTTGTTCATATGGGAGAACTATACATACACGCAAAGTTTCATTAAAATGTGTTAAATACTTTTTGAGTTGTCGTATAAACGCTGCCCGCCTGAAAAAAATACTCCACAAACTTTCGTACTGAAAAGATAGTACATTATACAACGAGCCTATAATGATAGTAATTAAGACGCGAGGATTGTCATATAGGCATTACCTTTATAGGCAAGTTTCATACGACTTTTTATGCTCGACCATGTTTCTAACTTGAAATTATTCATAACTATTCATGTTACTCTTATGTGAATGGGAAGGGAACTGACCTGGTGTAATCTCGTAAATTGTGAGATGTGCGCAGACGCGAAAGTATTGATTTTTTCCCACAAACGATTGTCGACGACCGTGATATAATCTCGTTAAACTTGATATAACCTTGAAATTGAATTCGACATTGAAAAACGAGATGACAAATTGAATTTATTTGAATATTATTTACAATTAACGCTTCTTATTATAGTAACAGAACATAAACATCTGCGACAGTATTGGATTTCCAGCCTGCGTGACGTTTTGCTAATTGTCTTTCGATTGCATATGCGAGAATAATCGAAAACCTGAACTTTAAAGAATATGTGTACTTTAATGACATGCATTAAAGGACTGCTAGCAGGTGTATAATTACTACATTTCGGCATGGTCGAGCATAAAATAACTATTAGGTTTCCATAATTAAAATTGCTTAATAATGGGTACAGGTAGTGTATTATTAAGCGTCCCAAATTCTATTTCCGAAGGACCAATAAATTCTTAGAAAAAAAGTTGAAGTGACAGTAAAATAAATGACTAGCGAAAGGTGGACCTCTCCCTTTAATTTTAAGAAATTAGTGCACTGTACGTTATTGATCTTGTGAATAAGACTTGAAATATAAATATAGATTCCATTGTTTCAGTTTTAGTCCTAATTACGTGAATTGTTACGAAAGTACTTCAAAAAGTTTCATTCGAAATCCCTCCAAACCATTGTGTTTCCTCGCCCATATAAGATATCCTTTGAGTGTGGATACCGGAAAACATATTTGATAGAAAGTTGGCATACAGAGGACGAATCCTAAATGTGAAACATTACACACGGTCTTCTAATATAGGTATTCGTTTTGTACTCTACGTAACAAATTCCTTTCCATACTACCTATATAAGGATTACATTTGGTAGAGAGCATCAGTGTTAACATTTCTCTCAACCAGCTACAAGCTGCTAGCTTAAAAAAGATCAGACATGGCTTTCCTTAAGGCAAGTACATCCAAGTGGTATGAGTGCTGGCTTTGATGTTAGTTTACTAAAAATTTGGTCGTATCTAGGCTACTTGAAACTCCTTCTACACTATGTTATGTCTTTTTCATTATTCATCCAAAATGTTATTTAAGTAATTGGCGTTACATTCTTGTTAATTGTAAAGCTACAAGTGCGTTTCCAGTCAAATTTTGAAATGTGTAGGCCTACTATTATTATTATTATTATTATTATTATTATTATTATGGTAAGTCACTACTAGCTATATGTCGTAGTGAAAAGTCTTGTAGTACATCACTTTCATTTGTTTTCCAAAATACCGATATCTTTCTAAAAACCGAATGTGAAATGAAAATGGCTTATCACTCAGGAATGAGGGAAGCAGGCAATATTTGAAGGGTTCAGAGTCATAGTGGGCCAAGCCACATTCATTAAACATGAAGAAACCAAGGGTTAAAGTTAAGTGGATACCATAGTTCAATGAACATTGACATATCATTTAGTTTGAATGTGTATACTTTATATTACTTGCTATATGTTTCTATTGAATTATGGTGATAACTTCATTTTAACCCTTGTTTTCTACGGTTTTAGTAAATGGCGCTTGGCCCACTATGGGTCTGAACCCTTCATTTATGGTGAGCTTAATATACCTTCACTTCCTTTTACAAATAGGCCTAAAGTAAAAAAAATGGACTTTTCACAGGCTTTGGTACTTTTCGCCATCCTCGCCACTGCTATTGCTCTTCCAGGATACGAACATCATGAAGAACATGTGAGTTTTTTTTATATTGGTATACTTCAGAACGATTTTTAACTGTATAGTTTAATGACATTAAATTTCTGTCATGATGTGATACGCATTAAAATATTTATTTGAAGGCCCATCCCAAGTACGAGTTCAAGTACGGAGTGAAGGACTCTCACACCCACGACATCAAGGAACAACACGAGACGCGCGATGGCGACAAAGTTGAGGGATACTACAAGCTGGTTGAGCCTGACGGCACCACCCGCACTGTCCACTACACCGCCGACAAACACAACGGATTCCACGCTCACGTCCAGAAATCCGGACACGCCAGCCATCCTCAAGCTACTCACCATGTGGTGATCCCGTCACACTCACACGGATCATCATACGCCTACAACTCACAACACGAGTCAGGATATGGACACCATGGCTCATATTAATTGCAGAGCTATAGATTTTATCAACAACACGATTGATCTTTAAGAATATCTGTCTGCAAAATCTAGAGGCCTAATTGTTTACTTTGAATATCATCGCGTCATCATTCTTTTACACATTTCCCTTATTCACTTGTAAATTATTTTTGTATTACAATACTGCTATTCAAATTCAAACTTCATTATTGTTTATAACATCTACATTTCTGTTTTTATTGTATTTGTATTTATTTTTAGTAAATAAATATGTTACAAATCAAGTGTGCGTATTTTGTTCACTCTCTCTCTCTCTCTCTCTCTCTCTCTCAGCTTGAAGTTGTTTATTCACATTTATAATAAATCATTTCATGTAGTAAAGCAGTGATAGGCAAATGGCGGCCCGCGGGCCTCATGTGGCGCGTGAATAAAAATGTATGATTTGTTCCTTTTTTTAAATTTATGCGTAGAAGTTAGATGTAACTGGCCATTACAATGTACCTACTCAGCATTTAAATTCAATTACATTTTAATTGCAAGGGAAGAACAAGATAATTTTTTTAATGATGGCATTTTTAGATGCTTTGAAAAACAAGTTAACTCTATTCCAGCAAATATTCCAACTTATTCACATGAGGCTGCATACAATTACCACTTTGGACATGGATCGGGTTTGGGAGGTTTCCACTGATGCATTAGCCAATTTCCGTGCCTTTTTCTGTATGGAAAATTCATTGTTTGGTCTTGTATTGTAGTAATGAAATTATTTATTTAATAAATGTACTTAATTTAATTCAAAGTGAAAAGTCTAATTCATTTTCTATTAAGTTAATGTACCGATTATATTTAAAAAATTAACAATGGATTTGCGAAATCTCTTTGATAGTGTAAAATGTATTTATTTTTGGTAAGAAATGTTTAGGTTAGATAAGAATGGAATTAAGAATTACAGGCAGGATGAGAACACCCTAGCCAATAATTTATTAGAGAATGGAGCGAGACAAGAAATGGATCAATAAATCAGCGAGAAAGAAAGACGAATAAACTAAAAGGTACACGAGTGAGCGTTCTTGCAATGGCTCTTGGGAGCCATCTTAACCCTTATGTGAGCTCCTAGCTTAAAGGTCACTTGTCTCACTTCGTTCATACTATCCCTTGCTTTACTAGAAGTAGACCCGCGACGGATCCGTACACCTAGGCTTCCTTTGGTCCATAGTACGCCATAGAAAATGATTAAATGCTAGTAAGTCACAAGCTATAATAATTGGACATGAGAGACTGCTGAACACAATGAACAACAGACATATCCCAATTATTACAGTGAATAATGCCACTATTCCGTACCATTCCGTCGTCAGAAACCTCGGCATTTTCTTGGAAGAAAATTTAAATTGGGAATGACAAATAAAGGAAATATCCAAGAGAGTGTGCTATACCATGCATTCTCTTAACCCATTCAGAAACTTCCTCCCGCCAGAATTAAAACAGAATTTAGTGCAAACCCTCGTACTACCACTGTTTGACTATTGCGACGTAATACTTACAGACTTGACAACATTTGACCTGTGAAAAATAAGGCCAATCTGTCGGTTATACTAATCCAATTCTAAATAAAAATTGAGTAAATTATTAAATTGATTTCCTAAAGAACCACGTAACGAATTAAAGGGTTAAATTCCCTCAATACATTTTATTTTACCCAATTTTTAAGCGATTATAAATACGAAACTCCTCTATCCTAAATCAATTTAAAGAATTTACAGTTCAATTTCTCGAGCTTAATGTTGTGTGAAAAACGAGAAAGAATTCAAACTTTTTTATCTTAAAATATCGAGGCAAAAAATCTGCATTAATAAAATTCACTGTCTCCACGTGATTTCGCTGTTTCTTACTTGAAAAATGGTCAGAAATATATAAAAGAGAAATATAGTACAACTTCCTTATCACAGTACTGACAAAAATTATCCATCTGTCGTGAAACATTTGTCTCCACCAATTCATATCTCCACTATAACATACTTACTTCTGGAACGTTTTTCTTTGGGCGTCATATTGGTTGTTGGGATGCCGCACTACTATATATATTGAAAGTGACAATGTGTTCGAAATAACAGTGCAAAACTGAATATATTTAAAAACAGATAATTAAAATTAAATATTTTAGTTTATGTTGTCCATATTGGAGAACTATATATAAATGCAATGTTTCATTAAAATGTCTTAAATACTTTTATGCTCGACCATGCCGAAATGTAGTAATTATACACCTGGTAGTAGCCCTTTAATGCACCTCATTAAAGTACACCTATTCATTATAATTCAGTTGTTCAGCCAATGGGAAATCACCTTTGTACTGATTGTACCATTATAAAACCGAAAGTATCGATTTTTGTCGGATATGCAATCGAAAGACAAATAGCGAAAAGTCACGGATGCTGGAAATCCAATACTGTCGCAGAAGGTTATGTTCTGTTACTTTAAT
The DNA here is from genome assembly GCF_040183065.1 of Periplaneta americana. Classification (NCBI taxonomy): domain Eukaryota; kingdom Metazoa; phylum Arthropoda; class Insecta; order Blattodea; family Blattidae; genus Periplaneta; species Periplaneta americana. The sequence continues at coordinate 22,700,300 of NC_091132.1, read as the reverse complement.
AATTAGCGTTAATTGTAAATAATATTCAAATAAATTTATTTTGTCATCTCGTTTTTCAATTCTAAATCAATATCCAGGTTATATCAAGCCTAAGGTTCATGTTATTCTCTAGATTATATCACGGTCAATGACATTCGTGTTTCGGGAAAAATCAATAATTTCGCGTCTGCGCACATCTCACAATTCAGGTCAGTTCCATTCCTCACTTACATAACAATAACATGAATACTGCTGAATAATTTCAAGTTAGAAATATGGTCGAGCATAAAAAGCCGTATGAAACTTGCCTATAATGGTAATTAAGACGCTCGTATGAAAATTATACAACATACTCGCGTCTTAATTACTACCATTATAGGCTCGTTGTATAATGTACTATTGGAGTTGTCGTATAAACCCTGCCAAATTTTCGTAGTAAAAAAATAACTATTAGTTTTCCATAAACATTAAAATTGCTTAGTGTTGTACAGGTAGTGTATATATTAAGCGTGCTAATTTCTATTTCTAAAGGACCAATAAATTTTTAGAAAAAGAATGTTGAAATAACAGTAAAATAAGTAACTAGCGAAAGGTGGATTTCCTTCTTTAATTTGAAGAACTTGTACATTATTCGTTATTGATCTTGTGAATAAGACTTGCATTATATATAATATGTATTTCATTATTGAAATTTTAGTCCTAATTACATAGAGTGTTACGCAAGTACTTCAAAAAGTTTCATTCGAAATCCCTCTAAACCATTGTGTTTCCTCGCCCATATCAAATATCCTTTGAGTGTGGATACCGGAAAACATAATTGATAGAAAGTTGGTATACAGAGCACGAATCCTAAATGTGAAACATTACACACGGTCTTCTATTATAGGTATTCGTTTTGTACTCTACGTAACAAATTCTCTTCCATACTACCTATATAAGGATTACCTTTGGTAGAGTCCATCAGTGTTAACAATTCCCTCAACTAGCTACAAGCTTCCAACTTAAAAAAGATCAGACATGGCTTTCATTAAGGCAAGTACATCCAAGTGGATGAGTGCTGGACTTGATTTTAATTTACTTAAAATTTGGTCGTATCTAGGCTACTTGAAACACCTTCTGGACTATGTTATGTCTTTTTTATTATTCATGCAAAATGTTATTTAAGTAATTAACGTTGCATTCTTGTTAATTTAAAAGCTACAAGTGCGTTTCCAGTCAAACTTTGAAATGTGTAGGCCTACTATTATTATAGTAAATTAGTACAGTACCTATATATCGTGATGAAAGGTCTTGTAGTACATCACTGTCATTTGTTTTTCAGAATACCGTTATCTTTCTAAAAACCGACTGTAAAATGAAAATAGCTTATCAGTAGGGACCGGAATTTTATGTAATATAAAGGTGTGAAATATGTACATATTTATGTAAGAAAAATAAGCTGAATATGTACCAAAATATGTAAAATCATGAAAATATTTAATATCAATATCTGGCAGGTATAGCATAGGTAAGACTCTCCAGTTGTGATTTCATAGAGCACCCGAATTTTTTACCGCTCACTTGACACATTACTATGTTTCCATATGTAGTGAAAGCTTCGTCCATCGCAATCGATGATTTTATTTTTGTTGTTAGGATTGAAGATACAGGAGCCATTTTAGTTAGTTAAAAACACTAGATAAACTCACATTGGGTGAATGCCTCTCTTATTTCCTTGAACCAACAATATTATGTTTCGTCCGAGATATATCCTTTCTTGGATAGGTAAAAAGGCTTTTTAAATCTGTGTATTTCAAATTTTGTAAACGTGTATTTCAAATTGTAAATTTCCCCAGCAGAAATTTTTTCCCCCTTTTAGAGAAGTAAAAATGAATAAAACCCCTAAATATGTAGATTTATGTAATATCAAGCCATAATATGTAATGTGCGGTAAATATGTAAAAATATGTAGTATCAAATTTTAATATATTAATGGTAATTACAAGATTCGAAAAAGATTTGTTACTTATATACAGTTAGGTTGAAAAGAATATGATATGTAATTACATAAAAATCCGGACCCTACTTATCACTCAGGAATGAGGGAAGCAGACAATATTTGAAGGGTTCAGAGCCATAGTGGGCCAAGCGCCATTTATTAAACATGGAGAAACCAAGGGTTAAAGTTATGTGAATACCATAGTTTAATGAAGATTGACATATCATTTAGTTTGAATGTGTATACTTCATATTACTTGCTATATGTTTCCATTGAATTATGGCGATAACTTTATTTTAAACCCTTGTTTTCTATGGTTTTAGTAAATGGCGCTTGACCCAATATGGGTCTGAACCCTTCATTTATGGTGAGCTTAATATACCTTCATTTTCTTTTACAAATAGGCCTAAAGTAAAAAAAATGGACTTTTCACAGGCTTTGGTACTTTTCGCCATTCTCGCCACTGCTATTGCTCTTCCAGGATACGAACATCATGAAGAACATGTGAGTTTTTTATATTGGTATACTTCAGAACGATTTTTAACTGTATACTTTAATGACATTAAATTTCTGTCATGATGTGATACGCATTAAAATATTTATTTGAAGGCCCATCCCAAGTACGAGTTCAAGTACGGAGTGAAGGACTCTCACACCCACGACATCAAGGAACAACACGAGACGCGCGATGGCGACAAAGTTGAGGGATACTACAAGCTGGTTGAGCCTGACGGCACCACCCGCACTGTCCACTACACCGCCGACAAACACAACGGATTCAACGCTCACGTCCAGAAATCCGGACACGCCAGCCATCCTCAAGCTACTCACCATGTGGTGATCCCGTCACACTCACACGGATCATCATACGCTTACAACTCACAGCATGAGTCAGGATTTGGACACCATGGCTCATATTAATTACAGAGCTATAGATTTTCTCAACAACACGATTGATCTTTAAGAATGTTTGTCTGCAAAATCTAGAGGCCTAATTGTTTACTTTGAATATCATCGCGTCATCATACTTTTACACATTTCCCTTATTCACTTGTAAATTATTTTTGTATTATAATACCTCTATTCAAATTCAAACTTCATTATTGTTTATAACATCTACATTTCTCTTTTTATTGTAAGTTATTTGTATTTATTTTTAGTAAATAAATATGTTACAAATCAAGTGTGTGTATTTTGTTCACTCGCTCCCTCTCTCTGTCAGATTGAAATTGTTTATTCACATTTATAATAAATCATTTAGGCCCAATTGTATAAAATTCCCTGACTAAAGATCAATTTTGATCGAAGATCGGAAAGTGAACCGAGTTCAGACACTTCTTCTATTGTATAAAACTTTTCTGCGATCAAATTACCTAGGTTCAAATGCAATTTAAGTTCACGTGAAAAGGATTTGGCAACTTCGCATAAACAGGTGAAGTATGTGATGCACGGGCCATGTTGTACAGGTTTGTTCAGTGTCGCCAATTTAGCGACTTTAACTCTTTTTCAACGATAATTTCTTTTAACTGTTATATGACTTAAATAGGGATTTAGCGACCTATTTAGCACCCCATAGGGACAAAATTGAATCTTTCTTTGTTGATAATGAGAAATCTAGCGACTTTTCAATTACTTTTCGGCGACTTTCCGTACACTCTGTTGGAGACACTGGTTTGTTTTGTGCATTGTAAATAATGGCGGACAATAAGAAGAAGGTTGACCGTTCTCCAAATTGTTATCATGTTGTGGTGTTTGATACTGCTAAACATAATAAAGCTTTATTAAACGACAATTTTCGTTTAGTAATACAGTTAATTGAAAATTTATAAATGTACCTATCATATCCATTAATAAATAATTAATGGTTGTTATAAACGTAATATAATTATAGGTTATGTTATTTGATACTGCTGAACACGATAAAGCCTTATAAAATATAAGAATGTTTGTGTATTAAGGCAAGAAATTGAAAAAATACATATAATTTATCTACCTATCTATTAATTTTAATAATAATGGTTATTCTTTTTGCACAATCTGCCACTAGTATATTTCAAACAGAAAAGAAATAACTGAACTTGAATCTTCTAACTTAATCGGAGAAATTTCCTTAGTCAAAGTTGACTTTAGTTTAAGACAAATTAATCTCAGATTAGACTTTATACAACACAAAATTCCAAGTTCAGCTAGAACGAGGATCAATTTAACCTATGATCTAAGATGAAATAGTTTATACAATCGGCCCTTAATGTAATAAAGTAGGGACGCCCAAATGGCGGTCCGCGGGCCTCATCCGGCCCATGAGTATGCTTCATCCAGCCCGCGAATAAAAATGTAAGATTTGTTCCTTTTTAAAAATTCATGCGTAAAAGTTAGAGTGTAGCTGGCCATCACAATGTACCTATTCAGCATTTAAATACAATTAATTTTTTAATTGCAAGCGAGAACCAGACAATTTTTGTAATGATGGCATTTGTAGATGCTTTCAAAAAGAAGTTAGATCTATTCCAGCAAATGTTCCAACTTATTCACGTGGGGCTGCATAAAATTACCACTTTTGACACGGATCGGGTTTGGGAGGTTTCCAATGATGCATTAGTCAATTTCCATACCTTTTTCTCTATGGAAAATTTATCGTTTGGTCTTGTATTGTAGTAATGAAATTATTTATTTAATAAATGCACTTAATTTAATTCAAAGTGAAAAGTTTAATTCATTTTCTATTAAGTTAATGTACCGATTATATTAAAAAAATTAACAATGGATTTGCGAAATCTCTTTGATAATGTAAAATGTATTTATTTTTGGTAAGAAATGTTTAGGTTAGATAATAATGGAATTAAGAATTACAGGCAGGGTGAGAATACCCTAGCCAATAATTTATTAGAGAATGGAGAAAGACAAGCAATGGATCAATAAATTAGCGAGAAAGAAAGACGAATAAACTAAAAGGTACACGAGTGCGCGTTCTTGCAATGGCTTTTGGGAGCCATCTTAACCCTTATGTGAGCTCCTAGCTTAAAGGTCACTTGTCTCACTTCTTTCATATTATCCCTTGCTTTACGAGAACTAGACCCGCGAGGGATCCGTATACCTAGGCTTCCTTTGGCTCATTGTACGCCATAGAAAAAGTTCGGACTTAGATTAAATGCCAGTAAGTCACAAGCTATAATAATTGGACATGAGAGACTACTGAACACAATGAACAACAGACATATCCCAATTATTACAGTAAATAATGCCACTATTCCGTACCATTCCGTCGTCAGAAACCTCGGCATTTTCTTGGACGAAAATTTAAATTGGGAATGCCAAATAAAGGAAATATCCAAGAGAGTGTGCTATACCATGCATTCTCTTAACCCATTCAGAAACTTCCTCCCGCTAGAATTAAAACAGACTTTAGTGGAAACCCTCGTACTACCACTGTTTGACTATTGCGACGTAATACTTACAGACTTGACAACATTTGACCTGTGAAAAATAAGGCCAATCTGTCGGTTATACTAATCCAATTCTTAATAAAAATGAATGAATAAATTGATTTCCTAAAAAACCACGTAACGAATAAAAGGGTTAAATTCCCTCAATACATTTTACTTTACCCAATTTTTAAGCGATTAAAAATACGAAACTCCTCTATCCGAATTCTATTTAAAGAATTTACACTTCAATTTCTCGAGCTTAATAACGAGAAAGAATTCAAACTTTTTTAATATCGAGGCAAAAAAAATCTGCATTAATAAAATTCACTGTCTCCACGTGATTTCGCTGTTTTATACTTGAAAAATGGTCAGAAATATATAAAAGAGAAATATAGTACAACTTCCTTATCACAGTACCGACAAAAATTATCCATCTGTCGTGAAACCTTCGTCTCCACCAATTCATATCTCCACTATAACATACTTACTTCTGGAACGTTTTTCTTTGGGCGTCATATTGGTTGTTGACATACCGCACCACTAAATATATTAATAATAATAATAATAATAATAATAATAATAATAATTTATTTAACCTGGCAGAGTTAAGGCCATGCGGCCTTCTCTAACACTCAACCAGGAGTAAAACTGCGTTACAAAAAACACTACAAATTTACAAAGTACACTACAATTTTACACACAAAACGCAATAAGATAATAATAGACTAATAAAATGTAAACAACAAGTAAGTAGAAATCTGACATAATATATAACGTACAGAAAGAAAGAAAAAACCATAATAGAATGTGAACAGCAGGTCAAAATAAATTAGACACACAAAGTATAAAAAAATACCGTATATTGAAAGTGACAATGTGTTCGGAATAACAGTGCAAAACTGAATTTATTTAAAAAAAGATAATTAAAATTAAACATTTTAGTTTATGTTGTCCACATGTGAGGAATTTACATACATGCAAAGTTTCATTAAATTGTCTTAAATACTTTTTGAGTTGTCGTATAAACGCTGCCCGGCTGAACAAAATATTCCACAAATTTTCGTATTAAAAAGATAACTATTAGTTTTCCATAAACATTAAAATTGCTTAGTGATGTACAGGTAGTGTATATTAAGCGTGCCAATTTCTATTTCTAAAGGACCAATAAATTTTTAGAAAAAGAAAGTTGAAATAACAGAAATATAAATAACTTGCGGAAAGTGGATCTCCTTCTTTAATTTGAAGAACTTGTACATTATTCGTTATTGATCTTGTGAATAAGACTTGCATTATATATAATATGTATTTCATTATTGAAATTTTAGTCCTAATTACATAGAGTGTTACGCAAGTACTTCAAAAAGTTTCATTCGAAATCCTTCTAAACCAATTTTTCCTCGCCCATATAACATATCCTTTGAGTGTGGATACCGGAAAACATAATTGATAGAAAGTTGGCATGCAGAGGACGAATCATAAATGTGAAACATTAGACACGGTCTTCTAATATAGGTATTCGTTGTGTACTCTACGTAACAAATTCCTTTCCATACTACCTATATAAGGATTACCTTTGGTAGAGGGCATCAGTGTTAACAATTCTCTCAACTAGCTACAAGCCTTCAGCTTAAAAAAGATCAGACATGGCTTTCATTAAGGCAAGTACATCCAAGTGGATGAGTGCTGGATTTGATTTTAATTTACTAAAAATTTGGTCGTATCTAGGCTACTTGAAACACCTTCTGGACTATGTTATGTCTTTTTCATTATTCATGTAAAATGTTATTTAAGTAATTAACGTTGCATTCTTGTTAATTTAAAAGCTACAAGTGCGTTTCCAGTCAAACTTTGAAATGTGTAGGCCTACTATTATTATGGTAAATTACTACTAGCTTATATCGTGATGAAAAGTCTTGTAGTACATCACTGTCATTTGTTGTTGAAAATACCGATATTTTTCTAAAAACCGAGTGTAAAATGAAAATGGCTTATCACTCAGGAATGAGGGAAGCAGACAATATTTGAAGGGTTCAGAGTCATAGTGGGCCAAGCGCCATTTATTAAAAACGGAGAAAGCAATTGTTAAAGTTAAGTGAATACCATAGTTTAATGAAGATTGACATATCATTTAGTTTGAATGTGTATACTCGTACTTCATATTACTTGCTATATGTTTCCATTGAATTATGGCGATAACTTCATTTTAACCCTTGTTTTCTACGGTTTTAGTATATGGCGTTTGGCCCACTATGGGTCTGAACCCTTCATTTTTGGTGAGCTTAATATACCTTCACTTCCTTTTACAAATAGGCCTAAAGTAAAAAAAATGGACTTTTCACAGGCTTTGGTACTTTTCGCCATCCTCGCCACTGCTATTGCTCTTCCAGGATACGAACATCATGAAGAACATGTGAGTTTTTTATATTGGTATACTTCAGAACGATTTTTAACTATATAGTTTAATGACATTAAATTTCTGTCATGATGTGATACGCATTAAAATATTTATTTGAAGGCCCATCCCAAGTACGAGTTCAAGTACGGAGTGAAGGACTCTCACACCCACGACATCAAGGAACAACACGAGACGCGCGATGGCGACAAAGTTGAGGGATACTACAAGCTGGTTGAGCCTGACGGCACCACCCGCACTGTCCACTACACCGCCGACAAACACAACGGATTCAACGCTCACGTCCAGAAATCCGGACACGCCAGCCATCCTCAAGCTACTCACCATGTGGTGATCCCATCGCACTCACACGGATCATCATACGCCTACAACTCACAACACGAGTCAGGATTTGGAATTCACGGCTCATATTAATTGCAGAGCTATAGATTTTATCAACAACACAATTTATCTTTAAGAATATCTGTCTTCAAAATCTAGAGGCCTAATTGTTTACTTTGAATATCATCGCGTCATCATACTTTCACACATTTCCCTTATTTACTTGTAAATTATTTTTGTATTACAACACCTCTATTCAAATTCAAACTTCATTATTGTTTATAACGTTTACATTTCTGTTTTTTATTGTATTTGTATTTATTTTTAGTAAATAAATATGTTATAATTCAAGTGTGTGTATTTTGTTCACTCGCTCTCTCTCTCTCTGTCAGATTGAAATTGTTTATTCACATTTATAATAAATCATTTAATGTAGTAAAGCAGTGATGGCCAAATGGCGGTCCACGGGCCTCATCCGCCCCGTGATTACGTTTCATCCGGCCCGCGAATAAAAATGTGTGTTTGTTCCTTTTTTTAAATTCATGCGTAAAAGTTAGAGTGTAGTTGGCCATCACAATGTACCTACTCAGCATTTAAATACAATTAATTTTTAATTGCAAGCGAAGAAAAAGACAATTTTTGTAATGATGGCATTTGTAGATACTGTCAAAAAGAAGTTAGATCTATTCCAGCAAATGTTCCAACTTATTCACGTAGGGCGGCATAAAATTACCGCTTTGGATATGGATCGGGTTTGGGAGGTTTCCACTGATGCAATAGTCAATTTCCGTGCATTTTTCTGTATGGAAAATTCATTGTTTGGTGTTGTATTGTAGTAATGAATTATTTATTTAATAAATGCACTTAATTTAATTCGAATTGAAAAGTTTAATTCATTTTCTATTAAGTTAATTTACCGATTATATTAAAAAATTAACAATGGATTTGCGAAATCTCTTTGATAGTGTAATAGTAATATGCGTTACAAGAACGGTATGTTGAAGTTTTCATGTTCGAGGAAAAGTTTGAAAAAGCGAAACGAAGTTGAGCTTTTTTAATTTCCGAGAATTTAAAGAAAACGTACCGCTCGTGTATCGTACATCATTTTGTGCGAAGATCGTTTATTACATACCTGAAAGAGGAATTTCTAATTAGTTGCAATGAAATCTCCATCTTGGTTTCTGTTCAATGACGGCAAATTTGCAAAACAAAAATATCTATCTTCAAAATTGTTGCTTTAAAATGTTTTCTGTGTTTACTATACTCCAGCAGGCCGTGATATACGTCTGTCTTTTTTTTCCCCCAGTTTATGGAATGTTGTTCATTTTTTTAACAGCTCCCTTAATGTTACTTGCATCACGAATGCAGTAACTTTAGTGGAGTTGTAGAGTTTACTTAATTTTTGCAAATATTTAAAAACAATAATTAACAGTGCAATTTAGGTGAAATTGCAGTGGTAAGTTTCCGATTTATAACTATTAGTATATTGAACGTCTCTAAAAATAATATGTTAAAAGCCTAAAGCAGTAAAATCAATATGTCACTTAAGCGGTAAAAAGAGGGAAATTGTTATGTGTGTTAGGTTGGGAATACTGAATGTGGAATTTTTTACTTTCCGCGGATTGGTTTTGTGCGGAAACCAAGCAAATACGCACGATTTCGCACAAAATGTATTTATTTTTGGTATGCAATTTTTATGTTAGACAAGGATGGCATAAAGAATTACAGACAGGATGAGAACACCCTAGCCAATATAATTAGAGAATGGAGCGAGACAAGCAATGGATCAATAAATCAGTGAGAAAGAAAGACGAATAAACTAAAAGGTACACGAGTGAGCGTTCTTGCAATGGCTTTTGGGAGCCATCTTAACCCTTATGTGAGCTCCTAGCTTAAAGGTCACTTGTCTCACTTCGTTCATACTATCCCTTGCTTTACGAGAACTAGACCCGCGACGGATCCGTACACCTAGGCTTCCTTTGGCCCATTGTACGCCACAGAAAAATGTTCGCACTTAGATTAAATGCCAGTAAGTCACAAGCTATAATAATTGGACATGAGAGACTACTGAACACAATGAACAACAGACATATCCCAATTATTACAGTAAATAATGCCACTATTCCGTCGTCAGAAACCTCGGCATTTTCTGGGACGAAAATTTAAATTGGAAATGCCAAATAAAGGAAATATCCAAGAGAGTGTGCTATACCATGCATTCTCTTAACCCATTCAGAAACGTCCTCCCGCCAGAATTAAAACAGACTCTAGTGGAAACCCTCGTACTACCACTGTTTGACTATTGCGACGTAATACTTACAGACTTGACAACATTTGACCTGTGAAAAATAAGTCCAGTCTAGCGGTCATACTAATCTAATTCTTAATAAAAATGAATAAAATATTAAATTGATTTCCTAAAAAACCACGTAACGAATAAAAGGGTTAAATTCCTTCAATACATTTTACTTTACCCAATTTTTAAGCGATTAAAAATACGAAACTCCTCTATCCGAATTCAATTTAAAGAATTTACAGTTAAATTTCTCGAGCTTAATATTGTGTGAAAAACGAGAAAGAATTCAAACTCGTTTTAATGTCGAGCAAAAAATCTGCATTAATAAAATTCATTGTCTCCACGTGATTTCGCTGTTTTTTTCTTGAAAAATGGTCAGAAATATATAAAAGAGAAATATAGTACAACTTCTTTATCACAGTACCGACAAAAATTATCCATCTGTCGTGAAACCTTCGTCTCCATCAATTCATATCTCCACTATAACATACTTACTTCTGGAACGTTTTTCTTTGTGCGTCATATTGTTTGTTGGCATACCGCACCACTAAATATATTGAAAGTGACAATGTGTTGGAAATAACAGTGCATAACTGAATTTATTTAAAAAATATAATTAAAATTAAAAATTTAATTTATGTTGTCCACATGTGAGGACTATACATACATGGAAAGTTTCATTAAAATGTCTTAAATAGTTTTTGAGTTGTCGTATAAACGCTGCCCGACTGAACAAAATACTCCAAAAATTTTTGTATTAAATATAACTATTAGTTTTCCATAAACTTTAAAATTGCTTTGTGTAGTAAGGTAAAGTACCCAAGTAAGGGACAGGTTCCTAATAAGAGATACATTGTTATTTTCTCCGGTATAATTTGCCATCTCTCGACAACTATGGGGAATCAATGTTTGTGCTTCTAAGGCAACCTTTTCTTTGTCTAACCTCAGTTGAAAGTAAGCAAAGCAGCTGAGAGCCAGAAAAGTAGTTTTTCACATTTTGAACTTTTTGATGGTCTTTGTTGAGGAAGTGAACAGCAGTTAATGTAAGTTACAACAAATTTATTATTAATTTTATAAAATTGCTGGCAAAATGTTGCATATGATAAGGTAGATTGCTAATAAGAAATATAATAATTTATGACCTTGGGTAGCTATTTCATTTTTATTTATTCCGTTCCCTAATAAGAGATACCTAGGGGTCCTATTAAGAGATGGTATCTCTTATTTAGAGCCCTTATTTGGTTTTATAATGATGCTCACCTTTGAGAATTTACGAAAGGCGTTAATGCTTCTAGTCGTGTCATTTTGTCTGCCATAAACTACGTAAGAACCAATGAAAGATTAATTGAACTATCAATTAAAATTAATTACGAAATAGGTCAATTTTTAATTATCCATTGTCCTCAATTATTCATTACAAAAATTACTAATTTAAATGACTATGTTATCATTATTAATGACTACAATTAATTATTCGTTGAGATGACAATAATATCAATAGCTAAATTAATTAAAATTGGCTAGTCTGACAATATTTACTTTACTTAAACATCAAAATATAAGTGCGTAATTCGTGAAATAGTCTCTACATATTTCAAATTGTGCAATTATTAAAACTATTAAATTTAATTGTGATACCTGGTTTCGAAAATTTCGTTGGACCTGTCTAAATATCGCCACTACACGGAGTGCCAGCGTTTGTGGCGCTTGTCCTTGAGTAAAAAGCCAGTCATTGAGCACTTGTTACCAGTGTAGCTGAGAAAGGTAACACACAAACACGTCACGAAAGCAATCTGCCAAACTTCGGCTGAGAGTGGTACCATCTCCTAAACAGATGTGACGTCAACAATCTGCCAGTCACATTTATCAGCTTTCATACCCACAGACTGTGGCAAAGATAAGTTATTCGCTCTCAACGTTCCCATTACTTATTTCACGTGCCAGAAACGGTGACTTTGGTTATAGCACAGTTATAGAAGCAGCAACAACCACCTCAAGAGCCGTAAGCTTCAACCAGTGTGAAGTCGCATGTAAAGTATCCTGGGCAGGAAAGGAGCTATCATAATATCAACTCTTTATCAGAAACAAATGAGAAAGCGTTTAGATAAGGAAAAACAAAGAAAAGATGGAGCTCGCAAGAAGTTCGAAAAGCAACAAAAACTACAGACAAAATGAGTCCAAGAAGCACTGCTTGAGTTAAGCCAGTGATGAAGAATCCGATGTGAAAATGCAATTAATTAACTCTAGTGACTCGGAATATGGAGAAAATTATGATGATGGAGAGTGCTTGTTTTGCACTCGATTTTTTCAGAGGACATCAGGGCCCAGGGGGGAGAACTCAGTGTTCAAAATGTGTCGTCGTTGGGCACACGAAGACTGCGGCACTGATGAAGAATTTTTATTTGTCCAACTTGCTCAATACAGCCAAATAAGACTTGTATCAATTAAAGGGGTCGCAAAATAAGTGCAATCAACTTAAATTTAAAATATGGATATCGAAGTTTAATATTCTGTCTTTTTTTCTGTCTCTAGCAAAATATTAACATTAGCAATAGTAGCCTAAGTAAGATTAGTACATTCATGTCGAATTTGACCGACTTTGTGTTATTTTCGTAAACCATATTAATTTCACTTGGAAAATTTTCAAGTAAACAACAAAATTGCTGTTGAGAGGAGTTAGACCACTGTTGCACTAATCCCTTCAATTTTAAAATGTTCAATAATTTTTGTCCATGTTAAAAAATAAATTAAATAACACGCGTATCTCTTATTTGGAACCCCTTTCCAAAACATCATTATTTCCCAGTTTTATTTCTTTTAATAATTTAAGATAACAATAAAAACTGACTAAAATTTGTATTGTCAATTCTAAAAATAGACGAAATGCTGTGTGTATTGCACTCATTAAGATTAAAAATGTCTATTCCCATCCTCACTTATAAGCAGTTAAAAAAAGTGTCTCTTATTTGGGTACTTTACCTTACAGGTAGTGTATATTAAGCGTGCCAATTTCTGTTACTAAAGGACCAATAAATTTTTAGAAAAAAAAAGTTGAAATAACGGAAATATAAATAACTAGCGAAAGGTGGATCTCCTTCTTTAATTTGAAGAAATTGTACATTATTCGTTATTGATCTTGTGAAAAAGACTTGCGCATATATATATATATATATATATATATATATATATATATATATACATACATATCGAGGCAAATTCTCTAAGTAATTAGGACTAAAATTTCAATAATGGAAAACATATTACATATATTGAAATATATATAATATGTATTCCATTATTGAAATTAGAATGTTACGCAAGTACTTAAAAAAGATTCATTCGAAATTCCTCCAAACCATTGTGTTTCCTCGCCCATATAAGATATCGTTTGAGTGTGGATACCGGAAAACATAATTGATAGAAAGTTGGCATACAGAGCACGAATCCTAAATGTGAAACATTACACACGGTCTTCTAATATAGGTATTCGTTTTGTACTCTACGTAACAAATTCCTTTCCATACTACCTATATAAGGATTACGTTTGGTAGAGTGCATCAGTGTTAACAGTTCTCTCAACTAGCTACAAGCTTTCAGCTTAAAAAAGATCAGACATGGCTTTCATTAAGGCAAGTACATCCAAGTGGATCAGTGCTGGCTTTGATTTTAATTTACTAAAAATTTGGTCGTATCTAGGCTACTTGAATCACCTTCTGGACTATGTTATATCTTTTTCATTATTCATGCAAACTGTTATTTAAGTAATTAACGTTATATTCTTATTAATTTGAAAGCTACAAGTGTGTTTCCAGTCAAACTTTGAAATCTGTAGGCCTACTATTATTACAGTAAATTACTACAGTACCTATAGATCGTGGTGAAAAGCCTTGTAGTACATCACTGTCATTTGTTCTTCAAAATATCGATATCTTTCTAAAAACCGTATATAAAATGAAAATAGCTTATCAGTAGGGACCGGAATTTTATGTAATATCAAGGTGTAAAATATGTACATATGTATGTAAGAAAAATCAGCTGAATATGTACTAAAATATGTAAAATCATGAAAATATTTAATATCAATATCTGGCAGGTATAGCATAGGTAAGACTCTCCAGTTGTGATTTCATAGAGCACCCGACTTTTTTACCGCACACTTGACACATTACTATTTTTCCATCTGTAGTGAAAACATCGTCCATCGCAATCCATGATTTTATTTTTGTCGTTAGGGTTGAAGATACAGGAGCCATTTTTTTAGTTAGTTAAAAACAGTAGATAAACTTACATTGGGTGAACGCCTCTATTATTTCTTGGAACTAAGAATATTATGTTTCGTCCGAAATATATCCTTTCTTGCATAGGTAAAAAGGCTTTTTATATCTGTGTATTTCAAATTTTGTAAACGTGTAGGCCTATTTCAAATTGTAAACTTCCCCAGCAGAAATTTTTTTCCCCTTTTTAGAGAAGTAAAAATGAATAAAACCCTTAAATATGTAGATTTATGTAATATCAAGCCATAATATGTAATGTGCGGTAAATATGTAAAAATATGTAGTATCAAATTTTAATATATTAATGGTAATTACAAGATTCGTAAAGATTTGTTACTTATATACGGTTAGGTTAAAAGGGATATAATATGTAATTACATAAAAATCCGGTCCCTACTTATCACTCAGGAATGAGGGAAGCAGACAATATTTGAAGGGTTCAGAGTCATAGTGGGCCAAGCGCCATTTATTAAACATGGAGAAACCAAGGGTTAAAGTTAAGTGAATACCATAGTTCAATGAAGATTGACATATCATTTAGTTTGAATGTGTATACTCGTACTTTATATTACTTGCTACATGTTTCCATTGAATTATGGCGATAACTTCATTTTAACCCTTGTTTTCTACGGTTTTAATATATGGCGTTTGGCCCACTATGGTTCTGAACCTTTCATTTATGTTGAGCTTAATGTACCTTCATTTTCTTTTGCAAATAGGCCTAAAGTAAAAAAAATGGATTTTTCACAGGCTTTGGTACTTTTCGCCATCCTCGCCACTGCTATTGCTCTTCCAGGATACGAACATCATGAAGAACATGTGAGTTTTTTATATTGGTATACTTCAGAACGATTTTTAACTATATAGTTTAATGACATTAATTTCTATTATGATGTCATACGCATTAAAATATTTATTTGAAGGCCCATCCCAAGTACGAGTTCAAGTACGGCGTGAAGGACTCTCACACCCACGACATCAAGGAGCAACACGAGACGCGCGATGGCGACAAAGTTGAGGGATACTACAAGCTGGTTGAGCCTGACGGCACCACCCGCACTGTCCACTACACCGCCGACAAACACAACGGATTCAACGCTCACGTCCAGAAATCCGGACACGCCAGCCATCCTCAAGCTACTCACCATGTGGTGATCCCATCACACTCACACGGATCATCATACGCTTACAACTCACAACATGAGTCAGGATTTGGAATCCATGGCTCATATTAATTGCAGAGCTATACTGTAGATTTTCTCAACAACACGATTGATCTTTAAGAATATCTGTCTGCAAAATCTAGAGGCCTAATTGTTTACTTTGAATATCATCGCGTCATCATACTTTTACACATTTCCCTTATTCACTTGTAAATTATTTTTGTATTGTAATACCTGTATTCAAATTCAAACTTCATTATTGTTTATAACATCTACATTTCTGTTTTTATTGTATTTGTATTTATTATTAGCAAATAAATATGTTATAAATCAAGTGTGCGTATTTTGTTCACTCTCTCTCTCTCTCTCTCTCTCTCTCTCTCTCTCTCTCTCTCTCTCTCTCAGATTGAAGTTGTTTATTCACATTTATAATAAATCATTTAATGTAGTAAAGCAGTGATAGCCAATGGCGGCCCGCAGGCCTCATCCGGCCCGTGAATAAAAATGTATGATTTGTCCCATTTTTTAAAATTCATGCGCAAAAGTTAGAGTGTAGCTGGCCATCGCAATGTACCTAACCAGCATTTAAATGCAATTAATTTTTAATCGCAAGCGAAGACCAGACAATTTTTGTAATGGTGGCATATGTAGATGCTTTCAAAAAGAAGTTAAATCTATTCCAGCAAATGTTCCAACTTATTCACATGGGGCTGCATAAAATTACCACTTTGGACACGGATTGGGTTTGAGAGGTTTCCACTGGTGTACTAGTCCGTGCCTTTTCCTGAATGGAAAATTCATTGTTTGGTCTTGTATTGTAGTAATGAAATTATTTATTTAATAAATGCACTTAATTTAATTCAAAGTAAAAAGTTTAATTCATTTCCTATTAAGTTAATGTACCGATTATATTAAAAAAATAAACAGGGCATTTGTGAAATATCTTTGATTGTATGAAATATATTTATTTTTGGTAAGCATTTTTTAGGTTAGATAAGGATGCAATTAAGGTTTACAGGCAGGATGAGAACACCCTAGCCAATAATAATAATTAGAGAATGGAGCGAGACAAGCAAAGGATCAATAAATCAGTGAGAAAGAAAGACAAGTAAGCTAAAAGGTACACTGGTGCGAGTCCTTGCAATGACTTCTAGAACTCATCTTAACCTTTGTGTGAATTCGTAGCCTGAAGGTCACTTGTCTCACTTTGTCATACTATCCCTAGGCTTTACGAGGAATAAACCCGGGACGAATACGTACATTTAGCTTCCTTTGGCCCATTATGAAACCGTTAAAAATCTTGGTATTTTTATGGATAGCGATCTAAATTGGAACACTCAAGTAACACACATTTGCAAAAAAATATTTTCTCAACTGCACTCCTTGTTTCTTATGAAAGAATTTCTACCACTTAGTCTAAAAAAGAATCTTATTCAGACGCTTGTAATGCCCCATTTTGATTATTGCGATTCCTTGCTAACTAATATAAGTTCACTATTAGCTGAGAGACTACAACGTGTTCATAATGTGTGCATACGATTCATCTGCAATACTCGTAAATTTGACCATATAACACCTTCCCTCCAGTTACTTTCAAGGGCGCGTCTGAAGGAACGAAGAACAATACATTCACTGTCTCTTCTGTTTAGAATCATGCATACTTCTACTCCGAATTATCTGTTATCGCGCTTTCAATTTCTTACAACTCTTCGAAACCGACATCAAGCACTTCTTTCTATCCCTCATCATAGAACGTCTTTATACTCATCTTCCTATACTGTAGAAATAGCTCGCCTCTGGAATTCGTTACCCAATGACGTCAGGGACTGCCGGACTTTATCACAATTCAAAATTAAATTGGAAAATTTTGTCTTTGTTAATGTTTTTTAGGCATTGCTAGAAGTATTGATTTGTGTTTTCTTTTCTTTTTCTTTTTTAATCTAGATTAAAATTGCACGTTTCTTGTTCATGTTAGTTAATTAGTTAGGATAGAATTAATTATGATATTTAATCACGCATTTAAAGTTTGTGTGACTGCAACCTGTGTATATTTTTGTGTGGCTTTACTTTGTTTATAGTGTTTTTTTTCTCTCTCTTTATTTCTTGTGTAGCTTTACTTTGTATAGGTGCCTATAGTGTTTTTTTTCTGTTTATTTCTGTTATTGTATTTGTATTCCTGGTGTTGTGGAAGAGAAGGCCTGATGGCCTTAACTACACCAGAATAAATAAATAAATAAATTAATTAATTAAATATAAATAAATAAATTAAATAAATAAATACATTAATTAATTAAATAAAATTAAATAAATATAAATAAATAAATAAAATTAAATAAATATAAATAAATAAATAAATTTAAATAAATAAATTATTAATTAATAAAATAAAATAAATATAAATAAATTAAATAAAATAAATAAATTAATTAATTAAATAAATATAAATAAATAAATAAATAAATAAGTAAATAAATAAATAAATAAATTGTGCGCCATATATGGCCGGTTTACAAGCAAAACATGTTAAGTAAAAGATATTACTTATGAGAAAAAGGCGTTTGAAAGTTATTGATAAAACTGAATAATCAAAATATTACTTTTAGTAAGTTTTTTCTCTTTATGTACAGTATATTTAATTTTTCAATTCTACGTTTATACACATACATTATTTACTAGGGTGGAGTGAAAATATGAAATTTATGGAATCAAAATGTAATACTAGGAAAAAATTGTGGGGTGATATCATAAAGAACAATGCAATTTTTTTTCTCTTGCTTAATATTTAGAGGTGCCCCAAGAGCACCATATTTTGAAATTTTCACAAAATTTGGGGGTTCAGATTTTTTAGCGAGAGAACGTTCTCCAGTGGTTTAATCTGAACAGGGTACCAGGAAAATGTTAAAAAAATATATGTTGAAAGACTCTGCATATTTTTGGTCCACTGTTATTTCATCTTGAAATGTTAGAGAAACCTCAATTTATAAGAAAATTGGGCATAATCACAAAACTCTTAGGTATGATATAACTAACATAATTAATGGAAATTCATTCGTCTGATGTTGCTGGGTGTTTAAATCAGAACAATGGCTCTAATTAAGATAAAAAATCTGAATCTTCTGCCCTGTATTCGGAATGCTGGAGGGGCTGAACCCATCACAATTACCTACCTAACATGACGTAATGAAATATTATCTATGATCAAAATGAATTAAAACCTGACTTCAAATCAAAAGAACCTACTGTTGGAGATATTTCAGAAAGAGTTGCTATCAAAACTAAGGAAATCTGGGTAAAGGCATCTATTCCGACATACAAGAATAGTACAACTGGTTCCTGCTTACCATGATCAATACAGAAAAATACTGTACACTGCAACTCCAATTTAAATTCTTCCAAATAAAGTTTAAATATGTGATTTTACAGCAATTCACTACCTATATAATGAAAATGAATATAATAGAACAAATACACAAAAAGGCAAAAAAAAATGTAATTTTAAGAAACTTCAAAGCCCTTGGTGCATCTCAGAAATTGAATATAGATACCTCATATTTTTCATATTCCTAAGTTGAGTGAAAAGACAGATTTTTGCTAATATTACATTTAGAAAACAGATAAAAAACAATTCCATGTTAGATCCACTCCTCCATATTATGTACAGTAGTGGCAAAAAAAAACCAGACCGACCCTTGTACCTGATTTCAGAGCCTTGTTCACTCCAGAGCACGATAGACGACAAAAGCTTCACAAAAGAATAACAGGCATTTCCGCTATTTACTCTGAGTTTAATTTCCTCCCGAGTGTCATTTATGTTTGTTACTGTTGCTGCAAGATATTTGAATTTTTCCACCTCTTCGAAGGATAAATCTCCATTTTTTTTGTATTTCCATTTCGTGCAATATTCTGGACACGAGGCATAGTCATACACTTTGTCTTTTCCGGATTTACTTCCAAACCTATTGCTTTACTTGCTTCAAGTAAAATTTCCGTGTTTTCCCAAATCGTTAGTGGATTTTCTCCTAAAATATTCACGTCATCCACCAAATAATAATAATAATAATAATAATAATAATAATAATAATAATAATAATAATAATAATATAAACAATAATCCTTCACTGTTCTAGACCAGGTGGTCCGTTTCCTCACACAAAATGTAATCGTCTTTTCTTTTGTGCGGTAATTAAACAATTTTAGAGGTAGTCTGTAAATAATTATGGAAAATGACTTACTTCCAAACGTGACCTTTAGAAAATAATGATTATGATGATTGTGGTGGTAGTGGTAATAGTGGTTCAGTTATGAAATTATATTCTCAGATATGCAAGTGCATTGTAGCGTCGCATATATTTCCACCATTGAGACATTTCAACCGAATTTCTCTGTGCACTATGAGGCTATTAGGTACTTTTACGTAATGTTAAAATTAGTGCGATTTCATTGTGTTCTTCAGACCATGAAACTCCTACGCACACGTCCTAACGAGGTGGAAGTACTACGGAAATACTAATTGATAGAAAGCACATAAAGAAGTGTTGATTTTCAATTTGCACACGCCATTGTTGTTTCTGTAGCTGGATTTCCTTTCCCATCCTACGTAACGTATGTTCCGATCTGTATTCCTATATAAGGGAAGCGTTTGGCTTATGCTGTCAGTATCTGTACATCTATCAAGTCATCACATCTGGCTTTGGTCACTTCATAGCTCCAGCATGTCTCTTAAGGCAAGTGTAAGGTCGTTACTTCAGTGTAAGCTTAGACTGATATGTAGAGTACTGAAAAATTTGGCTTCAGCACCAAGAAACAACAATGAAATATAATCGTGAATAAATGTAGGCCTATAATTTGTTTATTCAAGTCACGTGTTAAACAGATAAAAATGGCTTCTACTATAATACATTGTAACACAAATTCTTATGTAGGATATTGAATATTTGGCTTCAGCAAGGATTAAAAGTAATCGTTTATAAAGATACTACAATTTGCTTCAAAGAAAATGGCTTCTTTTAATGGCATATTACAGTATTTTGCAGTTATACTTAATAATATAAAATTATTATATCAATCTCTTGCTTAAATGCATATCTATAGTTCAAAGAGAAATTTTCTCTACTTCCTGATCTCCCTTATGTTTAAAAGAACAGCTGACGATTTTTGTTGTAGGTTAATGTACAGTGTGATCAGTTTGGGTATGGATAAAATAAAAACACCGTAAAACATTTACTACTGAACTTCATTTATTGAAAATTTGTGCATACAACACTGAAAGATGGGATATTCCTCAGAGCTCAACATGACCCTCATTGCGCACCCTGCACAACTCATAACGGTGATGGAATTCAGCCCATGTCCGTTGTAACAAGAGAGGGTTGATTTGTTGAAAAGCTTGAGTAATTTTTACTCTCAGATCATCAATATTCCTGGGTTTCTGTGAATAGACAATGTCTTTAACAAAACCCCACACGAAGAAGTCAGAAGGGGTTAGACCTCCTGCTTGTTTTTTTTTTTTTTTTTAACACAGAACCTGTTTATACAAATGTTCGATACCACAACATTATGGAATCGTATTTAGGTACATTATGCACACCATAATCACGTCGAAATTCCATTTGAACTCTTTTAACACACTCAAATTTATCATACCAAAGAACACATTGTGCCCGCTGTTGATTTATAGTAGCCATTTTAATCATCTACGATTTTCATTTGTCGTTTCAGATTATGCATTGTTCATTGTCATATATTATGGAAACTCCCATCTTTAATCTTATACCAGAAAAAATTTTCCCTACTATCATAATAGCTGTATAATAATAAATTAATATTATCCATACCCAAACGGATCAGATTGTACTTTGTATTTATTTTTTATTATAAAATTATTTAGCGATATTCATTATTATGTTCTTTTCCTTTCCGCTCGAATGAGTTCATTTGGAATCACTAACATTTCCGTAATCTCTGTCTTATACGATTTTCCTGATGATTCCATTTGTTATCCTCTGAAGTAGTTGCGTTCTTTACCGATAGAGTGCAGTACCCGCCAGTTCCTTGGCCGGCTGTTATTAGAAAGAGGATTGCTTAGTTTTTTTTTGTTTCTCTATAGTGTCTCTATGACCTTGTGCACCCCATACTTGTGGAAAATAATAAAAAAATTCAGGTCAGAAAGGGTTAAAAAAATTAATCGCTTTTAAATATCTTAAGGTCTCTATATACCGGTATGCATAAAGTTCGCATATTTATATAACTTGAAGTGTTGTGAACAATTGAGGACCGTTTTTGGAAAACTTGCTAACTGAAAAAAAAAACTAAATTTTTCAGGAGAGACAAAAAACTGAATGGAGACAGGTGGGTTATAAGTGCAACCATCAGACTTTGACGCACTATAATGGAGAGAAATAATTCAATTTTACTAAGATAACTTTAACATCGTGTAGAGGCGTGCTTTATGTTAACGAATCCACCAAAATCTCAATTTTGCAAATTTTTGCAGTTAGCAAGATTTGAAAAAACGGTCCTAAATTAGTTGTCCAACCATGACTCAGTTTATAACTTATTACCAAGAGGACCAGAGTTCGATACAAAGCATGTTCTTTTCTGATGCAAAAAACGATTACAAATAAGTCTAGTGCCGAGGTCAAGAAATCATATAACTCTACCTCCATGCCCCCCAAACGACTTCATAGCATAAATAGAGGATAATTTTACCATTTACAGTTCGTATTCTTCTTTATTACAAAATTCTTGTTTAATTATTTTTGTTTAAGTGATGGAATAGGCTAAATATTAAAACACAGTGCGCAACATAACCTACATTGTTCTTGCACATTAAGGTTTGTTTTTCTCCGAGTTTACTACACATTCGTGAAATAAATTGCAATTATATGGACTTCTCTTGCAGATTGCCGTGATTTTCGCCATGTTGGCCACAGTCCTCGCTTACCCCGGATTTGAACATCACGAGGAACACGTAAGTATGGAGTTAACTCATATAAATCAAAGCAAAGTCAAGTAATATCACCACTCGTTTATATTTAGTTGTATCAACAGAATTGTACAGCATAAGACTCCTGAGATATTGCATTTCCTGAAGCTTTGAAATTGACTTACAACACTCTAAACAAATCGATTGCCAACAGAACAATGCGAATGATGTTTCATTATTAATATTTCTAAAACTGTTTACCAAAATATTAAAAGCACGATGATTTAATTATAATAAACTTTAAAATTAAGTGAAAATGTTCATATTATGGTAAAAGTTAAAGTAACTAAGTTTAATTTAGAGATATTACGATTTGACACACGAAATTTTCAATGTGAATATCGAGAATTGAATATGACGGATGTGTGGAAGGATTTCGTAAAAAATTATAATAAAAAAGTTATTTCCATCCATACCTTGGAGCAACAGTAACAAATATAAATAACACTCGGGAGGAAATTAAACGCAGAATAAATACGGGAAATGCGTGTTATTATTCGGTTGAGAAGCTTTTGTCATCTAGTCTTCTGTCAAAAAATCTGAAAGTTAGAATTTATAAAACAGTTATATTACCGGTTGTTCTGCATGGTTGTGAAACTTGGACTCTCACTTTGAGAGAGGAACAGAGATTAAGGGTGTTTGAGAATAAGGTTCTTAGGAAAATATTTGGGGCTAAGAGGGATGAAGTTACAGGAGAATGGAGAAAGTTACACAACGAAGAGCTGCACGCATTGTATTCTTCACCTGACATAATTAGGAACATAAAATCTAGACGTTTGAGATGGGCAGAACATGTAGCACGTATGGGCGAATCCATAAATACATATAGAGTGTTAGTTGGGAGGCCGGAGGGAAAAAGACCTTTGGGGAGGCCGAGACGTAGATGGGAAGATAATATTAAAATGGATTTGAGGGAGGTGGGATATGATGATAGAGACTGGATTAATCTTGCTCAGGATAGGGACCAATGGCGGGCTTATGTGAGGGCGGCAATGAACCTCCGGGTTCCTTAAAAGCCAGTAAGTAAGTATTTCCATCATACCTGGTATTTCCGATTGTATAATACAGTAGTGGCAAAAAAAAAAAACCGGACCGACCCTTGTAGCTGATTTCAGAGCCTTGTTCACTCCAGAGCAAGATAGACTGGTAACTAAGACTTTCGTGGTTCGAATCCTGCCTGAGAAGGAAACTTTTTTTTTTTTCTTTGTTCCTTATTAAAATTTATTCCCAATACTTTTCGATTGTTGGTAAAATTCATGTTCTGAGAATAACAAGTTAATTAAGTAGTAAAAGTCCACACCTGTGGAGTAACGGTCAGCGCGTCTGGCCGCGAAACCAGGTGGCCCGGGTTCGAATCCCGGTCGGGGCAAGTTACCTGGTTGAGGTTTTTTCCGGGGTTTTCCCTCAAGCCAATACAAGCAAATGCTAGGTAACTTTCGGTGCTGGACCACGGACTCATTTCACCGGTATTGTCACCTTCATATCATTCAGACGCTAAATAACCTAGATGTTGATAAAGCGTCGTAAAATAACCCAATAAAATAAAATAAAGTAGTAAAATATCGCTGCAATCGAAAATTATTGGGAATAAATTTGAGTAAGGAACAAAGAAGTTTCCTTCCCAGGCAGGATTCGAACCACGAAAGTCTTAGTTACCAGTCTGTCGTGCTCTGGAGTGAAAAAGGCTCTCAAATCAGCTACAAGGATCGGTCCGGTTTTTTTGCCAGGTTCGTTTCCCGATTGAGGACATGGATTTTCTCTAATTCTTACAGCCATATTATGGCCCTGAGGTATATTCAGTCTCTAACAGGAGGCATTTCCTCATGAAGTAAAGGCGAAGGGCACTTAGGGCTGACATCCTTACTGCCATTAATTCCATATCTGTACATTTAGGAGCCTTACCTTCCGCCTCCCTGTGGGCCTTCAAGCCTTGTAGTATGGCTGACTTTGCTTTTGATATAAATATTTTATTTTCATTATCTTCTGTAATGCACAAATTTGAGTCTTTTGAATTCTTATTTTTCTAGGCTCATCCCAAGTACGACTTCAAGTACGGAGTGAACGATCCACACACCCACGACATCAAGGAACAACACGAGACGCGTGATGGCGACAAAGTTGAGGGATACTACAAGCTGGTTGAGCCTGACGGCACCACCCGCACTGTCCACTACACCGCCGACAAACACAACGGATTCAACGCTCACGTCCAGAAATCCGGACACGCCAGCCATGTTCCAACTTATTCTCACGGGTCAGGACACGGTTATAGTCTAGGTCATGGTTCATTTTAAATGTGGACTCATCCTCCGGACATCCATTCAAGCATTGGCCACGTCAACTGAACTGAATTTTAATGGATTTCGATCACGCATTTTTTCATGATAAATTTTCTGTAATGCCGTATTTAAAGTTCAGTCTAATTTTACATTTAAAGTTACTCACGAAATACGTACTCTTCTTAGAAAATTTAAAACCATTTTCATTTATTTCTTTGACGTTCAAGAGTGGCACTTTCATCACATTTCGAAACATTACATGTATGTTTCTCATTCTTCACGACACCATAATGTTTAGATTGTAGAATATCACCACTTGTTACTTATTTTTATAAACTATTTATATTTTTATATTTTCAATAAAACATGCAGTTGCATTTTATCAGTGTTTCTTTAATTCTATACAATATGATATATGATATGATATGATATGATATGATATGATATGGTATGATATGATATGATATGATATGATATGATATGATATGATATGATATGATATGATATGATATGATATGATATATGATATGATATGATATGATATGATATGATATGATATGATATGATATGATATGATATGATATGATATGATATGATATGATATGATATGATATGATATATGATATGATATGATATGATATGATATGATATGATATGATATGATATGATATGATATGATATGATATGATATATTTATTCCACCAGCTTACATCGGTCGTGATGGCTCTTCACATTTCTAATATGATATGATATGATATGATATGATATGATATGATATGATATGTTATGATATGATATGATATGATATGATATGATATGATATGATATGATATGATATGATATGATATGATATGATATGATATGATATGATATGATATGATATGATATATTTATTCCACCAGCTTACATCGGTCGTGATGGCTCTTCACATTTCTAATATGATATGATATGATATGATATATGATATGATATGATATGATATGATATGCTATGATATGATATGATATGATATGATGTGATATGATATGATATGATATGATATATTTATTCCACCAGCTTACATCGGTCGTGATGGCTCTTCACATTTCTAATATGATATGATATGATATGATATGATATGATATGATATGATATGATATGATATGATATGATATGATATGATATGATATGATATATTTATTCCACCAGCTTACATCGGTCGTGATGGCTCTTCACATTTCTGTATACAGTGCCATCACTCCCTTGGATACATGATTTTCTGTTTACACTTTTTCTAAACCTCCGGCTATTACATATAAATGACCCTGATCACTTTTCTATCACGTCCCTCACCTCTGTTTCCCTCCCTTCTTCTTATATTTACCCTTCCCTTTCCTAGTTCTCTATCTTATTCTTACTAATCTCATTTAACTAAACAATGACTTCTCTCAATCTCTTATTAATTGGTCCGAACATTGTTTATATTTGTTGAACTCTTCCATAGTTGTTAACTTATTTATTCACTTGAATCACAAACATTCACTAACCACTTATTCCCATTAATCTAATCTGTATATTTTCAGACGAAGTAGTTTCTACCGTTTCATTACCTTTCCATTCCCACTTTCTTTATTATATTTGTATCACTACTTACTTATTATCACTCTCTGGTTATTACTTGTATCTTATCCTTTTTCACCATTATTTTCTTGCCTTACCGTCTTTTCTGTCACTATCACTCTTTTCACTTTGTCACTTTCTTACGTTTTGTCACTCATGCCACTCATGCACCAACGTCTTAAGTTATATGTTTTCTGTCCCTTACTTCTTCCCACTGACAAACCTCTATTCGGTGTCCCTAATGTTACTTCATCCCTTCCGGTTCTTGTAGGATCTATACAATATGTCCTCAGTATTTCACAATGTTTGGATTCATTGAATTTAATAATCTGGTGAACAGTTTCATTAACCCAGATAAGACTGACGTTTTATTTTTTTAACATTGCTGTGTAAGATTTTCATAGTCGGCAATCATGATACCATAATCCTTATGTGTTATAAATTGCCTCCAATTTTTTTTCTTATATTTAGTCTGTCATAGTCAATGTTATTATCATATTTGTGTGAAACGTCCGGTGTCCTATATGTAGGACGTCAGTCTTATCTGGGTTAATCAATCTTCCTATCATGCCACAGTACTGTCCGTATCTTTTGCCCTGTACACATTTCCCATCCAAGTAGTCTATGCTTCAATATCCTATGTGGACAATGGAAGAAGTGTATTTTCCGTCCATGGGGCTTTGTGTTTGCCCCTAGTTTCCTGCTGTCATATGTTGTCTGAGCGGCAGTTCTGTGCCGTGCTAACAACACGACCAGGAAGGCTGCCATGTGTGCCTGCCTTTCCTCCCCTATTCCGCATTTGGTTGTAAGTCCATATTGGAAAAAGGCGGTGAAACGAACAAAAGAAATAACTAGTATTTTTTGGAGCTAAAATATATTTTTTTCTTATTATCAGAATACTTTTCCTTTATTTCACTCGATAAGGTGCATGCAGCCTTCGAAACTTTGTGCTATTTAAAATTTATTCAATAACGAAAAATGTTCAGAGGAATTTCTACTTATTAATAATATTAGCTAATGGTCCAGGAAAGTCCAGGATAACAGAGAGGGTTTGGAATTGAACGGGTTACATCAGGTGCTTGTCTATGCGGATGACGTGAATATGTTAGGAGAAAATCCACAAACGATTAGGGAAAACACGGGAATTTTACTGGAAGCAAGTAAAGAGATAGGTTTGGAAGTAAATCCCGAAAAGACAAAGTATATGATTATGTCTCGTGACGAGAATATTGTACGAAATGGAAATATAAAAATTGGAAATTTATCTTTTGAAGAGGTGGAGAAGTTCAAATATCTTGGAGCAACAGTAACAAATATAAATGATACTCGGGAGGAAATTAAACACAGAATAAATATGGAAAATGCGTGTTATTATTCCGTTGAGAAACTTTTATCATCCAGTCTGCTGTCAAAAAATCTGAAAGTTAGAATTTATAAAACAGTTATATTACCTGTTGTTCTTTATAGTTGTGAAACTTGGACTCTCACTTTGAGAGAGGAACATAGATTTAGGGTGTTTGAGAATAAGGTGCTTAGGAAAATATTTGGGGCTAAGAGGGATGAAGTTACAGGAGAATGGAGAAAGTTACACAACACAGAATTGCACGCATTGTATTCTTCACCTGACATAATTAGGAACATAAAATCCAGACGTTTGAGATGGGCAGGGCATGTAGCACGTATGGGCGAATCCAGAAATGTATATAGAGTGTTAGTTGGGAGGCCAGAGGGAAAAAGACCTTTAGGGAGACCGAGACGTAGATGGGAAGATAATATTAAAATGGATTTGAGGGAGGTGGGATATGATGGTAGGGACTGGATTAATCTTGCTCAGGATAGGGACCAATGGCAGGCTTATGTGAGGGCGGCAATGAACCTCCGGGTTCCTTAAAAGTCAGTAAGTAAGTAAGTAAGTATTAGCTAATGGTGATATAATTATATCAGCATTATAACCAACATTAAAATCTACGCTCTATAATGCGTTTCTAAGTACCCGTATTACATTTTTCACAAATAACCCGCAGTATTGTGTATTGTGTAAGTAAACCATCCATTATAGAGTAAGCTATACTTTTATGTCGTCTTACAGACTCTCGTCCACTCCTTTCAAAAGCGCTTTTAGAAATACCGGATGCGGCATAAGTCAGTTAACCGCTGCACATGACTGTCGATGGTCGCATTTAAACTAATTAAGTAGTAATACAATCTATGCGCAGTGAAATTTGTTTAGAGTAGTGGCAGAAATGACTTGTTAGTAACAAGTGACAATCTGGTTTCAATGTGGGGGATATTGAAGGATAAGGTTTATGCTAAGCGAGAGACTGATTTCTCCCTCCCTCTGGCTCCGGTATCGCCGTCTCTCTCCCACACGAGACGCACTCTTTCGCACATGCCATCTATATTACAACGCTGCAGCGATCTTCAATTGGTTCTCCTCTTATGCAGAAAATTTGCCACGGAGTATAGTTAGCGATGTATGCAATGAAAGGGGAAAGGAACTGGTCACCCTACCCCATTATTTCCTGGCTTAGTTGCCTCATGAGTGATGCCTTATTGGTGTCACTTAATATGAGATTTCAATCAGTCATCGGACTATTAACCAGGATTAAAGCTAGAAAATAAGTACTTGTCGCAAAAATGCACAAATAAAAAATTATATTTGTGCAAATTTCGAAAATCTTGTGCAATATTATAGGCTAAATAATTCTACAGAAGAATAAAATTAATAAAGTATGCAGAAATAAAACGTTTTGTAATTTGTTTCTTGGAGTTTTATTACTTTCAATCCATCTTATCATAATCTAGATGTATTTATGTAAGCAAATCATTAGACGTAGATATTGTGACAGCGACATGAGATTCGAACTCACGACCAGCGTCCCGTAAGAGAGCAGATTGCGCGTGAGCCGACACGGCTCCACGGAGCACTGAGGGACGGCGCGCGGCGGAGAGAAGAGAGGGGGTGTATTACGTCAACGCGACGAGGGGAGAGTGCGCGCGCAGCTGCTACTTACGGAGTAAAGGGGGACGGACCCTCCCGAATCTTCTAAATAAGTCCGTCCGAAGTGGAGATAGCCAGATAATTCGAGAAGTCGTACTTTCCAGAAACTGTGGTGTGAGTATAAATTACGCGCTCAAGTGAACGCGAAGTAGTTTTCAGTTGATTAGTCAGCCAGTCAGTGAGTAAGCCAGAGTAAGCAAGCCAGTCTTGTGTACCGGAGTTCGGCTCGAGTGTGCGTCCGCAACTGTGTCAGCATCCGAAGTGCAGTGGACCGCAGTTGGAGGGACCTGAGTTCGAGTGCAGGGACCGCAGTTGGAGGGACCTGAGTTCGAGTACAGTGGACTGTCTCTGAAGGTCTGTGGTTCGAGATAGTGTGAACTCGAGTGACTGAGCTAGAAGAACTGTGAACTGAGGACTGATAGTTCTGATTTGTAAATAGTGCTTTGTAAATATTAGTTAAGATTAACAGTTCATTGTTGTTCGTAATAGTCCAAGTAAATTGTCATTGCCGTCAGTGGAGTGCTATAACGAATACAGTGTTGAGTGAAAATTCTATTGTTGACGAGAGCGTTTAAGGTGAATTGTAGAAAGGAATTATTGTTGGAAGAATAAAATCCTATTGTTGAGTTGAAATAAAATTTACAATATGTTTAGAATCAATTACTGCTGAATTTACATTACATTAAAATACGTTATTTTATGGGCACTGTAAACATTGAAATTCTTTACTAGTAGGCCCTTCAAGATTTATTGTTAGCAGAGTGCTAACTCTTTTTACTGAAAGGCGGTTTATAATTCCAGTTTTTACAAGATTCGTGCAACTAAATCCTCGCTCACAATTTACAGTATGCGATGGAATTATATAAATCAATTAGAAGAAATTGTTCACTTAACTTACATGAATTGCACCAACTCTTTGAAATCCATTCCTGAACATCTATTGCTCAATTCTTTTTCGAACATTGCCCATCCCACTAGCATTCAATTTAATTTATATTCTCTAGAATTGATTAGTTCATACACATCTCTAATTTCATATTATTCATTACCATCTTCGTTTCTGAAGTCCAATGTGGTTGTTGCATTTTTGCACATTTACATTGAAAGTTTGTTGGATTTTTAGAAGTCTAGTAGCAAAATGCGACAAATGTGACTGTGGCTTAAACCCTGCTATTAACTAAATACACATGAGTATTTAATTATAAACTATATTGGGATGCACATACTTGCTAAATATGAGGGCGTTATTAGAGGTTTTTAAAAATAGTTTTTTTTATGAGAGCGATATTATAGGACACAGAAGGAAAAATGTTATTTTTTTATCTTACAATTATAGCATGTATTCTTAATTTATGGCTCAGCACATAACTCAAGGGTTAAAATATTAGACCCATTTCACTCAGCAGCAGGATTTAAGACTCAAGACAGGACTTTTCCAAATAATTCGGATAGAGATCTTATGCTGCGAGTTTGGGGAACCAATTCTTTGTCGGCGACGTAGTGTTATCCTGTGCTTACGAAATGTTAAAGCAGTAAGCTATCTCCGCACAGCACAAGTCCCACAATGAAGTGACAATCTACGACTTTCTGGAAGACTTGGCTTCGGTTTCGGGGAGTGCTTTCTGAGCTCGACTTTCGGTCTCCACGACTGTAGTTAGGCAACGTCTCTCTCATGCAACGCTTAAGGGAAGTTGTTCCTTATCGCATGCAAAATAATGGTAAAAATAGCCTATCTTCAATCAAGTATATATTTAATTTATATTCACATAAATATAAAACCGAGAGTTCAGACAACATACATGCTTGACAGTATCTAAATGTACTACAACTGTAGCATATAATCACAGTAGCAACTTCGGCCCAAAACTTTATAACATGATAATAGCTAAATTCCCAAACATACAATTTGCTAATGTTCCTTATTTAAAAAAATCAATTAAAAATTGCTGTTTACAAAGGAAATTTAAAGTTCAATTATTGTGATATCTGTGTTTTTTCTTCTTCTTCTTTTCTTTTCTTTTTTACTTTTTACTCTGTTATTTAATAAAATGTCTTAACATTATGTCGAATGCTCCCTGCGCACGAGAATGAGACTTACTCTTTCTGGGGGTGCTAGAGAGTTTTATTTAAAAAATCAATATGTATCTTTGTTCTGGCAATAAAGTATTATTATTATTACTAGCCGTACCCGTGCGCTCCGCTGCACCTGTTAGAAATAAATATAAAGTAATTACATAATTAAAATAGGACGTTTGATCCAGGGAACAACATTTACAACAGCGCAAGATAATCTGCTTCACTCATTACCCAATTTTTTTTTGCATTGCATTTATTGCATATATATTTTATGTATTTTAACACGATTCAATTGAGCATAGTTAAAATTTGAATTATAAAATAATGGATTGCTAAGCTAACGTACTATTATTGCATACTAAATCAATACATTCTCGTTGTTCGTTAATTCTCTGAGATTAAAATGAGTGTACATAAATATTATTTTAAGAAATACAGAAAACGAATGTACAAAATAGCCTATCAAATTTTCTGTGCATAAGAAGCTATTTTAATCTTGCCTGTCCTCGATTTACTCAGACGTTACTGTAATAACATTATAGCATTATGTCCATCTAGAGAAACTACACTTTCCAATGGTGAAATAATAATTAATTATACAAATCGGTTAATCTAGCTTCTGATATTACTTCATACAAAAACAGAAACATTCTCTGCAGGCAATATTTAATAGCTTTCGATTGTTGATGTCCAAGGCCCCTGTTTCGATTGTTGTTGTCCAAGGCCCCTTATAGACGAAGTCATTTGTTCTTAATTCATTGCACCGTCTTAGATGGCGTTATTTTAATTTTAAAACTCATTTATCTCATTAAATATCAGTCCTATCAAAATTTTGTAAAGAATAAAACTTATCGGAAATCATTTTTGAAGAAACGTTTGTTATGTAACATTTTTCACAAAAATCAATAATAAGCGATATATTTCGATTTATTTAATTCAGGCCCCTTTATAACCCCCCTTTTAAATAAAGTATTTTGAATGCCATATAGCCTAAAATCTAAGTTACAACGAACTTAATTTATATTCCAATTTTCATATAAATCGGTTCAGCCATTATCGCGTGAAAAGGTAACAAACATACAGACAGACATACAAACAAAAATTTCAAAAATGCGATTTTCGGTTTCAGGGTGGTTAATTATATATGTTAGGACCAATTATTTTTGGAAAATCGAAAATTACCAGAAAAATTTCGGCTACAGATTTATTATTAATATAGATTATTATTATTATTATTATTATTATTATTATTATTTATTAAAGCTCTTTAATTTTTAATGATGTGTGTATACGCATTAAGCTTTAAAATAAAAAAAAGAATGGCTACTTTAGAATAAATCTTTCCCCTAGTTCATATTGAATTGAAATTTTAGCCACTTACTGGTAACATATACTAAAACACATCCTACCAAAATTATTAACATAGGGTCTTCCAATAAGAGTGTCCTGCTTTTAACATATTATAACAGCTGCAGTGTTTATTAAGCTATAGCAGTCATCTTTTTCCTATGGTTACAGTTTTTGTTGACAAATAATCATGGAACGTTACACCATTCCACAACGCGTAGAAATCATTAAAATTTCTTATTAAAAAAGTCATCCGTTCGCCAAGCATTCCGTGTATTACGTGAATTGTACGGTGTGTGTAATGGATTTGAGGGAGGTGGGATATGATTGTAGAGACTGGATTAATCTTGCTCAGGATAAGAACTTATGGCTGGCATATGTGAGGGCGGCAATGAACCTCCAAGTTCCTTAAAAGCCATTTTTAATTAAGTACAGTGTGCGTAAGATACCGAGCTATGATAAGGGATTATTTTTGGCCTCAATTGGAAGGTATGGACCTCAGAAACGTCTCGTTTCAGGAAGATGGCGTCACGTGTCATACTGCTCACGAAACAGTTGATCTTTTGAGGGAGAAGTTCAGAGACTTCACCATTTCGCGTGGTGGTGATGTTAATTGGCACCCGAGATCATTTAGTATTAGTATTTATTTATATATTTAACCTGGTAGAGATAAGGCCGTCAGGCCTTCTCTGTCCCTCTACCAGGGGATTACAACTATAATATGAATAATAAAATTACAATTAATATTAAATTTAGAATTACAATTACAATACAGATTAAAGTACGACAAGATTACCTGACAAGCTAGACATTTTATCATAGAAGTTAAGAACAAAGAATATTTTTGTATTTACTGAATTACAAATTAATCCTAGAATAACAAAATTCTATAGTGATGAAATTACCATATATTGAGATATTTTGTGATAGATTAAGAGAACTATTCACAAGAAACCATGTCTGAACGAGTCTCAATTACTGACCAAGAGCCTAGTAAGTTTGCGTTTGAATTCAATTTTATTTCGACAGTCCCTGATGCTAGCAGGTAACGAATTCTAGAGTCTTGGCAGGGCTATTGTGAAAGAGGATGAGTATGAGGAGGTGCGATGGGATGGTATTGTTAGTATTTTTTCGTGGCGAGAGAGTGTGTTCAGATTGTGGTGAGAAGAAAGGTAAATGAAGCGAGACGACAGGTACGAAGGAATAGAAGAAATCATGTGATTTAACGCTGCTGGATTACTTCTTATGGAGTTATATTAAGTAATGGGTTTATGCCAACAAATCAGAAACAGTTAATGACCTAAGGAACAATATCACGTGCGTTATTCGTGAAATTGGGCCGGATTTATGTTTGTCTGTCATTGAAAATTGGAAGACCCATATACGCGCAACCCAACGAAGCCGCGGGGGCCATTCCTCTGACGTTCTCTTCCATACGTAATGACATTAAGTGTGCTTCAAAATAATAGTAATTCAATAAATAAGCCTCTTTTGTTTATACAATTTATTTCAGTTTAAAAGTGTGACACTCTTATTGGAAGACCCTTTATATCTCCAATATTATAGACATAGGGCTTATACCAATCTTCACCGTCAAAATATTAAACAAAAAATTTTTTGATAGTGAAGATATGTCTCTCAGTGAAACATACAGCAGAGTCCATATAGGCCAAATTCTGTCTGACCTTTTCCAATTCACTGCGGGCTAAAGCAAGGAGATGCACTATCACCTTTACTTTTTAACTTTGCTCTAGAATATGCCATTAGGAAAGTCCAGGATAACAGAGAGGGTTTGGAATTGAACGGGTTACATCAGATGCTTGTTTATGCGAATATGTTAGGAGAAAATCCACAAACGATTAGGGGAAAAAACACGGGAATTTTACTTGAAGCACGTAGTGAGATAGATTTGGCAGTAATCCCGAAAAAACAAAGTATATGATTATGTCTCGTGACCAGAACATACAACGTAGTACAAAATGGAAATATAAAAATTGGAAATTTATCCTTTGAAAAGGTGTAAAACTTCAAATACCTTGGAGCAACAGTAACAAATATAAGTGGGATTCGGGAGGAAATAATCGCAGAATAAATATGGGGAATATCTGTTATTATTTCAATCTGGTTTAAAAAAAACTGAAAGTTAGAATTTATAAAACAGTTAACATATAGTACCGGTTGTTCTGTATGGTTGTAAAACTTGAACTCTTACTTTGAGAGATGAACAGAGGTGAAGGTTTTTTTTTTCTTGTTTATTTACAGCCTGCATGATCCATCACTGTGGAGTAATACTACATGCATTGCTTTATCTTATGCTATGTATAAATAATTACTTTATATTATTCTCAGAATTATTTTATAGTCAATATAGGTGGATGAAATTTTGTATTTTTCTGTCATTGTAATTTGTCAAACTGTATATTGTTAGTAAATCTGATCAAGTTCTTATGGTATTTGTGCACTAGTTTGTCTTTATTCACTGGCCAGTTTTCAGTCAGCTGTTAAAAGTAAAAAAAAGAAAACATTTGAAAAAAAGAGAAGCACTCTATTCAGAGATGCGTTTGGAAATTTACATTTCATAAAACTTTTTTAATTTTCACTTTTGGTTGTATTTCTTATAACCGTTATAATGGATTTAATCAAGTGTCAGTGATATAATTTATTTATCTTAGGTTATGATATATATATATATATATATATATATATATATATATATATCTCATAACCTAAGATAAATAAATTATATATAATTTTGTTTTATTAGATTTATTTTTTTATTTATTTTTAGAGTTATTTTGGTTTTTATGGGGTTTTATTTTGTTATTAATAATATCTGCTGCGCAACAATCGACACCATAAGGCCAGGACCGGTATTGCTGATGTCCTCAAGCGTCGTGGATGGGAAGTATACGAGGAGATCCACTGCGTTTCATCCTTAGATTCGAACAGAAGAGCAGATATTGTGGCCATCCACAGGACTCAATCTAAGGGATTAGTTCTTGATCCTACAATTCGGTTTGAGAGGGATTCCCTGCAGGCACAACACGTCGATGAGGAGAAGAAATCCATTTACGAGTCCTGCATCCCTTATCTAAGTGAGAAATATAACATTCCCACTAGTCAGTGGAGTGTTTCTGGTCTTTTGTTTGGTGGGCGTGGCACACTCCCTAAATTCACATGTGATATTTTAAAAGCACTCGGACTCCGATTTTTTGAAATTCAAAAAACTTTGTTGGATATTCTCAAGGATTACCATTTATATTTTGGCCATTGATGATTGTGTTGGATTTGCATTTCTCTGAATTTTTTACTAAACAATTCCTGTCTTTCTAAATTATTCTGTAGTGCTTTTATTCTGGATCTTTATGGTCACCCTCATTGAGGGCAGATTATTTTCTTTAAATATTTATATAATCTAAACTGTTTGTGACGATTTTATTCAGCTAGTCTATTAAGCACAGGAATAAACAACTGCACCTACGTAATGATTGTCTTGACTCGTTGAACACAGTTGAAGAAGGAAGTAGCAATCAAGAGGAAGACTGGAAGAATGTTTAGAAGTGTTTATAAACAACTGTCACGCTTTGTAAGTACTATAGAGCCTGTGAACTGGAGTATATAAGTACGTTCAGATAACGCTGTTACTATTAACACATCAAGCTCTCGCAGACCAACAATCGTCTCCAGACACAGAGATGGCTTGTGTGAAGGTAAGTATACGAACCTTTTGTATTGAGGTTATGAATTAGTGTGAGAATTTTAAAGAGATTTCCGATAATCTGTACGTAGAATAGCGACATAACAGAGTAAAAATACTAAGAGAAAAAGTACATTTATTATAGCGTGCACGAGTTAAGTCGTACAAGTATGAATTACATTTAAAAAGTAGTTTTTAAATGTATTGGAATCATTTTGAAATAAAATTCATTGAGCAAATTTCCATATTTCTTGTGGAATATTGTAGGACTATCTTATTTTAATTGTTGATAATTTAATTTGTCTTATTAAAATAATAAAATTTATCTTCACGGCCAGACGCTAGCTAAAATATATTATTATTATTATTATTATTATTATTATTATTATTATTATTATTATTATTATTATTATTACTATTATTATTATTAACTTATATAGAGCATTCGATTCCGAACGAGTTGAAACAAAGATCATAACATACGCCTACATTGTAAATGTCTCATTCTGCTTTTAAATTGATACTTGTATAATAGAGATGAATAAAACTAACTGCCGCTCTCGCTCGCTGTGATCGTTGCATTTGTCTTTCGAGTCTCGTCTCGTCATTCTCGTGCGCTTCGAATCTCGCTCATCATTCTCGAAATAGCATTTGGTTGGCGTGGAAAGATTTCGTAACTTTGAATAACATACATCATTGAAATAAATAACATTATAAATGTTTAATTGAGACAAAAAGACAAAACAGAATAGTATATTAGTTACCAAAATGTTCTTACCTATGGTTATATAAATACAAAAAAAAAAAAAAAAAAATCCCAAATAAATTTGCATTTCTAAGAAACATAAAACATAGTGTTAACATGTTTTTACTTGATATTGCACACTTGATCTCAAACATATGAAAAGGAAATTCCTAGCCTATTAGTAAGGGCGTAGTAATTAAATAAAGATTGGGGAACTGATTATTATACATTAAAAGATAGGCCTAGAGATGATGTTTCAAATAGGCTACTTGATTGTTTATACATATATTTATTTTTTTATTGGGTTATTTTACGACGCTGTATCAACATCTCAGGTTATTTAGCGTCTGAATGATATGAAGGTGATAATGCCGGTGAAATGAGTCCGGGGTCCAGCACCCAAAGTTACCCAGCATTTGCTCGTATTGGGTTGAGGGAAAACCCCGGAAAAAACCTCAACCAGGTAACTTTCCCCGACCGGGATTCGAACCTGGGTCACCTGGTTTCGCGGCCAGATGCGCTGACCATTACTCCACAGGTGTGGACCTTATACATATATAACAGTTGCCAAAGTAGATAAAAGTTCAGTTAGGTATAAACAACTATGACGCTTCTAAACTGCTTGACGTTCGGGACTTCGGGAGTGATCAATCTCGAAGTTTCGAAACACTCATAAGCAGTCTTTACATCAACGACGTGACGTATACAACATTGTCGTGCAGGTTTTCGGCTTTGCAGGCGCTGTTAGTCTTGCTTTCTCGATCGTTGTTCATCTCTATTATGTAATGCACTGTTCATTTCGTTCGTGAAATGCCTTTTCTTTTCTAACAAGTACACTTCTCAAATCTCAAATTCTTCTCAATCACAGAGTATGTCAAAGTTTCTTAATTAAAAATATTACAAGTGAATCTGTTAGAAAGGATTAGATGTGTTGTTAAAGTACCTAATACAGTAGGTAATTACAAAAAAGTTGAAACTAAAAAAGTTTCAATCAAAAATTATAACCGTATAATAACAATAGCCAGTATATCGAGATACAACACGACTAAAATTTGCTAATAATGCCTATTACTCTCTGCAAAGACTAATGAGGAGAAAGAATGTAGTCTACTTACAGCAACGTCATCAGAACAGTTGCCATAGTGATATATGGATGTGAAATATTGAGACTATCATAAACATCAGAGGAAGTCTTAAATAATTTTGAAAGAGAGATGCTGAAGAAGATATAATATGGCCCTAAATGGTCAGTGTAGACTTAAATATAATCAAGAACTTTATGATAATTTTCTAAATACAGAGGACCAGAGCTTGTTCACTTAAATTAAACTTAAGGAGTTAGGTTCAACTTACAGCAGTAAAATTTTGGAAATATTCAACTTTTTTTCTCAATTACTGTATCTTGTACAATAATGAAAATTAGTATGTGCAAAACACTGTCCCTCTGCTATATGAAAAAAATATTTTTAAGATTAAAAAAAAAATATTTACATTTTTTTTTTTCAAAATTCAGTTCACTGTGCAGTGATGAAGCGTTTCCCACATAACTCAAAAACTATCCAACATTCCGTGATGAAATTTTTTGTATATATTTATGCATTCCATATCTACAATATGATGCGAGATCACTTCTCTACCTTTGATAGATCGTCTGATAAAAAATAAATTCATTTTAAAAAATGGTCAAATACCAGTATTTTCGTCTAACATAAAATAATAAAAAAAATATATTAATTAAGGAATGTAGTTGAAAGAGCATGATATTGTAAACATAAGTTTCAGCAATAAAATAAAAGATAGAGAAAATGAAAAAGTTAACAAGTTTATAACTTATGAGGGAAACGCTTCATCGCTACACAAGTGAACTACCATCATTATGAATTTTGAAAAAAAAAAAAATAATAATAATAATAATATTCTTTTTAAATCGTAAAAATATTTTTTCCATATAGTAGGAGGACAGTCTTTTACACATACCAATTTTCATTATTGTACAAGATACAGTAATGGAGGAAAAAAATGTTGAATATTTCCAAAAAATTTACTGCTGTAAGCTGTACCTAACCCCTGAAGAGGATAGAATGATCAGGCCATATACAGACTTCCACCAGAACGAATGCCAAAACACGCTATGAAATGTTTCATAGAAAATAATTTTTATCTCGAAAAGGAAGCAAAAACGAGTAAAATTGTATTACACTTTTTTTTTTGTCTTAAATATCTTAAAGAATAACCCCTTTAAACTAATGACGTTACTTACGGCTCACCCTGTATATTTGTTATGTTCATCTTTCAGATTGCTCTAGTGCTCGCAGTGGCAGCTGCCGTTGTTGCAGAGCATGGCCATGACTATGATGTAAGTATTTTACAAAAATAATAATCATGAAGTTGTTACTCTGCATACAAGAAATTCCTTGTCACGTCCTAAAAAATTAATTAACACTGACGTTTTAGGCTCACCCTCAATACGACTTCAGTTATGGAGTGAGTGACGCACACACCCACGACATCAAGGAACAACACGAGACGCGCGATGGCGACAAAGTTGAGGGATACTACAAGCTGGTTGAGCCTGACGGCACCACCCGCACTGTCCACTACACCGCCGACAAACACAACGGATTCCACGCTCACGTCCAGAAATCCGGATACGCCAGTCACCCTGCATCGCATTCACATGGATCTGAGCACAGTCATCATTACCACTGATATTAACACCTAATCAGAACCTTTCCACTTGTAATTCTCTCTTATATTGTCATACTATGCATGTATTTATATGGAACCTTTAAACTCACGTGTTAATTAAAATTTTTGTGGATATTAAAATCAAGAGATATTTAGATTATTATCATGTGTTAATATTTGCATTGAAATTCATTGTTTCAACGCGTTCCAGATATCAATGTTTGTAAATGTAGTTGAATTTTTAGGTGTATACTGTATTTTATAACTAATTTATTGCCTTGAAATTTTATGAATAAAATAATTTATTTTCTACTGCAATTGTTGTATCATATTAATATTTAAATCTCATTTTTGCACAGTCGTGTTCTTTTTGCATACACAGCTATGTTGTAAGTAAATTTTCTACAAACTTGGCGTACAGGTACTTGTAAATTTAAAAAGAACAAGAACTCTGACAGAACAAGCTGTAACATTATTTATTAACATTAAAATTGAACGTGAAGTTTGAAGAATTATTAAATGTTATGGAATAAAGACCGTCATCCTCTTCATTTGTAGAAAAAAAGATTTAGATACTTCAATTTCGTATATTGGAATAGCTTTTTATTTATTTGAAAAATGCATACATATAAAAGACAGTCGTATCCAACAAATAAAACAAAAGAATATAAAAACACGGTCACCTAGAAAATTATACATTGACATTAACAAAATGACTAACGTTCACTTCAGAATTAATACATAATAAATAAAATAAAGATATAAATTATTATTGTGCAAAAAATAATATGTAATACACGGGCGTTAAGTCCGTAACACAACCTGGGGAATTAAAAGAATTCGGCGCAACCGCCTCTTGTTTTTCACACTCTTCTTATTCAAGCCACTGTCTTATACGAATTGTTTCTGCCCACAATTTTTTACTAAACTGTCCATCTATTGGAGTATTATACAATACAAGGGTACAGTGATCAAATCTGATTGGCAGTTTTTCACACACTTCTTATTCAAGCCACTGTCTTATACGAATTATTTCTGCCCACAATTTTTACTAAACTGTCCATCTATTGGAGTATTATACAATACACGGGTACAGTGATCAAATCTGATTGGCAGTTTTTCACACACTTCCTATTCAAGCCACTGTCTTATACGAATTATTTCTGCCCACAATTTTTACTAAACTGTCCATCTATTGGAGTATTATACAATACGTGGGGCAGTGATCAAATCTGATTGGCAGTTTTTCACACACTTCTTATTCAAGCCACTGTCTTATACGAATTATTTCTGCCCACAATTTTTACTAAACTGTCCATCTATTGGAGTATTATACAATACACGGGTACAGTGATCAAATCTGATTGGCAGTTTTTCACACACTTCCTATTCAAGCCACTGTCTTATACGAATTATTTCTGCCCACAATTTTTACTAAACTGTCCATCTATTGGAGTATTATACAATACACGGGTACAGTGATCAAATCTGATTGGCAGTTTTTCACACACTTCCTATTCAAGCCACTGTCTTATACGAATTATTTCTGCCCACAATTTTTACAAAACTGTCCATCTATTGGAGTATTATACAATACGTGGGGCAGTGATCAAATCTGATTGGCAGTTTTTCACACACTTCTTATTCAAGCCACTGTCTTATACGAATTATTTCTGCCCACAATTTTTTACTAAACTGTCCATCTATTGGAGTATTATGCAATACATGGGGCAGTGACCAAATCTGATTGGCAGTTTTTCACACACTTCTTATTCAAGCCACTGTCTTATACGAATTATTTCTGCCCACAATTTTTACTAAACTGTCCACCTATTGGAGTATTATACAATACATGGGGCAGTGACCAAATCTGATTGGCAGTTTTTCACATACTTCTTATTCAAGCCACTGTCTTATACGAATTGTTTCTGCCCACAATTTTTTTACTAAACTGTCCATCTATTGGAGTATTATGCAATACATGGGGCAGTGACCAAATCTGATTGGCAGTTTTTCACACACTTCTTATTCAAGCCACTGTCTTATACGAATTGTTTCTGCCCACAATTTTTTACTAAACTGTCCATCTATTGGAGTATTATACAATACGTGGGGCAGTGATCAAATCTGATAGGCAGTTTTTCACACACTTCCTATTCAAGCCACTGTCTTATACGAATTTTTTCTGCCCACAATTTTTTACTAAACTGTCCACCTATTGGAGTATTATGCAATGCATGGGGCAGTGACCAAATCTGATTGGCAGTTTTTCACACACTTCTTATTCAAGCCACTGTCTTATACGAATTGTTTCTGCCCACAATTTTTTACTGAACTGTCCATCTATTGGAGTATTATACAATACGCGGGTAAAGTGTTCATATCTGATTGGCAGTTTTTCACACACTTATTATTCAAGCCAATGTCTTATACGAATTGTTTCTGCCCACAATTTTTTACTAAACTGTCCAGTATTGGAGTATTATACAATACATGAGGCAGTGATCAAATCTGATTGGCAGTTTTTCACACACTTCTTATTCAAGCCACTGTCTTATACGAATTGTTTCTGCCCACAATTTTTTACTGAACTGTCCATCTATTGGAGTATTATACAATACACGGGTACAGTGTTCAAATCTGATTGGCAGTTTTTCACACACTTTTTATTCAAGCCACTGTCTTATACGAATTGTTTCTGCCCACAATTTTTTACTGAACTGTCCATCTATTGGAGTATTATATAATACACGGGTACAGTGTTCAAATCTGATTGGCAGTTTTTCACACACTTCCTATTCAAGCCACTGTCTTATACGAATTATTTCTGCCCACAATTTTTTACTGAACTGTTCATCTATTGGAGTATTATATAATACACGGGTACAGTGTTCAAATCTGATTGGCAGTTTTTCACACACTTTTTATTCAAGCCACTGTCTTATACGAATTATTTCTGCCCACAATTTTTACTAAACTGTCCATCTATTGGAGTATTATACAATACGTGGGGCAGTGATCAAATCTGATTGGCAGTTTTTCACACACTTCTTATTCAAGCCACTGTCTTATACGAATTATTTCTGCCCACAATTTTTACTAAACTGTCCACCTATTGGAGAATTATACAATACACGGGTACAGTGGTCAAATTTGATTGGCAGTTTTTCACACACTTCTTATTCAAGCCACTGTCTTATACGAATTATTTCTGCCCACAATTTTTACTAAACTGTCCACCTATTGGAGTATTATACAATACACGGGTACAGTGATCAAATCTGATTGGCAGTTTTTCACACACTTCTTATTCAAGCCACTGTCTTATACGAATTATTTCTGCCCACAATTTTTACTAAACTGTCCACCTATTGGAGTATTATACAATACACGGGTACAGTGATCAAATCTGATTGGCAGTTTTTCACACACTTCTTATTCAAGCCACTGTCTTATACGAATTATTTCTGCCCACAATTTTTACTAAACTGTCCATCTATTGGAGTATTATACAATACGTGGGGCAGTGATCAAATCTGATTGGCAGTTTTTCACACACTTCTTATTCA
Organism: Periplaneta americana; assembly: GCF_040183065.1. Taxonomy (NCBI): domain Eukaryota; kingdom Metazoa; phylum Arthropoda; class Insecta; order Blattodea; family Blattidae; genus Periplaneta; species Periplaneta americana. The sequence continues at coordinate 22,656,465 of NC_091132.1, read as the reverse complement.
AGCCACTGTCTTATACGAATTATTTCTGCCCACAATTTTTACTAAACTGTCCACCTATTGGAGTATTATACAATACATGGGGCAGTGACCAAATCTGATTGGCAGTTTTTCACATACTTCTTATTCAAGCCACTGTCTTATACGAATTGTTTCTGCCCACAATTTTTTACTAAACTGTCCATCTATTGGAGTATTATGCAATACATGGGGCAGTGACCAAATCTGATTGGCAGTTTTTCACACACTTCTTATTCAAGCCACTGTCTTATACGAATTGTTTCTGCCCACAATTTTTTACTAAACTGTCCATCTATTGGAGTATTATATAATACACGGGTACAGTGTTCAAATCTGATTGGCAGTTTTTCACACACTTCCTATTCAAGCCACTGTCTTATACGAATTATTTCTGCCCACAATTTTTTACTGAACTGTTCATCTATTGGAGTATTATATAATACACGGGTACAGTGTTCAAATCTGATTGGCAGTTTTTCACACACTTTTTATTCAAGCCACTGTCTTATACGAATTATTTCTGCCCACAATTTTTACTAAACTGTCCATCTATTGGAGTATTATACAATACATGGGGCAGTGATCAAATCTGATTGGCAGTTTTTCACACACTTATTATTCAAGCCACTGTCTTATACGAATTGTTTCTGCCCACAATTTTTACTAAACTGTCCATCTATTGGAGTACTATACAATACATGGGGCAGTGATCAAATCTGATTGGCAGTTTTTCACACACTTCTTATTCAAGCCACTGTCTTATACAAATTGTTTCTGCCCACAATTTTTACTAAACTGTCCATCTATTGGAGTACTATACAATACATGGGGCAGTGATCAAATCTGATTGGCAGTTTTTCACACACTTCTTATTCAAGCCACTGTCTTATACAAATTGTTTCTGCCCACAATTTTTTTTAACTGTCCATTATTGGAGTATTATACAATACGTGGGGCAGTGATCAAATCTGATTGGCAGTTTTTCACACACTTCTTATTCAAGCCACTGTCTTATACGAATTGTTTCTGCCCACAATTTTTTACCAAACTGTCCAGTCTTGGAGTATTATACAATACATGGGGCAGTGATCAAATCTGATTGGCAGTTTTTCACTCACTTCCTATTCAAGCCACTGTCTTATACGAATTGTTTCTGCCCACAATTTTTTACTAAACTGTCCAGTATTGGAGTATTATACAATACATGGGGCAGTGATCAAATCTGATTGGCAGTTTTTCACACACTTCCTATTCAAGCCACTGTCTTATACGAATTGTTTCTGCCCACAATTTTTTACCAAACTGTCCAGTATTGGAGTATTATACAATACATGGGGCAGTGATCAAATCTGATTGGCAGTTTTTCACACACTTCCTATTCAAGCCACTGTCTTATACGAATTGTTTCTGCCCACAATTGTTTGTTGAACTGTCCATCTATTTGAGTATTATACAATACATGGGGCAGTGATCAAATCTGATTGGCAGTTTTTCACACACTTCCTATTCAAGCCACTGTCTTATACGAATTGTTTCTGCCCACAATTGTTTGTTGAACTGTCCATCTATTTGAGTATTATACAATACATGGGGCAGTGATCAAACCTGATTGGCAGTTTTTCACACACTTCTTATTCAAGCCATTGTCTTATACGAATTGTTTCTGGCCACAATTTTTTACTTAACTGTCCATCTATTGCAGTATTATACAATACACGGGCACAGTAACCTTTTTTAACAAGCACTTACAGTCTTCTACTAAATTTAGTTCCACACCGAATTCAGTCGATGCCATAAAAATGCACGTATTGTCAAAGTACTTTAGCAGAGCTAGTTTGAAGTCATTTCTCACCACCTGCTCGTTACTACCTCTACCTTAATTATTCATATCAGTGTCACTTTTAAGTGAAGCGTATTATATTGTAAAGAATATTTTGATTATATGAAAATGATGCGAGCATGAAATAACAGCTATCACCTTTGTACAATATTATGCATTCTACCTATTACACAAAAATATAGTAAAGTTATTTATGAAAAGTCATCCTAGTGACAAAAGATATCGCCAATGATACCTCTTAAAAAGTAGTGTTGTTCGCCTGTATGAGAACCCAAATAATGTTTCTATTATTATTACGTGAATAGCTCATGTGTAAGAATGTATCAACAGTTAATATTATTTAATTTAACATATAACAACTCAGCAACTATATTTGCTTTTCTCCGCCATGCTGCTGGCTGGACGGAATGATAAATTCAATCAACTGAAGGCATCTAGTGACACGAAAATAGAAGATACTCGAATGATAACCAGGAAGCGCAGTGAGTATAGAATAAGATACCTCAGGCCACGGACTTATACAGGGTGTTAAAAAGTACCCAATATTTTAGGATGTGCTAGTATGCATCAAAAGAAGAAAATAGTGTCCAATAAACAAGGGTCCTACAACACATACTTTCTGATATCTGTACATAGGAAGTGCTCAATGTGACCGTCCATTCACGACAATGCATTCCTCTGCCCTTCGGCGGAATCACGCACTTTTTGAAATTGACCTGATTGTTGTTGATAACCAAAAATCTAGGGGATTTAGGTTTGGGGAACGAGCAGGCCAAGATTTGTGGCCTACCCAATCAATCCAGCGATCCCGAAATATCAGCGTCAGGTGTTCACGCTCATTGCGGAAAAAATGTGCTGGTGTGCCATCATGCATGAACCACATCTGTAGTCTTTTCTGACATGGCACATACTCCAGCAAAATAGGCAATACGTTAATAAGAAAATCCTGATAACAAGCCCCAGTTAGTGTCTGTGGTAGCACGTATGGCCCTTAATCTATCGCCAAGAACGCCTGCTCATACGTTGATTGAGAATCGGTGCTGATGCCTTGTTTCTTCAACTGCATGGGGATTTTCATCAGCCCACACATGCTGATTACGAAAATTCACATCACCATCTCTGCTGAACCCCGCTCATATCCTCAACCAAACTTGTTTTCAGTACGTATCAGGGGTGCCGTAAATGGTCGTCACATTGAGCACCTTCTATGATCAAGTATTCAGATCTCAGAAAGTATGTGTTGGAGGATTCATGTTTATTAGACAGTTTTTCATGCATACTGTCACTTCCTAAAATATTGGATACCTTTTAACACTCTGTATAAGCGTATAACGAATAATATGAATAAATGTCTAAGGTATCGTATACAGAGTGTCCCATTTATCTTGCGCACCTATTATAACTTTTTTGTTTGGATAGGTATTGGAATTTTTGTTTTTGAGAATTATGTTAGAACGAGGGGCTAACATGAGTGTTGAGATTTGGTGCATGTAACTACATTATGGTACAAGATACACGTGACATCATCAATTTTTCAAAAAGCAGTACATACTTTAATCATGTTACATTGATTACACACATTAAGACGAGTTCAAAAATGTATCACAATGTCACCTTCCCAATCAATAACAACAAAATGCAAAATGAATGCCATCAGAATGTGCCGTTTGTTGTGGTGCCCCATTCATCTTGTGCATTAACTTACACAAAACTAAAGACGACTGACGTCCGTGTGTTGTGTGTTTGCTGTCTAACATGTAAACAAACCACAACTCTCGACGCCACAATCCACTACAGTGGCCTGCACGTTCTCCGGACCTGTAGCTACTCGACTTGTTCCTGTGAGGAACTGTAAAGGACAATGTGTACCAGAACATTCTGACAACACCAGACGACATGCAGCAACACATTCGACAGGCTTGTGTGTCCATTCAGCCAGCAACATGCCCGGCAGTCATACGGCCTTTCGGGGAACGCCTTCGAATGTGCATTAATGTGAGTGGTTATCATTTGGAACATCTTCTGTGACTCTCAAAGCATAACATTTTTTTTATTTTGTTTCATTTTGGTGTTGTTATTGATTAGGAAGGTGACATTGTGATACATTTTTGAACTCATCTTAATATGTGTAATCAATGTAACATGATTAAAGTATGTAGTGCTATTTGAAAAATTGATGACGTTACGTGTATCTGGTACCATAATGTAGTTACATGCACCAAATCTCCACACTCATGTTAGCCCCTCATTCTAACATAACGCTGAAAAACAAAAATTCCAATACCTATCCAAACAAAAAAGTTATAATAGGTGCACGAGATAAATGGGACACTCTGTATAATACCGAAGGACAGACAAGGTTATGTCATTGTATGGACGACGTAGAAATGAATGTTGTGCTTTTTTATTATATTTTGAAATAGGGACTTATTGCTGTAAATGTTTTTAATATCACATAATATTTAATTATATTCTAAAAAAAAATTTAATATCTTAAATACATAAAAATCCAGGACCGAATTATCAGCGTAAGATGTATCTATCACTCTTACTCAGTATTCGAATAGTAAGTAGACAGTTTATGTCTTTTAATCATATTGTATGTGTATATGATATTGTTGTGCAACATATCCTGTAAATTACTCTACGAAAGCAATGTCTAGGAATTTTCTTGCTAGTTAGAAATTTAGTCGTGTGTAGTGAAGAGTTCCTTTCGTCCAAATTACATAGATTGTTATGTGGAGTGGTGAAAGGGGGAGGAAGTACTAATTGATAGAACTGCATTCGCGATAAACGAGTCCCATACAGCTTGTTACGCTTTGTAAATACCGCTCATACTATATAAGAGTGTATCTCAGACCAGCCAGATAGCATTAGCAAGTAGCAGATTCACACAGTAGCATCGATCCTCACATCAGTGAATATGGCTTACATTAAGGTAAATATTAATAGTAGTTTTGGGAGCTAAATAACCCAAAGAAAATTTTCTCAAATTCACTGTGTCCACCTTAAATTAATAGAATATTATTGTGATTGGACTTCAGTGTTCTTCGTGGAAAACTATTAATAGTTTTTTGAAGGCTAGATTGAACACTACGTATTTGAGACTAAATCTATAAATGTTCATGTGCCCTATATCTGTCGGGACTCTCAGCACAAACCGTACAGCACCCCTACTCCATTTATTAGTTACGTAGTTGCTTACTAGATGGCAGGTGCTCGGATCGGCTCTGGTCTCTCATGTAGCTATAGCTCCAAGAAATGTTTTCACTATAATAATAATAATAATAATAATAATAATAATAATAATAATAATAATAATAATAATAATAATGATTTATTTAACCTGGCAGAGTTAAGGCCATACGGCCTTCTCTAACACTCTACCAGGAGTAAAACTGCGTATACAAAAAACAATACAAATTGACAAAGTACACTACAATTATACACAAAAAACTGAATAAGATAATAATAATAAAATGTAAACAACAAGTAAGTAGAAATCAGACATAATATATAACATACAGAAATAAAGGAAGAAACATAATAAAATGTGAACAACAGTCAAAATAAATTAGACATACAAAGTATAAAAAATAAGAAAATTATTGATAATAATAATAATAATAATAATAATAATAATAATAGTAATAGTAGTAGTAGTAATAATAAAATAGTGCAGTACAAAGCATACAATGAATACAATATTTTATGCTCGACCATGCCGAAATGTAGTAATTATACACCTGGTAGCAGTCCTTTAATGCATGTCATTAAAGTACACCTACTCATTAAAGTTCAGGTATTTTCAGCCAATGACAACTCAGCTTACAGGTGTTCAGCCAATAACGAGTCAGCTTTGTACCGTTATAAAACCGCAAGTATCGATTATTCTCGGATATACAATCGAAAGAGAATTAGCGAAAAGTCACGGAAGCTGGAAATCCAATACTGTTGCAGAAGGTTATGTTCTGTTACTATAATAATTAGCGTTAATTGTAAATAATATTCAAATAAATTCAATTTGTCATCTCGTTTTTCAATGTCGAATTCAATAATAAAAGTTATACCAAGTTTAACGGATTACACAAGGTCAATGACATTATTGTTCCTCGGAAAAAATCAATACTTTCTCGTCTGCGCACATCTCGCAATTCACGACCTAGAACAAGGTCACTTCCGATCTTGTCAGATACAAATAAAATGTATACATCTGAATAATTTCAAGTTAGAAATGTGGTCGAGCATAAAAAGTCGTATGAAACTCGCCTATAATGGTAATTAAGAATCTCGTATGAAAATTATGAAACGAGCGCAAGCGCTCGTTTCATAAACATCCATACTCGCTTCTTAATTACTATCATTATAGGCTCGTTGCATAATGTACTATTTAAGTACACACAGTAAGGAAAATTATGATTATATATAACTCAACTTATCACATTATAGATATACCATTATCGGAGAATATGAAAACAAAAATGTAAAATAAGTTAAATATCACTAGAACATAAAAAAATGTGAATACGTGGAAACATGCAATACAACACTTGTTATTTTATTATTATGTTGTTATTATATTACTACTAGTGTCATTATTTATTCCAGGTCGCTCTCCTATTAGTATTGGTGGCTGCTGTTATCGCAAAACCAGGATACGAAGAACACAATGTGAGTATCGGTAAATAAGAAGGAGAAATACGATTCCTAGGTTAATTTTTGCTTTCTTGGTAGTTCTGTCAGCACTTAAACTCTGTCCTTTATTTCAAAGGCCCATCCTCAGTACGAGTTCAAGTACGGAGTCCAGGACGGACACACCCACGACATCAAGGAGCAGGCTGAGAAACGTGACGGCGATAAAGTTGAGGGATACTACAAGCTGGTTGAGCCTGACGGCACCACCCGCACTGTCCACTACACCGCCGACAAACACAACGGATTCAACGCTCACGTCCAGAAATCCGGACACGCCAGCCATCCTCAAGCTACTCACCATGTGGTGATCCCATCACACTCACACGGATCATCATACGCTTACAACTCACAGCATGAGTCAGGATATGGACACCATGGCTCATATTAATAGAATTCCTTAAGGAGTTCACTAATTAAATATATATCATTGTGCATAATTATTTTTGCTATCATGCCCATGCACATAATTATTACAATAAGATATTTTATGGGAGTAACTTTTTTTATACGTAACATACTACAAATTTGGCAACTTCAGTAAATTATGAAGTTCATATGCCTACTAGTCGTAGTTTTTCTTGCATTTCAAAACTATCCACCTTCACAAGAGTTTTGGACATTTAATTAATTTTGTAAATAATGATTTGTTGAAAGCTATTCCTTACCCAATCGCCGAAGGATTGTCATTGCTATATTCTTCAAAAACTCCCTTCCCCAACATGTTACATTTCGTGTTTCATTTAGACTAGTATGTAAACAATACTATTATACGCCGTAAAAACACCAGTTACTGATGAGTTTTGTGAATGTAATATGAATTCATTATTTACTCAAGAAAATTACTTAATGCTAAGAGTATTACTTCAATATTAAGTGCAATTTTTTATTATTGTCTCACATTTCGTCTTATTTTGTTCAGATTTATTTTTCGCACTGTTAATTTATGTACTTTTGTAAATAAAAGTATATGCATAATAATTTATTTCAAGTGTCTGTAATATTTATTTATTAGTCTGAACCAATAATTTGGGTTTGCCTTGCGACACAGAATACCTCACAAATTTAAGATGATAAAATATATAAACAGGTTTCAAACAAAAAAAAATTAAGACATACAGTATATGAAGGGTTCAGAGCCATAGTGGGCCAAGCGCCATTTATTAAAAACGGAGAAAGCAAGGGTTAAAGTTAAGTGAATACCATAGTTTAATGAAGATTGACATATAATTTAGTTTGAATGTGTATACTTTATATTACTTGCTATATGTTTCCATTGAGTTATGGTAATAACTTCATTTTAACCCTTGTTTTCTACGGTTTTAGTAAATGGCGCTTGGCTCACTATGGTTCTGAACCCTTCATATATAACAAAAAAAGAGACCAAGTATAATTTAAATTGAGCGTACAGTACAAAGATGCTGGCGAAAAAAAGCTACGGAAAATTTTATTATGGTGGTGACGATGGCATCTTGAAGCTCTCGCTTCAGCTTATATTTTTTCCTCCACTTTACAAAGGTTTTCGGAATGGTGCCTCTCGCTCCGAAGAAGAGACCGGTAACTGTGGTTTTTCAATGTTATATTTGACTGATAGGAACTGCGCTGTTGGATCGTAGATTTTCTTCTCCTCTTCGTTCATTTCACATGGTTGAGAGGCTGAGTTTTCAGATGTGATCGTAGGATCAGTTATTATTTCGACTGTCAGTTTATTCCTATTTATGCCTATGATATCTATCCTGCGATTGCTGCCACCATCGGCGATACAATGAAATTCCTCATGGACTTCTAAATGTTTGGATCGAAGTGCATCTGCGATCATAGGACGTTTGGTGTAGTGTCGTTTTATTCTGAGTATTTCTCCCTTTGGGCAACTCCGAAGCACATGTGGTAAAGTTACACTTTATTTTAGCATACAACCCAACTAAAGTGACGTGAAAAACTTTTTCCTTGCATTTTTAACTATGTCCTGATTGCACCTATGCAGTGTAAAATATTACCATGGCAACTAAAACTTACCATTAAGGGGTTAGGCACAGCTTACAGTAGTAAAATTTTGGAAATATTCAACATTTTTTCCCTCCATTACTGTATCTTGTACAATAATGAAAATTAGTATGTGCAAAACACTGTCCTTCTCCTATATGAAAAAAAGTTATATTTACGATTTAAGAAAATTTACATTTTTTTTTTTTTTTTCAAAATTCAGTTCACTGTGCAGTGTTGAAGCGTTTCCGACATAACTCAAAAACTATCCAACATTTTGTGATGAACTTTTTTTCCATGTATTTATGCATGTCATATCTACAATATGATGCAAGATCACTTCTCTACCTTCGATAGATTGTCTGATAAAAAATAAATTCATTTTAAAAATGGTTAAATATCAGTATTTTCTTCTAACTTACTTACTTACTTAATTACTTACTTACTTACTTACTTACTGGCTTTTTTAAGAAACCCGGAGGTTCATTGCCGCCCTCACATAAGCCCCTATCCTGAGCAAGATCAATCCATTCTCCATCATCATATCCCACCTCCCTCAAATCCATTTTAATATTATCTTCCCATCTACGTCTCGGCATCCCTAAAGGTCTTTTTCCCTCCGGCCTCCCAACTAACACTCTATATGCATTTCTTGATTCGCCAATACGTGCTACATGTCCTGCCCATCTCAAACGTTTGGATTTAGTGTTCCTAATTATGTCAGGTGAAAAATACAATGCGTGCAGTTCTGTGTTGTGTAACTTTCTCCATTCTCTTGTAACTTCATCCCTGTTAGCCCCAAATATTCTCCTAAGCACCTTATTCTCGAACACCCTTAACCTATGTTCCTCTCTCAAAATGAGAGTCCAAGTTTCACAACCATACAGAACAACCGGTAATATAACTGTTTTATAAATTCTAACTTTCAAATTTTTTGACAGCAGACTGAATGATAAAAGCTTCTCAACCGAATAATAACAGGCATTTCCCATATTTATTCTGTGTTTAATTTCCTCCCGAGTATCATTTATATTTGTTATTGTTGCTCCAAGATATTTGAACTTCTCCACCTCTTCAAAAGATAAATTCCCATTCCGAGGCATATGTGAAGGATTCGTAACAAGCTGTTTTTTACGGTGATGGGTTGTTAGCCCTTCGCCCAACCCTCAAGCTGGAGGACCAACCCTCATCGGTTGTCCGAGGCTGCTTATTCAATATATTCACAGCTACCCTCCATATCTGGAGGCCGTCTCCTCGATCCGCAACCTGAGGAAGAGCCATACAAAAAAATATATATATATTATTTATTAAGGAATGTAGTTGAAAGAGGATGATATTGTACACAGAGTTTCAGCAATAAAATAAAAGAGAGAGAACATGAAAAAGTTACAAAGTTTATGAGTTATGAGGGAAACGTTTCATCACTGCACTAGGAACTGCCACCATTTTGAATTTTCAAAAATGGACAACAATTTGAAATTGCTTTCTTGTGTTAATTGATAGGGACTTAAATTATGTACTTCAAAACAACCTAAAGGGGTTCAAGGGGTAGTGAAGTGAAGCTCATAACCTCTCCTACCCAAATGTCATCCTCGCCTTCTCGTGGTGAACCCCGTTCGTACAGAAGAGGCTCTGACGACCGAATCACAGCGGTATAACTGTTACATCAGTATGAAGGAAATGCCATATGAATGCCTGTCTAGAGCTCTAGAAGGCATCTGACACAGAACTTAAGATTACACAATGTAATTTCAAAGGCCACTCTAATAATATATGGATTCGAAACTTGGATTTTATACAAGAACTAACAAAAACAGTTGGCAGAGCCACAGATGCGTTTTCTAAGGCATCTCCTGAAATTCGTCGTTTAACACCTTAAAAACCCAAGAGCATCGTTGAGGATATAAAATAATACTAGCAACAATTGCAGCGACACATTGAGAGGATGAGGATGGACAACAATACACTCCAAAGACTTGCAGCATCATGTAAAACTGAGGGAAAACTGGACTAGGGGCATCCAAAATCAGGATGGATAGGTCAGGAACATTCGAATTGCTAAGTTTCCCAGGACAAGACATTAAGGATCCTAAACTTAATATGTTCAAGATGATAATGATAAAAGGAGAAGGTGAAATATGAGGAAGAAAGAAAGAAATTAAATAATTAGAATTGAACTACTGTCATCCCACAGGCTGTGAATGACACTAATAGTTCAAAACAGAAGTTTAGTTAATAATTAAAATTGATTTCTTAGCACTATATCCAATTATTCATAACTCATGTATTCACGTAACTTTTATCGAACTTAATTTGTTGTAATACTATAACACTATCTACATGTATATATACTTTTTACTAGTTGAATGGAAGAAAGGCCTTACGGCCTTGAACTCTGCCAGCTAAAATTTATTATTATTATTATTATTATTATTATTATTATTATTATTATTATTATTATTATTATTATTGTTTTTTTATTTTATTTGGTTATTTTACGACGCTGTATCAACATCTAGGTTATTTAGCGTCTGAATGATATGAAGGTGATAATGCCGGTGAAATGAGTCTGGGGTCCAGCACCGAAAGTTACCCAGCATTTGCTCATATTGGGTTGAGGGAAAACCCCGGAAAAAAACCTCAACCAGGTAACTTGCCCCAACCGGGAATCGAACCCGGGTCACCTGGTTTCGCAGCCAGACGCGCTGACCGTTACTCCACAGGTGTGGATTTTTATTATTATTATTATTATTATTATTATTATTATTATTATTATTATTATTATTATTATTATTATTTCAAAATAGACATTAAATTTTGGACCTATGAACTCCTTATGTCCCTTAGAAGTACCGAGATACATTAAAATAACTGATGATGACTAGCGTTTGGATATTATGGTCACCTGACGCTTAACATTAGATTTATATCTGGATTTTCGAATAAGATGCTTGGTTTTCTTCTACATAATTACGAGGTAATTGCTGATATTTTTTTATAGATTATATCCATTAATTTTCTCTTAGGTCTCAATTCGTTAACACTATAGGCGGAGTTATGGGGGCCACTGCTCCCCCCAAACTTGGCCGAACTCTTTTTATTCTATTAACATGAGAAAATATTGAATTCAAAAGATTTTTCTTGTTTTTGTTTATGATTAAGTTTCTGTGCTTAAATTGACGAATTATTGTCTTCAGACCATGTGTCTGGGCTATAGCATTTATTTTAAATCTCTGAATGTATAAAAATTTCTATACCTCATCTGAGGAATGGAAGCACTGTAATGTTTTTTGTAAAAGCCTGTACTGATGTGTTACAAGTCTGCAGGTGTTCAACCAGCCACTTGGAGAAATATGAATAACATACTGCACAACAATGCAGAAAAAAGGAAAGGGATCCCGGTTAAACTTAAAGACGAGATTAAATAAAATAATTAGAATTCACATTTCATATCGTCGCCTGAATGCAAGAACTAGGTAACTTGATTTTTCATATTTTGTGACATTGCCTATTTACTTATTTATTACACTAAGGAATATGTCTCTTTTCTTTTACCTATTTGTTATATTGGAAAATAGATGTCTCTGGTATCGTTCGATCCGTTACCTAGTTCTTGGATTACATTCTGTGCGATTTTTGTTATGCTATAGAAGAGGTAACTTACTTACTTACTTACTGGCTTTTAAGGAACCCGGAGGTTCATTGCCGCCCTCACATAAGCCCGCCATTGGTCCCTATCCTGAGCAAGATTAATCCAGTCTCTACCATCATATCCTGCCTCCCTCAAATCCATTTTAATATTATCTTCCCATCTACGTCTTGGCCTCCCCAAAGGTCTTTTTCCCTCCGGCCTCCCAACTAACACTCTATATGCATTTCTGGATTCGCCCATACGTGCTACATGTCCTGTCCATATAGAAGAGGTAACTAAAAAACGCAAATTTCGAGTTACCTAGTTCTTGCATTCACGTGACGATATGATATCTTGCTCTTTTAAATAAACAGATAAAGTAAATGTAAAATTGGTCCACCGCTGTGGAGTAATGGTTAACACGTTTGGCCATGAAACGAGCTGTTTGGACAAGTTACTTGGTTAGGGTTTTTTTCCGCAACCAATTGAAGTAGAATTGCTGGGTAATTTTCGATGTTGGACCTCGGACTCATTTCGCCATCGTTAATTCACATATCATCATCCATACAATAGCCCGGGTTAAGTTCACGGTGTGGCGTGCTATACTTGTACAAGAGCGCGGCCGTCTGGCTACACAATCATTCACAGAATAGTAGTGGTAAGCACAATAAGCCTCAGGCTGCAGTGCAAGCCTTCGAGTCCCTCTTCCTTAGAAGAGGAAAAAAAAAGTAAAATTGTCTGTATATTTTGTTACAATTTTACTTTATTTTACAATACCGTTATTAAATGATTATATTCTGATATACTGTAGCAAAGTCAAGCTAGAGTGAGGGGAGGAGGTAAATCAGTCGCTAATAGGATAGTTCTGCCATTGACTTACTGTATTAATTTGTGTATACTACATGGTGTATTTCCAAATATGTTAAAAATAGCAAAAGTTATACCTATATACAAGAAGGGTGACATTACATTGCCTAGTAGTCATCGGCCTATCTCCTTAGTGCCAATATTTAGTAAAATCTTTGAAATCTTGATAAAAGATCAATTCTATAGTTATCTTGAAACTAATAACTTAATCTTAAATCAGCAGTATGGTTTCCGTACTGGAAAGAGCACAATGGCTGCAGTAAATTCTCTTTTGGAAACTGTATATCATGCATATGAAAATGGTGGAAGTACAAAGGCAATTTTTTGTGACCTTAGTAAGGCATTTGATTGTGTTAATCATAAGATCCTGTTGGCAAAACTTGAGTACTATGGTGTGAATGGAAAAGAAATTAAACTGTTTAAATCGTATCTTGAAGAAAGATTTCAAATTGTTTCTGTTAATGGTGTACAATCTGAATCAACACACGTTTTAGCGGGGGTTCCTCAGGGCTCCATTTTGGGTCCTTTACTGTTTATAGTTATGTTAAATGATGTTGGACAATTTGTAAACTGTAACTCTAAACTTATTTTGTATGCAGATGATACAACTTTCCTAAATGTTAATAGGTCACTTGATATTCTTACAGAACAAACAGAAAGCACATTACATCAGTGTAAATTTTGGTTTCATAAAAATGTTTTTTTTATCAATGATGAAAAAAAACACAAATGATGACATTTACTAAAAAAGATATTAGTGAGGGTAACCAAGAGGATATTAAACTGTTAGGTTTCCTCATAGATGGACATCTATCTTGGAAATCACATATTCGGTATGTATGCATTAAGTTATCTTCTGTAACCTATTTATTAAACAAATTGATGAACATTGTTAGTTTTGAATATGTTCGAAATGCATACTTTGCCTTTTTTCAGAGTGTATTCAGATATGGACTTATTTTGTGGGGCAATTCTAGTGATATTACAGACATTTTATTAATTCAAAAGAAAGTTATTAGAATACTGACAGCTTCAAAAATTAGAACACACTGTAGACCTCTGTTCATACAGACAGGCATTCAGACCGTCATAAAACTGTACATATATGATGTTCTAGTGTTTATGAAAGAACATTTGCAAGATTTTAATATGAGAAGTGAGGTACACAATCATACAACGAGGAATAGGCAATTATTAGATTGTCCACTTTGTAGACTTAGTGTGACAAAAAAATACTATAAATTGATTGGAATCAAGTTATTTAATAAGCTCCCTATAAACATTCAACTTCTTCCTGTTGAAAGTTATAAAACAAAATTGTACAGTTGGTTAATTAAAAACCCACTATACTCAATAAATGAGTTCTTTGAAATTGACATACATTTTTAAACAATGCAGTTTTAAATGTTATGGTTTGTTGTTCTTATTTTTTTTTTAATAATGAGATTTTAAATGAAACCTAGTGGTAAATCAATTTACATTTAAATTTCAATGTATTAATGAACAGAGCAAATTGCACTACCTTATGTTGCATTTTTAAAGTTTATTATTAGCCTCTGTTTGTAGTATTCTTAATTAGTTATTAAACATATGACAATTAGTACTTGATACTGTCTTTTATCTAGTAAATATAGTACTTTTAACTTTATATTATGTAATTTGATAAATATCTACATTGTTTTTGTAATTAAATTTTTATTTTGTATATCTATTAAATGTATTGCAGTAAGATTGTAACATTTGACAATGTCTATAGTGAAGTTTTTCATTCAGTGACAATAAAGATTATTATTATTATTATTATTATTATTATTATTATTATTATTATTATTATTATTATTATGTCCCTCATAACCTCGTTATATCGGGATTCTGTGATTTTGCTTCCCCCCCCCCCCCAAGGAAACAGTTCTCTCTCCGCCTATGGTTAACAGCCTGATAATAATTCGACTGAAATTTTCACAACTTAATCTTGCGCAACACAAACTGACGTGCTTCATTACACCGTTTGAGATATGAATACATGAACATAACATGTGAGTTCTATTTACTTCACTTCGTACAGAAGAGCTCACACAATATTTCTAAGACGATATAATAGTTGTTAAGTAGTACTGAGTATTTTGATACAGCTAACCTGGGTCTGTGATGCCAGTTTAAGGAGATATAGGCTTAAACGTGTGAGGAAGGAGCCTGAAGGGTAGTCAGCCGATATACGTTTCGTTATCAATATTGGAATCGTAATTGTCCAAGATCATCTAATTGGGCCACATTTTCTACCGCATGACTGGTCACATTTATTTGGAGTTTACGCAAAAAAAAGTCTTGCCAGAGTTACTAGCTAGTTTCCATAATTTTTCCGAGAGGGAATGTGACTATAGCACATGTCCTGCCTCTCTTCACTGTGGTTGTTCATGACCACCTGGAAGCTACTTTTCCTGGTCGCTGGATTGCAAGAGGATGTCATACACCATGACCTGTGAGGTCACTTGACCTGAACTCTGGCGATTATTTCTTCTGAACAACTTAAAATCAATTCTGTACGAAGCCCCAGTGTACACAGTGGAAGAATTGGTTGCTAGGAACATAGTCGCCTGTGATGGGATTAAAAACACGCCAGGAATCTTCGAAAGAATCTCATACACAGTTGCAATGCTTGCATCGAGTTTGGTGGCCAACGTTTTGAACACTGTTGTTAGGTTCAGAAGTAATCAATAAAAACCATATTCAAATGTTATTTATCTCTTGAGTCCTGAAAGTACAGTACACTAGTATACTTCATAAATGATTATGATATAAGATGTATATGCAGAGACCCGAAGTATGGTATAATATACTTGCATTTGTGCCCTAACTGTTATCTGCAAATTTTTTTTCAGAATTTTCCCTCATTAGTGACTATTTTTTAAGTGCAGAGTTACATTGAAATTTAAAAATAAAACAATAAATGTCTCAGAACTAAGGAGGATAATACCATTTATAATAATCCTCACACGTTTAAGCCCAAACCTCCTTTAGCTGGCTTTAAAGATCCTAATTTCTCTATATCCAAATACTCAATAAGTCACTCCGTCCTCCTGTATTATTATTTTGGCACGGATAATTACAAACACCCTGTATCTGTTTATGGTAAAGTAATTAATAGGTCAATGATTGAGTGAAATTATGAAAGCAGAAAGAAATGCTAGAACAAATATGTGAATAGGATTGCACTTACTTGAGGCAGTTAAAATATTTTACACAGTGTACTGAAAATATTTCAGTTTTATAACAGTATATTTACTCCATTAACAGCGATGATAGAGAGAGAGAGAAAGAGAGAGGAAGCATTAATTGAGAGGAAGGAAATGTGAGTCCAAAAATGTGAACGTCGATAAAATGATATAACACAAACAATTTTCACGCTTTGTAAGTATCATACTCCATGACATTCAAACGTATAAAAGAATATGGTCACGTTGTACAGTCACCATTGCCAAACAGTACGCTCACAAAGCAACTCTCGTTCTGTTATAAACATGGCTTACATGAAGGTACGTATATGTTTCTCTCACTAATTTGAGCATTTTGATTTTTTCTTGAAACAAAACTAGTTAAATTGTCTTCACATGGAACTCGAATTCTGTCGTTAAAACGTGGACAATTGCTTCTGTTTTCTCCGAATTTTTCTATAATATATAGACTACATAATGTATAACTTATGTAGTTATAAATTAGTTAGAAATATACCTATTTTCAGTAAAAATACAGAGTGGACCGTAAGTAATGTCATTAATTTCAGAGGGTTATTTTCTTTAGATATTTCAAACAAAAAGATTTAATACAATTTTGCTCGTTTTTTTTCCTCTTCGAGATAAAAGTATTGTTTTATATGAAACATTTCATAGCGTGTGTTGGGTAAGCCATTGATTGAATTCTCAATATTTAGATATTTCAAACAAAAAGGTTTAATACAATTTAATCGTTTTTTTTCCTCTTCGAGATAAAAGTATTGTTTTATATGAAACATTTCATAGCGTGTTTTGGGTAAGCCATTGATTGAATTCTCAATATGTAGATATTTCAAACAAAAAGGTTTAATACAATTTAATCGTTTTTTTTCCTCTTCGAGATAAAAGTATTGTTTTATATGAAACATTTCATAGCGTGTTTTGGGTAAGCCATTGACTGAATTCTCAATATATAGATATTTCAAACAAAAAGGTTTAATACAATTTTAATCGTTTTTTTTTCCTCTTCGAGATAAAAGTATTGTTTTATATGAAACATTTCATAGCGTGTTTTGGGTAAGCCATTGATTGAATTCTCAATATATAGATATTTCAAACAAAAAGGTTTAATACAATTTAATCGTTTTTTTCCTCTTCGAGATAAAAGTATTGTTTTATATGAAACATTTCATAGCGTGTTTTGGGTAAGCCATTGATTGAATTCTCAATATATAGATATTTCAAACAAAAAGGTTTAATACAATTTTAATCGTTTTTTTTTTCCTCTTCGAGATAAGAGTATTGTTTTATATGAAACATTTCTTAGCGTGTTTTGGGTAAGCCATTGATTGAATTCTCAATATTAGATATTTCAAACAAAAAGGTTTAAAACAATTTTGATCGTTTTTTTTCCTCTTCGAGATAAAAGTATTGTTTTATATGAAACATTTCATAGCGTGTTTTGGGTAAGCCATTGATTGAATTCTCAATATATATATATATATATATATATATATATATATATATATATATATATATTTCAAATAAAAATGTTTAATACAATTTTGATCGTTTTTTTTCCTCTTCGAGATAAAAGTATTGTTTTATATGAAACATTTCATAGCGTGTTTTGGGTAAGCCATTTATTAAATTCCCAATATGCCCAGTAAATTTTAGAGAGAAGGGCATTAAGATGATAAATTATTGAAATAATTTTAGTTTTGTCCTTCAAATGTGCACACATTTGATCCGAGCAAATGTAACTTTTCGTTCTACAAAGGAATTTTTAGAAATTTCTGCACTGTTAAAGGACAAAACTAAAATTTTTTCAATTATTTATTTTCATAATACACTTCTCTTAAATTGACTGAGCATAATGAGAATTCAATCAATGGTTTTCCCAAAACAGACTATGAAATATTTAATATAAAACAATTTTTATCTCGAAAAGCAAGAAAACAGGCAAAATTCTATTGTACTTTTATATTTTAAATATCTCAAGGAATAATGACATTCCTTGCGGTTATCTCTGTGTAATATACAGGGTGTTTCAAAAATACGGGGCATAATTTCAGGTATGTATTTCCCACGTGTAGACAATCAAAATAGTTCATTACAACATGTGTCCGGAAATGCTTTATTTCCGAGTTATGGCCTTCACAACATTGAAATTCACCGGAACGTTTTTATTTCCGCAGGTCGTTGCCGTCAAAGGAGACATTAAGAGGGCACTCTGACAGTTCATTCTGAGGCGAAGGTTACATTCAGTGTTGTGTAGGCGTACTTGGATCGAAGGTTTCCTGATCGATGGATAGGTAGAGGTGGCCCAATTGCTTGGCCTCCACGCTCACCTGATCTGAACCCTCTCGATTTCTACTTGTGGGGCCATTTAAAATCATTGGTTTATTCGTCTCCGGTGCCTGATTTGGAATCCCTTCGGAATCGAATTGTGGCATGTTCTGAGGACATACGCAATACTCCTGGAGTTTGGGATCGTGTTCGCAGGGCAATGAGACATCAATGTGAGGTCTGTATTCAAGCAGGAGATGGACATTTTGAACATCTTCTGTAATGACAACGACCTGCGGAAAGAAAAACATTCCGGTGAATTTCAATGTTGTAAAGGCCATAACTCGGAAATGAAGCATTTCTGGACACATGTTGTAATGAACTATTTTGATTGTCTACATGTGGGAAATACATACCTGAAATTATGCCCCGTATTTTTTAAACACCCTATATAAGTCCTTACAAAGTATGAACAAAGAAGAGATTGGAATCTTTTTCTTCTTATTTATCCGTTACAAATTCAGGGCGTTTAGATTCGATTCCTATCTGAGGTCAAGAATTTTACTCTCTACATTAAATTCTAGAAAGGACTGTGTTACACCTGTGAATAATTCTGTCAGGAATTATTTTAATTTTTGCCATTTCTTCATGAAAGGAAAGAAGGGAGAACGGGAGACCTATCTTTGGATCTGATATTCTCCTGAACTGGACCTATGTTTTCTCCAGTATTATTTAATATACTGTTGTTTTTTTGAATTCTATTTGCAGATACTTTCAAAGTAAAATATTTATCAACTTCTCAACGTCTATTATATTTTATTCCAATATACACTCACGTATATTTACGAAGGCATTACATTTTAGTTATTATCATCACTGGTGACACTGATTTCAGATTGCCCTCATTTGCGTTGTGGTGGCTGCTGCTCTTGCGTTACCAGGGTTCGAGCATGATGTAAGTGCCGAGGTTATAACGAAAAATCTGTTTTTTTTTTTATTAGTTTAATATTTGGAAGTATAGTGCAGAATCCAAAGCTTTTTCTTTTTCCTGTTTCAAAGGCTCATCCTAAATACGATTTCAAGTACGGAGTGAAGGATTCACACACTCACGACATCAAGGAACAACACGAGACGCGCGATGGCGACAAAGTTGAGGGATACTACAAGCTGGTTGAGCCTGACGGCACCACCCGCACTGTCCACTACACCGCCGACAAACACAACGGATTCAACGCTCACGTCCAGAAATCCGGACACGCCAGTCACCCTCAAGCTACTCACCATGCTGTGAGCCCATCACACTCACACGGATCGTCATATGCTTACAACTCACAACATGAGTCAGGAAATGGGCACCATGGCTCATCCTCATACTCTAGCCACTCTCAAGCTGCTCATCATGACAGCTCATCACACTCACATGGTTCTTCATATTCTTATAATTCACAACACGAGTCAGGATATGGACACCATGGCTCATATTAATAATCCTTTATGAAGTCAACAAATTAGATAGGCCTACTCGTATATATCATATGCACCGTTGTTTTTGCCATCTCATTCATGTATCAAAATGTATCCGAACTTAATTATTGCATGTAGTAATAAATAGTAAAAACTGAAATACCAAATACTTGTACAAAATGTTAACAACAGTAGTATATTTTATCGGAATAATTTTCTCTCACATTGCCAAAATTTGGTATTAAATTTGAGAATTGAGCTAGAAAATTAATTTGAAATTAATTTGATAGATCTATTAAGGCTATGGATCGGTGAAAATAACGAAAAAAAAACATTAAACAATGGAAAGTTTATTTTTAACTCGAAAAAATAAAATAATATTTCAGTTTTCTAAATCTGTGCTTATTTTGGCCCTATAACAATTTAAAGCCCCTCAAGACGAATTTAAAGGGACCAGCGCGAGCGTGGAGCTGCAGCCCTTTAAACTGACACTCAGTTGTCATTCTGACGGACTTCGTTCTTCATTATAACTAATTTTACTTTTCATCGAGTCCATATTTCGCGCAGTTATGTAGGAAAAAAATGTGTGTGGTAGACCTGTATAGGAAGGATATCGATAGTATACATCACATACATGCTGTATTTTGATACTCGTTTCTCGATTTTCCAGTTTTAAACATTTTGTAACATTAAAGATGCTCTAATGAATGAAGTTTTTCTCCAATTTCATTGAAATTTTGCACAGAAGTCCACAATAGCATGTAAAGTAAACTGACATATGTGTTTTCTTCTGCTATTGAAAGTATTCAAATCACCATGTGTTGAGAATGTAGTAACTTTTAAAAAATTGAAAAATTAACAACTAAGAAGGTAAATATTTTTTCTCAAAAAGTAATTGGAAAAATATGAGAAGCATGTGTCATATTTTACATATATTTATCAGGAATAAATTAAATATAACTACTATATTTAAAGAAAAATTATGTAAATTTTGAAAATTGGGATAATTATAATTTTATTCGGTATCAAAAAAAAAATTATAAGTAAACTAATTGGAATATCAAAGTGAAACTCTGTGTATTGCATGTCCATATTGTAGTAAATATGTGATAAACGTTTTATATTAATTGATGTAAAAATATAGAAGTTAGAAATTTCACAGGCCATAGCCTTAAAATGTCTGTTTTTATAACACACTGAAGTTGCTGTATTGATCATAATTTCCCTTGCATTTCAAAGGCAGTTATATGAGAGCTTTGCAGAATTTAAGACATCTACTTAATTTTGTAAAATAATGAGTTGTTAAAATTGTATTCTTATCTTATTTTCGTTAGTATATTCAACAGAAACTCTCTCAATACGTTACGTGTAGTGTTTTGTTTCATTTCTACTATTCTACAATCAATACAATTTAATAGCATATAGTTACTTCTTCTGTATCTTATGAATATAGCGTAATGCATATAATTATTTATTCAAGTGAGAATTCAAATTTAATATTAAGAATAATGCTTGAATTTTAGGTGCAGACTTGAATTATTCTGTCGTTAATTTTGTTCATATTCGTTTTTCACATACTATTGTAATTAATTTATGTACTGTTGTAAATAAAACTTTAAGCATAATTATCATTTGTATATTTATTTGTACTCATCTGACACTTTAGCATTTAACTCATTTGTTTATCTTCAATAGTTTTAATTAATATGCATTATCGGCCTAATGCACTTTCAAGACAATAACTTTTTTGTATTTTCTTACTTGCCTCCGACATGTAAGGGGTGCCATTGGATCGACAGAAGGAAGTTGTCGAGTTTAATTCCATCAGGCTAGAAAAGACACAATGTTGCTTCTAATAGATGTACCATTGTGAATGCTTTTACATGTTTGAACGCCTCAGTATTCAACAAATATGTCTTACCTGGTTCGTTAGGAGGGAGTATCGCGACAATTTACCTATAAAACTCCCAGTTCCATCTATAGTTTCGTCTAGGGAGATCCAAATTTTGTCTGCCCAGTTTTTCATAGGCCTATGTTGTTTAGCACATTTGTATTCGTAGCGAAAGAGTAAATTATCCTGACACATGAATCCCATTGATTCCCAAAATCCCCTATATCCACTTTCACAAATTAAAGGATTTTGACTGTAACTGGTGGCAAATGGAGAGAATTTTCAACCTAAAAGTTATTTTTAATAAACCTTTTACTTCAAATTTAGTGGATTTTTGAATTCAAACTATATAAACCATTATAATTCATTCTTAGCAAGCAGTATGTGATCTATAATACTTCTCTCCATTTAAAAGTTCACCCGTCAATAACTTCCCAACCGTTACATTTCGGACATAGGTATATCAGGTTAAACACAATATAATATTTGTTACTCAGTCAAATGACAAATCAATGTAAAATAATGACTTATATTATATGGTCATTAAGTTTTATATACATGAATTACAAATTGCAAACGTTTTCGCCCATCTTCAGGCACAATTATACAATATCTCAATATCAAACTGTGTAGCCATTACATTGGTGGTAGATAAGCTGTTTAAGATTAATGATGTACAAAACATCTCCATAATTAAAATGTAATATTACAGGTCATAAAATCAAAATAATGTTAAAAACCACGTAGTGTTGTAATTAAACTTCATAATATTCTGTGGAACTCTTGTTCAGTAGAGTCCAGTGAGTGATGAATTATGTGTCGTTTGCGTGGCAACTGTATAGATCACTATAAAACATCCTATGTTTGAAGTAGTTATGTAGACGTGAGACGACCTGCTACTGTTGGAACTGTAGTCATTCTATACAGTTGCCACGTTCAAACGACACATAATTCATCTCTCATTGGACTCTACTGAACAAGAGTTCCACAGAATATTATGAAGTTTAATTACAACACTACGTGGTTTTTAACATTATTTTAATTTTATGACTTGTAATATTACATTTTAATTATGCAGATGTTTTGTACATCATTAATCTTAAACAGCTTATCTACCACCAATGTAATGGCTACACAGTTTGATATTGAGATATTGTATAATTGTGCCTGAAGATGCCTGAATGGGCGAAAACGTTTAAAAAAAATAAAAAAAAAAATACATTGATTTGTCATTTGACTGAGTAAAAAATATTATATTGTGTTTATCTATATTAATTGACAATCTGAATATTTCCATCATGCTTTCTAAGTTAATATCAGGTTAAATCGATGTAGATTAAACCAAAGTACATTATCCTGAAGTATTTGACATTCCTCCTGAGACTCCCTGTATATTGTTCATAAAATTTGTCCATAAAATTTAATATTCATTTCAATTTGTTTTGAAGACGAGGTATAGTACGTTAGTAATATTACTTTGCTGGCGTGTACTACTTATTCAATCTATTTTTGTTGTCATCTGTGCCATGCTACTTAACCTAACATCCATCCATCCACTCTCGCGAACGCTGAACTCTCTGCCTATGTGAAATGCATGCACCTAACAGCACAACTCTCTGAATTAACATGGATGTATCGATTTATACTTCTTATAACTGAATTGTTACTGATTTCCAAGTATTTGAGAATCTCATTAAGCATAAAAAGAAGAAAATCTGTTGCAATTGAGGGGTTTGCCGGAAAAAGGGCGTATACGTCAATATGGCGAATTGAGATACATGCAATCTAAGATTTTAAAACGCACCTGAATAAAATATACACGCACGCAGCCCTGTCCTGCAGGTATGTACAGTACAATCAAAACAAAATTTCGCTACTATAATTATTCACTACAGTTTTAAACCGTTTTCCCGAAGAAGGACGTATAGGTCTATCCGCCTTTCTTCCGGCAAAGCCCTCAATTATGATTATTGGCAAGATTTTCACATCCGTTCTCTTCCAAAGTCCTTTAATTTCAACTGCAAAATCTGTATATTTTGAAATTTTCGTTGTGAATGCGGATCGTAAATTTTATGAATACCTCTTCTGGCCACCTGTGGGTTTTGATCAACATACACCAGCACTGCTGCTGAATTATCATCACAGGTCTCTTTCTTGTCTTGTCCAGGGCCAGCAGAGTTTTATAGAGGCAAGAAGATCCTCTGTCCACCACTCTATTTAACCTGACTTTGGAATATGCGGTTAGATAAATCACACTTAACCCCGGTTAAGTTAAACAAAATGCAAGATGGCGGATGGAGTTGAGTGTGATGTAAGGAAAATCATGTCACAAGACGGAGAAAGAAGCTGAGAATAGGAAGACCTGGAATTAAATCTATAAGGCAACCAAGGTTCTAGAGTGTGCTTAAATGCAACAGGCTCATGTCAGTAGATTTACTGGCATGTAAAAGAGCTCTTGCGGGATAAAATTCCGGCACATGCGGCGACGCTGATATAACCTCTGCAGTTGCGAGCGTCGTTAAATAAAACATACCATTTTAAAAACATAACCAAGGTTCTAGATAAAGTGTAGTGTTACGGAGTGAGTGAGTGAGTGAGTGAGTGAGTGAGTGAGTGAGTGAGTGAGTGAGTGAGTGAGTGAGTGAGTGAGTACAAGTCTAGCTTATAAGTTCATTCATATGTATGTATACATTTTGCTGGTTGAGTAGAAGAGAAGGCCCTACGACCTTAAGGTATATACCTTTGCATACAAAAAATTTGTTTCGCATAATTTTCCTCGTAAAATTTTTATACAATTGAGAATGGTACCAGAAAGAGGATGAAGTGAACAGATCCCTTGAAATTATGTCTAAATTGTTTATAAAAATTATTTTGTTCATAATTTTGACATACAACTTGAAACATGATAGCTCATGCAGTTTTTAAGATAGAGCCACAGTTTCTTCACTGTTTTATAGCTAAAACTATTCTTTAGTGTCTGACATATAGCTATTTTTTATTTTCATTTACATTAATTAAATATTACCATATATGTAACTTATACTAATATTTTATGTTGCATAGATCATGTAAAAAATCCATAGATAATTATTAACTATATTAATGTTATTTTACTCATTGTCAGGCACCAGGGGACATTTCAAGCTTCAAAATGACACCAATATCTTCTTGGTATCACCATATTTGACTGAGATATCATGTTTAAAAGAATTAAATATTCTAACATTACTATTTGCAGGAAATGAGCCACAAACTTTCAGAGCCTAGAAGACTGCATCATCATATGTCACCCCTTAAGCAGCTTCATGTCAGTCCAATTTCAGCTTCTTTCGGCCTCTCAAATATCTTCTCCTTGTTTTAACTTCAAGTGTTGAATGTTTTTTTTTGTCATTTTTGTCCTTATTTTCCATTGATGCAACAAATCCTGCGATGGTGTTTGTCCCAGGGCTTATGCCCATCCTCCTCATAATTTTAATTTCTACTTTTGGACTCTTATTAAAATGACGTACAACATCATTGACACACAAATTTACAGTTTTATGACTAAGAGTAAAAGATTATAAATTATTTCATTATGTAAAAAGGTGTTTTCAATCTAATGATCAAGCCCTGATATCTGTGCATCTATTTTGGGACTAGAAAGAAGTTTATTTTACAAGCAATGCTGGACGAGGGGATTGACAGCTACGAGGATCGCTCCAAAAGTAATCCACAATATTTATTTAAAAATTACATTTTTTATCCTACAGCTTTGCTATTTTCATAGAATGTAGATACATCCTTCAGAAACAATACGTCACTTTTCCACATAATCCCCGCACCTTTCAAATGACCTCCATAAATTGTAAAGGTTTAGAATAAAAAATAAATTTAAAGAAATGTTGTGCATTGCTTTTGGAGTGATCTTCGTAGAAGTGACCGTGCCTGATGACGCAGAATTTTGGAAAATGGGACTTATCTGGAAAATCATAAGGCATAAATCGAAAATTATTATATATAATTAAAGGGAAGAAAATGCTCTATTCAAATAGTTATATTTTGAAAATTGTAATTTTTCATCATTTTTTGCGTTTTGTGGGTGTAACGTACATATACCTTAAGTCTGCCAGCTAAAATAAATCATTATTATTATTATTATTATTATTATTATTGTTATTATCATTATTATTATTATCATCATCATTATTATTATTATCATTATTATTATTATTATTATTATTATTATTATTATTATTATTATTATTATTATTATTATCATTATTATTATTATCATTATTATTATTATTATTATTATTATTATTATTATTATTATTATTATTATTATTATTATTATTATTATTAAGTCTTGAGCTGCTCTCGTGGGCTCGTCTAAAGAAACGAAGAATCACACACGCTCTTTCACTTGTATACGAAATTTTTCATAACTCTTCTCCAAATTATTTGTCTTCATGCTTTCAGTTCCTCACTAGTTCACGAAATTAGCTTCACTATCTTCTCTCTATTCCTCTTCACAGAACTTCTTTATACTCATCCTCCTACACTGTGGCATAGCCTTGCCTCTAGAATTCGCTACCTAGTGACATCAGAGATTGCCGGTCACTGTCACAGTTTAAAATTAAACTAGAAAAGTTTGTCTCATACCAAGAAATCCGTTGTTGAGAAGTTGCTAGATTTATGGTTATAATGTCTCTATTTTTAGCATTTTAGTAACAATTTCCTTGGGTTAGAGTAACCCTTTCTTTTGTCTTTGTGCCGGGATACTATAACAGCCTATATTCCTCTGATTAATTATGTTTTAATTGGTTATTTTACATGCTTTATCAGCTACTATGATTATCTAGTATCTGAGTGAATTGAAGGTGATAATACCGGCGAAATAAGTCCAGGGTCCAGCGCCGAAAATTACCCAGCATTTGCTCTTAACGGGCTGAGGGAAATCCCGGAAAAACCTCAACCAGGTAACTGAACTCAATCAGGATTTGAACCTGGTCCCGCTCATTTCACGGTCAGGAATACTAACCGTTAACCCACAACGGTGAACTTAATTATATTGAAACTGAGTGTCATTGTTATTTTGCATCTGTATCAGTTATGTGTGCTTTATTTTCATTGTTTCAAGCCTTAATATGTTTGACTAATTTGTATTATTTTGAATTTGTGCTTGTATTGTAGTTGTTTATCATATTATTTTCATTGTGTCACAGTTATTATAGATTAATATACAGGGACATCATTTTATTTTTACTTCAATTTTTATTGTACCTGAGTTCTTGAATGTACTTCACTCCCACCCCTTCTACTCATGAAGTTCAACCATCCTCCACACAGATCCAAGACAGAAAAAACAGTCATAGTAGCCTTACGGTCATAGTAAACAGTACGTTTCAAAATATGTTCGCGTTTACCAGTGACGAAAGAGCTTTCAATATTAAATCATTTTCGCACAGGTACTGTCGTCCATTTGCCTACGTCGTATCCCGGTTTCTCCCACCAGCTTTTATTCGCCAGCTAGTGGCTGGCCTGACTTAGCTCTTTTCTGAGAACATTAATTTCTGTTAGGAATTGGACGTCTATGTAATATTATACCCATACAATTGTTTAAAATAACTTAAATAGAAGGGCCTCGTTAAGTAATTAACTGTCACGTGATTTCCTCTCTTTCTACGACCCTACGACATAACAACTTGGACGGACAGTAGATAGTATGTCTAAATAATTTTATCTTTTCGGATCGGGCAGAAGTGAAGATTAAATTTACAGTACGTAAGGTATTCTTTTATACAGTAGATACAGAATTATTTCAACATGAGTTACTAGTACGAAAGACGAAACTGGTAATTGGGATTAGGTACAATAATCTATAGTGCGATAATATGCACATTAGAACTGAAGCCTGTATCGAAATGAACGGCCACCATTTTAAAAATGCGTTTAAATATCCATATTATGGTTATTTTTCAATCTAACTTCATTCTCCATAGTGTACGCTAATGTGCTGTAGACAGTATAATATACAATGTATAATGATTACGTCCGAATGGATAGCTTAGTTCGTGAGTAAAAACACTTATTGTTAATACTGTGCTGTATTTTGATTAAACAAAAACCTAATGGAAATGATCAAACTCAAAATTGCGATATTTCCTAGTTTACGTAAATGGATGACCTACTTTTCTTCCCTCCTATACCCAGTAAAGTGATTTGTTTATATATTACGCCAGTATCATCGAACTCCAGTCGTGGAAGGGGTAGCAAACGGCGTTGATCCAGAGGTATAGCAAAGTTAATATTAAAAATGTTAGTAAAAATAAATTATGATGTCCCTGTATTAATTTGCATGATTATGATGCACACTTTTTCTTGTATTTGTATTACATTTCTGGTGGCGTGGACGAGAGGCATTAATTCCACGAGAGTAAATAAATAAATATAAATATTAAATACAAATTTACAGCCATTCTGACCTCTCTGAATAGCCTCAACAGATTTAAAGCATCATTAAATAAAAATCATCTCATAGTCTCTTAAGAGAGTCTGTAATTTAGAAGTGGCAGTGAAATGTAATATTTGAAGAAGTTTAAAATAATACTTTTGTGCGAGATCGTGCGTATTTGCTTGTTTTCCGCACAGAACCAATACGCGGTAAGTGTGAAATACTACATTCAGTATTCCCAACGTAACACACATAACAATTTCCCTCTTCTTACCGCTTAAGCGCGAAATTCATTTTACTGCTTTAGGCTTTTAACATATTATTTTTTAGAGACGTTTAACATAGTAATAATTATAAATTGGAAACTTACCACTGCAATTTCACCTAAATTGCAATGTTAATTATTGTTTTTAAATATTTGCAAAAATTAAGTAAAGTCTACTACTCTACGAAACTTATTGCATTCCTGATACAAGTAACATTAAGGAAGCCGTGAAAAAATCAACGAGATTCCAGATGCCGATGTTATTACTGCAATATGTTATATAAATAATATTGTTAGAATATTAAAATGAAAAATAAATCATTACATAACCTTACCGTTTGTTTTAAGTTCGCATTTATAGATTGGGGGGGGGGAAATACAGACGTATATCACGGCCTGCTGGAGTATAGTAAACACAGAAAACATGTTACGGCAACAATGTTGAAGAAAGACATTTTGGTTTTCCAAAGTTGCCGTCATTAAACAGAAACCAAGATGGAGATTTCATTGCAACTAATTAGAAATTCGTCTTTCAGGTATGTAATAAACGATCTTCGCACAAAATAATGTACGATACACGAGCGGTATGTTTGTTTTCATGTTCTCGGAAATTAAAAAAGCTCAACTACGTTTCGCTTTTTCAATCTTTTCCTCGACCATGAAAACGTCAACATATCGCTCTTGTAACGTATATTACTATTACATAATTCGTGCTATTTAACCTCTGTATCTATTAAGGTATGAGACAATTAAAGTTGGCTACGAATTAAGTAATGATGTGAAGTTACGCAACGCCGAATTTTGTTCCACTCTTTACCATTGTGTTTCTTCGTCCGTGTTCTGAGGAAGTGTTAATTGAAGGAAAGTAGAGAAAGAATGTGAAAACGCCAATCGCATTGTATTTTACATCCATTG
Organism: Periplaneta americana; assembly: GCF_040183065.1. NCBI lineage: Eukaryota > Metazoa > Arthropoda > Insecta > Blattodea > Blattidae > Periplaneta > Periplaneta americana. The sequence goes on along the minus strand of NC_091132.1, from coordinate 22,626,968 downwards.
ATACACTAAACCACACCAAGACTCATATATAAGGCAGAGCTGAAGGATATTCATCAATCAGAACAGAAGTTTGTCACCTCGAAGTAACTGGATCATCTTCAAGGAAACTCAACATGTCTTACATGAAGGCAAGTATATGCATTGGGTACAAATATTAAAATTTTGTAAATTTTATTTTCTTCTTCTCGCTTTAAAGTCATCAAAATATTGGGTGCATGGGTTATGTATAGAGCCCCTACAGGCTATAAACATAATAGTACATTATGCAACGAGCCTATAATGGTAGTAATTAAGACGCGCGTATGTTTATGAAACGAGCGCAAGCGAGTTTCATAATTTTCATACGAGCGTCTTAATTACCATTATAGGCAAGTTTCATACGACTTTTTATGCTCGACCATATTTCTAACTTGAAATTATTCATAAGTATTCATGTTATTCTTATCTGACTGGGGAGCGGAACTGACCTTGTGCAATATCTTGTAAATTGTGAGATGTGCGCAGACGCGAAAGTATTGATTTTTTCCGAGAAACAAATGTCATTGACCTTGATATAATCTAGAGAGTAAAATAAACATTAACCTTGATATAACCTTGAAATTGATTTACACGTTGAAAAACGAGATGACAAATTGAATTTATTTGAATATTATTTACAATTAACGCTAATTATTATAGTAACAGAACATAACCTTCTGCGACAGTATTGGATTTCCAACCTCCGTGACGTTTCGCTAGTTGTCTTTCGATTGCATATCCGAGAACAATCGATACTTGCGCTTTCATATTGCTACAATGCTGTTTTCTGATTGGTGGAACACCTGAACTTTAATGAATAGGTGTACTTTAATGAGGTCCATTAAAGGGCTGCTACCAGGTGTATAATTATTACTACATTTCGGCATAGTCGAGCATAATAGTACATTATGCAACGAGCCTATAATGATAGTAATTAAGAATCGAGTATGGATATTTATGAAACGAGCGCAAGCGAGTTTCATAATTTTCATACGAGCTTCTTAATTGCCATTATAGGCGAGTTTCATACGACTTTTTATGCTCGACCATATTTATAACTTGAAATTACCGGTATTCAGATGTATACATTTTATTTGTAACTGACAAGATCGGAAGTGACCATGTTCTAGGTCGTGAATTGTGAGATGTGCCCAGACGCGAAAGTATTGATTTTTTTCCGAGGAACAATAATGTCATTGACCTTGACGTAGTCCCGTTAAACTTGATAATATTATAATATTATAACCTTGATTATTGAATTCGACATTGAAAAACGAGATGACAAATTGAATTTATTTGAATATTATTTACAATTAACGCTAATTTTTATAGTAACAGAACATAACCTTCTGCGACAGTATTGGATTTCCAGCCTCCGTGACTTTTCGCTAATTCTCTTTCGATTGCATATCCGAGAATAATCGATACTTGCGGTTTTATAACGGTAGAAAGCTGACCTGTCATTGGCTGAACAGTTGTAACCTGAGTCGTCATTGGCTGAAAGACCTGACCTTTAATGAGTAGGTGTACTTTAATGACATGCATTAAAGGTCTGCTACCAGGTGTATAATTACTACATTTCGGCATGGTCGAGCATACAATAAAATACGCTACAGCAGTATTACAGAAAGGACCTCTTGTATTTTATTTCTCTAATTCGAGTATAGAAGTTTTACGCAATCATTAGCATTTTTTTTTAATTCTCTCTCAATTTTTCTGTTTTCTTCAGATCGTAGTAGTCCTCGCCTTCGTGGCTGTTGCTTTGGCTGCTCCAGGATTCGAACATCACGAGCATCATGTGAGTCTTGAAATAAAAGGAAGTTAAAATAATTTCATTACACTCAGTAACAGTTCCTGAAATGAAAATTATTCACTAAATGTTAATTGTCTATTCTAACAGGCTCATCCCAAGTACGAGTTCAAGTACGGAGTGAAGGACTCTCACACCCACGACATCAAGGAGCAACACGAGACGCGCGATGGCGACAAAGTTGAGGGATACTACAAGCTGGTTGAGCCTGACGGCACCACCCGCACTGTCCACTACACCGCCGACAAACACAACGGATTCAACGCTCACGTCCAGAAATCCGGACACGCCAGTCACCCTCAAGCTACTTATCCTCATGCTACTCATCCTCAAGCTACTTATCCTCATGCTACTCATCCTCAAGCTACTTATCCTCAAGCTACTCACCATGTTGTGATCCCATCACACTCACACGGATCATCATACGCTTACAACTCACAACATGAGTCAGGATATTAACACCATGGTTCATATTAATAGAATTCCTTAAAGGATTCACAAATTAAATATATATCATTCTGCATAATTATTTTTGCTCTCATGCCCATGCACTAAAATTTATCTGAACATAATTATTACAATAAGATATTTTATAGCAGTAACTTTATCTTATATGTAACAATACCAACTTGGCAACTTCAGTAAATTTAAGAGTTAATCAAGTAATGCAATTCCATATTGATAATTCGACTGCATGAATGCAATAAAAACAATCCATGAAGTTCATATACCTGCCAGTCGTAGTTCGTCTTGCATTTTAAAGCTATTCACCTTTACAAGAGTTTTGGATATTTAATTCATTTAATCCACTCATCCTGCTGCTATTCTAGAATATTCACATACCTACCAATTTCGTCATGGTTCATATTAATTAGAATAATATGGTTTTATAGTGTAATCATATTCATCGAGACATGATATAGATCATCCTGTGTCCACAGTTTTCAACAGGACTTTGAATTAAAATCGATTAAATTCCATTTCAGATACAAATACATAAGACTTATTCCATAACATGATATAAAATTTTGCTCTTTCGGATTGTTGTTAGTTTTCCCTTCGTACTTTTTATTAAATTATTTTGATTCTCAAAAATCATAAGTATCTTATCTATACCTATTCATGAAAATGTTAATGCAATTCATACTTTAAATGTATATGAAATAAATTATTTATCTTCATTGTTAATGAATATTGAAAAAAAAATAGATGCATTACTTTGTAATAAACTTCTTTTACGCAGGAAAAATGCAACTTCTTTCCAACTACTTTCCTTAGAAATTTCCAGTTCCTTTATTATACACTGTCGATTTAGTACAGGGATGCTCACTGTTGACTCAATTGAGTCACAGTATAGTATAATATACAGTCACGAAGCTCAATACGTAGTAAATATGCATCCATAGATAGTTGCTAACCAGTAGGATCGCTAATATCGCCTCATTACAGGCAATGCAAAATAGTACCGTCACAGTCTATTGTTTCTAGCACCCTCAAAACTCAAGCTTCGTGACTGTATATAGTAGACTGTGCTTGAGTCACAAACACCACCCCTCCTTTTCTCCTACCCCTTCGCAGCGCAGCCAGTGCAGTTGTTTGTAGCGAACAGTAGAACATCGTAAACATTCTGTGCCGGATTCATCATGGCAAGTCGATCTCGGCACAATTTCCATAATGAGTGGGAAGTGCAATATTTTTGTGAACAGGAAGCAGTGTATGGGGTCAGATGTCTAATATGTAAGGCATTAATTAAATCGTTCTCCAGTTTCAACATTAAAAGACATTTTAGACTGCATGATCGTGATTACGGAAGTCACGTTTTGTCTGGTGAGTGTAGTCATATTATCCGTAGTAATTTATTATCTCTCAACATTATTAATATTATTGTAATTTATCAGTTTACTGTAATAATTAGTATACTCGGGAATGCTGTTGTTTTTGCTACTCCTATTGTTAATGTTACATCGTAAATCGAACACGGATGTCTTAGTGATGATAATAATCGCTATAAATGTACATATAATACGATAATAATAATAATAATAATAATAATTATTATTATTATTATTATTATTATTATTATTATTATATTATTATTATTTTTCTTTAGGAGAAGGAGGACAGCGAAGCTAGGAGATCTGAAATCTGAGAATGCTGATACTTGCTCTGATACAGTACCGATAGAAAACATTGCCAGAGCTAGTTAACGTATATTACAGTGACTCTTTCATACAGTCACTGTAAATAATAATAATAATAATAATAATAATAATAATAATAATAATAATAATAATAATAATAATAACAAATAATAATAATAATAATAATAATAATAATAGTTTTATTTTCCCTGGAAGAGTTAAGGTCATCAGGCCTTCTCTTCCACTCAACCAGGATAAAATCACACAGAAAAATACATACCGGTATACAAATATTAACTTAAAAAATAAATAATAATAATAATAATAATAATAATAATAATAATAATAGTTTTATTTTCCCTGGAAGAGTTAAGGTCATCAGGCCTTCTCTTCCATTCAACCAGAATAAAATCACACACAGAAAAATACATACCGGTATACAAATATTAACTTAAAAAATAAATAAATAAATAAATAAATAATAATAATAATAATAATAATAATAATAATAATAATAATAATAGTTTTATTTTCCCTGGAAGAGTTAAGGTCATCAGACCTTCTCTTCCACTCAACCAGGATAAAATCACACACAGAAAAATACATACCGGTATACAAATATTAACTTAAAAAAATTAATAATAATAATAATAATAATAATAATAATAATAATAATAATAATAATAATAATAATAATAATAATAATAATGAGAGATTGAATACATAGGGTAAACTAGGGTCTGTTGGACAGTCGGGCATGTTGGACACTTCAAACTTTATCGTGTTACCTCGCCACTTGTGGGCACCACATTCTGCTAGAAGTCAATGACGGAAGTAGCCACGAGTGGGGCTACTTCCGTCATTGACTTCTAGCTGAATGTGGTGCCCACAAGTGGCGAGGTAACACGTTAAAGTACAAAGTGTCCAACATACCCGACAGTCCAACAGACCCTAGTTTACCCTATACACAATCAGTATTAACTTAAAAATAACAGTAATAAAAAATAAATATAATAAAAAAGAGAGATTGAATACATAATCACAAACAGGAAAATACATTCTAGTATAATAATAATAATAATAATAATAATAATAATAATAATGATAATAATAATAATAATAATAATAATAATAATAATCCGTGGCGCTACAGCCCGTGGAGGGCCTAGACCGACCAGCCGGCTGCTAGCCTCACGCTAGCCAGAGGTGGACGATCATCCAACCAGAATGGAGGTATCGTGTGGTTAGTACGATGATCCCCCCAGCCGCTATAGCTGGCTTTCGCAACCGGATTTCGCTACCTATCGTAGCTCCCCAAGTGCATCGCGATGTTGGGTGGGCACCGGTCCCATACACTGGCCGAAATTTCATGAGAAAATTTCTTCCTCCATGAGGACTCGAACCAGCGCACATTCCGTAACGCGAGTCCTAGGCGGGATGGCTTAGACCATTACGCCGCGGCGCGAGACACATTCTAGTATAGAAGTAAAAAAAATAATTTTACCGTACCGGGAGGCGAACTCACAATCTCTAGTACGAATGTCAAACATCCTACCACTGGGCCACATATAGAGTATATCGGTGGTAATTGCCAAACATAAGAAACCGTTGTCTGAGGGCGAGTTTATTAAGAAGTGTTTCATTGTTGTAGCGAAAGAAATTTGCCCCGAGAAATTAGTAATTTGAAAATATATCTCTCCTTCGATGTACTGTTACAAGGAGAGTAGAAGAAATGGGGGGAGGGCGATATTGAAAACCATCTACAAAATAAATTGAAAACATTTTCATTTTGTTTGTCTTCTCCATCTTTCCTTATCAATATATGAACCTAACATCAACAAACTTATAATTATGAAAAAGTAGCATCTATGTTCCAGTGAGTGTTAGGAAGATTAATTTATTTTGTAAACAGATTTAACTTGTACAATTTGAAATAGTTCATTACGAGAGAAAAAAAAAACAGTTCATTTTCGTTACATAGGCTTACCTTTTTATCTAACTTGGACACCAGCGAATAGGGATTATAAAGAATGGACACTGAGCAAATTTTCATACTGTCATTAGAAAACAAACTTCTTGTTCATAAAGTCATACTAAAACCAATCTGGACATACGGCATCCAACTGTGGGGAACTGCTAGCAACTCAAACATTGAAATACTGCAGAGGTATCAGTCCAAAACTTTACGTTCCATTGTCACTGCACCATGGTATGTCCGTAATGATGTCATTCATCATGATCTTAACATTTCAACTGTAAAAGAAGAAATCTCTAAGTTCAGCAAAAAATACCTGCACCGATTAAATCAACATCCCAATCATTATGCATTAAATTCGCTGGATAATAGTCAAACAATAAGAAGACTTAAAAGGACCAATGCTCTTGACCTTCCATTCATTTTTACTACAGCTATTTGAAACATTGTTATTTTTCTTTTGGAGTATTGTCATTGGATAACATCTCCACTCATGTCATATTCTTTTATAATATTTACTTATTGTCTATTGTAGACAGATTGTAAATGTGGCATAATTGAAAAAAAAATAATGTATTTTGTTTCTCTGTGCGCCGGCGTTTAGTTCCACTTTCAAGCGCTAGAGGTTAGTGTAATCGAGCATACGCAAAGATAATGAGTATAGAGTTAAGACACAGGATCAAAACATCGCCTACCTTATTGCATAATCCAGTAACTCTTTTATTCAAATGAATTCAAGTTAACAGCTTTTCCTTATTTCTCAGTGACAAACTAGTTGTAATAATAATTTTTTATATTTCAGATATAACAAATTATATTATAAAATAATATAATACATTATAAAATTATGCATCAAATTCGTTTAATATTAGTATACAATATAATACAGGTATATGGTTTTACTTCTCATAAGAGTTTTGTTTTTCCATTTTCAGTGCTATCAAATCATTACATATTTTAATTTTTGTTGGGGTCAACGTCTCAACTCTCATTATAAAGGAACTATAGAGCCTAGACATTACAGTTAATGACGAATTTATTATTTTATGGATCCAATTTATTTAATTTGAGTACATAATGTAGTAATTATATGTGTCATATTTCCGCTGTGTCGACTGCTAGCAGGTGTGATGTCAGCGCCAACTCTAGGGAGAATGCAGAATCTCACGCTCTAGCTAGCTTGAAGGTCATTGAAATCAGTCCGGCTACATCAAAGGTACCGACGCGAAGTGTCCATACTTAATTACCTATACGCTGGGGACACCATCTGTTTGAGTTTGAAAGTTTAAAACTATTATTTGTTGTCTTGAAGTTATTTATACTTATGTTCCTTAAAAGAAAAATTGTGCATGTTAAAAATATAGCTAAAATTCCCCCACTGATAGCTACGTCTTCTCCTTCAAGTAGTAGCGGTTGGTTTGCTTAGTACCAAGAGGATTGGGGGCACCAGATACTTGCTCTACTGTTTGCTTGTGAGCATGTCTGATTTAGTACATATTTAGATATAACACGAGTAGCAAGTCCCCTGTAATCGGCAAGCATCGTGTTTAGGTAGAGCCAAGACCAGACTACGTAGTCTTGGTAGAGCCAGAAAGTCGAGGAAAATTTTGGACGGAACGGATATTTAAGAGTTGTTAATTCATGATAAAAGGTGAATCTGATACAACATTAATACAAATTAATTTTATTTCTAGAATATATCTATCTATAACATACAATAATAAATGAATGAATAAATAAAATACGGTAAATAAATAAACAAGCTAGCCAAGAAATCCAAGCAAATAAATAAATAAATAAATAAATAAATAAATAAATAAATATTACCTTAAACTCTCCAGCAATATCCTTAATATTTGCGCCGTTTTAAAGGTGTTGAATAATATTTACTTTGTCAGAAATACTCAGACGTGAACGTTTTGTAACATGATGCCTTACCGGTATGCGGGGGCTTGGATTCTCGTCACAACAGACCACGCTATACTGTTTTTCTGCTTTCTTCAGACTCAAACGGATTCCACTGAATAGGCGGATCATTGTAAGTAATTTTTAGTTAGGTAAGACCTCCTGTATTGGCTTAGATCCTAAATTCATCCGAAGGTATACACCTACGTTTTAGTTACTAGATGGATTTGCAAGAACAAGTCTCGGGCTCCTTACACTTGTTTCGAAATGTTAAAGCCTCTAAAGCAGCTACTTTTAACTTAGAAAGCATATTGTAATATTCAGATAATCAATGTTATGATATAATATAATACAATATAATATTGTCAATTTTTAAATAGTTCATTTATTAAATTATCATGGTATTTTATCTTTATAACAGAGACTAAATGTATAAGATATTGCATGTAAAGCCTGATGATGCCCGAAGGGCGAAAACGTTCGCTGTCCAATTTTATATTGTATAGAACATAATGATCACTTACATAAATAAGTGTAATTAACCTTTGTATTGATATGTCATGTAGACTGAATAAATGAAACAATATTATATTGTATTATATTAAGGCTACTTTTAAGCTTGCTTTCATGTTAGACCTAACAGCGTCTGAAATGGAATATATTTGTAAGAACTGAAGATCGTTACTCTCAGCTGGAAGAAGGCCAAGAGGACTATATACATCTAGTCCTCTTGAAGGAGGCTTTGTCACCAAATAAGGTGTTGTACTGCCCTACATTATTTAAAACGTGTGTTGATAACGGATGTACTACTGTAAGTACCTACCTTAGTTTTTAATTGGTTGTGAGGGCTCTTGAAACTCAGGAAGGAAAACTTTTCCAGCAGCGCAACGCATTCAATACTAATTTATAAACATGTTAAACGAATTATTCTTGCAACGAAAACGGATGTTCCCTAGACCAAATAGTCCTATTTTAATTATGTAATTACTTCATAGTTTCATCTGCGATTGTATGACGTTATGACTGAAATACCTATATTGATAATTGTTTTTATTGTAACATTCGGTCAGTATATAAGATCTCGCGCTCAGAGGGGTGGAATTTGGGGTTTGAGATGGCCTACAAGCCACAAGTCATGCTAAAGATGTTGGTTTGTTAAATATTCAATATGGAGCATTGTGCACTACATAGAACTGTTACCTATTAAGTATACATTACCGTAGCTCACCCAAATACGTAATTAAGCAATATGTATTGTTATGTTCCATTAGGAAAGTCCATGATAACAGAGAGGGTTTGGAATTGAACGGGTTACATCAGCTGCTTGTCTATGCGGATGACGTGAATATGTTAGGAGAAAATCCACAAACGATTAGGGAAAACACGGGAATTTTACTTGAAGCAAGTAAAGAAATAGGTTTGGAAGTAAATCCCGAAAAGACTAAGTATATGATTAACTTATGTCTCGTGACGAGAATATTGTACGAAAAGGAAATATAAAAATTGGAAATTTATCCTTTGAAGAGGTGTAAAAATTCAAATACCTGGGAGCAATAGTAAGAAATATAAATGATACTCGGGAGGAAATTAAACGCAGAATAAATATGTGAAATGCCTGTTATTATTCGGTTGAGAAGCTTTTATCATCCAGTCTGTTGTCAAAAAATCTGAAGGCTAGAATTTATAAAACAGTTATATTACCGGTTGTTCTTTATGGTTGTGAAACTTGGACTCTCACTTTGAGAGAGAAACAAAGGTTAAGGGTGTTTGAGAATAAGGTGCTTAGGAAAATATTTGGGGCTAAGATGGATGAAGTTACAGGAGAACGGAGAAAGTTACACAACACAGAACTGCATGCATTGTATTCTTCACCTGACATAATTAGGAAGATTAAATCCAGACGTTTGAGATAGGCAGGGCATGTAGCACGTATGGGCGAATCCAGAAATGCATGTAGAGTGTTAGTTGGGAGGCCGGAGGGAAAAAGACATTTGGAGAGGCCGAGACGTAGATAGGAAGATAATATTAAAATGGATTTGAGGGAGGTGGGATATGATGATAGAGACTAGATTAATCTTGCTCAGGATAGGGACCAATGGCGGGCTTATGTGAGGGCGGCAATGAACCTCCGGATTCCTTAAAAGCCAGTAAGTAAATAAGTACTGTTATGTTACTGAATAACTGATACTTAATAAGTTATGTGCCGTGTGTATTTTGTAAAATTATTCCATCTCTGACTTTCAGTCTTTCATAAAAAACGCAACGCAAATCAGACATCACATTTCAGTACGGTACCTCCAAATAGCATTAACTTTAACTGCAGTACATATAGCTAATTATTAGTTTCGACAGTATACAAAGTTTTTTGTGCGTAAGGTTCTGTTTAGTCCTACCTTAGTTTACCCTGGATGCATTTAAGTCATGTTTTGGAAATGTCACTTACACTCCTTTTCTTCTAACCGTCTCAGTTAGCTTTATTATATTTTTCGACACTATCATATTCCCATTCCTTATTGAAGCTGTATCTTGTTATTGTTTACAGTGCCATTTTAAATATTCTGTAAACTGGTCGCCACTGAATGTTTACGTTCTGTAGCTAATGATTGACTAGAACAGAATAAAAATAGTCGCGGACAAGGGGTGGAGGAAGTAGGGTTGGTAATGTTTGTGCTGTAGGGAGCTAATGTTTGGTATTCCTGTGCTAAACGATAGACTCTTGTGGCGAGTCGACATTCGAAGATGTTCATGATACCAGTCGAAGGCATCGCGCTGATATTCGGGGCAATTGCTCATCGTTGTGGACCTAAGTCAGCTCTACGGTATCTCTGAGTCTGAAAACTATTCACTGTTACCTCCTGGTGATTGTGTACACAAAGAACCTACCTGAATTGCGTACAGAAGGACTTCCGTTCACATTCTTCTTTACACTCATATAGGAACATTATTTTCCACACTCGAATTCCGATGACGTGACGGGGAGATTAATTGCTTGGGAAGTCAGGTAAGGATGTGAAAATGCTCGACTCAATGTGTTTTACACTTGTTAACAAAAGGGAAACATTTATGTAACGTTTGCGTCTGTCTTCGGTATATAAAGGATTTATCCGTTGCTAGAAGCCAGTAGCGAAGGATCTTTTGTACGTACTACATCAGTCCGAGAAGATCAGTTAAAAAAATGGCTCTCTTGAAGGTAAGTGTTATAACTCCACGGAGTAAGTGATTAGGTAGTCTTTCAAAAATACTATTCAAATGTTTTCCTTCCCATTTCACGACTCAAATATTTAATACTTACAAAACAAGAAAATAAACATAGGTAGACTTATTCATAAATTGCCAGTTATTAAATTAATAAAGAAATTTTTATTGCATCTCATAATTTGGAAACAATAAATAATTGTTCCTGTGTTATGTTTTAACAGGTTGCAGCAGTTCTCGCTATGCTGGCCCTTGCAGTCGCTCTGCCTGTCCATGAGGAGCATGACTACCACGTGAGTATGAAAATACATTTCAGCTCATCTTTCAGAATAGCTCTAGTTTTTAACCAAAGAGTCGTGCTCAGTGGTCTAGATAGCCGTTGGATTTAAAATTAAATACCATTCTGTACGTATATAACTTACTATTATATTGAATAAGGTAAATTAACATTCTTCTTTGGCCTGGCCAGACCTCAGAGTAATACAAAATGTTTAATGAACTAACAATCACACTATAAATGAATCGGTTATTTGAGAAACTACGCCATTTCCTTAGCTACGCGCATAAGTTTTGAGAAATCTGCAAAAATGCTGTCTGCAGCTTTTATATATTGGATGTATGTTCGGATGAATTTTTTTATATGAATTGCTATATTTTTTATATTTTAAAGAAACGTTTAATTAAATCTAAAAGCCCAGAGTTCCCTAAAGTTCACCGACATGTATTATTTCTGAAGTACCCCAAATGTTTGCAGTAACAAATTATAATAGTTTTATTTATTTTGTATATAAGTTAACGAGAACAAAGATTATTTAATTAATAAAAATTTAGTAGATAATGTATTATTGTCCAGGTTACAAAATTAAAGTAAAATTCTAGATCATTTTAAAGTGAAAACACTGATATATATACATATATATATTATATATATACATATATATATTATATATATACATATATATATTATATATATACATATATATAATATATATACATATATATTATATATATATATATACGGTAAAGGTTGGTAATATTGTGATTGTTCTTTCTGAGAAATTATTACAATTCTGTAAGGACCGGTTTTGTGCAGCAACTTGTCCACAAACATTCCCTTAATACGTTGACGCAAAAAATCGATCTTTCTCTCGCTCAGTAAAATTGTAATAAATTCATAAATTCTCAAAAAGAACTAACACAATATTACTCGTATCGCAGTATTACCAACCTTTACCATATATATATATATATATATATATATACGGTAAAGGTTGGTAATATTGTGATTGTTCTTTTTGAGAAATTATTACAATTCTGTAAGGACCGGTTTTGTGCAGCAACTTGTCCACAAACATTCCCTTAATACGTTGACGCAAAAAATCGATCTTCCTCTCGCTCAGTAAAATTGTAATAAATTCATAAATTCTCAAAAAGAACTAACACAATATTACTCGTATCGCAGTATTACCAACCTTTACCATATATATACTGAATAACAATATTTTTAAATATATATTGCAACCCCCATGGATTATAATAATCTCATTCATGTAAATTATATAGGCCTATAGACTATATGCGGATTCACTTTGTGCACAGAATTGGATCCATTCATATTGTTGTGTATCGAATAGACTATAACGTAACCATTTCCATAGCAATGTTAGTGTAATTTCCGGTCCACAAAATTCTTTCGTTTGTTTCTAATAGTATAGGTCGAATATAAATGTTTCATGTCAAATAATCCATAGTTCAAGGCGTCGTTAAATAAAATACTACTACTCTAAATCAATGGCAGTGAAAACTGTAGTGACTACAGGCTTTGCGTAAAAGTTCCTTTCTAAAACTGGTGTAAAATAATTTCATATGTATTTACATTTTGTAAATATATTCAAAAGATACATATAAATACAACAAACAGATAAATAACAACACAAATGGAATAAAATACATCCAATGTTCCATATTTAAAAATAAGAGCTGAAATTTAAGCTTAAATATAATTCCATACAGCATACTAAAATTATTCTTGCGAAAGATAGAGTACCAGAAGATAAAAAAAAATACCATCGTTACAACCACTAGTAATGTAAATGATATTTTAGAAATACTTAAGATCAGTACTATTGGCATTGCTGCAACCTATACATGTACAGTCTTATAAATAATTGATAGCGCATAAATATTTTGTGTCTCAGAAAGGAGGCACTGCGCATGATCATAGCACAAGCGATCAGGTTTACAAGCGAACCATTATTTGAGGAATATTAGTTTTGTTTCGCTGCATGTCGTCCCTAAGTAGCTAGAGCAAGTGGCAAGGAAAAGAATTTAGCGTAAATAAGTAGTGCGATAAAAACTTTTTCACCATCAAGAGTCGCGCCATTAATTGTTTGTAAGACTGTACGTGTATATATTCATATCTCTCAAACCACATTAATATAATTAAAAATAACACAACATGCATATAGGCCTATAGCATTGTAAATTATGTGTTTCGCGTATTTACATGCTAATCTTTTCTCATGTAAACACCAGGCTCACCCAAAATACGAGTTCAAATACGGAGTGAAGGACTCTCACACCCACGACATCAAGGAGCAACACGAGACGCGCGATGGCGACAAAGTTGAGGGATACTACAAGCTGGTTGAGCCTGACGGCACCACCCGCACTGTCCACTACACCGCCGACAAACACAACGGATTCAACGCTCACGTCCAGAAATCCGGACACGCCAGCCATCCTCAAGCTACTCACCATGTGGTGATCCCATCACACTCACACGGATCATCATACGCTTACAACTCACAACACGAGTCAGGATTTGGAATCCATGGCTCATATTAATTGCAGAGCTATAGATTTTATCAACAACAACACGATTGACTTTTAATCCTTAAATTGACAAAGTATTCTGTAAGATACAACAGGTTAATAGGCTATGTGCTATAATTTTAATAGAACAATAGAAAAAAGCAATTGGTAGGAAAATTACAATTTCAAAATACTATAATATTGTAAAACATATAAAATATGGACATTGCGATAGTTGTTTTCTCTACGGTCCGACAAGGCTTTGCCAATTTAAGGGTTAAGAATATCTGTCTGCAAAATCTAGAGGTCTAATTGTTTACTTTGAATATCATCGCGTCATCATACTTTTACAAATTTCCCTTATTCACTTTTAAATTATTTTTGTATTATAATACCTCTATTCAAATTCAAACTTCATTATTGTTTATAATATCCACATTTCTGTTTTTATTGCATTTGTATTTATTTTTAGTAAATAAATATGTTATAAATCAAGTGTGCGTATTTTCTTCAATCGCTTCCTCTCTCTGTCACATTGAAATTGTTTATTCACATTTATAATAAGTCATTTAATGTAGTAAAGCAGTGATGGCCAAATGGCGGCCCGCGGGCCTCATCCGGCCCGTGAATAAAAATGTATGATTTGTTCCTTTTTTAAAATTCATGCGTAGAAGTTAGAGTGTAGCTGGGCATCACAATGTACCTACTCGGCATTTAAATACAATTAATTTTTAATTGCAAGCGAAGAACCATACAATTTTTGTAATGATAGCATTTGTAGATGCTTTCAAAAAGAAGTTAAATCTATTCCAGCAAATGTTGATGGCAGATAAATAATCTACGCCTCTTTTCCTATTGTAAACAACTGTATGAAGAAAAGTTAGTTTCAAGAAGTATGTTGAATGTATTGAAGATCTCATTTTAGAATTTGATAGTGCGAGTAGATTTCAAGACTTCGAGTATTTCGACCACAGATGGAACTCTTCAACAATGCCATGATTTAAGTGCGCTTAAATGTGACAGGCTCATGTCAGTAGATTTACTGGCATGTAAAAGAACTCCTGCGGGACAAAATTCCGGCACATCCGGCGACGCTGATATAACCTCTGCAGTTGTGAGCGTCGTTAAATAAAACATAACATAACATTTAACAATGCCATGAAATGAAAAGTACTGTAGGGTGCCAGCCTGAAAAACTGCAGTTAGAACTATGTGAACTCCAGTGTGATCCTTCTATCAGAGGCTACTGGTGTTAATTTTTGGAAACTCAATTCAAAAGAACGTTATCCCCATCTTAGAAACTGGGCTTTAAAACTTACTTCTATATTTGGTAGAAACTACATACGTGAAACTGCCTTCTCTGAAACATCAAAGTCCAGAAACAGATTAACTGATTCAGTGTTACCCCATATCCTTAAAACTGCAATATCAGAAATTGAAATGGATTTTAAATCTCTTATAAATAAATTGACAAACCTCATTGTTCCAATGTTCTCATTAAAAAGGAATGCTTGTTCTTTGATTGTGCATTAAACGTATTTTCTGTTTTAATATTAGAGTATAAAAAAAAAGGTAAAGGTATCCCCGTAACATGCCATGAAGGCACTTGGTGGGCATGGAGGTAGAGCACCATGCTTTCCAAGACCTCGGCACTAGAATGAGGTGGTGTGGTCGGCACCACGCTCTGACCGCCTTTTACCCCCGGGAAAGACCCGGTACTCAATTTTATAGGAGGCTGAGTGAACAATATGTTCTTAAATTGCCATTGTTGTAAATTTATTTTTAGTATAGTTATTTTTTTATTTATAAGGCCCTCAAGTATGGTTCTTATTCTGTCCTGGCCCTCAGTGCATTACTAATTGGCCATCACTGTAGTGAAGCATTCTCATATAATACTACGTAGCTATTCTTTTTCTCTAGAGACACATGTCATTAAGTTGAGAAAGGTGGATTCTTCGTCTTCTCTACTTTTGTGACATCCCAGAACCATCCTGCAACGAGATTACATCTATTTAATAATTGTATTTAAACTAAGTGATTTTTATTGCAATAGGAAATTATTCTTTCTTGTCGAAATGTTTTCTGTGTACATTGTGATGCATTGATTGTAGTTTTCTTTTAAAATTAAATACTAATGTATAACCTCAGACTCAAGTAAGTAGCAGATTCGTTGTATTTTTTTGACATCGCTACCCCAGTGTCATCTCTGGAAATTTTAGTCTTAGTTAATACTGAATGGAATGAATGAATGAATAATTAATCAATTAATTTAGCCATTATATCCCGTGAAGGGCAAAGGCCTCCTATAAAAGGGGTGGCTCGTTATTACTCGCCTGGTGAGCCATTCCAGGCGAGATTTCACTTTGTCGGTCTGTATACCTTTAAAAATAATGTATACTATCTAGTACTAGGCGTCGTTGTAAGCTATTAACACTATACACTCTAACACTCTTAACTATTGTATACTAACTATGGTCTGTCCAAAACAACTTCCGACCTGACAAATGGCGCCTTTAGCATGTTACCATGACAACCATTCAAATCAACCAATCACAAGAGACGCGTAACCATAATAACGGGACGGTGTTGCCTTGTCTATGTTTACAAGTTGCACGTGAATACCACGGCCTAGTGATGAATACAGTGGCCGGAATGACTGAGTTGACTGGTTAACGCGTGCTTTGTGAGAATTAAAAATATTATTTAGTTGTATTATTATTTTAGTGTATCGTTAATATAGTGTTTAAATTATATTACACTATTATCTTCGTTGTCATTGGTGGAGTGTGTGTTTTCCAGTTTCTGCTAGAGTTTTTAAACAGATGACTTGTGCAATGTCGGAAGGAAGGAAAGTCAGGCGGAGAATAAAGAATATTGGACAAGGTGTTCCGTTAAACAGACAAGCGCGAGAGATGGTGTGTAATGTAAGAGAGTATTTTGACAGGAGAAAAGATAATGGCGAGCCTCTCTTTTACCTTTGGCGCAAGTCGTAATGAGAACTGTTGCTTCTGTTAAAATTAATAAGAGCACTGTTACCAATATTTGAAAAGAAAAAGGCTGTGCAGATTTTTAATTATAAATATTTTTACAATTTACAATTTTTTCAACGCCTTTCTAACAATATTACATTGAAGAATACCGACACTCATAAAAGTAGAGGCTTCGTATTAAATTAAAACTGTTTTTACAGTTTACAGTCCTTTCGACGCTTTTCTAACGGTATTTACATTGAAGAATACCGGTACTACTACTACTACTACTACTACTACTACTACTACTACTACTACTACTACTACTACCAATTATTATTATTATTATTATTATTATTATTATTATTATTATTATTATTATTATTATTATAGGCTAATAAAAATAATAATGTACACAAATTTTAATGCCTAGTATTCAACAAATTGGTTAGAAGTGTATGTGTTCATGTCAGCCGTTCATTACTGCACTCTATCGGCAGCGCGCTCGCTTACACGACAGATTGGCAACATGACAACATTGCTCCCCCTTCTCTATAAGCTGTCAAGTCGGAAGTAGTTTTGATCAAGGTATAGTAGGCCTACTAGGCGTCGTTGTAAGCTATTAACACTATACACTCTAACACTCTTAACTATTTCAAGTTCGTATTAGTCCCAGTTCTTTCCACTGAGATCTGTCTCTTGCTGTTCTTGACCACTGCCCGTCGTCTTCACAAACATATCCGCCCATCTGAGCCGTGGTCTTTCCTGGTTCCTTCTTCCGATGTATGGGTCCCACATGGTGGTTGCATGCGTCCATCTTGAGTGCTCCATTCTCGTCACGTGGTCCCCCCACTTCCACTTCGTCATCATGACACGTTCTGCTGCATCGGATGTGTTGGCCAGTTTTTGTAGACTGTCGTTAGGGAGCTTGTCTTTTAGCGTGACTCCTAATATTTTCCTCTGCATCTTCCTCTGACAAGTTTAGATAGCTGCATATTGCTTCGTAGACAGAGCCCATGCCTGATACCCGTATAGGATTACTGGTAGGATGCAGGTCTCTAGAGTATCGATGATCAAAACAAATTGGGGGGCCGAACTATATCTATGGAGGTAGCAAAGAAGGTAGACAGGGTTTAATCTGGTTTCGTCTAGGAGCCTGGAGGGCACTTAAAACCGTCAACGAAGAGGGGGCGAGAATATGTCCTCTTTGCGGTAAAGGCGAGACATCACACCACATTTTATCGGAGTGTGAAGCCACAGAAGCTCTGAGGAAACGATTCCTGCCAGAGTCCTTCATTACATCTAGCAGGGGGCACTTGGCGACATACGATATGTTAAATAACGTTAAATTTTGTGACAGTGTGGGAAAATTTATGGCAAAAGTTCGACAGTTGAGGGAGGAACTGGCCGAGGGGGAGGGAGCGGATAAAATAAGGGAAGGAGTTATCAATTAGTGTTGGAATGATGAAGTACTTAGTGGATAATGTTATTTCTGTATTTATTGTGTCTTTTTTTTCTATTTGTATTTTATCGCGTGTGTATGTTTTTTATGTATTACCTTTATATTTATTAGTTGGATTATTTCGTGCAGTCTCAATAAGGAATTGAATTGTTTATACTGTATGTATATATATATATATATATATATATATATATATATATATGTTTCACTGTGTTTTTTCTCTCTCTCTCTTTTCATATCTTACATTTATTTTATTCTTTTATTATTTTTGTGAAATTTGGTTTGAAGTTAGATTAGTTGTAATTGTGATAATTAATGATAACGGTAGTAATAATAATAACTGTTGTTTTACTATTTTATTATTAGTAGTATTATTTTTGTTTTCTTTGAAGATTCAAATTGTGCATAGTTACAGCACGAATGGCCGTATGAGCTCGTGCGAAGAATCTTGTGTACACGAGTTTGTATAATTTATCATGCATCAATAAATGCACTTATCTATCTCAAACCTTAGTTTGCGGCTGATTGCTTTGTCCAACAATATGAATTTTAAACTCCAGAACGCCTTCCAAGCCGATGTTATTCTTCTTTTTTATCTCTATGTCGGTGTTCTGCTTGAAGCAGTTGTCCTAAGTACTTATATTCAGAGACGTATTGTAGTTCTGTGTCGTCCAGTTTTACTGAAGTTTGTTGTCCATTGGTCATTATTTTCGTTTTGTTGATGTTCATAGTTAGACCTATGGCCTTACTCTGGGTGTCTAGTTCGTTTACCATCTCTTGAAGTGCTTGCACTGATCTGGCGAACAGAATGATGTCATCTGCTCGAATACTAATATTATTGGCAGTTAGGGTATGAATCGATGTAAATTGTGTGATAAAGTCCAATGACATACCTCCCCTGGCTGCGGGCATGAGGGCGCCGAAGCTACGTATAAAATTAGCCGTTTCGTGCGGCCTCTTCCAGTAATATCTCGGCATGAGAGAAGCTATAGATCTGTGCTACTTCTTTGATTTGTAATCACGAGTTCTTTAATATTAAAGTAATAGGCCTAATAGGCACGTACGGTACGCTTTGAGTGAACCTTAGTGGCAAATATGTTGTGAGCTGGGATTAATTTCAGAATGTCGTTTCATGTGTATGTATTTAGTCACACTGCAAATGGATAAATACCCGGTGGCAGTGGTAACTAATTACACTCAATAATGACAATTAATAATAAACACAATTAACAATAAACTAATAATAATAATTAATACTAATATTAACAAGGAGCATCTTAAATTAAATGAAGCACGATCACTTAAAATAACATTTAAAGTAAAGCTAATTTGTATCTTAACCCTAAGTTCGAACTAAAACCCACGAGTATGATATGTTCATACCTGCACAAGTACTTTCAGCACTACACTCATTTCGCTGTCAACTCACTCACTGCACTGGAACTACGACACATTTCACTGATACTATCCTGATTTCACTAACACTTCAGAAACATTTCACTGTTCCAATACTTTGCACTAACACTATGAACTATACAACTTCACTGATACAAACACACTTCACTGACACAACACATTTCACTGACACAACACACTTCACTGGAATGTGATGTCTGCCATTGGTTAAATAGAAATTATCCTTTTCCCTTCCTCTGCCGACTATGTTTTCGTCACCTGTCAGATATTATGGAAAGCAGTACGACATAGTTATATTGCAACCAATATTCACCAGTGTGACATAAATTGTGACGCATCTGGCTTATCTTCGTTAAAGGCAAGAGGAAGGTATACTTAAGTACTAGCACAAAACAATATTTTGCACTCCATTTGAAACGTTTTTGTATGTGTATTAGAGTTTGTATTGGCATGTCAATTTTTCTTACAATTTATGACTGTGAGCAAACTTTCAAAGGATTTTTGGTCCTGATATAGAAAATTCCCCTATTAGCCCCAGATTTAATCTCACTTCAGCGTGAGAGACACAATGCGAGATTCCTGTAAAGTGAAGTAAGAATGGTAGCATGCTTTCACATAACATAACTGATATGTCGAGGACATACGAACTCTATACCCTCTATGGGAATCGAACCCAGGAAGGTGACCCCCTCGCAACGTTGAAGATTCGGATCTATAGAGAAAAGTATTAATTTTAATCATGAAAAGTATTTCAATTTAAGCCGCTGGATTTACTACAAAAGAAAATAATCAAAATTTGCCTGAAAAAGTTTATTGATTACCGTACTAAATACCTTTATTTAGATTTTAACGTTTTCAAATTTGAGCAGATATATAAATATACATTATTAACTTTCTTTCGTAAGAACAAGAAAAATTTCAACACATATTGGCATAATTATAATACGAGAAGAAATATATTATTTCATTTCACAGAATCCAAAAGTTCAACGGCTGCTGGTATGAAACTTGGCTTTAACTATGGCTTAAAACTATACAACAAATTAATTTCTCACTACCCTGTTTTAGCTAATATAAGTATGAGTAAATTTAAACTGAAAATTAAAGGAATTATTAAGGAAACTTAACATAGGGGTAGATAATTAATTGTTAAATATTAGTCTTATATTATTACACTTGTGAATATTGATTATAAACATTTTCAGTTGTGATTGTTCTTTATCATATATGCTCTTGTTTTTGTAATCTGTGATATTTTATTGCTTATATCAAGTGTTTATTTTGTCTTCTTATTTCTGCTTATCTACAGTTAGGTTTTGAACTCCCGACTCATACGGGGATAAATTCCTTAATTTATATTTCTGTTTTATATATATAATAGTTTTAATGTATATTTTTAATGTATATAATTTATAACATAAATATATATGTATTTTCAAATATTCACATAATTGAGTGGGGTGGTCGAGACGGTTTCCTCTCGGACTAGCATTCAGAAAACCCGAGTTCAGATCCCGAGGCGGTCTTTCTGATTTTGGGGTTTTTCGTGGTTTTCTCCACATATAAACACGGATGCCACATTGGAATTTAGTTTCCATCTTCCCGAATGTTCTGTCGGTTTTTTATATATATGTGTTCGTGTTGGCTTTTGGAGGTGGTCCATACGTCGAGCTGATCTGGCACCAAGGAAGTCCCTCCTTTGTTCATGTCTCTTGTGATCCAAAACAATTATCCCTCTATGGACACTGGCTTGTATGACAGATAAGGAAGGATAGAGAAAAAAGCGTTTCATTTAGAAAAAAATAATAGACTAAAAAGTATTATTTCACAATATTAATATTTTAGAATAAACACAAAACAAAATAGTATTGTTTCTTGATAAAATCACCTTATAATGTGAGTTAGGGTAGATTGCCACGTAAATTGAAAAAAAAAATGTGTTTGTAAAATTTGTTTAAATGATTTCCTGTACATGACGTGATGTACTAATACATTCACCTAGATTATTTTATTACACATTTATTTATCTATCTAGTTATATAAGAAAATAGCTCTTCGGAGTACTCTAAATGAAGAATTTCATAAGTAATAATATGTAGACATCGTGGAATGCGATGAAGTCACGAAATATTTATTGCATCGAAAGCCAGAAAGGATGTGAAAATACTTGACAAGTTTCTGTTTTACACGTTTCTAACAAAGAGAAACATTTATGTAACATCTGCCGGTGTCTTCAGTATATAAACACATGTTACGCTGTGTCCAGTCAGTATCTTGCGAATTATTAGTGTGAACTGTACGGCACTGATAAAATCAGCATAACCCAACATGGCACTAATGAAGGTGAGTGAAACTAACTCATTATTATGTTTATTAAACTTTCCTCATGCTACCGACAATTATTAAGCCTAAGAAATTGAAAGTCATCCATTTTTGAGCAAATTAACCTTAATTTTATTAAAGTATTTAGATTAAGCATGCTAAAAATCTGAATCTGAATCGTTTTCGTATGTCTGGATTCGTTGAGACATTGTTTCAAATTTTAGGGTTAGTTCTGATTTGCTGTTTTCTTCATGCGATGTGTTGCACACAAGATTTTTTCGGAGAATGTGTATATTTATTCTATTGATAGAATTTTATTCTCTCTGATATTTATAACTAGTATTCCGTGTCTAATATCTTCCAGATTGCTGTAGTTTTCGCCATCTTGGCTTTTACTTTTGCTACGCCTGACCATGAAGATCACGAACATCATGTAAGTATCATAACTATCATCATCTGTCTTTTCGAAATGTAGAATATGACGTTTGACTTACATTATAGTAATAATGATAAATAATTGGAATATATCCGCCACAATATAGTTAAGAATCAAGACTGACTAGAGGCTTGTGCAGCAAATGCTGCAAACTAAGTTCATTAGACGTTCAAATAAACATTTTTCAGATTTATTTTCAATGAAGAATACCAGACATTCTGAATGTTATTTGCTTCCATTATATTGAAACATACTCTCTCTCGAGCCAATACTGAAGAGAACCATGCATGTAAACATCTACACCACACCGTCATTAAATATATGAAAAAGACCCAACCCCACTTGATTAATAACTATAAAAATATTTGATTTTTAATAATATTATTATCTTACGTAAGTTTTATAGCTTTCAGTAACATATACTATAATATACTATATAGCCGCCACTCAGTAAAATATAGAAATCGAAATCTAATTTAAGTTATCCTCTACATCTACTTACATAACCCCAAAAGTTTCACTTTCATATCATCAATATAGCATTAATATGTATAATTAATGAAAAATAGTCACATCATGGCATTAACTACAATAATATTTCATTTCTAATGGTAATAATGTCATCAAAACACCTAAAGTTTCGTAGTTTTTAATATTCAATACACAGATGTACCCAGAAAATTACACACCACAGAATCGAACATGTAAATTATTTTTAGTAAGTTAAATTTTTAATAACCAATTTAATTTGAGCTCTAAATATGTCAGCATTCTTGCAGATCATGGCCTTCGTGTAATATTGTTTACTGTAGTGCGTGTTTTGTTTTATTCTGAAATTCAATTAGCTAGTTAAGCTAGTTCTCAAAACTGACGACAGATGGATTTTGGAAAATGATGTTGAAAAATTGACATTTCACTGAAAACTACTATTTTTCTGAAAAACTTTGAGTTCCAAGCTTCAAAATGAGGGGTCATTTATTAAAATCCGTTCAGCCGTTTTCCCGTAATTTCCATTACCAGTTCAAATTATATACGATATAAGAAAATAAACTTTATTCTAAGATAGCCAGGAGCGTGAAAATGAGTCACTTGCATAGTTGAGGATTGACCTCTGCCTTATATCACATGATTATCTCCTTCTTTTAGGGTAAAGATGAGATACACCTTTCCAATTGTAACAAAATTAGCATTTAACATGTTATGTCTCAGTATCTTTCAGTCTCGTGAAACTAAACTTAGCAAACTTCCAATACATTCATTCTGCTTCATTCAGGATTTTTAACACTTCCAAAGGAGTGTTTCTAATTAACAGTAAGTAATTTCCAACATTTTGGTAGAAAATTGTGAAATCATTATACAGTTCTCTGATATTTTCCTCAAATGTATAATTTTTTTAATGATTCTGATTTTAATGTTTGTAATAACTGCATTAACAACATAAACTAAAGTTATTTTCTTATAGCTTGAAAAAATATTTTTATGTATGTTTGTAACGCATTATTTTAATGTTTAATGACCCGTATTATTAAAAGATTAACGGGAATCCCCGATGAATTAAATAAGAGTATACAATGACCTCTAAAATCAGTATCAAAATAATTCGAATTTCTTTTTTTGGAGCCTGAACGCATTAAAAGCTGAACTACAGTTGCCCTCAGAGAATAGTACCACATAATATTTAAATGCCTATTAATACTGGGTGTTCATTTCAAAGTGTGTCATGACGTCACTGTTGTTGGGTCACCGATTTGAAGCGAGTTTCAGCTTATATGTTAGAGAAGTTGCCTATTATTTAAGGCGTTCCTCAATCTGAACTTGAGAACATGTACGGTATAACTTGAACGTCGTAGCAACAGATGGCGGTCTGTACGGTCTGTGTGCTACCATAACCTCTTTCGAACTGTGTTTTGCGCCGGCAAGTCGTACGCAGGATATTTGTTATCATCGGTTGCGTACGGTAACATTCCACAACACAAATCAAATGCTCCGTGTCCATGTTGACCGTCGAAGTTAATGTCAACAAATACATAAGTAATCGTCTTAACCCTCTCCCCATATCCCGACAGTACGTATTTCCAAACAGTTCACATTCCTGCCACTACCGGCGTTACTGTACGTATCGGCACGTACTCTTCAGAATGAATGTCGTACTTGCTAGCCAACTTCTCTGCCTCTTAGATTATACACCTGAGCTGCGGAAGTGTAGGAAGATTGAATTCTCTAGGCTCATCAGCTAGCCACACGACGGCATACAGCGAGCCAAGACACATTTTGAACTGAACACCCAGTATAAGCATAATAAATTGAGATTAACACACTTCTGCGCACATAATTTTGTTACCTATGTAACAGAAAAATATCTGTAGCCATTTTGTTGGAAAGTTATTAATTTATTCTTCTTTAAGTTGTTAAGACGTCAATATCACACAAGCGTGCAAAGTTCCATTTAAAATATTTTGAGTTTTAAGAGAAAGCGAATGATTACATTAACACGCAAAGATCAGTCCTGCCAAATCATATTTGTTACGATACAATACATCATATCAAATATCATATTCATACCAACCTCTAATACTTGAGGGCGCTACAGCATCAATAATTATTTACGCCCTTTCACATAGATGTTTTAAAAACACAAATCTTAAAATAAATTCGCATATTAAAATGATCGTAATTTAAAATAATTTTCCCAAACAGAAAGAATAATATTTAAAATCGACCACCTCTATGGTGTAGGGGACAGCATGCTGATCTCTTACGCAGAAGGCCCGGGTTCGATTCCCGGTCGGGTTGAATTTCCTGGTTGAGGTTTTTCAGAGTTTTTCCTCAACCGTAAGGCAATGTCAGGAAATTCGGGCCACCACATCCCTGAATATCACCGCCCTCATTCATCACCGAAATCTTATTCATAACAAATAGCCACCGGCGTAGCTCAGTCGGCTAAGGCGCTTGCCTGCCGATCCGAGGTTTTCCCCAACCATAAGGCAAATGTCAGGTAATCTATGGCGAATCCTCGGCCTCATCTCGCCAAATATCATCTCGCTATCACCAATTCCATCGACGCTAAATAACCTAGTAGTTGATACAGCGTCGTTAAATAACCAAATAAAAATATTCATAACAAATCAGTAATACATCTACAGACGCCATCTAGTTTACAACAATAGAACCAGTCTCAACAACAGTACAAGGCCTTCGGATTTCAACCAAAAGATTAACTCACGGTATGACCAAAGATGTTAAAGCAAGTATAAATAACAGCGAGAGAAAAATATTTAAAATACTACATATAATACTAATTCTTCTAGGAGTATCGAAACAAATGAAGGAGAAAGAATGGAATTATTGAAATACATTATAACAATATGTAGTTAATATAGGCTGCAGAAACAACCATCGTTATGAAAGCTACTGATTTGGTAATCAAGAAAAGAAAGTCAAAATAAATATACCTTAAATTTTAAACTCAATTAAGTTAAGGGGAGGCAGAGGTGAAATTTTCGAACAAAACTGAAGAAAAAATGAAAATTTGGTTTTTTCCATTTTTATTATCTTTATTTTCATATTCCGATGTTAGTTTTTGATTTTGTGCCTTTCAAAAGTATGAAATTAAAGCCAAACTAACTGTATTACTATATTATTCCCATAATAAAGTAACACTTAGCATTATTTATATATCTTCTCTGAACATATAAATAAAAAGAAATATTGAAAATTTCTTACAATATGGTGCATGGAGCATTTCATATCAAACGATATAAAGTTTTATAAAATTATTAATATTTACAGAACTATTGTACTTAGAAAGTTGAAACTTGTTATGTCCATTACTAATAACATACTTAGCATCCATGATCTTAAGAACTTGTTGACATTCTTAGATAAAGTTTTTACGAAATATTTCGAACTAATTAAAAATCATGGAACGTTAGTTCCTAAATTGTATTCAGAAGAGTGTAACGCTTCAACATACATTTCAGCACCATCCCAAATACGAATTTAAATATGGAGTGAAGGACTCTCACACCCACGACATCAAGGAGCAGGCTGAGAAACGTGACGGCGATAAAGTTGAGGGATACTACAAGCTGGTTGAGCCTGACGGCACCACCCGCACTGTCCACTACACCGCCGACAAACACAACGGATTCAACGCTCACGTCCAGAAATCCGGACACGCCAGCCATCCTCAAGCTACTTATCCTCATGCTACTCATCCTCAAGCTACTTATCCTCATGCTACTCATCCTCAAGCTACTCACCATGTGGTGATCCCATCACACTCACACGGATCATCATACGCCTACAACTCACAACATGAATCTGGATTTGGAATCCATGGCTCATATTAATTCTATTTTATTAGACGTCATCAAAGTTCTAAAAAAATTATCTTCATAGCATTCTATCTTTCTAGAAAATAGTATTTTTTTCTGTAAAATCATTCCTCATTTTCTAGTTTCATTGTGAATATCAGTGTAACATCACACTCACGGCTGTTTGTGAATTATTTTGTATTGAAATATTTTGAACAACCTGAGTTGTCGTTATTTTATATTTATTTAATTTTGATCAATAAATGTATTACATTAGCAATTGTAGCTTAGTTCTTCTTCCTCAACGAAACCTTACACCTCAGTTGTTTTTAGCTTGTAGGTCCTATTTCTGTCGTCGATTTGCAAAAGGGAACACGTCCAAAACGAAGTGTTGGAAAATGGCAAAAACTATAACTAAGTCAACAAATTAAAATGTTAATAATTTTTTTTTCTAATTACATCACTATGGATACATACATTCAGGATCCATAAACATTTTAATTTTTAAGTCTGTTATGTTTTTTTTTTTCTCGATTTGCCAACACTTTGTTATTTTGGACGTGTCCCCTTTTGTAAATCGACGACAGATTATATTAAGTTTCTTTTCATCCTTGAAGTTTCTTATTACAGTTTGCAACTACTATGTTTCAATTTATTGACGAAAATTGCCGTAAGATATGGGAAACGAATACTTGATTATATGTTGAAAGCACAATCTTACCAAAAGTGCATTTTATATATCCGTCCTACAAAATTATTTTATAGATAAATCTGGTATAATAAGTAAGATAATAATTTGTCTATATTCTGATGCATTTCTTGCATCTTTCAACGAAATATTTTTCATCCTGCTCTAGGGTGATTCTCATAATAATATAAACTTTTCTACTACCACAAACAACGCATAAAAGCCTCGTAGGCTCCTCGTATACGATATTAGGGCTTCATATCCAGAATGGCTCTTACTAACGAATTCAACGAATAGGTTTACTCTCACTGTCTTTCCTGTTGATGGAGCTGACACGCTAGTCCCTAAATGTTGGATACTCTGCATTTATGACACGATGCAAAATATAAAACATATCGCAGAAGTAGAAGACTTGTATTAATATTATTCTGTACGTATGTACATACATGCATACATACACACATACACATAAATACACACATACATACATACATACATACATACATACATACATACACACATACACATAAATACATACATACATACATACACACATACACATAAATACATACATACATACATACACACAAATACATACATACATACATACGTACATACACATACATACATACACACATACATAAATACATACATACACACATACATACATACATATATACATACATACACACACATACATACATACATACATACATACATACACACATACATACACACATACATACACATAAATACATACATACATACACACATACGTACATACATACATACATGCATACATACATACACACATACATACACACATACATACACACATACGTACATACATACATACATACACATAAATACATACATACATACACACATACACATACATACACATAAATACATACATACATACACACATACATACATACGTACGTACATACATACATACACACATACATACATACGTACGTACATACATACATACATACATACACACACATACATACACACATACACATAAATACATACATACATACACACATACACATACATACACATAAATACATACATATATACATATATACACACATACATACATACATACATACATACATACATACATACATACATACATACATACATAGCATTCTGCCAAATGGTAGGTATTTCACTGCAAACCCAGTATTCTCCAGTCTTTTCTATTTTTTGTCTTCCTCTTTGTCTCCTCATATGATTCATATTGTCTATCATCTGATTTCTTCTGCCCAGAACTCTTCTCCCGTTCATCAATCTTTCCAACGAATCCTTCCGTAGGCAGTTTCTTCTCAACCAGTGACCCAATCAATTCCTTTTTCCCTTCCTGATCAGTTTCAACATCATTCTTTCTTCACCCACTCTTTCCAACACAGTTTTCGTCTGTCCATTTCATACGCTCCATTCTTCTCCATATTCACATTTCAAATGCTTCTAGTCGCTTCTCTTCTCTTCGTCGTAATGTCCATGTTTCATGTTTGCAGTTTTTATTGAGAAAGATAAATGCGGTAATTTCCCGTTGTTTTCCGTACACCCTCTCTTTCTTTCGCATCTTAAAAGATCCCGGCAGGGAGGGCAGAAGTAAAGTGATGTAATTTAAATTATTGTAAGTAG
This sequence comes from Periplaneta americana, assembly GCF_040183065.1. Classification (NCBI taxonomy): domain Eukaryota; kingdom Metazoa; phylum Arthropoda; class Insecta; order Blattodea; family Blattidae; genus Periplaneta; species Periplaneta americana. The sequence continues at coordinate 22,597,845 of NC_091132.1, read as the reverse complement.
AAACGGAAAAAAAACTGACTTGAAAAGAGTTAAATATTAGACAGTTTCAATTTAAGAAATACAATACAGTATTTAATTATCTTATTGAAAATGTTATTATTACTAATGTTACGTAATTCTGTATTTATTTTAATAGATTGTAAAACGAAGTATGGATTTACCCAGATTTTATATTATATTTGATTCAAGTGAAAGTGGTAACATATTTGTCATAGTATTATGAAATGTTCCTATTCATAAGGATACAAATGGACTTTAGACATCGAGAAGAAGTACTGGTAACAAACACTGCAGAAACAGAAACAGCAATCCTTGAAATAACAGAAGTAACAGACGTTACAAAAACAAAAATTCCTGAAACAATAGAAATAACAAATACTGCAGAAACAAACGACAATCTCTGAAACAATAGGTGTAACAGACGTTACGAAAACAACAATCCCTGAAACAACAGAAATAACAAATACTGCAGAAACAAACGATAATTTCTGAAACAACAAAAGTAACAGACGTTACAAAAACAACAATTCCTGAAACAACAGAAATAACAAATACTGCAGAAACAAACGACAATCTCTGAAACAATAGGAGTAACAGACGTTACGAAAACAACAATCCCTGAAACAACAGAAATAACAAATACTGCAGAAACAAACGATAATCTCTGAAACAACAAAAGTAACAGACGTTACAAAAACAACAATCCCTGAAACAAAAAAATAACAAATACTGCAGAAACAAACGACAATCTCTGAAACAATAGGAGTAATAGACGTTACGAAAACAACAATCCCTGAAACAACAGAAATAACAAATACTGCAAAAACAAACGATAATCTCTGAAACAATAGGAGTAACAGACGTTACAAAAACAACAATCCCTGAAACAACAGAAATAACAAATACTGCAGAAACAAACGACAATCTCTGAAACAATAGGAGTAACAGACGTTACGAAAACAACAATCCCTGAAACAACAGAAATAACAAATACTGCAAAAATAAACGATAATCTCTGAAACAATAGGAGTAACAGACGTTACGAAAACAACAATCCCTGAAACAACAGAAATAACAAATACTGCAGAAACAAACGATAATCTCTGAAACAACAAAAGTAACAGACGTTACAAAAACAACAATCCCTGAAACAACAGAAATAACAAATACTGCAGAAACAAACGGCAATCTCTGGAACAATAGGAGTAACAGACGTTACGAAAACAACAATCCCTGAAACAACAGAAATAACAAATACTGCAGAAACAAACGACAATCTCTGAAACAATAGGAGTAACAGACGTTACGAAAACAACAATCCCTGAAACAACAGAAATAACAAATACTGCAAAAACAAACGATAATCTCTTAAACAATAGGAGTAACAGACGTTACGAAAACAACAATCCCTGAAACAACAGAAATAACAAATACTGCAGAAACAAACGATAATCTCTGAAACAATAGGAGTAACAGACGTTAGAAAATAACAATCCCTGAAACAACAGAAATAACAAATACTGCAGAAACGAACGACAATCTCTGAAACAATAGGAGTAACAGACGTTACGAAAACAACAATCCCTGAAACAACAGAAATAACAAATACTGCAGAAACAAACGATAATCTCTGAAACAATAAAAGTAACAGACGTTACAAAAAACAATCCCTGAAACAACGGAAATAACAAACATTACAAAAACATAAACAGTAAAACAGTGAACAATAGAAATAACAAATTCTGCAAAAGCAGAAACAATAATCTAGAAACAACAGAAAAAAAACATTGCAAAATAGGGGCAGTAATATCTAAAAGAAAAAAGAATAACAAACATTACAAAAACAGAAACAACAATTCCTGAAACAACAGAAATAACAATGGAAAACACAAATAGTAGTCCCTGAAATAATATAGATTACAAACATTGAAAAAATAGGGACAGCAATCCCTGATAAAAAAAAAAACAAAAATATCAAACATTACAAAAACAGAAACATCAATTCCTGAAACAACAGAAATAACAATGGAAAAGAAATAACGGACTTTGCAATATAAACGACTAAACTGCAGACGTGGAGGACGAAGAAAGTAAGGAGAGAATAAATGGAAAATTATGACGAAATGAAGAAGAAATGCCTGAGTTTTAATGTACACAGTCTATTATTATTTATAATGTATATGTATAATATTACTTGATATGTCAATCTATAAAATGTGTTTAGCGATGTGTGCATCCATGTAGCCTACGTGGTATAACATCGAACAAGCAATAATTCGTTCACTCATAATCGGATACTTTCGTAATGTCAGACTGCTGTATTACGAAGGAGCATTTCTTGTCCATACTTATGACCAGGCTTCGAGACTTCGGACCCGATAGAGCAGATCAGTGGGAAATCCGCATAACGGGGCACTGAGTATAGTGGTAAAGCGTACAGTGGGTGGGGTACTGTAGAATGAATGCCAACAAATACGCAAAGGAAAACGCTCTGGATTTGAAGGTTCTGACGAATAATTTGGTTTTCATACAAACTGTGTCTGAAACTATTACACGATTAGAAAAGTCAGAGCAAGGGATGCCGGAAGCCCTCAAATTAATTTAGAAAATGATGCAGAGAATTAATGAGACATCAAGTACACCGGTTACTGAACGTGTAAGGCAGAAGTGGAAATCAATTATATGGAACAATGTGTAACATAAACAGCAAATTAGTGGACATAGAGTCACCCGAGAATAAAGGACTGTCTCTTAGAATCTGCAATGATGTTAGGTTTTTTCGTTTTGCTCCTATCACGTTATGCGACGTAGAGCGCAGCTTTCTACAGTACAAACTTTGGCAGATAACCGAAAACGATTTACATTTGAGACACTGAGAATGTATCTTGTAGTAGGTACATTGCAATTCGGTACTGTAACTGCACTTCCTAAAGACGACCAATAGGATAAATGAAGAAATTAAAATTGCTACATATTTATTTCCACCATTAACACTGTGTATAATTAAACACAAATGCTTATAAAAGACAGGATAATAAATACTTTTCACATTCTTTTGACATTATCATTGTGTAATGTATATTTACTTTCAGAATGTACATAGGCTATGGGTGTTTCCCCATGCTACCGTACTCTACTCTAAATAGCAACGTTTTTACCTCCACACATCTCTATCTACCTGCAGCGAGTCAACAACCTATAGTGCATGCACAGTAAACTTATTGTATCGGGTCCAAAGTCTCGAAGCCTGCTTATGACTTTGAAGCTACGCAGCCACGCTATGTATTAGACTGTGTTATTACCCCATTTTACATAGACTTAGTCCCCAGATACTGAGCGTGCTACGTCATATCTAACTGCATTACGTTACAGTAGAGCAACTTTAGATTTTCCACAAATTACAGAAGTTGATGGAAAAAGTTTATGAATGACATTTAGTACCTACGTAAATATTTTATAATTATTGGGAATCTCATTTTGTACAAATTTAACTTCTTTCTATATCTGTTCACGGTGCACGAAATTCAGGATGTGGAATATATGTATGTATTAAGAGATCTTTAAAAATCTAAAGATAAAAGTAACTTAGGATGGTTAAATGTTACTAAACTCATCGTTTAATCTTAAAGGTTTATGTACAGCTTACAGCAATAAAATTTTTGGAAATATTCAACATTTTTTTCCTCCATTACTGTATCTTGTACAATAATGAAAATTGATATGTGTAAAACACCGTCCTTCCGCTATATGAAAAAAGTATTTTTACGATTTAAAAAATATATATATATATTTTTTTTTTTCAAAATTCGAAATTATGGAAGTTTACTGTGCAGTGATGAAGCTTTTCCATCATAACTCATAAACTTGTTAACTTTTTCGTGTTCCCTCTCTTTAATTTTATTGCTGAAACTCATGTTTACAATATCATGCTCTTTCAAGTACATTCCTTAATAAATAATATTTTCTTTTATTTTGTGTTAGAAGAAAATACTGATATTTCACCATATTTTTATCAGACAATTTATCAAAGGTAGAGAAGTGATATTGCATCATATTGTAGATATGATATGCATAAATACACACAATTTTTTTTAAATCGTAAAAACATTTTTTTCATATAGAAGAAGGAGAGTTTTTTTACATATAATAATTTTTATTATTGTACAAGATACAGTAATGGAGGAAAAAAATGTTGACTATTTCCAAAATTTTACTGCTGTAAGCTGTACCTATCCCCTTAAGTAAAACAAGATCAAAATATTCAATTCTATGAAATTTTATTTTTCGTGAATTAACCCGGTTTAAATTTTTTTTATGTATCCAACATAAGATTGCAAGCATTTATTTTCGTCACAATCACGAATTTTAAGCCCTTCGGTAACAAATTAAATTTTCTACACTCGTTTTTTTTATAATTCATATACAGCGAGCACCTTCAGATGCACTGTAAAATCTGTAGCCATAGTCCTTGTAAGACTGTCGATGAGGAAACGTGTTGACGGCTTGCCTTACCATAACGTTGGTGCTCTCTTCCTCCAGTGCATATCGGATGTTACAGATTTTTTATTATATTTTCTGTGCAACGTCACGTTTGCGGTAGGGAGAAACAGGGAAAGAGATAAGTTTCGCTATGCTTTTTAATGCTCTGATCCCACAAGTAAGATGAGCTATTTGAAATTTACCTGTCACTCACCGGCAGAGATATAATACAGGGACATCATTTTATTTTTACTAACATTTTTAATATTAACTTGCCTATACCTCTGGATCAACGCCGTTTGCTACCCCCTTCCACGACCGGAATTCGATGATACTGGCGTAATATACAAACAAATCACTTTACTAGGTATAGGAGGGAAGAAAAGTAGTTCATCCATTTACGTAAACTAGGAAATATCGAGCTTTTGAGTTTGATCATTTTCATTAGGTTTTTGTTTAATCAAAATACAGTACAGTGTTTTTACTCACGAACTGAGCTATCCATGTGGACGTATTCATTATGCAGTGTATATTATACTGCCTACAGCACATTAACGTACAATATAGAGAATGAAGTTAAATTGAAAAATAATCATAATATGGATATTTAAACACATTTTTGAAAATGGTGGCCGTTCATTTCGATACAGGCTTCAGTTCTAATGTGCATATTATTATCACACTATAGACTATTGTACTCAATCCCAATTACCAGTTTCGTTCTTCATACTAGTAACTCATGTTGAAATAATTCTGTACCTACTCTATAAAAGAGTACCTTACGTACTGTAAATTCAATCTTCACTTCTCCCGATCCGAAAAGATAAAATTACTCAGACATATTATCTACTGTCCGTCCAAGTGGTTATGTCGTAGGGATACGAGTATGCAAATGGACTACATTACCTGTGCGAAAATGATTCAATATTGAAAGCTCTTTCGTCACTGGAAAACGCGAACATATTTTTGGAACGTACTGTTTACTATGACCGTAAGGCTACTATGACTGTATATGCGGTCTTGGATCTGTGTGGAGGACGGTTGAACTTCATTAGTAGAAGGGGTGGGAGTGAAGTATATTAAAAAACTCAGGTATAATAAAAATTGAAGTAAAATAAAATGATGTCCCTGTGCAAGATCTGTACATGTACTGACGAGACATAAAAACCATGATTTCGGAAACTGCTGGTTTCCGACCTTCTGTTTATTAAGATGTTTACCTTGTTTCGTTTTTCTCTTCTGATCTATGAAGTTCGGTACCTATAACTATGAAAAATTCTGCCACGAAAAAAAACCTAACATGAAATATTGTAATTTCAGAATTAGTCTGGAAGGAATCCAGAAGTTCCTAAATAGAAAAGACACTCCTTTTTTAATGTATGTTTAACTAATAGCAATAATCTCTGTTGACCCTCTGTAAGGCTTTAACTTAATTTGTATCATTTTCATCAGTGTTTGTATTTCTTTTTTGTATTTATATGTGCTATCTGGTAGGATGGAAGAGAAGGCCTTATGGCCTTAATCCTGTCAGATTAAATAAATTATTATTATTATTATTATTATTATTATTATTATTATTATTATTATTATTATTATAATCCATATAGCCTACAGTAGAGAATCGATTATAGATAGATAGATTTATTCCTTCCATAATATTCTTACATTTGCTTTATAGCATAGAATAAAGAACATGTCCAATTCTTACGTTTAAATATAAATGCAATACATATAAAATGCAAATATGAAATATGTACAGAATTAATACCTTAATAACAATAATATTTTATACAATGTAATATGTTTACCATTTAATAGTATTAAAATATTTACACAGTGCTGTGAAATGTCAAGAATTCGTCTACAGAATAGAAAGTGTGAGATATTAAGTAACTTTTTAGTTTTACCTTAAATAATGCAGGGTTTTGACTATGATTCTTAATGTCTTCAGGAAGACTATTGAACATTTTTATCGCCATGTAACGTACTCCCCTTTGAAAACATGATAAATTTGATGATGGCGTATGAAAATCATTCCTTCTGCGGGTATTTATACTATGTATGGCTGAGTTAGTTGGAAAATTTTCTTTATTACATAAGAGGAAATTTATTGTAGAGTATATGTATTGATTTGTTAAGCTTAGAATCTCTAATGTTTTAAAAAATGATCTACATGATTCTCTAGCCTTTGCTCCAACTATATAGCTATTATTCTAATGGCTCTTTTTTGTAATAAGAATATATTTTTACTATCTGCAGAATTTCCCCAAAATATTATTCCGTAGGACATAATGGAATGAAAATAGGCAAAATATATTGTCTTTAAGATACTGCTGTTTAGAAATTGTTGTAACGACCTAATTGCGAAGCATGCTGAGCTAAGTTTGGAGGTTATTTCTTTCTTTTATACGAAACAATTGGGGACGGGGGATATTCGGATAAATGATTTTTCGGATAACCGATCATTTACGAAAACAAATTGTTCCGGTGTCATAGGAGCAGTATGGAACAAAGAAACACTGATATTAAACACAAAACTGTACATAAAGTATATTATTTTGTATCACACGTCTTACAAATAACACACAAAAATAACCTAGTATGAAAAATTCAAAATGGTCATTAAGATAGGCCTACAGTTTAGGAAAAGCTGAGACTCGTTTTTTTGCCGCTAAATCTCGCAAACAGCGCTAGCGAAACTTCTACATGGCGTGCGCGCAAATTTGAATTTGCCGACTGGAACGCTTTCGGTTAACCGATGTTTCGGTTCATCGGTATTCGGATAATTGATGCTCTACTGTAGTGTATTTAAGGAATCTTGCATAGCTCAAATCATTCGGTTTGTCAGATCTTTTATCTAATTTTTGCGATTGTTTCTTAATTCAAGATTTCAAGCGATATCGTATAGTTTCAGAAACATGCAAAACAAATATTGAATTTTAATAGTTTCGCACTTGCTTTGCTACAGTATTTTTTTAATCTACAAATAAATCAAGGGCGGCTTTGATTAATTAAATTGGATGGTTTCTAAATTAACCCCTTCAGGCCTGGTGTACATTATAGTGCACATTGTTTCTTCTTCTTCTTCTTCTTTTTTTTGAATGTCTTCGATACTTTTAAATATTTTGAAAAATTCAATGTGATAGAAATGGAGAATATTATTTTTTAAACATTTCTATACCCGAATTAAAAATAACATTTAACATTTTGGGGCCCCAGGGGTAAAAATTGTCCCCAAATTTTGATTTCCTGTGAAGACTTGTTTTGGGAATTTTGAATCTCCAGAATGATTATGTGACCGGTTTTTTTTATTTTTTTTTTTAGATAAATTCAGGTCTGAAGGGGTTAAGATTTACTTTCTGAGGGAAGATACTTTGATATAATAATCATCATTCTATCATTTATGACTATTCTTCTTATGGGTGCACATGCCAATGAAAATTATAGACTTCTATTCAAAAGAGGACAATTTCGTAAGATCAGAAGAAGTATCACGTGTTATAAGGAACCGGTATTAGTGTCAATTTGAGTTCACGTATAAAACTTGTAAGGCAAGTTAATAAAATATTTATGCTCGACCATGCCGAAATGTAGTAATTATACACCTGGTAGTAGCCCTTTAATCCACCTCATTAAAGTACACCTATTCATTATAATTCAGTTGTTCAGCCAATGAGAAATCACATTTGTACCATTATAAAACCGCAAGTATCGATTATTCTCGGATATGCAATCGAAAGACAATTAGCGAAAAGTCACGGAGGCTGGAAATCCAATACTGTCGCAGAAGGTTATGTTCTGTTACTATAATAATTAGCGTTAATTGTAAATAATATTCAAATAAATTCAATTTGTCATCTCGTTCTTCAGTTCTAAATCAAGTTCCAGGTTATATCAAGACTAATCTTCATGTTATTCTCTAGATTATATCAAGGTCAATGACATTAGTGCCTCGGAAAAAATCAATACTTTCGCGTCTGCGCACATCTCACAATTCAGGTCAGTTCCGCTCCTCACTTACATAACCATAACATGAATACTTATGAATAATTTCAAGTTAGAAATATGGTCGAGCATAAAAAGTCGTATGAAACTTGCCTATAATGGTCATAAAGACGCTCGTATGAAAATTATGAAACTCGCTTGCGCTCGTTTCATAAACAAACATACTCGCGTCTTAATTACTACCATTATAGGCTCGTTGCATAATGTACTATTCTATCCTGGGTATGAAGAAATAAATTGTGATGCATATGAATTTATTGTACAATACATAAATTACAGATTGATAACAAACTTCTCTATATATGAACGTTTTTGATCAGTTCATCTAGTAAAATCCCAGACTGCCATGTCCTGACTCGTGTTGTGAGTTGTAAGCGTATGATGATCCGTGTGAGTGTGATGGGATCACCACATGGTGAGTAGCTTGAGGATGAGTAGCATGAGGATAAGTAGCTTGAGGATGAGTAGCATGGGGATAAGTAGCTTGAGGATAAGTAGCTTGAGGATGAGTAGCATGGGGATAAGTAGCTTGAGGATAAGTAGCTTGAGGATGAGTAGCTTGAGGATGGCTGGCGTGTCCGGATTTCTGGACGTGAGCGTTGAATCCGTTGTGTTTGTCGGCGGTGTAGTGGACAGTGCGGGTGGTGCCGTCAGGCTCAACCAGCTTGTAGTATCCCTCAACTTTATCGCCGTCACGCGTCTCGTGTTGTTCCTTGATGTCGTGGGTGTGAGTGTCCTTCACTCCGTACTTGAAGTCGTACTTGGGATGGTGCTTGAAGAAGGAATAATGATAATGTTACTTGTTGGGAATATTTCAGAATAACTTACAAATTCAAAACGAACTTTCATTAATGGTATTACATGGAATATGTAACTGCATCACCCTTAATTATAAACTATTGTTCTACAGTATATAAATTGCAATAAACTGAAAACAAATTTGAAGTGGATTGCTTTCGAGGTACAGACCTATTATCGTTTACAAGATCCACACATATCGTATTGAAACAATATAGGCTATGCATGGTATGTTGAATAGTACGCAGGAAGATGGTGTCTTATTTCTCTTAAACATTATTATAACCACTGTCTGGTATGTACAGTCACGAAGCTCAATACGTAATAAATATGCATTCATACATAGTTGCTAACCACTAGGATCGCTAATATCACCTCATTACAGACAATGCGAAATAGTACATGCACAGTCTATTGTTCCTAGCACTCTCACAACTCAAGCTTCGTGACTGTATATACTAGACTGTGTTATAACCAGGCTTCGAGACTTTGGACCCGATACAATAAGTTTACTGCGCATGCACTATACAGACGTGGACAAATTATTAGACAAAATTATTTATATGTGCAACGAAGCTGTATTTATCGGCAGAAATAATGAACAAAAATGTATTTTGCACAGAAATAATGAACAGAAAATTGAGTCTTGAGGTTACTAATATTTTGTGAACATTTCCTTATTATTTATTAACACGTTGATTTGGTCATGGATGCTGGAAACCAAAATTTGACACTTTCTTTGAATATCTGCATCATTTTGCCAGATATCAGAGTGCTTAAATGAGTCCATGTTTTGTTGTAAGCCTCTTTTTGTTCACTTTCTTCTTCAGTATAGATCACAGATTTCCAATTTTGTTCATATCCGGTCTTCTTGTAGGCCATGGGAGAACAGACTGTTGAATATATTCTGCAGTATACAATTAAAACACCAGTAGTACCAACACAGCCAGATAAAATATACTTAACCATTGGAAAAATATACCAGAAGATGTAAACAATCACATTTACAACAATAGAGACTCTGTGAATTATACTGATAGTTGATATGACGAATTATATTATGTTTCCAAGAAAAACGTTTTAGTCTAATAATTTGTCCACGTCTGTAGGTTGTTGACTCGCTGCAAGTAGGTAGAGATGTGTTGAGGTAACAATGTTGCTATTTAGAGTAGAGTACGGTAGTATGGGGAAACACACACATATGTAGGCCTTCATTCTGAAAGTAAATGTACACTACACAATGATAATGTCAAAAGAAGGTGAAAAGCATTTATTCTCCTGTCTTTTATAAGCATTTGTGTTTAATTATACACAGTGTTAATGGTGGAAATAAATATGTAGCAATTTTAATTTCTTCATTTATCCTATTGGTCGTCTTTAGGAAGTGCAGTTACAGTACCGAATTGCAATGTACTACAAGATACATTCTCAGTGTCTCATACGTAAATCTCTTTCGGTTATCTGCCAAAGATTGTACTGTAGAAAGCTGTGCTCTACGTCGCATGGCGTGATAGGAGCAAAACGAAAAAACCTAACATCATTGCAGTCTCTAATACACGTCCTTTATTCTCAGGTGACTCTATGCCCACTAGTTTACTGTTTATGTTACGTACACAATGTTCCATAACCGTTATTTTTACATAAAATTGTTTTACACGTTCAGTAACCGGTGTACTTGGTGTCTCTTTAATTCTCTGCGTCTTTTTCTAAATTAATTTGAGGGCTTCCGGCTCTCTTGCTCTGACTTTTCTAACCGTGTAATAGTTTCAGACACAGTCTGTATGAAAACCAAATTATTCGTCAGAACCTTCAAATCCAGAGCGTTTTTCTTTGCGTATTTGTTGGCATTCATTCTACAGTACCCCCACCCACTATACGCTTTACCACTATACTCAGCACGTCGTTATGCGGATTTCCCACTGAACTGCTCTATTGGGTCCGAAGTCTCGAAGCCTGGTTATAACTATGACAGTTAATTGGTGTTACGACGAATGTCTCTGAAATGTCTACATAATCGCTACATTAGGAATGGAAATATGTTAATAGGAGTTTATTTTCACTCAGATCAAGTGATCTATCAGAAAACGAAATATCGCGTACCTCAGCTGCAATTAAGTTTGTAGATTACCCACAAATATTGCAATTTAATTAAAACAATGTGTCGTCATTTTAAAAATCACTGTATAGAACCTAGGAAGTCTTTGATATACAGAGAGTAAGTGGTATAAGTGCCATTATTTTAACTGATGATTATTCATGTTATAAAGAAGAAAAATGTTCTTACATTTTTTTTATAATTACAATATTTAACTAATTATTAAAGTTTACAATATTAGACGTTTTGCAACGTTGCTGGATGGGGAAGAGGGAGTTTAGAAGTACACAGAACCGCTCAGGCGGGTACAGACATACCGGTACAAAACATGCTCTGTTCCAATGCAGGAGCGGACGATGACAATACTGTTGTTTGCACAAAACGAGCAGCAAATACAAACTTTCAATCTCATTAATAGAACATTATGGTAAATTTACATTTTATTTAATTTAACAATATTGCTCCATTTTTTATTGCACGTCTAAAAAATAAACAATATCGATTTTCTGCACAAAATCATACGAACTTTTTTTCTAATGCAACATTTTAATTTCTCCCACTTCCGTAAAGCAGTATAATTTTTAAATAAATTTCTGGTTGTGAGATTTTCGAAACGGAGTAAGAGAGTTATAGTTTCTAGTAATCGTTGAGAAACCGCTACAAAATTTCGTCGATTAAGTAACCTTCATTGCGGAAAACATTGACGGCACATCCTTCTTGCATCACTTGAATTACGACGACTTTCTCCATAAATGAATAACATATGATATTCCTAAACTGTGAATGACATTGTAAGTTGTTTATCGAATACCTGGTACCGAACTGTCATCCACTCGGCAGTAGAGCTATGGACAGGGAGCTTGAACTCAGCTGACATGTACGTACGTCTGTGCAGAGTACTGCCTGCTGAACACGTTGCCACGTCTCTCACGCCAGAATATTAACAAATTTAAGCATGCAATTTTATTTAATTTCACGAAAACGTAATAGAACACACAAATACGTATTTAAACTAATATTAACTCTTTGCTAGATATACCTACTGATGTAATTGTTTTCGTAATTTTACTCATTTTATAAGCAGCATAACGCAAATAAAACAATAGGAGAAATATTTTTTTCTGGGAAAACTATCAAGTTTTGATCCTATGTTGTATGGACATTTTTTGATCCTGTAGACCGTCCCCGACGACTGTGAAAAGGACAGCACTTATACCCCTTACACCCTTATAATTAGATTAGAAAACGAGAGACTTTCAACTATAAAGCAACAATCTCATTAAACTCATAAATAGCGGACATGTCATTTCATGGCCAACCAAACCACACAAACAATGTTCGATACTCACATGATGTTCCTGCTCCTCAAATCCAGGTACAGCGAAAGCAACAGCAAACATAGCGAGAACTACTGCAACCTGAAAGGATATTTTAAATTGAAAAATATAAAAAAGGAATTTACTTACTGTATTTATTATCATTAAAATGAACCTAAAATCACAATTTCTATCTCAACGCAGTGTTCGGAGGTTAGAGAAAGTTTAGGAACGTGACAAATTTCAATCGCGTAAGTATACAAAATGGCTTCTTTAGAAATACGTGGAACTAGAAAATAGTGTCTGGAAATCGTGGATGTTGCTGACAAAGTAATTTCGACATCCTGGTCGGGGCATCGCATCTCATGGACCTTGTCATATCTTCATTTAGACAACTATAAAATTTCAATGCCTTTGTAGACAGTTCGGCTATACACTGCCAGTTTCAACAGGAAAGCATCATTACAAAGAACCGCTCGACGTGCAATACGATTAGACACAGGCAGGATCATAGTGAAGAGCATGTGAAATTGTATTAAGTTTACTAACCACGTTTAAGTAATAATTATTGCAATGAGTGTACGTTAACCTCTAAAAAAGATAAATTAATGCAAGCATGTATGGCAACAAAGATTATGTGAGCTATATAATTGTCTAGGTCAGCGGTATCAACATATAGTACGCGTACCACTGGTGGTACGTGAGCCACGTGGTACTTAAAGTATGAAATAAAAATATATGTGATCATAAAATAAAAAAAATAGCTGTTTTTTCTATATTTTATGCAAGATTTCATTGAATAACTTCAGTCACTATTTCTTAATTGAACACTCCTAAATAAAACAATCAATGGTATTGGACCATAGAAATATTTATTTTATGACTGTAGAAGAGCGACACACGACATTTTTTCTATAATAAATTTCGTTAATGGTACAGTTAATGTCTTAAATTAAAAATAGTGATACGTCGTTGAAAAAGGTTGAGAACCACTGGACTACGTGTAACACCGACCATCTCTGCCTGCTTGATATAAAGGAAAGAATAAAGATAAAAGTTGGTGAAAAAATAAGCGAAAAGTAACTTTTTTTTACTGTGTCACTCGCTATTATCCTTGAACGTGAAAATGAAAATGTACGTTAACACAAACACTTAAATTGTTATTCTATGTAGTGCGTCCCTGACTGACGTTATTTGGCAATATTGGTCATAAATGGTAACAAAGATTTCGAATTTGTGACTCCAAATTTTATATTGTCACAATAATTTCTATACTATTATCATATATATCATATGTAAAATGAACGCGTGTTATCACATTAACGGAAAACAACACACATAATACCATTTGTGGAGTATTTACATTATCAAAAGAGGAAAGAATTCATATCATTCTTCATTCTGTGGGTTAAGTCACAGGAATGTTGCAGCAGACTGGACGAACAGTTCCCTAGAAATTGGATTGGTCGGCGTGGACCAGTGGAGTGGCCGGCCAGGTCTCCAGATTTAACACCCCTTGATTTTTTGTGGGTGTTACAAAAAGAGCTTGTATATGAAGAGAAAATTGAGAATGTGGAGTGATTATTTTGTAGCATTGACTTTAGCACAGGCTTCAATGATACGGTTTTTTAAATGTTCCATAAATTATTATTCTTTCCTCTTTCGATAATACCATCACGAAAATAAAAAAAATTGTTATAGGAAAGCTTCAAATAATCACAACAATGCATTGAAACTGTCACAGGTTAACCAAACAGTAAAGCAGGAAATGTTAATTACAAAATTGCATAAAAATACCTTTTCCAAAGCCTCCATAGTACTGTACCATGTTACAAAATATCTGTCGATGTAGTAACTAATTTTTGTGTCATTATGACAGTTATCTTAAAATAACTTAAAAAGGATTACAGATATCTCAAAATTGATTGTACCATTGCTTTTTTTTTTTTCAGAAAATTTCACTTGGTTTTGAGTACCTACATGACTCCCTTTTCATTTAAAATTTCAAAGTTGCACCCAAAATGGCGGCTTTTGAGATAGATGAGGGCTAGAATCGAATGTTTCACTGTTAGAGCATTTGGTCTTACAAATACTGGTAACATCTATAGAAATCGAAAACCAAGCATATGGAAGATATTTATATGGTTCTAGACTTTTGATTCACCCTGTAGAACAAAAAATAACAGAAGAATGCTCAAACTTGACAGTTCTACTTCAAATTGTATGAAGATTTCTGAAGCAAAAATAGCTACTAGCTGGTTTTCACTATGTTTATCCAAAAGAAATAGACGAAATAACAGGCATGTAGTTAGTGGCTATGAAAACCATAAATTATTATTCCAAAATTTTATTGGTCTTCAATGAAAGGAAAGATAATTTCAATTTGTCAATTTTTGCTTTAATATTGCATAATTATGATCTTATTTCTCTAGTTCTATTTTTTTTATTTCCCTCTTTTTGAATTTTTGCGTCTGTGTTTTTTATATTTCTGATTGCATTTCTTTTTCATATTTACTTCTGCTGTCTGCTTTTTTTTTTGTATATACCTATTTGTATTCTTGTGATGTGCTAGAGAAGGTCTGATCACCTAACTCCAGTAGATTAAACAAATAAATAACTAAATAATTCCCATGCTACAGGTTTCTTGAACTCACCTTTAATATAGTCATGTTTAGATGGAATGATATTACCCGTTGGTGTTCTGGCTACAAAAATTGGTAAGCTACTGATGAGACAAGGCGTAACATTCCTTTATATACTGAAGACATCGGCAAACGTTACATAAATGTTTCTCTTTGTTAACAACGTGTAATGCACCAACATCTCGAGCATTTTCACATTCTGCCCTAACTTCCCGTACAGTAAAGCTTGTACACTTGTGTTCATAAGAAATCTCAGCAAATTTTTATCATTTTACGGAGGCTTCCGTAAATTAAAAACGTATTGTAAACCCTATTGTTGCTGTTAAGGGCATAGCATTATGTTTGCCTAGGCTTTGTATGACCTATTTAGTGACAGGCCAAAGTTATTTTATAAAATGTGTTGCATACGTCTGAATCTTATTTCGTTCATGCATTGGTAAAATTTGTTAAATATAAATTTGAAAGTAACGTTTCATATGCGCTCAGTCTAAAATTAGCACGGTGGCCTACATACTTTGTTTTTTACTTGGTTCTTTAACGATGCTCTAACAACTACAGGTTTATTTAGAGTTGATGGAATTGGTAATAGCGAGGTGGTATTTGGCGAGATCAAATAGATTCGCCATAGATTACCTTACATTCTCCATACTGTTGAGGAAAACCACTTGCCGTTCCTGTTGTCCTTGTCAGTTTGTGTTGTTTTTGTCAGTTCGTATTGTTCTCGTCAATTCGTGTTGTTCTCGTCAGTTCGTGTTGTTCTCGTCAGCTCGGTTCGTGTTATGCTAGTCAGTTTGTGTTGTTCTCGTCAGTTCGTGTTGTTCTCGTCAGTTCGTGTTGTTCTCGTCAGCTCGGTTCGTGTTGTACTAGTCAGTTTGTGTTGTTCTCGTCAGTTCGTGTTGTTCTCGTCAGTTCGTGTTGTTCTCGTCAGCTCGGTTCGTGTTGTGCTAGTCAGTTTGTGTTGTTCTCGTCAGTTCGTGTTGTTCTCGTCAGTTCGTGTTGTTCTCGTCAGCTCGGTTCGTGTTGTGCTAGTCAGTTTGTGTTGTTCTCGTCAGTTCGTGTTGTTCTCGTCAGTTCGTGTTGTTCTCGTCAGTTCGTGTTGTTCTCGTCAGCTCGGTTCGTGTTGTGCTAGTCAGTTTGTGTTGTTCTCGTCAGCTCGGTTCGTGTTGTGCTAGTCAGTTTGTGTTGTTCTCGTCAGTTCGTGTTGTTCTCGTCAGCTCGGTTCGTGTTGTGCTAGTCAGTTTGTGTTGTTCTCGTCAGTTCGTGTTGTTCTCGTCAGTTCGTGTTGTTCTCGTCAGCTCGGTTCGTGTTGTGCTAGTCAGTTTGTGTTGTTCTCGTCAGTTCGTGTTGTTCTCGTCAATTCGTGTTGTTCTCGTCAGTTCGCGTTGTTCTCGTCAGCTCGGTTCGTGTTGTGCTAGTCAGTTTGTGTTGTTCTCGTCAGTTCGTGTTGTTCTCGTCAATTCGTGTTGTTCTCATCAGTTCGTGTTGTTCTCGTCAGTTCGTGTTGTTCTCGTCAGTTCGTGTTGTTCTCGTCAGTTCGTATTCTCGTCAGTTCGTGTTGTTCTTGTCAGTTCGTGTTGTTCTCGTTACAAAATTGTAAAAATTGTAGAAAATTATTAAATTGTAAAACTGTAAAAATTTGTAAAAATTATAATTGTAATATTGTAAAATTTTTACTTGTTCCACAACTTAAAGCTTCATTGCTCATGTAAGATCTATGGAATAAAATGAATGAATGAATGAATGAATG
Organism: Periplaneta americana; assembly: GCF_040183065.1. Taxonomy (NCBI): domain Eukaryota; kingdom Metazoa; phylum Arthropoda; class Insecta; order Blattodea; family Blattidae; genus Periplaneta; species Periplaneta americana. Next base: position 22,580,763 of record NC_091132.1, on the reverse strand, counting down.
AATGAATGAATGAATGAATGAATGAATGAATGAATGAATGAATTATTTGATTGGAAGAGAACACCGGCTCCCCAAACTTAACTTGTCAACATGATTAATTCAGATTCCTCTCTCAGAATTTATTCTTGTCCCATGAGTGAGAAAACAAAACAAAATTTCATTAACTTCATCACAATTTTTCTGCAATTGCCGGATGTCTCGTATCTTGGGCAAAATTCTCTGCATAATTTTTGCAAAGCGAAACTCTTCCAATTCTTATTAATTGCATAGCTTTGTGAAGCGTTTATGTGGTGTACACTCTAAATGTGATGACGTGACGGAAAGATTAATTGCTTGGAGAGTTAAGTGAGGATGTGAAAATACTGGACTGTAGTTTGTTCCACACTTTGGAAACAAAGAAGCAGCATTTATGTAATCTCTGCCCGTATCTTCGGTATATAAAGGATCTATGCATTATAATCCGTCAGTATCTTACCAATTATTGTGGACAATTCATCAGTCCGATAAAATCAGCCCAGATTAAAATGGCTCTCTTGAAGGTAAGTGTAAATACTATATCAGTAATGTAATGATAGTCTACGATAATAATCAACTACTATTCTCTTTAATTGGCTAACTTACACAAATTAATATTTCGGCTTACTTGATATAGTGAATAATACAACTTCAATTGTTTAACGTCTTATAAAATTTGAGAACTTCAATTTCAATTCATAATAGATAGAGATAAATCTATTTTCTTTGAGTAATAACAATCAATGGTTACTGCCTCTGTTACGCGTTGCTATAAATGGCGTCCTTTCGAATGCTTACACAAGATCGAAATGTACCATACTCGGCGAATTTCTAGCTGTTAATACTGACAGTCAAGTACAGTCAAAAAATATTTGGGCCACCTGAATGTTCAATGCTTAGTATGTCATAACTGGGACTTGGAAAAATTCAGGTGGCCCAAATTTTGTTCCTGGGTCTGAACCAGCCATTAGTTAAATAAATAAAATAAATAATCATAAGCTATTCAAACATAAAATGCTCACACATTCAAAACGCAATTTGTTCATTTTAATCGTGCCTTGTACAGAATTTGCTAATTCAAGTGATTGTCTTTTGTTATTTTTTTTGGCATGACTCGAGTTGTCTTAGTAACAACATTTATGAGCGCCCGTGATTAAATATAATAATTATTGTTTTAATTCACCATCCACATTCAAGGAACTGTTCATGGCAATAGAGAAATAACCTGGTATCACCACATCTTGAGTCCACACCTGTGGAGTAACGGTTAGCGCTTCTGGCCGCGAAACCAGATGGCCCGGGTTCGATTCCAGGTCGGGGCAAGTTACCTGGTTGCGGTTTTTTCTGGGGTTTTCCCTCAACCCAACTTTCGGTGCTGGACCTCGGACTCATTTCACCGGCATTATCACCTTCATCTCATTCAGACGTTAAATAACTTTAGATGTTGATAAAGCGTCGTAGAACAACCTACTAAAATAAAAAACCACATCTTGATATCACTTCAGTTGACAAGTTCTTTCTTTCTAAATTGAGCAATAGGATCTTGGGTGTAGTTTATTACGATAGTTGTGAATTGGAATAAAATAACTTACAAAGTTTTATTATATAATTGATTTGGAAAATAGTTAATAATAATAATAATAATAATAATAATAATAATAATAATAATAATAATAATAATAATAGTAATAGGCTAATAATAATATGCCTATTTATTGAAATGGAAGGGTCGCCCTGCGTGATGAAGTTGATATAGCGCTGGCCTTCTGTGCCCGAGGTTGCGGGTTCGATCCCAGCCCAGGTCGATGGCATTTAAGTGTGCTTAAATGTGACAGGTCATGTCACTAGATTTAGTGGCGTGTAAAAGAACTCCTGTGGGACTAAATTCCGGCACACCAGTGACGCTGAGGTTACTCAGCAGTTGCCAGCGTCGTTAGATAAACCATAATTTTAAAAATTAAATTAAAATTGAAATGGAAGAACATTTTAGTAATAAATTTCATCTTGAAACAATGTTACATTTTAACTCATTCTTGTTATCAAAAGTCTTTGCTAATTTGGTGTTAATTTCCTTAATATGTCATTACTTATTTTCAATCATCCGATGTTTTTCCGCTTCCTTCGGCGCAGTTTTTTGTTTCGTTTTCATTTAACTTTATCCAGTTCAGACAATCATCGCAGTGATTATGGAAAGACTAATATTTCGATATCGGTATGTGTTTAACAAAACTATTATTATTAAGAATATCTTTAGTTTCATGATATGACTATACAATTCGCCTTAATTACAGTTCATACGCTTTTAGAAGGCACATTGGACGAGAACAGTCGGAGTTGTTCAGGGTGACTAGCGAAGTACTACCCGGAATTTGCTAGTATCATAGAAACAACGTACCTTAAACACTATTCTACAGCACTCCCTTCAAAATAGTTGCCTTCCGCAACAACACACTTTTGCCAACGCGTGTAGAGTTCCTGGAAGCAGGCCTGGAAGCCATTTCGTGAAACCCGTCTTAGTGCTCTCGTCGCGTTTGCGATAACCTCTTCAGCATTGAATCTCCGTCCTTTCAGATGACTTTTCAGACGGGGAAACAGAAAGTAATCAGGTGGTGAGAGATCAGGAGAGTATGGTGGGTGATCCAAAGCAGTTATGTTACGCACACGCTGAGCGATTGCTTCATTTGTTACAGTTGTTGGTCGGCCGCTGCGTACGTCATCTTTGATGCTATCGCGGCCACCAGAAAAGCGTTTATGCCAGGCATACACTTCAGTTTTTTTCATTGCTGCTTCGCCATATGCTTCTTCCAACAATCTTAATGTCTCTGCAGGAGTTTTGTGTAACAAAACACAGAACTTGATGTTTGTACGTTGCTCTGTGGACATAATTCCAAATGCGACGAACAAACAAAACATAATGATAAACAATTGCCTACAACTCAAAACCAACAATCGCCATTATCAACAAACTTTAAGGAAATGACATCATGAATGTTACCAACAAAACGAATGTATAATATACCTTGTTATATATTAATACGAAAAATGGTAGTAAAATTCCGGGAACTTTTTGAACCTAGTAATATAAGTTATGTGGAAGGTTTACTACATAGAGGACCAGTTTTATTATAATAATAGCTATTATAAATAAAATAAAACTTCAGACCAGATGACAAAAAAATACGATTTTATTAATCTAATGAGTCGTTTTCACGTTTTCTTGAAGGTTGCAGTAATTCTTGCCTTATTAGCTGCCACTTCCGCTCTGCCTGTATTTGAGGAACACGAACATAATGTAAGTATTTTTAATCATCCGCAAAAATATAACGAATTTTTCGTTTTCAATAAATATGTGAGTGAATGTTATATCTTGAATTTATATAACATGTATTAAGAAATGTGACAAAAATAACCAGGAATGAGAGCAAATTCGACGAAATTAGGTCATGTCAATCCACATACGAACAATTAGTATTCCCTTGTGGTTATTCTATTACAGTGCCCATAGTAAATTTGATATACAATGTTTTAATGAGGATTTAAAACTAGTAGCAAAGTTATTTTATGAGATACAAGATTTTAATACTGTTATTATGTGTTGACAATTTGTGTTCCCAGTTATTAATTTTATGAGTTTCAAAGGAAGTCAAATTAAAGAAGTCTCAATATTGAATTCTGTAGAAGAGATAAATATTTATAACGGCTAAAAATTGCCACTTTCTTCTGCCCGTTCTCTAACAATTCGTATTTCTGTTCTACCCGTTAAGGACAGCATTGAAATTAAATTTATATAACAATAATCATTGAAATGACATCGACATTGCAGAGACTGTGAAATCAATATTATTTGTCTCCAGTTAATTCAGTTACGGATGAAATAAGTGAGTATTACTGATTGGGAATGTAGTTCATCGCCAGAGATTCTAAGAAATACTTTAATTTCATTGATTGTTGCTTTTTATATTGTAAAGCCTTTGATTTGAAAATCATATGTCTTCTGTTTATATTTCATTGGATGTGAATATTTTACAAATGACACACAGCCGTACTAACATAAGTGTGTTTTCAATTAGACTAACAATTCCCCCCCCCCCCTCACTGTTACTTATACTCGCTTTAACATCTTTGGTCATATCGCGAGTTAATCTTTTGGGTGAAATCCGAAGGCCTGTGTGCTATTGTTGAGGCTGGTTCTATTCTTGTGAACTAGATGGCGACTGCAGGCCTACATGTATTACTGATTTGTTATGAATATGATTTCGGTGATGAATGAGGCCGGTGATATTCAGGGATGTTGTGGCCCGAATTTCCTGGCATTTGCCTTACGGTTGAAAGAAAACCCTGAAAAACCTCAACCAGGAAATTCAACCCAATCGGTAATCGAACCCGGGCCCTCTGCTTAAGAGACCAGCATGCTGACCCCCACACCACAGAGGTGGTCAACTAACAATTATAAGTTTATAAGAGTAACGAAAATTCTTGATCTTCCTGTTATAAATTTCCAAATTTGTATAATAGTTCAGCAATACTTCAATTATTTTCGAAGTTTTGGAGTATACCATTTGATCGATTTAGATTAATTTTAAGAAAGTTAGCTCTTAAAACAATCTTTTTTTTTTTTTTTTTTCAATTTCTCGACATAAACTGCATTATACGGTCACTTATTCTTTCAGCATCACCCAAAATACGATTTCAAGTACGGAGTGAAGGACTCACACACCCACGACATCAAGGAGCAACACGAGACGCGCGATGGCGACAAAGTTGAGGGATACTACAAGCTGGTTGAGGCTGACGGCACCACCCGCACTGTCCACTACACCGCCGACAAACACAACGGATTCAACGCTCACGTCCAGAAATCCGGACACGCCAGCCATCCTCAAGCTACTCACCATGTGGTGATCCCATCACACTCACACGGATCATCATACGCTTACAACTCACAACACGAGTCAGGGTCCAGCAGTCTGGGATCTTACTAGATGACCTGATCAAAAGCATGGTCATGAAAAGGAAATATTTCCCAATTGAAACTATAATTTATGTTTTGTGTAACAAATTTATATGCATTGTATAATAAATTTACTTCTTTATATTTCTCTGTGCCATTTATGTTGATTTTGCCTAGAAATTTTATACCTGGTGACTTAGACTTTAACGCAATAAAATTAAGGATTCTTTTCCTTACTTCATGAGAAATGTCCTCTTGTGAACCATACTCGTCTGCGTTAGATACGAACAGTTCTGAATTAGTGAGGGAATTATGATGTGTGTTATTTATTATCCGTTCTGGTTTCACATACCATAAATTAAACTCCATTCTTAAAATCAGAGAGTTAGTTTTTATTTTCAGTCAATCACTTATCATGTTAAGATGGCAGAAGTAGATTCTGTTACATCAAGTTACAATATATTAATATACATCACGAATATTTTCGACTTACTTTTCAAGTCATCTTCAGGTGATAGTTTACTAACAGACAAGTACATTTGAACTTAGGTGAAAAATGTAAAGATAAAAACACTTATAAAACACAAGTAAAAGTTTAACCTTGCTTGCTTTCTTAAAGTGGTTAAATGACGTACATAGTATTAATACTATGTTAAGATAAAACACTTATAAAACACAAGTAAAAGTTTAACCTTGCTTGCTTTCTTAAAGTGGTTAAATGGCGTACATAGTATTAATACTATGTAAAGATAAAAACACTTATAAAACACAAGTAAAAGTTTAACCTTGCTTGCTTTCTTAAAGTGGTTAAATGGCGTACATAGTATTAATACTATGTAAAGATAAAAACACTTATAAAACACAAGTAAAAGTTTAACTTTGCTTGCTTTCTTAAAGTGGTTAAATGACGTACATAGTATTAATACTATGTAAAGATAAAAACACTTATAAAACACAAGTAAAAGCTTAACCTTGCTTGCTTTCTTAAAGTGGTTAAATGACGTACATAGTATTAATACTATGTAAAGATAAAAACACTTATAAAACACAAGTAAAAGTTTAACCTTGCTTGCTTTCTTAAAGTGGTTAAATGACGTACATAGTATTAATACTATGTAAAGATAAAAACACTTATAAAACACAAGTAAAAGTTTAACTTTGCTTGCTTTCTTAAAGTGGTTAAATGACGTACATAGTATTAATACTATGTAAAGATAAAAACACTTATAAAACACAAGTAAAAGTTTAACTTTGCTTGCTTTCTTAAAGTGGTTAAATGACGTACATAGTATTAATACTATGTAAAGATAAAAACACTTATAAAACACAAGTAAAAGTTTAACCTTGCTTGCTTTCTTAAAGTGGTTAAATGACGTACATAGTATTAATACTATGTAAAGATAAAAACACTTATAAAACACAAGTAAAAGTTTAACTTTGCTTGCTTTCTTAAAGTGGTTAAATGACGTACATAGTATTAATACTATGTAAAGATAAAAACACTTATAAAACACAAGTAAAAGTTTAACCTTGCTTGCTTTCTTAAAGTGGTTAAATGACGTACATAGTATTAATACTATGTAAAGATAAAAACACTTATAAAACACAAGTAAAAGTTTAACCTTGCTTGCTTTCTTAAAGTGGTTAAATGACGTACATAGTATTAATACTATGTAAAGATAAAAACACTTATAAAACACAAGTAAAAGTTTAACTTTGCTTGCTTTCTTAAAGTGGTTAAATGACGTACATAGTATTAATACTATGTAAAGATAAAAACACTTATAAAACACAAGTAAAAGTTTAACCTTGCTTGCTTTCTTAAAGTGGTTAAATGACGTATATAGTATTAATATTATTAGTAAAGGTAAAAACACTTATAAAACACAAGTAAAAGTTTAACTTTACTTGCTTTCTTAAAGTGGTTAAATGACGTATATAGTATTAATATTATTAGTAAAGGTAAAAACACTTATAAAACACAAGTAAAAGTTTAACCTTGCTTGCTTTCTTAAAGTGGTTAAATGACGTACATAGTATTAATACTATGTAAAGATAAAAACACTTATAAAACACAAGTAAAAGTTTAACCTTGCTCGCTTTCTTAAAGTGGTTAAATGACGTACATATTATTAATACTAGTACTAGTAAAGATAAAAACATACATAGTATTAATACTAGTACTAGTATTAATACATAGTATTACTTGTGTTTTATAAGTGTTTTTATCTTTACATTTTTCACCTACATTCAAATGTACTTGTTTGTTAGTAAACTATCACCTGAAGATGACTTGAAAAGTAAGTCGAAAATATTCGTGATGTATATTAATATATTGTAACTTGATGTAACAGATCTACTTCTGCCATCTTAACAAGATAAGTGATTGACTGAAAATAAAAACCAACTATCTGACATTAATATTCACAAACTTATCTGAACTCAATATGACGTTTAAATCCATTTTTAAAGGTTCAAAATATGAATTTGAAGATGCCAATTTCCTCAGCGATAACAGCTAAATTCCATGAGCATGTAATATGAAAATAAGTAGTTAATTTGGATTAAACTCAGAGAATTTTGTCAGATTCAAACATAAAAATGAAATGAACGTATTTCAAGAAAAATATTGTACTTAATTATGTTAGCTTCATGTCTTAGGCATAATTTTAATAATATTTATTTTCGATTAATATATTCATAAAATGATAATGTGGTGATTTGGCAATGATGGTGTAAGGCTGGAACGAGAATTGTGAAAGATAATAACTCACAAAAAATCTATACCGTGTACGGCTATGTTAAGAATCAAATTCTAATACAATTTGGATTGCAAATTCAATAATTATATCTTTAATAATTATTATAAAATATGAAGTGAAATTTTATCCATTTTTCTTCGACTCTTTTTCTATTATATATTAGAGGGCCATTTTTCACAGCAACATGAAGCTTTAAAATTATTAAGGCTTCTCAAAACTTTAAATTTTGAGTTGTCCCCCTTTTGAAGTGCGCCGTCGATATGTATTGTCGATATCTTGATTTACTTATCAAATAGAGAATCTGTGAGCGAATAATTAAAACATATAGAACTATAGATACCTTCACTGCATAATTCTGTTTCATAGAGTCATAAATCATTCTCTTTACTTCCTTATGACTGTATTTTCATAGATAAGCTCCAATACGTCTACTGTGAGATAGCCATCTAACGCTCGCTTTTAACAGTAGTAATTAGCAGGAATTGACGTTGCATTCAGACAGTTTGGGTGCTTTACTTTCGCTTATGGCCACACGCCGAGTGGCAGTTTACGTAAGCATTTCTTTTCGTTCTCTTTTCTGCACAACACTACGGACCGGTTTTCAGCCACTGCCGTCTCTGCCAGTCTCTAGAGATGCGCCTCTCAATGCTGTTCCGTGACATTGACTACCGGTAGAAGTGAATGGGCCAGATTTTTTTTGCGTCTTATTTGTACGAATGACAACTAATGACCAATTAACTTTGACACTGTCATTTATGTAGTTTCTCATGCATTGTAAAGTAGTATTAATAAGTATTTAATGAATTTCAATCTTAAGACATATCAACTTGCAAATGTTTATTTGCTATTTAATAACAATATATGAACGTTTTCGCCGTTTAGGGCATCTTCAGATATAACAAAACATATAATCTGGACCTATAATAGTAAATTATGCAAATAACAAGGAATAGAGAACAATATATGTGATACATGAAATTCATGAGCTTTATGTAAAATATAATATAATACAGGATGAATATTGAGATAATCTTTGGATTTTGAACTTAGACTGGACGAATATTTTATTTTATACATATAGCTCATGTTACAATTAATATACAATGATTAAAATTTGTCAATGATGTTAAATTTAAAATTTACAATAATGATAATAAAATATTTTAGAGTAATCATGGCTGAAAATTGTCGTAAGTTACAAGATAGTTTGCGTAGTTGATGTTCGTGTGTTTTGTAATTGTTTCACCTGAAAATAGAGATTGAGAAATAATAATAAATGCAAAAATATAGACAAGTTATTATATAGAGACGCAGATAATTATTATTATAAGATTACTTACTAAAAAACGTTCAATATTGAACTAATGTTGTTTATGTTAAAGAATTACTGTTAGGTGTAATTAGTTAAGATATTGAATAAATGCTCGTTGATTATGAATGTAGTGGAATGTACGATAAATTTCGTAATAGATAAATCATGAGTTAGGTATGAATTTTAATCATTCATTGAAAATTAAGTAGAAAAATCAATATTATAATTCGTAATAATTATTACTAATTATTACGAATTATATTGTTATTAAATAGCAAATAAACATTTGCAAGTTGATATGTTTTAAGATTGAAATTCATTAAATACTTATTAATAATTTACCAGGCATATTGATATATAAAATGAATTGTAAATTATTGTAAAGTAGAGTCTGTTACATGTAATACTCGATGTCATTGTATCAGTGAGTGCCGCTGTTTGTGAATATATGAGGAGCATTGAATATGAAGATACTACAAACTTCGCCCTACACCATAGGCATTCCAGCAGTTCGTGGAAGTAAAGCATGTAAACTAAAATAACCGATGAAAGAGTAATGGAACGGAGAAAAATTCTCTCCGGCGCCGGGATTTGAACCCGGGTTTTCAGCTCTACGTGCTGATGCTTTATCCACTAAGCCACACTGGATACAACCCCGGCGTCGGATAGAATCGTCTCAGATTAAGCTCCAACTCTTGGTTCCCTCTAGTGGCCGCCCTCTGCACTACGTCATAGATGTCTATGAACGTAGGACCGAAGTCCACACATGTGCTGAGGTGCACTCGTTATGAGTGACTAGTTGGCCGGGATCCGACGGAATAAGCGCCGTCTTAAATCACGAAGTGATTTACGCATATCATATATATTATTATAATGCTTAGTGGATAACGCATCAGCACGTAGAGCTGAAAACCCGGGTTCAAACCCCGGCGCCGGAGAGAATTTTTCTCCGTTCCATTACTCTTTCATCGTATGATGACGCAGAATATCTGCATGGAAATATCATATGTACTTCGGTACATTATAATAATATATAAAATAACCGAGTCTGTTGAAAACCGGTAAGAAGCCTTATGTTCGGTTCAAGTTTGCCGAGTCTCTGTAGAACCAAAGCTCCCTTTGCGCTTGTTGAATCGTCCCCTTCCTTACATATGTTCGGTGCTTTCTCCTTAGTTCCTCCTCTCCCTGCGCCTTTATGCTTTAGCTCAGAGGTCTCCAAAAAGCGTATCGTCATTCGTGCTCTCGATGCTGCCCGCCGAACACAGTGTGCTGTAAGGCTAGAACAGGGGGAGAGACTCGTACCTCAACAGATGGGAGCGATCAGTGGGGGATCGCGGCAACAGTTTGTTTATGTTTACAAATAATAACATTAAAATAATAAGAAATATCATATATTATTTTGACATACTATGAAGCTAGAGCCCCGTATGTTGCTATTGACACAAGCCACTGCAAATTCAACCTCTTCTGTTCTATGGTGCCTTTCAGTGCCTGGAAGAGATCTTCTCCAGTTGTATTTTGTAATTACATCTAGAAGACATTCAGACACAGTAAAATGTTCATTAACTCCTCGGATGAAAATGGCTAGGTGAGCTTCGTCATTTCTATCTGTGCTTTCGTGCAATGCAAGTGAGTAAGCTACAAACCGGTTAATTGTGGTTTCGACTTTAGATTCAATTGCATTTACAGTCTTGAAATTCCTTCTCTGAACTGTAATTTGAAACAATTTAGTTTTCTTAAACTCTGACTTTGTTCTGGACACAGTATTTTAGTAACGTCCTGTATGCACGATTTTTTAAATGATGCTTCTGTAGCTAAAGAACTTCATTGATTTTCCAATATTCCAAGCTAGAACATAGCTAGTAAGAAGTTTTTTTTTTTTTTTTTTGTTTAATGCTGAGGACACGTGTGTGATTTGTGTTTGTATTTTCTTGTTTTATATTTAACAACATATTTGTACGCCTACGCATTTCACCTAAAATTAAACGAAAAACTATGTTTGTCATGCGGAACTGAGTGTAAACGTATTGTAGTAGTCTGCTCTTGTGCACGGCATGCAGAGTAAGATAAACTGCATTGAGTACACATCTCCTATTGGCTATTGTGTATAGTATGTAGTATCGGGTAAAAAAATTGAATTCTTCTCCCTTATAGCGTATTACACGTAGTAAGCAGCGTTTGATGGTTGGGTGGACGAGTTGGATAGGTGGATAGAAAAATTAAATGGTTGGATGATGAATGGACGGATGGAATGAATGATTTTAATATGGATTGCTAAGTCGATGCGTAGATGGATAAATAGGGAATTAGATGAAGATATGGTTAAATAGAAGACTTGACTAAGAAATTCATATATATTTATTTATTTAATGATTTACTGTTTTATTTAGGCCTATTTATTTATTTACTTATTTATTTATTTATTTATTTATTTATTTATTTATTTATTTATTTATTTATTTATTTATTTATTTGTTTGCATTTGTATATTATTAATTTATCGTTTCATAAATAATTAAAAATATATTTACTATATGTACAGTATCTACATTGTCGCTGTAAGACATAGGAATTTAATATTACCATAAAACTATGTATAATAAAAACAATGAAGAAATAACTTAATCCGAGGGCTATGTTTAGAAATTAGCAGGCTTTGACAATTTGTAAAACAAGAGAACATCATTTACGGTTATTAAATCAAAGCCTTATGTTGTCTTCATTTATAAATTGTCAAATCCTGCTAATTTATTAACATGGCCCTCGTATTAAGTTATTTCTTCATTGTTTTTATACATAAGTTTGTTATGGCAGTGTTAAATCTCTATGTCCCATGCCCAGAACAACACGCGGTATATTGGAGTGATCATAAAATGAAAACAGTTCATGTATTTTATAATAAAGATGTTTATAATAAATAAGTCACAAGCTACGATGAAAAAACTAGAGAATATAAGAGTAGAAAGAGAAGAAGAGGAGATAATAGAGAAAAGAGAAGCAAAAACGTAGAATTTGACGAAATATAAAGAGAAAAAATGAATAGAAATATATGATTCAAGATTTAAATCTTCCGCCACACAAAATGGCGAAAGGGAATGTATAATATTATAAAGGAGAGAACTTACGAAATTATACAAGCGGTTATGTTCTCTAATACTATTTAATTTAATATAATAAATTAATATTATTTTGTATTTCGTAATTGGGTTACTTTTATTTAATTAATAAAGAGTAAAACTCGATTCTTGATTTTTAGGTCGAGGCTTCGTATAATTGAACAAAGATTTTTGGAGATTTACTCGATTTGAATAACAATTATTATTAAATAAATTACATCAATAATAGATTTAATTTATAATTGAGTAATAAAATGCTATTTATAACAACATATATTATTAATATTAACGTTATAATTATTATATCAATGATTACTGCATCGCGTCATGGGGATACATAGAGGGGGTAATACTTTCGATTCAAACGCCATCTAGAAGAAGAGCTAGGGGTTGGATTACCTGTGTCTTGGGGTAGCGCGTCAGTGCTGTTAGTTGTGTCGTCGGGAGAAGAGGAATCAAGCCAGCCTGCCAATCTACCAGCCGTCCGGCTTCCAGCTTTCTTTTGTATCCTTCTACTTCGTAAGATTTAGATTTCGTTGGAAATTTTCGTTACTTTCCCAAGCTCTTTCGAGATATCAAAATTATATTACTCAAATATAAATGAGAGAAACCTAGTTTCAAATATTTTTCGCTAGAAAAATGCAAATCAATATACTTTTTGATTATACAAAAGCTACTGATAAAAATTTCCGTGCTTTTATAAATAGTTGATGCGATTCATGCATGTTTCGTATACGTAATTTGGGACATTAGTGGTTTACTTTGGAGCATTTCTCCAAAACTTCAAAATTTTACTCAATTTTAGAAGTTTTCTTGTTTGACTAGACTTTCAGATATTCAGTTTTGAGATACCGTGAAATAAAATATGATTGAACGTAAATGTGATTGAACTTTTATTTTCCAAATATTTTCGGGATTACGATAATTTAGCAAATATTAAAAGATAACGTAGTTTATAATCGCTGATATTATTGCATATGTCTAAAATTGAACTCTAGCTAGACGCATGTATTAAAAATTTGTTTTGCGATGGAATTGCGTTTCAATATCAGAATTCACGTACTCCAATATAAAATGATTCATTCCAAATGTTACAAAAAGAGCAATATTCAATTAGATAAAAAAAAAACTACAGATAATTCCGTTCTTTAAGTATTTCTAATGTTTAGTATTTGATGTCAATTTCGTGTACGTACTTAGTGTTTTGGTTACGTTAGTGTGCAACATTTCGCCCAATATTAAACAATTCCACCCAACGGTTGCCGCATTCGATATCCTTAACTACAGACTGCGTAGTGTGGAATCGAATATAGAGGTGAAACGAAATCTGATTTAAGCGGTAGTTGATCGGAACTTTTTAAATCGTTCTTATTGAAAGTAGGAAATACTAAAGATAAATTAGTTTCTGACATTGCGCATTTGTGTGCAATCAAGCTCTGGTTAGATTTACTATAGCCTAAATTTAATGTTTTTCAATGGAATTAAGTTCGAATAAGCCACCGATGTGGCCTTCTGTTAAGGCGCTTGCCTGCCGGTCTGAAGTTGCGCTCGGGCGCGGGTTCGATCCCCGCTTGGGCGATTACCTGGTTGGGTTTTTCAGAAGTTTTCTCCAACCGTAAGGTGAATGCCAGGTAATCTCAGCCTCATCTCTCCGAATACCATCCTCGCTATCACCAATCTCATCGACGCTAAATAACATCGTAATTGATAGTGTCGTCAAATAACAAATTAAAAAAAATTCGAATATTAAAATTACCGTACTCTAATATAAAATATTTTCGTAAGAAAAATGAGAAGCGATATGTCGTTAATGCAAAGCTACAGATAAATTCGTGTTTTATTCTATAGTTCTGAGATTGTCAATTTCACATACGTACTTCGCGTTCAGATTATTAAAACTTTTCTACGCAACGCAGTTACCCCATCTGACTTACTAGTGACTCCACAACGTAGAATCCAATATCGAGGTGAAACGAAACTTGATTGAGCGATAGTTGATCGGAACTTTTAAAAATCATTCGTATTAAATGTAGAGATACTAAAAATATAGTAGTTTATAACGTCTGACATTGCGTAGTTTTGTACAATGACGCTCCAGCTAGATTTATTATAAACTAGCCGTACCCGTGCGCTCCGCTGCACCCGTTAGAAATAAATATAAAGTAATTACATAATTAAAATAGGACATTTGATCCAGGGAACATTCGTGTTTGATAGAAGGATAAATCGTTTAATATGTTACTTAATTTAAATTGTATTTAAAAAATTAAAATGCGATCATTTTGATCCAGAGACCACTCATTTGGCCATAAAAATTATTTTAGGAAATACAGGAAACGAATGTACAGAATAGCCTATCAAGTTTTCTGTTCATAAGAAGCTATTTCAATCTTATGTCCTCGATTCACTCAGAAGTTACTGTAATAACATTATAGCATTCTGTCCATCCAGAGAAACTACACTTCCCAATGGTGAATTAATAATTAATTATACAAATAAGTTAATTTAGCTTCCGATATTACTTCATACAAACACATAAACATTCTCTGTAGGCTATGTTTCATAACTTTCGATTGTTGTCCAAGGCCCCTTATAGACGAAGTCATTTGTTTTTTATTTCATTACACCGCCTTAGATGGCGTTATTGTAATTTTGAAGCTCATTTATCTCATTAAATATCAGTCCTATCAAACTTTTGCATAGAATAAAACTTATCGGAAATCATTTTTAAATAAAATTTTGTTATGCAACATATTTCACAAAAATCAATAATAAGCGAGATATTTAGATTTATTTAATTCAGGCCCCCTTATAACCCCCCTTTTAAATAAAGTATTTTGAATGTCATATAGCCTAAAATCTGTTACAACGAACTTAATTTATATTCCAATTTTCATCGAAATCCTTTGTCATTATTGCGTGAAAAGGTAACATCCAGACAGACATCCAGACAGACATCCAGACAGACATCCAGACAGACATCCAGACAGACATCCAGACAGACATCCAGACAGACATCCAGACAGACATCCAGACAGACATCCAGACAGACATCCAGACAGACATCCAGACAGACATCCAGACAGACATCCAGACAGACATCCAGACAGACATCCAGACAGACATCCAGACAGACATCCAGACAGACATCCAGACAGACATCCAGACAGACATCCAGACAGACATCCAGACAGCTCAAAAAAGCGATTTTCGGTTTCAGGATGGTTAATTATACATGTTAACACCAATTATTTTTGGAAAATCGAAAATTACCAGAAAAATTTTGGCTACAGATTTATTATTAGTATAGATTTAATGCTTCTCAATGGAATTAACTTCGTATATCAAAATTATCGTATTGAAATATAAGGTATAAATGAGACATCCAGTTTCAATTGTTTTAGTTAAAAAATTGAGAATCGATATTTCATTTACATAAAGCTACAGATACGTCCGTGTTTTATTATATATTTCCAATGCAACTGTCTATTTCGTATACGACTTCGCGTTCAGGTTTCATTAGTGCGCCTGTACGGAATTTCCGCAACGCAGTTACCCCATCTGACTCCTACTAGAGACTCCGTAGCGTAGAATCTAGAATGGAGATAAAGCTAAACGAAGTGAGGGATAGTTGATTGTAACTTTGCAAATTTTCTCTTATTTCAAGCAGCAAATGTTAGAACATGAGCTAGTTCAGAATAGTTACCATGCACTGTGCATCTCTGGGGAAGGAGTAACTAGCCACCCTATCGCATTATCTCCCGGCTTAATTACCTCACGAGTGGTGCCTTATTGGTGTCACGAGGTTCAAACCTGTTTTCAAAGAGTTGATTAAAACTTTACCTGGACGTATTTACTGTAAATTTAACGTTTTGCAATGGAATTACGTCTAATACATAAAAATTAGCGTATTGAAATATAAAACATAAATGATACTTCCAGTTTCAATTTTTTTAGTTAAAAAAAATGAAGCGACATTTCAGTATACACAAACCCACAGATAATTTCTTGTTTTTTTTTATAGTTTTAATGCGATTACCGTCCATTTCACGTACGTACCTTACATTATTGCACCTGTCCAGCATTTCTCCAATAACGTCAGTACGCACCACGGTTGGATATCCTAGTTGACTCTTTATACTAGACTCTTCATTGTGGAATCAAAGGAACTCTAGGGAAAGTTAATCAGAACTTGTCAATTTTTCTCCCATTTAGCGAGTAGTTAGGAAATGCTAAGAGTGTAATTTAGGCGGTTACTGCTCCGTGTGTTTACAATTAACCATCGTGCAATGGAGTTACGTTAGATCTGTCTAAATCAGTATTTATGAGACGTGATTCTAATTATGAAGTTAGTATTACGCTATCATAGACGAATATCCATATATAATGGAACAAAAGTTGATCTTTAAAATTCATCGCTTGAATTATATCACGTTGTCAAAGATGTGCTTGTACAGATATTTACTTACACCATTCATTGTACACAGAATTTTTAATCTGTTTGTAAACTCTCTAAAGAAACGTGAAGCTGTGGTTTTCTGTATTTATTAAAATTACAACGTTTAGGCCCTGATGATCACGGATTTAGATTAGTATAATCATATTCCCTGTAACACAACTTGTAAATTAATTATTGCCAATTATTTAACCGTCAAAATATTTATTGAATGTTACTTTGGCAAGACTGTAAAGCAGCAGGGATTAATAAAATAATTAACACAGCATTATAATAGGAAAGCCCCTAATTGTCTTTAGTGTTACTTCCATGTAACGTCAAGTTTCTATTAACACGAAAAAAATAAAGCGAAAAGTATTCTAAGGATAAAAAATGACTAAAATCGGTTATATTTTCGCTGATGCACTTAAAAGGCAACAAAAAAATATTAGTACCTCCACGAAGTTTTGAACTTGCAACCTCACGAACTGTTAGCTATCGCTTTACAAACTGCGCTAAGATTTTACTGCAGTCAGAATGGCATTGTAACGAGCAATGGTCGTACTCCACTTGAGTATCTGTTATGCAGTATGTTTGTGTTACAATATTCATTATTTAACATTGAACGATCCGTCTGTTTTAAATCTTGCATGAATTTTCTCGGAAGATTTTAGTGATTAATAGTTGTTCCCCATTATCACTACTAGAAGAATATACGCAATATTTTGAACAAAGCCTGGCCGTCCCGAGCGCTCACGGAAATACCCGATTCAAACTGTCTCTGACGTCCGCCACTTTCATTTTGACTAAGTGTGTACATATTGAGATTTAGTCGAAGGTCTCTAAAGTTCGAAATGCAAGGCAGTGTCTTGGAGTTTCTAGGCTGTCGCGGCGATTCTGATTATTTAGGTTTTTGGGTATTCCAGTGTTCTGGAACTTGACATGTAGAGTGACTAGTTATATTCGAAACTAGGTATATTGTAATATGAAAGGAAGCCTTATGTCCAGTTCTTGATCAATTATAGGAATATGTAGAACTGAAATACAAATTTTTCCGATAAAACAAAATTAATATATACATTTCACTTTTTATTTCGTGTAAAATCTTTTTTATTTTCTTAGACAATGAATATGGTGTCATTAATTCAAATTGATAAAATATTTCTCCGTTACATCTTAACCATAACGTCTTATTTCTTTGTACGTACTTACAAATGGCTTAGTAAAGTCTAATTATGTCTTGTGAAAAATACAATACGTGCAGTTCTGCGTTGTGTAATTCTCCATTTTCCTGTAATTTCATCCCTCTTAGTCCCAAATATTTTCCTAAGCACCTTATTCTCGAATACCCTTAACCTCTGTTCCTCAAAGCGAGTCCGTTTCACAACAACCGGTAATATAACTGTTTTATAAATTCCAACTTTCAGCTTTTTTGAGAGCAGATTGGATGACAAAAGCTTCTCAACCGAGTAACAGGCATTTCCTATATTTATTTTGTATTTAATTTTCTCTAGTCATTTATATTTGTTATTGTTGCGCGAATGTACTTGAATTTTTCCACTTTTGAAAGGATAAATTTCAAATTTTTTGTATTTCCATTTCGTACTATGTTCCGGTCACGAGACCTAATCGGGATTTACTTCCAA
The DNA here is from genome assembly GCF_040183065.1 of Periplaneta americana. NCBI lineage: Eukaryota > Metazoa > Arthropoda > Insecta > Blattodea > Blattidae > Periplaneta > Periplaneta americana. The sequence continues at coordinate 22,562,526 of NC_091132.1, read as the reverse complement.
ACCTATCTCCTTACTTGCTCAAAGTAAAATTCTCGTGTTTTTTCTAATCGTTTGTGGATTTTCTCCTAACATATTCGTCATACGCATAAAACAGCTGATGTAACCCGTTCAATTCCAAACCCTTCCTGTATTCCTGGACTTTCTTAAGGGCATATTCTACAGCAACGTTAAAAAGTAAAGGTGATAGTGGATATCTTTAGCTCGCAGTGAATTGGAAAATCAAACTTTCCTAAACGGACTCTGTTTTACGCATCACGGAGACATTTTAATCAATCGAACTAGTTTCTTGGAAACACAAAATTAAATAAGAATATTATATGAAATTTCTTAGTCTTGTGCCTTTTAAATTTACGAATAACTCCCATTTTTTCTCCAATATCTGTCGAATACAAAAAATGTGATTTAGTCTATTACGTCTAAAATCATATTGATGAATTATTTCCTTATACCACTCAAATTTACTTCTAATTTTGAATATCTGAATCCCTGAAAGAAATCTTAAGCTGTGGGTTTCTATACCCGAGATTTTGTTGAAGTTTCGCGAATTCGAAAATCTAGTCTAGTGGGATCGGTATATTCTGAAATATTGCAGCAATAAACAAAGATCAGTTTTAGGCCAAATATGAGAATATACATAATGGCATAAACAGTTCGTCTATAAAGCTAAATTCATATTGAAATTTAATTTTCGACTTAAAATTTATCATTACCTATTTAGCAGACATTGAATTTGGCGTCAGTAGGCCTAATAAAAATTTATGAAAAACTCATCCTCTGCCCTTAAATATCGACTATTACAAAGTATTTGTTTAGCTATCTTACGCATCTGAATTTTCAAACTGTCTAGCAGTTAACGAATCAAGTCGAAGATAAATATTCATATAAATGTTTGGATTTGTTACCCTGGATTTAGGATTGAAACAAAAGTTCAAAACAAACTAATATTGCATTAAACGAAGTTAATGGGAAATAAATGCGTCACGTAAAAGAATTTTGCATAGTCAATTGTTTCGTCCCCCATTTACTAGAACGAAATTCTAGGCACTAATTATTCGGAAAATTATTTCGAATTTTAATAAACATGTTTGAAATCTAAAAAACTTGTAGAAAAGTCAAAGGGGTTGGAACCTTTTTCTTACTAGTTGGCAACTCTCAAGTGAATTTCATATTACATACTTATATACTTCATACTAAAATACATACTAACGTACTAACTTTGTAACTGCGCGCGCGCGTCTTTTTCTTGCATGACTTGAAGTTGCTTTATAACATTACTGACACATGCTATAAAATTCATTTGAGAGAATGCCTACAAAATCTTGTGGAAGTATATAGAAATATACTGCATAATTTCTTGCAACACCACCAGTAAATTCTATTTTAAAAAAGGGAAATACTTCGAAGTTATATGGGTGAATTTTACGTCTAACGTACGAGTATTCAAAAACTAAGAATTTTGATCATTGTTATTAGAATGGTATTTATTAGAAATGTACGAAATTATTTCTCAGTTCGTGTGGGCTAGGATGAGCCACATTTACTTAAATTGTTTATAATATTTTTAACGTTTTGCCATTGTTGCTATTTCAACAATTAGGTACGTGTTACCTTTAAGTCGAATTCTTCTGTAAATATCCCTGTATCGTTCCATACAAATCTCTTCCCTTATTTTGTAAGTTAATCTCCTTAAACACAATTTTGAAACTTTTCTTAAGTGGCTTTCAAGAAACCCGGAGGTTCATTGCCGCCCTCACAAGTCCGCCATCGGTCCCTATCTTCAGCAAGATTAATTTAATCTCTACCATCATATCCGAATTCCCTCAAATCCATTTTTATATTATCCTCCCATTTACATCTCGGCCTTCTCAAAGGTTTTTTTCCCTCCGGTCTCCCAACTAACACACTATATGTATTTCTGAATTTGCCCATACGTGCTACGTGCCCTGCCCATCTCAAACGTCTGGATTTACTGTTCCTAATTGTCAGGTGAATAATACAATGCTTGCAGTTCTGCGTTGTGTAACTTTCTCCATTCTCCTCTCGCTTCATTCCTCTTAGCTCCAAATATTTTCCTAAGCACCTTACTCTCGAACACTTAACCTCTGTTCCTCTCTCAAAGTGAGAGTCCAAGTTTCACAACCATACAGAACCGGTAATATAACTGTTTTATAAATTGTCAGCTTTTTTGAGAGCAGACTGGATGACAAAAGCTTCTCAACAGAATAACTTAATCGATAATTATTACAATAAAGTAATCGTAATTATTCACGTTTTATTGCAACAATTATACGCTATTATTTTCTGAACATTTTCATGAAGGCGTTGAATTTAGTTTTGATACCATAAAGCATTCAATTTTTTCGAAGAGTTGACTATGTATTCTGCTTCTATTGTTATTCGGGAACGTAAATCTTTTCTTTTGTTAAAAATTGATCGTAATGTTCATTATGGAAAAACTTTTTGTCGTAGCATTGCCTTCACATTTTCTTTAGGCCTATCAGATATTTCGGATTCATAAATATAAAAATTCTCAACGTTCTTTCGTGGTATTCTTACGTACGACTCAAAGTGCAAATAGCAAATTTCCATTTAAGTAAAACTGGCGAAATAATTTTAATATGTGGAATTTGGTAATAGTTACAGAAAAATCGTATAATTGATAGACAAGTGATTGACGCCGTTTTATATCACAAACTGCAGTAAATGAATATAGGCTTATTATTCGAAATTCATATAAACAATTTATAATGTCTACATAAAATAGTTGCCCGTAATATTTCATCAGATTAATAGCACAGATAGCTGTTGGCAGATAAATTGATTTGATAGATTCTACATTTTTAACCACAGCTTCATGTTCAAGTGTTACTACACCTGGCTACTAAATTTAGTACAGGTTTGTTTCAGAAAAATTCGGAAGTAACCAGCCAAAAGCTTAAGAACGCATTCTCAATGTTGGTATTTTCACACCATATTTTTGTTTACAGATCAATAATTACTTGTAAAACACAATTAACCATTTTATTGCAGGAACTTGCATATTTAGGTCGAATGTAATTACAGAATGTAGTGAACTAAATTTCCGATTATATAACTGCATTTTCTTTGCCATCTCATGCAGTAAACGGACATTTCAATTAATATTGGAAAAACCATACGAAAAATCCTGCATAAAATTCTCCCGCATTTCTGACGGAACAAATTGACTTTGATAGGGCCTTAATTTTAAACCACAGCTTCATGTTTAAAGTACAAACATGTCTGCTCATTAAATTGTTTCTATTTAGTACACGTTTGCGTCTGAGACAAATTCAGAATTGACTAACCAAGCAGTTAAGAATATTCTTCAAGAATGTCGTGGTCTACAACGCCATACGTTTCTATGAATTAATTGCTTAGGAAACAAAATTGGCCGTCGTTATTGTAGAAATTTGTATAATTATATCTACTTTTTGTAGAGATGTCCTGAATTATACGACGTATCAAAGTTCAAATTAACTTTCCCTCTGAGCTCGTAGTGATTAGGAAATTGTATTACAGAATTTATAGCCAGGCTATGCTTGTTACTAATCTTACAGGCCTCAAAATTTCCGAAAAGAAGTCTTTAGAAAACCATTCTCAGAATACATTCAAATTCCGTACTAAAATATTCATACCTCGACTAAAAGACAATGAAAATAGCGGGTTTTGAATTTTGTACCGCAGGTTGCATAAAAATAATTTGGTTACGCAGAAAATTAATTTAGTTTTTAATTTGAGTCACAGTGACAGATGGGATGCTATAGTTCAGTTTCATAATGTATAAAAGTACTTTCAGTATATTGATGAACAGTAAAAACTGTTAGGCCTACGATTAAAAATGTTATCGCTTCCATTTTATACCAAAGTCCTTAAAACACAGGATACAAAATGAAGCTTGTGACGCAATATTTGACATCAAATGACGTGACCATTTGAGAATGACGCAACCACTTAAGGAACTTAGACGAATAACAAATTGAAAATAAAATTGATACTGTAAAAAAATAGTAAAACATGCTGAATTCCTTACCAATGCAAGTCTTTCTGGAGGACGTACAGTACATACTGTACTTCAAAGACGGGAGAAATGCTAGACTTTACTGTAAAGTACCGGGATTTCATCATTCTTTTTTGGATCTTACGTCCAATTATTGGATAATTGTTAATATTAATGTTTCACTATGAAATTCGTGCCAATATGAGATACATTTTCCGAAATGTTGCATGAATTTGTTCCTCGGAAAGGGTGGGGGGGATATAATTGCGATTGTCTGTTTCGCACTTGGAACTTGGTATTGCTTTCCTAAAACCAGTCAATACAAATACATGCGTCTTTCATAATTGAGTTCAAAACACTTCCAGTTAAATTTTTTTTTCTATAACCTATCTAGAGAACTAAGTAAATCTCTTCTCTATTGCGTTGTATATTACGGGAGTAAGCGTGTATTAGACGGCTCCGGAAATCTGTTGCCATAGTAATTCAAATTTCTCCTAATACGAAAGAAATGTTGCACTGCAGTCGAACTTAATACAGGATTAAAATGTTTGTTGCTGAAAAATTTCTGTTCAACTGAGAAAGGTGGTAGATGTCCCTATATGATCCAAAAGAGGATGGAGTCTCTTCATAGCTGCTTAGTAGTCATGACCTTGATTTTATAAACTCTATAGGGCTAGTAAAGAATGAACAAGGCACTTATTATTATTATTGTTGTTGTTATTGTTATTATTATTGTTATTGTTATTATTATTGTTATTGCTATTGTTATTGCTATTATTATTGCTATTGCTATTATTATTGCTATTATTATTGTTATTGCTATTATTATTATTATTGCTATTGTTATTGCTACTATAATAATTATTATTATTGCTACTACTATTATTATTATTATTATTATTATTACTATTATTATTATTACTATTATTATTATTATTATTATTACTACTTCTATTATTATTATTACTACTTCTATTATTATTATTACTACTTCTATTATTATTGTTATTATTGTATTATTATATTCTATTATTGTATTATTATATTTTTGTATTATCATTATTATTTCTATTATTACTATTGTTACTATTATTAGTATTATCATATTTAAACTCTATTTATCCTGATGTAGGCATGTATAATTTTGATTTACAAGAAATGAAGACCCAAAACAAAAAGAAACTAAGTAACCATACTTCAAAATTGATCGCTGATAAAAGAAACATTTACTTGTTAAAGATACAATTTCCATTTTCTTATTCTGTAGATTATGTAATTTTAAACATTTACTACAGTACAAGATACTGTAATTAATAATGCTTTACAAAGCATGCAGGAAATAACTTATTCCTAGTTTTAAGTTGTAGTTCTTAAGTGGGAGGCCGCAACTGTTAGTGATCGGGTCCTCTAGCGACACCCGCAACTGTTAGTGATCGGGTCCTCTAGTGACACCCGCAACTGTTAGTGATCGGGTCCTCTAGTGACACCCGCAACTGTTAGTGATCGGGTCCTCTAGTGACACCCGCAACTGTTAGTGATCGGGTCCTCTAGTGACACCCGCAACTGTTAGTGATCGGGTCCTCTAGTGACACCCGCAACTGTTAGTGATCGGGTCGTCTAGTGACACCCGCAACTGTTAGTGATCGGGTCGTCTAGTGACACCCGCAACTGTTAGTGATCGGGTCGTCTAGTGACACCCGCAACTGTTAGTGATCGGGTCGTCTAGTGACACCCGCAACTGTTAGTGATCGGGTCGTCTAGTGACACCCGCAACTGTTAGTGATCGGGTCGTCTAGTGACACCCGCAACTGTTAGTGATCGGGTCGTCTAGTGACACCCGCAACTGTTAGTGATCGGGTCCTCTAGTGACACCCGCAACTGTTAGTGATCGGGTCCTCTAGTGATACCCGCAACTGTTAGTGATCGGGTCCTCTAGTGACACCCGCAACTGTTAGTGATCGGGTCCTCTAGTGACACCCGCAACTGTTAGTGATCGGGTCCTCTAGTGACACCCGCAACTGTTAGTGATCGGGTCGTCTAGTGACACCCGCAACTGTTAGTGATCGGGTCGTCTAGTGACACCCGCAACTGTTAGAATGTAGTGCGGCCTTCCTATTTTGCGGTTACATTAAGTGGCACAACGAGATTGCCATAGTAACAGTAAATCTCTTAAGTTTTATTAATTTGTAATAATTTTTAACGTAACATGACTGTTCCATGCAAGACCGTTGACTAAGCTCGAAAGCCCATCCAGGGTTCCAAAGATGTCCACCGCTGAGATGGAGCCATCTGTAAAGGGTGAGTAGCAGAATTTAATTTTCTCATATTCTTAAGGAGGCGTATGCGTCTCGAGGAGTTAGAAAAAAAATTGTTGAATGGTCTTTTCTCATTAGCATGCTGGAAAAAATGTAAATCCTTTCTCTGTTTATATGCATATAGGAAGAGATGTAAATACCTCTAATACTATTCCCTACTTACGACCCAAAACGTGGTTCTGGCAATTGACTGTTACATAAATATGGATGTAACATTTCGTATTCTCGTTTCCTGTGATAAAATTTTTCTAATCATTTTCACTCAGAACTTCCACACTTTTAGATAAATGTATGCACTTTTTATATGCAATTGTTTGATAACAGAAAACCATGCTTTTAACGCTATTTATTTTATAATTTCAAGTTATTTTTCATTAACTTGCGTATAAAATTAAACAATTCATGAAAAAATCACAAAATATATTTATATATTCGTCCGATAAGGGGAGACTCTATCAACACATTCATTAGCAATAAAATGAAAGGTCTAAAAACACACACAATTATACAAGAGAAACCAATTTTCCCTGCACAAATTGCATTTAAACTTATATTACCCATAACAAAAGATTTTTAATTGTAAAACTTGTTAATTAATGTAGTATTGTCTAATCATTAGACCAAATATGGGTCCAAAATTAACTCAGAATATGTAGAAATTAAATGTTCAATGTTGCTAAATTTATACTAGCGAAAGGTGTAAAATCTTAGACAAAAATTATCGGCTGCCATACGCTAAGTCCCTTCGGGAGATTTCGGTTAATTCAGATAGAGCGAAGTTCCCCCCCCCCCCGTCTCTAATCTATAACATATATATATATATATATTCAAGGAGTAATTAAATTCAAAATAAACGTCCTTTGCCTAGTCATGAGCCAAATGCTGCCCGAAGTGGATTTGACATATTCACGCTACAGGAAAGCGGTCATTTTTTTGTCTAAGACTAAACAAAATGAACCCTAAATGATGTCATTAATTCCAGGGGGTTATACTTTGATATATTTCAAACGAAGGTTGAATACAACTTTGCTCGTTTTTGCTTTCTTTTAGAGATAGTGTTTCATGTTGAGCATTTCATAGCGTGTTTTGGGAAAGTAATTGATTTAATTCCAATATGCTCAGTCAATTCGAGAGCAGTGTATTATGGTAATAAATGAGAGAATTTTTGTTCTTCAAACGTGCAGAAATTTGATTCGAATAAATGTAACTTTTCATTCTACAAAGAAATTTTACAATGTTACATTTGTTCAGATCAAATTTGTGCACATTTAAGAAAAAAAACTGAAATTATTTCAATAATTTACCATAATACACTGCTCTCTTAAATTGACTGAGTATATTGGGAATTAAATCAATGGCTTTCCCAAAAAACACGTTACGAAATGTTTAATATAAAATATTTTTATCTAGTCCCGTCGCTCTAATTTCCGGCAGCCAATCACGTTGCAGGTCGACTGCATTTAAGTGTGCGTCTTGTGATTCGCTGATGAAGACGTAATTCATTTCTTAAGGCTCGATAAATATTTAATATAGTCGCCCGCCATTTTGACTCTTTGGCGTTCGCAGAAAGCACACGAAGACTTTATTTCCCGGTCAATTATTTGCTGAATTACAATGAGTTTGATTTATTATCATAGGAGCTACGACATAATAATGTTTAACGATGTGGCAAATTCCTCGTCTGGCAACGAAAGAACAAAAATGGCGAAGGATACTACCTGCCTAGACTTTATAGAGCCTTCACTTCCTAAGACGTAAGCAAAGAGGAGGAGTCACGCCGGGAATAACAGCGTCGCGACTACAGAAAAGAAAGAGGATAATAGTGCATTATGCAACGAGCCTATGTTAGTAATTAAGAAGCGAGTATGGATGTTTATGAAACGAGCGCAAGCGAGTTTCATAATTTTCATACGAGCTTCTTAATTACCATTATAGGCGAGTTTCATACGACTTTTTATGCTCGACCATATTTCTAACTTGAAATTATTCATTTTATTTGTATCTAACTGACCGTGAGCAATACCTCGTAAATTGTGAGATGTGCGCAGACGCGAAAGTATTGATTTTTTCCGAGGAACAGATGTCCACATTGACCTTGACAGCCTATAAGAACCTACAGAGTAAACTAAATATTAACTTTGATATAACATTGAAATTAAATTAGACATTTAAAAACGAGATGACAAATTGAATTTATTTGAATATTATTTACAATTAACGCTAATTATTATAGTAACAGAACCTAACCTTCTGCGACAGTATTGGATTTCCAGCCTCCGTGACTTTTCGCTAATTCTCTTTCGATTGCATATCCGAGAATAATCGATACTTGCGGTTTTATAACGGTACAAAGCTGACTAGTCATTGGCTGAGGTTTTATAACTGTACAAAGCTGATTCGTCATTGGCTGAACACCTGTACTTTAATGAGTAGGTGTACTTTAATGAATGCATTAAAGGACTGCTACCAGGTGTGTAATTACTACATTTCGGCATGGTCGAGCATAAAAAGTGATATTGCATTTGAAGTTTCGTTTGAAATATTTGTAAGAATAATCCCCTGAAATTAATCACATTACTAACAGTGCATTCTATCTCCATTTCTTTGATACGAAAATTTAGGACAAAGTATATAATATTACCAGAGGTCTGAAAAGGAATTTGAATTTGTTTCAGATTGGAGCGCCCTCCCTCCCCCAGGATGGCCTCTACAAACAGTGAGTTACCTCTAAGTGCAGCGTCACGGGTCAGTGTTCGAGGGTTTTACCACGGCGCCGTATCGGGGTATGCACGCCATTGCTAGGTTTACAAGTGTGAGCATCGTATCCGTCCCTAGATACGATGAGCGATTACTGTGGCCGCAGGTAGCACGACGTCGATGCGGGCGCCGGTTGATTATCAGGGCCTAGGGCTAAGAGTCACGGCGGAACCCTGTGATGGTTATTTTTTTGCTACTTCATAAGTCTTTTAGTTTGTAAGTCCTCCGCTTCCTCCACATTAGGCACACTCAACGTTGTCTTGCAATTGGTGATTCTACGTCATATGATTGATGGGGTTTAGCTTTGCATCCATTAGCCCTCTGTCGGCAGAATATGGATTGTCCTTAGCCTTCTGCTGGCATAATATGGACGTTCAATCAGGAGTGTTTAGCTTGTAAGATGCTTTTTTTTCATCACAGGGGGAAACCGTGGCGCTCGGACGCTTGCACGCCTAGTAACTTTTTTTTCGTTAGTCTGCTTAGGCGACAGCCCTCACACGTACAAAATCCTCTTTCGGCGGGTTGCCGCAGGACTCCAGTGATGGCGTAGGACGAGCCCTGCCACTCAGGGTTCTAGGGACAGGGGGTACCAGCGTAAAAAAAAAATAGCTAGCAGATAGAATGAGAATCAATTTTTAGAAATTCTGATCAAAGATTGAAAAATGTTCTGAAATACTGAAATGAATACACTTTATAGAGAGAACAATTTATTAAGGTTTCAGGTACATAGTGAACTTGTTTAGGCCTAAAGAAATTTACAAATACAACATGCAAAAAAAATACGACGAAAAAATGCGACAAAAAATTAATACGACGAAACTTCGTATGAGACAGTTAGAAAATGAAAGACAGTTGTTGCGATGAGTTCATCTCATTTCTTCGATTTCGCAGATTTGATACAAAAGTTCAAGAAGAGGGATTTGAAGATTTTTCAATCGGTTTCCTCATATACCTTACTCAGTAAATATACATGTAGTTAAATAATAAACTGAATATGCATGTATTTCAACAAGGCATATGTGACTATTATAAATGAAGTAATAACAGAAGTAACTAATTAAAACTAAATATTTGAAAGGGCAGTAATGATTTCATAATGCCAAACGTAATTGAGCCCTTATTAGACAATGCATGTAACGTCTATGAGGAAACATTTTCATCGATTTCATCGATTTCGCCGATTTGATGCGCAAGTTCGAGAAGAGGAATTTGAAGAATATTTTTAAATTTGTTTCCTCATATACCTTACTCAGTAAATATAAATGTAGTTAAATAATAAACTGAATGTGCATGTATTTCAACAAGGCAAATGTGACTATTATAAATGAAGTAATAACAGAAGTAACTAATTAAAACTAAATATTTGAAAGGGCAGTAATGATTTCATAATGCCAAACTTAATTGAGCCCTTATTAGACAATACATGTAACGTCTATGAGGAAACATTTTCATCGATTTCATAATTTCGTCGATTTCATCGATTTGATGCGCAAGTTCGAGAAGAGCAATTTGAAGAATATTTTTCAATTTGTTTCCTCATATACCTTACTTAGTAAATATAAATGTAATGAAGTAATTAATTATAAACTGAATATGCGTGTATTTCAACATGGCACAGAACTATTGTAAATGAAGTAATGACAGTTAAGTAATTTGAATGTTTGAAAGGGCAGTAACATTTTTCATAAAGAAATTGAGCCCTTAGTATACAATAAACGTAACGTCTATGAGGAAACATTTTCATCGATTTCATCGATTTCGCCGATTTGATGCGAAAGATCGAGAACAAATTGGTTTCCTCATTTACCTTACTCAGTAAATATAAAAGTAATGAAGTAAATAAACTAAATATGCGTGTATTTAAACATGGCATATGTTGCTTATAAATGAAGTAGCTGTAATGATATAATTAACTGATAATTCAAACTAAATATTTGAAAGGGCAGTAATATTTTTTACATAATGCATGAAGTAATTGAGCCCTCAACAGATGATAAATGTAACGTCTATGAGGAAACTCTTTTCCGTCGACGAACACTTACACATACACTCACACTAGTACACGACGTAATTCTTGATGCACATCACGCATGACGTGGCCCGTCAAAGTGGTGTGCAACTTGAAAATGAGTCAGTCCTGCCAGTATGCGGAACCCGAATCACGCAAGTGAAGTGGGTAGGCATTGGACACGCACACTCACACATACACACACATTTTTTCATCGATTTCGCCGATTTATGAAACGTTCAAGAGGACAGATTAGAAGACTGTTTTCAATGTGCATGTATTTAAACATGGCATTGTAAACCAAGTAATGACAGTACATAACTGATCATTAAAATTGAATATTTCAAAGGTCGGTATTGAGACTAAGTTAATTGAGTCCTTCCTAGACAATGCACGTAACTTCTGAGGAAACATTTTTCAGGTTTATTAATTCAAGCTTTCCAAATTTTGTAGAAGCTGGATTTGATATTTCTTAAAACTTGTTAGGACTTAAATTCTCGTGTTACTTTAAACTTGCAAAGAGTACAATAATTTCAAGTTTAATATCCGTGTACTTGCTCATAGCATATGCCACGTCTTAATATTTGGATTAGGCTAAAGTTAATTTTTAAATAAGTGGCAAATGAATTCATAATTACTTGCTTTAAGCTTCCATTAGAAAAATTCTTGAAATGCTATGTAATATGTACGAGATAACGTAACTTTGATACAGTACTGTCTTTCCAGTCTGTTATTGAAATTGTAATACAGTTTTTTTTTTAATTTTTCGTGTAGTGGAAGCTCTTGAGACTGAAAATGAGGTTAGATTTGTTTCGGTATGTTAGGAACTGTATTATTTGCTTTATATACTTGATTCTGACTTGTTTTTTTCTTTTCTTTTTCAGGTCCCGCCCATTGTCCCGTGCCTCATCGTGGCGGGCGGGTGTAACAAGGAAGGATGCAAAGCTCTAGTACTGTCTTAACGGAAAGGATGGCTGTTTGCATCCTTCCTTGGCTAAACGGGACAACTTATTTCAATGATTGGTATAGAAACCAATACAATGTTGCAAATGTCATGTCATTGGAAAATAGTAGGAAGTAAAATGAGATGGTGAAATTAAGACAACTCTTATGTTGAAATTAAACAACCAAAAATGTGTGTTTTTTTTTTTTCCAGGTTTTAGACCCACCGTAGGCGGTAGCGCGTTTACCTGCTGATCCACAGCTGCTCTTCAACGTTAGATTCCCGCTTGGGTTGATCAGCCTACCTGGTTGCGATTCTTCAGAAGTTTTCTCAAACCGTAAGGCGAATGTCTGGTAACATATGGCGAATCCTGGACTTCATTTACCAAATACCATGTGGCTATCACCAATTCCATCGACGCTAAAAAAACTAGTTGATATAGCGTCGTTAAAGTAAAATTTCGTAAAATAATTTTCCCAACTAAATTCTAAACGTTTTATTCAGGGTGTTAAAAATGGTATTCAATATTGAGGCAGTAATATTCATCGTGGAGTAACGGTTAGCGCATCTGGCCGGGAAACCAGGTGGCCCGGGTTCGAATCCTGGTTGGGGCAATTTACCTGGTTAAGGTTTTTCACCTCGACCCAATACGAGCAAATGCTAGGTAACTTTCGGTGCTGGACCCCGGACTAGTTTTACCTGCATTATCACCTTCACTTCATTCAGACGCTAAATAACCTGAGATGTTGATACAGCGTCGTAAAATAACCCATTAAAAATAGTAGTGTCCATCAAAACGAGAAAGATGTCTAATAAACACGAGTCCTACAATTCTCTATGATGTAGTACTCGTTGTCTCGGGATTTTTTAATTTGACATTTGTATGTGGACTATACATACATTTTAAAATCTACCTGGATGCATTTAAAGAACTTTAAATGTCACACCAGGTCAAACCTCTTGTTTCTCAAAATCAAATTTCTTGTTACTTTGGTGTACAGCTGTCAAAAGAAAAAGTAGTCGATCTCTAGAAACTAAGTTCCCTTCGTGTATCTCCGCTACAATTCGGAGACAGGCGATGTTACATGTTGGACCACGTTGCCTGATATCTAGTTATAATTAGTGTTATCCGTGTTACTATGATAGCGTAATGGTAGCGTTTCGGGCTGGTATTCGTGAGGTCATGCGTTCAAACACAATCTAGTGCTTTTTTTTTTTGTTTTTGTTTTTAGGAGAGAATGTAATTGCTCCCGTCTCTTTTGACTGTTCTTGTAGTTAACGTCAGGTTCGTGGATGTAATTATACCATGACTTTATCATTATCATGACATTAAGGCTGCAAATGAAGAGAAAGATTATATTCTCAACAAAAATATCTTTCGTGACATAAACGAAGCAAACTTACTAGCGTCTGCCTTAGAAAATTCAAACAATTAAGTTAAAAAAAAGAACAAAAAGCCAAAATTCAATATTTTGTAAATCTTTTTCCCACCTCGATCACATCTTGCAGTCTGGTGGGCATGGAAACGACTAGTCTTTTCAAATAGCAACTGTTCACGGCATCCCAGGCATTCTTGATGAGCTTTCACAAATCAGGACGTCTTGGAGGGGGGATTGAGTCAATTTTTTTACTTGTGCCCCGTAGTTCAGTCGGAAGAACGTCCGAATTTAGATGTCAGCGTCTGAGATTCAAATCTTGTTCACTTTTCATTTTGTTGTTGCAGGATAGTATAATGTAATGAGAAGAAAAGACTAACACTAGTATTATGCAACTATATTGTTTGAAATCTAACATTAAATTTATATTACCTGTATCGATAAACAACGGTAACAGAATATAAATTAACTTCAATATTATTTATATCGCTAAAGAACGATAACAGAATGTGATAAATTGAACGAGGCCCGAACTCTCAACCTTCGAATCAATTGGCGAACTACTGCTCCTGTTCGAGACGCAAGTGTGAATGACCCCTGCTTAAACATCTTGGTTCCGAAACTACTTCTATAAGCATATGTATCGTGTAGCATGAGGTATCCGAAGTGGACTTGGAAAATATTCGCTGTTCATGAGTGCAGCCACTTTGACAGCTGTACATTTATCTTCAACACAGCCACTTCACTATCAAATTTCTCATCTTTTGTTTCAGTTTTTCTGGTCGTTGCAGTACACATCGAGTCTTCTCAGAGGACATGCTAGTAAACACAGAAGATGCAGCTCCTTCCAGCGGTACACAAATTTGAATTAATAAACCAAAAGCTGTTACTTTGTTTCACATTGATCAATAGGCTTAAGCAACGTTGAGATAAACAAATTGATTTTCTGTGTAAAAGTATGAGACAATTTATAAATTCATTCTACTCCGAAATTTTATCACTAAAGAGGCGTAATACTTTCAATATAATAATATTAAATTGGACTAACCGTCTATACTTATCTAGTTTATATTTGGATTAAACATTAACGTTTTCGGCACTTATGTGCCATTTTCAAATGTATGAAATTGCCTTATTACATGATCAAATAGCTACACCTTATGTGTGTGAAATATGTGGTATGTACCCTTGATGAACTACAATCATTTACAAAATAATATATAAATTGAATTAAAACACTTACTAATAATTAAAATCTATACTAATTTGCATCTACAATAAAAGTCCCATTGTTTTATGTATCAATATGGTTATCTTGAAGTTATCACACGCAGTTCCTATATTTATTAAAATGTTTTTGAGTTTCACTGTGTTGCATGTATTAAAATGTTAAAATTCTGTTTGTTATATACTAACACACCAAGGATTCATGTTGTTTCACTTACGCAAGTCGAAACACTGTACCACGATGAAATGTTGCGTAATATTAGTTGCATTGATGCTTGTTATTGTGTTCCTTCGGTTTGCCAAGGTTGGATGTTACAAATTCATCATTGTCACCATACGATTTTCAGTTTGTTTAATCCAAATATAAACTAGATAAGTATAGACGGTTAGCCCAATTTAATATTATTATATTAAAACTTGCTTATCGGAGAATTATACAAAATGAAGATACTTTTAGCTTTGGTACAATCATTAATACATAAAAATATAATAAATTGGGATGAAGTAGCATAATCTGTACTTAATCCATAAATTTTATTACTTAGAAGATTAATAAAAATATCTGACCAAAAATATGGATTACCCAACAAATTTAGTTTACACAGACTTTAAAGTATTAACTATTGAGGAAATTTATAAATATAATTTACTAACTTACTACTACAAAAATCGAATAAAACCTAAATCTAGTCGACATGAATATCATACTCGAAAATTAGTCTTTCACATTGATTGATCCTAAATGTCATACAAGTGAAGCACTTAAACATGGTGCTAGTTTCGGCCAAAGGCTTTGTAATAAAATTAAAAATAATTTTCCAAATTTGAAGTATTTTAAAATTAAACCTTTTAAAAAAAGGATTTATAAAATTATTCATGATATATATTAAATGGTGTATTTTTTTCTTTATTATTTCTGTCGACTATATTGTTTTTATCGAATGTCGTTGGTTTGTCTGCTTGTCAATTTATATTAAATGTGTGTTTTCCTCTTTTATCTTTTTTCTCTGTGTGTGTGTGTGTGTGTGTGTGTGTGTGTGTGTGTGTGTGTGTGTGTGTGTGTGTGTGTCTGAATTTAGTGTATTTAGTAAAATGTCATTGTGAATCTTGTATTATTGGCCAAGACCACACCGTATAAGAAATGGTTCTTACGGTAGTGGCTAGAAACATTTTTATTGTATAATTTTGAATTTGTACTCGCTTTGCTTACTAAATAAATAAATGTAACTAATATTATTACTCCAGTGATTTCAAAACACCTGAAGTCCATTTTATGAATGACCTGCATAACACAAACTTTTAAAGGAAAAAATCTTTAAATATGATGGAAGTCTCAAACCTAATCATATAATACTTTACTTATTTAATCACTAAATATATTAGAAAATTAATATCCTAATACATTATTTGCACCTATTGCGATTTTACATTTGTATGCCTGCTTATAAGTTTTGCTCCCCTATTTTTTGTTTCTATTTGCAATTTTGTTTTTTAAATTTACCACTTCTATTTGTATTTTTTCATTTTTATTTCTGGTGACATGCCCTTAAGGGTACATTGAAGTGAAATAATTAGTTTTTACTAAAAATATTTTCTCTATTTTTGGTCCTAAAAAATATCTCAATCCTTGCAGAAGCTCCTCGAAGATTTTCAGAGACCTGCGCCCCTTAGAACACTTGTTTCGGCAGTCATTTTTAGAAGTGGGCGCTCTTTAAAGTCCTTCCAGTCTGTGTTGTTTAACTTTATTTTTATAGGTTTTTAGTTTTGCATTTTTGTCCATGTTCAAAACCGATTTCCTTTCACAAATTTTGAGTATGAAAGTTTTCCCACACCTCCCTCAATCTTCACTGTATTAAAATTCGCATGGATATCTCTAAGGTTTTCAAAAAGGTCGTAAAATAATTTGAGCGAAAATCTAATCATTTAGACAAAATAATAATAATAATAATAATAATAATTATTATTATTATTATTATTATTATTATTATTTATTATTATTATTCTGCACAACACGGATTTACAAAACCCAAATCTACTACAACTAACTTAGTCTCTTATTTGAATCAGATTGTACCAGTTGTTGAATCCCAGGGCCAAACAGATGCAATGTATTTTGATTTCAGTAAGGCGTTTGATATAGTTCCACACTCTATAATATTGTCTAAATTAAATAATATAGGATTATCGGTAAGCTACGTAAACTGGTTTGAAAATTATTTACACGATAGACAATCTTGTGTACGAATTTCGAATACTCTCTCTGATCCATTTAATATTATTTGTGGTGTGCCTCAGGGCTCAACTTTAGGACCTCTTCTATTTTTAATCTTCATTGACGACATTTGCAAAAGAAAAAGTTCTATCTATTATTCGCTGATCTTAAAATTTTTCGGAAAATCAAGTGCTGCCGACTGTCAATTTCTTCAGGATGACATTAATTCAATTACTAATTGTTCACTTGATAACGGGATGATAATTAATGAATCCAGAACTTACGTAATATCATTTTCAAGGAAAACCTCTACACTAAAACATAACTATCACCTAAAAAATTTATTAATTAACAGAAAAGATTGTATTAGAGACCTTGGTGTATTAATTGACAATAAATTATATTTTCACAATCACATTGATTATAACCATGCAATAAGAATGTTAGGAATAATTCGGTCAATTACTTATTCTTTTTCAACACCTGACTCTCTTTTAATACTATACCATACATCAGTGAGATCGAAACTCGAATATGCATCTGTAGTTTGGAACTCTATTACTAGTTCTGATTCTGCAAAACTTGAAAATATTCAAAGGAAATTTATTTCATTATGTTCTTACCGATTCCTGTCTAATAGCTCTGAGTATAACTATGATCAAAAATGCGAGCACTTTAAATATCGAAGCCTGTATGCGAGACGTCATGATCTCGATTACTTATTCTTATGCAAGGTCCTTAAAGGTGACATTAATTGTCAATCTTTCTTAAACAGTGTCAGCCTTCGTATTCCTATGAAGGACATGAGACATCACAAACTCTTCTATATTAGAAATTCTAAATCTTCCTCGCAGGTCTCCAGATGTATTAAACATGCTAACTTACATGTAGGCGATTTCGATCCATTCTATGTATAGAAGTATTAGGACATGGCAATGTCTTTGCTAATATTAATTGCATTATCTTTCTACACATTTTGGTAATACTTTTGTATGAATAAACTCTTTTCCTTAAAATATAGTATTAATTCTTGTAAACTAATCATTGTAAACTATGTTCTTTTTTGTTATCTCTATTATGTAATGTGTACGATAGTTGTTCATTTTATTGCATTATTTGTATCACTGTTCTGGACTTTATTGTCCTATGGCTGTTGTCCAGCACATATTTATCAATAAAATTATTATTATTATTATTATTATTATTATTATTATTATTATTATTATTATTATTATTATTATTATTATTATTATTATTATTATTGGCAGAGTTAAGGCCATAGGGCCTTCTCTTGTACTCTACCAGTCACAAAGTATACAAGCAGTGAAAATTTAAGAAAAAGTTAAAGAACAGAATACTAACATATTACAAAAAAAAATAGCATAATAAAATCGGCGCTACACATGAAAAATACCATAATAGAAAAATAAAGTAAAATACATTGGAATATAGTAAAAGCAACTCATTTACTACAAATAGTTAATATGGAAAACGTAAGGAAGAATATAACAAAATGGAATGTAATAAAATAATAAAGGGCTTATAACTGAAAGGAATCTGAATTGAAAAAGTGCAATTTTAGTTTATTTCTGAAATTAGACAATGTCCGACAGTCTCTGACATGTAATGAGCAATTTAAAATTTCCATGTCAATTATTGTTAATGACAATATGCTGAATATAATAGTAACATTTCAGTTAAAATATATACATTATCCACTACTAGTATCTAAATTGGCATTTATTTCACAGTGAATTGAAATTTGTTTAAATCACACTTCCAGGACAACCAACACATTAGCAACAATAAATTCCATACATATTCATTTATAACTTCTTCACAAACACATTACCAAAGAAAAGGCCTACAATTTAAAATTAAATTTAGATATCAATCAAGAAATTTAGATATCCGTAATGAATGGAAACAATGTATCGCACACGACAGTAAACAGATTTTATGCGCTCGTGAAAATTATCACCCTCGGCTTCGCCTTGGGCGCTAAACTTTCTTCTCTCGCATAATGTGTAATTTTACTCTCTTACTATAAATTACTATTAAGAGTAGATGAAAAAATAAATAAAACTGTAGTTTTAAAAATGTAAAAAAAAAAAAATAGGAATTGAGCTGGAAATTTGTTTACTATTTATATGAAAAATAATGGAAATTGTAGATCAGATACTTCAAAAACCCACCTGCGTAGCTGTCGGCTGAGGCGCTTGCCTGCACTAGGGCGTGGGTTCGATTCACGCTTGGGCTGATTACCTGGTTGGGTTTTTTCGAGGTTTTCCCCAACCGTAAGGCGAAAGTCAGGTAATCTATGGCGAATCCTCGGCACTATCTTGCTATCACAAATCTCATCGAGACTAAATAACAAAGTAGTCGATACAGCGTCGTTAAATAGCAAATAAATTGTTTTTAAATTTTAAAATGTTACTTCCGTGTATTGTTATATCAGTTTCATTACATAAATAGAAGTAAATTAGAGTATAGAAGTTTCACTCGATCATTTGGATTTTCTTAAAAAATGTGTACGTATGTTATCACAATAACTACCACCACCCTTATTATAATTATAGCATTGTTTAAGGCACAAATGGGACACCAAAGCATGGACCGACATCAATGCTAGATTAGCAACACCATCATACTTAGGCAGGGCAGATCATATTAGAAAGTTTAAATTTAGAAAACAAAGAACGGATGTGGAAAAATTTTCCTTTGTTAACCGCACAATAGTAGACTGGAACAGCTTACCTGCGGCAATCTTTCAGGGTAGTCCTCTCAAAATTAATACATTTAAGGAAAGGTTGAAAAGATTAGACTGAAAATGTAATTGTAGGTGCAGTGTAAATATCTAAGTTGTGTCATGTAATTAAGATGTGTAATTTAGTTTACATGTAAATAAATTAAGATGATATGCAATTATTTAAATTGGTAATAATTGGGTGAAATAGAAGTACTTGTAAGTTATGTTTACTTTTGCTTATTGCAGGCGTTACTATAAAATAATTTTTATGTATAGTCCTAGGTT
This sequence comes from Periplaneta americana, assembly GCF_040183065.1. Classification (NCBI taxonomy): domain Eukaryota; kingdom Metazoa; phylum Arthropoda; class Insecta; order Blattodea; family Blattidae; genus Periplaneta; species Periplaneta americana. The sequence continues at coordinate 22,542,636 of NC_091132.1, read as the reverse complement.
TATTGCATCTATTTATTTATAGTTAGAAATAAATTTAGGTTTATTTATTCTATTTTACTTTTTTATTTTTATTTTGTTGTAATTATTTTATAACTGTAATGGTATTGTATATTATGTCACTGCCACCGTGTGTATGTATACCCAATTGTAGTGTTAAATACGTACATAACCTTCTTGTCTTATTATTTAATCTCCGTCTATTTAGACTTCCAATTCAGTGTAATATAGGGGAGTGTCTCCTGACTAACAATCGATTCTCTTATAATGTGTGTGTGTCTGACAGTGTTCAACAAGATTTAGGGTCACCGCGGAGACATCACAGGACAAGTACAAGACAAGGATAAAAATTCAGGCCGTGAAATGGAGATAAATTTCTATCTGTGCCAAGAATAAAAGCAAACCACGGGCCACTTAATTGGGAAACGCACATGCTATTAAGCCATAGCGGCGGACCTTCATCATGAACTGTAATCTCCGTAAGCAATGCATAGCTTATTATGTAGTTTTCTGTCAAGTACTTCCAAACTTTTACCGAATATTCATAGTGGACCCCGCCCGCAATCAATTGCGTGTAAGTGCGGTCTGACAGTCAAGTTCTGGAGCTGTTCCACGACAAACACAAAAGTGAATGTATCAATCCACCAACATCAGCACCGCTGACATTTCCTGCATGCTTCTTTATTAAATCGACTGCGCCAGATCATACTCCCGGTTATATCATCGTTGGAATGCTAATTAGAGGGGAGGTTACACAAAAAAGGAAAGGGGGCAAGAACAAATGAAAACACATGCGACATATTCGGAGGGGCGTGTCCACTAAGGAATTATTTCAAAGGACGTTACCTACATATATAAAAGTCCCGTTTCTCCAGAACGTTAGTCAGTTCTGAGCTGTGGTAACGAACCAACAAATATACAATAAAATATATTCTCAACAGAAATGGCTTCTATGAAGGTAAAGATTAGTTTGTTTTTTAATTAAGTTTATTTTTTCTCATTTAATTTATTGTAGGATAAAGGTTGGCAATATTGTGATAGTTCTTTTTGAGAATCTATTACAATTTTACTGAGCGCGAGGAAGATCGGTTTTTTGGGTCAACGTATTAAGGGAATGTTCGTGGACAAGTTTCTGCACAAAATCGGTCCTTCTCTTGTTCAGTAAAATTGTAATAAATTCTCAAAAAGAAGTATCACATTATTACTCGTATCACAATATCACCAACACTTACCCTATTCCATAGATCGTATAGCTTCAAAATTCGGTACAAGTCAAAAGTTATACAAAAATATACAATACCTAGTAAGCAGATTAATTCAAATTACAACCATAAACAATTCACTACTTTAGAAGTTATGAGCATGCTGAAATGTTAATTCTGCTCTTAGACTTTTCTCTTGGCCATTCAGATCATTAAGAAAATTGGCAAGTGCACTGAAGACTGTTATACACGAACAGTGAACTCGTTTTTTCTATATAACATCTGAGATTAACAGTGGGTAGATGGAAGTCTAATTCATGTCTTATATTAAAATTATTAATGTTTTGATTAGTACTAAATATATTAAATTGTTTTTAACATAGTAAAACATTAGCGAAAGAGAGTATTCATAAAGTAAGATCAGTGCTTCTAAATCTAGTTTTTTTATACGATATCCTTTTATGAGCACCTGCCATTATTCTCATAGCTTTCTCCTGTAAAACAAAAATGTATTTAGTTTCGAGTGAGTTGCTCCAGCATATTAATTTTCACATTTTATCATATAATGAAAGTATACAAAGTTTGACATTTTAAGGATGTTTATATAGCCCATAGGAGGTAAAGATCTCAATGCATAACACACAGAGTTCAATTTAGGAGTAATGTATTGTGTGTTTTGCAGTTCAAGTGATTATTCAACTCTAAAGTATGAAATTTTGTGCTTAAAGGTTCTTTGTGATTAGTTCCATTTAACCTAATATTGTTAGGAAACCTGAGCACTGCCATAACCTATAAGAGAAATTGCCAAACTTTTTCTTCGAGTGCAACTAGTTAAACGTACTAAAGATTCAAGTTCGGTATCATCTACCATAGGAAATATATCGATTTGTCACGAATTAATGTATTTTCATAATTAAATACATTAAGATTACGAGTTACAAAATATGTTTTAATGATAAATATGAGGTTGTTGCTTTTAATGTCCGAAACAGTTTTTGAAAGTTCTAATCTAAATTCAGCCTCAACATAAAGTCTAGTTATTTCTATAATGTTTAAAAAACCAAAACAAAAAATCCATTTACGTATAAGTATTCTATGTTATGTTAAAATGTAGAATAATTATAAATACAGTATATATCTTATAAGGAATATCCAATATTACATACATACTATTGAATGTTTTAACAATGAAGGCAGAGAACAGATTTTTGTAAAGTTACTTTCTTGGAACACAGAGTTCTTTCGGAACTCATATTAAAAACTCTCCGGGTTGGTATAGAGAGCTATAAGAAGTAATTTAAGAGTAGGAACTCAGAGCGAAAATCCCCGGTGTGGCATATAACTCGCAATAATTGCCACTAAAATGCCATAAAATTATTCTAGCACGCAAGCTTATTGAGATGACTACACAGGAAATTTTTCACTAGTAGATCAATAGTATTAACTCTTTCTATATCTGTAAGATTTCATTGATGGCAGAGCGATAACATTCTATTGGCATCATAGTAGTGTTTGTAGAGAGTAAAATCTGTGATGTTTTTCGTAGAAGTTTCATTTTGTTTCATTCTTTTGAGTTTGTTTCTGTTATACGAAATTATACCCTTGAACCATGTGTGCAGCATTTTCTGTTCTTATAAACAACATTATTTGTATACGAGTATGTTGTTACAAAGATAAAATTCTCCCCTAAATCGTACTACTGTAACTGAGAACACATAAGTAATAGAAAATTAAGCTCTGATTTTATATCGTAGATCATCGTTGTCTTCGCCACACTGATGGCTGTCGTACTATCTTCCCCGGTGTATGAGGAACATAAGGAAATTGAACACCATGTAAGTATAATCATTTATAGTAATCCTTTTTAATTATTGTTTATGTAACGTTTCATTCAAACTATAGAGTCGATGAGATTGAGTATAATCCCTCCTGAATAAGAGATTGCTCAGGCACGATAATATTACGATAAAACGTAAGAATTTTTGACGCAATGACAGTAACATTTTTGTTTAATTTTGATATGAGGAAAATTGTAATGTTTAAAATGAAAGTTTTTCGTGGCTAATGAGAAAGACAGGCTTCGGCACGAATTGGAGTCACGTGATTATCATGGCCATATTGACAATCGCCTAATGTATACATGTTCATAGTTCTAAAAAACAAAGGAATTGTTGTATTAAACTCCTGTTAAACGTGCATTTATATATAAACTTGTTCAATGTTGGCCATGTTATGACTAAGAATATGACATCGCGCCATAGCCTGTCTTTCTCGTTAGCCGCGAAGTTTTTGCTATGACGTCACTCATGGTACCATGGGAACGAGTGGTTATCCACGCGGCCCGTCTCGCTACATTCTCTAACTAATGTGTGTCGAGGTTTCCCTCCTTCAGAACTTTCCCTCTACATTTCTTAGCATATTTTTCTAAATTATTGAGATGAAGGTGATAATAGCGAATAGGGATTATAAAGAATGGACACTTCGCGTCGGTACCTTTTTTTTGTAGCCAGACTGATTTCAATGACCTTCAAGCCAGCTAAAGCGTGAGATTCTGCTTTCTCCCTAGAGTTGGCGCTGACATCACACCAGCTAGCAGTCGACACAGCGGAAATATAACACATATAATTAATACATCTAGGTACATTATGTACTCAAATAAAATAAATTGGATCCATAAAATAATACATCCGTCATTAACTGTAATGTCTAGACTCTAGAGTTCCATCATAATGAGAGTTGAGACGTTGACCCTAATAACAATTAAAATATGTAATGATTTGATAGCGCTGAAAATGGAAAAACAAAACTCTTACGAGAAGTAAAACCATATACGGTACCTATATTATATTAAATACAAATATTAAACGAATTCGATACGTAATTTTATAATGTATTATATTATTTTATAATATAATTTATTATATCTGAAATATAAAATATTATTATTACAACTAGTTTGTCACTGAGAAATAAGGAAAAGCTGTTAACTTGAATTTATTTGAAGCAAAGCGTTACTTGATTATGCAATAAGGTAGGCGATGTTTGGTTCCTGTGTCTCAACTCTGTTCTCAATTATTATCTTAGCGTATGCTCGATTACACTAACCTCTAGCGCTTGAAAGTGGAACTAAACGCTGGCGCACAGAGAAACAAAACAGAGGAAAATTCGCTCAGTGTCCATTCTTTATAATCCCTATTCGCTGGTAATAATGTCAGCGAAATGAGTCCAGAGTCCAGCACCGAAAGTTACTCAGCATTTTCAATTCAGTTTTCAATTCAGGAATCCGCCCCTGAGCACGAGTTCTACTCTTTCAGGGGCGAGCTAAAGTTTTTCTGTATATTTTATGTTACAATTATTAGCAAAATAAAATTAATTAATTAATTAATTAAATAAATAAAGAAATAATTTGCTCTTAATGGATCGAGTGAAAACCCCGAAAAAATCTAAAAAATGCAATTTGTCCCGACTATAATTTGAACTTGGGTCGTTCGTTGCACGGTCAGGCATGCTAACCGTTAGTCCACAGCGACGAACTTAAATTACACTTAATTCTAAATAAATAAGTATAAATATATAAATTTCTGTTATCCAGTTTGTATTCTATACTTTTAGGCACACAATCGAGACCACAGCTGTAATAATATTTGATTTTCTACCATTTTAGGCGCCCGCTCACTACGAATTCAAGTACGGAGTGAAGGACGACCACACGCATGACATCAAGGAACAGTATGAGAAACGTGATGGCGATAAAGTCACGGGATACTACAAGCTGGTTGAGCCTGACGGCACCACCCGCACTGTCCACTACACCGCCGACAAACACACAGGATTCCACGCCAAGGTTGAGAGGTCGGGACACGCCATTCACCCAGTCCATCAAGAGAAGAAGGTTATCGTCCCCGTCAAGCAGATCGTTGTTCCCAAATATGAAGAAGTTGCATTGCCTTCATACTCCCACGAATCATCTGGCGGTGCCGAGAGCTACACAAGTTTTAAGTTTTAAAAAGAAATAGCTCTGATTTGTTCTGAAATCTGTACTTGTCACAGGTTTCAGATTAATGCATTACAAAGCACGCCTGTGACATAAAATCTGTAAATATCTCGTAAATGTTTTTCATAGCTCACATTCATAATGAGGTCAATGATGATAAGGGCTTCAGGGAATCAGGGAATTTTTCAAATTCAGCCTTGGTAGTTGAAGGAATCTTTCTCCTGAACTCCATGCAAAAAGGAGAAACAGAAGTCTAGTCTATGTGACATTAGCTCAAGGCAATGTGCATTGTTTAAAACTGTAATCCTGAATAATATTACATCATTTTGCAAAGTCCATTCCCAAATGTTAGTGGAGATGACATCGTTTCTTTTTTCACCGTTGTTAAACATTTTCTAATATTCGCGATCATGTTACTCATTTCACAGTTAGTTGCTATTTTCCTTGTATTTTATATAAATAAATGCATAATATTATATACAATGTTCATTTATTCATGTTATCCTTTGATACCTGTCATATCCTATAATATACTGTATTTACAATGTCATTGGCTTTTGCTAAACAATTTTTGTAAACTCCTTTCTCAACGTTTTTCTGTCAAATATCTTCCAATAGCTTTCCGAATTCATGATACCAGCAATCGGCATTCTTCTGTCAAATTACATAATATATTATATATAAGAGCACAGTCCTTCCTATACTTACCTATGCGTCTGAGACTTCAACAAGTGTGAATAATTAAAATTGAAAATATTTGAAAGAAAGATGTTGAGGAAAATATTTAGATCACTTCAAGATGATGGTATGCGAGAATAGAGACTCAGAAAATGTATATAAGCATCCAGATGTAATTGAAAAAATAAAAGCAATTTAAATGGAGAGGTCAAGTGATGAGAACGCCACCAGAAAGGAAAATTAAGTAAGTTAGAAATGAAAAACCGCCGAAAAGAAGAGCACTGGAAGACAGTGTATGAGATATTTAGGCTATAGAGGGAAACCTTTACAGACAATAGGCATAATTCATGGGGAAAATGTTTGCAGGAGTAATCTGGCACAGTAATGTTTGTTCTGCAGTGAAAAGACTTCACGGTTTGTATAACATAATAATAAAATAATAATAATAATAATAATAATAATAATAATAATAATAATAATAATAATAATAGTAATCCGTCTTAGCCCCAAATATTTTCCTACACCTTAATCTCTGTTCCTCTCTCAAACACAATCTCTGTTCCTCTCTCAAAGTGAGAGTCCAATTTTCACAACCATAAAATAAATGTAAATAATAAGTATAAATAAAAATAAATAATAAATGTTAATAAATGTAAATAATTTTAAACAATAAATTTAAATAAATTTAAATAATGAGTGTAAATAAATGTAAATAATGAATGTAAATAAATGTAAATAAGTGTAAATAAAAACTGTAAATAATAAATTTAAATTAATGTAAATAATAATTGTAAATATAAATAATAGGTGTAAATAAATGTGATTAATAAATGTAAATAATAAGTGAATATAATAATACAAAGAAATACAAACAGCAAATGTAAATAAATTTAAATAATGAGTATAAATGTAAATAGTAAGTGTAAATAAATATAAATAATTTCTCATATTTATTCTGCGTTTAATACCACGCCTGTGTCTACAAGGTAAATAATAATAATAATAATAATAATAATAATAATAATAATAATAATAATAATAATAATAATAATTTATTTGAACGATCATAATAATCGTACACTTTTGGTTGGCACTCCCGATGAAGCAAAAGCTTGTGGCTGGGAGTGGAGTTTACATCGAATAATTAAAAAGTAATATTACAAGTTTAAGCCTACACTAAAATAATTATTTAATTGTTTAATTTAAATAATCAAATATATGTAAAGAAAAGTAAAGTGATGAATATCAAAATAATAATACAAGAAATACAATGAAATTATATGAGGTAAAACACAGAAGATTCGATTAACTAGAAAGTACAAGGGCCGATGGCCCCTTTAAAAAATAATAAAATGAAATGGAAAAGTATTAAATAATACAATTGTAAAATAAATACAAAATATTATGCAATAATATAATGGAGTAATATATTTTATACATAAATGATATTTTAGTTCTAATTGATTTATTGAATTTTGAAGGCTTGAAAGATACTTAACTTAGAAATATATATATATATATATATATATATATTTTTTTTTTTTTTTCAAAATTTAATGTAAGATAGAAATAAAAAAAATGAAAAATATCAAAAGTTTGTTTTTGAACTTCATTGCAAGGAAACATAATAATGTCATATTGCTGTGTTTTATAATAATTATCATTATATAATAATTCGGTTTTGTAAGCTATTTAATTTTATTCGTTTAATAATCTTATTAAATTGTACTTGTGGTTTCATCTTATTAGCACAGTCTACTATATACAGTCACGAAGCTTGAGTTTTGAGGGTGCTAGAAACAATAGACTGTGACGGTACTATTTTGCATTGCCTGTAATGAGGCGATATTAGCGATCCTAGTGGTGAGCAAATATCTAATGTTTGCATATTTACTACGTATTGAGCTTCGCGACTGTATACTAGACTGTGTTATTAGCATAATTTCACTCGCCCTAGCACTCGTGCAATTACTACAGATAATTTTCTCGTACTTTTCGGGCGTAATAAACTGATACCGCGCTCGTTGTACAATTATGCGTTTCGAATGTGGTGATCAGTCTACTCCTCTGGTTCTCTGCAGAATGCGCGTTGAATACCGTCCAGTCTCCGAAATGGTGGGGGTGACTTGGGATCATGAATGTATCTGGCATGCATATAGCATGAGTAACATTACTGTGGTTTATGAAAGCATCTGTCAGTACATTAGAATAATAGCAGATGACGCCACTACCAAATGATGGTATTGGACAGCGCCACTACACGTACGGATTGTATGGAAACGCGATGTGCTACAGCAGTACTTGTGGAGTGATTTCCAGTTCCTGTCCCGTACGGTCTTCCGGCATGTCAAATGCAGCTGGTGTTGGTGTATTTATGTTATTGGGTTATTTTACGACGCTGTATCAACATCTAGGTTATTTAGTGTCTGAATGATATGAAGATGATAATGCCGGTGAAATGAGTCCGGGGTGCAGCACCGAAAGTTACCCAGCATTTGCTCGTATTGGGTTGAGTGTTGGTGTAGAAGTAAATACGAATCAGTTGTCCGTGTTTCTGAGCAGTGAAGGAAGTTGTGTAGATATTTGTATTGAAAGACGACTAATTTATAATAAAGAGACCTACGTGTTTATGTCGAAAAGTTCGGTGGTAGAGAAAACAGTGTTTTACACAGTGAATTGTATTATATTTATAAGTTCAAGACCTCCAGAAGTGCATAGCTACAGGGACTGAAACGTTTATCGAAATCTCAAATCAAAAATTACAATAGAGAAGCGTGAACTGCAAATGAACATCTGTATATTTTCCAATTTCTTTACTTCTACATACACCAAATTATTGGCTATATCACTTCTTCAAAACAATTCCTGTCCTTCATCACTGATAGAGCGATGTCCAGGATAGAAAGGAAGGCATAAAATAGTTTGATATACCGCAGATGAGCAGAGGGCACCAGAGACGTCTGAGGTAAGTGCATAAACGACATATTATGTGGAAGAAGGCCTTTCGTAGAGTAAACATTTTACAGATGTGTTATTTAGTCAACTGTCCGAAGACAGGTCTGCACCTCACAAATAATACCAACAAGGCACCACTTATGAGGCAACTGCCAGGAGATAATGGGGTAGGGTGACCAGTTCCTTTCCCCCTCCTCCATTGCATACATCGCCGATTAGCTACATATTACACTAATGATTAATCGGTAATTTCATAGAAGACGGGCACTTGGTTGAATATAATAAGTATTACCAACTTCTTTATTTCAGAGTTAAATGTTTGTGATCTTTTAGTGACTTTTACATGTTAGTTCTAGGTTTTTTGTACTAGGTGTCGCCGTGATTTTCTTTTAATTTTATTGGTTATAGTTGTCATTTGTTCTAGAATTTTCGTTAATTTTGAATGGATAATGACGTTACCAGTTGTTCTTGGTTGTTTGACGTGAGTGGTGTTATGTTGTGACTGATGGCTAAAGCTATTGAAAGTTTCTCATTTTATGATTTTTGTGATTTTTGTGATTTTCTTTCGATTTGATTGGCTATAGTTGTCATTTATTCTAGTAGAATTTTCATTAATTTTTAATGGATAATGACGTCCTGTTGTTCTTGGTTGTTTGACGTGAGTGATGTTATTGTAGATTTGTCTGCGTTTGTCGAATGCGCATCATCATGCTTAAGAAAAGCCACTTTTCAGTGCCAATAATTTATTTTGTGTGCACAAGGTTGGAATTTTGAAGTAAGAGGGAAAGGAAGGAAACCGTGTTCTGAAATTTATGTATTAAATTTTGTGTCGATTTTGGTTTAGTTCTTTCGCTGGTGAAGAAGGATTGTGTTGAATGTTGAGAAGAAAACTGTTTTTCTGTGGTTATTTACTGAATTTTCCGTATAAGTTAAGGTGTAATAAGTATTCAAAGAGAATTTCATTCAGTGTAAACACGTGGTTTATTTATGCAAAGTTGACTGTACGACAAAGTGTTGGTTTAGTTCTTTGTAGCCTGCATGGTTTAAGTTTAGATTGCCTTAAAGCCTGTGTCATATACTGGAAGTGAAGTGGTTGTCGTTGAAGACGTCGATGAGAATTGAATTTCATTTGATAAGATGATAAATTATTATGTTTTGTTTTGTCTTTTAGTGATTTTTGGGGGTAAAGTGCGGACGAAAACTGCCAGAAAAGTACTACCAACTATGAAGTTCGAATGCCACGAAACGCCAAAAAAATCGAAGGCGAAAAATTAAATGTATTTTCATTTTTTTTGGAGGGCTTGTTCTTCTTTAAAAATATGAATATATATTTGATTTTTCATCTTTGATTTTGCGATGTTTGGTGACATTTGGACTTCATAGTTGGCAGAACGTTTTTGGTAGTTTTCTTCAGCCATGTTGGATTTTGCCCGTCTTCTAGGATATTACCGATTAATCAGACTTCAGATGCATACAAACAAGTTTTCTTCCTCTGACATACTATCAAGCGAGATGTAATGCCTGATAATAGGTAGATGTAGTACATATCAGCAAGAACCTCAATCAGATGAGCTTAAAAATATTATGTACACTTCAAAATAGTAATTTTGACTATTTGAATTGCATTATATGATAAACTAGCGCACAGGTACTTCTGGTGATTCTGAAGTAAAAGTCGTGGAATTTATAGGGGATTTTTTTTATGTAAATGGAGTTGAATATACCAATATACTGTATTTAAAAAACAAAATTGTTAGTAAACTTAGTAAATTGCCTTTGAAATGAGGGGTGCGTCATAATGTAGGTGAATATGTGGTGGTTCCTAGTGAGAAAAAGAAAACGTAGGGATATAAAATATACGATAGTATGTTACGTGAAACATGAATAATTTGTATTAATGGAATAAGCACTAAAATAGTAAAACGGAACATATTATAATGAAATAAACACATAGTTTTCGTAATGTAACTCCGTTTGCATATCCGTCATTACAGTAGCTGGTCACAGACCAGTACTGACAATGTCACTAAACAAAAAATCAGGATCCCTTTCCAGCGTTTGAAAATCTCCGAACTCATTCGTTGTCATTTGAATCTTCTCGTAGACCGTCGAGGTAGAGGGCCTTGATGTCTCCTAACCTAACCTAACCTAACCTTTTGGTAAATCTTTACAATAGCGTCACCAAAGGAAGGCGGACAGTAATAATGGGCACATTCTTAGACAACTGTGAGTATGTGCAAGGCATACAAAAAAGCCTAAACTAACCTAATCTAACCTGTCACTGATTCGTATATACAAAGCATATCAAAAACCTCAACTAACCTAACCTGTCGCACATTCGTATATCCAAGGCACACCAAAAGCTTAAACTAACTTAACCTGTCATAGATTTCGTATATTATGTAAAGCATACGAAAAGCCTAAACTAACCTTACCCGATCTTTCACAGATTTCCGCACCTCTTTCCTGACCTCCATTTTCACAAGAACTTTCGACCCTTATTTTCGGTATGAAATTGGCGCCGGCATTTTTTATGACATATAATAACTCTACTAAGAGCCAAGGATGCAAATACTTTTGGCTATTCGGCAGAAAATATTGGTCAATATAACAAACATCAATGACATCATCGAGGATCAGTGACAGGTTAGGTTTGATTTGTTGAGGTTTTTGGTTTGCCTTCAATGTTATATGCGTTTTGATAGGCATGCCAAAACCTGAACAAACTAAGAAACTAAAACCAGTATTCAAAGCATTAATATCGAAAAATGAACTTAATGGTGAAGTTCATGATAACATTAAATTTTTAACCTAATTTGCGATAATTATTTAATATTTTTAATCAGATGCCTTATTTGCAGATATAGCACATTTGTGACTAAATCTGCAACATCCTCAACTATTTCAGAAAATTCAAAACAACATACAGCTCAGGAAGTAAATGAGTTCATAGCCACCGGCGTAGCTCAGTCGGCTAGGGCGCTTGCGTGCCAGTCCAGAATTCCGCTCGGGCGCAGGTTCGATTCTCGCTTGGGATGATTACCTGTTGGGTTTTTTCCGAGGTTTTCCTTAACCGTAAGTCGAATGTCAGGTAATCTATAGCGAATCTTCGGCCTCATCTCACCAAACACTATCTCACTATCACCAATTTCTTCGACACTAAATAACCCCGCATTTGATACAGCATCGTTAAATAACTAAGTAAAGAAGTTCATATTTATTCACTAACTGCTACCACAGCCTAGTATATACAGTCACGAAGCTCAGTACGTAGTAAATATGCATCCATAGGTAGTTGCTAACCTCTAGGTTCGCTAATATCGCCTCATTACAGACAATGCGAAATAGTACTGGCACAGTCTATTGTTCCTAGTACCCTCACAACTCAAGCTTCGTGACTGTATATACTAGACTGTGCTGCTACTGTAGTGATGCCCAACATCTGCTGTTTGTAGATGGCATGCAAAAAGCGCAAGAATTTCTGGTAGTGGTGAAGATTTAAGAAGATGACGGCCTTTCACATAAGTCTGTTTCGCACTCACATCTCATCATGTTGACTGTTTTCTGTGGTGCAGGTGTCGGTACAGTATATTGTCGGTTTTGCTTTGATTTTTTCTTACTAGAGTTAGTTATTTTACGCTATTCTTTGTAAGTTCGGTTTCTTTTTCTCATGCTAGTTTTAGCATGTTTCTGTTAATTAATTTTGTTTTATAGTCTCACATAAACACAGAAGAAGACGGAGAAAGGGAGAATAAAAGTAGCACTTAAAAATAATAAAACAAACATTTTATTACATTCCCCACTCATAACCCCTTTCGTTCTACGGTGCAGTAAGAGAAATGGATACGTGACATATGTTAAAGGCGGTATCTTTTACAATAATTACGTAATTGTAAATACAGTTGACTTATGGCACATCAATAACATAAATTGAATAAATATAGCCTATAGTGCCCCCCCCCAAAAAAAACAAAGTTAAAACATAGTCTATAGCTCAAACTTGATTTGATAAGATTTGTTTAAAGCGACTTTAAAATAGGACACAAAGGTTGTAAAATGATGGGAATTTATAAGGAGATAATAATACCTAATAATATTAATAATAATACGAGTAATAATAATAATAATAATAATAATAATAATAATAATAGCAATGGGATGGAAATTTTATATACCACTAAACATGAAATTTGTGCGATTCACCTCTAAATTCCCTAGATTATCGTGGCAATGCCGGAGAGTGTAGGTCGTGAATTAATTGTAGTTGACTCGCGCATTATGCCCGAAAGTTGGTAAGTCTGTAATTTAACCATAACTGATAACAAACCTAAAGCAGCGACCTGCTTCCGATACTGCTCCTCCCTTGGCCGCACAGCAGGCTATTTTGGTTAACTTCTTATTGGGTTATTTTACGACGCTGTATCAACATCTAGGTTATTTAGCGTCTGAATGAAATGAAGGTGATAATGCCGGTGAAATGAGTTCGGAGTCCAGCACCGATAGTCACCCAGCATTTGCTCGTATTTGGTTGAGGGAAAACTCCGGAAAAAACCTCAACCAGGTAACTTGCCCCGACCGGGAATCGAATCCGGGCCACCTGGTTTCGCGGCCAGACGCGCTAGCCGTTACTCCACAGATGTGGACATATGTTATGGATATTAAATTAGTTAGACAATAAATCCATAACATTTGATTATTAAAATATTTTGTATTTACATACTTATGTAATATTTGATACGTAATAAAATATAATATGTTTATGAAGCATGCCTAATAGCTGAAATGAGATTTATGATCATAATGTAAACTATACCAAAGGGGACCATAAAATATTTGCAATGATGAAAGAAGAACTAAACGTGGAACCGTCTTAAATTACATACGAACAGAAAGGAACAACTGGGTAATCCACGTTAACAGAATGGAACATGAGAAGATCCCAAAAAGATTCTTGTATTACGATCGAAGAGGCAGAAGATTAATCGGTAGACCGACGAAGAGATTAATCTAGACTGTAACAGGCGATGTGGCCTAACACTTTCCTGGAAGAAGAAGAAATGTATAAATTTAATATGACATACAGTAATTACTTTTCACATCACTGTTAAAAGACCGAATAATCTAGACTGTTTTGTGATGTTGAGGCAATCAGTACTAAAATTAAGTAAATAAACGTGGATTTTCAGTTTAAACTTTTAAAGGAAGCAGCATTGTATTTCATCACAATATATAATTGGCAATTTATTGTTGAGTATTATTCAAACAAGTATACAAGTCGAGAATCGAACTAAGGTGAAAAGCCAACAGCTGGTGAGTTTGACTATGTTCAGCATTTTATTACGAATCCACGTGCATGCGAAAATGCGATATTGCACTTTGACGGCGATGAAGAGTCATGTCACGGAAGTAATACTGGAAAGAAAGTAGATTTCGTAAAGGCTTTCGAAGAGGAATGTTACACTTTACAACTTGATACACATTTATATATAAAAGGAACATACGAGTCATCTTCTAATCATCGAGTAGACCAGCAGTCTCGAGGATTATAAGCAGTTCTATTTCAGAATCAGAATGTCTTTTGTGAAGGTAAGTATCTACGTATAAATTAATCTTGATAAAGAGATCAATGACAATATTTTACATACACATTTCCAGTTTTAGAGGATTTGGAGAGTGAATACAGATACGGATATAGAAATTTCTGTGTAGAAGTTGAGACTTTTCGTAGCTTTCATAGACACGAGCAAATCTATATTGCTAACGAATACTTCATTGTTTATTCTTTCTTTTAATTCGTTCAAGAAGAAAAAAGTGACAATATCCGGTCCTCAGAAAGAAAGTGACTTTAAAAAATCTATATTTCGTAACAACTTCTGTGTTGTGTGTTTGTAAGCTTACAGATATGCGTTGTAATCATTGTATGATTAGTGAATCAATTATTGTAGAAAAGAAATAGGCTATAAACTGTGCCGCAATTTACCAAACATGTAAATTTGTAGTTTTAACTGCAGTGAATTAGAAGAAAATATTTTGTGTAATAACTTCTTTCGAAATACAACGTTGTTGTCAGTGTATGTGCTTCATTACACAGTGTGAAGGAATTTATTGCTATTTGATCGTGTTGCAGAACTGACGTACTGAAAATTTATTATTCCTTGCCATAAACTAAAGCCATAATAAAGAATAATATTAGTGAGACAAATAATAATAATAATAATTTATTTATTTATGTGTTTAGTTAATTACTAATGTACAGTAGTGGAAAAAAAAGGACCGACCTTTGTAGCTGATTTCAAAGTCACAGATTCAAATTTTGCTAGCCACAAAACACATCCATCTTGTATAATTAATTGTAACAATGAAATTTATTGCATTTGTTCGATTCGTACCGTCCTTTGTTTCCTTCAGTGCCTCAAACTTATAGACGATAAAACTTTGAGAGTTTTATTTTCATCTGCCATCAGTAATACATTTCTACCTCTATTCGGCAAAGATAACTGCGTATTTTTACATTAAATAGCAGTACATACTTCTGGCTTTACTATTCATATTGAAATTACCACAGTTTGACACAATACACAGCACAGGATTCTTTTGTATCAGCTGCAAAGGTCTTCCGGTTTTTTTGCCACTATTGTACTTATTTGTATAGTTATTTATTTACTTCTTTATTTTTTACTCATTTATTTATTTATTTATTTATTTATTTATTTATTTATTTATTTATTTATTTATTTATTTATTTATTTATTTATTTATTTATTTTATACTAAATGTAGTAGCGTTTTATGTATTTGTTTATTTAGTTACTAATTTGTTTGGTTTTTGTTTAGTTCTTTTTTGATTGTTTAGTTGCTGTTGCGTTTGTTTAGTCACTTGCTTTTTAGTTTCTTGGTTGCTGGTTTAGTTACCTGGTTGCTTGCATGTTTAGTTGCCTGGTTGTTTGCCCTGTTTAGCTGCCCGGTTGATTGTATATTTAGTTGCGTGGTTGCTTGCCTGTTTGGTTGCCTGGTTGTTTGCCCTGTTTAGCTGCCCGGTTGATTGTATATTTAGTTACCTGGTTGCTTGCCTGTTTAGTTGCCTGGTTGTTTGCCCTGTTTAGCTGCCCGGTTGATAGTATATTTAGTTACCTGGTTGCTTTCATGTTTAGTTGCCTGGTTGTTTGCCCTGTTTAGCTGCCCGGTTGATTGTATATTTAGTTGCATGGTTGCTTGCCTGTTTAGTTGCCTGGTTGTTTGCCCTGTTTAGCTGCCCGGTTGATTGTATATTTAGTTACCTGGTTCCTTGCATGTTTAGTTGCCTGGTTGTTTGCCTGTTTAGCTGCCCGGTTGATTGTATATTTAGTTGCATGGTTGCTTGCCTGTTTAGTTGCCTGGTTGTTTGCCCTGTTTAGCTGCCCGGTTGATTGTATATTTAGTTGCATGGTTGCTTGCCTGTTTAGTTGTCTAGTTGCTTGTCTATTTAGTTGCCTGTTTGCTTGTCTATTTAGTTGCCTAGGCATGGCATAATTGCGCCCCGAAGAAATCAGGTAGCAGAAGGGACATGGCATAGTTGCGCCCCGAAGAAATCGGGTAGCAGAATGGACATGGCATAGTTGCGCCCCGATGGGCATAGTACACACGAAAGTGATTGTCATAAAATAAATAAATTACTTAAAAATATTACAGTGATAGCTGCAATGAAATCAGGTAGGCCTAGCATATGGTCAATTTTGCTATTTAAAATAATACTTTTTTTATCGATCACACACAATAAATGAACTGCATTTTTTGTTTGTACATCGATATCTTAACCCTATGGTACAAGGTTTCGAAAATTGAAAGTTAGAACCATTGTGAATTATTAACTCTTTACCCTTTTCACTAAACTTAACATTCATTTTAAATTAACCTCACTATACGCCACAGACGGTGTGAAAATCACTAATAAAATTTCAAGACTGCTAAGGCCCCATATTCCAATGGCTCACTCATTTTAATATGTCAGTTAATAAAGTACTGCCAACTTCATGGTGTTCATTTTAACGGTAGGCAATCGATAATCACTGCATAAACAGTAGAAAAACAGTTAATAAAGTACTGGCAACTTCATGGTGTTCATTTTAACGGTAGGCAATCGATAATCACTGCATGAACAGTAGAAAAACAGTTAATAAAGTACTGCCAACTTCATGGTGTTCATTTTAACGGTAGGTAATCGATAATCACTGCATAAACAGTAGAAAAACAGTTAATAAAGTACTGGCAACTTCATGGTGTTCATTTTAACGGTAGGCAATCGATAATCACTGCATGAACAGTAGAAAAACAGTTAATAAAGTACTGCCAACTTCATGGTGTTCATTTTAATAAATATTAAATCGAATAAGAAATCAATAAGGTTGGTTGATTACGAGGCTCGAGTTTCCGTGGTGTCTTTTTCTCTACCTATTTCATCGGGGCGCAACTATGCCATGCCCCTTTTCTCTACCTGATGGAACGGGGCGCAACTATGCCCACAAAACAGAGACCCTTTTTTATCTGCTGCATTTTATCTGACCGCGGGCGCAACTATGCCCTGCCCAGTTGCCTGATCGCTTATTTGTTTATACTTTTTCTTCCTGGAATTATGAAAGAAAAACACATTTCCAAAATTTGATGTACGAAGAACCTCAGAATTCATTAATTCTATATGGAACGTAGCTCTTAACTACAGAAATTACTCAGACGCAACAAAAAGATCGTTAAAGAGCATTAATGAATATTTAAATGTATGAAAGTAAAAAAAAAACAGGTTCCTACATACATTATATTATCAATAATTATTCGCTAGGATCATGTATTGTCATGTGACTGCTTTCAGACTGACATTATGTATATATATATATGTTTTTTTCTTTCAGGTCGCTATTGTTTTAGCCGCGGTGACAGTCTCCCTAGCTCTTCCTTTACATCACGATTCTGAACACGACGTAAGTTACACAAATATTTACTATTTTACCATAATATAACGTATTTATGTAGCTTATATGTGATGAAGGCTGGCACTCACATAGGTTTTCTACACAAGTAAGAAATATTCGTAAATTATTTACATTTAACATAAGGTCACCTTCACTCTCAGTGTGATTCTTGACATACGTAACGTAAACGTTACAAGCTGCCAACCGTATTCAGATAGTACGTATAGCACTGGTCACCAAATAAAAATAAAACTAATAGTTTCTTGATATATTTTCCTAGAGAAATAGTTTTGCAACTACAAGGTTCTTATGAATAATAATCTAGGTTTGAGGAGTTGACGAGTAAGATCAGGACACTAACCAATCCAACAGAACCGGCAGTATTAAACAGCCGAATGTCCACACCTGTGGAGTAACGGTTAGCGCGTCTGGCCGCGAAACCAGGTGGCCCGTGTTCGATTCCCGGTCGGGGCAAGTTACCTGGTTGAGGTTTTTTCCGGGATTTTCCCTCAACCCAAAATGAGAAAATTTTGGGTAACTTTCGGTGTTGGACCCCGGACTCATTTCACCGACATTATCACATCTCATTCAGACGCTAAATAATCTAAGACGTTGATAAAACGTCGTAAAATAACCTACTACAATAAAAACAGCTGATTTCTGTTAGTAAGAGTAGATCACTTGTACTTGTATAGATTAATTGAATTTCGGGAGAGGGAGGGCACTACGACCCAGCACTGCGACCTTAGAAGAGTGACCAAGTGTTTCGTCAGTTATGATAAATAAATTTAAGTAATGAAATAACTGACACTGCAAGATAGAACAGGACAGACAAAAAAGAAAGAAGTTTAAACAACATAAAAATTGTTATTCATTCTCAAAATATAGTGAATTATATATTTACAGTTCACTACAAACAAGTAGCACTATTTTCACATTAAGTTAAATACAGTAAAACTTCCTATTTTAATTAATGTCAATTTATATACGTTACTTCGATCTCCAGGCGAGAATTAATTTTTAACAAAAATTCCAGGTACACCCTAAATACGACTTCAAATATGGAGTGAAGGACTCTCACACCCACGACATCAAGGAGCAGGCTGAGAAACGTGACGGCGATAAAGTTGAGGGATACTACAAGCTGGTTGAGCCTGACGGCACCACCCGCACTGTCCACTACACCGCCGACAAACACAACGGATTCAACGCTCACGTCCAGAAATCCGGACACGCCAGCCATCCTCAAGCTACTCACCATGTGGTGATCCCATCACACTCACACGGATCATCATACGCTTACAACTCACAACATGAATCAGGATACGGCAGCCTGGGGTCTTATTAAAATGACTTTGACTATACATGTGTATTTGTTTGTTCATTTCCTTTGATAAAAATAAAATTTTTGAGACGATGTTCTTTAGTTATAATTATTACAGTTATCTAATGTTTCTGTATGATTCAAAAGGTAATATTTTCGGCCACAATTCCAGCGACCCCAATTTCTATTCCTGTAAGAGTGAAACGTATTATTATTATTATTATTATTATTATTATTATTATTATTATTATTATTATTATTATTATTCAGTAGTATTATTTATCCCCCTCTATGGTTCATTAGACAGTATAAACTTCCGTATAAGCGTTTCTTGATTCGATTCCCGGCATAGACAGACGTTTATCTTCATTTCACTGGAGTTGATGTTTATCCCTTGTCTTATACTTGTTCTGTGACGTCTCTGCGGTGATTTTGAATTGTGCTGTCCGCACGGTTAGGGAGGACCGCCATATAAGAGATTCTGCTGTTCGTTAAAGAAATAGCAAAACATCTTTCTAGAAGAAGAATATAAAAATTTGCATAGTGAACATAAATTAGTGATGTTTCTGGAATGTTACAATGTATGATAAAGGTCCAGGGCGTTGGTTGTATCGAGACCACTTTCCCCACATTTTATTTACCGACGTTTTCAAGTGTAGTTGTTATTCATTGTCGAGATTTGACGTGCACGAGAAAAAATGGTAGGTATGTAGGTTGTATTTCGTCTGGAATCCTGCACAGTTTTAATGATCTCATTTACGAATGCCCTCAATGAATTTTAATTAAAATTTTGTAATAATCTAGCTTCCGAACGATCTCGATAAATTCATAGTGTTAAAAAATACAAAAAAAAATCCTGTTTGTGAATATGATCGGTAATTTAATTAATGTTATCATAATCTCGATCAATTAATTTGCGAACGTACTGGGTAATTTTAAATTAATGCTAAAGAAAATATAATTAAATTAAAATTAAATAAAGATAGAAATTGTAACAATATCATCTGCAAATGTTCTCGGTAAATCTAAATTAATGTTAAATAAAGATAGAAAGTTCAATAATGTCATCTGCAAATGTCCTTGGTAAATCTAAATTAATTTTAAATAAAGATAGAAATTGCAATGCCATTATCTGCAAATATCCTCCGTAAATCTAAATTAAAGTTAAATAAAGATAGAAATTGCAATAATGTCAGCATCTGCAATTATCTTCGGTAAATCTAAATTAGAGTTAAGACAGAAATTGCAATAATGTCATCACCTGCAAATGTCTTCGGTAAATTTAAATTAACGTTAAATAAAGATAGCAATTGCAATGATGTCATCGTTTGCAAATATCTTCGGTAAATCTAAATTAAAGTTAAATAAAGATAGAAATTACAATAATGTCATCATCTACAAATGTCCTCGGTAAATCTAAATTAATGTTAAATAAAGATAGAAAGTTCAATAATGTCATCTGCAAATGTCCTTGGTAAATCTAAATTAATTTTAAATAAAGATAGAAATTGCAATGCCATTATCTGCAAATATCCTCCGTAAATCTAAATTAAAGTTAAATAAAGATAGAAATTGCAATAATGTCAGCATCTGCAATTATCTTCGGTAAATCTAAATTAGAGTTAAGACAGAAATTGCAATAATGGCATCACCTGCATATGTCTTCGGTAAATTTAAATTAACGTTAAATAAAGATGGCAATTGCAATGATGTCATCGTTTGCAAATATCTTCGGTAAATCTAAATTAAAATTAAATAAAGATAGAAATTACAATAATGTCATCATCTACAAATGTCCTCGGTAAATTTAAATTAACGTTAAATAAAGATAGCAATTGCAATGATGTCATCGTTTGCAAATATCTTCGGTAAATCTAAATTAAAGTTAAATAAAGATAGAAATTACAATAATGTCATCATCTACAAATGTCCTCGGTAAATTTAAATTAACGTTAAATAAAGATAGCAATTGCAATGATGTCATCGTTTGCAAATATCTTCGGTAAATCTAAATTAAAGTTAAATAAAGATAGAAATTACAATAATGTCATCATCTACAAATGTCCTCGGTAAATTTAAATTAACGTTAAATAAAGATAGCAATTGCAATGATGTCATCGTTTGCAAATATCTTCGGTAAATCTAAATTAAAGTTAAATAAAGATAGAAATTACAATAATGTCATCATCTACAAATGTCCTCGGTAAATTTAAATTAACGTTAAATAAAGATAGCAATTGCAATGATGTCATCGTTTGCAAATATCTTCGGTAAATCTAAATTAAAGTTAAATAAAGATAGAAATTACAATAATGTCATCATCTACAAATGTCCTCGGTAAATCTAAATTAATGTTAAATAAAGATAGAAAGTTCAATAATGTCATCTGCAAATGTCCTTGGTAAATCTAAATTAATTTTAAATAAAGATAGAAATTGCAATGCCATTATCTGCAAATATCCTCCGTAAATCTAAATTAAAGTTAAATAAAGATAGAAATTGCAATAATGTCAGCATCTGCAATTATCTTCGGTAAATGTAAATTAGAGTTAAGACAGAAATTGCAATAATGGCATCACCTGCAAATGTCTTCGGTAAATTTAAATTAACGTTAAATAAAGATGGCAATTGCAATGATGTCATCGTTTGCAAATATCTTCGGTAAATCTAAATTAAAATTAAATAAAGATAGAAATTACAATAATGTCATCATCTACAAATGTCCTCGGTAAATTTAAATTAACGTTAAATAAAGATAGCAATTGCAATGATGTCATCGTTTGCAAATATCTTCGGTAAATCTAAATTAAAGTTAAATAAAGATAGAAATTACAATAATGTCATCATCTACAAATGTCCTCGGTAAATTTAAATTAACGTTAAATAAAGATAGAAATTGCAATGATGTCATCGTTTGCAAATATCTTCGGTAAATCTAAATTAAAGTTAAATAAAGATAGAAATTACAATAATGTCATCATCTACAAATGTCCTCGGTAAATTTAAATTAACGTTAAATAAAGATAGCAATTGCAATGATGTCATCGTTTGCAAATATCTTCGGTAAATCTAAATTAAAGTTAAATAGAGATAGAAATTACAATAATGTCATCATCTACAAATGTCCTCGGTAAATTTAAATTAACGTTAAATAAAGATAGCAATTGCAATGATGTCATCGTTTGCAAATATCTTCGGTAAATCTAAATTAAAGTTAAATAAAGATAGAAATTACAATAATGTCATTATCTACAAATGTCCTCGGTAAATTTAAATTAATGTTAAATAAAGATAGCAATTGTAATAATATCATCGTCTGCAAATGTCCGCGGTAAATTTAATGTTACATCAAGAATTGCAATTTATAGATCTTTTAATATCTCTCTCCTTCTGTGCAACGTCACAGTTTGCGGTGAGAGAGAAGAGAGATAGCAAAAGGCTGTAATGCTTTTTAAAACACAGAAGCTCACAACCAAGATAAACCAATTGAAATTTAACGGTCACTCACAGGCAGAGATTTTCCTCATTAACATCTGTACAATATTGCAATTATTTCGTTTGTGAATACCCTTGGTAATTTTAAATTAATGTTAAATAAAGGATTATAATTACAATGTTCACATCCTTGAAAACTTTTAATTAATATTAAATAAATAATTACAATTACAATAATTTCGTCTGCGAAAGACATCAGTAATGTGAAATAAGTAATTGTTACTGCAGTGATCTCATTTAACTGTGATTTTCCGATCATTACTGGACAATGACTATCAGTGTTAATGCCATATAACTCTCTATGTACAGCCTATATGTCTTAAGCTATGCATTGACAGTCTTGGTTCATTTTCGACAAGAAAGTGACATCCATCATTATTGCAGTGGACTCTTCATTTGCAATGATCACGTTAGTAAATGTCCTCGGTGATTTTAAATTAATTTTAAACAAATACTACTGCAATTGTCTCGTTTGCGGATGTCCTAAGTAATTTAATTTAAATCAAAGTTAAATAAAGAGGTACAAATTGCAACAGTCAAGTTTGCGAATAATTCAATAGAGGACGGCGAGGTTTTCAAGTAAGAATATATGTTTCGGAACGTAAAGAATTAAAATTGTAATCATATCGTCTCCAAATGTCTTCGGTATTTTCACATTGTCTCTAATAAAGGCTTGCATTTGTAATCAACCTACCTCTAATGTTGTCGGTAGTTTTAATTAATGTTAAACAATGAATATAATCTTATTTTCTCCTGTAAAGGCATTGTGATTTTAAAGAGATGCCAAATGAGTAATCAAAAGGCAATTTTATCACAGTTACACTATTTTTCTGCAACTGATGAACACAACGATTTAGCACGATGTTGCCGAGGAGCGGGATGTGCAGGGTGCCATTTCCTGCATGTGGTGCGGCACCCACCGAGAGAAAGGAGAATGTCGATCACTCGCGGAGTGCACGGGGTCTACGCAGCACATTTCCTGAAACCGCGTAAGCATTTTCAGAATAATTTACGTACGAAGTTTACCTACGGATATGTGGCTGTTATATCATTGTTAATTGGGCTGTTGGGGGCGAGGCGGAAGCTTAAGTCAGTAATATCTGCGAAACAGGTTGCCTGGACTTTTACTCCACTTCATACTATATATAAGGCGCCGATCCCTGCCTCGATACAGTGTTTATCAGTGTCTGTCTTCTACAACTCCGATCGTGAGAGAAATGGTTTTCATTAAGGTATTGTCTCCAGTTATAATATGTAGCCTACATTAAGTTTGCTATATAAGCATCACATTTTCTGAATATAATTTTTTCTGTGTAAAAGGGATATCATCATCATCATCATCATCATCATCATCATCATCATCATCATCATCATCATCATCATCACTAATCAAGGTTTAACTCTAAAAACTCGTGCCAGACTCGTGTAGTGAATATCTTTGTAATGTATGTGTGTGTGTGTGTGTGTGTGTGTGTGTGTGTGCGTGATTCGGGTTCCGCATACTGCGGATAGATGGCAGGACTGTGACCCATTTTCAAGTTACACACCACTTCGACAGGCTACGTTATGCATGATGTGTATCTGTGAAGAGTTTTGTCGTGTACTAGGGTAAGTGTATGTGTAAGTGTAGTGTAGGGAATGGGTGAGGATGTAGATAAAAGTGAGGAAGGGAGAAGGGGAAACCCGGTGCCGGTAGACTGAAAGATTTATAATGGATTATATTCACATTCTCGTCTTTGAAAACCTTATTCACCCTAACGTAATAATAATAAATTCAGGTCTTCTCTTTCCCGCCACAAGAAATATGTATACATATAAAATTTTAAGACAGCAGCGAAAAAACTAATTAATAACTTTCAATTACACAAAGCAACGTTTACAATTACAGAAACACAAGCAAAATACAAAAGCATCAAGAATTTTATATTTGTATAGGCCTACTATTAATCAAAGCTTAAGATCTGTATTAATATTAATCCAAATAACTAAACAAGAAAGGACAACTAATAATGCAAACCAATTTAGTATGCATGATTAGACAAAGGCTGTAATCAACACATCTAGTGACTTATTAATAGAGCCCGGATTTTCATGCACTATCAAATCTTAAAATATGCATGCTTTTAAGCACTATCATATTGTGACAAAACATGCAGAATGAAGCGAAAAAAACCGTAAAATATATATATGCACTATCACTCACGTATGCAATAATTAAAAAAATGTGATATAAAGAACTAAAATTACAATGATCTTGCTATTTCTAAAGAGCCTCTGTAGATTAAAACTATTGTGACAATAAGAAATATAGTTACACTCGTCTTATTAACATGGAATAGTCATTAAAAATTAAAAGGGACTTTAAATAAACAATTAAAATCACAATATTTTCACGGTCTTTGAACAGATTATCTGGATTAAAAGGAACGTTAAATAAAGAATATAATTAAAAAAAATCTTCCCATTGCCTCTGAATAGCCTGTATAAAAGAAAGGTTAAATACAGAATTAAAATTACGCTTATCGCCTCGGAATAGCTTGTATAGATTAAACAGAATACTAATTGCATTATTAAATAATACATTAATCTCCTTGTCGTCTCTGAATTAATATCTTGTCTAAGTTAAAAGGAACCTTAAATAAAATAATTAAAATCACGATCATCTTCTCATCATCTCTAAATAGCTTGTCTAGGTTAAAAGGAACCTTAAATAAAATAATTAAAATCACGATCATCTTCTCATCATCTCTAAATAGCTTGTCTAGATTAAAAGGAAATAAAATAATTAAAATCACGATCATCTTCTCATCATCTCTAAATAGCTTGTCTAGGTTAAAAGGAAATAAAATGATTCAAATCACGATCATCTTCTCATCATCTCTAAATAGCTTGTCTAGGTAAAAAGGAAATAAAATGATTCAAATCACGATCATCTTCTCATCATCTCTAAATAGCTTGTCTAGGTTAAAAGGAAATAAAATGATTCAAATCACGATCAGCTTCTCATCATCTCTAAATAGCTTGTCTAGGTTAAAAGGAACCTTAAATAAAATAATTAAAATCACGATCGTCTTATTATCTCTAAATAGCTTGTCTAGGTTAAAAGGAAATAAAATAATTATAATCACGATCATCTTCTCATCATCTCTAAATAGCTTGTCTAGGTTAAAAGGAACCTTAAATAAAATGATTCAAATCACGATCGTCTTCTCATCATCTCTAAATAGCTTGTCTAGGTTAAAAGGAACCTTAAATAAAATAATTAAAATCACGATCATCTTCTCATCATCTCTAAATAGCTTGTCGAGGTTAAAAGGAACCTTAAATAAAATAATTAAAATTACGATCATCTTCTCATCATCTCTAAATAGCTTGTCTAGATTAAAAGGAAATAAAATAATTAAAATCACGATCATCTTCTCATCATCTCTAAATAGCTTGTCTAGGTTAAAAGGAAATAAAATGATTCAAATCACGATCATCTTCTCATCATCTCTAAATAGCTTGTCTAGGTTAAAAGGAAATAAAATGATTCAAATCACGATCATCTTCTCATCATCTCTAAATAGCTTGTCTAGGTTAAAAGGAACCTTAAATAAAATAATTAAAATTACGATCATCTTCTCATCATCTCTAAATAGCTTGTCTAGATTAAAAGGAAATAAAATAATTAAAATCACGATCATCTTCTCATCATCTCTAAATAGCTTGTCTAGGTTAAAAGGAAATAAAATGATTCAAATCACGATCATCTTCTCATCATCTCTAAATAGCTTGTCTAGGTTAAAAGGAACCTTAAATAAAATAATTAAAATCACGATCATCTTCTCATCATCTCTAAATAGCTTGTCTAGGTTAAAAGGAAATAAAATAATTAAAATCACGATCATCTTCTCATCATCTCTAAATAGCTTGTCTAGGTTAAAAGGAACCTTAAATAAAATAATTAAAATCACGATCGTCTTCTCATCATCTCTAAATAGCTTGTCTAGGTTAAAAGGAACCTTAAATAAAATAATTAAAATCACGATCATCTTCTCATCATCTCTAAATAGCTTGTCTAGGTTAAAAGGAACCTTAAATAAAATAATTAAAATCACGATCGTCTTCTCATCATCTCTAAATAGCTTGTCTAGGTTAAAAGGAACCTTAAATAAAATAATTAAAATCACGATCATCTTCTCATCATCTCTAAATAGCTTGTCTAAGTTAAAAGGAATCTTAAATAAAATGATTAAAATCACGATCATCTTCTCATCATCTCTAAATAGCTTGTCTAAGTTAAAAGGAATCTTAAATAAAATGATTAAAATCACGATCATCTTCTCATCATCTCTAAATAGCTTGTCTAAGTTAAAAGGAATCTTAAATAAAATGATTAAAATCACGATCATCTTCTCATCATCTCTAAATAGCTTGTCTAAGTTAAAAGGAATCTTAAATAAAATGATTAAAATCACGATCATCTTCTCATCATCTCTAAATAGCTTGTCTAGGTTAAAAGGAACGTTGAATACAATAATTAAAATTACGATAATATTCTCATCATCTCTACATCTGTTACAATACCTCATTACATTTTTGACACCTTAGCAGCATTCATCAAACAACTCTGTTAAGCATGGCAGTGTTGTGTTGGATTGTTGGATGGTAAGACGGATTGAAGATGCATCAGACAGACCAATAACAAACTACAGCAGTATAACAGAGATGATAAGGACTTGAGGCGCACACTTACGCAACATACGTGATGCGGAATGCGCTTCTGAAAAGGATGCATAACTCATGAAGGACGTGTCATCGAACATTGTTCTTTAACAAAAATGACTCTCTCTGTGTGATTTATCATTCCTCAAAGTTTGTCGGTGAAGTCCTGTTACTCCCTGTATATATGAGAGAGAGAGAGAGGGAGGGAGAGAGAGAGACTTGAAAGCAATATAAAATGGACACCTAATGGGTTGCTAGCCCAGAAGGGTTTAATTGGTGGGGTTCCCACCTATGTAGCATTTCCTCTAAATTAGATGTTATGAGAGCAACACTAGGATACAGTCGCTTGGACCACAAAAGAAATGAGGATATCATGCAAGAACTTCAATTACAACCAGTCTCACAGTTTATAAACAAGTACCAGCTGCAGTGGAAAAACCGTGTCCAACGAATGAATCGGAATAGATTTCTAAAAGCCATACTTCAATTCAAACTCCAAGGGAAGAGATCTTCTGGCCGTCCAAAAAAAGGTGGACCGAGAATGACTCACTGAGACAGTAACGGCCTTAGGCCTTATACTTGTTTGGAGGATGATGATGATGATGATGATGATGATGATGATGATGATGATGATGAGAGAGAGAGAGAGAACCTTAATTAATGTTACAGTCTAGTATATAGTCACGAAGCTTGAGTTGTGAGGGTGCTAGGAACAATAGACTGTGCCGGTATTATTTCGCATTGTTTGTAATGAGGCGATATTAGCGATGCTAGTGGTTAGCATCTATCTATGGATGCATATTTACTATGTACTGAGCTTCGTGACTGTATATACTAGACTGTGGTAATGTCATTAATGTCAGGGGATTATTCTTTGAGATATTTCAAACCAGAAAGTGTAATATAATTTTGCACTTTTTTGCTTCCTTTTGGAGATAAAAATTATTGCATATGAGACATTTCATTACGTGTTTTGCGAATACCATTGATATAATTCCCAATAAGCTCAGTCAATTTAAGAGAGCAGCGTATTATGATAATAAATTATTGAAAGAATTTTAGTTTTGTTCTTTAAAAGAGTAGAAATTTGATCCGAACAAATGTAACTTTGTAAAATTCCTTTTCAGAACGAAAAGTTTAACAATTACTATTACTATCTCATTATCTCTGAACAAAGGTAATAATTTTTAAAGTCTCGTTAAATATAGAATAGACATTCCAGGCATTCCACCATTGTCTCCATCTCTAATGCAGTTTAAAGGTGACGTTAAACAAAGTGCAGCCTATGGAACATGATCCCCGACATGAAGCCGGTGCCATAATAGCCTGGTCTGATTCATATTAATCGCCGTTACGTGCATATCGCTGACGGCTCTGCACAACACACGTGAGAGGCTGGGCTTCCTGTCTAGCTGGTCGCTTGAACTTGTCCTCCTATTTGCAGGTAGCCTCGCTTCTCGCCTTGGCGGTGGTCACCACCCTCGCCGCTCCTGTGTACGAGGAGCACAAAGAAGAAGTGGAGCACCACGTGAGTAGCTATGCTGAGCATCACGTACTGTTCTCCAACCAGGAGATCAACCGTGAAAGGAATGTGCTTACTATTGCGTCATCTATTGGAGCGAAGTAGATAAATAATATTACCGTTATAACGTCATTTTAAAAACCATGCGCTCTCCTGCATATGTTATTTCCTGTATGAAGAGATTAAAAGACCAGGAGATTAACTGTGATCTAATTTTGTAACTAGGGTAGTATCAATATGTCTGTATCAATGTTAAGGCTCATTCACAATGAAAATTAAACATAACGTAAGCGTTAACTTAAGAATATAAACGTTACAGTAAAATCAATAAGTCATACCATCATTCACGATGGGAACATAAACATAACAGCAAACATACTTGGTAACCATGGAAACATAACGCCATTTCCTCATATTCTGTCATATACTTCAGCGCTCCACGATTGTGTTCTGTTTGCAAATCGCATAAGCATGAAAGTTTGGAGTTTGCAAACTTTCATGTTAACGTCTTACGGTAATGTTTATGTCAATGTTTATGTGAATCATTGTGAATGATCCCATTTGGTAGCCTGGGCGCAAATTTCTATGTTTATGTTACGGTTATGTTTAATTTTCATTGTGAATGGGCCTTTATGGTTTGTGCTGTGAGAGCTAGCCAATAGAGATAAGAGTACCCACGTGTGTGACCTTATGACATCTTATGACATCAACATTCATTCACAGCATTCATCCGGCAGAGACTTTCTCGTGGTTGGAGCACAGTAAGAGCAACTCCTAAAAGACTAATTTTGCCGTCTCTTCAGTGTTGCCAACTAATACTAGATATCACCAAAAGAGAATGAAATCACACAATGCCATGTACTATAATAATAATAATAATAATAATAATAATAATAATAATAATAATAATAATATAGTATTGACAATAACGATTCTTGCTTACTTACCACATATCATATTTATGTTGGGGAGGTGTTTTCTAAAAGGTTCAATAATTTGTAAAAGAGTATATTTTCCTCCTGGATCTCTCGCACATTATGTTAGTAGATTAGTGTATGATCTAATATTAAAATGTATTTTGCCTGACAATATGAAATTCATTGCTTTGCTTAAACAGTTTACGATTCACGAGACCTAACCTAAAAATGTATTTTGTTTGATCACGTGAAATGATTAGTATGAATTCCGAAAACGAATGCCATTTTGAAATGTATGCTTTAGAATATTTGCTCCATTATTGTAATAAAAGTCTAAACACGAAAGAAATTAATTAAAATGTGAAATGGTATTTCTATCGATTACTCAAGGGCATGTATCACACGAAATATGTTATATTTATTTATACTTAGCCTACCTGACTCTAATCTTGAATTTGTAACCACAACACAAAACAACATATACAATAACTATTGCAGTATGTATTAATATTAATACTGATATTAATTAATTATTACTAGACCTATGTTCAAATTTCACTAGCTTCCAATAATGGGCTCAGAAATCTAGAACAATTTGAATTTTCAGAATTTAAACTACTCACAACTTGTGTCACTGCTGTCAACATAACAGTTATAAAATCACTACCAGTTGTATTTCTCAGTACCGAAATTCGAAATGAAGTTGGCAAAAGAAAATTCAACCTGCGAACTAGAAAATCACCATAATCCACTAGCTTATGTAGTAATGGGGGACAAATGATTAGGTTTCACACTTACAGTATTAAGTACGCTGACCAGGACTATACAGTAGACACTTGCTTACTGCTTTTAAGGAACCCGGAGGTTCATTGCCGCCCTCACATAAGCCCGCCATCGGTCCCTATCCTGAGAAAAAGTAATGCAGTCTCTACAATCATATCTCACCTCCCTCAAATCCATTTTATATCAATCTCCCATCTACGTCTCGGCCTCCCCAAAGGTCTTTTTCCCTCCGGCTTTCCAGCTAACACTCTATATGCATTTATGGATTCACCCATGCATGTTACATGCACTGCCCATCTCAAACGTCTGGATTTAATATTCCTAATTATGCCAGGTGAGGAGGTGGGACATGAAGTTACGGACTGGATTAATCTTGCTCATGATAGGGACCACATAGGGCTTATGTGAGGGCGGCAATGAAGCTCCGGGTTCTTAAAAAAACCATTTGTAAGTAAGTAAGTGGGTTATTTTACTATGCTTTATGAACGACAATGGTTATCTAGCGTTTGAATGATGTGAAGGTGATAATGCCAACGAAATGAGTCCAGAATCCAAAGCTGAAAGTTACCCAGCATTTGCTGATGAGTTGAGAGAAAACTCGGAAAAAAACCTCAAACAGGTAACTTGTCCCAACCAGGATTTGAACCTGGGTCAGCTCGTTTCATAGTCAGGCATGCTAACCGTTAATCCAGAGCGGTGGACCGGCAGTTATATATATATATATATATATATATATATATATATATATATATATGGACAGACAAACGAGATGAGCACTAGTGCAGAAAACAAAGTTCATTCGATTTCTCATATTGTTCGAAGGAAGACTCCTAAAACCAATCAGACCAATCAGAGGTCAGGCTAATAAATAATTTGTTCCCTGTTGTGTAAATCGATAAAGTGTATATTTATAACAGAAAATAAATTATATTAAAAACCTAATTTATATACTACGGCATTTGAGCACATAGGAGCAACTACCATTGAAATTGAGGGGCGTTTTAACAAAACTCGTTATCTACAAAATCTTCTTTTTTTTTTTTTCAAGAAAACTCTTTTCTAAAATACACAACTGCAGATACCGAGTTTTGAAAAATCTCTTTTATTTCAAGATAAATTTACTGAAATACTTACCAACTTTAGCTTAATTCTGATAGCACCATTGGATTCTTCTGACCCAAAAACATAAGGATACGCTAAAACCTCAAAATCGAAAAAAAAATGTAGATAACGAGTTTTGTGAAAACGTCCCTCAATTGTTTATTTTTACTAAAAACGTATTTTTTTTCCAGGCGCCAGCTCATTACCAATTCAAATATGGAGTTGTGGATGGACACACTCATGATCAAAAAGAGCAGGCTGAGAAACGTGATGGCGACAAAGTTGAAGGATACTACAAGCTGGTTGAGCCTGACGGCACCACCCGTACTGTCCACTACACCGCTGACAAACACACCGGATTCCATGCGGAGGTCGTGAAATCCGGTCATGCCACTCATCCCACTTACGAGAAGAAAGTTGCAATCCCCGTGAAGAAGGTGGTAGTACCAGTAAAGTATGAGGAGCCTTCCTACGAATCATCCCTTGGATCTGGTTCTTCAATTCAGTCCTCCTTCGGATCATCGTTTGGATCTTCTCTTGGATCATCTCAACTAGGATCTTCTCATGGTTCTGCCTCAAGTTACAGCACCTTCAGTTAAAACGTGTTGATTTTCGTTTCCACGCCCACCAAACAAAATCAACCACATCTCAGTGCCATCTAACGACTAGATAATGAAGTAGTTAATTCAAGTATTTTCATTATAAGAATTTTGTAATAGCAATATAAATGTTTGTGTCTTTAGTTCCACATGCATGCAAATATAAAAATAGTGAAGCTTATAGTTTAGTCAATTTATCACAGGTAGTATATTCATATGTTATGTATAAATTGTTTTAGAAAGCCATCGAAGCGACGTATGTATGTATATGATCTCTCTTAACGTTCTGGATAATTATGTATTGTTTCATTTGAATAACTCAGTGATTCCCAAATATTGTCATACTAATTATAATCTTCATCATTATTACAATTATTTACATCAGATGATCTGTTTCGTCGAATATGTAAGTATTTTCTCTAAAATGTATTTGAGATCATCCTAGTCTTGTTTTCGAATGGGGCCTATATTTTTATCACTGCCTGCTGGATCACATCCTATGGCTGCTTATACTGCCTGCCCAATCAACGGTTATGCGCGAACAGCCACTAGGTGGCAGGTAATGACATTGCATATACTGATAATGTTAATAGCGGTGGGTACTGCCTGCCACCTAGCGGTAAAATAACTTTGATTGAGCAGGCAGTTTACGAAGCTATAGGATGCGATCCAGCAGGCAGTGATTTTTATACTGTAAGCCTTATTTATTCAGATAATTGTTCCTCTCCAAATAAGTCTCCTTTCGTTGATCTTTTACAGTTTCCTTAGTTCTTCTTTATATTGTGCCGTTAATTATTCATTTAGCCCACTGTTTTTCTTCCGACTCCTTGATTTTGTGGCAATTTTTTCTCTCTGGAATCACTGAATTGTCTCACAAACGAATTACGAAAAAGTATGACAGGGCATAACACTTCTCTATAGTGTAATTATAATTGCATGCTGGTATGTTACTGTTAAGTATGTTGTTTTTATTCCTCTGAATGTTTCATCTTTGTAGTTCGTAAATAAAATGTATTTTAAAACTATAAAAAGAGAATTCGTCGTTTTTCTTTTTCCTTTTTTTCTTGTACACTGACGTTCAAAGATATCTGACCCCTACGCTACTAATCGAGAGTGGTCGATAATTTGTTCGTGTAAGCACATTCTAGTATATACAGTCGCGAAGCTCAATACGTAGTAAATATGCAAACATTAGATAGTTGCTCACAATTAGGATCGCTAATATCGCCTCATTACAGGCAATGCAAAATAGAACCGTCACAGTCTATTGTTTCTAGCACCCTCAAAACTCAAGCTTCGTGACTGTATATAGTAGACTGTGGTGTAAGTGTGACTTCTTTAGTTATTTATTCCATGAAGATAAGATAACATTCAGTGTCGCCAATAACACATGAAATATATAGCCGCATAATACTTCCTTACTTACTGGCTTTTAAGGAACCCGTAGGTTCATTGCCGCCCTCACATAAGCCCGCCATTGGTCCCTATCCTGAGCAAGATTAATCCATTCTCTATCATCATATCCCACCTCCCTCAAATCCATTTTAATATTATCTTCCCTTCTACGTCTCGGCCTCCCCAAAGGTCTTTTTTCCTCCGGCCTCTCAACGAACACTCTATATGCATTTCTGGATTCGCCCATACGTGCTACATGCCCTGACCATCTCAAACGTCTGGATTTAATGTTCCTAATTATGTCAGGTGAAGAATACAATGCGTGCAGTTCTGTGTTGTGTAACTTTCTCCATTCTCCTGTAACTTCATCCCTCTTATCCCCAAATATTTTCCTAAGCACCTTATTCTCAAACACCCTTAATCTCTGTTCCTCTCTCAAAGTGAGAGTCCAAGTTTCACAGCCATAAAGAACAGCCGGTAATATAACTGTTTTATAAATTATAACTTTCAGATTTTTTGACAGCAGATTAAATGACAAAAGCTTCTCAACCGAATAATAACACGCATTTCCCATATTTATTCTGCGTTTAATTTCCTCCCAAATGACATTTATATTTGTTACTGTTGCTCCAAGATATTTGAATTTTTCCACCTCTTCGAAGGATAAATCTCAAATTTTTATAGTTCCATTTCGTACAATATTCTGGTCACAAAACATAATCATATACTTAGTCTTTTCGGAATTTACTTCCAATCCTATCGCTTTACTTGCTTCAAGTAGAATTTCCGCATTTTCTCTAATCGTTAGTGGATTTTCTCCTAACATATCCACGTCGTCCGCATAGACAAGAAGCTGATGTAACCCGTTCAATTCCAAACCCTCTGTGTTATCCTGAACTTTCCTAGTAGACTTTAAAATTTCATCCCCCTCTAATGATTGTAAAAACAGTAGGATTTGCGGAAAACAGCTAATAATGTTAATTATGAGAATAATTTAAGCTTGTACTTAATCTACATAATCATTTTCACTTTTTTTACCCGTCCCAGTAACAATATCCCCTATTCATAATTATAACAGCTGTTAGAGAGACGGCCATTCTTTTCTCCATATACAACGCTTACACAAGGGGCTTCGTGTACATAACTACTGCAAAGCAATTCCCATGTATAGTTACAGGCTGTTTATACATCCATCGCTTATGCATGGTTTATTAGCAGGGAACGGATTTATATGGACTAAAAATATATGAAATATGTAAATATATATGTAGTTATTTTTACCAAAATATGGAATTAAATATGGATTTTTACCAAAATATGGAATTAAATATGGACTTAAAATTATAAAAAAATGACTATGTACGTTAAATATTGGTACATTTTAATCAAACTAAACAAAAAATATAATGGACGTACCTTATCTTCCAATGTAGTTTCAACAAAACACAATTTTTATTGTCTGTTACCATAACAATAGGTTACAAACATTTCTTTCAAGTGCTGAAAAGTGAATCTTCTTCTATTGTCTCTGAGGATAGATTTATACTGACTAAAAGAGCGTTCGACGTCACAAGAAGTAACTGGTACATAATTCAATTTCACAATGTCTGCTGGGGATAAGTCCAAGTTAATCTTCACTGTTGATTCACCACTCATCACAGCAACAACCTTTTGTAGTTCTTCATATCCAGGGTTTTTTGAAAGTACAGTGTCCACCTTAGCTCTTACTGCATCTGCAACTTTACCTCTACCACGATTCAGTTGTTCCACAGTACTATTTATAATTTCAAAACTTTCAGATAGTGAAAGGTGCCTATTTTGGAGACTTTTGAGCGTTTTTATGATGCATGAAAATGTATGCTGAATGTGAGCTAAGTCATTCTTCACACTTATGTCACAGGTAACTGTTTTCGCAGTATCAATTGAGACTGCATCTTCAGAGTCCAATGCAAGGAGAACATTGTTAATAGAGTCTATATGTTCGGCATAATATTCAACTGCTTCTAGCCATGTACCCCATCTAGTTAAAATTGGCTTTGGTGGCAATGGAATTTCAGGGTACATTTCTTTCAACACGTTAACTCTACTGGGAGCTTTGAGAAATACTTTTTTCACTGATGAAATCAACAAATCTACTTTAGGGAAATTGTCTCTGACCACTTCTGCCACACGATGAAATGCATGCGCCACACAAGTAAAATGAGTCAATTTAGGATATACAACAGATAATGCTTGTCCAGCTTTGACCATATAAGGGGCAGCATCGCTAATAAAGAATAACACATTATCGTACATAATACCCTTTGGCCACAGGATACCCATAGCTTCGTTGAACAGTTTAACTATAGTTTTGTTATTGCACTTTTCTAGAACATCACAATGTAAAAGAATTCGTTCAGAATATTGTTCACTTAACAAACCGATAACTACATTACCAACAAGTCTACCTTCTTTGTCGGGAGTCTCATCAATGGAAACCCAAATTGAACTATCTTTAATTTCATCTCTTATCTTCTGTATTGTCTCATCGTAGATGGATGGAGCATACGTCTTCCTAAGTGTTGACTCATCCGGGATTGTATGTTGAGTATATTTTTTCAAGGAATTCCCTGAAGACCTTATTCTTTAGTTTGTAGAGAGGAATATCAGCAGAGATGAGAGAACGGCACAGGTCGATGTTAAACTCAGATCTTACATTCGATGTTGTTGGTTGTGTTAAAAACAATTGTCTCTGCTTGGAATTTAGTTGTTTGTTGGCCTGATGTTTACTAGTTGTAATGTGTTGTTGCACCAGGAACTTTTGTGTAGATGATACTGCACACTGACACAAATTACAAAATAATATTTTATTGTCAGTTGATAAACCATCTTCTTTAAATTCTGAAATGTAACTTGTTAGTTTTGATTTTAAATTGACTGAATGACGTACTTTTGGCATATTTACCGTCTTTATAGTATGATTTACAAAACTGAACCTATGTGTACTCTGACTGGCATTTAACTGTTGAGCTGCACAACTGAAGTCTGTTAAAAATTTTAAATTAAATTAATACAGTTTTGTAACTTACTTTCCCATTGTTGATAGGACTGCTAATTTTCAAATAACTCTGATGTTAAAGGGATTACTGAACATGTGTTTAAATCTCTATTGTTGAAATGTATTTTTAAAAGTTAATGGAATTTTGTTTTGTTTTATTGTTAAACCTAATATAATATGGACTGTTTTATATGAAATATGGAAAATATATGGAAATTAACGAAAATATGTACTAAACTCTAAAATATGGAAAAATATGGAAAATAAAAGTAGGATTTTTCAACCCTACACATTGTGAAACATAAAGATAATGCAAAATATAAATTATATTAGCTTTATAAGTAAATATGTATTTACATATAAATCCTTTCCCTGTTTATTAGTAACATTTTCTGTGCCAATGCTGCATAAGTCTCGAATAATAGTACATTATGCAACGAGCCTATAATGATAGTAATTAAGACGCGAGTATGTTTATGAAACGAGCGCAAGCGAGTTTCATAATTTTCATACGAGCGTCTTAATTACCATTATAGGCAAGTTTCATACGACTTTTTATGCTGGACCATATTTCTAACTTGAAATTATTCATATGTATTCATGTTATTCTTATCTGACTGAGGAGCGGAACTGACCTTGTGCAATATCTCGTAAATTGTGAGATGTGCGGAGACGCGAAAGTATTGATTTTTTTCCTAGAAACAAATGTCGACATTGACCTTGATATAATCTAGAGAGTAAAATAAACATTAATCTTGATATAACCTTGAAATTGAATTAGACATTGAAAAACGAGATAACAAATTGAATTTATTTGAATATTATTTACAATTAACGCGAATTATTATAGTAACAGAACTGACTTTATTTCAAATATAGGTGATTTATTGTGCAATTGGTGAAATTAATTTGCAGGAATGTGCTTTGTGAAAGGCTTTGTCTAATCTCGCGCTAGTTCTCTTTCGATTGCATATCCGAGAATAATCGATACTTGCACTTTCATATTGCTACAATGGTATTTTCTGATTGGTGGAACACCTGAATTTTAATGAATAGGTGTACTTTAATGAGGTCCATTAAAGGGCTGCTACCAGGTGTATAATTACTACATTTCGGCATGGTCGAGCATAAAAACTATAGGCCAACAGATTTATTAGTAAGACCGTATATCTCTAGATATCTCTGTGTAGACATGCATTTTGTCGTTGTCTAAGAAAATTGAAGACGAAAGTCCTAAGATTGAGATTAATCTTATTTTACCTTACTGAGAAATGAACCTGATACTTCATAATTTGTACTTTTACTTCCACCACATTGCTATTCTTCATTATCTAATTATGTACACGAGCTTCGAGCCGTTACACTGTAATGCATACTTGCCATATCGGGGCAGTAAACACAATCGCCATTCACAACAGGATATGTGTGAACTTACAAGTCATTAAAAACCGACGTTGATTATAACTTAGTTCTGCAATAATTTGACATAAAAATGGTGGCCTGAAGGCGCTAGACGTCAAATTCTACACCCGTTAATAATGTCTGACACATAACAGATTAATTAGCTGTAAAACATGTTTCAGAGCCAAGTAGAAGTTAGTAGACAACAAATTTCTCGAGCTGTATTAATTATTTCATTAGTTTTAATTTAATATGTATATTATGCTTACAATAAATATATTCACATATGTCCATTTGCCTATATGATATAGAGACGTAAATCACAGTCACTGATGAACCCTAAAATCACAAAAATATTATTCCTGGGATGGTTTATAAAAATGCTAACAGAGGCATAAGCCAGATAGTTGAGTAATTAGATTGCTTTTAATTTTCATTTGTTAAATATTATAAAACGACATTAATCCATTTCTGGTTAATATCTATTAGTCAACAATCTTTGAATCATCGTAACTTATTAATTTAAGTTGAATAATATATAACAACTAATGGCTTGTGCAGCAAATGCTGCAAACTAAGTTCATTAGACGTTCAAATAAAAATTTTTCAGATTTATTTTCAGTGAAGAATACCAGATATTTTGAAAGTTATTTGCTTCAATAATAATTAAACATACTCCCTCTGAATGTTTTTTATGCCAAATAATTTTTCTTGAACCTATCCACCTTCAGTTTTTGAGTTTCAACGCGAAAACGCAAGTAACAATGTCAGGACGATCGGTGGATTTTTCATGTGGGAGTAAAGCAATAGCTATTTCAGGTCATTGCGGATTGTAGGTGAAAGTTAAAAAAAAAGTCAGGTTTGCTATGCTTTTGAACAATTGACATGGCCTCTTGGTATAGCTGCTGCATATAGAGCCACAGTATTTACTGTGGTAGAGCTTGAAATGTAGAGGGTAAAATCATTTTATTCTGCTAAGAGATCTTGCTGAAATGGTAGGGAGACTACAAAACTTTGTAGGCCTCTTATTTTATCAGTAAGTAATACCTTTTCTTCTTTCCTTAGGAACTGTAATTTTTGCGCTCTCTCAAGCCAATGCTGAAGAGAATGACGCATATAAATATCTACACCACACCGCTATTAATTATATAAAAAATACCCAACCCCACTTGATTAATGACTGTACAAATATTTGATTTTTAATGACAATATTATTATCTTACGTAAGTTATGTAGTTTTTATATTCATAATAGCCGCCACTCAGTAAATTATAGAAATAAAGACCTAATTTAAGATATTCTCTACATCTACTTATATAACCCCAAAATGTTTCACTTTCATATCATCAATATTGCATTAATATGTAGCCCTATAATTAATTAAAAATAGTCACATCATGGCATTAACTATAATAATATTTCATTTCTAATGGTAATAATGTCATCAAACCACATCAAGTTTTGTAGATTTTAATATCCAATACACAGCTGTACCACAGTCTAGTATATACAGTCGCGAAGCTCAATACGTAGTAAATATGCAAACATTAGGTAGTTGCTCTCCACTAGGATCGCTAATATAGCCTCATTACAGGCAATGCAAAATAGTACCGGCACAGTCTATTGTTTCTAGCACCCTCAAAACTCAAGCTTCGTGACTGTATATAATAGACTGTGGTTGTACTCAGAAAATTACACACTACAGAATCAGACCTGTAAATTATTTTAGTAAGTCTTGAAGTTCTTAATAACCAATTGAATTTTAACTCTAAATATGTCAGCAATCCTGCAGGTCATGGCCTTCATGTAGTAGCCTATTGTTTATTGTAGTGTGTTTGTGTTTTGTTTTATTCTGAAAAGCCATTATTTCTCAAAACTGACCACAGATGGATTTTGGAAAATAGGAAAATGATGTAGGAAAATTGACATTTCACTGAAAACTACTATTTTTCTGAAAAACTTTGGGTTCCAAACTTAAAAATGAGGGGTCATTTATTAAAATCTGTTCAGCCGTTTTCTCGTAATTTCCATTATATAGACTGTAGTTATTTTGTTTTAATTGCAAATGTCTCCCTTTGAAAAAAGCTGCAGTTTTGGAATATCTGGAAATCAATATTATTGATCAATATCTGATACGACATACTTATATTTCTTATCTATGTAGCAAATAACGTAAAACTATTTATACATTTGTCATTCTTTGTCGTATTTTATTCCCGTACCGTATCAGATGATTGAGAGTATAATTTTCTTTAAATACCTTGTATTACAATACACAGACTGTACATAATAGTATAAATAATGTTTGATCAATGTAGGATTACATTCCTTATGATAGTGTAAATAGTAAAAATAGCATATTGTAGTATAAACAGTGTAAATAATTTAAATTGTAAATATTAGTGTAATTCTTAAAGTGGTTCATGTTTTGTTCTGCCCAGCTTGACCAAACAGGAGTCGCGTGAGTAGACAGTCAAGTAAGT